>NC_132919.1:27753946-29005446 GCF_047675955.1 Chlorocebus sabaeus | reverse complement strand
ATAAAATCAGGAGGAAGTAGATGGAGACAGCACTGTTAGGGGATGATTTGGGGATGAGAAGAACCAGCAGGAAGTTGGGGATTTGGGGGTGAGAAGGACCAGCAGGAAGTTGGGGGTTTGGGGGTGAGAAGAACCAGCAGAAAGTTGGGGAGTTCCTGTTTCCCCACATTTCCCTTCCATTTCTGTTTGAGCCTTAGGTTTGGCCTCCATCTCCCTCTGTAGGAATTGCAGCTAATTAAATAGTCTGCTCTTATTCCAGCTCTACTGGGGGAACATAATGTGGTCTAAGAGAGATTTTTTTCCAACCAGAGGCCGTCTCTGCCAATCACCTGTGAGGCAGACCTGTGGCGATTTCGTGACTCAGTTGGCCACCAGGAAGCGATTGTAGCTGGGTTCTGCCCCTTATTGAAACCTACTCAATGTTCTCCTTCCCTAAGTAGGACAAGACCGTACCCTGCCTTTAAGGTTTATAGAATAGAAAGTGAAAGCTCTTTAGGGAAGAAAATCTTCCTGAACAGATAGCCCAGGGCATTTTGAAAATCCCTTAGGAAGTTTTCTGTTTCACTTGGGTACCTCTGTCCTTGGACTTTGGTGATGTAGTTTGACCCCAGCCAGAGGTCAACAGCAGCAAAGGCAGGAGGAAGACAGACTCGTGAGAGGAGGCCCAGGATAGGAGGACGCGGGAGCCCAAGAGTGTGAGGAGAGGAGGACAGGCCTTGGGTGCTCAGTCACCAGCTGTGGGGTCCGAGCTGTGTCCCCTCCTCTTAAGAGGTGAGCCCTGAGTCATGGGAAGATGGAAACCGGGGCTGATGAGAGAGGATGTTTTTAAGCACCGTGGTGTCTTGTTGACTCGCACATGCGAGGGGTTCTTGGTAGCCACAGGGCTCAGGGTATTTGCGAGAATAGTTCAAGTGCTCACTTGTCTTAGGGCTGTTGATGGGGAAGTGGTTTCCACAGCGAGAGGAGGTGAGATATTGGTGTCACCCAGGACCACTTAGCTAGTTCCTCCTCACTAAAGCTCTGTAGTCATAGTTTCCTCTGGCAGAGCAAAAACTTCTGCGTTATCCCACAGCTGTTCTAACGGTGTAGACTTGACTTATGCAGTGATGCCAGGAGTCCTGAGCAGCAGAGCCCAACTTAAACCACACGCAGATGGACAGAGCTGTGTTAGCGAAGCCTGAGCTACTGAACAATGAGAGTATAGCCAGGCTTCCAGACCTCTGTTCATTCCAGGCTTCCAGACCTCTGTTCATTCCAGGCTTCCAACATCTGTTCATTCCAGGCTTTCAGACCTCTGTTCGTTCCAGGCTTCCAGACACCTGTTCATTCAAGAGAGATATTTGCTAAGCAAAGGATCTAAAGATGCGTTTAATATGGGTACTAATATGCATAAGGAACCTTGAAATAAATGTTCTTAGCCTTTGGCCAAGAGGGTCCATGTCTAGGAATCTATTCTCTATAGAAATAAATTAAAATATGGAAAAAAAGAACAATGCATAAGTGTATTTGGTCCCCAGCATATTTATAGCAACTTAAAATTGGACCCAATTTAAATTGCCTATGATATGGAAATGGCTAAGAAAATTATGGGATCTTCCCTTGATTGGCTATTAGGCAGCCTTTACAAACAATGCAATGACATGAGAAATGCTTATGTTGTGGTAAGTTTAAAAAACTCAAGATGCAAATCAGCTTATTTTAATCAGGACCCACCTAGCATTTGGGATGTGGTCAGTCCCACATAATGTATTTTTGTGGGTGCAGTTCCCAGGAAAGAGGAGGAATCTGTATCTGTGCAGAGACACAGGGTCTGTTAAAAGTCACAGGCCCTGACTGAAGTGTGGAACTGGCTGAAACGAGAAAGTAGGAGGTGACTTGGTGTGGACCTTGTGAAATGGGAGTTTTAAACCTTACATGCATCAGAATTACCTGGAGCCTTGTTAACACACAGGTTGCTGGGCCCTGGTCCATTAAGAAAGGAAGTGGGGCTGAGAATGTGCATTGCTACCATGTTCCCAGGAAATATTCACCATGCTGTCCTGTCTGGGCACTACCTTTTGCAATCCCCATTACAAAGTATTGCACGTGCTGGTTGAACTATGGTCTGGCTTATTTTGGTGCCAAAAGCCTGTGCCAAATACCAAGGCTGCAGCATTAAGGAGTTTGATAGAAAAGATTCTGAATATAAGCTGGGTGTGGTGGCTCACGCCTGTAATCCCAGCACTTTGGGAGGCCAAGGCAGGCGGATCACAAGATCAGGAGATCGAGACCATCCTGGCTAACACGGTGAAATCCTGTCTCTACTAAAAATACAAAAAATTAGCCAGGCGTGGTAGTGGGCGCCTGTAGTCCCAGCTACTTGGGAGGTTGAGGCAGGAGAATGGCGTGAACCTGGGAGGTGGAGCTTGCAGTGAGCCAAGGTCATGCCACTGTACTCCAGCCTGGGCAACAGAGCAAGACTTTGTCTCAAAAAAAAGGAAAAGAAAAGATTCTGAATATTGGAATTTAGTAGCTATGTATTACATCAGTGAGGTCCTTTAAGAAAGAGTTTAGGCTACTTTGAAATGGGCTCATCTGAAATTGAAAAAGGAAGAAATTGAACTTGGTTAAAAAGGCCCTTCCAACTTGTTGACTGAGAATCCAGTAATCTGGAGACTTGAAGGGCTGTAAATGCGGAATTTTCTACTGGAAGATAAAGTTAATATGAGCAGAGACAGGAAGATGAGCGACTTAACGAGGCCAAGGGTCAAATATTCATCACCTCCACATGAGCCAAGATGCAAGCAGAGGTCTCTCGCCAGGGGCTGGGAGGTCGAGGTGACAATGGTAGTGAGGTCTGTGCTAGAAAGTCCACATCTCCGGCCGGGTGCAGTGGCTCACGCCTGTATTCCAAGCACTTTGGGAGACAGATGGATTGCAAGGTCAGGAGTTTGAGACCAGACTGGCCAACATAGTGAAGCCCCGTCTCTACTAAAAATCCAAAAAATTAGCCAGGTATGGTGGAAGGCACCTGTAATCCCAGCTACTTAGGAAGCTGAGGCAGGAGAATCGCTTGAACCTGGGAGGCTGAGATTGCAATCAGTCAAGATCACACTATTGCACTCCAGCCCCGGTGACAGTGTGAGACTCCTTCTCAAAAAAAAAAAAAAAAAAAAAAGAAAGAACAAGAAAAAAGAAAGTGCACATTCCCAATCCCAGTTCAAATGCAAATGTGAACTATGCAACTGACAACTTCTCTGCTTCTGGCTACCTGGCCCATGGAATTGATCAGAAGCAAATAGTAGCCTACGGACATTAGAATGAAGTCACATTGCCAAAGAAACCACGAGACTGGTTCCAAACAGCCCTTGATTACACAATACCTAAGGCAACCTCAGGCTAACTCACACAGACAGCAAGTCAGTAGCCTCCAGAAAGCAGATCCTCCACATTGCACATCTCAGATTGTCCATGGAGGGAATTCCCCCAGGGAGGAGAGCTAGGGGCTGCCAGTCCGGCTGAACTGGTTAAAAATGCAATTCCCATTCTCCCGTTCCCTAACAGGCGTCTTTGTTCAACCTACTCTGTTTGTTCATAACGCTCGTATTTAGGAATGTTGGGCGTGATTAAACTTTGTTTAGCTTTGGGTTTCTGGACCTTGAGAAACAATTCAGTGCAGGCAAGTGTTGTACGCACCTATTTTCTCCTGAAAGCTAATAAAGAAGGAATGATGACACCTTCACTACGTCTATGGGGACAAAAGCTGCTCGTGTGTGTGTGTGTGTGTGTGTGTGTGTGTATGAAAGAGAGAGAGAGAAACAGCCTTGTCAAGAGGACGTGTTTGCTGCTGTACCCTCATTATATGAAAGCCTTCATGGCATCAAAACGCTGTAAGCCAGGCTGAGCTCTATCCTCTCTGCGTCAACTCAGAATCCTTACCAGAAAGTGGTTGTGATGGATGGAACATCACCCATCAAAGAATAGGGTAAGATGAGACCAGAGAGGTAAGCTAGGCAAGTTAATCAAAAAATAACTCAAAGTTTTGAAAGTGCACAATATAAAAAGGAAAAACCCTCATTCCTAAAAAAAAAAAAAAAAAAAAAAGCCTCATTTCCTCAAAGAAATGAGAGTTAGCTATTTGATGTGTATCTTTCCAAATATTTGCCTATGTAAATATATATGCGTATATGGCTTTCAAAGTAAAAACAAAATAATATCCTTTACAGATAGTTCTGTAGCATATGTAGAGAATATATATGCATATACTGCATGTAAATAGATATACCTTTTACATGTAATATTATGGACACTTTCCACACATATAGATGTGTGCTGCTTTTTTTTTCACTGACTGCAGAATATTCCACTGGACATCTTAATCCTCTACTGATTAATCCCCTACTGATGACTGTTTGCATTTCTTTGCTCGTTACCAACCATGCTGCAAAGAATATCCTCATGTCTACATATTCTTATCTTTTGGCAGTGTTTCTACAAAGCAGATTCCTAGAAATGGGATCAGGTCAAACGGGATGTAGGTCACATAGTATGTGCATTTTAATATTTGCTAAGCAGTGGTGTTTAATTACGCTTTGAAGAGTTTGAACTGTATAATTCTAAACATGTTTGGACACAAAAATTAGATTATTTTAAACAAAATGAAATAAGCATAGCTCACAAAAATTAACACACGTTTGGTTTTCACACAAATATTTAGAATTTCTCTTTCTTCTGCAAAAAGGACTCTAGCTTAGTGTGCACTTCTTGTACATATAATGCAGGCAATCCATCTAATAAATAACTTACCTTTCACAGTAAACCTACAGACAGCATCCTGTTCCACACAGAAGCTGGTTGTCTTTTCCTTCTCTGACATTAGCTATTTATTTTGTATAGATTCTAGAGAAATAATGTATTATATACCTGTTGCCATCTGCAGATACTTACCACATTAGAAAACACTGGTGAATTCTATTGACAGTGGCTCTCAGTCATTAACAGGCTATGGAACATCTCATAAGCTTGATAAAAATATCAATTCCCAGGTCTACACCTGAACATGTTGATGTAAGTGGCTTAAACAATCACTGCTCAAACACTCTATGTCAACTCAGAATCCTGACAGGAAGTGGTTGCAATGGATGAAATATCATCTGTTAAAGAATGGGGTAAAATTTGAGTATAGAGGGATCATGTTTGGGGAAATAAATTTGTCAGTGGTTAATAGCATAGTCTGTAGTTTAATAAAAGTCCAGTTTTGGAAAGGAGTTGACCATTTACATGCTGTGTAACCTCAGCCAAGTTGCCTAACCTTTCTGAGCCTTGGGTTACTTTTCTGTCAAATGGAGGTATTAATAGCACCTAAGCTGTACTATTGCATTGATAAGATTAAATGAACAATGCATACAAAGCGCTCAGTAGGAGTAAGCCTCCACAGTGTAAGTAATTGCTATTAAAAGCTTGATTCATCATGAATGTGCGCTACAGAATACTCAGCTTAACGGTGTCCATTCAAGGAGTGAACTCTCCTAGAGCATGCATATTACTATTTGAGTTATAACATATTCGCAGTTTCAATGTTCCAGAACTGTGCCTCCGTTGTAAAGTGGATAACTCTGTAGTAGCCCTCCCCATCTCTCCCAATTTCCCTCCATTTCACCTCTTCCCAATCTTTGCCTATGATTCCTCTTAACCAGTGATTTTAATATGTCAGAAAAACAAAACCAAACTCAATACTGGTTTACCTTTTAAAAGAGCATCTTTATTATTTCCCCAGGCCGATCACAGCCCTGAACAAAAGCATCCGATACACATTGGTCAGTCTGGTGGCTTTGGTACCATGACTGCCTACAGCAGGCCAATGACAGCCACTCAGTTGTCACCACACACAGTGTGAGGGAAGGGGGAGGGCACAGGGGAGCTCTCAGAGCAAACAATCACAAACACACTGTGAAATCGAAAATAAATTACACAAACTCAATAGTATAAATAAATTAAAATTTAAGTTAAAAAGAGTCCCACAGTGGCTGTTGGGCAACAACCAGTCCGTAGAAGAGGTAGCTGTGGAGGTCACAGGGATGCTCCCAAGGCTCAGGCTCCCGCTCCCCACTGGGTCCACCGAGGTCACTGGGCCTCGAAGCTTCCGGACCCCTCAGGCACTCAGCTCCAGGTCGCTGACGTATTTCTGGACCCAGTCCTCACTGGGGTCAGCACAGACCTGCCGGCCTCTCTTGGTTAGGAAGCTGTGGAGAAGGGAGGAAGGTTAAGCACTGGGGAATCCAGCAGGGGAATCCTGGGCCCACCGTGGCCGCTCCATCCCGCTCTCTGTCCTGCGCAGCTCGGGACCTTCTCCTCTCTCAGCGACCCCCTGCCTATCTCCGTCTAGAGCTTCTCTCAGGGACTCCGGGCGGGGGGCTCCCAGAGGGTCCTGTTACCTCCTTCCTGTCCCTTTCCTCTGGGTTGGGGCAGCCCTTCCTGACTCTGTAACACCTGCCCCACTCCAGCCCCAAGTCAGGTCACACCTCGGAGCCCTGCGTCCTGTATCCCTGATAGGCTCTGGAAGGCTGGGCCTTTCCAGGATGGCCTTCTGGCCTGTCTCTGCCCCCACCCGACCCTCCCTACCTCCCTAGAGGCGAGCAGGAAGACTGGCACTTACATGACACCGGGCTTGGAGCACTGGCTGCTGGTCTCAAAGTAGTCAGCTATGAAATTCTGTGGAATCTGCCGGGAGATGTAGCTGAAGCAGCAGGAGGTCGGGGTGTCAGCACCAACTGCGGAGAAAGGAAGAGAATGAGCCTGGGCACATCTCAGAAGAAAAGGCCAGGCAGCTTCTGATCCCCGAGTGGCTGAGGAAGGCAGGCTTGCCCAGACCAAGTGACTGGAAGGCATTTGGGCGTTTTTGCCGAGAAATATCTCTGTCTTTGTTTCTGTCTATTTGCTTCTTTCCCCTTGACTCTTCATAGTGGCTTCTCTGTTTCTCTGTGTGATCCAGATACCTGAACGGACTGTTCTCTTATCTCAGCTCTCTTCAGGGAATTTTGTCTGGTTCAAGAAGTCAGACCCCAGCCCAAGAGAAGCCTTGGACATCTCTCATAAGACATCCAAGGGACAGAGCTCCTGGGAGACCGAGGGTGAGCTGAAGAGTGAACAACAGGCCCCACTGGGAAGTAACCAGCCCTGGATTCCGCCTCTTGTAAACTGACTTGTTTCCAACCCTGTTTTTCTGTCTGTACAAGGGACTGTAACTCCCCTGCCCCTGCCTAGATTCTCATACCTGGAGACTAGGGGGCTAAGACCCCTTCTAGAGATAAAAATAAAAGTTTTGAAGGGAAAGAGCAAGGTGTTTGGCAGCCCTTTAAGAAGTTCTTTGTTTTCTCTTGGGGGCTCTCAGGCCACAAGAAAAGACTGATGTGGTCTAACTGTGGCCAGAGACTGGTGAAACCCACAACAAAACTCGGACTCACGTGGTGCAGAGAAGACTGGCTTGCAGAGAGCCATGGTGCAGAGGAGGACGGCAAGGGCAGCAGTGGAGACCTGCATGATTCTGAGCAGGTGATGGAATGTGGGCTCGAGTGTCGGCACAGCCAAGAAGGGACTGACCACTCTCTGCTGCCTGTGTCCTCCTGAAGTCTGAAGTCATCTCTCCTTCTCTTTATAGGCAGCCCTGGCGGATGGGGAAACGGAATCTGGGGGTAAGGAGGGAAATTTTTAAGCATAGTGATGCTGTCATGCTGAATGTTACACAACCCAGGGTCCCTGGTGACCACAGGGGCTCAGGATATCCAAGAATAGCATCTCTGAGCGATTCTCTAACTCTCAGCTCTCAACTCATGACTGGTTCTAGCTTCATGGGGAAATGGTTTCTCCTGTGAGTGTGAAAAGGGGTGTGTGTCAACCCAAGGCTATTCTTAGCCGATCCCTTCTCATAAGAACTGGTCTATGAGGCCAGGCATGGTGGCTCACGCCTGTAATCCCAGCACTTTGGGAGGCTGAGGCGGCGGATCGCCTGAGGTCAGGAATTTGAGACCCACCTGACCATGTGGAGAAATCATGTCTCTCCTAAAATTACAAAAGTAGTGGGGCGTGGTGGCACATGCCTGTAATCCCAGTTACTCAGGAGGCTGAGGCAGGAGAATTGCTTGAACCTGGGAGGCAGAGGTTGTGGCGAGCTGAGATCATACCACTGGACTCCAGATTGGGCAACAAAAGTGAAACTCTGCCTCAAAAAAAGAACGGGTCTATGCATGAACTCTCCACTCCCATTTCTTCCCACAGAGATGCAATTCTGCTCCCTCAGCTGCTATAACCACAGGGGTAGGGTTGATGGGCTGATGCTGTGGAGGGCTGCACCACCCCCCCTCCTCCCAGAGGCAAGGAACTGAATGAAAACTGAGGAATAGAAAGCACGAGGTCACGTTTCAGTCATTTGCCTATTAGTCACGGAGTGACTAGGGCGCTGTGTTAAACGCTAGTTGTGGATCATAAAAATACTTCAGAGGTGGGTGTCAGTACGTCAGGTGCCTAGAAATATTTGTAGCCATTAACCTAGAGAAAACATTTATAGGAGGCTGGGCGCGGTGGCTCACGCCTGTAATCCCAGCACTTTGGGAGGCTGAGGTGGGTGGATCATGAGGTCAGGAGATTGAGACCATCTTGGCTAACACGGTGAAACCCCGTCTCTACTAAAAATACAAAAAAAATTAGCCGGGCGTGGTGGCGGGCTCCTGTAGTCCCAGCTACTCAGGAAGCTAAGGCAGAAGAATGGCGTGAACCCGGGGGGTGGAGCTTGCAGTGAGCCGAGATCGCAGCCACTGCACTCCAGCCTGGGTGACAGAGCGAGACTCCGTCTCAAAAAAAAAAAACACTTCTAGGAAAGAGTTCTGTGGAAACAACCCAAATATGGAGCCATCTTCAAACATAAAGACCCCCGACCCAGCATCATTTATAACTCTAAATTCAGCAAAGCTCATTTCTCTCCTTCAGGGGATGATAAATTATCCACTAGGTCATTTATTATTAAGTCCCTAAAATGAATGAAGTGGCATAAATATGCTTATAATGTCAGTGGGTAGAAAAAGCAAGATACAACATTATACAAATTCTATAAAATTTGAAGAAGTGTATATATATATATATATGCCATGCCAACCCTAGGCATGGAAAAAATAAAAAAGTTTGGAAATACATGCCTTAAAGAATGAATAGTACTTAGGTCCACGGGTGATTTATTTTCTTATTTTTTCTTTTTCTGAATTTTTCTCACTTTATTTAGTGAGACTTTATTACCTTCTTGGTCAGCCCACAAATTTATGAACTAATTTTGTTTTAGAACATTTCCAGCATTACTGGCTGAAAGTGGATTGTGGTCAGTTGTTTAATCTGAAAGAAATTATTGATAAATACGCTAAAGTTTCTGTTCAATGGCCTTTGCCAAAATGAAGTCTTGATTTGCCATTTATTTGAATCACTTTAAGGATCCTATACCATACTTACATAAATCATGCCAAACTGAAGCAGGTTTTTCCTTATTCTTTTCAATACATAATTTCAGTGGTGTGGAAGGGTCTCTACCTTCTCAGCCATATTATATGCTTTTTAAAATTTTTCCATACTTTATTATTTTATTCTTTCATAATCAATCAGCATACCTCATTTTATAATGAGAAACAGATTTAGTTGGTTTTAATGATCTTTGTTTCTGAGATGCCCCTGGTCTCGTGGGGGCAGGTAGAGTATGTGAACAGGTAATTGTAACACTTAGCAGAAAGTGCTAAGACTCCTAGTAGAAAAAGAAATGAAAGCTCAGAACCCCACGAGGGGAAGAAGTGACCTTCCACCAGAGGGTTGGGGAAGCTTCATGGAAGGGATGGAACTTTAGTTGTGTCTGGATAACTGCCCAGGATTTAGGCGTCTATAGGTGGGTGGGCAGTGGAGGCCCAGCTGAGGCAGAGTCCTGGGTGTGACATTGTGGGCTCAGAGGAAAGAGGGGGTGCTTCAGTGGAGCTGCAGAGTGGTGGGAGCAAATACGGACAATAAAGCTAAATTGGGACCAAACCAGGACAGGCCTTGAATTCCCCGCAAAGGGGTTAGAGTTGATACACTTGATGCTGGAGAACAATGGAGGACAGAAGCCAAGTGGGAGTACGCCTTTGGAATTCTGTCCTTCCTAAGTGTCTGTAGAGTTAGGTCTTTTAATACACATGAGCTCTGTTTCCATCCCACCCCAATGATGGCTAGTGCCAGTCCTGAGGGAGGAGAAGCAGAGGCAAGATCAGGGGCCGTGGTAGGTTTCACCGGAGCTTTGGCATCCACGTGTCTACCCCTATTGCTACCAGTTCCAAATAAAGGTATCTCTGTCACTTGTTTCATTAGAAACCTACATCACAGGCAATGCCTCCTTCTTACGCCACACTCTGCCTCCCAGCTCTCGGTTGATACCCCAAATTGCATTCCCTCACTCACTTCTTAGGGGAACCCCCTCCATACCCATGATTCCGTTTCTAGAGCTGGCTTCTGTGAGTTGCGGAGGGCGAGAAAAGGAAATGGAAACTGCTGAATCAGTCAGTGTTCTGGTTAGGGGCATCCTCTGCCTCTGTGATTACTGCACAGTGTGTTCTATTAGTTATCTACGTAATTTGCTCTTCAAAAATCTAGACCATGTCCAGTTGATTTTATTTTAGTTTATTTTTCTCAAGAAATTTACAGTTTAATAAAGGCAACGTGGAAGTTTGGAAACAAGCTTTTATTTCGTGCTAACAATGGATTAGCAACTACACAAATTTTAGTTCTAGCAACTACACAAATTTTAGTTCACAATAAGTAATATTTATTGAGTGACCTCCATGTGCCAATTTCCATAATTTACATGTTTGAACTGTTACTCTTCAAAACAGCCCTATGATTTAGTTACCATTATACTTTCTCAGTTGAACAGGTGAAGAAACCAAAGTAAATAGAGGTTAAGCAATTTTCCTAAGGCCATAAAGCTGATGACTAGCAGAGCAGGGATTCAAATCCAGGTAGTCTGACTCTAGGTACCACACGCTACACGTCCTGTACCACACTTATTATATTTGATCCTCACAGCAATCCTATAATGGCAGATTTTTTAGAGTGTCTTCTCAGATCGTAAACCAATGTCAGACCATGTCTTGTTGGTTGATTTAAACCAAATCCTAGCACATGATCATTATAACATGATAAGCCTCCAGACCTAGTCTCTATCTCTTATTGTGTTCTTTTTAATAAAGTGATTTATTGAATATATAAGTCTATCTCAGTGTTTATATATTTGTAAGACTTTCTCTATCAATCCCCAAACCAGGACATATACCCCTTTGCCATGTGTTTTTGCTTGGAGGGAAATATGGTCGCACGCATAGCATGTGCCTAATTTATATACCTTGAACGAATAATGTAAGGGAGATGCAGGATGGGGTTGAGTTGGGAGTGTCTTAGACATTTCCTGGGTGGTAAATTGATGTTCCCAGTTGAAATAATGAACCCGGGGACATGCCGATGGAATTGGTCAGTTTTATATTCCACTGTCTGCGTTAGTTACCAGTGTATCCCCAGCGACAACCACAATGCCTGACATATAGTGAAGCATAATACCTATTTGATGAATAAACACTGATTTGACTAACAATATGTGTTATGCCTGAACTCTCACTATGGAGTTCAAATACTAATGGGAAGGGTAGGATAAGAAAGGCCATGGTGAGTGGGAGAGGGGAGAGGATCAGGAAAATAACTAATGGGTACGAGGCTCCATACCTGGGTGATGAAATCATTTGTACACCAAACCGCCATGACACAAGTTTACCTACGTAACAAACATGCACATGCATCCCTGAACTTAAAGTAAAAGAAACACACACACACAAAGAGAATCAGGAGAGAGAGTCAGAAGTGTGATAGGTCTCCAGAGCCAAGGAAGAATCTTTAAATAAAATGAGAATTGAAGCCAGGCATGGTGGCTCCATGCCTGTAATCCCAGCACTTTGGGAGGCCGAGGCAGGCAGATCACCTGAGGCCAGGAGTTTGAGACCAGGCTGGTCAACATGGTGAAACCCTGTCTCTACTAAAAATACAAAAAATTAGCTGAGCGTGGTGGCACATGCCTGTAGTCCCAGCTACTCGGGAGATGGAGGCAAGAGGATCACCTGAACCCAGGAGGTTGCAGTGAGCCGAGATCACACCACTGCACTCCAGCCTAGGTGACAGAGGGAGACTCCGTCTCAGAAAAAAAAAAAAAAAAAAAAAAAAGAGACAGAATTGAGAGTCCCAATAAAGATACAATTTGGAACAGAAATGTAAATTAAACTTATGGAAAGAAGTTTTCAGTAACTTGGATCTAAAAGGTTATGATTTACTTTAAAGAGAAGGAAAGGAAGGGAAGGGAGGAGAAGGGAGGGGAGGGGAGGGGAGGGGAGGGGAGAGGAGAAGGAAAGGAGGCATGGTGTCACAGTCTTGATCTTTGGGAAACTGACTACCGAAGATTCCTCAGGAGGTGGTGACAGAAAGTAGCCAGCAGTCCACACCGTGGACTCTTCAGCATGGAGGGATTTGATTTGTGTCCCAGCGTTCCGGCTCATTTCAACCTCTGTGAGGCCCCACCTCAGTTCAGCAGAGTGTCCCAGTCCAGAGTGCAGGGAATCCTTGCTGAGCAGTTTGTCCTCTGCGGTGTCTTTGCTTTGCACTGCTCGGCTTGCCTCCCCACTGTGTGCTGCTGCCCATGCTCTCTAGCGTGGGGCATTGCTTTCCTTCCAGATTCTGGCCCCGAGGCTCCACTTCCCCACGTGTCCCCCTCTGTTAGCTGCTTTGGCAGCAGGTGCCCCAGGGATGGGTTCACTGATGATGACACCCTGTTCGGCCCAGCTTTGGCCTCCTTTTCTCATATGTGGTCTGCATGGTCAGATTGCAGCAGGTGTGGGCCTTGCCTTTCCTGCAGGCAGAAGCAGCAGCCTGGAGTCCCCTGTCTTGCATCTTAGACAGACAATGTCTCATTGACACAGCCCCCTCTTTCCACAGCCAGCCCCTTGTTTCCTGTCCCGAGTCCTTGTTATTTTCTCTGGCCATTTCTTGCATGTGTGCAGTAGGTCAGGGTATGTGTCTTGGTACTGGATCTGATCCCTCTCCCGGTCCCTTCCCCTTTTCCATATTTTCTACACAATAAAAAGTGCCTCTTCCTATCAATATTCCAAGCTGGAAAGCCAAGAGTCACCCTTGTCTCCTCTTTCTCTGTCATCTCCTACACCAATTCAATCGCCAACTCTAGTCTACGTTCAATTTTATGTGCATCTGCCTCTCACCACTCCCACTGCCTGTCAGGTTCTTATGGTTTCTCACCATGACAACTAGAGGAGGGTCCTAGCAACTCTTTTTTTTTCTTATTTATTTATTTAGAGACAAGGTCTCACTCTGTGGCCCAGGCTGGAGTGCAGTGGCTGATCTTGGTTCTCTGCAACCTTGGCTTCCCAGGCTCAAGCAATTCTTGTGCCTCAGCCTCCCAAGTAGCTGGGATTACAGTCATGTGCCACCACACCCGACTAATTTTTTGTATTTTTCGTGGAGATGGGGTTTTACCATGTAGGCCAGGTTGGTCTTGAACTCCTGGCCTCAAATGATCTGCCTGCTTTGGCCTCCCAAAGTGCTGGGATTACAGGCGTGAGCCACCATGCCTGGCCTAGTTTTGTCTCTTTTTAATCTATCCCACGATACAGCATCCAATATAATTTTGCTAAAGCTCAAAATCATTCTCCGTTTCTCTCCTTTTAAAATCTTGCAAACATTCTACATCATTCCTGGCATGAAATGGAAGCTTCTCTGTAACTTGACCCCTGTTTACCTCTTTGCCCTCGAGGCTTGCAAGTTTGTTATGTAGGTAAATTGCGTGTTGCGGGAGTTTGGTGTACAGATTATTTCATCACCCGGGTAATAAGCATAGTATCCGATAGGTAATTTTTTAAATCCTCTCCCTCCTCCCACCCTTCACCCTTGAGTCAGCCCCAGTGCCTGCTGTTCCCTTCTTTGTGTCCATGTGTACTCAGTGTTTAGCTTCCACTTATAAGTGGGAACATGCAGTATTTGGTTTTCTGTTCCTGCATTAGTTCACTTAGGATAATGGCCTCCAGCTCCATCCATGTTGCTACAAAGGGCATGATCTTGTTCTTTTTTTAATGACTGAGAAGTATATATACCACATTTTCTTTATCTGGTCTATCATCAATGGGCATTTAGGTTGATTCCATGTCTTTGCTATTGTGAATAGTGTTGCGATGAAATACATGTGCACATGTCTTTATGGTAGAACCATTTCTATTCCTTTGGGTACATACCTAATAATGGGATTGCTGGGTCAAATGGTAGTTCTGTTTTAAGTTCTTTTAGAAACCGCCAAACTGCTCCCCACAATGGCTGAACTAATTTACATTTCCACCAGCAGTGTATAAGTGTTCCTTTTCTCTACAACCTCACCAGCATCTGTTATTTTTTGACTTTTTAAAAATAGCCATCCAGACTGGTTTGAGACAGTATCTCATTGTGGTTTTGATTTGCATTTCTCTAATGATTAGTGGTGTTGAGTATTTTTTGTATGTTTATTGACCATGTGTGTGTCTTCTTTTGAAATGTATCTGTTTATGTTCATTGCCCACTTTTTAATGAAGTTGTCTGTGTTTTGCTTGTATGTTTGTTTAAGTTCCCTATAGATTTCAGATACCAGAGCTTTGTCAGATGAATAGTTTGTAAATATTTTCTCCCATTCTGTACGTTCTCTTTACTTTGCTGATAATGTATTTTGCTGTGCAGAATCTCTTTAGTTTAATTAGATCCCATTTGTCAGCTTTTGATTGTGTTGGAATTTGCTTTTGGCATCTTCATCATGAAATCTCTGCCAGATCCTATGTCCAGAATGGTATTGTCTAGGTTATCTTACAGGATATCATATTTTTTATAGTTTTACAGTTTTTGGTTTTGCATTTAAGTATTTAATCCATTGTGAGTTGATTTTTATACACAGTGTAAGGAAGGAATCAGTTTCAATCTTTTGCATATGTCTAGCCAATTATCCCAGTATCATTTATTGAATGGGAAGTCCTTTCCCTATTGCTTGTTTTTGTTAACTTTGTCAAAAATCAGATGGTTGCAGGTATGCAGCATTATTTCTGAGCTCTCTATTTTGTTCTATTGGTCTATGTGTCTGTTTTTGTACCAGTACCATGCTGTTTTGGTTACTGTAGCCCTGTAGTATAGTTTGAAGTCATGGCTCCTTCTTTTTACTCTTCTTTTTTTTTTTTTTTTTTTTTTTTGATACGATGTCTCACTCTGTTGCCCAGGCTGGAGTGCAATGGCACGATTTCGGCTCACTGCAAGCTCTGCCTCCTGGGTTCACACCATTCTCCTGCCTCAGCCTCCTGAGTAGCTGGGACTACAGGCGCCTGCCACCACACCTGGCTAATTTTTTGTATTTTTAGTAGAGACAAGATTTCACCATGTTAGCCAGGATGGTCTCAATCTCCTGACCTCGTGATCCACGCACCTTGGCCTCCCAAAGTGCTGGGATTATGGGCTTGAGCCACCACTCCCGGCCTACTCTTCTTTTTTCTTTCTCAGAGAAGAGTGGGGTTAGGGGTGAGCAGGCAGGTTAGAGTAGTAGAGCTAAAGGCAGATAGAGATCCATCCAATTATCCTCATTCCCCTCATTTGCCCAACTTCACACACTCCTGTATTCAGGGCCTTTGTAATCTTCTGTACAGGTGCCCAGCAGCTGTCAAAGCAGCCAAGGCTTAACATAAGCACAGGCATTCCCTATGGACTGGTTGGGACACACCCACATTCTTAGTTTACATATTTTGTCTGTAACATAGATAAACTCCTTACTACGTATACAGTTCTGTTTTGTTTTGCTTTGCTTTGTTTTTGAGATAGGGTCTTGTTCTGTCACCCAAGCTGGAGTGTAGTGGCAGAATTACCACTCACTGCAACCTGGACTTTCCTGGGCTCGGGTGATCCTCCCACCTCAGCCTCCTGAGCAGCTGGGACTGCAGGTGTGCATCACCACTCCAAGCAAATTGTTTTTGGTATTTTTTTGTAGAGACAGGGTTTTACCATGTTGCCCAGGCTGGTCTCAAAGTTCTGGGATCAAGCAATCCACCTACCATGGCATCCCGAAGTGCTAGATTACAGGTGTGAGCCACTGCACCCAGCTCAATCCTATTTTTATACTAGAAGAACATTCTCTATCTGGGTCTTCCAAACTCGATTCTTACTGGTTTATATGTCCTGTTCTTTTGTTGGTCCAAGAAAATATCCTGAAATCTTTATTTCTCCTCCGTTCCCTCCTTGTTCTAGGACAGACTAGCCCTATCTCTTTCCTGAATTAAGTTTGAGTACAATCGGTCTTTGAGTGTGGAATAGCTCCTAGCAGTCTATCAGTCAGCGGTTTCTCTTTGTGATCACACTCTATTTTTATTCTGGAGACTACAGCATGGAAAGAAAATGGACTTTGGAGTCAGATGAATCTTGATTCAGATCTTGGCAGTGCCACTCATCAGCTCTGTGGCACTGAGCACATCAGTGGACCACTCTCTGATCCTCAATTTTCTTATCTGTAAAATGAGATGACACACCCCTGCTCAGGGCTATGGTCGGATTAGAGATGATATGTGTAAGACAGCTTTCCCAGTGCCAGGTACACGTTAAGTGTCCAATAAGAAGATACAAATGTTGCTAAGTCACCCCACTGGATCCCTCTGCACATCCAATGCTGGACTCTTCATGCCCAAGGAAACATACAGGACACAAAATTCAGTGGAACTCAGTTCAGCAGAAGAAGGCACAGGAAGGGGATCGGGGGGTCCTGGCTCCCCCTTTGTTCTTGGGGCCAGGCTAGTGGCCAGCCTGGAAAGACTGACATGAACCCTCCAGCATCTGGGGGTGCCAATCACCAAGAGCAGCACAGTTCTTGTCTACAAGTCACTTAAAGCAGGTGTGAACATTTCATCTTTCCTCTGTGGTTTGCAACTCTCCCCCCAGGTCTCGGTCACTTCCTTTGGTTGTACCACTTCCCTTTTCTTCTAGCCTGCAGTTCCCTCATCTTTCCTCTATGATGACATCACCCTGGGGAAGAGAAGCTGAGAGGAACTCCTCACTCAGCTAGCTTCAGGAGCCACGACATCATCTCTACCATGGAAATTCCGCTCACTCTGCTGAGCCCCCACATTTGTCCCAGGCCTCGGAGTCTCTATAAAGAGAGATTCCCAACTCAGTATCAGCACAGGACACAGCTGGGTTCTGAAGCTTCTGAGTTCTGTGGCCTCACCTCTGAGAAAACCTCTCTTCCACCAACACCATGAAGCTGTGCGTGACTGTCCTGTCTCTCCTCGTGCTAGTAGCTGCCTTCTGCTCTCCAGCACTCTCAGCACCAAGTAAGTCTACTTTCGCAGCTGCTGTTTCCAGAGCCAAGGTGTAGGCAGAGTCCTTTTTTCTAGTTGTGGCTGGTCAAACAGTGGGATCTGGGGATGGGACAAAAGGCAGCTAGGAAGATTGCCACGAAGTCTGCACTAAATGTAGAGTCTAGTAGATATTCAATAACATTCAAGTTCCTATTTTCTCAAGAATTAGCAACTAGCAGAGGAAAAGGATGGGTTGGAAGTCAGACTGTTGAACTGGCTCTGCCTCTAATTACTTGTTCAAGCAAGCCCCTGTCCCTCTCTGTGCCTTGGTTTTCCCATCTGTCACATGAAGGGAGTGCGATGTGTTCTGAGACTGAATCCAGTTCCAATCTTCTAGGTTTCTTTCTTGTTCTTGTCTGAAGATCCACTATTCAGAATAAGACTCCTGCTCAGGTTAGGTGGGAATAGATACAAGGGACCATATTTGTGGTTCCGGTAGCTCCACAGGGATGCTCAAAGAAGACACAAAACTAGAAACCAAAATAAACAGCTCCTATGTGCAGTGTTGATCTCACCCTGGCCTTTCCTTTCAGTGGGCTCAGACCCTCCCACCTCCTGCTGCTTTTCTTACACCGTGAGGAAGCTTCCTCGCCACTTTGTGGTAGATTACTACGAGACCAGCAGCCTCTGCTCCCAGCCAGCTGTGGTGTGAGTATCAACCCCTGGGCTGCTCTGGGAGGCAAGGGGGAGGGCTGGATTTTAAAGGGGGCCTGTTTTGGGGAGGGACTGATTGAGCAGTGGGGAGGCAGCTCTCAGGGCTGAAGCCTTCCCTGAGAGCAGTGAGGACACAGATCATGAACTCATTTTTCAAGTGTTGAAGGCAGCTGAGCAGGAGCCGAGAGAGAAGGGGGTTCCTGGGGAGGAAGTTAACCAGAGGACAGGAAAGCAGGGGAAGTCAGACAGCTCACATGAGATAGGGACTGATTTCTCAAACCACGCTAGAAAGACATGTGGAAAAGTCACTGCCAGGCTGGCAGGGAATAAGGAGATCTATTCATATTGATTGCAATGCCCACTGGTTCCTAATCTGGGAAACCCCTGGGGCCCACAGCTAACTCCAGTGGGTGGAAGTTACAGGGAGTCTGGTTCCAGCACTGCCCCAGGAAGGATCCCATGCACCAGAGCTGCCCACATGGACCATGGTCAGGCAGAGGAAGATGCCTACCCCAGGCAAGGGAAAAAGCCAGATGACCTCAAAGGTCTCATGGGATTCTCATCTGTCCGCTCCTTGTTCTACAGATTCCAAACCAAAAGAGGGAAGCAAGTCTGCGCTGACCCCAGTGAGACCTGGGTCCAGGAGTATGTGTATGACCTGGAACTGAACTGAGCTGCTCAGAGACAGGAAGTCTTCAGGGAAGGTCACCTGAGCCTGGATGCTTCTCCATGAGAGGCATCTCCTCCATACTCAGGACTCCTCTCCACAGTTCCTGTCCCTTCTGTTAATTTAATCTTTTTAATGTGTCGTGTTATTGTATTAGGTGTTATTTCCATTATTTATATTTGTTTAGCCAAAGTGTCTCCTATGGAGATGGTCCACCGTCACTGTTTCTCTGCTGTTGCAAATACATGGATAACACCGTTAATTCCATGTGTTTTCATAATAAAACTTCAAAATACAATGCAGATAGTTTCTTTGTGATTTTAATTTGATTTGGGGGTAAAAGGAATTGCCTGGTACTATCGGAGGGGCAAACTACAGTTTCCAAAAGGAATAAGAATGAGCAATTGCTGCATCCTTAATCTGAGCTCTGGGCTGAGCACTCTTCATACATCTCACTGCGTACTTTCAACAAGGGTTTTAACACCCTTATGAAGTAGGGAGTGTTGTCCCCAGTTTCACAGTTAAGGAAACAGAGGCACAGAGAGGTGAAGTGACTTGTTGAGGCTCGTAGGTTGACTTGGGGAGTGTCATGAAAGAATGCCCCAAAAAAGGAGGTTATCAATTCAACATCTTGAGGGGAAGTTGTAAACAGGGGAAGAAGCACAGCAAAGGGGGGAAGGAGAGTGAGAAAAGTGTCTTCATCATCTGATTATCAGCATAACACTGGGAAAGTCATCTTGCCTTATTAGACCTCAGTGTTCACACCTGTGAAATGGGGATAACATTAACCATTTCAAAGGGCTGTTGTGAGGTGATATGTAAAGCACCCATCATGGGACCGGGCACCTGGAAGATTCTCTCCTTCCCTCTGTGAGCTTCAGCCTTTTCACTTAAAATGGACTTAGCAGTTATCAGGGTCATCATGAGTATTAGATTAGTTAGTTGACGGATCAGCACTCTAAAGCCCAAGCTACTGTGAAGAGTTGTCATGAGGACAGAAGGATGGAGGTCTGTTTCTCTTTTTTTTGGCAGAGTCTCGCTCCTTCGCCCGGGCTGGAGTGCAGTGGCATAATCTCAGCTCACTGCAAGCTCCACCTCCCGGATTCATGCCATTCTCCTGCCTCAGCCTCTGGAGGAGCTGGGACCACAGGCGTCCGCCACCACGCCCAACTAATTTCTGTATTTTTAATAGAGACGGGATTTCACCTTGTTAGCCAGGATGGTCTCGATCTCCTGACTCGTGATCCGTCCGCCTCAGCCTCCCAAAGTGCTGGGATTACAGGTGTGAGCCACGGCGCCTGACCGGAGGTCTGATTTTGTTTGGAAGTGTTGCAGGAGTAACCTAAAGCCATTTCTACTTAATTATCCTTCAATCAGAACTGCCTATTCCATGGGTCAGAGACAACACAGCTCTGAAACAGAATTACATGCACAATAAAACCTCAGGACATAGACTCATGGTCTACTAAAGCTAAAAGGAAACTTTAGACCATCTGCTCCAACTCTCTCATTTTATAGAAACTGAGGGCCAAGGCCTGGGAAGTAACGTGCCACATGTCACTCAGCGAGTGCATAGCAGAGCAGGACCCTGGCCAGTGCCAGCTCCCAGGCTCGGGCCCTTTCCTGTACACCTTCCCTAGTGACACACCTCTGTGGTCCTCAAAAGGGAGACCGGTCGAGTAAGGACAAGGCCAAGACTACCTTGAAAATCCTTCGAGTGTTCTTAGTCCTATGCAAAAGCAGAATTGGGGCCCTGTACTTCTCTGGGGTCAACAGACACAATTCCCTTCCTGTTCTGCCCTTAGTCACTTCTGTCATTCCAGAGCCCCAGTGGAAGCCTCCTTCAGATTCTGCTGGGACTGAGAGAAGGAGGTTAGGGGCAGAGCTCATCCAAAACAGGTGTGAGGAGAGGCTGGCAGTGAAGAATGTGCCTGGCCATAGTTTCTGCTTTCATTTGCCTGGATCTGAGCTGTCCAATATGTTAGCCACTGGCCAAAGTGGCTATTTACAATTTCAGTACATTTAATTAAAATGAAATAAAATTTAAAATTTAGTTCCTGAGTCACACTATCACATTTCAAGTGCTCAGGAGCCCTTGGTAACATGGCTAGTTACCACATTAGACAGCACGGATTATGGACTTTCTGTCCATCATCACAGAAAGTTCCGTTGGAGGGCAGTCTCCTAGAATATTCTCAGAGCCTAAAGAAAGTGAAGGGAGGGGCAGTTGGGATGGCCTGTAAGATTAGGGTGTGGATTTGGAGAAAAATATACAATTCTATTATAAGGGGATGGGATGGGAGAGAGAATGGATGACCCCAAGCCAGAGACAAGGTATAGATCATTGTGGTAGCTGAATAATGGCCCCCAAGACATCCACATCCTATTCCCCAGAACCTGTCAATGTCACTTTATGTGGCAGAAGGGACTCTGGAGATATGATCAAGTTATGGATCTTGAGATGAGTGGTTGCCTTGAATTATGTGGTCAGGCCCTAATGTAGTTGTAAATGTCCTTATAAGAGGGAGGAAGAGAAAAATGTGGCAATAACGGAGAAGGTAGCAATGTGACCAGAGAAGCAAGATGCTATGCTGCTGGCTTGGAAGAGGAAGGAAGAGGCCAGGAGCCAAGAGGTGTGAGGATGCAGCTCTGGAAGCTGGAAAAGGCAAGGAAATTGTTCCTCCCCTAGAGCCTGCAGAGGGAGTGTGGCCCAGGGAAACTAGTTTCAGATTTCTCACTCTAGAACTTTGAGAGAATAAATACGTGGTTATAAGACACTAAGTGTGTGGTAATATTTTGCAGCAATAGAAACAAATACAACCACCAACTGACACATCACCAATAGCGACCCCCAGTAGCTCAGTGTGGCAGGAAAGGGAGCATTCTAGAGGGTGAGCCAAACCTCCCTGCAGGAGGAACCCAAGGTGAGAGGGACACACCTCAAGGAGATGGACTATAATGAGGAGAGGCATCCCAAGGGGAGATCTGCTTCAGCAACTGAGTTCTGGGGCTGAGGCTTGACCCAGGGTCCAAGACCCTTAGGAAGCATGCCTCTTCTAGAGACACCTAGGGTGCTCTGAGGGGTCCCGGATTGCTACCTGGGAGAGTCCATCCTCTCATCTGTCAGATGCAGCCCAGAGCAGAGCCATGACCTGTCTCTGGTTCATTGTCAGTGAACAGGCAGGGCTAGGGCCAGAATCCAGGTCTCCTCCCTCATGATGGAGTCCCTTTCCCACTGGTGCCTGCCCCTCAGCAAATGGGAAGGGAAGAGCTCAGCTCCACAGAGGCAGGACCACCAGGGAAGGCGCAGGAGGCCTGGGCAGCCTCATGAAGAAATGCTTCACCAGGAATTACAAACGGCAGCATGGAATGCTCGAAGTGGGGCAACGTGGGACTTCACCTGTTGCACAATATGAGACTGTTTTTTCCTTTCTCCTCTTTTCATACAACTTCCTTTTTTCACCCTGGGCCCAGAGAGCTGCAATCTTCTCACTGGACGTTCCCGTTGAGGTTTCTCCAGGTTTCTGGGTTGGGGTGAAAGCCAGAACAGACAAAGCAGGACACTCGAAAGGAACTAGGGATTATGGAGCAACCTCTAGACATCTGGCCTGTCTTCCTGCTCCTTGCAGTGCCCGCCTCCCCCAGCTCACTCTCCAGATGGGAGTCCATTTCCTTATGTACATGTTCCTTTAGGACACATTCATGCAAACATGTCCTTATCCCCCATCCCACCTCAACCTGGAACCCTCCATCATGCTCCCATTGACACAGGCATTTTCCTCCAAGGAGGCCAGGAGCCGAGCAAACTGAGGCAGGGATCAAGGGAGCAAGACGAGCTGAGGATGGTGACAAAGCCACAGCTCTTCCTGGAGGCTGAGACCAGCGACCAGGTGGCAGTCCTGTGCTGCAGTCTGCATTCACCCTTTACAGACTTGAGGGCCTTAATGCTGTCTCTTTCCCACTTATCTCTACCTGTTCTCCCGTCTAAACTCCTTCCCTCTTGGGTTACCACTGAGTCTAGCAGACAGGAAAATGGAAGAAAGGAATTAAGAGACAAAATCGTGGCTGCGTTTTTCTACCTTTTAAATAGTTTCATTTTTAGATACAATCAACACTTTGTATATGTGGGTTCCACAACTGTGGATTCAACCAACGATGGATGGAAAATATCTGGGGGGAAAAAAACACAATAGGCCAGGTGTAGTGGCTCACACCTGTAATCCCAGCACTTTAGGAGGCCAAGGTGGGAGGAATATTTGAGCTTAGGAATTCGAGACCAGCCTGAACAACATAAGAAGACCCTGTCTACAAAAAAGTACCAAAATTAGCTGAGTGAGGTGGCACATGTCTGTAGTCCCAGCTACTTGGGAGGCTGAGGCAGGAGGATCACTTGAGCCCAAGAGGCAGAAGTTACAAAGAACTGAGATGACGTGACTGCACTCCATCCTGGGCGCTAGAGCAATATCCTGTCTCAAAAACTGAAAACTAAAAAAATACAAATAAAAAACAATGCAGTATAACAACCATCTACATTTACATTTATTAATAGCATTTACATTGTTTAGGTATTCTAAGTAATCTAGACATTAAAGTATATGGGAGGATGTGCATAGGTTATGGGCAAATACTATGCTATGTTATGTCAGAGACTCGAGCATGTGTAGATTTTGGAAGCCATGAGAATTCCTAGAACTAATCCCCTGTGGATACCAAAGGATGGCTCTATATGATAAATATGTAAAATATATATATATTATATATATGTATATATATGGAATGAGAAAATCAAAATTAATTTTTTTCAGGGAAGATGGGCTTGATGGGACTTGATGGAGGATGGTCTGGGAGACTCTCCCCTTCTATGGAAACATTCCCAACTGGGAGACCAGCACAGTTGCAGGGAAATAATTTCTTCAGGCTGTGTTAGTTGCTTCTAAATCTCAGGAGCCTATGTCCCTGGGATCCTCAGGGAGACGTTTGTTATTTACAGTGACTCCTGATTCATTTCCTTTGGGGGTCCTCTTGTCTTTCTGGTAGGGACTTGGAAAAGGAGAGATGGGCCTAGCCTCCCAGCTTACATTTTTCTCCTCTGCTGTATGTTTCCTTGTGATTGTGTAAGTTAACACTTAATATATCCCATATATATTTATATATATATAATTTATATATCCTATAATATATATTTATATATATATACACATATATATAATATATAAATATATCTATTATATATACATACTATTAGTTCTGTCCCTCCAAGAGAACCCTAACACAGATTTTGGTACTGGAGTGGTTCTAGAGAAACAGGATATTAAGGATGGAGTTCTTTCAATGGTTTTGGGGTTTCTAGAGTTGGCTGCTTAATATGGTTAGACCCCAAAATGCTAAGGACTCTACGTCTAATAGTATGGAGAACACTGATAGTCCTTGGTGTGAACTGTTTAGAGACTTAAGCAAAGTAAGTGCATTTGACATGCTTGATTCACTTCTTGTGAGTGGCAAGGAGTTTAGTGACTCTATACATAATACTTTGACCATATGTGGAGAACCAAGGAACATAACGAAGCTGGTTGGTTGCTCCTGAGTTCAATAGACAAAGTGATGAAAGAAAATGATGAACTCAGGGATTTTGTCTCCCGGCTTCAGAAGCAGATACCGAGCCACAAATCTGCTAAGATTACCCTGAGTGAGACCCTCATCTCCTGTACAGAAAGAGCTGAAATTGTGAAAAAACAGACACAAACTCTTATGATGCAAGTGGCTGACCTGCAACAAAACGTGCATGTATAGCCTCACCAGGTGTCTACTGTTAAAGTGAGGGCATTGATTGGAAAATAACAGGACCCTGCAACTTGGAATGGGGAAATGTGGGACGACCCAGATGAAGCTGGGGACACTGAGTTTGTAAACTCTGATGTACCTTTTTTGCTGAAGGAACAGCTTCCCCATCTCCAACAGTGGCAACATCCACTCCCCAACCCATGCTGCCATCAGCCTTTCCTCCTTTGTTTGAGGAGATAAAGCCTGTGCTGCCTGAGGCAACAGGGATGGCCTCCCCTGAGGCAGTTGCCAGGCAAAATAATATTGATTATCCTCAAGAGCCACCCCAACACCCCTGTTTCCTGGTCCACTACATTGATGACAGTCTAGACCTGTAACTAAAGTCTGGTCCATTACATTGATGACAGTCTAGACCTGTAACAAAAGTCCCGGTGGGTCCCTGGAGGTAAGGTTCAGAGTGTGACCCATGAGGAGGTGCACGGCACTTCAAGAGAACTGTTTCAGTTCTCTAATTTATAAAAACAGTAATCTGCAGAACAGCCATGGGAATGGATATTATGGGTATGGGATAATGGTGGAAGGAACATAGAGTTGGATCAGGCTGAATTTATTGGTTTCGGCCCACTAAGCAGGGACTCTGCATTTAATGTTGCAGCTTGGGGAGTTAAAAATGATTCTAATAGTTTATTTGCTTGGTTAGCTGAAATATGGATTAAAAGATGGCCCACTGTGAGTGAGCTGTAAATCCCTGATCTCTCATGGTTTAATGTAGAGGAAGGGATCCAAAGGCTTAAGGAGATTGGGATGGTGGAGTGGATTAGTCACTCTAGACCTACTCGTCCCAGTGGGTAGGGTCCAGAAGATATACCCTTGACCAATGCCTTGAGAAACAGACATGTGAGTGCAGCACCAGCATCTTTGAAGAGCCCTGTGATTGCTCTTCTCTGTATGTCACATTTAATGGTGGGAACTGCAGTCACTCAACTACAAAATGTAAATACAATGGGAATAATTGGATCCCAAGGTAGTAAGGTCTAAGTGGCAGCACTCAACCATCAAAGGCAAGGTGGGCATAGCTACCGTAATTGGCAGTAGAGGCAAAGTGGCAATCAGAATAATCTGATTCATGTAGAGCTCTGGCATTGGTTAATTAATCTCAGTGTTCTAGACGTGAAGTTGATAGGAAGCCTACTGCATTCCTACTTAAATTATACAGAGAACTTGCAGGTCGAATGGACAAAAGTCTAATTTGAATCATAAAAACACAGAATCACGACCCCTCAATCAATTTCCAGGACTGAGCCTGTTTAGAGACCCAGAACCCTTTGAATGAAGGGGAGGCTGGGTCCCCTTAAGGAAGGACCCCACTACATTACTGACAATTTAGGCAGTGAATCTTTGTAACTGTGCACTGGGGAAGGAGAAATGATCATACTTTTGGGGGACTTCTGGACACTGGCTCTGATTTGGTGTTGATTCCAGGGGACTCAAAATGTCACTGTGGTCCTCCAGTTAAAGTAGGGGCTTATGGAGGTCCGGTAATTAATGGAGTTTTAGCTCAGGTCCGACTTACAGTGGGCTCAGTGGGTCCCTGGACTCACACTGTGGTCATTTCCCCAGTGACAGAATGCTTGATTGGCATAGACATACTCAGCAGCTGGCAGAACCCCTACACTGGCTCCCTAACTGGTAGGGTGAGGGCTAATATGGTGGGAAAGGTCAAATGGAAACCATTAGAGCTACCTCTACCTAGAAAAGATAGTAAATCCAAAACAATATCACATCCCTGGAGGGATTGCAATTAGTGCCACCATTAAGGACCTGAAGGCTGCAGGGGTGGTGATTCCCACCACATCTCCATTCAAGCTTCCCATTTGGCCCGTGCAGATGACAGATCTTGGAGAATTACAGTGGATTATCGTAAGCTTAACCAAGTGGTGACTCCAATTGCAGCTGATTTCCAATGAAACTGGATGTGATTTCATTGGTTGAACAAATTAACATGTCTCCTGGTACCTGGTGTGCAGTTATTGACTTAGCAAATGCCTTTCTCTCCATTCCTGTCCATAAGGCCCACCAGAAGCAATTTGCCTTCAGCTGGCAAAGCCAGCAATATACCTTTACTGTCCCACCTCGGTGGTGTATCAACTCTCTGACTTTGGGTCATTATCTTATTCAGAGAGACCTTGATCTCTTTTTGCTTCCAAAAGATATCACACTGGTCCATTACAATGATGACATTTGATGATTGGCCCAGTGGGTAAGAAGTAGCAAACACACTGGACTTATTGGTGAGACATTTGCATGCCAGGGGATGGGAAATAAATCTGACTAAAATTCAGGGACATTCTACCTCAGTAAAATTTCTAGGGGTCCAGGGGTGTGGGGCCTGTCGAGATATTCTTTCTAAGGCAAAGGATAAGTTGCTGCATTTGGACCCTCCTACAACCAAGAAAGAGGCACAATGCCTAGTGGGCCTATTTGGATTTTGGAGGCAACACATTCCTCATTTGGGTGTGTTACTCTGGCCCATTTATCGAGTGACCCGAAAGGCTGCCAGTTCTGAATGGGGTCCAGAACAAGAGAAAGCTCTGCAACAGGTCCAGACTGCTGTGCAAGCTGCTCTGCCACTTGGACCACATGACACAGCAGATCCAATGGTGCTTGAGGTGTCAGTGGCAGATAAGGATACTGTTTGGAGCCTTTGGCAGGCTCCCATAGGTGAATCACCACAGAGGCCTCTAGGATTTTGGAGCAAGGACCTGCCATCTTCTTCACATAACTACTCTCCTTTTGAGAGACAGTTCATGGCCTGTTACTGGACTTTGGTGGAAACTGAACGTTTGACTGTGGGTCATCAAGTCACCGTGTGACCTGAACTGCCTATCATGAACTGGGTGCTTTCTGACCCATCTAGCCATAAAGTGGGCCATGCGCAGCAGCATTCCATCATCAAATGGAAGTGGTATATACGTGATCAGGCTCGAGCAGGTCCTGAACGCCAAGTAAGTTACATGAGGACATGGCTCAAATGCCCATGGTCTTCACTCCTACCACCTGCCTTCTCTCCCCCAGCCTTCACCGATGGCCTCATGGGGAGTTCCCTATGATCAGTTGACAGAGGAAGAGAAGACTAAGGCCAGGTTCACCGATGGTTCTGCACGATACACAGGCACCACCTGAAAGCGGACAGCTGCAGCACTACAGCTTCTTTCTAGGACATCCCTGAAGGATAGCGGTGAAGGCAAATCTTCCCAGTGGGCAGAATTTCAAGCAGTGCACCTGGTTGTGCACTTTGCATGAAGGAGAAATGGACAAATGTGCGATTATATACTGATTCCTGGACTGTAGTCAATGGCTTGGCTGGATGGTCAGGGACTTGGAAGAAGCGTGATTGGAAAATTGGTGACAAAGAAATCTGGGGAAGAAGTATGTAGATGGAACTCTCTAAGTGGTCAAAAACTGTGAAGACATTTGTATCCCATGTCAGTGCTCACCAACGGGTGACGTCAGCGGAGGAGGAGTTTAACAATCAAGTGGATAGGATGAGTCGTAATGTGGACACCACTCAGCCTCTTTCCCCAGCCATCCCTGTCACTGCCCAATGGACCCACGAACAAAGTGGTCATGGTGGCAGGGATGGAGGCTACACATGGGTTCAGCAAGATAGACTTCCACTCACCAAAACTGACCTGGCTATGGCCACTGCTGAGTGTCCAATTTGCCAGCAGCAGATACCAACACGGAGAACTGGATATGGCACCATTCCTCGGGGTAATCAGCCAGCCACCTGGTGGCAGGTTGATTATATTGGACCTCTTCCATCATGAAAAGGACAGAGGTTTGTCCTCACTGGAATAGACACTTACTCCTGATACGGGCTTGCCTATCCTGTATGCAATGCTTCTGCCAAGACTACCATCGATGGACTCACAAAATGCCTTATCCACCATCATGGCATTCCACACAGCATTGCCTTTGACAAAGGCACTCACTTTACGGCTAACGAAAGTTAGTTCACTTCACTGGTCTTACCATGTTCCCCATCATCCTGAAGCAGCTGGATTGATAGAACGGTGGAATGGTCTTTTGGAGTCACAATGACAACGTCAACTAGTTGACAATACTTTGCAGGGTTGGGGCAAAGTTCTCTGGAAGGCCATGTATGTGCTGAATCAGCCTCCAATATATGGTACTGTTTAGCCAGGATTCACGGGTCCAGGAATCAAGGGATGGAAGTGGAAGTGGCACCACTCACCATCACCCCTAGTGATCCACTAGCAAAATTTTTGCTTCCTTTCCTTACAACATTATGTTCTGCTGGCCTAGAGGTCTTAGTTCCACAGTGAGGAACGCTGCCACCAGGAGACACAATGACAATTCCATTAAACTAGAAGTTAAGATTGCCACCAAGACACTTTGGGCTCCTCCTAACTTTAAGTCAACAGGCTAAGAAGGGAGTTACAGTGTTGGCTGGGGTGATTGACCCAGACTATCAAGATGAAATCAGACTACTACTCCACAACAGAGGTAAGGAGGAGTATGCATGGAATACAGGAGATCCATTGGGCGTCTCTTAGTATTACCATGCCCTGTGATTAACGTCAATGGGAAACTACAACAGCCCAATCCAGGCAGGACTACAAATGACTCAGAACTTTCAGGAATGAAGGTTTGGGTCACTCCACCAGGAAAACAAACAAACAAACAAAACAACAACAACAACAGCAAAAACAAGACCTACTGAGGTGTTTGCTGAAAGCAAAGGGAATACAGAGTGCGGAGTAGAAGAAGGTAGTCATCAATACCAGCCACGACCACGTGACCAGCTGCAAAAATGAGGTCTGTAACTGTCATGAGCATTTCCTCCTTCTTTTGTTAAAAACATGTTTGTGCATGTATAGACTTGTATTAAGAAAATATCTTCATTTTATTTTCTTTTCCTTTATTATGTGACGTAAGATTTACTGGCTTCGTATCAGCATTTAAGTGTTGTTCACTTTATGTAATAGTATTTGGGTTGGGGATTGGTGTGTTTCTGATGGTAGAAAAGATAATTGTACTATGTTACACATAATTATGACCTCATTACTGTCTTTATTTGAAGATTATGTATAATCTCAGGAGATGTGTATGGTTCAAGTTGACAAGGGGTGGACTTGTGATGGTTAATACTGACTGTCTACTTGATTGGATTGAGGGTTACAAAGTATTAATCCTGGGTGTGTCTGTGGGTGTTGCCAAAAGAAATTAACATTTGGGTCAGTGGGCTGGGGAAGGCAGATCCACCCTTAATCTGGTGGGTACAATCTAATCAGCTTCCAGAGAATATAAAGCAGGCAGGAAAATGTGAAAAAGAGAGGTGGACCTGGCCTCCCAGCCTACATCTTTCTCCCATGCTGGATGCTTCCTGCCTTCGAACATCTGACTCCAAGTTCTTCAGTTTGGGGACTCGGACTGGCCCTCCTTGCTCCTCAGCTTGCAGACAGCCAATTGTGGGACCTTGTGATCGTGTAAGTTAATACTTAATAAATTCCCTTTATTTCTTTCTATCTATCTATCTATCTATCTATCTATCTATCTATCTATCTATCTATCATCTATCTATCCTACTAATTCTGTCCCTCTAAGAGAACCCTCACTAATACCGTGGCCATGGAATACAGCCTGCCCTACTTGACACTTGCTTTTGGTTTTGTATATTTTGGCTTCACAGCACTGAACAGGGAAAGACTCCATTTGTATAAGGACCAACTTTATTGTAACATATACAGTTTCTTTTCCTAGAAGCAATGAATAATTGCTACCACTCTTTTATGAACACATCTGGAGATTCCCCAGCCTTTTAGAAGTGTCAGAGAACGGAATAGCAAATGCAATAATGTGCAATAGTGGAGACTGCCCAACTGATCAGGGCCTTAGGCTTCTAGCCTTTATCCTGAAAGTACTTTAGCCCTCTCCTCCTACAGGCCTAGATTTACAAAGCTCTTGACAGCTGTGCTCTGGGACAAATTGAATTATGACATAGAACACTTTCTTGAGGTTTGAAAATGCTACCTTCTCTCCCCTTTACTCTGTTCCCTAAACAAGGGGTTGCTGGAAACATCCTTGGTAAGTTTCGTAAAACTGCCTGTTTCACGTGATGCTTATAAATTTCATAGTCATTGACTTTGTTGTGCAAAAAAGCGTAATTTTATTTTCTCCATAATTAAATTTAGCTTTTCAATCTCAATTTCTCTTGGTGGCAGAAATTTAATCTGACCAACAAGGTAAACAAAGTTTCTTGTTGTTTTTTTTTTTTTCCAGTTGAGAATCTTCCATCTCCCATTCTTCTTCCTCTTCTCTCCTCCAGTTCTTCCCAGGGCCCAGGCATTCTGGAAGGCTGGAGTGTGATTGAGCTGTCAGAGGATAGAGGACTCTCACTCATGATTGACCCCTGACCCCTCATAGCCACTGATGAGGTGCATTTTAACCTTTCTGGTCACTGCCAGGTCACTTGTCCTGCCATGTCCTCCTGGGTCAGGGCTGTGACTCTGTCCCGTGTCCCACCCTAAGCTTCTCTGAGTCTACCAGGCCAGGGGCTTCTTGGAAAGACTGGTGGTGTTTCCGGGCACACCTCCCTCCTGCCCCCTGCACCTACAGTCCTCCCTCTTCCCAGGCAGGATGGCATCCTATTGGGGTCATTCTCAGATGTCCAGCTTTCTGGCTCGCATCTTTCACTTTATTCTCCCATGAATGTCTATCTGATTTTCTCTCAGTATGTGGGAAACTAGCTCTTAAAAATTATCACTAATTAAAAAATGCGTATATTACTAATGGTATCATCCCTATCCCCATTGTCTTTGGGGGTTTAACCTTAGGAGCACCTTCTCCCTCCCACACTCAAATCCTTTTCTCTCAAAAAGTCCAGATCCTGAAATGCACTTTCAGAACTATTTTGTCTGTTATGAGTTTAAAAAAATAGTACTGAGGAACTCAACTGACTTGCTAGTTTAAACTCTACCCACCCTCCCCTGCAGGCAGTGAGCGTGGATGTTGATTGCCCGCAAAACAGGGGAGTGGGAGTGAAGGTTAGAAAGCCAGGGACAGGGGACACTTGTGCTGCTGGGAGGTTCTCTGAGCAATGATGCTGCTTGTGGTGAATTCACATTCACCTCCAGAATGGGTTTCTGGCTTTGCTGGAGAAAGGCTTTTATTGGGTGTCATTAGTAATGTCAAAGGGGGCAGGGAGGCACGGGAACATTCCCTTGTTAGGAATCAAATCAAGAAACCCTCTCTGGGGAATAATAGGAGCTATGTTCTTTCTAATGTGATATGAAAGGATTGAATATTTGCTGTTGCTTTTACAGAAATGATTAATTCTCAATCTATGTCAGGGAGATTCTGAGCCCTGATTTTGAGATGATGGCATTGGGAAATAGGCATCACTGCATAAAGTCACCCCTTGTGCCGGCCTCCCTTGTGACCTGTGTCATTGTAGTGGGCTTCAACTACTAGATTGCGAACCCCCCGCCCCAGGTGTGGATCAAGAACTGGAAGGCAGGGTCCACAGGGTGGCCATGGAGAGGGGCGCTGTGCAGCTGAAAAAGAATGAGCTCCAGGGAGGGCTGGAAAAGCAATGAGATCAGCTCAGGCTAATTCAGTCCAGCCACAGCTTTTAGCTGGAGAGCACCGACAAGCTGTCCCAGGATGAAAAGGGGGTTTTGGTGAAGAACATCACTTTGGTGAGAGGCTCACAGGAGTCCTGCAAGACGAGCTAAAGGATACACAGGAATTACAGCAAGCTGCAGCAGGATGGCCTCCAGTTTCAGAAGGGCCGGACCAACTTGGAGAGCGATGCATCTGACGCAGTGCATTGACTGAACAAAGGAAGCGAAGGAGCCACGTGAGGAGCCCACAGAAGAGGTCACCAAAAAGGGAAATGAAGCTGTACCTTCCAGACACCTGAGTGGAGAAAAAGACCAGAGTCAGCAGCTCCAAGCCCTCACCGAGCCTCAGCCTGGATGGCAGAATGCCGGCTAAGGTGCCACCGGGGAAGGGAATTAGGCCTGGCAATAATGAGTCCCAGACACCCGTCCCCAGTTCTGAGGTGGCTTTAGATTTGAAGGGACAAAGTGAGAAAGAGGAAACCAATGAGATTCAGGTGGTCACTGAGGAGGAGCCTTGGAGGGGCAGCCTGGCCAGGAGCAGGTGGTGGAAAACACACCTCTGGTGGGAGAGGATTTGGGGAAGCAGCCGCACTGGGCCACACCCCACAGGTGCCGGCTGCCCTGCTGGTAAGCCAGGAAGCTCAGGAGACTGGAGGCGCTGAGCAGGACCAGCCTGTCCTCTCCCAATGGCAGGAGGAGGAAGCTGCTGGGGAAGGGAGAAAACTGCAACCACTGGGAGGAGATGCTGCCTACAGCATGGATGGAAATGAGGCAGAATCGGAAGCAGAGGATCAGGCAGCCCTTACAGAGGATGATGAAAACTTGCAGCTGTTAATGCCAGAGATCAGCAAAGAGACACCGAAAATCATGACCGGCTTTTCATGGTCAGCCTTTCACACGGAATTACACACTCTGAATCTAAATGGAGTCACGTATTTCACATCAGGACTGAACAGAGATCACTACCAAATATTCATGAGGGACTGAATACGCAAAACCAGGGATGGTACTAGGTAACATGTACGTATAGTGGAGTTGTAGTCTGTACTTTATTAGGAAAAAATGGAAATATCTTTAAGACAGTTTGTGGGGGTTGCTTTTGAAGTGTCTAATAAGATGTCAAAATTGGTCAAAGTCTTTTGGTTGATAGGTATTTTGTGAGAAGATCAACACCAAAACTAGAACCCAAGCTCTCTTTCAAGTAAGGTGACAGTGGTGCTTGTTTATCCTGGAATATAATTTTGTGTGGAAAAAAGCAGCTGTAGGAAGAGTCCCTCTTCCGCCATGAAGGAGAGGCTGGTTGCAGGTAGAAAACGCTGTCTGGGTTCCCTCTGGACTTCTCTTCTCCACACATGGGGCAGAGCGCTGTTTCCAGCCTGTTATTCCTGTTTCACTGGTACCCACTGAATGACTGGCATATGCACTGTGCACTCCCGACTCTGACAACCAATGGTCTCGAACAGCAGTCCGCAGCTCTCGGGCCACAGACTGGTACTGGTTCGTGACCAGTTAGGAACAGAGCCACACAGCAGGAGGTGAATGGCGGGCCAGCAAGAAGCTTCATCTGTGTTTACAGCCTCTCCCCATCGCTGACATTACTGCCTGAGCTCCGCCTCCTGTCAGGTCAGCCGCAGCATTAGATTCTCATACAAGTGCAAACCCTATTGTGAACTGGGCATGCAAGGGATCTAGGTTGCTCACTGCTTATGAGAACCTAATGCTTGATGATCTGTGACTGTCTCCCATCACCCACAGATGGGACCATGTAGTTGCAGGAAAACAAGCTCAGGACTCCCACTGATTCTACATTATGGTGAGTTGTATAATTATCTCATTATATATTACAATGTAATAATAATAGAAATAAAGTGCACAATAAATTTAATGCACTTGAATCATCCTGACACAATCCCCCACTCCTTAGTCTGTGGAAAAATTGTCTTCCATGAACCCAGTCCCTAGTGCCAAAAAGGTTGGGACCACTGGCCTACAGCACTGACTGTTTTTTTTATTTTTATTTTTATTTCAATAGATTTTCGGATACCAGTGGTTTTTTGTTACATGGATGAATTACAGAGTGGCGAAATCTGAGATTTTAGTGCACCTGTCACCTGGGTAGTGTATCTTGTACCTAATGTGTAGTGTTTTATTCCCTAGCGCTCTCTCAGCCTCGCCCTACTGAGTCTCTAAAGTGCATTGTATCACTCTGTTTGCCTTTGCATACTCATAGCTTAGCTCCACTTACAAGCGAGAACATACGGTTTTTGGCTTTCCACTCGTGTGTTACTTCATTTACAATAACGGCCTTCAGCTACACCCAACTTGCTACAAAAGACATTATTTTGTTCTTTTGTATGGCTGAGTAGTATTCCATGGTGTATATATACCACATTTTCTTTATCCACTCATTAGTCGATGGGCCCTTAGGTTGGTTCTACATGTTAGCAATTGTGAATTACAGAGCACTGTTAACACAGACATTATTAGCAACAGTTTTAAACAAGTGTAAATACAAAGCTCTTTGTGCAGATTTTTTTTTAAAGGCTACTTGTATACTAACCCTTGTCATTTTTAGTGTACAAAACACTGAAGTGATTTGTAATTTGAACATTTCTGGTCTATAAGTACTTTGCTTCTTACATGTGGGCAAAGCAAAATCTTCTCTATTAAGTACATATTGCCAAGAGAAGCCATGAGTGGATTAGGCTTTTGACAAAAATGGGCCAAAAATGGGGACACCTGTCACAGAGCACAGTGAGGGAGGCACAGCATCCTGAGATGGATTTTTGTGGAGAGATCTGTGCCAACTTTACTAATAGAGTAAAAGAAGGAAAGTTAATTGATGTTGATGATTTATATGGTATTACAAATCAGAATATTTAGAAAGGCAAGAGCAAGATAATAATTGTTTTTGTCATGGTTTACATATTTAGCTTTTGGTAAATGACTCACAAAACTGATTTAAAGTCAAAGGTTGATGTTAAAGCATGGGCAAAAACTTCATGACTAAAACACCAGAAGTAATTGCAACAAAAGCAAAAATTGACAAATGGGATCTAATTAAACTAAAGAGCTTCTGCACAGCAAACGAAACTAGCATCAGAATGAACAGGCAACCTGCAAAATGGGAGAAAGTTTTTGCAATCTATCTATCTGAAAAAGGTCTAATATTCAGAATCTACAAAGAACTTAAACAAATTTACAAGAAAAACAAACAATCCCATCAAAATGTGGGCAAAGATGTGAACAGATGCGTCTCAAAAGCAGGCATTTATGTGGCCAACAAACACATGAAAAAATGCTCATCATCACTGGTCATTACAGAAATGCAAATCCAAACCACAATGAGATACTATCTCATGCCAGTTAGAATGGCGATCGTTAAAAAGTCAGGAAACAACAGATATTGTCACGGCTGTGGAGAAAGAGGAACGCTTTTACACTGTTGGTGGGAGTGTCAATTAGTTCAACCATTTGTGGAAAACAGTGTGGGAATTCCTCAAGGATCTAGAACCAGAAATACCATTTGACCCATCAATCCCATTACTGGGTATATGCCCAAAGGATTATAAATCATTCTACTGTAAAGACACATGCACTTGTATGTTTATTGCAGCAATATTTACAATAACAAAAACTTGGAACCAACCCAAATGCCCATCGATGATAGACTGGATAAAGAAAATGTGGCATGTATGCACCATGGAATACTACACAGTCATAAAAAAGAATGAGTTCATGTCCTTTGCAGGGACATGGATGAAGCTGGAAACCATCATCCTCAGCAAACTAACACAGGAACAAAAAACCAAACACCGCATGCTCTCACTCATATATGAGAGTTGAACAATGAGAACACATGGACACAGGGAGGGGAATGTCACACACTGGGGCCTATCAGAGGGTGGGAGGCAAGGGGAGGGAGAGCATCAGGACAAATACCTAATGCACGAAGGGCTTAAAACTTAGATGACAGGTTGATAGATGCAGCAAACCACTATGGCACATGTACACCTGTGAACAAACCTGCACATGTATCCCAGAACTTGAAGTAAAATTTAAAAAAAAAAAGAGGCCTGGCGTGGTGGCTCATGCCTGTAATCCCAGCACTTTGGGAGGCCGAGGCGAGTGGATCATGAGGTCAGGAGATTGAGACCATCCTGGCTAACATGGTGAAACCCCATCTCTACTAAAAATACAAAAACTTAGCTGTGTGTGGTGGTGCGTGCCTGTAGTCCCAGCTACTCGGGAGGCTGAGGCAGGAGAATGGCATGAACCTGGGAGGTGGAGCTTGCAGTGAGCTGAGATCGCGCCACTGCCCTCCAGCCTGGGCGACAAAGCGAGACTCCGTCTCAAAAAAAAAAGAAAATGACTATTTAATCACAGTCCCCAATGATCACAATGGCATTCGGTTTGACTTGAGTTGGTTCCTAAGATTTACAGTAAATAGGCTCTTACCACTTGTGAGTGACTGGCGAGGTTGCAGTAATGACCTTCTTCCAGTGAGGCTCTCTACAGGAAAAGTGGAAGGATCCACACGGTTCAAGATGCAGGGGCCTCTTCAGAGAGGAAATGGAGCCCAGAGGAGTTATGGAGCATCCAGCTGGTGAGCCGCGGCACCGGGACTCACCGCAGGCTGTGCCACCTCCCTGTGCCCTGAGACCACTGAGGGCAGGCCCTGTTTGTATGCATGTGGCTATCTCCAATTTCAGTGTTCTCCCTGTGTGATATCTTTTTACCCAGTCACTAAGATTTAATGTTTCCACTCAGAAAAGGCAACTGAAGAAGAGTGTATTAGTCAGGGTTCTCTAGAGAGACAGAACTAATGGAATAGCTATATATACAAAGGGGAGTTTATTACATATTAACTCACACGATCACGTGGTCCCACAATAGGCCGTCTGCAGGCTGAGGAGCAAGGAGAGCCAGTCTGAGTTCTGAAAGTGAAGAACTTGGAGTCTGATGTTCGAGGGCAGGAAGCATCCAGCATGGGAGAAAGATGTAGGCTGGGAGGCTAGGCCGGTCTCTCTTTTCACATTTTCTGCCTGCTTATATTCTAGCCATGCGGGAGCCGATTAGATGGCACCCACCCAGGTTAAGGGTGGGTCTGCCTTTCCCAGCCCACTGACTCAAATCTTAATCTCCTTTGGCAACACCCTCCCAGACACACCCAGGATCAATACTTTGTATCCTTCAATCCAATCAAGTTGACACTCAGTATTAACCATCACAAAGAGTATGAATGCAGCTCTATAAAATTTTCTCTAAGTCCTTTTCCAACCTCCCTTTGTGTCTCAGTCTTCGGGATCATATGAATTCTGTCTTGCTTTCCAATTAATAACATTTCTATCCATCTCATGTTTAATTAGTGTGCATGGAGTTACTGAGAAATAAAATACGCTGTTAGTTCAACTTTTTAAAAAAAGGAAGTGGAAGAGTAAGAGAAGGCACCTTGTAGATGCCTCAAAATATTACCTGTCCCAGGCTTTAAGTAACACAGAAATGCAAACAGCCCCACCTGTGTTGAGGAGACTTCCTTGGACAGATCTTTGCCATCTGACTTTTTAAATGTCACTGTCTCTGACCTAACTGTCATGCTGGGTGACACTACATCTTGGTGCTCATCCTCAGTTTCTCATGAAACAAGACAAAGATGTAATCTGATCAAGGTCTGGGTGTGCAGTTAGGCGTTGGATTTGACAGGAATAGGAAGTGATTCTCTGCAACATAAAATTCCAGGAAAAATAGAATTCCAGCATATTCAGGAGTCTAAACACAGAAGACATTTCATGCCTAAGGTCTCACAAGCCAGTCTGAAAAAAAAGGAATAAAACTTTGATGGCTCCAGATATGAAGGATGAGGTGTGTGGACTGAGGACATCCAGGGATTCCCAACGTCCGCTCAGTCTTCTGTTAACTTTTATACCTGTGAGATGGCTGCTGTGGATACCTAGCCCGTTCAAATGATCATCTGTTACGAGACCTTGCCAAATGCCCAAATTTGTGATTGTCACCAGAGCTCTAGAAACCTTTTTTATTTATTTATTTATTTATTTATTTATTTATTTATTTATTTATTTTTTATTATTAAACTTCAAGTTGTAGGGTACATGTGCACAACGTGCAGGTTTGCTACATATGTATACTTGTGCCATGTTGGTGTGCTGCACCCATCAACTCGTCATTTACATCAGGTATAACTCCCAATGCAATCCCTCCCCCCTCCCCCCTCCCCATGATAGGCCCCGGTGTGTGATGTTCCCCTTCCCGAGTCCAAGTGATCTCATTGTTCAGTTCCCACCTATGAGTGAGAACATGCGGTGTTTGGTTTTCTGTTCTTGTGATAGTTTACTAAGAATGATGGTTTCCAGCTGCATCCATGTCCCTACAAAGGACACAAACTCATCCTTTTTTATGGCTGCATAGTATTCCATGGTGTATATGTGCCACATTTTCTTAATCCAATCTGTCACTGATGGACATTTGGGTTGATTCCAAGTCTTTGCTATTGTGAATAGTGCTGCAATAAACATACGTGTGCATGTGTCTTTATAGCAGCATAATTTATAATCCTTTGGGTATATGCCCAGTAATGGGATGGCTGGGTCATATGGTACATCTAGTTCTAGATCCTTGAGGAATCGCCATACTGTTTTCCATAATGGTTGAACTAGTTTACACTCCCACCAACAGTGTAAAAGTGTTCCTATTTCTCCACATCCTCTCCAGCACCTGTTGTTTCCTGACTTTTTAATGATTGCCATTCTAACTGGTGTGAGATGGTATCTCATTGTGGTTTTGATTTGCATTTCTCTGATGGCCAGTGATGATGAGCATTTTTTCATGTGTCTGTTGGCTGTATGAATGTCTTCTTTTGAGAAATGTCTGTTCATATCCTTTGCCCACTTTTGGATGGGGTTGTTTGTTTTTTTCTTGTAAATTTGTTTGAGTTCTTTGTAGGTTCTGGATATTAGCCCTTTGTCAGATGAGTAGATTGCAAAAATTTTCTCCCATTCTGTAGCTGCCTGTTCACTCTGATGGTAGTTTCTTTTGCTGTGCAGAAGCTCTTTAGTTTAATGAGATCCCATTTGTCAATTTTGGCTTTTGCTGCCGTTGCTTTTGGTGTTTTAGACATGAAGTCTTTGCCCATGCCTATGTCCTGAATGGTACTACCTAGGTTTTCCTCTAGGATTTTTATGGTATTAGGTCTAACATTTAAGTCTCTAATCCATCTTGAATTAATTTTCGTATAAGGAGTAAGGAAAGGATCCAGTTTCAGCTTTCTACTTATGGCTAGCCAGTTTTCCCAGCACCATTTATTAAATAGGGAATCCTTTCCCCATTTCTTGTTTCTCTCAGGTTTGTCAAAGATCAGATGGCTGTAGATGTGTGGTATTATTTCTGAGGACTCTGTTCTGTTCCATTGGTCTATATCTCTGTTTTGGTACCAGTACCATGCTGTTTTGGTTACTGTAGCCTTGTAGTATAGTTTGAAGTCAGGTAGCATGATGCCTCCAGCTTTGTTCTTTTGACTTAGGATTGTCTTGGAGATGCGGGCTCTTTTTTGGTTCCATATGAACTTTAAAGCAGTTTTTTCCAATTCTGTGAAGAAGCTCATTGGTAGCTTGATGGGGATGGCATTGAATCTATAAATTACCTTGGGCAGTATGGCCATTTTCATGATATTGATTCTTCCTATCCATGAGCATGGTATGTTCTTCCATTTGTTTGTGTCCTCTTTTATTTCACTGAGCAGTGGTTTGTAGTTCTCCTTGAAGAGGTCCTTTACATCCCTTGTAAGTTGGATTCCTAGGTATTTTATTCTCTTTGAAGCAATTGTGAATGGAAGTTCATTCCTGATTTGGCTCTCTGTTTGACTGTCACTGGTGTATAAGAATGCTTGTGATTTTTGCACATTAATTTTGTATCCTGAGACTTTGCTGAAGTTGCTTATCAGCTTAAGGAGATTTTGGGCTGAGACAATGGGGTTTTCTAAATATACAATCATGTCGTCTGCAAACAGGGACAATTTGACTTCTTCTTTTCCTAACTGAATCCCCTTGATTTCTTTCTCTTGCCTGATTGCCCTAGCCAGAACTTCCAACACTATGTTGAATAGGAGTGGTGAGAGAGGGCATCCCTGTCTTGTGCCAGTTTTCAAAGGGAATTTTTCCAGTTTTTGCCCATTCAGTATGATATTGGCTGTGGGTTTGTCATAAATAGCTCTTATGATTTTGAGGTACGTTCCATCAATACCGAATTTATTGAGCGTTTTTAGCATGAAGGGCTGTTGAATTTTGTCAAAAGCCTTTTCTGCATCTATTGAGATAATGATGTGGTTCTTGTCTTTGGTTCTGTTTATATGCTGGATTATGTTTATTGATTTGCGAATGTTGAACCAGCCTTGCATCCCAGGGATGAAGCCCACTTGATCATGGTGGATAAGCTTTTTGATGTGCTGCTGAATCCGGTTTGCCAGTATTTTATTGAGGATTTTTGCATCGATGTTCATCAGGGATATTGGTCTAAAATTCTCTTTTTTTGTTGTGTCTCTGCCAGGCTTTGGTATCAGGATGATGTTGGGCTCATAAAATGAGTTAGGGAGGATTCCCTCTTTTTCTATTGATTGGAATAGTTTCAGAAGGAATGGTACCAGCTCCTCCTTGTACCTCTGGTAGAATTCAGCTGTGAATCCATCTGGTCCTGGACTTTTTTTGGTTGGTAGGCTATTAATTATTGCCTCAATTTCAGAGCCTACTATTGGTCTATTCAGGGATTCAACTTCTTCCTGGTTTAGTCTTGGAAGAGTGTAAGTGTCCAGGAAATTATCCATTTCTTCTAGATTTTCCAGTTTATTTGCGTAGAGGTGTTTATAGTATTCTCTGATGGTAGTTTGTATTTCTGTGGGGTCGGTGGTGATATCCCCTTTATCATTTTTAATTGCGTCGATTTGATTCTTCTCTCTTTTCTTCTTTATTAGTCTTGCTAGTGGTCTGTCAATTTTGTTGATCTTTTCAAAAAACCAACTCCTGGATTCATTGATTTTTTGGAGGGTTTTTTGTGTCTCTATCTCCTTCAGTTCTGCTCTGATCTTAGTTATTTCTTGCCTTCTGCTAGCTTTCGAATGTGTTTGCTCTTGCTTCTCTAGTTCTTTTAATTGCGATGTTAGAGTGTCAATTTTAGATCTTTCCTGCTTTCTCTTGTGGGCATTTAGTGCTATAAATTTCCCTCTACACACTGCTTTAAATGTGTCCCAGAGATTCTGGTATGTTGTATCTTTGTTCTCATTGGTTTCAAAGAACATCTTTATTTCTGCCTTCATTTCGTTATGTACCCAGTAATCATTCAGGAGCAGGTTGTTCAGTTTCCATGTAGTTGAGCGGTTTTGATTGAGTTTCTTAGTACTGAGTTCTAATTTGATTGCACTGTGGTCTGAGAGACAGTTTGTTATAATTTCTGTTCTTGTACATTTGCTGAGGAGTGCTTTACTTCCAATTACGTGGTCAATTTTGGAGTAAGTACGATGTGGTGCTGAGAAGAATGTATATTCTGTTGATTTGGGGTGGAGAGTTCTATAGATGTCTATTAGGTCTGCTTGCTGCAGAGATGAGTTCAATTCCTGGATATCCTTGTTAACTTTCTGTCTCGTTGATCTGTCTAATGTTGACAGTGGAGTGTTGAAGTCTCCCATTATTATTGTATGGGAGTCTAAGTCTCTTTGTAAGTCTCTAAGGACTTGCTTTATGAATCTGGGTGCTCCTGTATTGGGTGCATATATATTTAGGATAGTTAGCTCTTCCTGTTGAATTGATCCCTTTACCATTATGTAATGGCCTTCTTTGTCTCTTTTGATCTTTGATGGTTTAAAGTCTGTTTTATCAGAGACTAGTATTGCAACCCCCGCTTTTTTTTGTTCTCCATTTGCTTGGTAAATCTTCCTCCATCCCTTTATTTTGAGCCTATGTATGTCTCTGCATGTGAGATGGGTCTCCTGAATACAGCAGACTGATAGGTCTTGACTCTTTATCCAGTTTGCCAGTCTGTGTCTTTTAATTGGAGCATTTAGTCCATTTACATTTAAGGTTAAGATTGTTATGTGTGAACTTGATCCTGCCATTATGATATTAACTGGTTATTTTGCTCGTTAGTTGATGCAGTTTCTTCCTAGCCTTGATGGTCTTTACATTTTGGCATGTTTTTGCAATGGCTGGTACCGGTTGTTCCTTTCCATGTTTAGTGCTTCCTTCAGGGTCTCTTGTAAGGCAGGCCTAGTGGTGACAAAATCTCTAAGCATTTGCTTATCTGTAAAGGATTTTATTTCTCCTTCACTTATGAAACTTAGTTTGGCTGGATAGGAAATTCTGGGTTTAAAATTCTTTTCTTTAAGAATGTTGAATATTGGCCCCCACTCTCTTCTGGCTTGAAGAGTTTCTGCCGAGAGATCTGCTGTTAGTCTGATGGGCTTCCCTTTGTGGGTAACCCGACCTTTCTCTCTGGCTGCCCTTAAGATTTTTTCCTTCATTTCAACTTTGGTGAATCTGGCAATTATGTGTCTTGGAGTTGCTCTTCTCGAAGAGTATCTTTGTGGCATTCTCTGTATTTCCTGGATTTGAATGTTGGCCTGCCCTACTAGGTTGGGGAAGTTCTCCTGGATGATATCCTGAAGAGTGTTTTCCAACTTGGTTCCATTTTCCCCCTCACTTTCAGGTACCCCAATCAGACGTAGATTTGGCCTTTTTACATAATCCCATACTTCTTGCAGGCTTTGTTCATTTCTTTTTCTTCTTTTTTCTTTTGGTTTCTCTTCTCGCTTCATTTCATTCATTTGATCCTCCATCGCTGACATTCTTTCTTCCAGTTGATCGAGTCGGTTACTGAAGCTTGTGCATTTGTCACGTATTTCTCGTGCCATGGTTTTCGTCTCTTTCATTTCGTTTGTGAGCTTCTCTGCATTAATTACTCTAGCCATCAATTCTTCCACTTTTTTTTCAAGATTTTTAGTTTCTTTGCACTGGGTACGTAATTCCTCCTTTAGCTCTGAGAAATTTGATGGACTGAAGCCTTCTTCTCTCATCTCGTCGAAGTCATTCTCCGTCCAGCTTTGATCCGTTGCTGGCGATGAGCTGCGCTCCTTTGCCGGGGGAGATGCGCTCTTATTTTTTGAATTTCCAGCTTTTCTGCCCTGCTTTTTCCCCATCTTTGTGGTTTTATCTGCCTCTGGTCTTTGATGATGGTGATGTACTGATGGGGTTTTGGTGTAGGTGTCCTTCCTGTTTGATAGCTTTCCTTCTAACAGTCAGGATCCTCAGCTGTAGGTTGTAGCTGTAGGAGATTGCTTGAGGTCCACTCCAGACCCTGTTTGCCTGGGTATCAGCAGCAGAGGCTGCAGAAGATAGTATATTTCTGAACAGCGAGTGTACCTGTCTGATTCTTGCTTTGGAAGCTTCCTCTCAGGGGTGTACTCCACCCTGTGAGGTGTGGGGTGTCAGACTGCCCCTAGTGGGGGATGTCTCCCAGTTAGGCTACTCAGGGGTCAGGGACCCACTTGAGCAGGGAGTCTGTCCCTTCTCAGATCTCAACCTCCGTGTTGGGAGATCCACTGCTCTCTTCAAAGCTGTCAGACAGAGTCGTTTGCGTCTCCAGAGCTGCTGCCTTTGTTATTGTTTACTGTGCCCTGTCCCCAGAGGTGGAGTCTACAGAGACAGGCAGGTTTCCTTGAGCTGCTGTGAGCTCCACCCAGTTCGAGCTTCCCAGCAGCTTTGTTTACCTACTTAAGCCTCAGCAATGGCGGGCGCCCCTCCCCCAGCCTCGCTGCTGCCTTGCCGGTAGATCACAGACTGCTGTGCTAGCAATGAGGGAGGTTCCGTGGGTGTGGGACCCTCCCGGCCAGGTGTGGGATATGATCTCCTGGTGTGCCGGTTTGCTTAAAGCGCAGTATTGGGGTGGGAGTTACCCAATTTTCCAGGTGTTGTGTGTCTCAGTTCCCCTGGCTAGAAAAAGGGATTCCCTTCCCCCTTGCGCTTTCCAGGTGAGGCAATGCCTCGCCCTGCTTCAGCTCTCGCTGGTCGGGCTGCAGCAGCTGACCAGCACCGATTGTCTGGCACTCCCCAGTGAGATGAACCCAGTACCTCAGTTGAAAATGCAGAAATCACCGGTCTTCTGTGTCGCTCGCGCTGGGAGTTGGAGTCTGCCTCCTGCAGCTATCACTGCTCCATCTCCTCCAGGTGCCCTGGTCCCTTCTTCAGACTGAGTCATCCTTCCTGGGTGCTTGCAACTTTAGCACCTCCAAAGATTGTGAGATGCCAACATGAGCTAATTACCAGGGGTGCCCAGTCTGAGCCCTTCTCTTGGCTTGCCTAGTATTTCTGTGCTGCCAGGGAATCTTGTCCAGGCCCCCATGGGTGGTCATGAGTGCTTGTCCCAGCTGCAACCACCAAGGACAAAGTAGGCTTGGTATTCACCTCCTTGTTTTATTTTATTATTTTTTGAGACAGAATCTCCCTCTGTTGCCCAGGCTGGAGTGCAGTGGCGCCATGTCTGCTCACCACGACATCTGCCTCCCAGGCTTAAGTGATTCTCCTGCCTCAGCCTCCCAAGTAGCTGGGACTACAGGCATACACCACCATGCCAGGCTAATTTTTGTATTTTTAGTAGAGATGAAGTTTCACTATGTTGGCCAGGCTGGTCTCAAACTCCTGACCTCAAGATCTGCCTGCCTTGGACTCTCAAAGTGCTGGGATTACAGGCGTGAGCCACCGCGCCCAGCCTCACCTCCTTCTTTGACTGTCATTGGGGTTTTACCTCCACATCTCTTTCACTGAGATTCTGTAATTTGGGTAGGAGAGAGGACAAGCATCCTACTCAGGCTTGTATGGAACGTTCAGTGTTCTTCTCTTGTTATTTCGTTCACTCTTTAGCTCACCCAAGCAGCCTTTTCTCTAGGAACCTCTTAGTACAGAACAGAGGTCAGAGACCACCAGGCATCAGGGTGGACCCTGTCTCTCAACCTTTTAGGCCCTCAGCCAACTTGCAACTTTTGAACACCCATCTTCTCAGGGAGTGATTTCACTGCCCACCTGCTACTGTCTCTGCAGTTGAGCGGAGGCCCGAATTTCATACCTGCATAGAGAGCTCAGCTGGGGGACTGGTCAGCGGCTCCCAAGCACACATTCACCATCTCTCCCAGAAGCTCTTCAAATCCTCTTGTCACCGAACCTCCAGGCGGCCCCAGATGGGCCCCAGCATACTACACCTGGCTTCATAGCTTACGCGTTCACTCTGAGGTTCTAAATGACACAGAGACAATTCATTTCTTTGGCCACTTTTCCTAAAGGTACCAGGAAAACCCATGCCATGTTGGGATGAGCAAAGTGCTAAAAAGTGTTCTTGAATGTCTCATGTTTGGCGATTACATCTCCAGGAAAAACTACTGTAATTAGAGAGAAACCAGCTGTGAGATGGAACAGGAACTGGCTCACCTGGGGGCACTCCCCAGAGACCTTGTATTTGTATATACTTCCTGCCCTACTGTCTGTTCTGCCTTCCTTTCTGGTGACACCAAGGGTACAAATTGTTCCATGTGTGTGCAGCCCAGCAAAGGCTAACTGGAAGAAGGCACAGTCTTCATTCTGGTGACTTTCATCACCGTGAGGATGAGGTGGCCTGTGCTCACAGTCCTCCTTTCAGGATCGAGTGTGCTGATGGGCTCCAGCTGAAAGCAAAGAAGTGTCTGCGCCCAGGCGTAGGCCTGGGGATGGTCTGACACAGAGGCAGGCGGTGTGCCCACTGCATTCATCAGATCCACTTCCTTTGACCTACAGGAGTGATCACCCTGCATTTTTCATCCTTCTCATCAGATTGGGTTGGGTTTGATGGAAGCTGGATGTGGAGAGTAGGGTCACTCCTCCAGGTGGAGACGTGCCCTCCATGTGGGACTCCATGGGGGAGCAGCTCCGGGGTGAAAACAGGTATGTGCGGGGTGGGGAGATGGCTGGCTGTGAGCAGAGATTTTATAATATCTTATGAGGTGGAAAGATGGCGGTTATGACAATGCAGATTTCATTCCTGCCAAGACTCTCCAGACTTCAGAGCAGACAGAACATTCTCCCAACGGCCAGCCTGTGAAAATGGGGGACTTAGAGTGAGAGTGGAACTGAAGAAGCTGAGGGAAGAACCCAGAAGAATGAAGGAAGAAATGGGAGTCCTGCCGACAATGAGGGCTCCTCACTGGCCAGCAGATCCGCACGCTGGTATTGCTGGTCTCTCCAGTCCACTGTGACGTTATCACATCATTCCCACCCTGCAGGACAGGCACAGCTGCTGTCTTCCTTACAGCCACAGTCTTCCTGGAACTAAGTGAGGAAAGAACAGAGCATAACCAAAAAGCCTTCTGTCTTATAACCCAGTGTCCTATGTCTTGCTCTATTTGGTTCATTAAATCTGATTCATCCAGATTATCTTGTGAAATTTGTATCTTTCTTTGACATCAGTAATGATCCTCAGATGTCTTAGAAGTCCCCAGGAGCTCATGCTCCCCTGGAGATAGCAGCTTCTGTGGCTACTCATGTGTAATTTAGGGGAAAGGCTAAAACAAGTGAAGTCCTTACTTGCGCCCTTCCTGGCAATTTTGACAGGGGATGGGGCAAACCACAGAACAGCCCAGCCTCTGTCTGTGGTACCCCGAGGCTTTTCTGCTCCAGGCTTTAGTGCCCCTTCCCATGCCAAAGCGAACATGCCAAGATTTCTCCCAAGGATTGCGCACAATCTTTCCAGCCACTGTTCGGGGTTCCAGGGAATATCCAAAGATGCTATGAGTGACCTCATGAAGATGGAAGTAGACTGGCCTTGCTAACTGCTGACCTCCTTCCCCAGGAGGAATGGTAACACCTGCAGTTCACTCTAGGTTTAATGGCTGAGAGAATAAACACAGGCATACCTCATTTTATTGTTACCTCACTTTGTTGCACTTCACGGATACTGCACTGTTTCACAAATTGAAGGTTTGTGGCTACCTTGCATTGAGCAAGTCTATCAGCACCATTTTTTCCCAACAGCATGTGTTTACTCTGTGTCTCTGGTAATTCTCCCAAGATTTCCAACTTTTCACTATTATTATGTGTTATGGTGATCTGGGCTCAGTGATCTTTGATGTTATTATTGTCATTGTTTTGAGGTATCACAAATCATGCTCATGTAAGACAGTGAACTTAACCCATAAATGTTGTGTGTGTTCTGACTGCTCCGTACACCAGCTGTTCTCCCATCTCTTTCCTTCTCCTCTGACCTCTTTATTCCCTAAATGAGGCCAATGAATAACCCTACAATGGCCTCTAAGTGTCCAAGTGAAAGGAAGAGTTTCACATCTCTCACTTTAAATCAAAAGTTAGCAAAGTGTAAGTTTAGTGAGGAAAGCATGTTGAAAGCTGAGACAGGCTGAAAGCTAAGCCTCTTGCACCTGAGAGTCAAGTTGTGAATGCAAAGGAAAAGTTCTGGAAGGAAATTAAAAGTGCTACGCCAGTGAACATACGAATGATACAAAAGCAAAGCAGTCTTAACTGCTGATATGGAGAAAGTTCGAGTGTCCTGGATAGAAGATCAAATGAGCCACAACATTCCCTTAAGCCAAAACCTAATCAAGAGCAAAGCCCTAAACTGTCTTCAACTCTGTCAAGGCTGAGAGAAGTAAGGAGGTTGCAGAAGACAAGTTTGAAGTGAGCAGAGATTGGCTCATGAGGTTTAAGGAAAGAAGATAGAAATGTATGAGTCATCTCGATAACATAAAAGTGCAAGGTGAAACAGTAAGTGCTGATGGAGAAGCTGCAGCAAGTTATTCAGACGATTTAGCTAAGATCATTGATGAAGGTGGCTAGAGCTGCCATAGATAGTGATTCCTCTGAGGGGTCTGGGCAAAGTAAATTGAAACCTTCTGGAAAGGATTCACCATTCTAGGTGCCATTAAGAACATCTGTGATTCATGGGATGAGGTCAATGCCAACATTAAGAGGAGTTTGGAAGTTTATTCAAGCCCTAGTAGATGACTTCAGTGGAGGAAGTCACCGCAGATGTGGTAAAAATAGAAAGAGAACTAGAATTAGAATAAGATGTGACTGAATTGCTGCAATCTTATATAAAACTTGAATGAATAAGAAGTTGCTTCTTATGGATGAGCAAAGAAAGTGGTTTTTTTGAGACAGAATCTACTCCTGGTGAAGATGCTGCAAACGTTATTGGAATGACAAGAAAAGAGTGAGATTATTACATAAGCTTAGTTGAGGAAGCAGCAACAGGGTCTGTGAGAGGATTGACTCCAGTTTTGAAAGAAGTTCTGCTGGAGGCAAAATGCTATCAAACAGCAGTGTATGCTACAGATAAATCTTTCAAAGAAAGGGTGAGTCAGTGTGGCAAACGTCATTGTTGTCTCACTTTAAGAAATCACCGACCGGGCCCAGTGGCTCACGCCTGGAATCCCAGCACTGTGGGAGGCCGAGGCGGGTGGATCACGAGGTCAGGAGACAGAGATCATCCTGGCTAACACGGTGAAACCCTGTCTCTACTAAAAACACAAAAAATTAGCTGGGCGTGGTGGCACGCACCTGTAATCCCAGCTACCTTGGAGACTGAGGCAGGAGAATTGCTTGAACCCGGGAGGCAAAGGTCTCAGTGAGCTAAGATCACACCACTGCACTCCAGCCTGGGTGACAAAGCGATAATCTCTCAAAAAAAAAAAAAAAAAAGAAAAGAAAAGAAAAAGAAAAAAAGAAATCACCATAGCCAGCCACCTCAACCTTCAACAACCACCACCCTGATCAATCAACAACCATCATCTTGGCGGCAAGACCCTCCACCAGCAAAAAAAAAACAGAAACAAAAGATTTGCTGAAGGCTCAGATAATTGTTAGCAGTTTTAGCACTAAAGTATTTCTTAGATATAATACTATTGCACACTTAACAGACAACAATATCGTGTCAATATAACTTTTACATGCACTGGGAAACCAAAAAATATTCATGTGATTCACCTTATTGTGGTATTTGCTTTGTTGCAGTGGTCTGCAGCTGAATCTGCAACGTCTCCAAGGTATGCCTGTAGTTGGATAACTTCCCTCCCTATGTTTTCTTCCTGCAACTTACGTAATTGTAAATTACATAAGCCCCTTTCCTTCTCCTTCCACCTGGCGGCTGGCTGACCACAAGAGCACACATTATTCCCTTCTCTTTCTCAAAGAACAGGTTCTGTTCTCCTCTCTTTCTCAAGGAACAGGATCCTGCCTTAGTCTAACACTGCTGAATGAGACTGTCTGTTTAATTCTGAGTCTTAATATTTATAATCTAAATTTTCTGAAGGTATTAGCTATATCCTCCAAGTTAGATTTTTATCAATGATAAAGGTAATATTTTGTCCCTTTTCTGCTGACTCCTTTGTCTGGCTTCTCATTTGGTTCAAAACTCAGGCAGTGATAAAATGGTGTTATTATTGGGCCTTCTCAAAAACTGAAACAGTGATTTTTATTGGTTGGTAATTTTAATGATGGCTGCCCTTTAAGGTGTGTTCTCTTTATTAGAGCTAATAAACATATCTCCTGGTGTCTGGAATGTTGCCAGCTATACATCTGGATATTTGAATAAATTTTTTTTTTTTTTTTTTTTGACGAAGTCTCACTCTGTCGCCAGGCTGGAGTGCAGTGGCACAATCTCAGCTCACTGCAATCTCCGCATCCAAGGTTCAAGCGATTTTCCTGCCTCAGCCTCCCAAGTAGCCGGGACTACAGGCCTGCGCCACCAGGCCCAGCTAACTTTTGTATTTTTAGTACAGACATGGTTTTACCATGTTGGTCAGGATGGTCTCGATCTCTTGACCTTGTGATCTGCCCACCTGGTCCTCCCAAAGTGCTGGGATTACAGACGTGAGCCACAGCACCCAGCCTGGATATTTGAAATTTTAAGCAGAAACATCAGAAGCAGAAAGTGAAGTGCTGTCACCTCGCAGGGCTGTCAGTGCACTTTTGCTGTCTTGCTTCACGGTCAGTTACCTCTGCGGCTCAATGACAGAATCTAGATTACAGTGATGTTAACCACTTCCCCGTCCCATTGAATATCTTCTGACCCAGTACATTTATGGCATTGTGCTGGCAGGGCCTGGAGACAGATGAGGCAGGTACCCTAGATGTTTTGGTAAGATACATTAATTTCTTGGGATGAAAGATACATTTTATAAAAACTCAGGGAATTACCACCTCATGGAGGTTCTCCATGGGAGATGAAGGAGGATCCCTGTGGTCTAAAACGTAACAAAATGTTAGCTTTGAGTTATGCCAAGAAAAATCAATGTCTCTCTGGTTGACTCAGACTGAAATTTGTGTAGCTCTGACTCTTGGCCCTCATAAACCAATAGGTTTTTAATACACAAAATGTCTGGAGTTGCTCAGGAATGCTGTATAGAGCTGGAAAACCCTGATAGGAGAATCACAGTGAAAGCCCCTGGGGTTTTGGAGCAAATCCCTGTTCTCTCTGTGGAAAGTACCTACTCTGTTTTGTAGAACCAGCTACTAAACTCTGAAAAGACTCAATGCCCAACTGTTCATGTGTGACATTACCACCCTTGTGAGCTGGGTGTTATCAGATTCACTTAGCCATGAAGTAGGGCATGTCCAGCAACACCCCGTCAAATGGAAAAGCTAAAAGTGTGACTGGGCCTGAGCAGACCCCAAGGCAGAAATGATCTGCGGTTGCTCACACTCTCTGTGTATTTACTCCTGCCTCAGTGTTCTCTCTTCCTCAACCCATACTAAGTCCCATGGTGAGAGCAGAACGCTCTCCAGTTACTCCCAGTATTAGTTGATTCTGGGGCAGGGAGGACTGTGAGAACGTAGCACCCTTTGAGCATCTGGAGGAGTTCACAGCTCTGGGAGCTAACCAGGCAAAAGGTTCTTAAGCAAATAACTGAAACTGAAACTGACCATACTTATTAGAATATTAAGAGTAGCTTGGAAATTGATAGGAAGGTTTGATAGACAGCAAACAAAGGCATCTGGCAGTAGAGAATATAGCTATGTCCTTAGAGCAAGAAGACTCTGACATGTGCCAATGCTCTATTAATACCCTGCATACTCACCACCACTGCTGGACTCTTGGCTGCATCAGCACTGCTGGGAATATTCCCGAACTCTCCCTGCATATTTGTACATTCCCTTGGATTCAAACCCTACCTAATATAATGCAGGTACTGCTGCATATGCCCCTGTACTACTGAAAATCCACTCGTCTTGTCCCCAGAGGGAGACAGCCCAACACTTGCTATTTTCATTCAGCTCCAAGTTCAGGATCTCCTGATAGTGCCCACTTCATCTCTTGTTCTTCTGTGATCCTGTGCTGGTATTGTATACCCCATGAAATACACTAAAAGTCAACCACTGCTAACCCACCTGGTTATAATAGTGAGAAAATGGGAGAAGAAAGAGAAAAGAAGATTAGATAAACATATACCCAAATTAAAAATGAAATGTGGGTAGATTGAGAGTCTTCATTTCTGAAACTGGTTGTGAGGCTGCAGCTTATTATAATAAGTTCCTGCCTCCACTTATCCAATCCATGTTCCCTTGGTCTTCAGCCACCCTCTCAACTGATTAGTGCTATTTTTTCTGGTGGAGTGACTCAGATTTTTATTCTGGAGGAGATCTGAGCCCTTGATGACCCAACCTGTACAGAATTATAGACATCTTTCACCAGCTTATACACACTGACACAGCAAAGCAAGGAGAGACCCCAGGAATAATCTCAGTTCCATTCATACTGTTTTTCCACATTGTCTACATTGTACAACAGTAGTGCTATTTTCTTTTATAGCTGGGAATAGTTGCTAAGTCAACAGAACCACCACTTTTTATACTGCTGGCAATTTTCCAGGCTTTAGGCAAGCTCTGGTGAAATTGTAAGCAAGGACTTTTTTTGTCCTGGTCATGGCTACCTTTTGCAAATCCATCAGCTATTTTTCAGTTAATTTTGGTCTTCCTCTTGGGGGAATCAGATAATTAAGATGACCCTCCCGTGATACTTGGTGCTCATGGAGAATCGGAGAGCTGCCTCTGCCCTGCTCATGTTTAGGCACACTGCACCTCCAGTTTTGATACAGGGATGCCTCCTCTCCATGGTTAGACTGTGGAACTTTTCTGTAAGACTTTCTATCATTGAGGGCCCTGCCTAGGTAAAAAACTTGGAATCTTCTACTCTAAGACTCCCAAACATGAAGGCATGGTCTAATTACTGCCCATTCCAGGACTCTGGCCGGGGGGACAAGAGTCAGGACACAGCACTCTTACAATTACTTCTCACTCTCTTGCTCCTGATTACATCTTCTTCCAAAATATTTGTGTCTTAAATTTGGATTTTTAGGCCGGGTGAGGTGGCTCATGCCTCTAATCCCAGTACTTTGGGAGGCCAAGGGGAGGCAGATCAACTGAGATCAGGAGTTCAAGACCAGCCTGGCCAGCATAGTGAAATCCTGTTTCTACTAAAAATGCAACAACAACAACAAAAAAATTAGCCAGATGTGGTGGTACATGCCTATAATCTTGGGAGGCTGAGGCAGGAGTATTGCTGAACCCAGGAGGCAGAGGTTGCAGTAAGCTGAGATCATGCCACTGCACTCCAGTCTGGGTGACAGAGCGAGACTCCATCTCGGAAAAAAAAAAAAAAAAGGATTTTTAGGAGCTACACATTTGCCAACCTTATTCTTGGGTCCCACCCTAACCATATCCACCTCCACCAGGGAACATATGGTAGCCCCATATCTTATAGCCTGAATGGGGACCTGTCACAGGGGAAAGAGAATGTTTGAATTTTTACGCCTCCACAACCGGCCTGATAGTATTTGTGTCCCTGCAAAACATATTATCTCTGTTCTGGGGTTCTAACATCCCTCTTCATGGTCAGAGAATTACATACTTGTTTGAATCTGTGTCTCCAGAAGATCTCCTTCCCAGTGTATTGCTGTGTGAGGGTTGTGTCTGCAGCCCCAACTGCCTGCCCGAGGAAAAGGTGAGTACAATTCAGTCCCCATTCACTAGGGGCTCCTATTTAACCTCACAGCCTCTATATCCCAGGAAGCTGAATTAACCTGGAGGGAAGATCCTCCACCCACCTGGAATAGGTTGCAGGTGGATTTTGCACAATGGGAATTGGGGCAGGCAGGGTTGGAACATGGCCCAGAGTGTTGGGGGATCACTCTCCTGTGACCTGACACCAGTTCTATGCTCTGTCTCACAGCCTGAGAGAGAGAAGACAAATTTTAGTCCACTTTAGTCCAGCTGCATTGTCATCAAAGCTGCATTGTCATCAAAAGAGACTTCACTCAGCAACTTGATATTGGGAGGTGGGTGTCCTCTTCCTTTCCGCCCTCCCCACCCCCAGCACAGAGCTACAGGCTGCCAGGCTATCCTCTCACAACTCTCAGGGAGATTGGCAAGTTTAGGCAGCAACTTCCAGTTAATAGCAGAAAGGGAAGCTGGGAAGAGGGAAGTCAGGGGCCCAGTGTACGTAGGTGTGTGGGTGGGAGAAGGGTGCAAAGGTGATAGGAGAAGAAGAAGAGAAGAGTGACATAAGGACTTAGGTCTGGCATCGTTAAGACCTAGTGAGAACCTGGTATGCAGAGATGGAGGCCTCAAGAGGGTCCTTCTCTTGGTGGGCTGGTTCTCTGATCACCTGTCCACTCCATCAGTGAAGGACGGGTTGCCCACTCCAAATAGTATGAGATGGCTGAACACATGACACCTGACACTGAACAGATGAGATGAATAGCACATAGAATTAGTGTCACCTATACTCACAGCCTCAGGGAGGAGGATACTGAATGCCATGCAGTGACCCACAGGGGTTCCACTTGGGAACAGGGTGAACCAGCAGAGGCTGTGGAAGGCAGGCTTTGTATTAGGATGGTGCAAGAGTAATTGTGGGTTTTGCCATCAAAAGTACTGTCAAAAATCTCAATTACTTTTGCACCAAGCTAATAGTAACAAGAGGGTGAGATGCCTCCTGACTCCTGCAGGAAGATGTGATTAGCTTTTTTTGTGGACTGGCAGGGACTTGAGACTCACAGGTTAAGAACTGGGTGGGTGCAGCTGATCTGATAATAGAGGAACTAGCCAGGTGGGGAGCCTCTCCCACTGGGTGGGGGCACATCCAAAGAGCAGGAAAACTCAGGGTTAGACCTCTGGAGCCTGTGAGCACTTGAAAGCACTTCAAGGCAGCTCTTGAAAGTTTAGGCCTTAAATACAAATGGACCAAATGCCTTTGCCCAGCCTCTTTCTGTGGGAATCATCTTTCCCTTGTTGTCGGGACCCCATGGTTCGTAGAAATCATAGGGCAACCAGCAGATTTTCATGTCTAATAGCTGCCCATGGTACACACTGAAGGCTGACTTGCTTCTAAACAATACTCCATTCAACCAACATTCGTGTGGCAGGCCATTCATGAGTGCAGGGAGAGTTCACACGTTAGGACCTGGTAGGTGGGTAGTAGTGGATGAAGTCACAATGTGGATAGAACTTGAACAGTGCCTAATTTCATTCCTAAAACACCCTTTTGAAATAGGTGCCTTCCTGGACCTGCCAAAAGGAGCCTATGGTATTTGTATTAACATGTGCCCAGGAGACAAATCCTGTCCAGGGGAAAGAGATGCCAAAGCAATGGCTCTGGCCATGTGTGCACAGTTGTTCCTGAAACAAGTCAAAGCCAGTCCCTGACATGCTCCCAGGGGAAAATGATGTTTCAGTCTTCCTTAGGATAACCACAGGGAAGCAGGAATTGTTTTGACTATTCCAGGACTTCTGGCCACCTTCTCTGAGCTCTTCTGTTGTCCTGGCTTCCCTGAACCATGCTTAGAAGCACGCTAAGCAGTTAAGAAGAGATAGCTTGATCCTGGACACAGCCCAGTTGTCAATACAGCTGTCCAACTTCCGTGGACTCTTGGGCTTATTTCAGTCTGACAACAGGGTGGGTGGTTGGGAAGAAGAGAAAGAAAAGGGACCAGCAATCACGGGGCAACTGCTATGTGTTACGTGCCTAAATAACAGGAAGAATATGAAAAGGTCACCATCCTCAAGTGCTTTCAGTCTAGTTAGGGAGATAGAGCCATGAAACAAATTAAAAAGCATATAACAAGGGAATAGAGATCTGAGGAAGCAGTGCAGAGCTAGCAACTTTACCAAGAAGAGTATTCAGAGAGGAAATAATAATCTGAGCTAGACCTTGACAAAGAGCAGGAGTTAACAGAGCGAAGAGGACAAGCCAGGCAGAGGAAGCAATGGTCACATCACCCTGGATGAGCCAAAGCCATAAAGATTTAGACCAGCGGAGGATGTGGCAAGGACTCCCCACAGGGTAGTGGCAGGGAGAAATCTGCAAAAGGAGGATCAAGACAGAGTCCGAAGCACCTTAAACACCCTACTTGGATTCAAATGGGACACTGTGGTAGGTGTTTAAGCAGGGAATGACTGATGATAAATTCTGTATTTTATATCAACAGCACTGATGACCGTGCAGGTGGAGGCACAGACCTTTATAAGAGTTGTCAGGTCACTTTTTCAGAAGATTCTTCGCCCATCCCCAAGCCCTGGTTGTCCTTCATCCTCGGAACTACAAACCTGGAAGAAATAGCCTTGTTTTAATTATTCAATTTTGGAAATTTCCACAGGACAACTTTTATCCAGAAAATCTTGATCCTAAAACCTCTTATCCAGAATAAACTGTTCTGCCATTATCAAATCTGAGTCTTTTTACTATGTAAGATCTCTAAGGGGCCTTTTCTGGACTAGTGGCATCATAAATAGCATAAAAGTAGCATAAAAATAATAAGTCCCATGCATGTGGAGGCCTGAAAGCAATTCTGGGGATTCTAAGAACACAGAATCCCTCAAGTCCCTTCCTACATCTTTAGTGGCATCTGGATATAACTTCTGTCTGTCTAAGGGTGAGCAGGGCTGACCTTCTGCTTAGCCTCCATGAGAGGAGGAAGATCATATTAGTTTGTTTCATGCTGCTAATAAAGACACACCTGAGACTGGGTAAATTATTTTAAAAAGGATGGCTGGGGAGGCCTCACAATTATGGTGGAAGGTGAAGGAAGAGCAAAGGCACATCTTACATGGTGGGAGGCAAGACAGAATGAGAGCCGAGCAGAAGGGGTTTCCCCTTATAAACCCATCAGATCTCATGAGATGTATTCACTGACAGTATGGGGGAAACCCCCACCATGATTCAATTATCTCCCACCAGGTCCCTCCTACAACACGTGGGAATTATGGGAGCTAAAATTCAAGATGAGATTTGGGAGAGGACACAGCCAAACTGTATCAAAGATATAGGGTAGACGGTAGGGTAGACTGAGGGAGCACCAAAAGTGGGGGTGAGAGCGGGGTCATAGAGAATGAATGAAGAAGTCGGCTGTGTGCAGTGGCTCACATCTGTAATCCCAGCACTTTGGGAAGCTGGGGCAGGCAGATCACTTGAGGTCAGTAGTTTGAGACCAGCCTGGCCAACATGGTGAAACCCAGTCTCTACTAAAAATACAAAAATTAGTTGGGCATGATGGCGCATGGCTGTAGCCCCAGCTACTCGGTGGGAAGCTAAGGCAGGAGAATTGCTTGAACTCTGGGAGGCATGGGTTGCAGCGAGCTGAGATCATGCCACTGCACTCCAGCCTGGGTAACAGGCTGCCACCACACCCAGCCTGAATACTGATTTTTATTAGCTTTCAGATAGTCCGGGAATCAGCAAACTACAGCCCACAGGCCAAATCCAGCCACCTCCTGGTTCTGCACATTCCATGAGTTAAACTGATCTTCACATTTTCAAATCTTTAAAATACAAACATAGACACATAGACTAATAATATTTAGTGATATGTAAAATAATAATGGAATTCAAATTTTAGAGCTCATAAAGTTTCATTTGAACATAACTACACTTAGTAGTTTCCGTACAGTCCACGGCTGCTTTCTAGATACAATGTCAGAGTTAAGGAGTCACAACAATGACAACCGAATGGCCTGCAAAGCCTAAATTATCTAGTCCTGCCCTTCACAGAAAAAGTTGACTGACCCCTAGTCTAGATCCAGAAAATGAAAAAAAGATACAATTTCAGAAAACTACAGTGTGTGATATAACACAAATAGAAAAATGGGTTTTCCACCTCCAGTAGCATTTTTTAATCTTCCCTTCCTCCCACAAAGAGATTTATAATTAAAAAGATAAAAAAAGTCACTCCGAAAACAAAATAAAAAAAAGTCAGTCAGAGATCAGAAAACAGCCCAAATATGTATCCCAAGTTTTATTTTTGGAGGGGGGGAGGGGACAGAGTCTTGTTCTGTCACCAGGTTGGAGTGCACTGGCACAATCTCAGCTCACTGCAACCTCCACCTCCCGGGTTCAAGCGATTCTCCTGCCTCAGCCTCCCCAGTAGCTGGGACTACAGGTATACACCACCACACCCGGCTAATTTTTGTATTTTTTAGTAGAGATGGGGTTTCACCATGTTGGCCAGGATGGTCTTGTTCTCCTGATCTCAAGATCCACTGGCCTCAGCCTTCCAAAGTGCTGGGATTACAGGCCTGGTCATATCATGACTTTAATTCAAATAGGTATCATCACAAATATACATTATAAATGATCTTGACATTAACCCAAGCATTAAATTGAAATGTTATCAGAATATTCTCAGGACAAACACACATATAGAAAAATGTATGTAACTACTGATCAGATGATAGATAGATAGATAGATAGATAGATAGATAGATAGATAGATAGATAGAAGTACAATATCTCTAGAAGAGAACCCAAGAAATTATAATAGTGGTTCTTCCTGGAGAGATAACAGGGTGGGAAGTATTGGAAGTCAGAATGGGAAGGAAAATTTCTTTTCTTTTTCTTTTTCCTTTTTTTTTTTCTTTTTTTTGTTTTTGAGACCAGGTGTCACGTTGGTTGCCCAGGCTGGAGTGCAGCGGCACGACCTCAGCTCACTGCTGCCTCCATCTCCCAGGCTCAGGTGATTCTCCCAGCTTAGCCTCCCAGGTAGCTGGGACAATAGGCACACACCCCCAAGCCCAGCTAATTTTTTGTATTTTTCGTACAGATGGGGTTTTGCCATGTTGCCCAGGCTGGTCTTGAACTCCTGGACTCAAGCAATCTGCCCACCTTGGCTCCCCAAAGTGCTGGGATTACAGGTGTGAGCCACTACACCCAGCCAGAAAATTATTACTTTTCACTCTAAACTTTTATTTATGTTTAAATTCATATATTTTTATTTTTTAAAATCACAAATAGAATCTATAGAGGTCCAAATCCACTTACACCAGGAAGGACATTATCAGACAGATTGTGTATGCTACCTTTAAACCAGACAGAATAGTTGTTGTATTCGTATTCCATGTTGTGCAGAGATCTAAAACAGCATATAAAAATCCACTAAATCACAGAGATAAGTGAACAAAGTGTAACAGCCCTATCTATACTGAGGATCAAGAGAAATCACAGCGCCTTCAAAAATTAGACAACTCACAGAAATAGCCCCTTTGCTCTTGGAGTGGAAGGCATGAGGGGTGGAAAGCAAGAGGGTGGCCTGGAGGTGGAGAGATCACATTCATTTTACAAAACCCACATGGCTGATGGAACAATGGCTAGGAGGTCACCCCACACCCAGCCTCCCATCTCCCAGCCGTGGTCAAGGTTGAGGTGATACATTCCGCAAAGTCAGCCCACAAAACATGAATGCTCCCATCAACAGCAGTGCAAAAGGATACAAAAGTCCTTACATAAGAGGTGGCTGAACAAGACTGTAAAGAACCAAAAGTAATTATGGAATATGAATTTTGAAGTTTAAAGATGTCCCTCCTATGAGTTAGTAACATGAATTGGGAGGGGAGAACCTTCCAGGAAGTCTGGGGTACCCATGTCAGAGACAGAGGCAGGAGAAATGGAGGAAGCGGCTTTCTACCTGTCTTCTCCAGCCAATATCTCACAGGACTTCTGAGCCCTGTGAGGAGAGAAGCCGTCTCCCCACTGTTGTCCAGAACATGATGTGACCGATGGAGTGAAGACTAATGCGAACCCAGCACCATCCTGTCACTTAGACTCTCAGCTTTGGGGCCACCTGGAGAGACTGTCCTGCTGCACAGGGCGGCATTCCCATGAGGACACTGGCAACGGTGAAGCGGGGGCAGTGATGGGTCTCCAGGCTCAAGTGGCTTTGCAGAGAGGCCGTATGAGAAGGACCTGAGTGGGCTTGTTTGTGAGCACATAAATAAAACCTAAATAAATGGAGATTTATGCCACAACAACAGACGGAAAGATTCAACAGTGTTAAATGTTCATTCTCCCCAAATTATCTACAGATTCAATTTATCACTATCAAAATTATAGTAATCTTCTTTTAAAGACTGAGACTTATTCTAAAATGTATGTGGAAATGAAAATGATCTAGAGTAGCTAAACCAATCTTAAAAAGGAAGAACAAAGTTAGATGATTCATATTATCTAATTTCAAGATCAACTGTAAAGCTACACTACTCAAGATACTGTGGTATTATCATAAAGAGTGTAATGTTATTTCCTTTGTCCAGTGCCAAGTCCAAGGATGGGCCTCTAGCATCCCGAGAAGGCAAGGCTTTCTACAGTCTTTCCTGCTGTTCTCTGCACCCTGGAACTACAACACTAGAAGGAAAAGATCCACAATGGGACTAGGTTAAAGTCTGATTTCTGAAGATTTCAAGGGGAATGCTTAGACTAGCTGATTTCTAGAATACTTTTCCTGAATGAATTATTGATGTATCTTTACACAGTCTGTGTCCCTCCTACTATTAAATGTGTGAGCTGCAATTCTGAAACGGCATCCTCCCAACCAGCACCCACTCATTGACAATACAGACACCACAGACACCTGGCTCTGGACTAGTGCAGGTACTATAGAGGGAAAGCAAGATTCCAGGAAACCACACCATAAAGATGGAAATCTGGGAGGGGTTGTCTCTGCTGCTTGTGTTTAAAGGCAGTAATGGCCACATTACCAGTGGAAAGTAGGATCCCGGGAGTCCAGGGCACAGATTGGCAAATAGTTACTGAAATTATCACCTATAGTTGCTTTTGATGAAATACCTTTTAAAGGGAAGTCTTTGGGAACCCAAGAAGCTCTTAAAATAGAACATTATGGTGGTTATATGGAGTGGGATGGTGCCTTCTAACTGCACTGGAGAGTCTACAGAAAACAAATAAGCTCAGGGCTTTCCATTCTTAGTTGAAGACGAGGTCAGAGAAACAGCTGACATCTATTCTGCCCTAAGGAAATCTGTTTCCATTGTATATGAGATCAGAACCAAATTTGACAGGGTGACTATGAATTACAAAGCAAGTTGAATCTCAGCTTTGCCAGGTCTCTCATATTTAAACTAAGACATGAAGAGGGGAAAGTAGGGCCTTACAGATTACAATGATTCTGACAAATATGAGCGCCTTGACTTTCCAGAGCCCCACTGAGTCTCCCGACCAGCAGTCACAGCCCCAGCTCCTCTGAGGAAATTGCCCCCCCCTTGCCTGAAGTGTGTATAATAATGTCTACTGAATGTCTTGCAGAGCTACAGTCCATTGCCTCTCATTGCCTCTAGAATACTGGTAGTGTAAGAGTCATATGCCAGCTGCACTCCAAAGGTCAAGTTCAAAACCTGACCTGGGAGGAGATAGAACACATGTGAAAATACTGAAATATTTTTGCCAATTTATATCAGCACTAATCTAGGGAATATGTGTATGTTTTTGGCAAGGGCTAACTAGGCATGGTGTTCTTAGGATGGAAGATATGGGCAACCTGCTGACACCTTTGTGGATGTATGTGAGAGAAGGAAAGACAGAGAGGAAGGAGATGAGGAGGGGGAGGGAGGGGAGAGAGAGACAGAAAGAGAAAGCAAGTGAGAGAGCAAGAGAGTGCACACAACTTCTTGGTCTAGGGAACAGATACATATTATGAACCACCATACTGGAAAGTAATGACTTCTCATCCCAAAACCCAAACTAACCAGTATACAGACCAGAACCCCTTGAGTTAGGAGGAAGTCAGCTCCCACTAGGAGAGGACCATGGACAGTACCACAAGTGAGTGCTGTAAAGTTTCTTTTATAAAGGCCCCAATTCCATTCATGAGTTCTCTGCCCCTAATTCCTAATCACCTCCCAAAGGGCCCAGCTCCCAGCACCACTATCCTGGGAGTTAGGATTTCATCTTATGGATTTGGGAAGGACACAAACATTCAGCTCATAGTAACTTCAATCCTGGGAAATCACCGAGATTTCTGTTACCATCAAGTTTGTGCTTGCATCTGTTTAGCTGTGCAGAAAAGATAACATAGCTGGCCTGAGATTGCAGTCCTTAGAAAGGCCTGCTTGCAAAGCTGGCCCTTGGCTGACATCTGGGAACTGGAATGTTACACAGTTCCCTACACCGATACAGAATTTTCCCTAAATGACGAGACTGCCTCACTGTGCCTAAACTTTTTGTGCAAACAATATGCTTTATGCTGAATGCAAGTTTTATTTCTGGAAGTCTGGAATTTTGGCACATGCTAGGTAGAAAAAGTACCTACATGACAGGCCTCCAGTAAAAATCTTCAACTCCTGGGCTCAGGCAAACTTTCCTGGTGAACAACATTTCACATGGGCTGTCACAACTCGATGCAGAAGGAATTAAGTTATTCCTGTGTGACTGTACCGGGAGAGGACTTTTGGAAACTTACACCTAATTTCCTCCAGACTTTGCCCATACACCTTTCCCCTTTGTTGATTTTGTTTTGTATCCTTCACTGTAACAAATCAGAACCATGAGTGTGAGTCTATGCTGAGTCCTGTGAGCCCTCCTAGCAAAACTTTGAGCCTAAAAATGTCTTGGGAACCTTTAACACAGTAGGTATTTCATCCTGCTGCCTGTCTGCAGAAATTTGAGAGCAACGTTTTCTAATGATTTTGTCTTAGTCCCTTGTAGTCTGAGTGGTAGTGCTTTTAACAATACGATTATTTTAAAAACCTCAAAGGTTTCCTATGAAACTGGTTCAGATCTCCATGACCCAAAAGTCTACCATGATTCTTCTGTGAACAGGTCTCTCTCTTCCTTGAGAGTTGCAAGCATCTGCTGGACAAGTCCCCTAAAATTTTTAGAAGCTATTTTGTGTAGCTCAAAGTATCTACTAAGCACCACCTTAAATCTTACAGAGCTCTTAACAGAGTGTCCTACAGCCATGCCTTTTCTTAAACCTGCACTGCTGAGACTATATACTACTTCCAGTTTCCCTTAATGGCTTGAGGGACTGCAGGTGAGAAATAATTTTATTTTCCCACTTAGAAATCCCTAACTTTTCTATAATCCAATTTCTCATGAAAATCGAGCCATTCTTTCTCCAATTCATCTCTTTCTGTCTTAGTTCATCCTGGCTTTTATAACAAAATACCATAGCTTACAAATAACAGGAATTTATTTCTCACTGTTCTGGAGACTGGAAAGTCCAAGATCAGGGTGTCAGCGTGGCCAGGTTCTGGTGAGGGCCTCCTCTGGGTTGCAGAACGCTGACTTGTTGCTGTGTCCTCACATGGTGGAATGAGTGAACTGGCTCCCTTGGGCCAATTTTATAAGGACACTAGTTCCATTCATAAGGGCTGCACAAATACAAAGAAAGTTAAAGCTTATTAACAGCCTATCAAGGCCGGGCGCAGTGGCTCACACCTGTAATCCCAGCACTTTGGGAGGCCGAGGCAGGTGGGTTACCTGAGGTCAGGCGTTGAAGACCAGCCTGGCCAACATGGTGAAACCTCGTCTCTACTAAAAATACAAAAAATTAGCCAGGTGTGGTGGTGGGCGCCTGTAATCCCAGCTACTCAGGAGGCTGAGGCAGGAGAATCGTTTAAATGCAGGAGGTGGAAGTTACAGTGAGACGAGATCGCGCCATCACACTCTGGCCTAGGCAACAAGAGCGAAACTCCATCTCAACAACAACAACAACAACAACAGCAGCAAAAATAAAGAGTCTGACCAGCCTGTCAAAAGGTTAGTGCTCAAAAATTGGCATTAATAGTATATGCACGCTACCAAGTCCATGAACCTTTGTCCCCTCTAGCAGGAGGGCATGCCTCTTCTAGATCCAAACGTGGCACAGGAAGACGTGCAAAAGAACGCTCAGAACCAGAGACAAAATGGAGTTAAGGATTGTCCTTATTACATACGTGGTCTTTCACTGAGTAATCTATTTTATTTGTGTAACCTCTCTCACTCTCTTTCTCTCTCTCTTACTATTCATTGTGTATTTTAAAAGGGTTTTAGGTTGGGCGCAGTGGCTCACTCTTGTAATCCCAGCACTTTGGGAAGCCGAGGTCAGGAGTTGGAGACCAGCCTGGCCAACATGTTGAAACTCTGTCTCTACTAAAATCACAAAAAATTAGCTGGGAGTGCTGGTCGGTGCCTGTAATCCCAGCTACTAGGGAGGCTGAGGCAGGAGAATCACTTGAACCCAGGAGGTGGAGGTTGCAGTGAGCCAAGATCGTGCAGCTGCACTCCAGCTCGGGCGACAGTGCAAGACTCTGTCTCACACAAAAAAAGGGGGGGTTTAATTTTGTTCTAATGGTTGCCTTACACTAAGACTGTTAAGTACGATCCTTGGTCTCTCTTGTTTTGAATTATCATCGGTAGGTGTCCTGATACAAGTCATATTAATAACAAAACTAGCTAAGGCTAATTCTTTTCCTTCCACCATTCCCTGCCCCCTGCCAAGGCAGTTGATTTGAATTAATATCCTTTCTTCCGCTTCTAATCATTCCAAGGTACTCATCAGCCTTGCTCTGCTTTTCATATACTCTTTCCAGACCACTCCCACTCCTGCTTATTTTATTTTTAGAATGTAATGTTCTTTTTTAGGTTCTTTACGATTCATTTCCTACAGTATCCATTTTATAAATCTAAAGATCTAGATTTTATATTTCATTAGTATGAGAGTAATTTTATATGAAACCTGTTATGGAAAGCCCCTTTAGGCCCAAGATCATCTAGAAAATATCCATGTTTAAGAAGATCTCAACTCTGACGTGGAGCCACATTTAGAACACGGCCTTCTTATGGTTCGTGTGATTCTGCTGAGTTTTGGTACAATGTTCCAAGGTCTTCGAAATTCTAGTAATTCTTCTGTTGTTGCCATTTCCAATATTCTGAATCAGTTTAGTGGAATAACTTTAAAAGGCAAGATAATTACTGAAAAAAATCCTACAGTATGTGCAATTGCTTATTTACATTAACCTGTGCTATGAAAATTGTTCACATGTCCTATTGCTTTTTACATTTACATCCCTAATTTGGCAATAAAAAAATTAGGTTTCCCTGCCTCAACCTTCAATATATTGTGTTTACATTTGTCAGAGGCATATTGTGCTCAGATTGTCAGAGCATAGAGCTGCTGCAAACACTCTCTTCTTCAACTATTATTTGATGTTACTTCTACAGTAAATATATATTTAATGGCCAACCTGGTCCCCATTTTGATGTCTCGCCAGTTGCTTGGCTGACTGAAGCTCGATCTCTAGTGGATTCCTCAGGGAGTTCTCATGGGAACGCTATTCTTCGTCGCCTCCATCATACCTCATCACCTTCCTCAGTTTCCCCGGCGCAGATGCAGAGACCTCGTGGGTCTGGTGGGTGATGATGATGGCCTTTGTCCCCGCCCCTCCACTTCTATTTTGGAGTTGGAGGGGAAATCTTCCTTCTAGTCTTACTGTCTTTGCACTTTGTTTGACTTTTGCTAGTTTAGTTGTTCTGTGTGTTTTAAATGGGGAGATTTTGGAAGATTCAAAAATTATGGCAACACTACATAATTAAAAACACCTTCCCAGAATTTGACTTTTTTTTTTTCTTTTTTTTGAGACGGAGTCTCGCTCTGTCACTCAGGCTGGAGCGCAATGGCGTGATGTCAGCTCACTGCAGCCTCCACCTCCCCGGTTCAAGTAATTCTCCTGCCTCAGCCTCCCAAGTAATTGGGACTACAGGCGCCCGACACCATGCCCAGCTAATTTTTTGTATTTTTGGTAGAGTCGGGGTTTCACTGTGGTAGCCCAGATGGTCTTGATCTCCTGACCTCATGATCCACCCTCCTCGGCCTCCCAAAGTGCTGGGATTATAGGTGTGAGCCACCGTGCCTGTCCTATTTTTAGCAACTTCTAACTCCTACCTTTGTGAATTGTCTATTCAATCCTTTTGCCCATTTTTCCATTAGGTTGTCTGTGTTGTCTTTATGGACTTGTCACAGATTCTGGATACAAGCAGTGTGGTGTGTGCATGTGCTGTAAACATTTTCATCCAATGGGGTTTCCCTTTTCACTCTCTTAATCATGTCATTCAATGAAGAAAACTCCCCATTTGTAATGAGATCCAATTTATCTACCTATCTTTATAATCAATGATGTTTCTGTAACATTTAAGAAATCAGCCAGGCGTGGTGGCTCACACCTGTAATCCCAGCACTTTGGGAGTCCAAGGTAGGTGAATCACCTGAGGTCAGGAGTTTGAGACCAGCTTGGCCAACATGATGAAACCCCATCTACTAAAAACACAAACATTAGCTGGGCATGGTGGTGGGCACCTGTAATCCCAGCTACTTGGGAGGCTGAGGCAGGAGAATCACTTGAACCTGGGAGGCGGAGGTTGCAGTGAGCTGAGATCGTGCCATTGCACTCCAGCCTAGGCAATAAGGGTGAAACTCTGTCTCAAAAAAAAAAAAAAAGAAACAAAAAGAAATCTTTGCCTATCCCAAGATCAGGAAACTACTTCTACACTATCTTCTTCTGGAAGCTTTATTGTTTCTTCTTTCACATTTAGGTCCATGATCCATTTGGAAGAGATTTCTGTGTGTGGTGTGAGGTAGGAGACAAGCTTCCTTTGTGTTTCTATGAATAAGCCAATTAAGCCAGCTACCTTTACTGAAAAAGCATTCTTTCCCTCTTTGAACTACAGTGTCTCCTTTGTCATAAATTGTGAGATGGTGTGTTTTTGTTACATTGGTCTATTTGGTATCCTGCACTGCTTTTCCATTTACTGCCACATTATAATAAACCCTAATAAATGGTAGCTTAAGTCCCTTAACTTTATTTAAGACTGCCTTGATTATTCTTGCCTTTTGGAATTTTCATGTAAATTTTAGAATCAGTTTATCAATTTTCATGAAAAATCCTTCTAAGACTTTGACTGAGGTTGTGTTAAATTTATTGTTGAATTTGAGGAAAACTGACAGCTTTATAATAATGAATCTTCTAATCCACAAACATGGCACATCTCTCTATTTATTAAGGCATCCACAAATTTTTCTTAGTAATATCGTGTCGTTTTCTGCCCAAGATTTGTTGGATTTATCTCTAGGTAATTGATGGTTTTGACGATATCTTAAAAGGCATTAGAGGCCAGGCGCAGTGGCTCATGCCTGTAATCCCAGCACTTTGGGAGGCCAAGACAGGCGGGTCACAAGATCAGGAGATAGAGACCACAGTGAAACCCCATCTCAAGATGTTCAGTTGGGGAGCTTTTGAACCAGGATGAGCCAGGGAAAGGAATTCCACAAGGTAATGTCATTAGTTAAGGCAAGAACAGGCCATTTTCATTTCTTTTGTCATTCTTCTGTTACTTCAGGCCATCTGGATGTATATGTGCACGTCACGGGGGATATGATGGCTTAACTTGGGCTCAGAGACCTGACAATGAGTTTGCAAATTTAAGTCACATACATTAAAAGCAACAACAGCAACAAAACACCTCAGTTATGTTTGTGAAATATTTACTTGTTTGGAGGAATGTTTCAACAATCTTTTGTAATAAGTTGGAATCCCCCAGAGTAAGAATAGGATAAATGAAACACATATTTGGCACCCTTTTTGTGTCAAGTCTTTTCCAGTACATTTTTTTTTTAATTTTGAGAGCTTTTCATGATGTGTGGATTTATATGCACCCACATTTTACAGACGAGGAAAATGAGGAATCAACGAAATGTTTTTTTCTTTTGCTCACCTTACCATGATTCCTTTCTACTCTCTCCTTTAAGTCACTGGGATTATATCGCAAATGGTGACCCCAGGAGGACACTGTAGCTAATGGTGTCCCCTCTCCTGCTGGGTTCAGAAACAATACCTGGGACGGCGGCAGGCCCCTTGCGCCGTCTACTGGCAATCGCTGTGCAGTGCACGACCTTCCCACACTGCAGTACTGGCTAGAGCAGATGAGGTGGAAATATCTGTAAATTTCACATCTGCATTTGCTCTTCTTACCACCTTTCTGAAGTAAATAGTGTTATCCTTATTTCAAATGCATGGAAACTTGGTCTCTGGGAGATGAACTGTGTCCCACATCAAGCAGTTGGTAAATGGCAAAGCTGATCTCTTTGCCGCCAAAGCCAGAACACTTTTCTGCACAGCGTGCTGCCTCCCCGAATGAAGTAATCATGAGGAGCTGCCATCCACATCGTTCTGCATTTTCTTCCAAACCACTCAAACTATAAGATAACAGCAAAAGAAGCACCCAGCATCTTTGCACAGAGCGGCCACAAATGCTTTCTGCTGTGGCAGCTGCTGACTCATGCACAGGACCGTTTCTTCCAGCTCAGACCCATGCGTTCCTGCTCTCTGCCGAGTCCAAACTGGAACAAATTCTGTCCCAGTGGGATTTCCCATCTCTGGCTGGCTGGCTGGCATCCTCCACAACCACTCTCCTGCCCTCTAAGCAGCAGCTGGGTGAGACATGAGATCATGGGGGCTTCCGACTGGGCCAGCCATTCCTGGAGCTGCCATCACAGTCCCAGCCCCACCGAGACGGGCAGCAGCATTGTGAGGGGGGCTGAAGTCACATAGGCTCGATTCAAACCCTGCACCCTCCTGTTCCTAGTTCTGTGGCTTTGTGCGAGTGAATCAAACTCCCAGCGCCTCTGTCTTTCATCCTAAAATGGACATAATAGTTTCTACTTGTAGGTTTGTTCTGAGATTTGAATGAGATTGTGCAATCACCCAGCTCTTAGTGCTTATTTAGTGAGTACACAGCAAGTGCTTAATAAATGGTCATGTGAAGCTGGCACTAGGTATGGACCTTCTCTGAACCTCCCTCGGTCAGTAAGGAACATGAGCATTGTGTGGGGTTAAGATCCTGAGGTCTGGAGTCAGACAGACATCCTTTGGATCTGGACTCTGCCACTTGCTAGCCTTGGGACCATCTTGTGACCTTGTGTCTCCTCTCTGTGGACCTCAAAACAAGTCTCTATTCAAAGCCCAGGGCCCTGCCTAATACTAAGGCTTTAGATACATACTTTTAAATTGCCTCATGAGGGCCCTTTTAAAACATCAGAAACATTAAATTACTCATACGATAGCTAAATGTGTAGTATTAAAGTATCTGTCTACCTGCCTAATGGATTCAGTGATGCCACTAAATAGGAGTTTGTGTTATTTACAGCAGTCTCTACTTATATTTGAAAAGAGTAACATCACTTATTAATTTTACAGACAATGTGTGGGTTACACATGGACTTGTGAATCTCATGCGTTACCCGTGTTATCCCCCAAATACATATAGTCACTGTGGGAACAAACACCACCCTGAGGACCTGCTGCTTGCTAGGGATTTTCATGGAGATGATGCCATTTAAACCTACAACAGGGCCAGGCACGGTGGCTCATGCCTGTACTCCCAGCATTTTGGGAGGCTAAGGCGAGCGGATCACTTGAGGCCAGGAGTTCGAGACCAGCCTGGCCACCATGGTTAAACCCCATCTCTACCAAAAATACAAAAATTAGCTGGGTGTGGTGGTGTATGCCTGTAATCCCGGCTACCCGGGAGGCTGAGGAATGATAATTGCTTCAACTCAGGAGGCAGAGGTTGCAGTGAGCTGAGTTCGCACCACTGCACTCCAGCCTGGACAACAGAGCGAGACTCCATCAAAAAATAAAAAAAAAAAAGAAAAGGAAACCTAAAACAACTCTGCAGAATAAATGATATTATCACCACTTTATACACATGGAAACAGGCTCACAGGGGCTCAATGAATTTCCCAGAGTTCTACAGAAAATAAGGGGCAGAGCCAAGATCCTGACCCTGATCTGTCTGTGTAGCATGAGAGAAATATCCACTGTGGACTATATTTGAAAATATTCACATACACTATGTTAATGCTATATAAAGTATATTATACCTAACCTTTTATAACATATTTTTTCATTCAACAATACTTGTGAATAAATACTTCTATCAACCTATAAATCTACCTACTTCATGCTTTTAAAGGACTATGCTCCATTAAATGAGTAACTCCATAACTCCAAATTCATACTCCATTAAATGAATTTACTATAATCTATTTAACCAGCGTTCCTTTAGTGAACATTTTAATTGTTTGCAATTTTTGGCTCTTGCATATAATGCTGAAATGAACAGGATCATATGCAAGTATTTTTGTACACTTCTAGAAGTGATTTGTTTATATTCCTAAGAGTGAGATGATAAAATTAGTTATAAACATTTACTAACACATATTACCAAATCAGGCAGCATAATAAAAGATCATCAAATTTTTATTCATTCACTTAGCAAATACTTACATCATGCTTGTGCTGTGCTGGGTCCTGTTCCTAGAGCTTGACCCTTCTGGACATCCTGAGGTGAGAACTATAATGACTCTGTTTTATGCATGAGAAGACTGTGGCTCAGAGAGACAAGTAACCTGGCAGGAGTTAGACAGAAAGTAGCCGGTTTGGAAACCAGGCTCTGCAGCGCCCAGGCACTTGCTGACTGTGTTGTCCTTCCTGATTGATTTAGGCTTTGTTCCCAGAATCACTCCAATCCTGAAGAATAAATCTTATTTGATGGAAGAATCGAATGAGATTTTAAGGGAGAAAATATCTCATGAACGTTAACATTATATGTTTTAAAATAATATTTTATTATTTTTCCAGCAAAAAGCTTATAAACTATATCATTTGTTTCATTTTTTAAAAAGCAAACTATAAGCTCAATATTTTAAGAAATGATTTTATTCACTTAATACTTTTGAGCTGAGTCTCTCCTCTCATCAGTTCTCTGTGAGCAGAAAAGAGGGAGGTTTAGGGGCTTAGGGGCTTAGGGGTCGTGCTCTCTGGGAAATGCGACAGAAACCTGTCAGGGCTTCTAGAACCTAGAAGAGTTAGCCATAGGAAATCGGCCGGTGCATATCCTTACAGAGCTTTCATTTTGTAAGAGTGTGTGCAAACTAGTTACTACATTACATCTTACATGTATTTATAGCCTTCCTTTTTGTTTTTTACCTAATGTATATTTTTCCATGACCATGAATGTATTTTTATAACTTTTTTTTTTAAGGTTTCAAGGCATTTCATCGCTAAGTTGCATCTCCTAGATTTGGGAAAGAATCTGAAAAACACATATGTGATACCTTCTGTGTGCTCTGCCCAGCCACACGTGTTATTCTGTTTAACCTTCTGATGACGTAGGCATCTTCACCACTCTCTTTTGGAGACTTGCTCCCAGCAGTCATGTGACTCGTCTAAGGCCATGTTGCTACAGGTGGCTTCCAACCCAGGTTGGCTGAACTTCCAACTACATTCTCTTTGCTGTGCACTGTCCAAAAGTAGGGAGAGTTTCCTGCCTCTGGAATTCTCTATGTACAGGTGCCACCAGTTGTTTTCTTTGTGCATAGAAGAAAGTAAAACCCGGAGGCCACCATTAGTGATGGAAATGCATTGTCAGGAGAGGACAGAAGATGGGTAGAAGTTGACAGAGCTCTCATTTCTCCCACATGGGCTTGTACCATATGCAAATGGTTTCATAAGCATCTGGTAACAGTGTGTTCAGCCACAAGAGGGAGAACAAATTGGAGCTGGAGATCCTTCTTCTCATGCCTCACTGTACTTTTGACTTCCCGAAAGAGAGGATTCAAGTGGCTCGTTTTGGCATCTTGCAGTACAGTGTATTTCCACTGGGCAGGGAGTCTCAGTCTCTCTTACACTCAGGCTGGCCACAGCGGCTTTCCTGGGTACGTCTTCATCCTGCTTCAATCCTGGGGCGGGGGAGCAGGGATGCCTGCGCCTCCCTAACAGAGCCAGCCTCTGAAGTAGAGCAGCTGAAGAGGGAAAATAGTCACTGGGGGCTGCAAGACTCGTTGTCTGGAGCAATATCTGGGGGCTGGGGCAGGTCCTCTGCCCACTGTGGTGATGAAAAGCGCTCAAATCATCAAAGAGTAAAAATTCTACACCAAAACCCACACTTTCCACAATAGTCATGTGGGTTTCTCCTCCTAGCCTGGGGGCATTTCTCAGGGTGCTCCTTTCTGTGCATGACTCTTCACTTCCAGGCAGCCCAGCTCCAGCACACTCAGCACAGGCGTTGTCTGCTTCTGCCTGACATGCACCAGGCTTAGGAAACCGGCCCCTGCAAGGCTGGGCTGCCACCCTTCTCCCTGGCTCTGGGTTCCAACCCTGACTTCCCAGGGTGCTTGTGGCATGGGCTGGAGTTAACAGTCAGCCTGGGAGTTGGACCTTCCAAACTGTGTTAACCTTTAAAACATCAGTGTCAGTCAGGAACTCAGAAAAGATAAAGACCTCAGATTGTCAAAAGCCCCTTCTCTTAAAGGGATGCGTCAAAGGCTTTCTTCCTTTCCCACATCCCAGGCAGGAGTCATCTCTACCCTATTCCCAGAATAAACAGAGTCCCATTAGGTTTTCACTCCTACGATTGTCCCCAGTTTGTCCTAAAGAGTAGTTGGTTCCAGACAGGAAAACCAGAGCCTCAGCTCTATAGAGGGTGAGAAATGTGTGTGTAAACAGCCTGCATTCGAATGCAGAAAGTCATGGCAGGCTGGGTGAAGACCACCACTAGCTTAAATGACGCCTCTGTGAGAATTAGAAAAAGACCCCCTTCCAGTAGACAGAGTCCCATGGGTAAACAGACAGCACCTTTATCCTATTCAGGAAAAGTGACCCTCCCTCTAGGTGAAGGCATTGCCAGGGCACTTCAGAAATGACACTGGAGATGGATGATGGTCCCACTCATCCTGGCCACCAGACATAGTTGTTCAGTGCACAGCCTGTAAAACCATCCATGTCAGTCCTGGTTAGAGTGGATGAGGTGAAAGTATGGGGAGATTTTATACTTGTGCTTTCATTTCCTGTTGTATCTTAGTTATGATGTTATTCTCATTCGCAGACATGGAAATTAGGGCCCAGAAGGTGAAGTGATCTGTTAAAAAATAAATGACAAGGCTGCTCTCTTCAACTCAAAAACCAGACCGCTTCCCACCATGCCATAATGCCTCTTGCGTGAAGCACTTTTAAAGAGCCACCTTCTGCCCATGTCTGCATCCTTTAGTTTTCTCAAGGCACAAAATCTTTAAGAACCAACCACCCAGCATCTTTGCATATCGTGTGTCCTGGTGTGGCAGCTGCTGACCGCGCCCTGAGTCATGCTCTCGGCCAGGCTCCCCACTCGGGCCCATTTCTGTCTATCCAGAATCATCTTTTCCTGTTCCTCGCAAAGCCCAGCTAGAGCAAGCAAGTTCTTCCCAATGGGTTTTTCCCATCTCTGGTTGGCTGGCTGGCTGGGCTTCCTCTACAAACCCCCTTCCTTTCCCCTAAGCAGGGCCTGGTGGCCACATCCTGCAGAGTTGAGTTCATGAGGGCATCTGACCGGGAGTAGCTATTCCTGGTGCTATTGTCATTGCCCTGTTTCATGTGTGAATATGGCTGCGGGCTCTAGAGAGATTTGGCAGGTAGCAAGGAGGTTTCTTTTCAAATCTTCCTTTGGAAGTCAGACTTGGTGAGGATCTTATGCCTACCTTTTCCTAGCTCTGTGGTGTCAGGCAAAGTCTCAGTTTCTGCAAATTGGGGTTAAGAATTCCTACCTCACAGCAGTCTTTTGGCAAATAAATAAGATCTTAAGTGTAAATCATTCCACTAGAAATTGCACAATTACTTTGGTCTTCATCCTGGAGGTCCACTGACAAGTCTCATGCAAACCCAGGGCCCTGTTCATCTTAAAGTGTTTTGATTCATACTTTCTAATGGCCTCATGAGGACCTTTGATAAAGTAAAAATGTTGGGCAGCCACATGATATCCATTGACCCAGTGAGGCTGTTCGACCCAGTGAGGATATAAGAGGTTTGACCCTGCACTTTGGGAGGCCGAGACCGGCAGATCACTTGAGGCCAGGAGCTGAAGACATGCCTGGCCAACATGGTGAAACCCCATCTCTATTAAAAATACCAAAAAATTTATCTGGGCATGGTGGTACATGCCTGTAATCCCAGCTACTTGGAAGGCTGAGCCACAAAAATTGCTTGAACCCGGGAGTCAGAAGTTGCAGTGAGCCAAGCAGACATGGCGCCACTGCACTCCAGCCTGGGCAACAGAATGAGACTCTGTCTCAGAAAAAAAAAAAAAAAAAAAGTGGGGGTGGGTTTGAAAAAATAGTAGCATGTGCTTGTGTTTCTACAATATTTGATGTATATAAGGATTTACCAACCTCAAGCATTAAGTGCTATCCCCAAAAGACATGCAGTTGCTGTAGGAAAAAACTTCAAGTTCGGAGCTCCTACTGTTTGCCAGGCATATTCTGAGATTATCACGTTTAAATCTCAGAGTTACCCTGCAGAGTAGTCAGGCTATCACTGGCTGACAGATGAAGAAGCTGAGGTTTACAGCAGTTAAATGACTTATCCCAGGTCACATGGATAATGAGCGGGAGAGCCCAGGTCTGCCTGTGAGGTATAATGAAATTAGCACAAACCCTCCACATTGGTGCCACTTGCATAAATTAACATATATTCTCTCACAGAAAGTATTTTATTGGGCATAACATTTTATATCTTTTACCATTTAATATTAGTTGTGGATCTTCCCATGTCACATAAATATGCCTCATTCTCTTTAGATTATATGATTAGTAATGAATGGATTTACCATAATTCATTTAATCAATACTCCTTTTGGTGGCCATTTTAATGACCTGTATTTTCGTTTTGCACAGATTGATGTAATAAACATGATTTTATAGTAATATTTTTGTCTCCCTGTGAAAATGTTTACTGGACAATAAATTCCTAGAAGTAAAATAAGGTCGAAGATTATACATACAGTATTTATTTTCATAAATATTACCAAGTCAGCCACAAATATTTAAATCACTAATGGTTTTAGATTATTGTATGTAATGAGTAAACACTTTTATAGGGTTTACTTTTATAAACACTTTTATTTGCCAGATATTATTCTAAGTGCTTTGCAAAATTAACTTTTTCAATTTTTAATGTAACCCTGAGATATATATTATGATTATCCCCCTTCTACAGATAAGAACACTGAGAAGTTAATTAACTTGCCCCATATCTAGGAAATGACAAGGCTGGTTGCACAGCCAGGCAGTCTGGCTCCTGAGTCCACATTTTAGACAACACTGTACCTTCTGGTTCTTTTGAGGCATTGCTACTGGAACTACCCTAATACTCATAAACGAACATTTATTTTGCGGGGGGGTCAAATAAAATTTTAAAGAGAAAAGTGTTTCATCAACTGTCAAGCTCATAAAGTTGTACATTACAAACTTTTTTCATGATGCCCACAGATAATTTATTAATGACATCATCTATTTTAAAAGATGTATATAAAACCCATCCCTCAAGACTCCTATCACTGTTGCCCACAGGCACCCTCCTCAGTCTTACACCTTCCCACCCCCCAAAACAAATCATTCAACATATTTATTTCATACTGTAATATAGGCAATAACTACTTTTTAGATTTTTTTATAGTATTAACTTTGATGATACAAACATGGAATAGAAGTTCCTTATGTTTTACCTGGATTTAAGGGACTGCATAATGGAATATATTCCTATCAAGCCATACACATTGGAGATAATGAAATGAATTGTGTTCTAGTTTAAACACTATAGGAATTTCAGAACTGCAACATAACAGATAATCCTCGGATGAAAACTAAATCTCTCTTCTGGTTAGGCATCTATGTGCATCAGTGAAGAGAAGACGGAGACTGTGGAAGGGAAAACAGTGGGTCAGGAAGGCCTGTGGCCACATCTGTTCCCCGGTCCCTCAAGTAGTTAAATAGTGACCTCCTCTACCCCAGTCTGTCCTGGGGTATGGCCAGCACTGGCCTTTCACAACTGTGTGTTACTAGAAAAGCAACAGAAACCCGGCTGAATCCCCAGGGCTTCCCTTCTGCCCTTCTCAACGGAAAGATCTGACCCAGGATCGTTTGTTCCAACATTTTCAATTATGAGAAATCTGGGAAGATAAGGTTATTTTCACATTTCTTAAGAAATACATATTTATTCATACTCATCACAGGAAAGTCAGAATGCACAGAAAATCAGGAAGATTTGTAAAAATCCATCACACCACCGTCGAAAGAGCTGCACTTGGCATGTTAGCCAAAGGCTTCCCAGCACTCTTTTCTGTTGGTGGATGCACAAAATGCACAATCACACTCTGTCTACATTTTACAGTTTGCCTGGTTTTTTGATTAACACTATATATTGAACAATTTTTAAGACCTGCAACATATGTCGACAGCATTATTTCCAAATAATATATTTACAAATAAATGCACACACACACTGTCTCTTATATACAACATATCTTAGTTTCTAATTCTCCACTCTTGAAGATTTAGGTTTTTCCAACTATTTCTTAATATACTCACCAGGAGTCAGCAACTTTTTAAATAAAAGGCCAAACAGTAGATATTCTAAACTCTGCAGGCCATAGGATTCTGTTGCAACACTCAACTCTGTGGTTGCAGGGAAGGAAGCCATACACAGTTTGTAAATGAATGGGCAAGACTATGTTCTGATAAACTTCACAAAAACAGGTGGTGGACTAGAGGCAGCCTGCTCCTCTGGATGGTTTGCCAGCTCCTGACATGTACCACTACAGAGGAAGCTGTTAGAATGAAATCTCTTTACACGTCTCTGATGATCTCCTTAGGACTAATTGCTAGACGTGACATCATGGTAGCTGTGAGTCAAAGGATGTGCATGCTCTGGGGTGTACTTTGCCAAATTGCTCATGATCAGCCTTTCTCATGTCAAAATGTTTTGTGACCACCAGAAGGCTGGTTCTGCTTTTATTATCCATGGAATGAGAAATAGAAATGACATGGCATGTATGCAGGATATTGAGTCATCATATAGATAATGCTTTGTGCACAAGTGTATTCTACATTCTTTCCTAATAAGTCTACATCTGCCAGAATTGAAATAAAATAAAACAAAACAAACCTATTTAGCACCTTCTGTGTATCAGGTCCATTCGTATATCTTGCTGTATTTAATTCTCAGAATTCTTATGATCTAGGCATTTAAAAATTTTTTTAAATATTTAGTTGACAAGGATTGTATATACTTAATGCATACAACATGATGATTTCATATATGTATATATTATGTACTAATTATCACAATCAAATTTATTACATCCATTACCACCCATGCTATACATTAAATCTCCAGAATTTGTTCATCTTATAACTGAAAGTTTATACCCTTTGATTAATAGCTTCCCATTTTCCCCACCCCCCGCCAGCCCTTGGCAACCATCATTCTACTATCTGTTTTTATGAGTTTCACTCTCTTAGATTCCACATATAAGTGAGATCATAGAAAACTTGTCTTTCTGTGTCTGATTTATTTCACTTAGCGAAACATCCTCCAGTTTATCCACGACAGGAGTTTCTTCTTTTTCATGGCTAATAGTCCATTGTTTATATATATTTTATTTATCCATTCATCTGTTGATAGGCACTTAGGCTGTTTCCATATATTGAGTATTGTGAATAGTGTTGTAATAAACATGGGGCTCAGATCTCTCTTTAAGGTTCTAATTTGATTGCTGAATCGTATGGTAGTTTCACTTCTAATTTTTTAAGGAACTTCCATACTGTTTTTCGTAAAGGTTATACCACTTTACATTCCAGCCAACAGTGTACAAGGGTTCTCTTTCCTCTATGCTTTCGCCAACACTTGTTATCTCTTGTCGTTTTTTAGAATAGCCGTCCTATCCTATGCGGCAATATCTCACTGTGGTTTTGATTTGCATTTCTCTGATGATTAGTTGTGTTGAGCATCTTTTCATATACTGGCCAGCCATTTATATATCTTCCTTGGGAAAAAACAGTCCATTCAGGTCCTTTGCCTATTTTTAATTGAGTTATTTATGTATTTATTAATTTTTGCTATTGAGTTGTGTGAATTTCTTATATATTTTCAATTGACCCCTTATCAAATATATGGGTTGCAAATATTTTCTTCCATTCCATAGGCTGCCTTTTCATTTGGTCATTGCTTCCTTTGCTGTGTAAAACCTTTTAAGATTGGTGTAGTCCCATTTATGTATTTTTGCTTTTGTTGCCTGTGCTTTGGTGTTATATCAAAAAAAAATTATTGCCAATTATGACCAATGTCAAGGAGATTTTCCCTGTTGTCTTCTAGGAGTTACATGGTTTCAGATATTACATTTAAATCTTTAATCCATTTTGAGTTAATTTTCTGTGTATGATGTAAAACAAGTGTTCAACTTCATTCTTTTGCAAGTACTTTCCCCAGCAACACTCCCTGAAAAGAGTTTCCTTTCTACACTGTGTATTTTTTTCTTAGAGTAAAGTGAAAGCAAATCTATTAAGAAAGTAAAGGAATAAAAAAATCTACATTGTGTATCCTTGATGACCTTCTCAAAGTTCAGTTGACCACATATGCATGGGGTTATTTCTAGGTGAACTTGGCATTTTTGTCTCCCTCATTTTACCAATGAGGAGGCCAAGTCTCAGAGAGTTCACAGACCAACCTAAGGTCACTCAGGTACAAGTGGTACAACCAGGGTTTGAATTGAGATCTCCCAAGTCTCTGAGTTTCTTCTCCTTCCCCAACACCAGGGTTCCTCAACACGGCATTACTGACATCAGGGACCAGATAATTCTTTGTGACGGGGGCTGTCCTGCGCCTGGCAGGATATTTAGCAGCTTCTCTGGCCTCCACCCACTGGAAGCCAGGGGAATGCAGAAGAAGCTCCTCATTCTCCCATTTCATCCTCAGGACAATATCTGACATAAATGTTATGTCTTTTATTTTATAAATGAACAAAATGAGACTCAGGAAGTTTTAAGTGAGTTAACTAAGAGCACAAAGACAGCAAGAGGTAGAACCAGAAACTGAACACAGGAGTCCACATGGGACAACAACAAAGTTCAGGTTCCAGCTTCCTTTGAGTCTCTCATTTTAACAATTACCATCGTCTGGATATGAGCTGAAGTACAAAAACCTGGGGCTGAACTCTCCTCCCATCAGGCCTAGGAGCCCCAGACCAGGACCCCAGCCCATGGTCTCCCAGTCATCAGACCACTGGAGTGAGCTGGCATCCACACTAGCCTGGTTTCCCAAAGCTACGGGGATGCCAGTCTCACTGTGGATGAACAAAATGAAGGGCATTTTCTTCTCCTGCAGGTTGCCAGGATTTAACACAGATTCCTTCTCTTGCTCTCTTCTCCCACAGCACAAAACAGGGTGATCCATCCCCCTCCCAGTGTCCCAAGGCTTTGTTGCGTGTTCTCTCTAATTTCTCTCACTCTCACAATGCACCCTACCCGCGTCCCCCTGGCAAACTTTCTGCTCTATCCTCTTGACACCTGGATCACAAGAACACCTGTGAGGCCCCTTAACCAGCTACATTCAAAATTGTCATTCCCCTGTGTCCTCAGCCAGTGCCCACACCCAACCTGCTCTCCTGGGGTGACTTCCTTTCCTGCCCAGTATGGCTTCATCATCTGTAAATTGGGGATAATTAAAGTCTTGATCCTGATATTTGACTCTCAAAGCAGAAGTAGCAAGGTCAGCCAAGTCACGTGAACAAGAGGAGACATTCATTGTGAACTGAAAAAGCACTGGTCACAAGGGCCGCTCCTTCTCTCAGGCCTCTCCAGCACACCTTTGGCTCAGAAGAGACTCAGGGTGTGCTTCTGCACTGTTGGGATAACATAGGTACCTAGTCCTTGACCCTGCGACTTTAACAGTTTCCTCCTGTGGCTCAGTTCTACAACTTCAGTGACACAAGGTGGCTTTTGCTCAAAATAGCCTTTGATAGGTTAAGTTACTCCTCTGTCACTCTAAGTCTGTGCCGAACAGTTCTAAGTAAGAGACATTTATTCCTCTGATCCCGAGGAAGGGAGGGAAAGGCAATGACATTAACTGTGTGTTGGACTTCAGCCACTGGAAAACCCTGGTGTTGGCTGCTGCCAGTGCAACCTGGGATAGCGTCACAAACATCAAGCGATGCCAGGAGGCCCTGCTTCATTCAGGGAGCAGGGAGTCGGGATAGGCTTGCACACCTGTTCTTATTCAGCAGAGACACTTCCTCTTTATCTATTTCTGGGTGAGAACCAGCACCATTTCCCTGGTGACAGGGGCCCCAGCTAGGAACCATACAGGGTAGGATGCTACCCTACCCTAGACACCCAGCAGGGAAAATGCCATTTTGCAGATGCAGGAGTGGTTAGAGTTTGAAATGCTCATGCTGGACTGCAACACCACGTGGGTCCTCAAATGATTATGAGTTTCTGCCCTCAGGCACATAAGGCCCCAGCAGAAGCAACCTGAGAATGGACCTGAAACGGCATGGCTATGTGTGTCTGCTGGGGAATCATAGAGAAGGTTTCTGTTCAACATGGACCTCAGGGCCAAGTTAGCCTGGCTCCAATCCCAGCACCGCCACTCACAAACCTTGACTGTGAGCAAGTCACTTTGTTCTCTGAGTTCCAGCTCCCTTGTTTCTCTAATGGGAATTGGATATCTCACTATAACCTTGCTTTTGTGCAACTGGCACACATGAGTTGCTTGCTAAGTGTGAAAATCCCTCTTCTCCTTCTGTTTCCCTGCTGATCAACAGCTGTGGCCAAAAGCTGACTTTAGCCAAAAGCTAAATGTTTGCAAAAATTTAATATACATTGATATTAAATATAGAAATAGAAACAAAAGGGCTAAATCTGCCTATGTTACAGGATCTCCATTAATGCTAAGAGCTCAAAAGACCTGGGTCAATTACATAGTCTCTTTCTCTGCCAAGCCCATTAAACAGCCCCTAAAATAAAGGCTATGGGTCTTGGGTTCTCCCAAAACTTTGAGAAATAAAGAGGGGGCCTCTGTGCTGGGTTGTGTGAATTGCACCTCTCACCTGACAGTGGCTTGTGGTGTCCCTGGAGCCTAAAAGCTACATGACGCTCCCTGGGAAGTGGCTGCTTTCTGACTGGTATGCTTGGATCTGTGCCACGGACAGTCATTGGTGGCCCGGAAATCTTTACTTATTTCAGGCTGGTCCAACTCCAAAAAAAAAAAAAAAAAAAAATGTGTTCACTCTACCATTGTTCTCCTCTTCACTGAGATTCCCTTTCTCAGTTACATGCTGAAACCCCAAGTCTCACAAATATCACCTTCTCCTACACCAACAAAATGCACAATGATGTAACCCCAAAGTCTTCCGGACTCACCAGCCTGTAGGGAGGAATGAAATTACATCTGAAATACAGCATGGGCTGCCACTCCCTGAATGTAATATGACTATGGTATTCTACAACTATAACACTGCCATTCTTTCAGAAAAAATTCATAGTTATTCCACAGTGGGCAAATCTATGCAAGCCTACCCCCAAAGTACAATGAAGCTCAGAGGCGGAAGAAAGTGGCTGACAAATCCTATCTCATAGAAAGTGGCGGGGTGTGGGGGCTCATGCCTGTAATCCCAGCACTTTGGGAGGCCGAGGTGGGCAGTTCACTTGAGGTTGTGAGTTCGAGACCAGCCCGACCAACATGGAGAAACCCCATCTCTACTAAAAATGCAAAACATTAACCAGGGGTGGTGGCACATGACGGCAGTCCCAGGTACTCGGGAGGCTGAGGCAGGAGAATCGCTTGAACCCAGGAAGCGGAGGTTGCAGTGAGCCGAGATCACCCCGTTGCACTCCAGCTTTGGCAACAAGAGAAAAACTCCGTCTGAAACAAAACAAAACAAAACAAAACAAAACAAAAAAGTGATATTTAATAGGGACTTACAAACAGAAGCCATGCCAGTGTCTAGTGGTGGAGAGATGAGATCGTGGATCCCTGCACCATTACCCCACAGACCCAGGGCTGATATACCACAGGGAAAGGGTATGTATGATTCAGAAGTGATGTGTAAGGCAATAAAGTATGATAACAGCAAAGCTGTTTTGCCCTAAGGGCAGGATTTACAGTAAGTATGTGATCTTACACACGGAATACTAGACAAACTGGAAATCTTAATGGCCCTCCCAGAGCAGAGGTTAATCTGAAGTCAACATGGCAGATTAGCATCCAACATGGAGTTCCTTTGGCTTCCACATAGAGACTTCAAGAAGTTAAGAATCCCCGAAGGTAGCCACTGTCTTTAGGAGTACAGTGGAGGGCGGCAGCAGTGGTGGTCGTGGTGGTGTTGGTAGAAGAAAGAGGTTAGACTGACTTGTCAAAGTGATGCAACTAATGAGAGTCCACATTGTCTTAATCAGCTGCTGCAACAAAAGTCAATTGTCCCAAAGCTCAGTGACTTGAAATAACAATCGTTCCCATGAATCTGTCAGTCAGCTAGGGGATCAGAAGGGGGTCAGCTGATCTGTCGGTCAGCTAGGGGGTCAGAAATCCAAGTCTTACTGGTTTAACTGGTTATTCTTTACTGGTTATGCCTCCCTGTGTGAAATCCAAAACTGGTGTATTTGAACAGCAAGCAGCTTTTCTCCAAGTGGTGATTCCGGGACCAGGCTCCTTCCATCTTGTAGTCCTCACCAGCTTCAACATGTGGCTTCCAAAATAGCTTGCTTATGTGCTTATGCCAGCAATACGAAGGAGAGAGTGGAAGGCTGTGCATGGGCAGCAGGGGAGTTCGGGGGCTCACCCTGGAAGTGGGGTGCATCACTTCTGCTTATATTCCATTAGCTAGAACTCAATTGCATGGCCGTAGCAAACCAACGGCAAAGAACTCAATTGCATGGCCGTAGCAAACCAACGGCAAAGAAAGCTAGGAAATGTAAGCTACTGTGTCCTCAGAAAGAAGAAATGAGTCTGCTAAACAGCCAGCCAGCCTCTGCCACTCATATAGAGGCTTGCCTCCCCAACTGCGGCTAAAGTGAAAAAGACTGAGCAACTGTTTACCAAACTTAGGGGTCAAGCATTCCGTGGAGTCATCCTCGTAACGAGAATGTTCTTCTGAACATTCAGAGCCTGCGGAGCAGTACAGCTGATATTTGGAGCAGCTTTTGCAAAAGGAGAAATAAAAACTTAGATACAAAAGATGGATCCACATTTCTGAGAACCTATAATACAAGAAGACTTAAGTTTTTTTCAAGTTGGAAAGAGGAAGTAAAATGTTATTATAATCAAATATGGGATTTTCCCTACATCTGAACATGACAGGAGGTTTTTTACCCCAGGAATTCTCTACTTGTTGACGTTTCAGATAGTGTGACTGAATGAGGAATTCTAGATAGCTCTGTGAAGATTGGGGGAAGAAGAAAAGAGGATGCCAGTCCTTGTTCCTAGGCCAAGACCTGAGCCCCGTAATACTAATATTTGGATCTAAAATCAGGTAAACGGGAGTGTGTAAGGAAAAGTCATAAGCAGTGTCATGTGAAGGAGAGAGCTTGGGATTTGAAATCAGAAAGACTTGGGGAATTAAGTTGTATAAACCTGGTCAAGCTACTGTCTCTTCATGTGTGAAATGAAGACAACCTCTGATAATGTTTTTGATCTTTAAAGAGGATGGAGATAGGAGATGGGGTGGGTGGTAAAATCTGGCACAGAGAAGTGCCCAGTATATGCCAGTTCCTTTCTCCCTGTCCCATTTCTCTGTCATTCAAAGTGGCCACCATTCTTTAGTAGTCTTAATTATTAGGCGGAAGAAACTGTTTCCCTTGGCTTAAAGAGCTTGCTTGAAAATACTTAATGCTAAACACAGGTCTATAGAATCCAGAAAGGTCAGCTTCCTATTGGGGCTTAAGTTTCCAAATACCTGTGTCATGAGCCAGGACGCACATGCTGGGAGGGAAGACATAAATCTCAGCCCATCTCTGCCCATCTGTGTTGTCATCAGAGGAAACTTCCCCCAGCAACATGATGTTGGGGTTAAATAACTTGTCCGTGGTCACACGGCTACTAAGTTGGAGTCAGCATCTGAGTCCAGGTGATCTGGTCCTGAGCTCAGATTCTTAGGCTGACCTGCTACACTGCCAAGGTCTGGTACAAGCTGAAGAGGTGTAGGTGGAAGGACGCATGCTTGTCATGGTGTCCAGTTGTCTCTCGCAGGCCCCTCCCAGCAACCCAGGCCTTGGTTTCATGCTCTAGTTTCAGAACAGGGGGAGCAGCGGAACTGATATTTGGAAGAGCTGAGTACTCACAAGCCATTGCTGATAATGACCCTCTCATGTTGTAAAGGCTTTCAATGGGAGCAGGAGTCGTTTGGGTGGTGACAGTCCCCTGTAGACAATCGCGATGCTCTTTGTCACCTTGTGAGGAAATTACATAAGATTGTGATTTTGTTGACCCTCCCCTGGCTAATGACTCTTTAGGCAGGACTGGTCACATATGAAGCTTCCTGACCTCCATATGGGAATCACGAGCCCACATAGAGCTATGGAAGTGACAGTAATACCAGCTTCGGCCTTGGAGTCTCTTCATGGTTTACAACATCCAGCAGAATAAAATAGGGGCAGGTTCTGAGTTTTCTTTATCTGGAAATATTTCCTTAATGAAATGATACACTTTGCATGAGCTGTCTGTAGGTGCCCCGCTCTAGGGAATAGAAAGACACGCATCCCCTTTCACAGAAATCCACAAGAATAGTAGCTGCCAGTGTTGAGGGCTCTGTGCCAGGGGTATGTATGTGTACATAGATTGTAATTTGGTCTGTCCAACATTGAAGTAGGAATTATAATCCCCACTTTACAGAAAAGAGAAGTGAGGCTCAGAAAGGGCAGTTAATTTTCCCAAGGTCACACAGCTAGCAAGTAGTGGAGCAGATGCAAACCAGACCTGTCACACTCCGGGGTCCTCACTCTCAGCCACTGTGCTGTGCTTGGATCAGGCTTCTTTTCACAAGCTCAAAATGGTCTTAGTCAACAGCCAGCAATAAGGGCCACATGCTGTTCCTCAACTCACTTAAAACCAAAGTAACAGTTTTGGGTGGATGGCACCTATTTTTAATCTGATTGAGCACTCCGAAGCCTCCAGGGTGAGTTGCTTAGCTCAAAGCAGTTATCCTACCCAAATGAAATTGTGATTACAAGTGCCACACTAGATGAAGCAGAACTCTCTGACCTCGAAAGCTCACTTATCTGTACCCAGAGATGAGTCTAAATTATTTTCTAAGAATGTGGATGTAGCCTGACAGTCACGTGTACTAGTTTAGACCACCGTCTTTGGAGTTTGACCATGGTTCTGCCATTGACTATTATCTGGGGCTCCTGACTAGGTGGGACTACAGGCACACGCCACCAGGCCTGGTGAATTTCTTTGACTTTTCTCTAGAGCCAGGGTCCACCTATGTTTCCCAGGCTGGTCTCAGAGTTCTAGGCTCGAGTGAACCTGAACCTCCTGCCTCGACCTCTCAAATTGCTGGGATTACAGGTGTGAACCACCACACCCGGCCTAAATTTACGATGTGCCATGGGACTACAAAACATCATTATTAGGGCTGCCAGATTGAAGGTGTAGGAGTACACTAGGGTGCCTTTTCAATCTTTCTTTATATCTAAAATCATTTCAACAGGAAATATTTATTTAAAACATGAATGTTGTTATCGTTCCATGAGTGTGAAGTACAAAGGCAGGCTCATGGTGTTGTCAGAATTCAGAATGCTGGTAGCGGGGCTGGGGGCGCTGCAAGGGGCTGGGCATGGTTGGCTTTGTGATCTGGGGGCTAATGTGTTCCATCTGTGAACGTCTTTCAAACTGGGCACTTTATTAATAAGTTTTTGTAAGTTTAACACAAAATAAAATGAGGAGGTGAAGCTTGCTCGGGTTGCTAATCCTCAGGAAAGTGTACAGCCATTAGCCCTGGCCCAGATGCTTCTAGAAGCCTAGAGGGAACTGAGAACTTTCCAAGTAGAGGTGGCAGAGGCAAGGCCCTGAGGAGGGAGCACTGCTGTTCGTCCCTAGCTATGAAGGGGGTGTCCTGATCAGAATCAGTGCTGGGTGCAGTGCAGGGCCGGGAAGTCCATGTCCACATTGTGGCTCAGTACAGTGAAAGCCAATCTCACCACCTCCGCAGGGTGTTCCGCCTGCCAGCAGGTGGCCAGCTGGTCCTCCTGGGATATGATACCATTGTAGAAATTGGGTGCAAGTCTCTTGTCCGCAGATGGGGTGCCCTGTTGCAGTGGGATGTCTCCCGACCTCCCTCAGTCCTGATGGGCCTGGGCAGGGCCTGGTGTCACAGCCCCATGGGCTTCTCAAGCTGGTCCTGTCCCATAGTCCCAGGGCTGTCCAGGACACATTCAGAAGGGACATGGACCCAGCAGCTCTGTTCAAAATCACAGTGGGGGAACCAAGGGCCCCCCACATTCAGGTCCGTCGGGAGCCGGGGCATCGAGTTCCACTGCAGGAATCTCCAGGAACCCTGAGGTCTTCCCTGAGCCGGGGCCAGGCTGGGCACACCTTGAGTGTCCACAGGGTAGGTGTCTTCCCGGACAGCCCCACCAGGACAGGGTGTGGAAGAACGAGGTGCCCATGGCGGGAAAGCTGACCAAATGGGCCACTGGAACCGGGCTGGTGGGCCTGGAGGGGTCTGCCTGTCCCCCTTGCAGAGGGTCTTCCTGCCACGTGAAGCCGGAATAGGCCTGGGTGCCGAGAACCCTTGCTTGGGTTTGGCTGAAAGGAAAACAGACCTGGTTAGTTTCTCTAGTGAGCCCATGCAGGCCTTTCTGGGCCGGGTACTACCTGCCTGGGTCTCTGGAGTCCTCGGAGGCTCTGTTTGGCCCCCGTGGTCTGACACTGAGGACACACCTGTAGTCTGCTGATCCCAGGCGAGAGGTGTGTGCCGCCTGGCATGGGGAAGGTGTTGGGGCATGGCAGGTGGCTCCTGGGACTGCCCCCAGGGTTTGAACTGGCTAGGGGCTTCCTGCCACGCTCCCTCGTCCCAGGGTTGTTGGGCCAGGGATACAGCCCCCAGTGAGAACTCAGGTGGGAGGGGCCTTGGATGTCACCCAACCCCTTGCCACCTCACATGAGGACCCGTCTCTGCAGTGGGTGATTGGGCCTGGATGTGGGTCACCCTCTGCCCTCCTGGGCTGCCCAGTCCATGCCAGGACTGACTGTTCCCACATCTGCCTGAATTCTTGGCTGTGGCTCTGGGCCCTGGGTCCTGCCTGTGCCCTCTCCCTGAATACTCTGGGGGTCAGGGACACCCGATTCCCTTGTCTCCCTGGCTCCCTTGTCCTGGCAACCTTGGAGGAGCGTGCAGCAGTGAGGGGCCTCTGCTGCTCTCTGAGGCTGTGGGTGCTTGCAGGGAGGGGTGGGGTCTCCCACAAATGGTCTGGCTCCTCTAGTGCCCTTGAGGGTCCTGTGACGGGGGGAGAAAGACACCGTGGAAAGTGGGAGGGGGCTTGTTGGAGGGTCATGCCCACATCGCCCTCCTGCGGGCACAACACATCCAGTACACATGCACTGAGCGCCTGCCATGAGGACCGGTGGGCCTCCTGTACTTTCTTAGAGTCCAGGAGGAAGAGGAGGAAGAAAAGGTGAAGAGGAAGGCCCAGGTAGTAGGGTTGTGGGTCCCGGGCACTCCCCCACTATTGACTGTCCCAGAGGGTGACATGGGAGGGGACATGGCACTGGAGCCCATCTGGGGGTGGCAGGTCCCTTTGCTTCCTTGTTAGTTTCTTCGTAGAGGCCCTAAGATGCTTGAGCACAGAGTCATCATCCAACTCCCGGGTGTGGAAGAACAGGTTCCGAAACCGTGTCCACAGGACAAACCTGGACGTCTTAGTGAGGCACTCTAGGGACAGGGTGGACATCAGGCCAGGAGAGTTCCCTGGCAGGGGGCACAGCTCATTCCCCATGGCCACTTCAGTCTCCCACTGGGTGGTACAGGAACCTTCTGTGGCCACCCCAGGGGTCCAGATGTGCACAGGATGCTATGGCGGCGGGTGACCTGGGCAGGGAAGTGCTCACCACATGTATGACTTTCATCTGGGTCATGTGGGGGACAGGCTCGGTGTCATAGTTCCCTGCCCAGCCCACCTGGCCAGACCTCCCTCTGGGCCAGAACAGAAGATCATGAGGACAGTGTGAGGAAGCCGCCCGCAGGTAAGTCGGGGTCTGACCCCAGGGCTCCCCAGGCCCCCCTGGGCACACGGAGACTTACTCCTCTGAACTTTAAAGACAATGCTTGTCATCGGCATCAACACCTGTTCTCCTTCCAGCAAATACACGTCCCACAGGCGCGGGATGAGCCCAAGAGAGATCTGTGGGGATAGCAGGTGTGGGAGACTGTAGCCCTTCCAGGCTGGTTGCTCAAGCTGAGCCCACTGGGGTTTCAGTCCCCAGAGTCAGTGACCTTCCCCAGGAGGGTTTCCTGAGCCCTCCAGGGCGCTGGGTCAGACAAGGTCCTGCAGCTCCTCATGGATACACTCATTTAAGTGGGTTTGTGGCTCCTGGAGAGAGGGGCTTGCCCAGGGCATAAGGCTTCCCTGAGCCCTCCCAAGTCGGGTCTTGGCCCAGTCTGCCTATAAGGCGGGGCCTGAGCCCCAGTCATTGCCCTGGGATGACCCCTCTTGGGCAGAGGGTTTTGTTTGGGTGTCCTGTGGGGACCCGCCTGAGCTTCCTGTGGGCTGTGGGTGAGTCAGACCCTCTGGCTGGGGAAGCAGGGCACTGCAGGACAAGGAGGGTCTCAGAGCCAGGGTCTCCCTGTGCCTCCTTACCCCGTCATTCAACATCGAGAGAAGCCAGCCTAAAGAGAAGCCCTGTGTGCAAAGTCCTTCCTTGTCCTGATGGGAGGAACAGAGGTGCTCAGGGCCCCCTGGGCTGCCCTAAAAATCTCTCCCTCTTCCAGGGCCTCTGAAGACCCTTCCCCTAGTGCAGAACACTGGGCGGTGTCCAGGGCTCCCCACAACACCATCCCCTTCCCACACTCCTGGTGGACATACTGCCCTTTGCCCTGCTCTGCAGGAGCTGGGCCCCCATCCCTGTGCCTCTGTCTCCTCCAGGGCAGGAAAGGAAACCAACTCCCAGCCCATGGAGAATCCGACGTCCCAGGTCAGGCCCTGGCTGGACTCAGCCAGTCACCCAGCCCCACGAGGGGCTCCAGGCCCCGTTCCTCCAGCCCCACGAGAGGCAGGGCCTCTGGGGAAGAGCCGAGGGGACCATAAACTCACCAGATGCCACATGGTCTTGTGTTGTGACGTGGGTACCACATGCTCCTGATGGTCTTGGAGCCCCTGGACTGTCCTGCCATTTGGGCTGTGGAATCCTGAGAAGCCCCCAGCCCATCAAGAAATCAGAGTCTTTCCCCAAGATGTGGAGCCATCAGCTGGAAGAGCTGGGCAGCTGCAGAGGCCCCCAAATCCCAAGGCCTCCCACCCTCCCATCTGATGACCTCACCATGCAGCCTTTGCCCTGGGGACGTGGGGCAGGAACATCCCCTGGAGCCTGGCTGGCGGTCTCCCTGGAGGCCTCCTGGACCAGGGTGCAAAAAGGGCAAGCGTGACTTTGAGGCCACGGAAAGGTGGCCAGAACAGGGTGGGTGCTGGGCTTCCTGGTTGTCTCCTGGAAGTGGGGTCGGGCCAGGGGACACGGGATGGGGAGATGCTGCCACCTGGGCTTGGTCGGCCCATTTGTGGGCACCAAGGGTAACAGGAACCTGAGCAGCTGGAGGGCAGGAGGAGTCTCAGGGAGGGGAGAGTCAGCTGCACAGAATCAGTCAGAGGGCGTGGCAGCAGGACACAGAGGGTGGCCACGGGGAGGATGAGATGCCCTCCGCTGATGGGGATGAAAGGTGTCTGACTTGGGCTGTGGGGGTCAGCCACGGACTCCTCTGGGACCCTCAGCAGAGACATCCTAAAGACTCCCAAGGAGCTGGCGACACAAGGAAGGTGCCTTGGTTGAAAGCCGAGATCACCTGGCCAGGGTGGACGTCCTTGGGTCTGGTTGCATGAGGTCCTGGGGGCAGCTGTTCACCTACCCTCCAGGGAGTGCCTCTCACTGGCCAGCAGCTGCACCAGTGCCCAGAATGCATCCTCCTCAGGCAGATAAAGGAGGAACAAGGCCACGACATGGCTCAAGTCCCTGCAGTAGCCCACCTCCTGCAAGAGCCAGAGTCACCGTGGAAGGACATCACCTGGGAGGACTGAGGTCACCTGGGAGGACTCATGTCATTGGAGAGGGCAGAGGTGACTGAAGAGGCTTCCTCTGAAGAAGAGGCTTCCTCAGGGTGCAAATTCATTTCATGACAAGAGCCAAGTCCATCAGGCACTTCAGCACTTTGTCCAAAATGTCTCCTGATGGCACCGGCCTGTGTGTGACTCTGCCAAGCTCCTGGGCTTTGGGGCAGCCCCAGGAGGAGGGCATCATTTCTGGTTCTGAGAAGTGGTGGTCAGACCCAGGTGACACCAGGAGTCCAGGCCCCGACTCCTTTGTGTCTCAGCTTGACCCCTTGAGGCCACCCCCTTGCTTGGAGGTTAATGCCAGCAGTGAGCTGGAGTCCTACCTCCTATATCCTGGTGGGTCACAAATACTAACTTTAAAAGAAGCAGCGACACCCCCACCAGACACCCACTCCTGTGAACAGGGAAATACTGCCCGGGAACGTCACTGCCGGGAATACTCACCGGGTTATACTCCGAATATGCCAGGAGGATGTAGAATAGTTCCCGCTGCCTAGGAGACAGAAATGAGGCTTTTGTTTGTTTTGTGCAGATGCTGTAAGTTTCACTTTGTCTACAAAGCCTAACAACAAATCCCATTTCAGGTTCAGATGATTCACCAGATAAGCAGTGAGCTCTTCAGGGCCTTTGACTTTGAGGAAATGTTTCAGTAAAATCTACATCTGTGACATGCAGATAGCCCAGTTGTACAGTGACTTGCCTGCTCCTTTCCACTCTGAATGATTTTTTTTTTTTTTTCAGTTTGCACACACGCCAGCTCAGTCTTTGAATGTACAGTTCCTCTGTGGTTCTAAACCAATGTGCAGAGTCTCCCGACCACTGCTCCAGCCCCTCCTGAAACGACTCCTTCATCTTCCAAGTCTCCAGGTGGCCCCTATGCACCCGGCCTCTCCCTGATCCCTCAGCCCCCGGCCACCCAGACTGCTTGTCAGTCCCTATGGTTTGGCCTTTTCCAGAATGGCCCAGGAATGGGAATCCTACGTGGTAGCTTATTGGATCTGGCTTCTTCCCCTCAGCAAAACGCATCTAGGATCCACCCACGTTCGTACGGGCCTCACTGGCTCCTTTCCCTTTTCTCACTGGGTCTTCCCTTTGAACGGAAGACCAGACTTGCTCTCCCCATTCCCGTGTTGAAGGCTGTCCTGAAGGCTCTATGTGTGAGTGATGATGAATCAAGCAGTGGACGTGGCATGCAGGTTTCATGTGGATGTCAGTTTTCAAATCAGTGGGTTCAATATCTATGACACTTTGGGGACGTGCGGTTCAAGTCCATTGAGCTTTGTGAGCCACTGCCCAACTGGCTGCCAAAGTGGCTGTGCCATAACATGTTCCCAGCAGACCAGGATGAGTTTCCAGGACCCCTAATTGCCCCAGCATTCGGTACTGTCAGTGTTTCCTGGAAAGGCTCATGGGCCCTCCATCCTGCCACCCTCCCATGGGTCCTACCATGGGTCCCCATGGGTCAGGGAGAGCACCTTTCACCATTGTGCATGATTTTGTTTGCTGCCTTCTGTCTCCTCAGGATCCTTCTGGGTCCCTTACATGTTCCAGTCTGGCCCAGGGCTTGGAAGCAGGGAGGTGCTCAGTTCACAGTGCCGGCTGCTCCCTGAGCCAGGAGAGCTCTTGGCAGCTCTGTCATCTCTCCTGGGTGACCCTGGCTTCTGCTCCAGGGAGGCCCCCATCCCGCTCATTCACTCCATCTCCACTGGGACCCTGTGGCTCCCATAGGCTTACTTGGCTCCGTATCGATCCCGGAACAAGATGTGTCTCCTTAGTGTCCTGCTCATGTCCAGGTCGATCTGGTGGATGTGTTCAGATGACCTCTTGCCCTTCTCCTTCATGACCTGTAGGGCAGGGCCAAGAGGAGGAAGCAGCCTCAGAACAGATGGAAGACTCCCTGCCCCAAATGGCAGTCAGCCCACAGTCAGCATTCCGGGAAGGAAGGAAAGCAGGAAGGTTTCCTTCTGCACAAAACTGCTTTTTGGCTTGTTACTGAAGCCGAGGAGGGTCACCAGAGCCGAGTTTGTCTGTGGTGACTATGTCACTGTCCGTGCCCAGGATGTGCATCTGACCATCCCACCCACCCCCGAGCCTGGGCTTGATGCTCCCTCCAGCTGGAGACCTGGGCCCCTGACACAGCCTGTCCTGTTTGTTGTGCTCTGGCTGAGCGTACCTTGTATGTTCTGCGGTTTTTTGACTTGACTTCCTGTATGTTCAGGAGAACTGACCACATTTGGCCCCGGATATTCATGGGAATGCCCTTATATACTCGATCTATCAGCTGTGGGCAGAAAACAATCCAGTGTCACAGGCCACAGGGTGACCCCAGTGAGGACCAGAGCCCACGGATTCTAGCAATTGTTGGTTTTGGCCCCACGATCCCTCGGTAGAGGTGAGATCAAGCTGGGACAGGGTCTCCCTTCCCAGGATTGAAAGCACGGATGGGCACTCAAAGTCAGAACTCTGATCTGAACCTTTTCCTTCCTTTGGGTCACCAGGGCATCCCTAGCCTTGAGCTCCAGGTGGTCCCAGCCCTAGATTCAGATTCCCTCCCAGCAAGGTGATGCTTGCACTAATAGGCAGGCAAACCACCGACCAGGCCTGCAGTCCTCTGGGTGAGGACAGTGTGCCACCCATCCTCTGAGAGGCTGATGGTGCCAGGCCACAGCCGTGGGTGCCTGTCTCCTGTCTCTGCAGAGAGTAGTTCCAGCGGCCTCTCCCTCCACACATTACTTTTTTACTGTTCTTATATGTCTCCCATTGTCCCAGCATTTCCATCCACTTGCTCTTTCATCTCATCTCCTGCTGAATTTGCTGTCAAATGAGGAATGTTGGAGTAAGGGGAGCTGCCAGGCTTCCCAGAGCCGCCCGTGGATGCTGGATCTTGGGCTGTGGAGCCCTGGTGGGACCCAGCTGGAGGGAGCCAGGGAAGGGCAGACCCTAAAGGCTGAGAGCCTTTGAGCAAATGATCACTAGTGGGCTGGTTTTGGGCGCATGGGTTGTGCCATCCTCAGGACACAGACACACCAGTCTTAGGTCAGGTCCCAGCCTCTAGGTGACGTCCTGACACAGGCGGGCAGCCATCCCCAAGTCACAAGTGTGGTTCTCACTTTGGAATTTTATCAAACTTCCCAAGTTACAGCACCTTGGGGTCAGATCCTGCAGGGACTGCTGCCCCTCCCAGGGACAGCGTGTTGCCCTCACCCGCCACCGCCCAGGCCAGCTGCCTCCTCTGCCTCACTGACCACCCGCCCAGTCCCCACGCCCCTGGACCAGCACCCACCCCACCATGCATCAGGCTCTTACCTTCACCTCCCGAGCAGTGGCAGGAGGCAGCTCTGTCTCACTGTAAGACAACCCAGGCAGAACTGAGGACCTGCACAGGGCCTGGAGCTCCCCGAGACTGGGAACCAACCCCCAAAAAGGATAGGCTCTGTCCCTATCTAGGCTCAGGGCTCAGTCCAGGAAAAGACACAGGGAAGGGAGGACAAGGGCCTTCCTGTGGGGCTGACTCCCAGGAGGGGCAGGAGCTGGGAGAAGAAGGAGTGCGGGGCCAGCCTGGCCGGGGTTACTGGGGCTCCTGGCGTGGGGGACGGTCAGGCCTCACAATGGGGCTGCCCGTCCTGGACTGGAGGTGGTGCTTTCTGCTGGAGCTGAGAAAGGTCAGGCCTGAGATGGGATGGGGGCCGCCCAGGGTGGGCGACCGGGCCCTGACAGGAGTCCCTCAGGGAGTGACCACGTCACCCCACCAGGGTCAAGGAAGCCTGCCCTGAGACCTGCCCGGTGTACTCCTGGTGCACCAGGGGCCCATCCCACTTAACAGCCCCAAGGCCCTTGCAAGTTCTGACTCCCAGCATCCACCTGCCTCTCCCTGCACCTGACCCCCACACCCTGCGTTTCAGAAGTGGCACCGCTCATCAGCTACCACCCTACCTCCCCCGGGATCCTCTGTCTCTCCATCCTATGATCCCTGACAGATGGGCTTCTCTTACCTGGCCCCAGATCCCTTCCCAGCACCAGACTCAGGGTCTTTAGCCAAAAGCCCTGCTGCCTCCCAGTCCTCACTGTGAGATGCCCAGAATGGGGCCCTGCCCATCTTCTCCCCCATTCTCCTAGGGCCACAGACCCCACTGTCTCCATGCCTATCCCTCTTCCCCATGGGGACAGTGAGGGCTGTAGCTCTATGGAAATGGAGGAGGACAGGGGCAGGGGAGCCTTCAGAGACCTGCTGGACAATAGCCTTGAGGCTGAGCCAGGTGTCCCCTCACCCTGTGGCCACAACCCTTGTATCTCACTGGGGTTGTCTCCAAGTGGACAGGGCCAGCCAGACCCTCAGGCTGCCCCGCTCCTCTTGTGCTAACTTGCGAACAGAACTGCTGAGAGCCCAGGGGCCTGACCTAGCCAAGTCTCCATTCCCACCTGCTCCCTAGATGGGCCCCGCACCTCTGGCCTAACAGCAACCTCGGGCTGGACCTGCAGGGGAGCCAGGGAGGAGTTCTGACCCTGGAAAGGAGGTTGGCCCGACCCAATGAGACAGTCCTGCCTCAGAAAGGCCTTTCTGAAAGCAAACCCATCCCTGAGCTGAGACAGGTGCTTTAGGGGTGAGGGGAGCACAGAGGACTCACTGCACAATCCCAAAGCGATCAATGCTACTGTCGATTCCAAGAGGCTCAGGCTCCATGTCCTCGGGCAGCCCAGCTCGTTGTCCCTGTAACCCAGAGGGAGCCTTGGTGAGGGGTCCAAGACAAAGGGTGCAAGGGCCTGTGGGTAGTGGCCACCCGTCCCCACCCTGTGCTCCTAGGGAACCCAGGACCCTTTGACCAGGGCGCACTGGAAGAGGCCTCCCTCCAAGGAGCAGAGCGACCTGTACCTTCTCATACTTCATAATGATGTCCTCTCGCTCCTGTGCCCAGAAATTATCCTCGTCCTCTATGATTTCCATCCTGTGAGACAAAATCATCTAAAAGTTACATTGTACCTGAGAGCTTCAGAGAACACCTGAACCGCTCCCACCAGGCTCCGAGATGCTGGCTGACTTTGTAACCCTGATTCCATCACCGCCCCCTGGTAAAAAGGAGCCAGACCCAGTGGCCCACACCTGCACGAGTCTCTGGAGTTTGAAGCCCCAAGCAGGGGTGGGCATCATCCCAAAGACTTGAGGACAGTGGGTCCTGGACGGAGAATCCCGTCATCCCCAAATGCCATGAAATGGGGACACACCTGCCGCAGTAGGTTGAATGGTGTCCACCTGCCAAGGGTGAAGGGCCCATGATGGGCTATTCCAGGGATGTGGAGGGAGACTGGGGTCAGTGACCAGAGGTCTCTGTACAATCCGCCTCCTGGGATGCTCAGGACCACAGAGATGCCCAGTTTCCTACAGAGATCAAGATCTCTCCTGACTGCTCTGTTCTTCTCCGCTCATCACTTTGGCTCCCGTGGCCCTTCAGTCTGAACAGTGAAGCCACTTTAGGAATAATGCCAGTTGAGCAGGAGGGTGTTCGGTTTGGAGGATGAAAATGATCTATTGTGCTCGTGGAAACCCTCACTCGGGGAGGGACTGTGGACTCCACCATTCTGAGCTGTCCCTACAGGAAGGGGCTTCATTTTCCTGGGTCACTGAGGAAGAACGGTGAGTCCTTGGTCCTGGAGAACACCTGGTTGGACTGTCCCTCCTGGGAACACTCAGGGCAAAAGGAAGGCGAGACCTCAAAAGGACAAGACACAGCAAGAAATACTTGGAGAGAACCCCAGTGCCTCGACATCTTTGAACAGAAGGGAAGATGGTCTCCCCCAGCCAGTCCTCCAGGGCTCCTTCATTTCCCACAACTGCCCAAGGGCAGAAGGCTCCCCTGGATAAGGGACCATGTGTGTTCAGTGGGGCCCACAGCCACCATCAGGACCCAGCTTAGGACACAGAGGTGTTCTGCGGACCCTCCTATCCACCACACCCACAGTGGATCCATCCCAGTGGCTCTGCCAGGACCAGGCTCTGCCACATCGGGATTGGAAACCTGGGAAGACTTGGGATCTAGGGCAGGGAGGTCACAGGGTTCAGGCCTGAATTCCAGCACAGCTCACAGCAAGGCTGAGAGCAAAACCCAGGGTCCTGTCTGGATTCCCAGTCCAGTTACCGCCTCTCTGACCCCAGACATCTCACCTGTCGAATGGGTACACTAGGGAACGGCACTCACTCTAAGAAGCCACCATGAGGACAAAAGAGCCAATTGTCTACACGGGCAGTGTAGAACAGGTGGTGCCCGGTGAGTGCTCAGGGATGACCCTCCTCGGTAGCTGCCCAGAGGCCAACATTGCCCACACCATAGCCACTGTCCCCAAGTCAGCCTGGAGGGAAGACAGCAGGTCACACTCACCTGATTCTGATGAATCAGCTGGCCTGCGTTATGCCTCTCAGGTAGAAAACCTCTGAGTCCACAAAACTGTTCACAGATACCACTGTGTGTGTGTGGCTGATACCACTGTGCGTGTCTAGCTGCTGTAGAATACAGAGGCAGGCCGGAGAGCGGATTGGTGCTAAGCACCAGCGACATTCTGAGGTCGTGGCACGCATCACAGTGGGGCCTTGCCTGGGTCAGCAGGGCCCAGAGTCAGGGTCCTCTGCTGCCTGAGGTGGCCACATGCCTGCCTGCAATGTGTTTGTGCGTGCACAAGTGTACATGGGTAAACACATCTGTGCATGTGTGTGTGGCTTCTCTGGCCAGGCCTGGCTGCCCCAGTCATGTGTGCACCCAGTTCCTCATCAGTGTGACCCCCAAGGCCCAGGGCCAGCATCAGAGCATCCATGGGTGTTTCCTAACCTCAGCCCTCCTCGCCCACGGTCGTCCTGGGACACACATAGGTGTGGAGGGAAGAGATTGCTGCTGTTGAATCTCAGAATGCAAATGCTAAGACCTAATGGGCTTTTTAGTGTCTCTAATGATATCTCTTTTTCATTTCTGATATTTTAACTGAGTACTTCTCTCCATGTCCCTTGGATATTCTAGCTTGTGGATCCTGTGGGGAAAGTGCTGGGCACACAGTAGGGGGTGACATTTCTAGACATGTTATCCAAAATCTGGTTCATCTGTCCTTCCACCCAGGGCCTAGGAGATGCCAAATTCCAGGGTCCAAAAAGAGCTTGGGATAAAATGAAACTTCAAGGGTTGGGCTTTGACCTGGGCTGAGTCTGCCTGTGCCACTTAAACGGAGTCTCAAGTCCCAAGATAGGGCGTCCAGATGCCTCAATGCAGGGACCTCTGATCGACACCTGCTCCCCTGTACTCATTAGCAGCCTCACCCACCCTACTCTCAAAGCACACTTGGCCATCATATCCAGGCGCTCTGCATCTGTGGATTCAGCAACAGCAGATGGAAAATATTCAGAAAATAAATTGGATGGTTATGTCTCTACTGAACATGTGCAGACTTTGTTCTTGTCATCATTTCCTAAAGAATACAGTATCACAACCATTTATGTAGCATCTGCATTGTATCATAAATAATCTAGTAATAGTCTAATGTATAAGGGAGGATGTGCATTGATTATATGTAAATACTAGGCCATGTTATGTCAGAGACTTGAGTATCCATGGATTTTGGCATCCCCAGGACCCTAGAACTAATCCTCCATGGATACCAAGGGACAATTGTATAAACTCACTCAGGAAGGCTGCTCATTGGAGGAAGGACCCAGGTCAGTACAGACAGGGACATCATCCCTGGACTACTGTCCATCCACCCATCCATTCATCCATTGGCACCACCCTCTAGGACTGTCCCAGTGACAGCCCTAGCAAGTGGAGATGAGAAAAAAGACTGGCTCACGTTGTCCAGCTTTGAAGTCTTGGAAGAAGTTGCACCAGTGTGAGAATAGGGGGTCAGTTTCCTCCGGGATACAAAGAGCATATCAGGCCCCCTCGGGGTGAGGAAAGGAGTGCGGCCTCTCCAGCAGCCACACCGGTCTGCAGTGGGATGGGGCTGGGGCTGGCCATGTGGATCACCTGGGCCTCATGAGGGGAACAGAAAGACCAGGGGGCGGAGGAGGAGCATGGGGCAGCTGGATGCCTAAGCAGAAGGCACCTCAGGGAAGGGATATTAGTTTGTTTTCACACTGCTGTAAAGAATACTTGAGACTGGGTAGTTTTTAAAGGAAAGAGGTTTAATGAACTCGCAGTTCAGGGAACTTACAATCATGGCGGAAGGCGAAGGGGAAGCAGGCACCTTCTTCACAAGGCGGCAAGAGGGAGTGAGTGGAGAACGAGGAAGTGCCACACTTTGAAACCATCAGCTCTCCTGAGAACTCCCTCACTATCAGGGGAGCAACATGGGGGAAACTGTCCCCAGATCCAATCTCCTCCCACCAGGTTCCTCCCTTGACACAAGAGGATTACAATTCCAGATGAGTTTTGGGTGGGGACACAGAGCCAAACCTATTAGGGTCTCAGCCTGTCTTGCAGCTCCCCAGGGCTGAGGCTGAGTACAGATCTGCTGGCCCTGCTCTACAGAACCGGGGGCTCTGCCTGTGCGCCCCTTCCTGGGGGTGGTGGCTGCTTCCTCAAGAGGAGGTTGGATCTGCTCTCCTACCCACCCCTCTCCAGGACCTTGTGGAGCCCTGGCCACGTCCTCCCAGGGTAAGGGCAGGAAACTGGGCTCCTTACCCTTCTTGCTGCTTGAGTGCCAATCCTGTGGTCATTTGTAGGCCCCATCACTGTTCCTCCTTCTAAATGGAGAACATTTTGGCAAATCTTTCTGGCAGAGGCCGGGGGCTCATCCCTATTATTTGTTCTAGCTTGGTAAAGTCAGGTGAAGACATCTAGATAAGCAGATAGTAGAGTGGCCCCCAGGAAGGGTGGGTGGAAGGTGCTGGCCTTTGGGCTTGCCTGGACCAGCGTGGGAGTGGGCAAGGTTACTAGGAAGCAAGGCTGTCAGGGCTAAAATCAGGAGGTGGTAATAATGCTGGTTGCAGGGGTTGGGAGCGGTGGCTCAGGCCTGTAATCCCAGGACTTCGTGAGGCCGAGGCGGGCGGATCATAAGGTCGAGAGATCGAGACCATCCTGGCTAACATGGTGAAACCCTGTCTCTACTAAAAATCCAAAAAATTAGCTGCGCATGGTGGCGGGCGCCTGTAGTCCCAGTTACTCGGGAGGCTGAGGCAGGAGAATGGGATCAGCCCAGGAGGCAGAGCTTGCAGTGAGCCCAGATTGCGCCACTGCACTCCAGCCTGGGAGACAGAGCAAGACTCCATCACAAAATAAATAAATAAATAAATAAATAAATAAATAAATAAATAAATAAATAATGCTGGTGGAGGATGGAGTGTGTATCTGGTTTGGGGTGCGGCATGAGAGCCAAGGTTTGTCAGCACACAGAGGGGTGGCTGACTCATGGACTAGGGGCTGTGGAACCCAGTGGTTGCCCTTAGTTCCTGGATCCTGGGAGACTTCTGGAACCTGGGTCTGGGGCAGCCTAGGGGTGGAGGTGGTGGGTGACAGGGGTAGGGGTCTCTGCTTCTCTCTTTCAGTAAGAGGGAGAACCAAGAAAGGCACTGAAGCATGGTCTGCAGAGAAGGCACTTGTGCAATCACCAGGAGAATGAGGGGCCTGAGTTGTCTTCATCTCTCCTAAAAACACGCATTCTCTCCCAGGACACCTTAGTGAAGGCATGAAGCACTGTGTGTGTGTGTGTGTGTGTGTGTGCGCGCGCGCCGGTATATGCATGTGTATGTATGTATGTGCATGTGTGTGTGAAGGTATGTACATGTGAATGTATTTACGTATGTGCATCTGTGTGTGTGTAGGTGTGTGCGCGTGTGTGCGTGTGTGTGCATGTGTGTGCATGTTGCAGGGGTTTACAGTGGACAGGATGTGGGAAGGCAGCTGCAGTTCCAAGCTGCAAGTCTTTCTGATAGAATGGTTAAGATTCCCTGCACCACAGAAAGAGTGTTTTCATTTGCACCCATTTTTATTAGCATTTATTAGCATTTAAACCTGTATTTTTTGTAGCATGTAAAACTTAAGTTGTTTAACTATTCTAAGAATACTTAGAAACATTTACAGTCATTGAGTACGTGAGGAGCTAGGAGAACATGGAAACCTTTCGTCTCCTACAGCAGTCTCTATTTGAAAAACCATCAGGGAGATAGTTGATTCAGAAAATAGTTTTGCTTAGCTAAGATAAGGATGCAATTACCGAAGAAAGAGAGAGAGAATGTTTTACAGTGGAAAGGAGGTTCCAGGGGCATAAGAGGAACCTAGAAATGTTCAACAGTAGTGCCATGAGTTCATAGAAAATAGGAAGCAAGCGTCCAGGCACAGTGACTCACGCCTGTAATCCCAGCACTTTGGGAGGCCGAGGCCGGTGGATCACGGGGACAGGAGATCGAGACAATCCTGGCTAACACAGTGAAACCCCGTCTCTACTAAAAATTAAAAAAAAAAAAAAAAATTAGCCAGGCATGATTGTGGGCTCCTGTAGTTCCACCTACTCAGGAGGCTGAGACAGGAGAATGGCGTGAACCCGCGAGGTGTAGGTTGCAGTGAGCTGAGATTGCGCCATTGCACTCCAGCTTGAGGGACAAAGTGAGACTGCGTCTCAAAAAAAAAAGGAAAAAATTGGAAGCACGCTGGGTATGTGCGTTTAGAGGTGGTGTACATTTTCAGCATTATAAATGAATAGAGATGAGTGGCAATAGTTTTTTTTTTTTTTTTTTGGTCCATAGAGTTTTTTGTATCTTACCTAGTTTTGGATCTCTTCCACTAAAACGATTGCCTGTTGAACATTGTTAGGGATATAAGTACTGAAAGCAAACTGCCTGGGTTTTAATTTTGTTGTGTCCCTTGCACCCTGCCTGGGTTCAAATTCTAGCTCTGCTTATTAAGTTCTTTTAAGGTGCTGATCCTTTGAGCAAGCAAATGTCTTAGCTTCTGTTTTCCCAAGTAAATGGACACAATAGTTGCTACCTTGTGAAGGATTCATGGAATTGACCAACATTTACCAAGTAGCATCAGTGTTTAGTTTTAGTCGTTGGTGATTCTCTGGTTGGATTGTGAGGCGGTGCTAGAGTGAGGAGTGGGGTGGGTGTGTGTGTGTGTGTGTGTGTGTGTGTAGCACTTAATTGCATGCAGAAAGGAAAAGATACTTTTGATAACTGAGAGGCAGCTTTTCTCTGCTTTTGTGTCAAAAAGGAAGAAGAGAGTTTGGAGAGGGAAAGGAATTCTGTTCAATACTAAGCTCTCTTCCTCAAAATCAGAGGTAGATAGAATGTGTAATAATTTATAGAATTTCTAGACTTCAACAATCTTATTTTTTAAATTTTTATTTTTATTTTTTTCAGGTTGAGACTGAGCTAAAGTGAATCTGTGGCGACGTTCTAGATGCACTGGACAGACACCTCACTCCAGCAGCTACCACTAGCGAGTCCTAGGTTTTCTATTATGAAATGTAGGTTCTATGCTAGAAAGGAAAATGTAAGATTAAAAGTTGGCCTTTTTAGAATCAAAACTTTCTTCTATGTAGGTTTCCAACTTTTAATTAAAAATAATTGTTTAATGTTAGAAGGATAATGTTGGAATAAAAAAAGTCATAATGTTGGAATAAAAAGATGGTCAGGCTATTATAAAAATGCATTAGCTTTTGCTTTAGTTATTTATATTCTTTTGCTTTCATGGGACCTATCTCATCTGCCTCCCCCAATTGGCCCGCATTGAACAGTGCTGGCTGAATGTTTCACGTAGAAATTGTATTTTATGATTAATACACTTGCGCCATTTCTTGGAACCACTTGCTTGTTTAATTCTAGTCTATGAGGTGATAATTTTGTTGATATTTACAGGCTCCTCAGTTAATTTCTGTGGGATTTTTGGTAATATTTAATAAGGAAAATAATAGAAGATATCTAAGAAAAAAGAAACAAAGTCAATTATTCTTGACAGTGTTGAAAATTATTGAAGTACACTTGTTAATCATTAGTATAGAACCTACATTTCATAAGAATGAAGAAGTAATTGAATGGGAATAACAAAAAATAAATAAATTATATATAAAAAAAGGGGTAAATACTCACCATGGGATTTGACACTAGTTCTTCTGGGTCACACACCTCCTGGAATTATCTTGGGTTCCTGGAGAGCCAGGCTTGGGTTTCCATCTTCATTCTTGTGAGCACTGGAGAGAGTGTCTTGAATTGGTGCTAATAGACCTTTAATACCTCTCTTATTGCGTATTACTCTTTAAAAAACAAAGATAGAGCAAGACTTGGTTAGAGAATAGTATCTAGCTAAAATTCATTAACTTCATTTTGTTTTCATTGAATTTATGTTTTGCTGGCTTTCCATTTGTGAGAGTGATACAAGTTTCTTTTAATATGAATTTGTAAATATAAACAAGTAGGCCTTTCACAGAAATATATAAAATATATCATAGGAAAGGTGGCACTCTCATATGGCAATAATTACAACAGAGGCCAGCAAATGACCTGAGTGACCCAGAGTGACCTGAGCACTGATTCCCAAACGTCCTCCATAGGACATCCTGCATCCATCAGACCCTTTCCTGGGTCCTCCTGCATCCAGAGGCAACCCTACAGGCGGGGATGCTCGAGAGGGTGCCAGGAGCTTCCGTCTGGGGAAAGAGGGGCCCACCCCTTCCCAGCAGCTGTCTGAGCCCCCGAGCACTTGGCCACAGCCTCTGCCCAGAGAAAGCATCCCCCTTGGAGATATGTGGACATCAGAAGAAACCTTTCCCTGTCACCTGGACAAACCCTGTTCTTATTTGAACCAAGACCAGTTTTCCTAATGAATGCAGGGAGGACAGCACAGATCAAGGAAACCTGCGGATAATCCACAAGGCTCATTTCCCAGAGCTGGGAAATGTCCTTCCCTGCCAACACTTTTCCTGAAAGTTCTTCAGAATGAGTCAAACCGTTTAAATCTGTCTTGCACTCTCCTTTTAGTGAAAGAGTTCAGTGAGGAAGGAGAGGAAGTGGAGCAGGTGCTTAGTGTCCAAGCTGGAAAAGTGGTCGTGATTAACCAAGACTAGATGTAAAAGCACAGGCGGCCGCAGGTCCAGGTGAGCCAGTCCTACAATGGCATAGCTGCTGATGCCAGCAGAGGCTCCTCTCCTCTCCCTTCACAGACTGACTTCTTCTGGTCTTTCATTCTTTAAAATAAAATTGACAGAGCATCATCTGAGAAGCTCTACACTTTCCCTTACCTGGATTTCAGACTCTAGATTCTGCTGAGATTTCAGCTTCATGGTGAACACATTCTTGGCGTGCTTGCTGCTGAGGGGTGTGGAGGACAGAGAGATGGTGAAATGGCAAAGTGGCTCTTCAGCGTGGGTGGGGGAAGCCACCAGATGTCTGAGTCAGTGACACCCGGATGCTACCCTTGGAGCATCCTGCTGAGGTGGCCATTGGGGTTTTCTTTCCTTTCATTCCACTGTTTCTGAATCATGAATAAAGATCCAAGGCAAACAGCACATTCAGATCCCCAAGCTCTACACCTCCAGTGTGACCAGGGACCTGCACCACTTCAGGCTCGTGCAGGACTCACAGCCTTTGGACATCAGCTAAGGGACCTGCTTCTCTCAGCACACGGGCTTGTTTGTGTTGGGGTCTGAGCCCTGAGCCCATGGCTAAGGAGACCCCCGGGTCTTTCTGAACAGAGATAGCTGGTCTGGGGGCCTCCCTCTCACTGCATGTGAGTCTGTTAGGGTGGCTGTGTTGCTTCTAGGTGTTGGGAAATTCAATTTAGGAACCTAAAAATGAAAAGCCCCAGGACATCTCCACGGCTTGGGATCCACAGGAGAGCAGCGTTGATGCTGGGGATATCTTAAACATAGAAACCTGCAGGACTACCTTAGACAGGGCACAGGGCACAGCACCCCGGGGTGCAGAGTGGAGAGTTCACCACTGCAGCCTGGAATCACCTCTGCGACACCTTCTTCACGACACTTGGCTGCCTTCGCGGCTGGAAGGCGGGGGCCCAGATCCCAACGTGGCCACAGGCTAGCAGCTTGCTTCACCTCCCTGAACTGCAATTTCTCCTTCTGTGCCTTTCTCCCAGGAGGAGTGTCCAGGATCACTTAGCCCATGTGGGCCAGGAGCCCCGCACAGTGCCCGGCACACAGTAGGCCCTCGGCAGATGCTGCCCCCTTCTCTCTCCACCACCCTCCTGGGGCTCCCTCCTGAAACAGCCTCCCTCAGCACCTTGAGTCTTGCACCCTAACAGGCTCCTGCATGCAGTGAGAGGGAGGCACCCAGGCCAGCTGTCTCTGTTCAGAAGGAGACCCGGGGGTCTCCTTGACCGTGGGCTCAGGGCTCAGACCCCAACACAAACAAGCCCCGTGTGAGAAGCAAGTACCTTTGCTGAGGTCCAAAGGCTGTGAGTCCTGCACGAGCCTGTAGTGGTGTGGGTCCCAGGTCACACTGGAGGTGTAGAGCTTGGGGATCTGAATGTGCTGTTTGCCTCGGACATCAAACGTCTCACAGGCTGCCTGGAAGAAGGTGGAGCAGACTGGGGTTAACGGTCAGCAGCAGCAGCATCCGCACCACCGGGGCTACCACTTTTAGGCCTTTACCACAAGCCAAACACTGAGCCATGGGCTTCATGTAAGTTCTAAGCACACTTACCTGATAGGGTGAGAGCAAGGACTCAAAGAGGTGCCTGGGCTTGGCACATAGTAGCTATTGCTGCTATTATGAATGTTGTTTTGTCATTGTTTCTGTTTTGAGACAGGGCCTCACTCTGTCATCAGGCTAGAGTACAGCAGTGCCATCAGTGCTCACTGAAGCCTCAACTCCCTGGGTTCAAGCAATCCTCCCACCTCAGTGTACCAAATAACTGAGACTACAGGTGTGCACCACCAAGCCCAACCAATTTTTTGTATTTTCAGTAGAGACGGTTTTGTCAAGTTGCCCAGGCTAGTTTCGAACTGTGGGACTCAAGCGATCTGCCCACCTCAGTCTCCCAAATCCCTGGGATTACAGGCAGGTGCCACTGCGCCCAGCCATTATGAATGTCAATATTGACATCATCTTGTATCCTCACGCCCACACTGGGAGAGGTCTGCTTGTCCCCATGTTCCTGATGTGGAACCACATGGAGGAGGCCCGGGCTTTGGAACCAAGCCTGCCCCGACGCACACTGATGCTCCTAAGTACCATCAGTGAGTGACACTCAGCATGAGTGACGAGTTCCCTAAATGACTAGGGCCAACCACCGAAATAGTGAGCTATGGAGACACTGAGTGGATCCAAAGTGGTTTTGCCACCGTGTGATGCCTGTCCCCAGGCTCTCTATGGCTGTGAGACTGAAACAGACACAGTAGTTAAGAGCCCACCTAGATAGTCAGTGGGAGAAAGACGTTAAGCTAGAAGTTCCCTAAGGGCAGGGGGGGATCTGCACCACCTTCTCCCCCAGTTGTGTGCACAGGGTTGAGCTCTTCTAGGGGGCTGAGGGACATCAGCAGTGACCTGAGCCCTCAGGCCCATGACCCTGGCCCATGCTTAGAACCGCATCTATAGGACCAGGGGCCAAAGTCATGCCCCCCGGGACACCCAGCACAGATGTCCTAGGCATGAATGCACCCTGTCATGTCCCTGCTGTGGAGCAGCTCTGGCTGGGAACTGACCTTGAAGGTTTGCACAGCCCAGCTGCAGAAGGCATCCTCTTGGCCAATGAGCTCATCCTCTTCCCCCATCAGGGTGATTTGAGAGGCCCCGAAGTGGGACAGCTTCAAGGTAGACGTCATCAGCAAAGCCTCAGAACCGAGGGTACTGGCTGGATCTGAGGCCAAACATGGCATATCGGCCCGAGGACACACACAGAGACTCATGTTCCATGCAAGCCGTGACCTGGCTGACCTGGTCATCACTTAGTCCCACCTTGGCCTATGCCTGTATGCAGCACAGATCACAGCTGAGCCCATCTGCCCATTTGGTCAGCTTCCGCGCCATGGGCACCTCGTTCTTGCACACCCTGTCCTGGTGGGGCTGTCCGGGAAGACACCTACCCTGTGGGCACTCAGGGTGTGCCCAGTTCAGCCTTGGCTCAGGGAAGACCTCAGGGTTCCTGGAGATTCCTACAGTGGAACTCAATGCCCCGGCTTCCGACAGACCTGGATGTGGGGGACCCTTGGTTCCCCCATTATGATTTTGAACATAGCTGCCGGGTTTGTGTCCCTTCTGAATGTGTCTTGGACAGTGCCAGGACCATGGGACAGGCCTAGCCTGGGAAGCCCATGGGGACCCTGACATCCGGCCCTGCCTAGGCCCATCAAGGCTGAGGGAGGTAGGGAGATATCCCACTGCAACAGGGCATCCCGTCTGTGGACAAGAGACTTGCACCCAATTTCTGGGAAGGCACCATTTCCCAAGAAAAGCAGCTGGCCACCTGCTGGCAGGCTGACAACCCTGCGGAGAGGGTGAGATTGGTTTTCACTGCACTGAGCCACAATGTGGACATGGACTTCCAGCCCTGCAGTGTGCCCAGCACTGATTCCAACCAGGACACCCCCTTCGCAGCTAGGGACGAGCAGCAGTGCGCTCCCACCACAGGGCCTTGCCTCTGCTGCCTCTACTTGGAAAGTTCTCAGTTCCCTCCAGGCTTCTAGAAGCATCTGGGCCAGGGCTCGTGGCTGGATAAGTTCCCAAGGCTTAACAACCCAAACAAGCTTCACATCCTCGTTTTATTTTTTGTTAAACTTACAAAAACTTATTAATAAAGTGTGCAGCTTGAAAGACATTGACAGATGGAACACACCAGCCCCCTGGTCACAAAGCCAACCATGCCCAGCCCCTCCCAGCACCCTCAGTCCCGCGACCAGTGTTCTGAATTCTGACGACACCGTGAGCCTGCCTTTGTACTTTACACTCATGGAAGGATAACCACATTCATGTTTTAAATAAATGTTTCCTGTTGAAATGATTTTAGATATACAGAAAAATTGAAAAGGCACTACAGTGTCCTCCTACACCTTCCATCCAGCTGCCCCTAAATAATGACGTTTTGCAGTACCATGGTACATAACAAATTTAGACCAGGTGTGGTGGCTCACACCTATAATCCTAGCAGTTTGAGAGGTCAAGGCGGGAGGTTCAGGTTCACTTGAGTCTAGAAGTCTGAGACCAGCCTGGGAAACATAGGTGGACCCTGGCTCTAACGAAAAGTCAAAGAAATTAGCCAGGCATGGTGGTGTGTGCCTATAGTCCCACCTAGTGAGAAGGCTGAGGCAGGAGGATTGCTGGAGCCCATGAGTTCCAGGAAGCAATGAGCCATGATTGCATCACTGCACTCCAGCCTGCGTGATAGAGTGAGACTTTATCTGTTAAAAAAAATAAGAAATTTAACGTGACAACAATCCTATTAACTAAATAATAATGTGAACTATTATCTAAGGTTATTAAGGCTAGAATTATCCCATTTTTGCCTAACTTCTCGTGCCTGTTTCTAGATCCCACCTCAGACTCACCCTCTGCCTTCAGCTCATGTCTCCTCAGCTTCCTCCAGGTGGTCCAGCAAACACACACCTGGGCTGAATGGTAGAGCCGATTGCTCATGTATAAGGGTGAACTTGTGGGCAGGGATTTTCAAACTTATACAGTAAATGAGTTTTCCATGGTATTCTGGAAAGCGCCCTTTGAGAAACACTTTGGCAGTGAATCCAGGCCCCAGTATCCATCAGCTGCTCTAGTGAATTTTGTGGAAGCTCAGTGAACACCTGCTCTGCAGGGTGCATGTGAAAGGGGTGAGGATGAGTAAGCTGCAGATAAAGAAGACAGGACACAGGGGGTCTGTCGAAGCTCTATCCCCTGCCTTCAGCACTGATGGATCAAATCCAACTCTTAGGGAATGGTGGCCACATTCTGGGCCAGCCCCGGGCTCTGAGGACCTGACAGTGAATGACACAGAGCCGGGCCTTGCCCTTGGGGAGCTCTCCAGCGTACACCTCCCTCTACCCTCCCAGTGCCCTGCAAAACAGGCATCAATGTCATTGTTAATGCACAGAGGAGGAACCTGACGGTTAGACAGGTTGATGGGTTTTCCAGTGTCACACGGCTTCTGACCTAGTTGGCAAGGACTGCAGAGTAATGTCAGGCCCAGGGCCTGGTGCATCCTGGTGATGTCACCGCAGAGCAAGCACGAGTTTGCTGGCTGGGTGGATTCTTGTCAACAGAAAGATACATGGATTAAAGGCAAATAGGAGCGAGATCCCTGGCATGGAAACAGGAAGAAGTCTGGCTGCTGGCTCTGCTTGGGAGTTTGTTTATTTATTCTATAAAACAGTTTTATTAATAGTAGTTCTTATACCATACAATTCACCCATTTAAAGTGGACACAATCTAGTGCTTTTTGCTCCATTCACAGAGCTGTGTGACCATCATCATAAGGAATTTTAGAACATTTTCATCACCCAGAAAGGAAATGCCGTGCCCCTTAGGCAGTCACTCTCCCATGCACGCCGTCTTCTTTTTAGTCCTAGGCAACCACTAATCTACTTTATGATTTGCCTGTTCTGGACATTTCATACAAAGCAAATAATATAATATAAGGTGTTTTTTGACAGGCTTCTTTTACTTAAGCATAATGTTTTCAAGGTTCATCCATGTTGTAACATGAATCAGTACTTCTTTCTTTTCATCACCAAATAATATTCCATTGTATGCATATAACATTTTTTTATATTCATTAGTTGATAGACATTTAGGCTGTTTCCACTTTTTGGCTATTTTGAATAATGCTCTTCTGAACATTTCTGTGGACGTATGTTCCATTTCTCTTGGGTGTATACCTAGGAGTGGAATTCCTGGTCATGTCGTAACTCTGTGTTTCACCTTTGGAGGAACTGCCAGACTATTTTCCAAAGTGACTGCACCATTTGATATTCCCATCAGCAGGGCAGGAAGGTCTCAATTCCTCTCATCCTCACCAACCCTTGTTTTTTTTCTTTCCCAGTTAATCCTTTTATTTCACTTAAAACATTTTAATTTTAGATTGGGGGTACATTCACAGGTTTGTTACAAGGGTACGTTGTGTGATGCTGGGGTTTGGGTTTCTATTGATCCCAACACCAGATAGTGAACACAGTACCCAATAGAAAGTTTCTCAGCCCTTGCCCCGCCACCCTCTTTTTGGAGTCCCCGGTGTTTATTGCTCCCATCTTTGTGTCTGACCAACATTTGTTATCTGTTGCTCTGACTGCAGCCATCCTAGTGAGTGTGGAGTGGTATCTCACTGTGGTTTTGATTTGCATTTTCCTGATGACAATGATATTTAGCATCTTCTGATGTGCCTATTGGAAATTTGTATATGTTTTTTGGAGAAATGTCTATTCAAGTCCTTTGTCCAATTCTAACTGGGTATTTGTTGTTTTATTGTTGATTATAAGAATTCTGTATATATTCTAGTGGGGTGTCTTATTTTAATCCTTTTTAAATTACTGTTTTCTCAGTCATACTCACACCCTCTAGAGCAGCAGTATGTTTGAATCTAAAGAACACACATAGGTGAGTTTATCAGGAGGTAAAAGTGCTTGCAAACCGGTACGACATTGTTACATTAAATCTGTAGATTGCTTTTGGTAATAAGGACATTTTAATAATAGTAATTCTTCAAATCCATGAACGTGGGATATCTTTCCATTTATCTGTGCCCTCTTTAATTTCTTTTATTAGTGTTTTATATGTTTCAGTAATTCTGTATCTTGATTGTAGTGGTGGTTACACACATCTGCATATGTGATATACATACCAAATGCTGATTTTGACATGATACTCTGATAATGTGAGATGTGACTATTGGGGGAAACTGGGTGAAGATATTCAGTTCTCAAGATCCACATTGGGCCTGATCCAGCCCCTGTACAGGCTCTCAGATGGTGTATAATTCTACTTCCTGTGAAAGAGACAGGCAGAGGGACCAGGCCCTGGGAAGAAGGTGGGTTTGGCCCTGAAAAGGGGATTGGTGAGAGTAGGAGGGAGGGGACCCAGAAGGTGTGCTCTGTTTATTAGACACCTTTGTTTGTTTCCATATCTTGCCCACTGTCTACAGACTTATAATGAGTAACTAAATGAATGACATCAAAAGCTGAGCCCTTGGTATAAAACAGGCACTTTTCTTCAGTTCCAAAGTGCCAAAACCCATCCAATTGCCTCTGGACTCTGGTCCTCTGGAAGCTGGAAGGAGGACAATCATGCTTTTCCTAGAAGCTCCAGGTAAGCTGCCAGTGTTTTGGGCATTTCATCCCTGCAGCCCTTGCCTGGGCTGGACCTGCTGCCCCAGGTACGTGTTACAGTGCAGGAGCGTGGTATGTCAGCCCTGAAGCTTCCTGATGCGAGCCACTGAACGCTCAACTCAAAATGGCCTGAGCAATAATGAAAAGTATCCTTTCACATAAGAATTCTGGAGGTCAGGCAGTTCCAGCGTTGGTTGATTTCCCAGCAAAATTTGGTCATCAAGTGCTCAAGTTCTTTCTACCTCATCTTCAGTGGATTGGCTATCCAGCTTTTTCATATTTGCCAACCTGATACATAAAAATAGTATGTAATAAACAAGATATGTAAAAAATGGCATGTGATAAACAAGACACAAGTTTATTGACATTCTGGAGTAGTCACTAGTAGGCAGGGGTCTGAGAAAATACTTGGACTCTTCTTGCCCCAGAAAGTGTATCCACCAAATCAACTCCTGGGATCTCCAAACAGACTGGATTAAAAATGGAAAATAGCAAAGGATCTTGGCAGAGAATTCTGTCTGACTTAGTCAGATACAACAATTTTTTTTTTTTAAGTTCTTGTCTGGTTTCCTAAAACAAATTCTGATAAACACCCCTATAATCCAAAGTCAATTGAACACAGAAAGTTTAAGGCAAAGGAATTTCCCTACATCCTGCTGGGAAGAGGAATGTTTACAATCTCTGCACATGGCCTAACGCAGCTCCCCTAAGAACAGGCTTTCCTTGTTTCAATTTCATTAAAAGAGGAGCATAAGTACTCATTTATTTACTTATTTATTTACTTATTTATTTATTTATTTATTGAGACAGAGTCTTGCTCTGTTGCTCAGGCTGGATCTTGGGTCATTGAAGCCTCTGCCTCCCGGGCTCAAGTGATTCTCATACCTCAGCCTCCAAGTAGCTGGGATTACAGGTGAACACCACCATGACCGGCTAATGTTTGTATTTTTAGTAAAGATGGGGCCTCACTATGTTGGCCAGGTTGGTCTTGAACTCCTAGCCTTAAGGGATCTGCCCACCTCGGCCTCCCAAAGTGCTCACGCCTGTAATCCCAGTCTCTACTAAAAATATAAACATTAGCCAGGTATGGTGGCGTGTGCCTGTAGTCCCAGCTACTCGGGAGGCTGAGGCAGGAGAATCGCTTGAACTCAGTAGGTGGAGGTTGTAGTGAGCTGAGATGGCGCCATTGCACTCCAGCCTGGGTGATACAACAAGACCCTGTCTCAAAAAAAATAAATAAATAAAAATTATTTTATATTTGAGAGGGTCCCAGTTTAAATGCCATTTACTACCCACAGTCTTTAAATTTCCTTCCTTCCTTTCTTTTTTTCTTCTTCCCTGGTAACAAGCTGAGAGATTTAAGTTTCTTGACAAAGAAAATTATTAGGATTTTTTTTTCTTTTTTTTTTTTTTTTGGTGTGTTAACGTTGAGGGTGAAATGAGTGGATGAATGGTAGTGGAAGTATCCAAAATCAGTGGTTGCATCAGACAAGCCACTGAAAAATAAGAGGAATCTATCACTTGCTGGTTCCTTGTGTGTTATGGATCCAGTAACTTTTGGCTATATTTCAATACAGGAAATGGGAAGAACTCTAAGGCATTCCCCAGATGTTCTATAAAATGTGCGCATTAAAACATACAACACCGGCTTTTCCAGTTGTGGTGCTGCACGCTGAGGATCTCTTTATCTACGCCCATAGCCATGCGGTCCAAGGGCCTGCTGCAGTCCGTGCAGGTCTTTGGATGGAAGAAGATGGCCACAGCCATGGCGGGCTGCAAATGTGGCAATGGCCTCATCGAAGTGAATAGGCAGCCCCTAGAGATGATGGAACTGTGCATGCTGCGGTACAAGCTGCTGGAACCAGTTCTGCTACTGAGCAAGGAGTGATTTGCTGGTGTGGACATCCACGTCCTAGTGAAGGGTGATGGCCACATGGCCAAGATTTTTTTTTTTTTTTTTGAGATGGCGTCTCACTCTGTCACCCAGGCTGGAGTGCAGTGGCACGATCTCGGCTCACTGCAATCTCCGCCTCCCGGGTTCAAGCGATTCCCCTGTCTCAGCGTCCTGAGTAGCTGGGACTACAGGCGCGCATCACCATACCTGGACAATTTTTTGTATTTTAGTAGAGATGGGGTTTCACCGTGTTGGCCAGGATGGTCTTGATCTCCTGACCTTGTGATCCACCCGCCTCAGCCTTCCAAAGTGCTGGGATTATGGGCATGACATGACCCAGATTTATGCTATCTGTCAGTCCATCTCCAAAGCCCTGGTGGCCTGTTACCAGAAATACGTGGAAATGGCTTCCAAGAAGGTTAAAGATGTCCTCATCCAGTATGATTGGACCCTGCTGGTGGCTGACACCTGTCATTGCAAATCCAGAAAGTTTGGAGGTCCTGGTGCTTATGCTACCAAAAAACCCATCATGAATATCAGGGTCCACCTGTGTAATAAACAATGTTTGGATTTATATATATATGTATAAATGGCTTACGGATCACTTGACCTCAAGTGATCTGTCCGCCTAGGCCCTCCCAAAGTGCTGGGATTATAGGCATGAGCCACCGTGCCCAGCCCCTTCAACTTTTATTTTAAGTTTCAGGGTACATGTACAGAAGGTGCAGGTTTGTTAACTAGGTAAACGTGTGCCACTGTGTTTCGCTGCACAGATCAACTCGTCATCTTGGTATCAAGCCCAGCACCCATTAGCTAATCTTCCTGATGGTCTCCCTCCACCACCAGGCCCCGGTGTGTGTTGTTTCTCCCCTTGTGTTCATGTGTTCTCACCGTTTAGCTCCTACTTATAAGTGAGAACATGCGGTATTTGGTTTTATGCTCCTGCATTAGTTTGTTGAGGATAATGGCTTCCAGCTTTGCATGTTTCTGCAAAGGTCATGATCTCATTCCTTTTTATGACTGCAGGGGTATTACTTAAATATGCATAAAACGCTCACGGGGAACAGAGGAGAGGTGACCTCGGGTTGCACACTGAGTGGATGGGAACATCCTTATCTCAGATAAGCATACACAGACTGACTTACCCACCAGCTTCTCAAACCCAGAGACCTACTCTGCTTGCAAAGGTAATTTGAAATGGTCGTGTTATCTGTATAGTGGTGTCACTCTGGCTGAATGTCAATTAAAGTGATTACTTAAAGGCTGTTCACATTCACCTGATAGGGCTGGGAGTCCTGTGGGTGAGAGGTGGGGAGGGGATTCCTGCTCACCTTGAAATCCGAGCTCTGCACCAGGAAGCAGAGGTCAAAGGGCATCCCCTTCTGGAGGGGCATGTGCATCTTCCTCTCCTCGGGCCCCCATCTTCTTTTCTGCCTCGTGTTGCACACCACGTACCCTCCGTCTTCAAACCGAGGGTTGAAGTAGAAGGCAATGTCGTTTCCACTGAAGCCGGTCTGAAAGTCCACAGCAAACCTAGGCCCAGGGAAAGCAAATAGTCCTCTGTGGCATGGTTTATTGCCAGGGATAGGCACAGGAGGGCCTTGGCGCCTCTGCCCTGCATTTGTCTGGGATCCTGCATAGAACCTGCCTGGCAGAGACTGCTTGGTTGGCATCCTTTCTGTTTCTCTAATTTGGATCCAATGTAATTTTGTGCAATTATTGCATTTTGCCTTTACAGCATGATTTTCTAAAAATAAGTAGAAAATGGCTAAGGAAAAGTGCTGGCATGAGCAAACAAGAAGCATAGGTCTTGGAAAGTGATTACCAATTGATACCAAAGATGGAAGTTGTTAAGCACACCTAGAAGAGACAGCCTTCCGTGCCAGTGGACACTTGTTGGAGGCCAGCACTTGCCTGACTAAGTGGGAAAGAAGAGAACAACTGTAGAGAGCATGTGAAATTGGGGCCAGGCGCAGTGGCTCACGCCTGTAATCACCACACTTTGGGAGGCTGAGGCAGGCAGACCACTTGAGCCCAGGAGTGGAAGATTAGCCTGAGCAACAGAGCGAGATCTCATCTCTACTTTATACATACATATACATACACACATATATATATGCATATATACACACACACATATATACACACACATATATATACACACACATATATATATATAAAATTAGCTAGGCATCATGATGCATGCCTATAGTCCCAGCTGCTTGGGGGGCTGAGATGCGAGGATCTCTTGAGCCCAGGAATTCGAGGCTGCAGTGAGCTATGGTCGTACCACTGCACTCCAGCCTGGGTGAAAGAAAAGAGTCCCTGTCTCAAAAGGAAACAATTAATTAATTAAATGAATAAATGGAGAAGATTGCATTAGAAATATCTCTGCATGTATTTTTCCTTTGGAGTCCTTCAGCTTCATCCCTGTAGTCCTTTGGAAATTCCTGCCCCAAGGAAGGGAGAGGCAGAAAGCTCCTGAGAGGAGAGCGCCCTCTGAGGTAGGATCTGTCTCTGTTCCACAGGATGGGAGTGGGAAGCCCTCCTGGTGCTGGGAGGTGGGGGAGGCGGAGGGAAAGGGAGAGAGGAAGGGGTGGAAGATCAGAGGCTTGATCCTGATTCCCCTCGTTGCAGGGTTCACGGGGGATCGGGGCCTCCCTACCCTTGGCATCTCCTGGGGGCACTGCAGGCTCTCAGAGAAGTCCCACAGCAGCATGGCAATGGCAGAGGAGGTCACCAAGAATCTAGGTGGCCGAGCTGAGGTTGAGCTGGGATCTCCGAGGCCCAGAAGGTCTTAAGGAGAGGTCCCCTGGGAGTGAGGAAGAGAGGCTTCCGAGAGAGAGCCATGAGACCAGAGGCTCTTCTGTGGGCCCCGCAGACTTCAGCAGGCAGCCAGCCATGGTCACCCACCAAGCCAGGAGAGAGCTGCACACCCCTGTGCCACCTGGTCGGGGTGCCTCGGCAGGGGTCGGCCAGGCCTGCGTGAGGGTCTAGAGCCCTCCCAGCCCCTGAGAAGCCATGTGAGCTCCTCTGTGTTCCCAGTCAGCCCACCTTGGGAGGGAGGAGGGAGTGGGAAACTGCCCGGATACAATGTTAGTATTTTGAATTGACTTAGTAGTTTCCAGAAAAGGCCTTGAAATCAAAAGAGACCAAATTACTTTGGATGTTAATTTTCAGTATTTTCACGTCAGCAGAAGGAGAGCTTCAGAGTGGATGAGAGCAGTGATGGGAAATGGAGGAGGTTTGATTTTTGTAACTCTTAGTCACAGTGTGCAAGGTTCAACCCAGAACATAATCCTCCAACTCTGACCATCCCACTCCCTCCTTAGCCCGCCAGCTCCCAGGGCCCCATTCATCCCGGAGTCCAGGTTAATGGCGCCCCCGGCTGCAGGTTGTGCCTGCGGAGTGGTGTCCAGCAGCATGGGTTAGGGACGCATTGGGCCTCCCCTGAGCCAGGCATGTGAGCTTGGATGTTGTTGTCTGAACTAGCCCAGGCTCCCAGGCCCAGTGGTTTACTAAGGGATGAGGCTGGAGTGAAACGTTTCCATCCATTACACACACACACCTGCTTCCACTGGAGCTGAGAACAGTCCCATTGACGGTGATCTGAAGTCCGTCCTGGAGACCCCCTTGGATAGTCCCAGAAAAGGGGACGGCCTGCAGGGAGAAGGTGTGGCACCATCAGTCAGGTGGCCGGCCTCCCGTTTGCTCCCCTCCAGCGCTAGTCAGTGGCCGGCCTGGGTGTGACAGCGCCATGCGAAGGGATGGGGTGCGGCTATGACCAGCATAGATGAAGTCTCAGCCCCACGGGTCTTAGGGTCCTGTGTGGAGGCAGACACAAATCCAATTAGTTACTCAGTCTAAGCTTGTGATAAGGAGAAGCCTGGCCCTGAGAGGACGCGACAGGGAGCTGAGCTTGTGTGAGAGTCTGAGAGGCGGTGGAGGCTGCATCAGGAACGCACCAGGCTGAAGGCCTTCCTTCAAGGCAGGGAAGAGGCAGGCGGACGCCCTGGGCTGGTAAGGAACTAGGTAGTAATGGGGGCTGCTAGACCTCACGCCAAGCTCCCAGCAAAGCGCCCAGGGCCCTGGCTGGGGACTCAGGAGGCCCAAGGGAACAAAGGGACCCATCAAGGGTCTGCGGGTTCCACCGAGAGGGTCACCTGAGAGGCACAAGAAGAAGCCATGCCCCTCTCCCCACCACCACCATGTAACGATGGCCACCGTCACCTTTGCTCTCCTGGCCACCTTCAGCAGAGCCTCTTCCCAAGTGCCCTCTGCAGCCGTGGGGCAGCCCCCTCCTCTATTTCTGCCCCTGGGCTCCCCATTCCTTCCCTCAGGCCCTCAGCAGCCCCGAACCCAAGCGTAGTTTCCCCACCCATTCCAGGCCCCACGGGCTACCACTCTGTCAAATTCTCTTCCAGGGCTCTTTAAAGGAGCGATGGGCCATGGTGAGGATGCATCGCTTCAGAGTCAGGTCTGAATCCTAGCTCTGCTGCTCATGACCTGAGTGGCCTTGGGAAGCCTACTTCACCTCTCTCTGCCTCAGCTTCCTCATCTGTAAAATAGGAAGGTGTTTCTCCTACTGCATATGACTGATGATTTCGTGAGAAAAGGCCTGTGGTAGAAGAGACTGGCACATAGGAGATGCTTCTCCACTGCCACCCACCCTCCACCTTGGTCTCTCTGAGCAAAATTCACAAACTGGTACTTCCAGTTTTCAAAGTTTATTCCGAAATGCCTCATATCCAGTGTGGTTATATAACCCGTATTAAAGCACAGTTCTATCTCCTGGCTGATTTTCACATTCTTCAAGTTTTTAGTGTCTTCTCTAATATCTCCTTTAGGTCAATTTCCTACACAAATTAAATGCCTAAAGGAGCCAGGCAGGTGACGTGTTATGAGTCAGATGGCCAGGTAGGGAGTGGTGGGGACTGTGGCAAAGTAGACGTCACACCCCTCGCCTGAAAAGTCAACATCTACTCAGCGCTAACCAGTGATTACCATCTGGGCCCAGGATTGGCAAGCTTCCACATTTTTAAGATGAGACAGAAACCTGGATTTTTTTTTTCTGTAACATTTTCTAATTTCTTGGAGGAAAATTTTTGTCAAAACAGATTAAGTAAAAGTTCCTGGCTGGGCACAGTGGCTCACATCCATAATCCCAGCACATTGGGAGGCCAAGGCAAAACAATCATTTGAGCCCAGGAGTTTGAGGCCAGCCTGGGCAACATAATGGGACCCCCCATCTCTACAAAAATTTAAAAATTAGCCAGATGTGGTGGTGAACACCTTTAACCAGTTACTTGGGAGGCTGAGGTGGGAGGATCACTTGAGCCTGGGAAGTCAAGGCTGTAGTGAGCCACAATCACACCACTGCACTCCAGCCTGGGCAACAAAGGGAGACCCTGTCTCAAATGAAACTCCCCAAATTCCTATATTATAAAGATACACAGTGAAATATTTGCAATGGAATGGTATCTCTGGATTTGCTTCCACATATCTGAGGGTGAGAAGGGAAGCAAGCGAGGGAGGGTATAGGATGAAGCAAGATAGGCCTGGGTTGATCGTTGTTGGAGCAGAGTGATGGGTGTGTGTTGTTGATGGTACAATTCTCTCTGCATGTTTGAATTTCCTAAAATAACAAATTAAAAACACTGTGCAGGCCAAACAGAAAACACCGGCCGGGCGCGGTGGCTCAAGCCTGTAATCCCAGCACTTTGGGAGGCCGAGACGGGCGGATCACAAGGTCAGGAGATCGAGACCATCCTGGCTAATCTGGTGAAACCCTGTCTCTACTAAAAAAATACAAAAAACTAGCCGGGCGAAGTGGCGGGCGCCTGTAGTCCCAGCTACTTGGGAGGCTGAGGCAGGAGAATGGCGTAAACCCGGGAGGTGGAGCTTGCAGCGAGCTGAGATCTGGCCACTGCACTCCAGCCTGGGCGGCAGAGCGAGACTCCATCTCAAAAAAAAAAAAAAGAAAAAAAAAAAAAGAAAACACCCACCAGCCAAATTCAGCCTACTGGCCACTGCTTTCTGGTCTGTATTGTTGAGTTGTGTGACCACACGTAACCCTGGGAAACCCGTCCTAGCTCAGTGTACACACCTGGCTCCGTGAAAGCCCCAGGAAATCTGGGATCTGATTCAGATAGACTCTGCTCCCCATGGATTTGAGGGGGTGTCTTTTGTTGCCCCTCAGGTCAGATCTGAACTCTACCATTAAATACTTTAGTGACCTCAAGGAAATCACAGTTTCTCTGTGCCTCTGACTTCTCTTTCTTGTCCCTGTCTACACTAGCGGTGTGGGAGAAGGAGAGTCAGCCTGATCCAGTTATGGACCAGCACGGCCTAGGATCAGGAAGCCTGTTGTCCCTGAAACACGTCTGTGGAATATTTTTCCCTTTGCCTGTTTGTGGAGGCCTGTGATTCTCTCCAGAGCCTTTCACACTATCATGAGATACAACGCTGGAAATACACACCCTCCTGGGAAGCATGCGGCCTCCACTCAACCGTATTCACACCACAGCGTCTAGAACTGAAGGCAGAGCGTGATGGACACGGGCTTGCAAGTACACACAAGGCTTAATTAAGGAAGCCAGGAGGGAGAAAGAGCAAGTACAGATCATGGGGGCGGGACAGGGCAGGCTAATCTCCAAGGCAACAAGTTCCCCAAAAAAGTTCTGTGAGGTTTCAAAATGTCTTAAATGGTGCCCTCAAATTCTGAAAAACAAGATCATTTTATTTTATTTTATTTTATTTTATTTTATTTTATTTTATTTTGAGATGGGTTCTCCAGGCTGGAGTGCAGTGAGGGGTGTGATCATGGTTCATTGCAGCCTCCACCTCCTGGACTCAAGGGATCCTCCCACCTCAGCCTCCTGAATAGCTGAGACCAAATAGGTGCATGCCACCATGTCCCACTAATTTTTAAGTTTTTTTGAAGAGACGGGTTCTCCATATGTTGCCAGGGATGGTCCTGAACACCTCAAGTGATCCTTCTGTGTTGGCCTCTCAAAGGGCCAGGATATGAGATGTGAACCATCATGCCCGGCCTGAAAAATGAGATTTTAAATCGAATATCATTCTACAAACAAGGTTATTCATTGCAGCATTGTAATACAAAAGATTATAAAGCAAAGCACTGGAAAGAGCTCAAAAGTCTTCCAACAGTAAAAAGGTGAAATAAATTAGAGTATTTCCATAGAATAGGTTCTGTGTAGTCTTAAAAAGAAAAGAAAAAGAGGAAGACGGAACTCTGAGCACCGATATGGAATGATGCCATTTGTATAAAAAGTGGGTGGGGGAAGGCTATGGACTTGCATTTATTTATTTATAGATAAAATATCTCTGGAAGGATTTACAAGAAACTTGTAACACTGGGTATCAGTGGGCCACCCCCCAGAAACATCCACATTAGAATCCCGGGAAACTGTGAATAGAAGGACCTTTGCAGATGTGATCAAATTAATAATTTTGGCATGGGGAGATTGTCCTGATTTTACAGGTGGTCCCAGTGTAATCACAAAGATCCTGTAAAAAGGTGGCAGGAAGATCAGAGTCAGAGGTAGGAGATGTAACAACAGAAGCAAGAAGAAGCTGTCTTTGGGGTTTTTCTGTTTGTTTGTTTTGTGTTTTTTTTTTTTTTTTTTTTTTTTTTTTTTTGAGACAGGAACTCACTCTGTCACTCAGGCTGGAGTGCTGTGGCATGATCTGAGCTCACTGCAGTCTCCACTTCTCCAGGTTCACGTGATCCTCCCAACTCAGCCTCCCAGGTAGCTGGGACCACAGGCATGCACCACTACACCCGGCTAATTTTATTTATTTATTTACTTATTTGTTTGTTTATTTTTGAGATGGAGTCTTGCTCTGTCGCCCAGGCTGGAGTGCAGTGGCACGATCTCGGCTCACTGCAACCTCTGCCTCCCGGGTTCAAGCTATTCTGGTGCCTCAGCCTCCCGAGTAGCTGGGATTACAGGCACCTGCCACCACGCCTGGCTAATTTTTGTATTTTTCTTTATCTTTTTTTCTTTTTGAGACGGAGTCTTGCTTGTCACCCAGGTTGGAGTGCAGCGCGTGATCTCCCCTCACTGCAAGCTCTGCCTCCCAGGTTCACGCCATTCTCCTGGCTCAGCCTCCCGAGTAGCTGGGACTACAGGCGCCCGCCACCACATCCGGCTAATTTTTTGTATTTTTAGTAGAGACGGGGTTTCACTGTGTTAGCCAGGATGGTCTCGATCTCCTGACCTTGTGATCTGCCCGTCTCGGCCTCCCAAAGTGCTGGGATTACAGGCGTGAGCCACCGCTTCCAGCCCCTAATTTTTGTATTTTTCTTAGTAGAGATGGAGTTTCACCATGTTGGCCAGGCTGGTTTCAAACTCCTGAACTCAGGTGATCCGGCTGCCTCAGCCTCCCAAAGTGCTGGGATTATAGGCATGAGCCACCATGCCCGACCTTATCACAGGTTTTTTTTTTTTTTAAGAGACAGAGCCTCACTCTGTCTCCCAGGTTGAAGTGCGGTGGTGCGATCTTGGCTCACTGCAACCTCCGCCTCCCAGGTTCAAGCAAATTATTTTGCCTCAGACTCCTGAATAGCTAGACTACATGTGCACGCCACCACGTCTGGCTAATTTTTTTTGCATTTTGGTAGAAACTGGGTTTCACTGTGTTGCCCAGGCTGGTCTTGAACTCAGCTCAGGCAATGTGCCCACCTCAGTCTCCCAAAGCGCTAGGATTATAGGTATAAGCCACTGCGCCTGGCCTATCACAACGTTTTAAAAGTGAAAAGATATGTACATATAAATATTCCTTACATTTGTATCTACATTATTAAAAACCAAGAACCAGCTGAAGTATAAATGAGGGAACAGTTTAACACACATCAGTAAGACTGAAACTTGTTTATGCTAAGACAGAAAATATAAAATGATGTTTGCTAGGAGAATAACTGTTAAAACCATGCCCGTTGGCCCGGTGTGGTGGCTCCTGCCTGTAATCCCAGCACTTTGGGAGGCCGAGGCAGTTGGATCACCTGAGGTCAAGTGATCAAGACCATCTTGGCCAACATGGTGAAACTCCGTCTCTACTAAAAAGAGAAAAATTAGCCGGGCATGGTGGTGGGTGCCTGTAGTCCCAGCTACTCAGGAGGCTAAGGCAGGAGAACCACTTGAACCTGGAGATGGAGGTTGCAGTAAGGTGAGATGGTGCCACTGCACTCCAGCCTGGGCAAGACACTCTATCTCAAAAAAAAAAAGAATTCTATTGCCCAGATCAACAAACTAATTTTGCACCAACTGCCTTAATGAAGATAAAATAAATGAAATGAACCACTAAATTTAGTGCAAATGAGCAGAGCAGACAATCTATCAATCTGGCAATTTTGTTAAGAATAAAGATAGCTAATATTCATGGAGAGCTTGTTATGAGCCACGTCCTCTCCTAAATGTCTTACTTGTTTTAACTTCATCCTCCCAACAAATCTATGAGATTGATTCTAAAATTCTCTTCACTTAGAAACAACTGGGGCCTAGAGAGGAGATTTCTCTGTGCCATATGATGCCATTTCGTAGCAATTTCCCCCAGTAGAGCTTCTTTCAAACTTGGGGTCAATCCTCTCAAACCCCTTTGCTGCTTTATCAATTAAATTTCTACATGTTTCTGAATCCTTTGTTGTCATTTCAACAATGTTTACAACATCCTCACCAGTAGAATCCATCTCAGGAAACCACTTTCTTTGCTTATCTGTTAAAATCAGCTCCTCACCTGTTCACGTTTTATCATGAGATTGTTGCAATTTGGTCACATCTTCAGGCTCCACTTCTCATTCTAGTTATCTTGCGAGTTCTGCCACATCTGCGGTTACTTTCTCCACTGAAGGCTTGAGCCCCTCAAAGTCATCCAGGGTGGTTGGAATCAATTTTTTCCAAACTCCTGTGAATGTTGCTATTCTGACCTCCTCATGAAGGTTCTTAATGGCATCTAGAATGGTGACTCCTTTCCACAACGCTTTCCATTTACTTTGCACAGATCCATCAGAAGAATCACTATCTATGGCAGCTTTAGCCTCACAAAATGTATTTCTTACCTAAGAAGACTTGAAAGTCAAAATCACTCCTTGAACCACGGGCTTCAGAATGCACGTTGTGTTGGTGGCGTGAAAACAGCATTCCTTTCCTTGTGCATCTCCACCAGAGATCTTAAGGAGCCAGGTGCGTTGTCAAAAAGAAATAGTATTTTGAAAGAATTCTTTTTTCTTAGCAGTAGGTCTCCACAGTGGGCTTTAAATATTCAGCAAATCATGCTGTAACCAGATGTCTTCCAGGCTTTGTTGTTAAATTTACAGAGCACAGGCAGAGTAGATTGAACATAATTCTTAAGGGCTCTACCATTTCTGGGATGGTGAACAACGGCTTCAATTTAAAGTCACCAGCTATACTGGCCTCTAAGAAGAGAGTCAGCTGTCCTTCGAAGCTTTGAAGCCAGGCACTGACTTCTCGTTTCTAGGAGGAAAGTCCTAAATGGCATCTTCTTCCACCTAAAGGCTGTTTCTTTTACATAGAACATCTGTTGCTTAGTGGAGCCGCCTTTATCAATGATCTTAGTTAGATTTTCTGAAAAACTTGCTATGGTTTCTACATCAGCACTTGCTGCTTCAACTTTGTACTTTTTTTTTTTTTTTTTTGAGATGGAGTTTCGCTGTGTCGCCCAGGCTAGAGTACAGTGGTGCAGTCTCGGCTCACTGCAACCTCTGCCTCCTGGGCTCAAGCAACTCTCCTGCCTCAGCCTCCCGAGTAGCTGGGATTACAGGCACATGCCACTGAGCCCAGCTAACTTTTGTATTTTTAGTAGAGATGGGGTTTCACCATGTTGACCAGGCTGGTCTTGAACTCCTGACCTCAGGTGATCCACCTGCCTCGGCCTCCCAAAGTGCTGGGATTACAGGTATGAGCCACCATGCCTGGCCTAATTTTTGTGTTTTTAGTAGAGACAGGGTTTCACCATGTTGGCCAGGCTGGTCTTGAACTCCTGACCTTGTGATCTCCCCTCCTCGGCCTCCCAAAGTCCTGGGATTACAGACGTGAGCCACCGCCCAGCCAACCTTGCACTTTCATATTATAGAGATGACTTCTTTACTTAAACCCCATGAACCAATGTCAGCCTCTTGGGTTCAAACGATTCTCCTGCCTCAGCCTCCCGAGTAGCTGGGATTACAGGTGCACATCACCATGCCCAGATAATTTTCATATTTTTAGTAGAGATGGGGTTTCACCATGTTGGCCAGGCTGGTCTCGAACTCCTGACCTCATGATCTGCTTGCCTCAGCCTCCAAAAGTGCTGGGATTACAGGTGTGAGCCACAACGCCCACCTGTCTTTTCATTCTTAACAGTGTCACTGGCACAGCTGACATGTTTCACTTTAATGAAGTCCATCTTATTCATTTTCTCTTTTGTAGATGGTGTTTTTGTGCTGCATCTAAAAACTCATTGCCAATCCCAAGGTCACCTAGATTTTCCCCTATGTTATGAAACTTCTAGAAATTTTCTAGTTTTGTGTTTTTCATTTAAGTCTATGACCTGTTTTGAGTTAATTATTGGGAAAGGTGTAAGATCAGCATCTATATTCATTATTCCACATGTGGTTGTCTAGTTGTTCCAGCACTACTTGTTGAAAAGACAATGTTTTCTCCATTAAATTGCCTTTGCTCCTCTGCCAAAGATCAGCTGACTCTATTTGTATGGGTCTATTTCTGGGGTGCCTATTCTATTCCATTTACCTATTCTTTCACCAATACTTCACTGTCTTAATACATACAGGAGACAACATATACAAAATAGGAAGTCATCTATAAATGAGAACAAAGTTCTTGTATTTTTTCTCCCCAAAGCATTTTAACCAAACATTTTGGTGTAAACAATAAAAATGTCAACAAATTTGTTCAACTGTAACAGAAAACAAAAGCTTACAAGAGAACGTAGAGCTCAGAGTTTCTACTCACTGTTCGTTAGATAAATGGTTTAAACAGACTGAAATCCTGATAAGCCGCTTGAATCATAAAGAATCTATGAAATATTATGGAAGCATTTTCTAACTTGTTTCTGAAACCTCTGGAAAAAACTCCTCATGTATTAATAGAAGCTAACCTTCTTTAGAGAAATAAAAATAGAACTGTACGTTTCATTACATGTATACATTTGTCTTTCACATACTTGTAACTCAGAAAACCATGCTTTCACAAATATAATAATAGAAATACAATAATATTAGCAATCATAACATCCATGAAACTGTACAGAATAAACCGACCAAATGCTGTCTCTTACACCCTAGAACCCAGGTTCTGGTCAAGGCTTTTCTTGGTTGTATGAACTCACCTCATGAACCTGTCATAAGTCTCAAAAGAGATACTGTAGACAAAAGCGTCTTGTAAACTGTGTAAGCCTGTAGATATGTGGTTCATCTAAATCAAGGCACTTTAATGACTCATAACTGCCCCCTCAGATGCTCCTTTCTCGATTCTTAAACAACTTATATTTCCAAGTCCAGTTCAAAAGTGATATTCTCGACAGCCTCCGCATCCCACCTGCCCATCAGGCAGAACGAATCCATCTCCACTCTAGTATTATGCTCTCGTAACTCTTGGCTCTTCATCAGTTCATTCAAGGGTATAAAGAGCAGTTAAAATATGTCAGGCATGATGCTATGCACTGGAGAAAAAAATCTTAAATGTGTAAAGCTTACAAAGATTTTCACATACAGTATCTCATTTCATACTTTAAAAATATCCCATAGGATCGTAATGGTTTGTTTATAATTTCTCTAACCAGAATGAATTCCCAGGGGGTAGAGACTAAGTGTGATTCACCTTTGACTCCCCAGAGTCTAGTGCAGTGTCTGGCACCCAGAAGACACTCATGAAGTGCTGGATAAATAAATGAATAAAGGAGTAACAGACACTTGTTCGATTACTAAAATATCAGTCAGGGTTAACACTGAAATAATCTTCCCACAAAGTTTCCACAGGAGAAAGGGGAAAAATACATTATATTACACAAACACGTCTGGGGAGTGGGGAGTGAAAATTCCTCCCTACAGCAGAGCATCTCCAGCTCAAGTTTAACTGTTTAACAAAGGCACGTAGCAACTGAAGATGGATTTGACTTTACTACGGGACTAACAAGCTCTAAGTGAAGAACAATGAGTTCTGCATAAAAGCTCCTATGTAGATCATTCTGCTTGATAAAACTGGACATTATTACACAAATATTAAAATAAACACTAAACTAAAGAGCTTCTGCACAGCAAAAAAAAAACTATCATCAGAGTGAACAGAACCTACAGAATGGGAGAAAATTTTTGCAATCTATCCATCTGACAAAGGTCTAATATCCAGAATCTACGAGGAACTTAAACAAATCTACAAGAAAAAAGAAACATAAAAAAGTGGGTGAAGGATATGAACAGACACTTCTTAAAAGAAGACATTTATGCAGCCAACAAACATGAATAAAAGCTCATCATCACTGGTTATTAGAGAAATGCAAATCAAAACCACAATGAGATTCCATCTCACGCCAGTTAGAATGGAGATCATTAAAAAGTCAGGGAACAACAGGTACTGGAGAGGGTATGGAGAAATAGGAACACTTTTACACTGTTGGTGGGAGTGTAAACTACCATTGTGGAAGACAGTGTGACGGTTCCTCAAGGATCTAGAATCAGAAATACCATTTGACCAAGCAATACCATTACTGGGCATATACCCCCAGGATTATAAATCATTCTACTATAAAGATACATGCACACATATGTTTATATTGCAGCACTGTTTACAATAGCAAAGATTTGGAACCAACTCAAATGTTCATCATCGATAGACGGAATAAAGAAAATGTGGCACATATACACCATGGAATACTATGCAGCCATAAAAAAGAATGAGTTCATGTTCTTTTCAGGGACATGGATGAAGCTGGAAACTGTCATTCTCAGCAAACTAACACAGGAACAGAAACCCAAACACTGCATGTTCTCACTCGTAAGTGGGAGTTGAACAATGAGAACACATGGACACAGGGAGGGGAACATCACACACCGGGGCCTGTCAGGGGGTTGGGGGCAAGGGGAGGGAGAGCAGGAGGACAAATACCTAATGCACGCGGGGCTTAAAACCTAGATGATGAGTTGCTAGGTGCAGCAAACCACCACGGCACATGTATACCCATGTAACAACCCTGCACATTCTGCACATGTATCACAGAACTTAAAGTAGATTTAAAAAAAAAAATAGGCCAGGTGCTGTGGCTCATGCCTGTAATCCCAGCATTTTGGGAAGCTGAGGTGAGTGGATCACCTGAGTTCAGGAGTTCGAGACCAGCCTGGCCAACATGGTGAAACCCCGTCTGTACTAAAAATACAAAAATCAGCTGGGTGTGGTGGCATGCACCTGTAATCCCAGCTACTCAGGAGGCTGAGGCAGAAGAATCAACTTAAACCTGGGAGGTGGAGGTTGTAGTGAGCCGAAATGGTGCCGCTGCACTCCAGCCTGGGCAACAGAGTGAGACTCCTTCTCAAAAAAAAATAAATAAAATAAACAAAGTCTTGTTTCAGGGTAATATTAATTTGCTTTGCCACCTATTTCAATATGGCAGACAATTGCACCACCTGAGACAAATGGAGCTTTGACATGAAATCTGAAAATACCCCATGAATGGAGTGATAGACATAAAGTGAAATAATCCAATGCTACCAGTTCTCATAAGCTCAAAATGCAATTCTCTACTGTACCAAAATCCCTGGTATAGGTGAGTGGTATACGTCAAGATCTTTGCATATTCCAAAGTTTACGGCTGTCACTATGACACAGAGCTTCCTCTGTAAACTTCCCATGTTTCCACTGAAGAGCACTGTGTCTGGGGCTACTTTACTGTCACTGACTTCACAATGGTGTTTTCTGCTTGGTGTAATATTTCACAACAAGACAGAGAATATGTATGTGTGTATGTGAATCATTCATGCTAGTTACCACATAAATAACAACAAGCAGCAAATATGAAGGTAAAAGTGAAGTTGAAGTGTAAATGCTGCTGTCAGATGGAGGAGGCTTTCTCATCCACCAAGCGATGTCCTCAACAGCACCTCCACTGCACACAGTGTTCAGGTTTCCATCTCAACAGAACTGTGCATCATGAACCTTTAGGGTTCATAAATAGTTGAGAACGCTAACATCAAATTCTTGAATTGCAAGAGTCTACAAATTACTCCATTCACAGTTGTTATAATCTGATTTTTTTTTTTTTTTTTTTCAGATGAAGTCTTGCTCTGTCGCCCAGACTGGAGTGCAGTGGTGCTGTCTTGGCTCACTGCAATGTCTGCCTCCTGGGTTCCAGCAATTTTCCTACCTTAGCTTCCCTAGTAGCTGGGGTTACAGGCACTGAGCATGGTGCCCCGCTAATTTTTTTTTTTTTTTTTTTTTTTTTTCCAGTAGAGATGAGGTTTCACCAGATTGGCCAGGCTGGTCTCAAATTCCTGTCCTCAGGTGATCTGCCCACCTCAGCCTCCCAAAGTGCTGGGATTACAGGTGTGAGCCACTGCGCCCAGCCTATTATCCTATTTTATTTTATATTTACACTTTTATTTATTCATTTTTTTTCAGACAGTGTCTCACTCTGTCGCCCAGGCTGAAGTGCAGTGGCATGATCTCAGCTCACTGCAACCTCCCACTCCTGGGTTCAAGAGATTGTCCTACTTCTGTCTCTCGAGTAGCTGAAATTACAGGTACGTGCCACCATGTCCACCTAATTTTCTTTTCTTTTTTTTTTTTTTTTTTTTGAGACTGAGTTTCGCTCTTGTTGCCCAGGCTAGAGTGCAATGGCGTGATCTCAGCTCACCACAACCTCTGCCTCCCAGGTTCAAGTGATTCTCCTGCCTCAGCCCCCTGAGTAACTGGGATTACAGGCATGAGCCACCTTGCCCGGCTAATTTTGTATTTTTAGTAGAGACAGGGTCTCTCCAAGTTGGTGAGGCTGGTCTCAAACTCCTGACCTCAGGTGATCCACCCACCTTGGCCTCCCAAAGTGCTGGGATTACAGGCATGAGTCACAGCACCTGGCCAATTTCTGTATTTTTTAGTGGAGATGGGGTTTCACCATGTTGGCCAGGCTAGTTTCAAACTCCCAGTCTCAAAAGATCCACCCACCTCGGCCTCCCAAAGTGTCGCGATTACAGGCATGAGCCACCGTGCCTGGCCTTATTTTTATTTTTATTTTTAGAGACAGGGTCACTTTCTGTCATCCAGGCTGGAGTACAGTGGCATGGTCATAGCTCACTGCAGCCTTCAACTCCTGGGCTCAACAAATGTTCCCACCTCTGCCTCCTGAGTAGCTGGAACCACAAGGACACGCCAACATATACAGATTATTGTTTCATTTTAAACATTAAAAAAAAAAAGACACACAGTGTAACTGGTCTTTCAGTTCTCAGTAACATTATGCCATGGTGGTTATACAATGAAAATAAAATACAAATACAATGAAATACAAATTCAATGAAAGAAAAATACAAGGACAACATTTAAAGGAGAAAATCACAGAGAAGGCAGTGTGATGTGGCACACGTGTGGGAATCGGTTAGGAAATACGCATTTAGTGAGAGCTCTATTTTTTTTTTTTAGATGGAGTCTCACTCTGTTGCCCAGGCTGGAGTGCAGTGGCGGCAATCTCGGCTCACTGCAAGCTCCGCCTCCCAGGTTCACACCATTCTCCTGCCTTAGCCTCCCGAGTAGCTGGGACTACAGGCACCCACCACCTACTTCAAAATAGTTATGAGACCTTGGCCTGCCTCTATCCTCTCTGAATCTTGTTTCCTCATCTGTAATAAGAGATGCTTGCCAAAGACTTTGATTACATACAGTATAATAATTTGATTAAAAGGAATTTTATGGGGAATTCATTTTGCAAAGCACAAAATAATTGGTTACATTAATATCCCCTTTAGTCCTCAAAATCAGATTTCATACATACATTTAACAACTGGACCAATACCTTGTACACAGCATGAATGAATTCAATCAATATGTCAGGAGTTGGAGGCCAGTCTGGCCAGCATGGTGAAACCCCGTCTCTACTTAAAACACAACAATTAACCTGGTGTGGTGACGTGGGCCTGTAATCTCAGCTACTAGGGAGGCTGAGGCAGGAGAATCACTTGAACTCAGGAGGTGGAGGTTGCAACGAGCCAAGATCATGCCACTGCACTCCAGCCTGGGTGACAGAGTGAGAATCCAACTCAAAAATCAATCAATCAATCAATAATAAATAAATAAATACTTGGGGAGAAAGTGAATAAATAAAACAGGTTATCAACACATCGGGACACAGATGTATATTCATATATATATGTGAAATTGAAATTAAAACCTTTTGTATAGATCCATTTATTCATATAAGAAATACATATTAAATGTCTATGATTCAACAGGAACTGGGACCCAATACCATCCATAACTAGACTAACCAACTTCCTGCCCTCATGAAGCTTACATTCGAAGAGGGCCAGATAATAAAAAAACAAGAAGAGCAAATTATTACAGATTGTCATAAATGCTACAAAGGAAACATAAAAGGTAGTTTGTTAAATAAAAACGTAAGACTGAAGAGTCCTCTGTGTGGAGTTGAGAAGTGAGCTCAGGCCACAAAGAAGTCAAAGGAACTAAGAGAAGAGAATTTTAAGCAGATAAAGTAGAAATACAAAGATAAGAGAAAGGGCTGGATATCTTCATGAAAGGAAATGAACGGAGGCCCGTGTGGCTGGTTCCTGGTGTGTGAAGGGAGAGGATGATATGGAAGGAGTGGGAAGAAAGGGATGACACTGGAGATTCAGGTAGTGGGTTCATCACTACTGGCTCCACTGGCCCATAGGGTTAATAATGAACTGGTGGGGAGACAGGGCGGAATGGAAAGTAAAAACTCACTTCTGTAAATAATAGAAAAAAAGATTGTGCTTAAATACCATTTCTTTTTTGTTTGTTTGTGAGTCCGAGTCTCACACTGTTGCCTGGGGTGCAGCGGCACGATCTCAGCTCACTGCAACCTCCTCCTCCCGGGTTCACGGGATTCTCCTGCCTCAGCCTCCTGAGTAGCTGAGATTACAGGTGCCCGCCACCACACCGGCTAATTTTTTGTATTTTTGGTAGAGACGGGGTTTCAATATGTTGGCCAGGCTGGTCTCAAATTCCTGACCTCGTGATCTGCCCACCTTGGCCTCCCAAAGTGCTGGGATTACAGGTGTGAGCCACTGTGCCAGGACTATTTCCATGTCTATGGTTTGGTGTATAGAAGAAAGCATAATAAACCTAAGCTGAAGAGGCCTGTTGGCTGATAACTTCTCAGGAGCCCTGAATATGCCACATTCTCTTCTTCTAATAACAGACTTTCTAAGTTCCCTGGCCACAGGGTGGATTTGTGCCTTGTGCAAGGCCAATCACAGTAACCCACTCAGTCTAGAGATAAATCCAAGCAGAGCCATAGTCGTATAGCCACAAAATAAACTGTATTTGTAATTTTAAAATCGTGTCACAAAGAAAATTCCAGGATGAAACAGACTCACTGGTAAATTCCATCAAACATTTAAGGAAGAAGTAACAAAAGCCTGTATAAATGCTTTCAGAAAGTAGAAAAGGGGATAATTCCCAACTCCTTTGATGTAGCCAATATTACCTTTATATTAAAATCAGACAAAAACATCTCAAGAATAGAAAATTACAATATGCCTCACAAGAAAATGCAGAAATTCTTAACAAAATAAAACCAGTGATGTATTTAAAAAGATAATAAATATATCATAATCAAGTAGAGTTTATTTCAGGAATTTAAGAAAAAAAAACTTTCACTGAGAGAGCCTCAAAGCAATGACATGTCAACAGCAATGAACACATTGAGCATCCACGTGATGGTTTCCGAACACCATTCTCCAGTAACAGGAGCCAAGGCTGCTTAAAGAAGTAGTTGATTCTAGAGCCGAGGCAGGGACAATACAAGATGATCCACAAACATCTTGTGATACCAAAAAGTACAGGAAGTGCTCAAAAAGAATGAGACATTGCCAAATGACAGCCGCTAACCTGAAGGAGCTCCCAATGGCCAAATATGAAGTGATCTGAACAATAAAGTAATTAAAGTGCTGGATTATAGCCCACAGCATAAAATAAGTGTCTATGAGCCTATACTGATATAACTAAATAAAATGGTGGAGGACAGATAGCTTTCCCTTGCAGAATTATAAGTAATAAATATAAAGTGACTGATAGAAATAGAAAACCACCAGTAGGTAAATACCATAGTAATAATCAGGAAGGCAAGATTCACTAATGGATGCTAAAGTGAGTGAGAAAAACTTTCGGGAGAAACAGCATTTGCAGAGCCTCCAAGTAGTTTCCTAGTATATATTAATTTGAATGGGAAATACAATAATTTTACTGTGGAGAAACCTGGTAGACATCACCTTAACCAAGTAATCTAGGCCAACATTATCAACAAGACATACGGACACGACATACATCCTGATACGATGCTCCAGAAAGGGCACATCATCACTTGGGTGGCATTCTTGCCAAAACTGCATGAAAGGCCATGCCCAGAACACTGTAGAGAACTAGTCAGTATTTTTGTAAAATATCCTCCAGTTGGGTTTGTCTGATTTTTCTCATGACAACTTAAGGTGAGGCAGTTTTGTCGCAGGTTGGAGGAGACTGAGGGGGCATCACTACGTGGGATCCTGAATTGCATCCTGGAACACAAAAAGGGGCATACGTGGAAAACTGGGCATCACGTCTGTGGTTCAGTTAGTACCGTATCAATGTTAATTTGCTAACTGATATTTGTACTAGCTAATGCTAGTTAAGGTAAGACACTGACATTGGGAAAGCAAGAGGTATATATGAAAAAAATCTCTGTTTGGGTTTGTTGTTGTTTTTTTTCAATTATTGTGCCTAAAATTTCAAAATAAATGATAAGACAATCAACAAAAAACAACTTTCAACGAAGAAAAAAAAAGGGAAAAGTTCCTCAAACTGATTAAGACCATGTACAAAAGTCTTACAGTTAATATCATGTTTATTGGTAAAATATTAAATGCTTTCCCGCTAAGACACAAAACAAGGCAAGAATGTTTTGCACTCACCACTTCTGTTCAGTATTGTGTTAGAGGCCATGGCCAGTGCAATAAGCGGGGAGGAGTGAGGGAGGGGATAAAGGGAAACAGATTGGAAAGGAAGAAATAAAACTGCGTTTTCAAATAACATGATTGGATACATAGAAAATCCTAAGGGATTTACCAAGAAGCTATAAGAACTACTAGGTTGGTGTGAAAGTAATTACGATTTTTGCCACTGCTTAAAAAAAATAGCAAAAAAATGCAATTACTTTTTCACTAACCTAATGGATCCATCCGCCTTAGCCTCCCAAAGTGCTGGGATTACAGGCGTGAGCCACCGCACCTGGCCCAATACAGTGAGTTTTAATAGACAGGGTCAGGTGACATTCATCTATCTAGTCCTACATGCCATTTTGGCATTGAAGGGTTCCACAGGGCTGTAGTCACTTAGCTCTAGGTGCACAATTCTAATGTATGAGTATACTTTTCTATTCTAAAGCCACAGTGGGCAAAATGGCTCAGTGTAATTTTAGAATTCGTCTACTACATACCAAGCACTGGAATAGGTAAATATTTTACATACATCCTCTCTCATCTTTGCAGCATTCCACAAAGTAAGGGTTATTTTACCCATTTAAAAGACACTGGAGGGGCTGGGCGCGGTGGCTCAAGCCTGTAATCCCAGCACTTTGGGAGGCCGAGACGGGTGGATCACGAGGTCAGGAGATCGAGACCATCCTGGCGAACACGGTGAAACCCCATCTCTACTAAGAAATACAAAAAACTAGCCGGGCGAGGTGGCGGGCGCCTATAGTCCCAGCTACTCGGGAGGCTGAGGCAGGAGAATGGCGTGAACCCGGGAGGTGGAGCTTGCAGTGAGCTGAGATCTGGCCACTGCACTCCAGCCTGGGCGACAGAGCGAGACTCTGTCTCAAAAAAAAAAAAAAAGACACTGGAAAGTCAGAGGAATTAAGGCCATTGCCCCCAAAACATACAATCGACACCAGGATTTGAACCCAGGTCTCTCTGGTTTCAAAACCCTGCCCCAGTCATTTCACTATACCAATCCAAGGAATAAAGAAACTTAAGGTATCTTAGTCAGATAAAAGTGGCAAATCAATGAGAGGAAAATGAAAAAAAAAAAAAGTTAACCCTACAAACCAAGAAATCTATTTATGATTTTTTTTTTTTTAGAGACAGAGTCTTGCTATATTGTCCAGTCTGGTCTCAAAGTCCTGGCCTCAAGCAATCCTCCTGACTCAGCCTCCTGAGTAGTGGGTGTTACAGGCATGAGCCAATGCCCCCAGCAAGAAGTCTATATGTTCTTATCACACATGTGACTAAACAAAATTATACATCAGAAACCAACAAATCATGGCACTATTTTAGATATCATGAGTACTCTGAAACCCCGCCAGAGATATTTTTAAAACGTCAAGGATTTTTACGCTGATGTGCTTAATGTGCCCAATCTGTAATTCTAGTGGCAATCAGTGGCATGTCCATAAATCAGAGAGTACTTCTATGAAACAATCACAGTCTACAAGTATGGATAAAACTCCTCAGCTTTACCTCTCAGATGGTTCTAGACAATTTCAGAATTCATGCCTCTTTCTTCAACTCTCTCATTAATTTTATCATCCTTGGCAGTAAAATAATCTTAGCAATTGCTTTCCCTGTGAAATTGTGAATGAAATTCCCATTTCTCTTTGCTAGGTCTTGTTAGCTGCCATCTCTGGGAAGGAGAAAGTGTTTTCATAGACAGGCATGTCAAGGACAAATAACGGAGCTGAAAATCAACAGTGGAGGGCAAATAAATTGTATCTTGTGAACTAACTCCAATTAATTACTGCCTGGAGCACTGTGTTTAAAAGGATTCCTAGGTCACATCTGAAGGGACTCACAAAAACAAAACAAAACAAAAACAAAAGAGAAGTAAGGAAGGTAAGTGGAGAACCAGTAAAGTGTAGTGCTACAGTAGCATAGGGTTTCAAGGAAAGGAGATTATAGTATCAAGTCAGGAAGAGCAGCAGACAAACAACATGAAGAAAAATGTCCGTGAGACTTGGCATGCAGGAGATCACTGATGTGCCTATTGACAAGTTCAGTAGTGTTGTGAGGGAGGAAGCCAATGGGCTAAAGCGGAAGTGAGTACTGACACAGAGACAGCAGGTGTAAACCAGAGACAGAGCCAGTGTACAGGATGGCTGAAGAGTCAAATACTTACATAGCAAATGGGGATACAGACAAGTGTCCGATGCGTGTGTTGGCCTTCTCAGGACAAATATTCTATCCCCTAACAACTATAGGAAAGGGGTAAAGAGGGATACTCCAATAGGTCAATTTGTAGAAAAGAGCAAAACCTTAAACATCTCAATGAAGTAGGAGCTAAGAACCTCTGTATCAGGTGAAGAGACAGGAAGGTCAAGATGGGGAAGGAGAAGATTTGGTAAAGATGTTGAAGACAATGAGAGAACTAAACAGGTTTGGGCAAGCAAAAGCAGAAGGGCAAGCCTGAGTACTCAGGCAAGGCTGAGATGAGGTTGAAAAGATTTAATAGTTACTTTAAAACAGGGTTCATCTGTATGACTAGTTGTTTTTTCTTTAGCCCTCTCATACAGAAGTAGAACAACAGACTGGATTGGGCTGGCATTTTACCAGGGTACAGCAGGAAGACAGGGGCCCAGGAAAGGCCCAATGTTGGGAGGATTTCAGTTAATCTCCTGTGAGATCCAGGCGGGCTAGGGTAGCGAGGTAGGTTATAAGAAGAAAAATACAGACAAACTGGTGAGACTGCAGAGGCTTGGAAGGAGAAAATGTGTTGGGTGACAGTGAGATGCAGAAGATTTCTGAGGTGATACACCTGTAGATGAGAAGGTGGAGGTCCCAGCCCGGGTAAAGGGTGGCTGATCTACATCTGGTGATGACCACTGGCATTAAAGGAATCCAGAAGAGACGAGGCTTTTTCTGTTTGTGTAAGTTATCTCATTCAAGTTTCTCTTCGCCACTGAAAACCTCTGAAAGTTGTCAACTTCATTAATGTAAATACAGAAGACCTATTTTATTCAAAATGACAAAATGCTTCTAGAGGAAAAAGCACCATATGCCTGGTCCGGTAATGAATGTATGATTCTGGACAAATCATAGCATTTCAGTGTTTGAGGTAATCCAGTTTGTCTGACACCTTTACTCCTTAACTCTCCATCTGTAAAGACAGCAACAATATAATCAGCCATATATCTTGTATAAAATAAATAGGAAGAGAGAAACGATTATAAAGGCAGAAGTTCTTGGGGTGAGCGAAGAACTTTAAAATACAAAATTAACTAGATACTTTTGAAGAAGAAAAATACCAGGGAGTACGGAAAGAGAACAACTGTGGAAGAGAAATTAATCCAAATAGCAACCAAAAAGCTTCTAAAAATGTATCAACAGTCCAGTGAAAAACAAAAAGCTACAAGCTTAACACTAATTCAAAGTCAGTATTTTCTTCTGACTACAGACTCAGGGAAAGCAAGCCAAAAATGAAAGTTACCTTATCCACCCTATAGGAAAACAAATTTCTCTCCTCCATAACACAAACTGCTAAAACCTAAAAACACTGATTTTTAGATAAAAAGAGTATTAAGGAGAGCTGGTAAAAACAATTCGTTACAAAGTTAATTGTGTGTGTTTGTGTGTGTGTGTGTGTGTGTGTGTGTGTGGAGCATTCATTTACAAACATTGATTTACTCTTTTTCCAGTCAAAAATATGTGCTTTTGGGACAAGTAAAAATTTATATTATCATGAAAAAACAATATTTATGAAGAAATAAAAACTTGAATATAGTTGTAGCCATAAAAAGTCTGATCCTACTGCAAAAAAATCAAACTTGGAAATTTGGCAATATTATAGAAGAATCTTTGCAAATGAGTGTGTTCTTTAATCCTGTCATTCTAATTTAGGAATTATCATAAGGAAATAATGATGGAGACATGCAAAGACTTACTATGTGTAATAGTAAAAACAGAAAATAATCCAAAAGGACAACGTTAGGGAAATGGTTACATAATTTACGGTTTGTCTGTATTATGCAATATATGCACCATATATTTTTTACAAGTCAAACTACATGGGAAAAGGCTTGCAATCCACTGAACTGTAAAAAAAAGTTACAGAATTTGTAGTAATGTGTGATTTCAATTTTTCTTTTTGTGTTGTTGAACTATCCATACTTTTGAAAATGAGCACTGTGACAAAAGCACAGTTACAGCTTTTGTGATTCCAAAAAAGTTATTTCAAAGAACTATTGCCACTTCTTCCTCAAAGCACTTAGGAAGTTTCTTCTTGAGGCAATAAATACTGATTTTGTTTTCAGTGTTTATTGATACTGAGATATCATTAAATATTGATGCAATCTAATCTGTATTTTGTGCTACTAGAATATGCTATCCCTTAAATTACGGTGTTCCCCAAAAAGAGAATCATATAATTTTGGATGCAATGCAAAATTCTTTTTATGGTGGTCTTTGTCAGATACAAAAAGAACTACCAAAGCTATTAATACCACAAACTAAACATGCTCTAGAAGAGACTGCCCCCTTGTGCGAATAAATAACATCCAACAGATTCAGAAAACTAGATCCAATGCTAAGAGCACCCAGGCTTCTAAAAATGTCTGGATCTTTCTGTGTTTTGATTTCAACCACTTATATTTAAAGTGGTGACTTTCAAAGAAAAATAAATGGAACAGTATGTTAAGCCCATAAGACATGACTAATTTATGACATTCAGTAGCAAATATCAACATAATTCCTGACACTTAACTCTCACAGATACAAGCTGCTCAAGTGCTTATAGGCTAAGTCCACGGAGATAAGTCATTTTCTGATCTGTAAGTTCTACAACAAAACACAAAGTCAAGAGCAAAGAAATCTGTACATTTCAGAGAAAAGCAGAAAAATAATGAAGCAGACTATGGTGACTTGTTTTAAAATATATATGTAAGTTCATCCAAGTATTTAAGTATTTTCTTCTGAAATCTTGGAAAATAAAAACTTTTTAAAAATGTGGTGTATGGCCTAACGTCTCTTTACAAGGCCTCTTTATATATAAGTGGTAACAGGCCATTCAAACATAAGTCGTTATCAGCATTATTATTTTTACTAACAACCTGTAGTATTGGACAAAAGCTTTAGAGCAAGACTTGCTAAGGAGAAGAACACATGAAGGCAATAAAAAACTTAAGGTAACAATTAAGTGATGTGAAATACTGGACAGCACAGGATCTTTTCTCATTATGGTCAGAACAGTTGCAATTCCTTTTCTATTGAAAAAGTCACTAGGAGAATAGAATGAATTAGCATGGATAAGCACTTACTATAATAAACATCATAAAATATCAGTTACGTAAGTAAACGAATTAATAAACGGGGAAAACCACATCATGCACATGCATTCAATAACACCTACTTTGGAAGGTGGTCATGTTCTTTCAGAAATAGCTCAGTTCTTCTGTTGTTTACTCCAGATCCACTTTTATGTGACCTGGGGCAAAAGAGAAAATTTAAAACATTTTTGGCAGAGGATACAAAGTCAGATGAACTGACTGACCCTAGAGATCTTGAAAATAGATACATTGAACCTCTTCATAGCTCTGAACAAACAACAAAAGTGCATAATCCTTTTCCTTTTGCCCCCAAAAATGGTACCTAGTATAAACAGATAAATATTAATGTCTCTCTATTTTAGGCCTAACAGTTTACTATGTTTTTCACTAAAATAACTCAATATTCTGGAACAAACAAAAAAACTCTTACTTTTCCTTTTTCTGTTATATCTCATATATTTATTTTCTCCAAGAGGAAGTAAAACGTAGGACTGATTTTGTATCTAGCACATGGGTTGGGAAAGCTGCTGAAATGGAATGTTTTCCTTCATAGTAGTGCATGCAGTCTGCCAGCTGAACCTGAGGAACACTGAAATCAAGCAAAAAACATTTTTTTTATACAGGTCTCACTTTGTCACCTAGGCTGGAGTGAAGTGGTGCAATCTCGGCTCACTACAGGCTCCTCAACCTCCCGGCTCCAAGTGGTTTTCCTGCTTCAGCCCCGCAAGTAGCTGGGAGTACAGGAGCACACCACCACACCCGGCTAATTTTTATATTTTTGGTAGAGATAGGGTTTCGCCATGTTCCCCAGGCTGCCCTTGAACTCCTAAAATCAAGCAATCCACTTGCCTCAGTCTCCCAAAGTGCTAGGATTACAGGTGTGAGCCACTGTGCCTGGCTCCAAATTTTTAAAATTCAAGTTAACTATACAAATAATACGGTAAGACAAAAGAGGGTCCTGCTGTTAAAACTGAAATACTGGCTGAGATGCAGGGCTACTGTGCAAAGCACAGGAGAAAACACCACTGAAGAAAGCAGAATAATGTAACCAAGAACACACTGGACTCGGGAGACTGATGACTTGGATCTAAATCTATACTCCATCATTCATAGCAGCTTCGCCTTAGACAAGTGTCTCCATACCTAGTTTTGTTAAAAGAGACTGATAATTTCTATCTTAACCAAAAGATTACTATGAAGCCAAAAAAATAATACATAAAAAGTACTGTATAAATTACTATATACACACACACACACACAGACGCACACACACATAGACACACACACACATAATGTTAGGTATTACGATCATCTCATCTCACTAATCATATTCTGCCTTGGATCATACTAACTTGAGTACCTGCCTTACTTTCCTCCAGCACCTGGATTATAAACTCCTGCAGGGCCACGTTGGTCTTTTCATTTCTACCTGCTACTGTGACTACCTCAGAGTTGGTCCTCAGGAGCTAGTTGAAGGAATGGACGAACATATCTTTTCTGCCCATTTTTCAAAAACCAAGTGATTACAGTGGGTTGCATTCTAGTGATTCCCACACATTGTGTGTGGGGGGTGCTCGGTGTCTATACATTAAAGGCATCCCCTACACAGGTTCTCAGTGTATTCCTCAAAATGTGTATGTAAATGCACTGAACGGAAATTAAACAAAAGGCTTACACGTCCTGAAGGGCTAAAAATCTGACAACTGTCTTACTGTTGAAACTGTTACAACAAAATAAAGTATCTCTAGGAAAGTGTTTCTGAGAGTACACATAACATATAGTCGATGATCATGTATATCACAGTTTATGAAACTTATCACATAATTTATCACCAGTGACATGATGACAGGTATCATTCGATGGCTCCAAATTGGAAAGTCTTCAGCTTCAATGAGATGCCCACAGAACTTAACACTGTCAGTAGTGTTCAGTTGTGAAAAAGTTTCCAAAAATGCGTATGAAATTCTAGAATAGATCATTAAAGGAAAGACAAAATGACCTCACCTAAAAAATACATTTAAAATGATAGATTGAGACCAGCATAAAAATGTTGGGAGCCCTTAAATAATGTAACATTAAGGCTATGAGCTTGTACATATTGTTGTTTGTAATATATAATTGTTGGGACAAGGGAGGGGGCAGAGATAGGTGATAATCAGGAAGAAAAACATGGAGAGCTTCAGTTACTGATAATGTTATAATTTTAAAAATTTTATTTTCTTTGACACATCTGCAGAGGATCATAAAAGTAACATTATAATTCCTAGGGTGGGTGGTAAGAGATGAGAGAACCATGAAGATACCATCTAAGCTGTACTTTGAATTAAGACAAGAAAGTCAAGGTTGGCAGGAGCCAATGATAAAGTAAGAGGAAGTATGAGATAAAAATGGAAAAGTAGATTAGGATGACGCTGTAGCAGCAATGCTCAAAGACAGTGAAATGGGAAATGGAAACTGAAATCTCAACCATGGTTCTGCTACTCGGTTTGCAATTAACCATAGACAGATCCTAAAGCCAAATCTGAATGAATATTCTACAAAATAATATAAAAGGCAACTTACTCAATATCTTTTCATACTGATCCCATGAGATTCTCCCTTTCCCGTATTGCCATAAAGTTTGCTTTGGTTTTATGGAATTCATGTGTATAATCCTGTAATAAATCAACATCTAGTTTCAACATAAGCTAATTATTGGATTTTCATCTCACTGAACCAGTTGTGTATTGCCATCGCACTGTAAATTTCTGTCAAGGAAAGTGCTATTTAAGAAATCAAATTAACCAAAAGTAAAAATAACTTTATAATTACTTTTCTGAAGAGTGACCAACTTCTTTCAAATGAAAATAATTCAGAGTTAGGGAAACAGTGCTATTAAGTCACTATCCTTTGTACCTCCCAGTGCTTTGTCTTATGAGGCAGAATTAGGAAGAAAAAAATTCCCAAATGAAATAACCTCAAATAGCCTAGGAGAAAACTTGAGAGGCTCTTTCTACTTAATAGTGCACCTAATAGAGCTTGTTTTCCAATTTCATCATTTTGGAGCTCTCCCAAAAGAATTAATTCCTAAACTAATCAAAAAAAGAACAGAACCAAGAGGATTGTAAAGAACAAAATAATCTTTAAACATTTTATTTTATTTTTGTATCACTGTATTTTTAAAAGATATTAAGAACATTCATTACTTTTTAAAAATTCAGAGACTGCTGGGGGCAGTGGCTCACACCTGTAATCCCAGTACTTTGGGAGGCCGAGGTGGGTGGATCACTTGAGGTCAGGAGTTTGAGACCAGCCCGGCCAAGATGGGGAAATCCTACCTCTACTAAAAATACAAAAATTAGCCAGGTGTGTTGGTGGCCGTAATCCCGTGCCTTAGCCTCCCGAGTGGCTGGGATTACAGGCGTGCGCCACCATGCCCTACTAACTTACTTTGTGTTTTTAGTAGAGACGGGGTTTCGCCATGTTGGTTAGGCTTATCTCAAATTCCTGACCTCAAGTGATCCACCCGCCTCGGCCTCCCAAAGTGCTGGGATTACAGGCGGGATCCACCACGCCCAGCTGATCCCACGTTCTGACTTTGACCACTGAACTGAGGGGGATACACTGGCGGTGTCGTTATCACTGGGGAAACTAAGGCCAGGGAGCCATGCCTTATGGGCTGGGATTGTTTCCTCGTCTGCTTTTGCATAAGCTTTGGCGGCCCACCCTCTCAGCAGGAAGGGCAGGGATGGCTGTTACCGGCAGGCCAGGTACAGCCCCTCAGCCAGGTGGGGTGGCCGGAGGATGCCAGGCAACACTGGCTCCCTGGCCTGGGGCTCACCGCTCTCGTCCAGGGCCTCCAGGCGCACTGTCTGGTGGGGCGCGGGGCCGTCCACCACTCCCTCCAGGATGCCTTGGACCAGGGCCGGCTGGTTGCCTGGGCAAACCCCGAGGTGCTCCCCCGCCCACATTCAGGCCTTGGTTGTCCTCACAGGAGAGTTCCACCAGGATGGTGACGCGGCTGGGGAAGAAAAAAGAAAATTCAGGTGGGCCGGGCGCCGGGGCTCGCCCCTGTAATCCCAGCACTTTGGGAGGCCGAGGTGAGCGGATCACTTGAGGTCAGGAGTTTAAGACCAGCCTGGCCGACATGGTGAAAACCCGTCTCTGCTAAAAATTACAAAAAATTAGCCGGGCATGGTGGCGGCTGTAAACCCAGCTACTTGGGAGGCTGAGGCAGGAGAATTGCTTGAACTCAGGAGGCAGAGGTTGCAGTGAGTCGAGGTGGTGCCATTGCACTCCAGCCTGGGCAACAAGAGCGAAACTTCGTCAAAAAAGAAAGAAAGAAACGGGAGGGGAGGGGAGGGGAGGAAAGAAAGAAAACAAAGAAACAGTTGATGAATTTTCTCAATGTTAAAAATATTTGCAGCTGGGTACAGTGGCTCATGCCTGTAATCCCAGCACTTTGGAAGGCCAAGGTGGGAGGATTGCCTGTGCACAGGAGTTAGAGACCAGCCTGAGCAACAGGGCAAAGCCTTATGTCTGCAAAATTTTTTTTAAAAAGTTAACCAGGTGTGGTGCCAGGCGCTTGTGGTCCCAGCTGCTTGGGAAGCTGCGGTAGGAGGATTGCTTGAGCTTGGGAGGTTAAAGCTGCAATGAGCTGTGATTGCACTACTGAACTCCAGCCTGGGTGACAGAGAGACCCTATCGCACACGCACAAAAATTGTCTTCCTATTTGTACTACTATATTTTTAACACACCCTCCATATATATCTTTAAGAGTTTATTTAGTTTTATTGGTGCACATACATTTAATGTTTTCTCATACAATATACTAAATATAGTAAATCATTTCCCCTCCATATTATCTTCAAAGCCAGATGAAAGTACACTCTAACCCACTGTGTTATTATCTATACATGACCATTGGCTATTTCACTGTTACAGCTAGCTAGCTAGGTCTCCCGGAGTGGAAGTATATGTACCTAGTGATGAATATTACTCAACTTCACCAGGAAAAACAAAGAGCTATTAGATATTTTCAGAATTTTATAATGTTGATCCAAAAAAAAAAAAGTAAAGCAAGTCCGTATAGCATGGCATTTATTTTCTCAGATTTTTCTCTTTGTCCCCTTAAATACATGTGCACATATCCTATGCAGGGATTTAAAAAAGAAAAAGAAAAAAGAAAAAAAACTCCTGTGATAACGAAAAAGTCTCGAGCCCAACATATTACCTGCAATATGTATCTACATCTATAATGTATGCATCAGGGCAGCATTCAAGGAGGGGGACACCTGCACTGCTGATACATTCTGCCATTTTATTATTACCAGTGAGCTAAAGAGAAAGGGGAAAAAATCAAAATATTTTACAAAGCTCTGTAAACAGCTAAAAGCAAATTTTCTGCCTATATGTCCTTTTGGTTGACAGCAAAACAAAACAAAATGAAAAACAAAAAAGACAGCAAGTAATTGGGAGGCTGAGGCGAGCCGATCACCTGAGGTCAGGAGTGCAAGACCAGCCTGACCAACATGGTGAAACCCCGTCTCTACTAAAAATCCAATAATAAGCCATGCATGGTGGTGGGCACCTGTAATCCAGGCTACCTGGGAGGCTGAGGCAGGAAAATTGCTTGAACCCTGGAGGCAGAGGTTACAGTGAGCTGAGATCACGCCACTGTACCCCAGCTGGGGTGATTGAACAAGACTCCATCTCAAAAAAAAAAAAAAAAAAAAAAAGAGTACAAGTAAGAATTCACCCACATAATCCATAAAGACCAAAATAACATCATATGACCTGAGAATGGCTGTCATCAAAATTCAGGTGGCCTGCAGAGGCACACATCTTGAATGGAATGGGTAATCTCATTAAACAGGTCTGTCTTAATATAATCCAGGATCCTATCTAACAAGTACACAGTTATTTGCAAAATAGCCATTTAACAGAAAGCACTTACCCTTGCCAAAAGTTGTTCAGCATCAATCACCATTGTCAAAAACATTCTGTCTTGGCTTGATCCATTTAAAAGGGGTGTTAGATCAGAACTAAAAAGAAGTTCAGTTACAGTGAACCCATTACTCAAATACAGTCTTTTAAAACACTTACCCTTGCAGGCCGGGCGCGGTGGCTCAAGCCTGTAATCTCAGCACTTTGGGAGGCCGAGACGGGCGGATCACGAGGTCAGGAGATCGATACCACCCTGGCTAACACGGTGAAACCCCGTCTCTACTAAAAAATACAAAAAACTGGCCGGGCGTGGTGGCGGCGCCTGTAGTCCCAGCTACTCGGGAGGCTGAGGCAGGAGAATGGCGTAAACCCGGGAGGCGGAGCTTGCAGTGAGCCGAGATCTGGCCACTGCACTCCAGCCCGGGCAACAGAGCCAGACTCCGTCTCAAAAATAAATAAATAAATAAAACACTTACCCTTGCCAAAAATTGTTCAATCTCAATCGCCGTTGTCACAAGGATTCTGTCTTGACTTGATCCATTTAAAAGGAGTGTTAGATCAAAACTAAAAACAAGTTCAGTTCAAGGGAACCCGTTAGTCAAATACAGTTCTTTAAAGCATACTTAAAATAATAAGGTAATTAAAAGGAGTCATAAAAGGAATTATGGATTATGTTATAGGGTCTATGAGAAACAATCTTTTAAATTTTACCCCAAAGGAATTATGGTTCCTTCATCTTCAAAATTAAGTTCTCCCTTCTTTCCTTGACTCTTATCAAGAGGAAATAAAATTGAGTTTTAAATGATCCACAGATTGACCAGGGGTGGTGACTCACGCCTATAATCCCAGCACATTGGGAGGCTGAGGCAGGGGGATCACGACATCAGGAGTTCAAGACCAGCCTGGCCAATATGGTGAAACCCCATTTCGACCAAAAATACAAAATTAACCAGGTGTGGTGGCCTGTGCCTGTAGTCCCAGCTACTCGGGAAGCTGAGGCAGAAGAATCGCTTGAACCCGGGAGGTGGAGATTGCAGTGAGCCAAGATCGTGCCACTGCACTGCAGCCTGGGTGACAAAGTGAGACTCCCTCTCAAAAAACAAAACAAAACAAAACAAAAAATCCACAGATTGGATAAGAAGCTATTGAATACTCAGGAACTGGCTTTAAATCCAATATGTACAGTCATGTCCGGCATGCTTTGGTACTAATCTTCTACATTTCCACTTATAATATGCAATCATCTTTTTGTTTTGTAAAATGGTATTAAATTGCGTTTTCAAATCTGAATAGTCAGAAATCTATCCTTTTACAAGTGAAAGTTGTGTTTGACAGGTTCAAATTCTGAACCTGCCTGTCCGGAGCGTTTCTTTTGCCTTTTCTGAAACACCACGAACCTTCATCAGGTGGAATGTATTAGTATACGAGCAGCTCAATACAGACCTGAGTTATACTGGACACAGATAAATGCCCAGGCAATGACTGTGCTCTCCAATCTTACTGAAGACTTTGTCCTGCCCCGTGACAGTGCCTGGGTGTGGCAAAAAAAAAAAGATTAAATAGATGCTCTGTAGACTACTAATATAAATCTTCCCTTACAAGATATATGAGAAAGAACAATAGGCCAATAGAATTGAAGCTCCATGAGGGTAGAAAAAACTGCCTCTGTCTTATTCACACATAAATGCCTAGCACCTAGTACAGAGCCTGGCACATAGTAGGTGCTCATTAAATGTTTGTCGAATGAATGAATGAAGGAGAGAACAATCTCTACTACTGGTTATTCCATACTCATTATATTCATATGTTTATCAGGACAGTATAAGAGTAAACAGAAATGGTGAAAAACTAATTATTCACAATACTAGGATTTAGTTAAATTTAATTCATTATAATCGTGGGTAACGATTCATAGACCTTAAAGTTCTGAAAATAGAGTTAAAATAGGAGAAAGCTTTCTGGAATCAATAATATTCTAGTTATTGCTTAGTTGACTCATTGTGACATGCTTCCAACCTCGGCATCAAACAAGATGCTTTAGAATACACATCAAATCCGACTCAATCTGGTTGGCTGCTTGCGTTCTGCCTGCCGCCTTCCTCTCCACTCTCATCTCTTCCTGCCATCCTTTTTCCCTTTTTGGGCCAATTTTAGTATTTCCCCAAATGCATTCTATTGCTTCAGACCTTCACACATGCTGTCCCCTCTCTAGGATTACAAAAGTCATGTGAACTCATTATCAGTAAGTCAAACACAATGGAAACACACGACAGAGAGAGTAGAAGCTGGCCAGCACCCCTGCTCTCCATTAGTAAGCATTTGTGCTGTGCGTTCGCAGATGTGTTTTCTGCGCACATTCTAATGCACTCTCTCTCACACACATGCACACCAGATTTTCCTCCCTGCCTCCAAAATGGGAAATACCTCCTTTACTGCATGCTTTCTCCTCAATACATTACAGACTCTTTCCACATACATAGAGAATACATACTTGCTTATGCTTACATTTCAGTACAAACGTACATGCAGTACATTTCAGTACACACAGAGGTGCCTTGTTCTTTAAGATAGATCTTTAGAGTTTGATTGTATGGATTAATCACAATGTATTTAAACAATCTGCATTAATGAAGCATTCCCCCCATCTCTTTTTTCCTTTCTTTTTTTTTTTTTTTTTTTTTTTGGACAGGAGTCTTGCTCTGTTGCCCAGGCTGGAGTGCCGTGGCATGATCTCAACTCACCTTCACCTCCCAGGTTCAAGTGATCCTCCCACCTAAGCCTCCTAAGTAGCTGGGATTACAGGTGCCCTCCACCATGCCTAGATATTTGTGTGTGTGTATGTATTTTTTTTAATAGAGATGTATTTTTTTCAACATGTTGGTCAGGCTGGTCTCGAACTCCTGACCTGAACTGATCCACCTGTCTTGGTCTCCCAAAATGCTAGGATTACAGGTATGAGCCACTGCACCCAGCCACACTTTCTTTCTTCTTCTTTTTTTTTCGTTCTTCACGTCCACTGCGGAGTTGTGACTGGAGGCACATTTCCACCCACAAAAGCTCCAGATGTTAAAACGTTTCTCAACATCGACTTAACATGGTGACGGCAACACCTCCCTCCCGCCCCTCCCAGTAGGGCTGGGATTGTGCTGTGTTCCCTACTGGTTTACCCTTCCCCCCATAACAGGGAGCATTTTCCCTGGCTGCAGAGGCTCCCTCATAGTCCCCAAGACTGAAGGACCCCTAATTTGGGGACTGCAGCTGAAGTGTATTAGATTAAACACCATACAAAGCTGCAAGATGTTCTTTTAAGGGAAGAGGAAACTGGTCAGAGAAATGCCTCCGATTTTCATTGACAATTTTATTTTAAATCCATGAAGGATCTTACAGAACACGTCTCTGAGATCATCTTTTGGGTTAATCCATGATGCAATAGCATCACAAAGAACATAAAATCTTGGACTAGGCCACTGGGAATCACACTGATCATGGTACAAATTCCACGGAATGCTGAATGCAGGCAGATGGCCCAGGGTAGCCCACGCTCTGCCGAGGAGTGTGGGGTTCATCCCGGTGCAGCAGGTTTTCTTTGTCCTCATTGGCAGCTCCTCTCAGTCTCTGAGGCTGCCTCCTCATCTTCTGCCCACATCTGACTGTGGGAGTTTCTAATCTAATCCCTTAGGAGGCCATCAACTTTACTTAGGGCTGAAGAATGTCTCATTCACTCAATAAATGTTTGTGAGCCCAGCATAGTGGCTCACGCCTATAATCCTAGCACTTTGGAGGCCAAAGCGGGAAGATCACTTGCATCTAGGAGTTGGAGAGCAGCCTGGGCCACATAGCAAGACCCCATCTCTACAAAAAATAAAAACTTGGTCAGGCCTGGTGCCATGCACCCGTGGTCCCAGCTACTTGGGAGGCTGAGGTGGGAGGATCGCTTGAGCCTGGGAAGTCAAGGCTTCAGTCAGCTGAGAACTTGCCACTACACTACAATGTGGGCAACACAGCAAGACCTTGTAGAAAAACAAAAAAGGAAGGGAGGGAGGGAGGGAGGGAGAGGGGGAGGGGAGGGAAAGAAAAAGAAAGAAAGAAAGAAAGAAAGAAAGAAAGAAAGAAAGAAAGAAAGAAAGAAAGAAAGAAAGAAAGAAAGAAAGAAAGAAAGAAAAAGAAAAGATAGAGAAAAAAAGAAAAAAGAAAGAAAAAAGAGAAAGAAAGAGAAACAAAGAAGAAAGAAAGGACAGAAAGAAAGGAAAGAAAGAAAGAAAGGAAAGAAAGGAGGAGTTGTATCATTCAATTCTGTCTTCGTGAAAATTACATTAAATTTAAAAAGTTGTATTGTAATTCTTCTGCCTTTGGTTTGTTTTTTGGTTTTTGTTTGTTTGTTTTGTTTTGTTTTGAGACAGAGTTTTGTTCTTGTTGCCAAGGCTGGAGTGCAAAGGCGTCGTCTCGGCTCACTGCAACCTCCACCTCCTGGGTTCAAGCAATTCTCCTGCCTCAGCCTCCCAAGTAGCTGGGATTACCGGAGTACACCACCAAGCCCGGCTAATTTGTGTATTTTTGGTAGAGTCCAGGTTTCACCATGTTGGCCAGGCTGGTCTCGAACTCCTGACCTCAAGTGATCTGCCCACCTGGACCTCCCAAAGTGCTGGGATTACAGGCCTGAGCCACCACATCAGCTTTTTTTTTTTTTTTAAAGAGATGCTAGAAGTGTGGAATTTTATGTGAAATCTCCCAATTTTCAGAAGTTGGCTTACATTTTTAAAACACTTTACAGGACAAACAAAACAAATTTGCAGACTGGAATTGGCTGCAGGCCACCAAGCTGCAGGTTCCGACAGCCCCGCTGTCACTGGGTGGCATCTGGAGCTGACTCCAAGCTGCTGCGCCCAGCATCAGGAAGCACCAACTGCGTGTTCACCCCCCAGCTTTCAGCTGCCACACGCTGTGTGCTCTAGTTACATGCTCTGACCTGCCACAGACCGCAGTGGCCCTCCACAAGGCCCAGAGTCCATGAGGGGAGCCTGACATGGCGTCAGTGAGCTTCAGTAGAAAGCGGGTCTCCCCAACAGTGCAGCAAAAAGCAACAAGAGTCGGGTGGGGACATGGGGAACAACAGGCGCACGTGCAGGGCTCTGAGCTCTGTGCGCTCTAATTGTTCTTCTCTTGGTCATTGGACAGCCCCAGCCCCTGCAGTTCCTGCTGTCCTCAACAGGGCTGCCCAGTGAGAACCGGACCCTCTGCTAGAACAGTTTACCTTCACAGGTGCAGGATTAAATATGTTGGCATCACAGTGTGAGGATGTTATTTTCAAGTGTCTTTCAACCCTTCTGATGACCTCAAGAAGAAAGGCTAGGCCAGGTGCTCAAGCCTGTAATCTCAGCACTTCGGGACACTGAGGTTGGAAGATCGCTTGAGCCCAGGAGTTTGAGACCAGCCTGTGCAACATAGTGTGACCTGTCTCTAAAACAAATAAATAAATAATTTTTAAAAAGAAGAAAGGCTCAGATTGGTGCCAGTACCTCCTCTCCACCAGTGTTGATTGCATTTTTTTTTTTTTTTTTTTTTGAGATGGAGTCTTGCGTCGTCGCCCTGGCTGGAGTGCAATGGCTTACTGCAACCTCCGCCTCCCAGGTTCAAGCGATTCTCCGGCCTCAGCCTCCCGAGTAGCTGGGATTACAGGTACCCACCACCATGCCTGGCTAATTTTTGTATTTTTAGTAGAGACAAGATTTCACTATGTTGGCCAGGCTGGTCTTGAACTCCTGACCTCATGATCCTCCCGCCTTGGCCTCCTAAAGTGCTGGGATTACAGGTGTGAGCCACCACGTCTGGCCGCACTGTTTTTTTTAAGAGATGCGGGTCTGTTTCTGTCCCCCAGACTGGACTGCAGTGGCTATTCACAGGCATAATCATAGCATGCTACGCTTCAGACTCAGAACTTTGTTCTGTCTGGAATATAACAGTAGTTGAGAGGGAAGTGGGCTCAATTCAATCAGCCTGAGCACCTGCATTCTTTTAATTATGTACATTGCAGGGACAGAGCAGGTGTGTGGATTCTGGAGCAAAGCAATGGGAGACTGTAAGTAAGTATTTTAGCTTTTTCTTCCTGATACCTTTATATACACCTGCGGAGGTACCACAGCAACCTAGCAGTGATTGCCTTCCTTTCCCCACCTTTTTCATGTGGTACAGTATACAGAATATAAAAGGTATCTTTTTTTTTTTTTTTTTTTTTTTTTTTTGAGACGGAGTCTTGCTCTGTCACCCAGGCTGGAGTGCAGTGGCCAGATCTCAGCTCACTGCAAGCTCCTTCTCCCGGGTTCACGCCATTCTCCTGCCTCAGCCTCCTGAGTAGCTGGGACTACAGGCGCCCGCCACACGCCCGGCTAGTTTTTTGTATTTTTTAGTAGAGACGGGGTTTCACCGTGTTCCCCAGGATGGTCTCGATCTCCTGACCTCGTGATCCGCCCGTATCGGCCTCCCAAACTGCTGGGATTACAGGCTTGAGCCACCGCGCCTGGCCCAAAAGTTATCATTTAAACCATTTGGAAATGTACAAATTACTAGCATTAAGTACATTCATGTTGTTATGCAACCATCACCACCATCCATCTTCAGAACCTTTTCATCTCCAAATGAAACTCCCATTAAACACTAACGCCCCTTTCCCCAGTCCCCTGAGTCCATGGGGAACATCAAGCCAGCCCTCAGCCCCGCTACGGGTTCCTGTACCTCCTGGAACGTCTGTCTCCTTGTTGATAAGGGAAGTGGGATCTTGCTACTTGGCATGGTTGTAGTGATGACTAAATAAATGAAGCATGTGAAGCACTTAGCACATAAAGTCAATGTGCAAAGCCTGATGGCTGCCCTCATCCGGCCAGGATCTGCACCTCCCTTCCAGGATCACTAAGTCCATTCCCAGAAGGGAAGCTATGCATTGATTGCAGTGACCCGCTGGTGCCTTCTTTCCAGCCCACATGAGCTCTGGCAACGCATCACGTTCAATGCTCGCAGCATGTGGACAGCCCGTGACAACACTCTAGTTTCCAATGTGAATGTAGATTTCCACCTGCCACCCACATCCCACCTTTAAAATTGTTGGTTGTTATTTCAGTCAGTTTCTAGGCTGGGAGGCAGAGCCGCATTGAAGAAGTAGACACACCCTTCTCAGTCACCTTCTCATCACCAAGTAGGAACTGAGCGTCTCCTATCTTTCTCCCTGGAGCAAATGGCTGGACAATACCCCTCAGGAATAGAGCTCATCGGAGGGAGGGTGCGGGAGGCCTGGGTTCTGAATCTTACCCATCCCTCCTTTGCTGGGGTATTGAGCAAGCCTTTAGTGTGGAAGGAAACAGGTCCCGAGGCGTGGAGGAAGTGGCCTAGGATTTTCCCTATTTCTGTAATAACACAACTATCGCTGCAGCCAGGTCATTTATCATGGCCACTGGGAGGACACTGAGAATCAGCTGCTACCTGTGGAAAGAACTGTAGGATTTCAGTTGATGAGAACCACTGAGGGATATGGCTGCCAAAATGATACAATAATCTTAGGTCACATCACTAGTGGTAGAGTGCGTAGAAACGGGAGGTGAAAGCCCACACTGCAGTGTGTTGGTCAGATTCCTTGGGGGACAGGGTCTGCGTCTGGGCACACACCAGGAGGCCTGGCCAAAGGGAGAGACGGTCACTGACTGCCTACTACGTGGCAGGATCATGCTAGGTGCTTTACATGTGTTCTCTCATTTCACATCAGGGAAGTCATGTGAGAAAATATCCCCACACACACACATATAGAAGGGAAAACGGGGGGTTACTGCAGTGAAGTAGCCTGCACAGGGCCATCCTGCCTGGAAGTGAAGGAGCTTGGAATTGGGGCCAGGCCTGACTGACTCCCAAAGTTGGACTCCCTTGTTGGACGCTGGGGCTCCCCTAGAAGCTGGCGTTCCACTCTTTCATACCATGTTACATTCTTCTCTGGGGATCCCCAGATACAAAGAGAATGGACGCAGTGTTCCTTCCTGTTCAGCAGAGCAGCCCCCACCCCTCATTCCCGGCCACCCCTCTGGAATCGGCCCTGGATGAGAGTGAGTTGATAGGACCAGGAGCTGAACTGTGCCATTCTGGGCTTCCCACCCCCCAAGGACAGAAAACAGTGATTGAAATGAAACCACCTGGCAGAGCCCTCCTCACTCCCCAGGGACAGAGTGCAGTCACCCAGGCCCATGTTCCCTGCAGAGGTGTTGAGGTCCATGAAAGGAGGTCCATCCCATGAGGGGGCATCTGAGAAGAGGGGTGAGGTGGTGTCATGGTGAGCGGCACAGGCTCCATTGTGGGACTGCCTGGGCTGAGTCCCGGCTCTGGCACTTTACCACTGTGTGACTGTGGACAAGTTGCTTCACCTCTCTGTGCCTTTGTTTCTTCCCAGGTAGAATGGCGATTATTATTTGTACCTGGTTCATAAAACTGACATAAAGTTAAATGTAAGGCACCTAGAATGGCGTCCAGCACATAACCAACTCCACTAACTTTAACACAAAATCTTGGCTGGGCACAGTGCCTCACGCCTGTAATCTCAGCACTTTGGGAGGCTGAGGCAGGCGGATCACTTGAAGTCAGAAGTTCGAGATCAACCTGGCCAATATGGTGAAACCTTGTCTCTACTAAAAATACAAAAAATTAGCTGGGCATGGTGGAGAGTGCCTGTAGTCCCAGCTACTCAGGAGGCTGAGGCAGGAGAATCACTTGAACCCTGGAGGGGGATCTTGCAGTGAGCCGAGATGGCGCCACTGCACTCCAGCCTGGGCGACAGAGCAAGACTCTGTCTCCAAAAAAAAAAAAAAAAATCTCTGTGCACTTCCTCCTTGATGCCATATAGCCCAGCTGTATATCCATCTTTCCTTTTGGAATATGAGCTGCGTAAGGCTGGGACTGTGTCCAATTCTCTCTGTACCCCAGTGCCAGAGGAGTCCAGCACTTACTTATTGTCTGTGGCAAGCATTGAATTTTCCAAATATTTCTGATCCCAGGTGCTCTTTTCAGCCTCTTGCTGCCTCCTGTGTAGAGGTGAGGTCTCTTTCCCCTCCCCTTGAGCCAGGGTGGTGCTCATGTGATTGCCTTAGCAAATAGAATGTGGTGGAAATGGCACTGGACGACTTCTGAGCAAGGTTATAAAGGGATGTAAGTTCCACCCGGCTGTCTCTGGGAATGCTCACCCTTCGACTCCAGCCACCATATTGTGGGGAAGCCCAAGCCATGTGGAAAAGCCACTTACAGGTGTTCTAGTCAATTGCCCAGCTAAGATCTTAGCCAAGAGCCAATATTAAGTGGTAGACCTGTGAGTTAAGAAACCTTCTGATATTCCAGCCCCAGCCTCCAGGCCACCTGACTTCATGCCAAGTGGAGCAGAGATGAGCTCTCTTCACCTAGCCCTGCCCAACTGGCAGATTTGTAAGCCAAATAAATCCTGTCATTGTTTTAAACAACTAAGTTGTAGAAGAACGTTTATGCAGCAGTAAATAACCAGAACGCCAACTACAAAATCAGCCCTGGGAGTGTCAGCTCAGCAGATTAACTGTGGTGGCTGGTTGTTCTGACAACTGCCTCAGCCATCACTTTGGGTAAGTCCAAAACAGAGGGAGGGGGCTGCTGGGTATGGGGGAGCTGAGAAACTTGGGAGCCAGGCTGCTATTATTACCCTTAGCCTGGTTCCACTGCTTCACACATGCATGGCCCTGGGCATGTCTCTGATTCTTAGATGTATCCATTCTTCAACCCAGCAAGGGCTGTTGGGAGCTTGAGCAGAGGTGCCAGGCAGAGGGCGATCTGGTGTCCAGTAAACACTGGTTTCTTTCCTGGGGAGTGTTTCCGGTGAATGAAGGGGGCTTTGTTCTCTGAACACACAGTGTGAAGGATGAAAGAAGAGAACCAGTGTGGGCCAGCGACAAGAATAACATGGGCTGGGGCCAGAGGCTGCAACCAGACCAGGTGTGACCTCCATGAGGCAAACATCCTACCTGCCAGCTCATCGTTTGTCCTTCCTAGCCGGTCTAGGAGCTGGACCCAGAGGCAGGTTCATCGAGGAGCTAATACAGCTTGAGCTTCAGGGCCCTTCTCTGCGTGGGCAATGTGTCCACGTGCTCACAGACTTCTCTAATATTTGCGAAAGTTAAAATGTTTTAAATGGACTGACGCCACCGTCTTCTTCCACTCCAACTTCGCCTCCAGCACACTTCCTCTTGAGGCAGGTGGAGGTGGAGAGGCCATGTACATTTTGGGGACCTTGCTAAGGAGTTGAGTTGGGCAACACTTATTGTAGGTTTAGCAAGACATGTCTGTGTGGTTCACAGCCACTTCCATGAATGACTCAGTTATTCCCAGCTGTTAGCAATGGCTTCTAGAACACTCCTCTTTTGCGCCAACCCACCTGGATCCAGATGCAAAGATGTAGGACCGGAAGGTTAAAGGAGCATCATGAAAACGTGTCCCATGGTGCCTGGCACCCAAAGTACGTGGGCAAGGGAGAATAAACAGATCAATGGAAAGACAGAATGGTCATTCTATTTTCTTTATAGAAAATATGTTAAACCCTGGCCAGGCATGGTGGCTCATGCCTGTAATCCCAGCACTTTGGGAGGCCGAGGCAGACAGATCACTTGAGGTCAGGAGTTCAATACCACGGTAGCCACCATGGTGAAAGCCTGTCTCTATTAAAAATACAAAAATTAGGGACAGGAGTGGTGGCTCACTCCTGTAATCCCAGCATTTTGGGAGGCTGAGGGGAGCAGATCACCTGAGGTCAGGAGTTTGAGACCAGCCTGGTCAACATGGTGAAACCCCATCTCTACTAAAAATACAAAAATTAGCGGGCTGTGATGGTGGGCACATGTAATCCCAGCTACTCGGGAGAAGCTGAGGCAGGAGAATTTGCTTGCACCTGGGAGGCAGAGGTTGCAGTGAGCTGAGATCATGCCACTGCACTCTGGCCTGGGTGGCAGGACAGAGCAAGACTCTGTCTCAAAATAAATAAATTAATAAGTTAATAAAATTAAAATTAAAAAATTAACCGGACATGGTGGTGTGTGCCTGTAACCCCAGCTATTCAGGAGGCTGAGGCAGGCGAATTGCTTGAATCCGGGAGACAGAGGTTGCAATGAGCCGAGATCATGCCACTGCATGCCTACCGCCTGGGTGACAGAGTGAGACTCTGTCTAAAAAAAAAAAAGTTATATCTTCATCATTTAAAGGAGCAATCGAAGAGTATGCTGAAGAAATAGGTGAGTATAAAATTTTAAAATATTAGGTGATTTTTTTTTTTGAGATGGAGTTTTGCTCTTGTTGCCCAGGCTGGAGTGCAATGGCGTGATCTCGGCTCACTGCAACCTCCACCTCCCGGGTTCAAGTGATTTTCCTGCCTCAGCCTCCCAAGTAGCTGGGATTACAGGCATGCGCCACCATGCCCAGCTGATTTTTGTATTTTTAGTATAGACGGTATTTCACCATGTTGGCCAGGCTGGTCTTGAACTCCTGACCTCAGGAGATCCACCCGCTTCAGCCTCCCAAAGTGCTGAGATGACAGGCGTGAGCCACCGCGCCCGGCCATCTTTCTGGATTTTAGGATGTTTCAGGTATTTGTCAAGTTTTTAAGAATCTGTAATCTGTTTTGATTTCTTTGTTTCTTCTAAATAAATATTTACTTTAGTACCTGGCTTCGTATTCACAATTTTGTACATTTTCTTAAAGAGAAATTGCAAAGGTTTCTGGACCCACTAAACTGGATATGCTCCTAACAGAACCCCAATTTTGTTTAGGGTGGCAATATACCTAGAAGACTGCTTTTCAGTCTCCCTTGCAGTTATGAGTAACCACGTGAATAAGATCTGGAAATAGGGTGAAGTCGAATTGTGTGGGACCTCCAGGAAGGCTTCGTAGAGGGAGCAAGTTAACTTGTCTGAGAGGAGAAGTGCCCTTTGCCCCTTCCCCTTGTTCTCCTTCATGCTGCCTGGAATATGGATGCAATGGCTGATGCTCCAGCAGCCATTTTAGTTCATGAAGTAACAAACTAAGGGTGATTCAGGAGAAAATACAAGGCGCTGAGTCCCCAGGAACGGTGGGGCTGCCACCCCAGCCCTGAATGGCTGACCCCCAGCCTTTTTCATATGAGAGAAAAACAAACCCTTCTATCTTGTTCAAGCCTCTACATTTGGGGGTTTTCTGTTCAGTACTCCCAAAAGTCATCCTCAACTGTACAATGATCCCTTGAGAAAGTCACTTCCCCTCTCTCTGCCTCAGAATTGCCATCTAAAAACTGAAATGAGGCTGAATGACTAAACTGGTGCTTCTAAAATTTCAGCCAACCACATGGCACATTTCTGAATGTTCCTGTGTCCATGTGCCATCAACACTATGTATTTCATATTCCTCTTTAAATTGATCTGTACTTCAAATCTTGATTTTAAAAAATAACATTTATTTTTCAAAGAAGGCACGGGATTTGTTCTTTCCTTTTCTTTCTTTTCTTTTCTTTTTTCAAACAGGGTCTTGCTTGTTGCCCAGGCCAAAAAAAAAAATGAAATGGGATTACGGTGCCCACGTGGTTGCCAGACAGACCAGGCATCTGCCAGAGAGTGGTTTCATATCAGATGACCTGCTATCTCTGTGAAGTTAATATTGTACCATGGCCTTATCCAGCCCTGCTACAGTTCTTTACTGTGGGTAATAGGAAGCTGGGAAACAGCACTTTTTGTAACACAAATGGCCAGTTACTTGGCCTGTCTCTGTCCCACTGCCACTGCCCAGGTTCAGAGCTGAGTGTGAGTGTCAGCTGGATGTCTGCACTGCCTCCCCACAGCCTCCTGCGGCTTGTCCTACCTCCTCCAATCCCTCCTCCTCTTTACCACCCGAGTATTTTCATGGCACACAGAACCTGCTTTCTCATTCCTCCACTTACAGCCCTTCAGCGATGCTTCGCGCTGCTCAGGAGAAAGTCTGAGCTCCTTTGCTGGAACACGAGGGCCTCCAGACCAGTCCGCTGCCCGCTTCTCCAGACCAGTCCCCTGTCCGCTTCTCCAGACCAGGCGCCTGCTGCTCCTCCAGCACCAGGTGTCTAAGCTCCTTAGCCTGGAACACAAGGCCTCCAGACTGGGACCCTGCTGCTTCTCCAGCACCTGGTGTCTAAGTGCCTCCTTCTTGATGTCTGTTCAATCACAAGGAGGTGCTCATCTCTCCTTGAGGACACACACGTGCACAAACCACACACACACCACACGCCACACACTCCACACTAGACCACACACACACCACACACACACCACACACCACACACACACCACACACACACCACACACACACCACACACACACACCACACACCACACACACACCACACACATACACACACCACACACTACACACACCACACACCACACACACACACCACACACACACCACACACCACACACACAACCACACACCACACACACACCACACACACCACACACACCACACACACCACACACCACACACACACCACACACACACACACACCACATACACACACCACACACCACACACACACCACACACATACACACACCACACACACACCACACACCACACACACACCACACACACCACACACACAACCACACACCACACACACACCACACACACAACCACACACACACCACACACACCACACACACCACACACCACACACACACCACACACACCACACACCACACACACACCACACACACAACCACACACCACACACACACCACACACACCACACACACCACACACCACACACACACCACACACACACACACACACCACATACACACACCACACACCACACACACACCACACACATACACACACCACACACACACCACACACCACACACACACCACACACATACACACACCACACACTACACACACCACACACACACCACACACCACACACAGGCACAAACACACCCCACACACACACACACCACACACACACCACACACACACGCACCACACACACACACACACCACACACACACCACACACGTGCACACACACACACCACACACACCACACACACCACACACCACACACACACCACACACACACCACACACACACGCACCACACACACACACGCACCACACACGCACCACACACGCACCACACACGCACCACACACACACATCACACACCACACACCACACACACACCACACACACACATCACACACCACACACCACACACACCACACACACACATCACACACTACACACCACACACACACCACACACCGGCACACACATCACACACCACACACCACACACACACCACACACACACACCACACACACACCACACACACCACACACACACACCACACACACACTACACACACACCACACACACATGCACACACACACACCACACATGCACACTCAAGTGCATACACACAGAGGAGCGTGCTCTTCGACTCCTTCTCCCTGCGGTCCCTGGAACGCACCATCTGTCCTAAACCTAAGGCCCACGCCCTCTCTGAAGTCCACCCTGGCCTCACCAGTCACAGGTCCCATATGTAAAACTACAGATATAACTTAGAGAACGCCACTCTGTGCCGGTCACTGACTTAAGTGCCTCACAAGCATTAGCTCTTTTAATCCTCACAACAACCTTATGAAATAGGTTCTGTGATGAGCTCCATTTTACAGATGAGGAAACTGAGGCTTGGAGATTTAAAGTAACTTGCCTGATTTCACTCAGCTGCCGTCCCTCTTTTCTCCCCCCAGAACACTGACTACATTTCCTTCATAGCGTGTTAGTGTATTTAATAATTTTCATAACCACCAGCTCTAAGGATGTATGGTGGGAAAGGTCAATGCCCTCTTGGTCTGTGGTCCCCACAGCCAAGCTCAAGGCGTGGCACCCAGCAGGTACTCAGTAAATGCTGTGACTAAAGCACTGGTCTGTGTTTCTTCAAAGAAGCTCTTTCTTCTTGCATTAAAATCCTCTTGGCTCAGAAGTGGACTCATGGAAAGGGCTATGAGACGTGGGCCGCAGCGTCCTCCCCTTGTGTGGGGCCCCTCTAGCAATGCGCACAGATGGTCATCTAGTTTTGTAAAGTAAGATGTTATTTTTTGGCCAGGTACGGTGGCTTGTGCCTGTAATCTAAGCCTTTGGCAGGCCAAAGTGGGAGGATCTTTTGAGCCCAGGTGTTTGAGACCAGCCTGGACAACATGAGGAAACCCTGTCTCTACAAAAAATACAAAACTTACTTGGGCGTGGTGGTGTGCACCTGTAGTACCAGCTATTCAGGAGGCTGAGGTGGGAATCCTGGAGGTGGAGGCTGCAGTAAGCAGAGATCATGCCACTGTTCTCCAGCCTGCGTGACAGAGCGAGCCTCTGTTTCAAAAAAAAAAAAAAAAGAAAAGAAAAGAAATTATTTTTCTTAAAGATGCCCCCTGTATTTGTAATCTTTAGGGCCCACAAAACGAAGGTCTGTGTGATAGGCTGGTTGAAAATGTAATTTCAACTGGGCATGGTTCATGCTTATAATCCCAGCACTTTGAGAGGCCAAGGTAGGAGGATCACTTGATCCCAGGGGTTTAAGACCAGCCTGAGCAACATAGCAAGACTCTGTCTCTACAAAAAAGTAAAAAATTAGCTGGGCGTGGTGGTGCATGTCGCTGGTCCCAGCTACTTGGGAGGCCGAGGTGGGAGCATCACTTGAGCCTGGGAGGTCCAGGCTGCAGTGAGCCATGATTGAGCCACTGCACTCCAGCCTGGGCAACAGACCCAGACCCTGTCTCAAAGAAAGAAAAAGAGAATGCACATTTCTAGCCCTACCCCCAAACACCCAAATCTTGGAAGATTCTTGTCTTACCAAAGTCTGAGCACCACCATGCTAAATGTTTCTTCCCTATCCCAGTGATTTTTCTATTTGCTTTAGGGCTCAAAAGAGAGTCATTGCAGTGGTGAGGTCAGCTATTAACCTCTCTCTTTGCCTGGAAACCAGTTGATGCCTATAAGAGGGGTTTCCTGAGCTGTCTGAACAACTTCAATTTGTTCTTTTTAGGCCAAGCCCTGTGCTGCCCGGTCCTGCTGATGAGAGTTCGGCTAGAGGGAGGGGTGGGGAAGGGCCTGGGTTGGGGGGCCCGCTGGGGGGCAGCCTGCGGCCCTGAACCCTAATCCTCATCACTGTCCCTTCTCTGCTTCATAAAGGTGTTCTTGCTCTTTCTCCTTTCTAGCCAAGCCTCCTCCCTCCACATACGTGTTCTCATCCAGATCAGTTTCCATTCCCGCCAGTGGAAAGCGGCCTCGGGCAGGGCCACTGCGCAAGAAAGGCGAGCCTGGGTGCAGGCGGGGCTCCGGGAGTCACCCCCCCGACGCCCGGCTGCCCTTCATTGTCCTCTGCATGAGGCCACTGCCGGAGCCCACGTGAGCCTTTGCCAAGGAGAGATTTAGAGACGTGGGCAGAAGAGCTGGAAGAGGGACTTCTTCAGTAAGGCAGCGGGACGGTTTGGCTGATGGAAGATGTTTCCCGGAAGCCTGTTCACGCTCCACCCTGAAGGTCCCAGGGCCGTGAGAGTCGGCCGGGCCGCGGAGGTGGTCCCCTCCAGGCTGCAGGATGATCCAGGAACTTGTTTTCCTCAGCACTGTGTAGTTTTCAGCTTAAAAGTTCTGTGCATGTTTTGTGAGATTTATAGCTAAGTATTTAATTTTTCGAGTGATTATATAAACAACATAGTAGTTTTAATTTTAGTGTCTACTTGTTTGTTGTTACTATATAGAAATACAATCGATTTTCATATATTTTTGTTGCATTCTGTGCGCTTCGAAACTCACTAGTTTTGGAAGCTGTTTTTTGTTTTTAGATTCATTAAAATTTTATATATGGGCAATCATGTCATTTAAAAATAGGAACAGTTTGCTAATAATCAACCTGTATGCCTTTTATGTTAAGAAAATCCCTAAATGCTGGGAATACAGGTGGTGAGCCACCATGCCCAACCAGAAACTTTCTTTTTGGTTATTTCAAATGAACTTGACTTTTACTGTAATTATACCTAAAGTATTTGTAAACAATTGTTTAGAACTTCTCTTTGTCATGGACTTTTGAGTTTATTCTTTGGATCACACAATAAAACTTTTTTTTATCTTTAAAGTTCTAAATCTCTGTATGCACTTTGCCTTTCTTAATTAAACATAATCCAAAGGAAGCTGTGACTTATTTATTTATTTATTTATTTATTTATTTATTTGAGACAGGGTCTCACTTTGTCACCCAGGCATGATCTCGGCTGACTGCAGCCCCAACCTCCCAGGCTCAAGAAATCTTCCCACCCACCTAGGCCTCCTGAGTAGCTGGGACTACAGGCATGCACCACCACGCCTAGCTAGTTTTTGTATTTTTTGTAGAGACAGGGTTTCTCCATGTTGCCCATGCTGGTCTCGAACTCCTGGCCTCAGTCAGTCCTCCTGCATCGGCCTCTCACAGTGTTGGGATCACAGGTGTGATTTTGCCACCATCCCTGGTTTATTTTTTTTTCAACAGGCAGAGTTTGTCACGGAAGCCTCCCGCCTCAGCTTCCCAAAGTGCTGGGAAAACAGGTGGAAGCCACCGCACCCGTCCAGCTAGGATTCTTTGGTAGTGTACAGCATTATACACTAACACCAGAGTGGATCTGATTTTCAGTTTTGCTTGAAATGTGATGCAAAGGTGTCAGCCTGCTGATAAGTTTACATTGTCAGGATGAATCTTCTACAGAAATAATTGCTTTTTTCTCCGGTATTTAGTGCTGAAAGATATTAATGGTAATATATTTCTGGTTTAATATAAATTAAGCATGTTTTCTAGTTGTGCATGAATGCTGGCTGGCAACTTCTAAGTTTTGACAGTTGTTTAAATATGTAATGTTAAGCTTAGGTTTTAAAAAAGTAAAACTTATAAAGGAAAATAAAAAGAATCTCAAGATCCCCAAACTCCTTATGCTAAAGAGAAAGTTAAGCCTAGAGGTTGTGCCACACAACACTGCCATCCTTTTGCCAAGTGCAAAGCTGCCACTTCACAGCCTTATGTGAAAGCACGAAGCATTAACCAGACCCCCACAGGATGCAGAACGCCTCAGGCAGCTCCAGATGTCTGGCCCGCAAATCAGTCACACTTACATTTTTGACTGCCTCAAAAACTTTCAAGATGTATATCCGCCCATAAAATGAGGGCATGTTGATTGTAACTTTAGGTCTGCAATCTAAATCTAGCTCCTAAAACCAACGTTGTTCCTTTCTACACAGATCATGTTGATTCCAAGCTTATCTTTCCAGGTGCAGAACAAAGCAAAGATGAAATTAATCATTATTCCACCTACCCAGAGACACCTGCACAATTAATTCTTTCTTTACTCCCTTTTTTTCCTTCAGAAGTTCACCTTATCTTATGTAAAATGCAGATCTACTGGGTACTAACTAAAGTCTCACAAGACTGTAACTATTCCCTGTCTCACTACCTACCTGCCCCTCATTCTACATGCCTTCCCCACGCCACCCCCTCACCGTTTTTTTTTTGTTGTTGTTGTTTGTTTTGTTTTGTTTTGTTTTTGAAATAGAGTTTCTCTCTTGTTGCCCAGGCTGGAGTGCAATGGTGTGATCTTGCCTTACTGCAACCTCCGCCTCCTGGGTTCAAGTGATTCTCCTGCCTCAGCCTCCCGAGCAGCTGGGATTATAGGCATGCACCACCACGCCCGTCTAATTTTATATTTTTATCAGACACGAGGTTCCTTCATGTTGGTCAGGCTGGTCTCCAACTCCCGACCTCAGGTGATCTGCCTGCCTCGGCCTCCCAAAGTGCTGGGATTACAGGGGTGAGCCACCACTCCTGGCCATGCCTTCCCCTTTTTAAGGATATGTATAAATACTAAATCTCCTTAAAACCTCTTCAGAGAATCCCTGCCACACACTCTTTCTGTGCCTTGTGTATTTCCTGGGCACTTCCTCAAGTTTGGACTCAATACACTTTGGCTGATGGAGACTCTTACCTCAGCCTGTCATTTTTTTTGTTTAGCAAACTGATAAACTGCTGTTTATTATTTACTTTAAAGAAAAAGAAAACAAATATGAATGTGTTTGGCACATTCAAAAAAAATTAATAACTGCTTTTGAAAGACACTGTTGAAAAAATGAAAAGATAGTCACAGGCTGAGAGAAAATATATGAAAATCAGATTTCTGATAAAGTGTTTGCATCTGTCAAGTCTTGTTAAATACCGACAAAAAGAAAAGAGAAAAAAAGAAAAGTACTCTCATCCAAAATATGTAAATTACTCTCAAAACTAAATAATGAGAAAACCATCTAAGTTTATAAATGGGCAACATGTTGGAACAGACAATGCAAAAAAAAAAAAAGAAGAGACACAGGCATAAATAACCAACTGAATAGATGTTCAACATCATCACTCTTTAAGGAAATGCAAATTAAAACCATTAATGAGACACCACTACACAACTATTAGAATATCTAAAATGAAGACATTTCACTCTGGCTTGAGAGGCTGATAATGAGGTTCTGCCTAAGTCCTGTCACCCAGAATTATCTGATATACCTTAGGGATGCACCCTGAGACTGGGTGATTTACAAAGAAAAGAGTTTTATTTTGGTTCACAGTTCTAGAGGCTGGGAAGTCCAAGATTGGGCAGCACATCTGGTCAGCTTCTGGTGAGGGCCTTTGACCTGTGTCCTAACATGGCAGAGAAGCAGAAGGGAAAGCAAGCGTGTGCCAGAGAGAGAGGACGAAATAGGCTCACCTACTTTGTAACAACCCACTCTCAGGAGAGCTTATCCATTCTCTCAATAACTCACCCAGAAGAAGTCATTCATCCATCCTAACAACTCAGTCACCTCTTAAAAGACCCTGCCTCCAAACACCATCATGTTGGCAAGTAAATTTCAACATGAGTTTTGGTGGCACAAACCACATTCAAATCGAAGCACTTGTCCAACAGACAGACCAGCCTGTCCTGAACACCCTGAAGGAAGTGCCTGGGGTAAGGCCCTGTGGGGCGGCAGGGAACAGAACAAACCTGGCAGTGGCAGATTCTCAGTCTGGTTCATAGAGACCATCATACTTACATTAAAACATTTTTTTTTCTTTTTATTGAGACGAAGTCTCGCTCTTGTTCCCCAGGCTGGAGTACAATGGCATGATCTCGGCTCACTGAAACCTCCACCTCCCGGGTTCAAATGATTCTCCTGCCTCAGTCTCCCGAGTAACTGGGATTATAGGCACTTACCACCATGCCCGGCTAATTTTTGTACTTTTAGTAGAGACGGGGTTTCACCATGTTGGCCAGGCTGGTCTCGAACTCCTGACCTCAGGTGATTTGCCTGCCTCGGCCTCCCAAAGTGCTGGAATTACAGGCATGAGCCACCGTGCCCAGCCACATTTTTAAAAGTTTTAAGTGCAGGCAGGTGCAGTGGTTCATGCCTGTAAATCTTAGCATTTTGGGAGGCCAAGGTGGGCAGATCACTTGAGCTCAGGAGTTTGAAACCAGCCTGGGCAAGAGGGCAAAACCCTATCTCTATCAGAAGTACAAGAAATAAGCCAAACGTGGTGGCATGCGCCTGTGGTCACAGCTACTCAGGATGCTGAGGTGGGACGATGGTTTGAGCCCAAGGGTGGTGAGAAGGGGTGAGGGGGCGTGGAGGTTTCAGTGAGCTGAGATTGCACTACTACACTCTGGCCTGGGTGACAGACTCCATCTAAAAAAAAAAATTAATTGTGGTAAAACACACATAATATAAAATGTACCACATTAACCAGTTTTAGGTACACAGTTCAGTGGTATTAAGTACATTCACGCTGTTTTACAATTATCACTACCATCCATCCACAAAACTCTTTTCATCTTGTGAAACCAGAACTCTATACGCTTTAAATGGTAAGTCTTCATTCCGCCTTCTACCAGCCGATAGCCACCATTCTACTTTCTTCTGTTGATTATGGCCACTCTAGGTATCTCAGACAAGTGAAATCATACAGTGCTTGTTCTTTTTTTTTTTTTTTTTTTTTTTGTGGAACAGAGTCTCACTTTGTTGCCCAAGCTGGAGTGCAGTGGTGCGATCTTGGTTCACTGCAACCTCTGCCTCCCAGGTTCAAGCGGTTCTCCTGCCACAGTCTCCCGAGTAGCTGGGACTACAGGCATGTGCCACCATGCCCGGCTACATTTTGCATTTTTAATAGAGACGGGGTTTCACTATGTTGGCCAGGCTGGTCTCGAACACCTGACTTCAGGTGATTTTCCCACCTTGGCTGCCAAAGTGCTGAGATTACAGGTGTGAGCCACCATACCCGGCCTACAGTGCTTGTTCTTTTATGACTGTTTTATTTCACTTAATGTTCTCAAGGACCATCCATGTTGTGGCATGTGCCAGAATTTCCGTCCTTTTTAGGGCTCAATCGTATGTCTGGCCCACGTTTTTTTGACCACTCATCTGTTGATGGAGACGTGTTGCTTTCACCTCTTGGCTGTTGTGGATGATGCTGCTACAAATATGGGTGTTCACATGTCTCTTTGAGTTCCTGCATTTGGTTATTTGGGGGATATACCCAGAAGTGGAATTGCTGGATCATACAGTAATTCTATGATGAGGTTTTTGAGGAACAGTCATGCTGTTTTCACAGGGCTCCAGTTTACTCACATTCTAGCGAACAGTTGTTGTTTTCTGGATTTTTTTTTAATCATAGGCATCCTAATGAGTGTGAGGTGACAGACTCCCTCAGTCTACAGCGCAGAGAACAGAGAGCCGCCGAGAAGGGTCTGCGACTTCAAATGCTAGAGCTCTGAGCAGGAACATTCCCCAGGGCTGCTTCTGGTCTCCTGAAGACCAGAGCTAACCACTGGGAATGGACTGTGGTGAGTGAAGGGAGCCAGCACTGTGCCTCGAAGTGCCTCCATACTGTGTCGATTAGTCTAAAAACACGTCAGCCTTTGGGAATGACCGCGGCCCCTCCAGGCAGGGCGTGGAGCACAGGGCCCTCCTTTATGGGCTGGGCTCACTAGTGGGCTGCTTACCTGTGACTCACCTCCCAGGCTCAAGCTGATGCTAAGGTGCTGATTTGCTGGAACTCTGAGCTGTGCCTGTGTCTCCTTGGGCTCTGGGAGAGTTTTTCTTTTAGCAGTGTTTTACAGAGATATTGTCTAGGTAGAGGAAAATGTAGATCCTGGTATTCTGTGTGAGTTTTGTTTTGTTTGATTTTGTTTTGAGACAGGATCTTGCTCTGTCACTCAACCTGCAGTGCAGTGGTGCCATCATCGCTCACTGTGGCCTCAACCTCCCAGGCTTAAGCAATTCTTCTGCCTCAGCCTCCCTGTAGCTGGGACTACATGCACCACCATGCCGCACTAATTTTTTTTATTTTTAGTAGAGAGAAGGTCTTGGGATATGGAACAACTGCAACTGTCATTCATAGCAGACTTGAGTGTAAAATAATCCAAGCTGGTCTCAAACTCCTGGGCTCAAGCAATCCTCCTGCCTCAGCCTCCCAATGTGCTGAATTACAGGTGTCAGCCACTGCACCAGCCTCAGCCTGTTGTTAATGGATGTAAACACCTGTGCAACCACCACCCAGAACCAGATCCAGCACATTTCCAGCCTCTCAAAGACTCCTTCGTGCCCCTCCCAGTCACAGACCCCCAAGGGTGACGCCATTCTGGCCTGTTGTTCAACTTGACTCTCACAGCATGGAATTCTCACAGTGTGTGTCTGTTTGGATCTGGCTGCTTCTGCTCAGTTGCGAGGCCCATTGATGTTTCCTGTGGCCCGGCTCCTTATTATTACTGAGGGCTACTCTGTTGTGTGAAAACCACAATTCATTTCTCCCTTCTCCTTTGGTGAACAATTTGCATTGTTTCCAACCTGGGGCTATGGTGAGTAAAGCTTTTAAAAACAGACAAATATGTTTTCCTTTCTCTTGGCTAACTTTTTAGAAGTAGAAAAGCCAAAACCTAGAAGTAGATATTTGACTGTATTACAACTTGCCAAGCAGTTTTTCTTTCTTTTTATTTTTTTATTTTTTGAGACAGAGTCTTGCTGTCTTACCTAGGCTAGAGTGCAGTGGCGTGATGAGGGTTCACTGCAGCCTTGACCTCCTGGACTCAAGTGAACCTCCCACCTCAGCCTCCCACATAGCTGGGACCACAGGTGAGCACCACCACACTTGGCTAATTTGCGTTTTAAATTATATGTACAGACAGGGTCTTCCTATCTTGACCAGGCTGGTATCAACCTCCTGGACTCAAGTGATCCTCCCACTTCAGCCTCCCAAAGTGCTGGAATTACAGGCGTGAGGCACCATGCCCTGCCTGGTTTTCTAAGTTGGATTATTTTACACTCCAGTCTGCTGTGAAAGACAGTTCCAGTTGTTCCATATCCCAAGCAATTGACAATTGCCTACAAATGATGTGGCATGATGAAATTGTTCTTGGTGTCCATGGCGTCCGAGAGGATTGCAAAGAATTTCCCTTCCTTTCACTCCTTTCTGTTCTCCCTGTATTGTCTACTCCTTAAATTGGTCAAATTCTATTTAATCCAGAACATAATGGAGATGGAGAGTGCAGATGACACACATGGCCTCAGTCTATGGGAGCATCTCAAAGGAATTCGTCTGCAAATTCTAGTGCATCTAGGCAGAGCACAGGAAGGAAGAGAGGTGCAGACTCACGTATGGCCCCGGGGCACCTGCCATCCCCTTGAGCCTGTACAGCCCTTACCCGCCCAGCCCCAGCTTGAGTTCTGGGCCTTCTCGCCAGCGCATCACTGGGACCTGGTCAACTTCAGGTCAGTTTATTTCATGGCTCCCTCCCCCTCTGCAGCCTATCCTGTTATTCTCTGTTTCAGCCAATTATTTCCCCTAGCTAGGTGCTGAAGCCAAATAAAGGCAGTTCATGCCATATGTCCCTTTCCAGCCCCATGTCACTTGAAATGTTCTATTATGTCCAAGACTTCTCTCCCCATCCTAAAGCGCAGAAAATAAAGATAGAGAAGAGCAGGAGAAGAAAGAGAGATTCACTGAGAGGGAGGATCAGAAGCTCCTGGGCACCCCATACCCTAGAAGAAAAATCTTCATTATGGTGTTTTTCTTGCAAAATATTCCCCTCTACATAATTATGTTTTTACATGAATAATATAAATTTAAAGAGGAAAAACACTTTTTAAAGAGTCTGAGAATCTTCATATAGCTCAGGCTACCACAAATTAGCTGTGTGACCTGGGGCATGCCCTTTAGACTCTGAGCCTCAGCTTCTCTATATGTAAAATGGGTTGAAGCCACCCTTCCCCACCAGCACCCCGTGCACAGGCAACGGCCAGCCCCATTATTTTCTGTACTCCATGGCCAAGTGTGCTTAGGACACACAGCCACATACTTCTGGGCAGTGTCATCTGGCAACTTGCTGTCATGTCAGTGTGGTCAAGCATTGTAGACCTCTATGAACCAAATATGCTTCAGGCTCGGGTTGAGCACAGGAGAGGGAGGAGGGAAAGGTCACTGGGACTGTGAGTGCCCACTTCCCTCTGTGAGCGTCACTGCAGTTCACCCAGCACCCTACCTTGCTCTCTCTGGATCCACTTCCTCTTTCTGCTGGCTCCTCCCTGTTGAATAACAGCCAAGTTGCTTTGGTTTCTATTTCTGCGTCAAGTCATTCCCTCTGCAAAGGACTTCCTGGCAGGTGTGAAAGGCAGCGGTGGCCACAGAGGCGGTGGAGAGATGGCCTTCAGCGGTTCCCAGGCTCCCTACCTGAGCCCAGTGAGTTCCAGGGCTGTGGGCACAGGGCTGCCTCAGCCAGGGGGACACAGCCCTGGGGCTCTGAGGAAGCAACTCCTGAGTGGCAGGGGATGGGGTAGGGGCATCCCAAAGAGAACACAAGCAGGGCGGAAATGTCAGCGGAGGTCATCCTGGCACACCTGTGCCTTGCTGAGCTCGCTCATGCCTGGACGGATGCTCGTCCCCACGAGTCATGGGGTTGACATGTTGACTGAGCTGTCCCGTCCTGTCCTGTGTGCTCAGGGGGAGAGGTGTAGAGTGGGATGGTTCATGTAAAGGGGAAGCAAGCACGCTTCTGGGACAGTAAGGACACTATTGGGCCTGGTAGTTAAGGGTGCTTACTGTGAAGATGGCCTCCCTGGGTCCAACCATTTACTGGCTAGTGGGCTCTGGGCCTCAGTTTCCATATCTGTAAAGTGGAAATAATACTTGAGCCCCCCACTCCCAGGGTTGGGCTATGGATTAAGGAGGTAGTGTATCTAGTGTGTTTGAATGGTGCCTGGAACACTGTCAGAGCTTTGGGAGTGTTTCGTGTTATTGGGAGTCTGGGGGCAGCAGGGAAGGCCTCCCGAGGAGGTGTCTGTGCTCTGAAGGGTGAGGCAGAGTTAACCAGGCATGGGCATGGAGGGCATCCGCAGAGGGGCAGTCTCAGAGGTGAGAGGGGGCGAGGACTATCCCTGCAGTGTGGGGTCAGAGGGCTGCAGGTGCCTTGCTGAAACCCTGTGAGATTTATGAGTCCCCTTCATTCACGAAAAATCCAAGGCTCAGGGAGGCGAAGGCCAGTTGCCAAATGCCCCCAGATGGGAGTGGCAGCACCAGGAGCCCAGAAGCCTTCAGGGGTCACTGTCCCCGGCCAGGTCCTGTCATAGGATTTCACCCCGCCTTGGCAAAGAGCTTCCCGAGGGGCTGGAGAGGGTGGGCTGATGGGCCCTTCCTGGGTGCGGAGGCAGAATGGGGAGGGTGGGCAGAGGCAGGGTGCTGACGGCAGGGAAGCTGCCAGGGCCCACCTCAGCAGAGGCCGGGCTCGGGCTTCAGTGGCCTCTGGTGACACTGAGTCCAGAATGAGGCTGCCTAGGTTCTGGTCGGCAGAGCTCAGCTCTGCTTTCTAAACTCCAGAGGAAGAGTGGAGAAAGGAGGCCTGTTTCTTCCTGGCTGTCACCAATGAGCCGTCAGCCACCCTGTGGAGGCCCCCGAGGTAGGACCTGCACGGAGAGAGTGGGGGAAGCCGGAACGGGCTGCCGATGCTGCGCGGGCCTCAGGGTCAGCGTGTGCCACTTTGGACTTGTCACCCCATCTCTGGTTTTCTGTCAGAGAGGGGATCCCAGAGTTTCTTCCAGGTTCTGACATATGATTCTGGTAACTGGTTTTTACTTTCTAATCTTTGGATTCAGAAGGAAAATCCTCCTATGGACATCAGAGAGTTTCCGAGAGTTAAAGCAGGGCCTTGGAGCCCAGACAAGAAAGACGGTCAGTGCAGCCCCCGTGGGTGTCCAGAGCACCCCTCTACCCCACAGGGCTCCCCTGGGGTGGGACACTTAAGCCTCACTCGGTGACCCCTCTGGCAGTCGGAGCCACGCTTCCTCCACGTGCCGACAGTGGGGGAAGGTCACGGGGTTCGCTGTCCTGCTGAGGAGGGCTGAGTGCCAAGAGGGCCTGGCTTGGAAGCCTCACTCCCTCTTCTTGTCTGGCCTTATCTAGCTCAGCCTCTTTGGAGGGCCAAGGGGAAGCTGGAACCACCTGCTGTGTGGCCCAGGAAGCACTGGGAGAGCCAGGAATAAGGATGTTCTCAGCTTCCTCATGAGAGGAAGCCTGTGTGGTGGTTAGAAGTGTGGGTGCTGGGGTTCAAATCCCAGCTCTGTTGCTGACCAGCTGTGTAGCTTTAGGCAAGTGACTGAACTTTTCTGTGCCTCAGTTTCCTCATCTGTAAAAGTGGCCGGGGTTGCCATGAGGATAAATGTTCCTGGTCATGCCCAGAGCCCTCACGGACACACATGGATCCAGATGCCACAGCTGCCTTAGCTGGCCAACCTCAAAACAATACATTTGTTCTTACAGTGTTGGAAGTCAGAAGGCTAAAATCAAAGAGTCATGAAAGGTGGCCAGCAGGACGGTAGAGCCTTTGAGACCACAGGGCACCTTCACTAACGGCCACGTACTGGCTCCTGCTGGCGGGCAGTCTTGGCCAGCCAGGCTGAGCTCCCTACTGGCGGGGCCGAGCCTGGGTGTCCTCCGGTGATGCAGAGTCCAGAACAAAGTCCCCCACATTCTGGTCCACAGGACTCAGTTCTGCTTTCTAGACTTCCAGATAAGAAGAAGAGGGAAAGTCCCCGGTCTCTGGGCACAACCAGGAACAGAGAGCAAGTTCTGACTCAGCAGAGGGATCTATTCGTTCCATGCAAAGAGCTGCACTGTCAAGGCCGACACGAGCCAGGGGCTTAGCTCACCGCATCACACCCAGTCCTCTCAGAACCCTGCCAGGTGGTGTTACTGTCCTGCCATTCAGAGGAGGGAACTGGGGCACGGGTAGGTCAAGCGACTTGGCCAATGTCAGAATTGCCAGTGTACAGAACTGGGAGGCGAGCCCAGGCCCGTGATACCATAAATCCAGTGTAAAAATCCATCCTCCTGCACCCTATGGAACAAAAGTAGGTCCAGCTGCTTTCCTGGGTTTCCTGGACACACAGATCTAAATTCCACAGCAGTCTCAGCTGGCCAATCTTAAAACAACAAATTTATACTCAATGATTCTGGAGGTCAGATATTAAAATCAGCGTGTCAGCAAGGTTGTTTCCTTCTGGAGGCTCCAGGGGAGAATCTGTTTCTTTTCCTTTTCCAGCTTCTAGAGGCTGCCTGCATGCCTTGACTTATGGCCCCTTCTGCCATCTTTAAAACCAGCAGCTTTGTCCAGGCGCAGTGGCTCATGCCTGTAATCCCAGCACTTTGGGAAGCCGAGGCAGGAGGATCTCTAGCCCAGGACCTGGAGACCAGCCTGGGCAGCAAAGTGAGACCATGTCTCTACAAAGAATAGACAAAAATTAGCCAGGCGTGGTGGTGCACGCCTGTAGTCCCAGCTACCTGGGAGGCTGAGGGGGGAGGATCACGTGAGCCTGGGGAAGTGGAGGCTGCAGTGAGCTGAGACCATGCCACTGCACTCCAGCCTGCATAACAGAGTGAGATCCTGTCTCAAAAAAAAAAACCACAAAACAAACAAACAAAAAAAACTCCAAAACCAGCTTCTTGCTTCTGTTGTCACATCTCCTACCTCTGACTTTGATCCTCCTGCTCCTTTTTATAGGACCTTTGTGATTATATTGGGACCACCTGTAAAATCAGGACAATCTCCCCATGTCAAAATTATTAATTTAATCACATCTGCAAAGGTCCTTCTACAACATATTCACAGTTTCCGGGAATTCGAATGCGGATGTTTCTGGGGGGTGGCCCACTGATAACCAGTGTTACAAGATTCTTGTAAATTCTTCCAGAGATATTTTATCTATAAATAAATAAATCCAAGTCCATAGCCTTCCCCCACCCACTTTTAATACAAATGGCATCAATCCATATCGGTGCTCAGAGTTTTCCTCTTTTTCTTTTTCTTTTCTGTCCTCTTTTTCTTTTCTTTTGAAGGCTACACAGAACCTATTATATGGAAATACCCTAATTTATTTCACCTTTTTCCTGTTGGAAGGCTTTTAGGCTCTTTCCAATGCTTTGCTTTATAATCCTTTGTGTTATAATGCTGCAATGAATAACCTTGTTTGTAGGATAATATTCAATTTAAAATCTCATTTTTCAGGCCAGGCATGGTGGTTCATGCCTGAAAATCCTGGCCCTTTGGGAGGCCAAGACAGAAGGTGCACTTGAGACCAGGTGTTCAAGACCAGCCCTGGCAACGTATCGAGATCCGCTCTTTTCACAAAAATTTGAAAATTAGTGGGGCATGGCATGGTGGCATGTACTTATTTGGTCTCACGTATTTGGGTGGCTGAGGTGGGAGGATCACCTGAGCACAGGAGGCAGAGGCTGCAGTGAACCGTGATCACACCCCTCACCGCACTCCAGCCTGGGCAACAGAGTGAGAACCATCTCAAAATAAAATAAAATAAAATAAAAGTCTTGTTTTTCAGAATTTGGGGGTGCCATTTAAGACATTTTGAAACCTCACAGAACTTTTTTGGGGAACTTGTTGCCTTGGAGATTAGCCTGCCCTGTCCCGCCCCCATGATCTGTACTTGCTCTTTCTCCCTCCTGGCTTCCTTAGTTAAGCCTTGTGTGTACTTGCGAGCCCGTGTCCATCATGCTCTGCCTTCAGTTCTAGACACTGTGGTGTGAATATGCTTGAGTGGAGGCCGCATGCTTCCCAGGAGGGTGTGTATTTCCAGCGTTGACTCTCATGATAGTGTGAAAGGCTCTGGAGAGAATCACAGGCCTCCACAAACAGACAAGGGGAAAAATGTTCCACAGACGTGTTTCAGGGACAACAAGCTTCCCGATCCTAGGCCATGCTGGTCCATAACTGGATCAGGCTGACTCTCCTTCCCCCACACCGCTGGTGTAGACAGGAACAAGAAAGAGAAGTCAGAGACACAGAGAAGCTGTGATTTGCTTGAGGTCACTAAAGTACTTAATGGCAGAGTTCAGACCTGACCTGAGGGGCAACAAAAGACACCCCCTCAAATCCATGGAGAGTAGAGTCTGTCTGAATCAGATCCCAGATTTCCTGGGGCTTTCACGGAGCCAGGTGTGTACACTGAGCTAGGACGGGTTTCCCAGGGTTCTGTGTGGTCACACAACTCAACAATACAGACCAGAAAGCAGTGGCCAGTAGGCTGACTTTGGCTGGTGGGTGTTTTCTGTTTGGCCTGCACAGTGTTTAACTTGTTATTATAGGAAATTCAAACATGCAGAGGGAATTGTACCATCAACAACACACACCCATCACTCTGCTCCAACAATGATCAACCCAGGCCTATCTTGCTTCATCCTATACCCTCCCTCGCTTGCTTCCCTTCTCACCCTCAGATATGTGGAAGCAAATCCAGAGATACCGTTCCATTGCAAATATTTCACTGTGTATCTTTATAATATGGGAATTTGGGGAGTTTCATTTGAGACAAGGTCTCCCTTTGTTGCACAGGCTGGAGTGCAGTGGCACAATCGTGGTTCACTGCAGCCTTGACCTCCCAGGCTCAAGTGATCCTCCCACCTCAGCCTCCCAAGTAACTGTGGTTAAAGGTGTTCACCACCACATCTGGCTAATTTTTTAAATTTTTGTAGAGATGGGGGGTCCCACTATGTTGCCCAGACTGGCCTCAAACTCCTGGGCTCAAATGATTGTTTTGCCTCGGGATTATGGATGTGAGTCACTGTGCCCAGCCAGGAACTTTTACATAATCCTTTTTGACAAAAATTTTCCCCCAAGAAATTAGAAAGTTTTACAAAAAAAAAAAAAAGAATCCAGGTTTCTGTCTTCTCTTAAAAATTTGGAAGCTCTGCCAATCCTGGGCCCAGATGGTAATCACTGGTTAGCGCTGAGTAGATGTTGACTTTTCAGGCAAGGGGTGTGACGTCTACTTTGCCACAGTCCCCACCACTCCCTACCTGGCCATCTGACTCATAACACGTCACCTGCCTGGCTCCTTTAGGCATTTAATTTGTGTAGGAAATTGACCTAAAGGAGATTTTAGAGAAGACATTAAAAACTTGAAGAATGTGAAAATCAGCCAGGAGATAGAACCGTGCTTTAACGCGGGTTATATAACCACACTGGATATGAGGCATTTCGGAATAAACTTTGAAAACTGGAAGTACCAGTTTGTGAATTTTGCTCAGAGAGAACAAGGTGGGGGGTGGGTGGCAGTGGAGAAGCATCTCCTATGTGCCAGTCTCTTCTACCACAGGCTTTCTCTCACGAAATCATCAGTCATATGCAGTAGGAGAAACACCTTCCTATTTTACAGATGAGGAAACTGAGGCAAAGAGAGCTGAAATAGGCTTCCCAAGGCCACTCAGGTCATGAGCAGAAGAGCTAGGATTCAGACCTGACTCTGAAGCGATGCATCCTCACCATGGCCCATCGCTCCTTTAAAGAGCCCCGGACAGAGAATTTGACAAAGTGGGGCCTGGGATGGGTGGGGAAACTACACTAGGTCTTGGGGCTGCTGAGGGCCTGAGGGAAGGAATGGGGAGCCCGGGGGCAGAAGTAGAGGAGAGAGCTGCCCCATGGCCGCAGAGGGCATCTGGGAAAAGACTCTGCTGAAGGTGGCCAGGAGGGCAAAGGTGACGGTGGCCATCGTTACATGGTGGTGGTGGGGAGAGGGGCATGGCTTCTTCTTGTCCCTCTCAGGTGACCCTCTCAGTGGAACCTCCGGACCCTTGATGGGTCCCTTTGTTCCCTTGGGCCTCCTGAGTCTCCAGCCAGGGCCCTGGGCGCTTTGCTGGGAGCTTGGCGTGAGGTCCAGCAGCCCCCATTGCTACCTAGTTCCTTACCAGCCCGGGGCGTCCACCTGCCTCTTCCCTGCCTGGAAGGAAGGCCTTCAGCCTGGTGCGTTCCTGATGCAGCCTCCACCGCCTCTCAGACTCTCACACAAGCTCAGCTCCCTGTCACGTCCTCTCAGGGCCAGGCTTCTCCTTATCACAAGCTTAGACTGTCTGAGTAACTAATTGGATTTGTATCTGCCTCCACACGGGACCCTAAGACCCCTGGGGCTGAGACTCCGTATATACTGGTCATAGCCACACCCCATTCCCTTGCATGGCGCTGTCACACCCAGGCCAGCCACTGACTAGCGCTGGAGGGCAGCAAACAGGAGGCCGGCCACCTGACTGATGGTCCCACACCTTCTCCCTGCAGGCCGTCCCCTTTTCTGGGACTATCCAAGGGGGTCTCCAGGACGGACTTCAGATCACTGTCAATGGGACTGTTCTCAGCTCCAGTGGAAGCAGGTGTGTGTGTGTGTAATGGATGGAAACGTTTCACTCCAGCCTCATCCCTTACTAAACCACTGTGCCTGGGAGCCTGGGTTAGTTCAGACAACAACATCCAAGCTCACGTGCCTGGCTCAGGGGAGGCCCAATGCGTCCCTAACCCATGCTGCTGGACACCACTCCGCAGGCACAACCTGCAGCCGGGGCGCCATTAACCTGGACTCCGGGATGAATGGGGCCCTGGGAGCTGGTGGTTTAAGGAGGGAGTGGGATGGTCAGAGTTGGAGGATTATGTTCTGGGTTGAACCTTGCACACTGTGACTAAGAGTTACAAAAATCAAACCTCCTCCATTTCCCATCACTGCTCTCATCCACTCTGAAGCTCTCCTTCTGCTGACGTGAAAATATTGAAAATTCACATGCAAAGCGATTTGATCTCTTTTGATTTCAAGGCATTTTCTGGAAACTACTAAGTCAATTCAATATACTAACATTGTATCAGGGCAGTTTCCCACTCCCTCCTCCCTCCCAAGGTGGGCTGACTGGGAACACAGAGGAGCTCACATGGCTTCTCAGGGGCTGGGAGGGCTCTAGACCCTCACGCAGGCCTGGCTGACCCCTGCCAAGGAACCCTGACCAGGTGGCACAGGGGTGTGCAGCTCTCTCCTGGCTTGGTGGGAAACCATGGCTGGCTGCCTGCTGAAGTCTGCGGGGCCCACAGAAGAGCCTCTGGTCTCATGGCTCTCTCTCGGAAGCCTCTCTGCCTCAGTCCCAGGGGACCTCTCCTTAAGACCTTCTGGGCCTCGGAGATCCCAGCTCAACCTCAGCTCGGCCACCTAGATTCTTGGTGACCTCCTCTGCCATTGCCATGCTGCTGTGGGACTTCTCTGAGAGCCTGCAGTGCCCCCAGGAGATGCCAAGGGCAGGGAGGCCCCGATCCCCCGTGAACCCTGCAACGAGGGGAATCAGGACCAAGCCTCTGATCTTCCACCCCTTCCTCTCTCCCTGTCCCTCCGCCTCCCCCACCTCCCAGCACCAGGAGGGCTTCCCACTCCCATCCTGTGGAACAGAGACAGATCCTACCTCAGAGGACCCTCTCCTCTCAGGAGCTTTCTGCCTCTCCCTTCCTTGGGGGAGGAATTTCCAAAGGACTACAGGGATGAAGCTGAAGGACTCCAAAGGAAAAAATACATGCAGAGATATTTCTAATGCAATCTTCTCCATTTATTCATTTAATTAATTAATTGTTTTCTTTTGAGACAGGGACTCTTTTCTTTCACCCAGGCTGGAGTGCAGTGGTACGACCATAGCTCACTGCAGCCTCAAATTCCTGGGCTCAAGAGATCCTCCCATCTCAGCCCCCCAAGCAGCTGGGACTATAGGCATGCATCATGATGCCTAGCTAATTAAATATATATATCATATATATATTTTTTTTAAGTAGAGATGATATCTCGCTCTGTTGCTCAGGCTGGTCTTCCACTCCTGGGCTCAAGTGATCTGCCTGCCTCAGCCTCCCAAAGTGTGGTGATTACAGGCGTGAGCCATTGCGCCTGGCCCCAATTTCACATGCTCTTTACATTTCTTCTCTTCTTTTCCACTTAGTCAGGCAAGTTCTGGCCTCCAACAAGTGTCCACTGGCACGGGAGGCTGTCTCTTCTAGGTGTGCTTAACAACTTCCATCTTTGGTACCAACTGGTAATCACTTTCCAAGACCTATGCTTCTTGTGCAAGATCCCAGACAAATGCAGGGCAGAGGCGCCAAGGCCCTCCTGTGCCTATCCCTGGCAATAAACCATGCCACAGAGGACTATTTGCTTTCCCTGGGCCTAGGTTTGCTGTGGACTTTCAGACCGGCTTCAGTGGAAACGACATTGCCTTCCACTTCAACCCCCGGTTTGAAGACGGAGGGTACGTGGTGTGCAACACGAGGCAGAAAAGAAGATGGGGGCCCGAGGAGAGGAAGATGCACATGCCCCTCCAGAAGGGGATGCCCTTTGACCTCTGCTTCCTGGTGCAGAGCTCGGATTTCAAGGTGAGCAGGAATCCCCTCCCTACCTCTCACCCACAGGACTCCCAGCCCTATCAGGTGAATGTGAACAGCCTTTAAGTAATCACTTTAATTGACATTCAGCCAGAGTGACACCACTACACAGATAACACGACCATTTCCTTGTAAGGTGTTACCCATGGCTGCGTAGTCTCCTTCTGCACCTTCACCTGAATCTACAGGTGCGCCTGCTGCTTCTTTGACTCTGAAAATAAGAACTAGAGGAGTCATCACGTTGCTGTTTGGTGTTGTGTGTCTTTGAATTCCAAGCTCATTCCATTCCTCTGCTGTCACCATTCCTCCTCTCCAGGTCGCTGGTAACATTTACGTTTCAGCGACATTGTTCCAGCCTTTATCCAGGGTCTATTAAGGGTATAGTTTTGTAAGCACATTACAAATTACCTTTGCAAGGAGAGTAGGTCTCTGGGCTTGAGAAGCTGGTGGGTAAGTCAGTCTGAGTATGCTTATCTGAGATAAGGATGTTCCCATCCACTCAGTATGCAACCCGAGGTCACCTCTCCTCTGTTCCCCGTGAGCATTTTATGCATATTTCAATAATATCCCTGCAACCATAAAAAGGAATGAGATCATGTCCTTTGCAGGAACATGGATGGAACTGGAAGCCATTGCAGGAGCAGAAAACCAAACACCGCATGTTCTCACTGATAAGTAGGAGCTGAACGATGAGAACACATGGATACAAGCAGGGAAACAACACACATTGGGGCCTGGTCAGGGAAGGAGAGCATCAGGAAGATTAGTTACTGGATGCTGGGCTTGATACCTAGGTGATGGGTTGATCTGTGCAGCCAACCACCACGGCACCCGTTTACCTAGTTAGCAAACCTGCACATGCTGTACTCGTACCCTGGAACTTAAAATAAAAGTTGAAGGGGCTGGGCATGGCAGCTCACCCCTATAATCCAAGCACTTTGGGAGCCTGAGGAGGATGGATCACTTGAGGTCAGGAGTTCAAGACCATCCTGGCCAACATGGTGAAACCCTGTCTCTACTAAAAATACAAAAATTAGCTGGGCATGGTGGTGGGCGCCTGTAATCCCAGCTACTCGGGAGGCTGAGGCAGGAGAATTACTTGAACCACTGCACTCCAGCCTGGGTGACAGAGTGACACTCTGTCTCAAAAAAAAAAAGAAAAAGTTGAAGGAAAAATAAGCAATAAATAAATGAAGCCCCAGGTGAGCTAAGACTAGAAAGACAAACCTACTGCAGTAAACGACCAGAAGAACGAAAAGCCAACCACTGGAGCCCAGTAGAGACTCGGGTTGATGCCCTTCGGGTCACACACATTCCTGTAACTGGCCCCACAGTGAGGCCCAGACTCAGGTCTTCATTTTCTAGAAGGAGGGTCCAGGAACGCGGGGGGGGTCCCCATCCTGGCCTGGGGTGCCTGCCCCGAAACACGTGCTCTCCTCTGGCAGGTGATGGTGAACGGGAGCCTCTTCGTGCAGTACTTCCACCGCGTGCCCTTCCACCGTGTGGACACCATCTCCGTCAATGGCTCTGTGCAGCTGTCCTACATCAGCTTCCAGGTCAGACTGTCCACCTGGCACCAGTCCCCGGGGCTGGGATGCAGGGCCCAGCGTAGCTGTGCCTAGGCCCTGCTGGGTGGACCCAAGCCAATCTCCTACCCAGGTGACTCTGGGGACAACCTCTGCTTCCCTGTCCCAGTGCCTGCCCACCCCTTCTCCTCTGTCACTCTGCCCCCCCTTCTGTGTCACCTGCCTTGGTCTCCCAGACTCCTCGGCTACCCCTTTCTCCTCATCCCTTGATTTCCACCCTGGTTAGGAGGCCATGTTGTTCTAGAAAGAGCCCAGGCTCAGGAACTAAACTGAATCCAGTTCAGATTCCCAGCTCTGCCATTCATCCTCTGTGGGATCTTAGACAAGCGACTTTGCCTCTCTCAGCCTCAGTTTCCTCATCTGTAGAATGAGCATGGTCATTGCCTGCCCCCCGTGGGTGGTTGTGTGGTTCAGTGAGGAGACAGATATCAGAGGTCACACAATGGCCCCCTGGGCCCACACCAGGGTCTGTTTGACCTGTGTGTTTTAAAGACTTTGAATGTGTTGCCAACATCTGAAAGGTCAGGAGAGCCGGCTACGGTGGTGGAGGTCTGCAATCCTGGCTACCCAAGAGGCTGAGGCGGGAGAATCCCTGGAGCCCAGGAATTAGAGTTCTGCCTGGGCAACACAGCAAGACCCCATCTCTAAAAACTTCTTGTTTGAATAACAAAATAAAATAAATAAAACTAAAGAAGGTCAGGAGATACCAATACCACATGAAAAACGGGAAGATGAGGGTATGCTGGGCCCACATTCCCACAGGGCACTGGCAGCTGGATGGGAGCTGCTGTTACCCTTTTGGCATTCGAGGGAGTTCCCTGAGATGAGCGAAGTGCGCAGTAGGCCCTCAGCAAATCTGGGCTCCTCACCCTTTGGTCCTCATCTCTCATTCCGTCCTTCCCTGACTCTCTCCCCTGCAGGTGGAAGGGGAGGGAAGAGCTGGAGGGAGACTGCCCCTCTGTGCTGCTCACCGGAGCCTGGCCCTTTCCCCTCCCGCCTCAGTATGGCCCTAACCCCCTTGCCGCATCCCCCTGCCTGCCTGGTCTCTCCCTCTTGCCCCTGCCTCTGCCTTTCAGCTTCTCCTTGGCTCTATTAATGCTTTTCCTCACCGGCCGGTGCCTTTTGTTTTAACAGAACCCCCGCACAGTCCCTGTTCAGCCCGCCTTCTCCATGGTGCCGTTCTCCCAGCCTGTCTGTTTCCCACCCAGGCCCAGGGGGCGCAGACAAAAAGTGAGTTCAACACAGAGGCCCCGGGTGGCTGAGCAGACAGCAGGAAGGACCGAGGGTCTGAGAGGCCGGCCCCAGCCAGGAGGACACCAGGGCCTACAGCCCCATCGTGCCCACTCAAGAGCTCCCTGTCTCTGTCCGCTGGACACCCAGAGCTGGGGACCTGGGGGTCGCCCTGGATTCTTCACTCCCCCTTCTTTATGTCTCTCCAAGGCACCAACGTATCTCCCTCCCAAAGTCACCACCGTAGCCCAGGCCTCTGGGATTCCTCACCATGACGACAGGGGTCCAGTTCCCCACCCCCCCACACCCAACCACTGCCCCAGTGACCTTCTTATGAGAAAATCTGATCACACCCTCTCCCTGCTTAAAAATCTTAACAGCCCCAAGCCCTTCAAATACAGCCCAAATTCCCCAGCAGGGCATACAGGTTCCTCCCGAGTCTGGCCCCAATCAACCTCCCTGCCTCACCCCCAACCCACGAAGCTCACGCAGCCTCTGCAGCTCACTCAGGGCCCGCTCGGGCCACCATGCTTTTGCATATGCTGTCCCTGGCCCCGGAAGCACCCTCTGCCAGCCTGCCCCCAGCACACGCCTAATCGCCCTTCCGTGCTCTGCCTAAGTGTCTCTCCTCTGGGAGTCCTCCCTGCCCAGAATATTGTTGGACGCTCCCGCCATGTCCCCATGGAGTCTGTACATATCTGCGCCACGCCAGTTCACAGCACCCCATTGTAACTGTGTTTGCGTGTCTGTCCCTGTCACTCCACCCCCATCTCCCTATGCCCATGAGGCCCCAGAGGGCTAGGACTGTGGCTTGTTCATTTGCACAGTGCCTGGCACTCACTAGGGGCTCAGTGAATGAATGAATGTGGAATGTGGTTCTCACAGCCAGGGAGAATGGGATACCAGCCAGGGCAAGAACAGTCTACTGGGTGGGGCAGGATCCAGGACAAGGAGGCGAGCAGCCCTTCCTCTGGCCACTCAAGCAGTGGGGACTGGGAGGAGGGGCGCTTGGTCTACACAGTCTTCCTATGGCCCATTACGGTACAGACAGGGCACCTGCCTCCTGCCACGCTGACTTCAGGACTGGTCGAGCCCCAGGGAACTTTTGCAGGGCAGCCCAACTTCGGCCCTGGTCCTGGCGCTGGGGAGGATAGAAAGTGTGCTGGATACAGTCACACAGAACTGGCTGCCGTTTTGGATTTGGTCCCTTCCACCTGGGCGAGCTTGGGCAAGTTGCTTAATCTTCCTGAGCCTCATTGTCTCACCAGGGACACAGGAGCTGAGGCTGCTTCCCTCATTGGAAAGCACTGAAGCCCAGGAATCGACCCACAGTAGGCCTTCAACAAACACCCCTTCTCACCTTACGGGTGAAATATGGCCCTGGGAGTAACGCTCTCGGCTGTGGGAGCTACAGAAAGCAGTGAGGTCTCTATCAAACCCAGCCTCCTCTCTCTTGAGAGGAACAAATGGGGATACCCTACCCCGCAACCCCAAAGCCCTGTGCACCTGGGGGTAAAAATCTGGGTGCCATGGGCTCAGGAAGGCTTGCTTGGGAGCAAGAGGGAGGCGGGTATGTCTGGGGGGGCATTTCTGAGCACAAGAGCCTCCCTGGAGTTCTGCCATCATCTCTTCCCGTTCTGTGGTGCCCGTGATAACCACTGTTCTGACTCTCCTCACCCCTCCAGCCTCCTGGCGTGCGGCCTGCCAACCCGGCTCCCATTGTAAGTCTCTCGTTTTCTTTTTGGATCCTCTTCATTTTGGCTCTTCTGGGCTCATGGAGGAGGTAGGGCCCGGCATTGGGCCTCTCCCACTGGGAGTGGGGAGGCCAGAGGCCAGGCCCTTGACCGTCTGCCCGGCCTGGTGAGGTAAGGGGTTGGATGTGGTAGGCTGGCCGTGATGAAACAACCTGAGTTGCAACCCCGTGGGCAGCCACGGAAGACCGTGTCCCACATTCCCTTCTCCCAACTGCAAAGGGAGGCTAGGCTGAGAGACGTTTCCCTGAGAGGAAAGATGGGCCAGAGCCACCAGCGTCCCCATCTGTCTTCTCCAGGGTTCTAACCTTTGCCCTCCCTCATCCTCTTGAGAGAAGAAACACCTGGACCCACCCTCTGTGGGGTCTGTGGGGCCATTGGGCTGATTACACCCCCTGGAGGTGCCTGCCGTGTGGCGCCCTCTGGTGGGAGCTGGTGGTCTTCACATGGGAGAGCCTGAGTGAGACCTGGTTTCTTTCTTCCAGACCCAGACAGTCATCCACACGGTGCAGAGCGCCCCTGGACAGATGTTCTCTGTAAGTCTACAAGTTCTGGCCAGTTCACAGCTGCACAGTGTCCTCCTTCACCAAGAACTAAACTCCCTAGAGCCCTAGAGTCAGGAAGAAAGCGGTTTAGCAAAGAGGATGGGGACATCTGGGGCTGAGTCCTTGGCTCAGGTGACATGTGGCTAAAGCTGTTCTTGGGACAGCAGAGATTCTGGAAGAAGCAGGATTTATCCAGTGGTGGAAGAGGCAGGTTCCCTAGAGACCGGGAGGGAAACTGGTCCACCTGTCACCAAGTGGGGAGTACAGTGGCCCCAGCACCCGGATGTGAGGTTCCTGGCCCTGCATCCTGCGTCCCCGGGATGTCACTCCTGATCACAGGCTTAAGCTCTTCTCCTACTGGTGCAAATCAGGCCAGGAGTTTAGCGTTAGTGGGGCTGCCTGTGGAGAGGTTGAGGGGCAGGTGACCGTGGTGGGGTCCGGGAACACAGCAGGAAGTTCCAGGAAGGCTAACATGAAAAGGGAGGTGGACGGAAGAGTCCAAGGGCCAACGCCTCACGAGGTCAGCCTCACAGTGGAGCCCCCTCTAGAATGCGTGGGGGCGCGTGGGTGAGTGCTCGTGCACACATGTGCTCTCCCATTGAATTTCCTGGTTTCTTTTCAACAGACTCCTGCCCTCCCACCTATGATGTACCCCCACCCCGCCTATGTAAGTGGCTTATCAGGGAGGGCGGAGGTTCTGTTTGTGGTGGGCAGGCTGGGGGTGAAGAGCCACTGCGGGGGTATCCACTGGCCTTGAAAAATGAAAAGCGGTCCTTTGGTAAGCTGAAGGGCTTCAAAGCATCCCAGCGAAGTAGAAGACTGTGGAGAGGAGTTTTCAACCTTAAAACTGTCATGTCATTGTGAGCACATTGCATGGCCCTCCCTTTTCACCCCATGAGTCTTGTTGTGTTTGGCCAAAGTTCCTTTCGTGACACTAATCTAAGCCCATGAATTTGAGGAGCACTGGAAAGGTTTCCTTTGGCTTTTACGGAACCGAGTAAAGCTATCGCGGGCTTCCTCTCAGCTGACAGCCCAGAGTCATGGGAACTGGTACAGTCTTCCCCTTCCATGTGGCGGCGGCCCTGGCTGTCACTGGCTGCTCTGTCCCCCTTCTTCCCACAGCCAATGCCTTTTGTCACCACCATTCTGGGAGGACTGTATCCATCCAAGTCCATCATCCTGACGGGCACTGTCCTGCCCAGTGCTCAGAGGTAAGCCAAGGTCTCCAGTGACCTCTGGGAAGAGAGAGCCCTTCAAGGTCATTCCAGCCATTCCCCTGGCTTCGGGCAGGCTGCAGATGACGGGGAGGAAATGGGGCTCAGAACTCAGAGGACAAAGCTTCAGGTGGGCCGCCCACCCCAGGTTCCACATCAACCTGTGCTCTGGGAGCCACATCGCCTTCCACCTGAACCCCCGTTTTGATGAGAACGCTGTGGTCCGCAACACCCAGATCAACAACTGTTGGGGGTCTGAGGAGCGAAGTCTGCCCCGAAAAATGCCCTTCGTCCGAGGCCAGAGCTTCTCGGTGAGGCACCGCAGTCTGGAGCTCGGAGAGGCTCCTATGGGTGCACAGGGGGAGGGGGAAAGGAGGTCTGGGGTGCCTTGAACAGGATGGGGGCTGATGCCTCTGGGATGAGGACCCAGAAGAAGAGAAGGTGGCCAACAAATTATTATTATTATTATTATTATTATTATTATTATTATTATTATTACTATCCCACATGAAGGAAGTGTTGGGATCTGGTTTTTCAGATGAGGAAAGAAACTCACAAGTGCAGGTTACTTGCTTGCAGTCACACAGCCAGTAAGTGTCAAGTCAGATCCAAGAAGGAGGTGTTTTTCATTTCTTCACTTATTCATTCAACAATGATTTTCCTGTGGCCCGCTTTGTGCAGGAAGCAGCCCGCGTGCTGGGGGCGCAGTCATGAAGCAGGCAGACCGGGTCCTGCCTCCAGGGAGCTTACAGTTTAGGTGGCGAAGGAACAAGGAAAGTAAAGCATGGACAGATTGTCACAGATAACGACAGTGCCACGCACAAAGCAAAACAGAGCGATGAGATAGTGTGAGCCTGGGAGGGGCAGCGAGGGCCAACGTGCAGAGGGGCAGGTGTGGCCTGTCCAGGAACAGCAGGCAGGCGTGCTCCGCCCTGACTACACATTCAAACCACCCAGGGAGCTTGCAAAGGAAATATCAGTGCTGGGGCCCCAGCCCAGGCCAGTGAGGCGGTCAGCCGGGCATTCGCATTTTAAAAATATGCCTTAAGTGATTATACTCTGCAATCAGTTGAAAATGAGCGATGTAGGGCTTTGCAGTCATGGAGTCAGGGAGCAACATTCTTTGATTTGTGGACAGCTGTGTGACCTCGGGCAAGTGACTTAACTACTCTGTGTTTCACTTTCCTCATCTACAAAATGGAGTTGATAATCATATGAGTCTCCTAGAGTTGTAAGAATGGAATGAGACAGTATCTGTAGCGTGCGTAGGACAGTGCCTGGCACACGGTGTGTGTGATAGGAGTGTTAGCTATTGCGAAGGGAAGGAGGTTTTAACATTTGTACCCTGACTGCCTCATGGAGAAGGCATTGGGGTGGAAAAGACCAGTTAGGAGGCTGATGCTGCAGGAGCCCAGGCCCGGAGCACTCCTGTGTGCTGGGCCCGAGGGATGCAGACAGCACAGGCCAGCGCTCTCGTCCCTGATGGGGTGGGAACAGTATTGTAGGCCAGGGAACAGTACAAGGGAAGGAGCATGCACAGCCTGTTTAGTGAGGCGTCGTCGCTCAGTGGGGATGGAGCGCAGGTGAGGGGCTTATTAACGTCTGAGGAGAGAAGGAGGGAGGGAGGGAAGGAGGGAGGGAGACAGGAGGCTGCAGTGTGAGTGGAGGACTTCCCAAGTGTAGTGCAAACGGCACGATCTCCGCACAGGTGTGGATCTTGTGTGACGCGCACTGCCTCAAGGTGGCCGTGGATGGTCAGCACCTGTTTGAATATTACCATCGCCTGAGGAACCTGCCCGCCATCAACAAACTGGAAGTGGGGGGCGACATCCAGCTGACCCACGTGCAGACATAGGCGGCTCCCTGGCCCTGGGGCCGGGGCTGGGGTGGGGGGCAGTCTGGGTCTTCTCATCATCTCCACGTCCCAGGCCCAGCCTTTCCAACCCTGCCTGGGATCTGGGCTTTAATGCAGAGGCCATGCCCTTGTCTGGTCCTGCTTCTGGCTACGGCCACCCTGGAACGGAGAAGGCAGCTGACCGGGATTGCCTTCCTCAGCCGCGGCAGCACCTGGGGCTCCAGCTGCCCAAATCCGACCATTCCAGGAGGCGGGCACAGCCAGGGAGAGGGAGGAGTGGGCAGTGAAGATGAAGCCCACGCTCAGTCCCCTCCCTTCCCCCACACGGCTCCACCCCAGTCCCAAGTCACCAGCTGTCCACTCCTGGTGGGAGGTGGCCTCCTCAGCCCCTCCTCTCTGACCTTTCACCTCACTCTCACCTTGCACCCTGCACCAACCCTTCACCCCCTCCTGGAAAGCAGGCCTGATGGCATCCCACTGGCCTCCACCAACTGACCGGAGTGTTCTCTTCAGGGGACTGGCTCCTTTCCCAGTGTCCTTAAAATAAAGAAATGAAAATGCTTGTTGGTACATTCATGCGGGTTGACCGTGGCTGCTTTAATTCATTTGGAGACATTTTGGAGTCTGTGGAATCGGGCAGGGGTGCTGCAGAGAGGAGTGGGACGGGAGAGCATGGACTCCCTTTGGGTGTTGGAGAAAGCAGGCTGGGGCTCCAGCCTTTTGGGCAGGAGTCTCGGACACAGGAAAGGTGGTAATGGGGGACCCCAGGAAACAGCCCCAGGTCTCTGAGATGGGAGAGGGGCTGGGGCAGAGCCTGTGAGGGCCACAGCAGGGCCAGAGCTGGCTCCTCAGACCTGGCATCCCAGTGGGAGGAGGTGGCTTGGGGAAGGGGTGTCAGGAGAAGCCGACCCAAAGCACCGTCTGGGTGTGTGTTCCACTGTGGGTCTCCCTGGCATTAGGGGTTAGGGCTTGCATGGGAAAAGTGGTTCTGTGTCCATGTGTGGGGTTCTGCCAGCCACTGGGCCACTGCCTGGCAGCCCAGCTCTGCGTCCATGTGATGCCAACACATCCTGCTCAGCCCAGCAAGAATCCAGTTCCTCAGGCCCCAGCGTAGTCCTCAGAGCAGTGGCACCAGCAGCACCCAGGAGCTTGTTGGAAACGCAGCATCCTGCACCCCGCCCAGCCTGCGAGATCAGAGTCTCCGTTTTCACAGGACTCCAGACGAGGCGTGCACATTAAAGCTGGGAAGCCCTGGTCCAGAGTGGACTCCTGGCCGTGTTGCTGAGATGCACAGCTGTCATGCAGGGCACGTCTGGAGCCTGAAGTTGGCACTGCACCTTCTCCTGCCACCTGAGACGCTGCTGCTAGAAGGAGGAGGGGAGAGGGAGGGTCCCGGGCCAGGGTGCCCTGGAGGCACAGGCCAAACCCCAGCTGGGAGCCACATGTTGCCAGGACCCCAGCAGCCACCGCTGAGCTCCTTCCTTGGTTCTGACCAGGAGAGGGAAACGGGCCCAGTCTCTTGAGAAGCTTTCCCTGGCCGTCTCCAAACCCAGGAGGGTCCCTAGTCCCTCGGGCGAGGATGCTGTGACCCACACTTGCCTCAATACCCTGCCTTCCCAGGGGCCACATCCGTACTGGCCAAAGTTGCATGAGACAGGTGGCCCCAGGGCAAAACGCTGTCTTTCTAAGACAGTGTCCAAGAAGAATCTCAAGACCTTCCCTGAAGCTCTAGCCTCGTACGAGATTCCCACTCTCACCAGACCCCATGTCAGATTCTTTGTGTGGGAGACAGGCCTGTGCCCTCCACCCTACCACAGGTCTTTGGACCAGCACGAAGCTCCATCTGCTGCTGTCACACCTGGCAGCCATTTCAGAGGAGCCATGGCCTGCCTGGGGTGTCCCTCTGTGTCCCTCTGTGGGGGATCTGTCCAGGCTGTGACACCCACCAGCTCCCCACTCTATATAACTCAGGGCCATGTTCCCTACAAAACATCCCACCCCACACACACACATACAGTGTGATTAAAGTAAAATTCCATCATATAAATATCTCCATCAAGGAATCATACAGGGAAGGCCCAAGTAGCCGTTGGGAACAGACTATGGTCTTAGTTTTTTAAACAGAGGCATAAATAATTATACACAAGGCAGTTAAACACACAGTGGCACAACAGCACCTCCTGGTGGTCACTTGAAGTGGTGCACTCAGCAGCGGGTTCCATCTTTCACCCACTTGCCAGGTCTAGCATTGAAGATTTCGTCTCCAAGGGACCAGGGAGGCCCCAGCTTGAGAGAGGAGGCTCCGATCAATCCAGGGTGCTACTTGGTACTGGAAGTCAAGTAAAGGGCTTGATGGGGAACAAGATGAGAAATAAGACATGACGCTGGAGGATACCACTTTCCTCCATCTCCCCAGGCCCTGTGACCTCAGATAATGCAGAGCTGGCTCCATGGTTAAGTTCTGTGCCGGCAGCTTTAACCCCTCCTGTGGGCCGTCAGAGGGCTGACATCTCCAGGCTCCTGGGCTGCGCTGCCGCCTTGTCCGCTTGTAGGTAAATACAGCACCAAAGGTATCTTCATGAAAGCACTTCTGGCTCTTTTAGGTGGAAACAGAGACCAATGTGTCAAGTCCAGGCTGGGATGAGCCCCTGGGGCTGCCCAGCTTCCCTATCACGTGGACCTTCATGAGCCATCTGTCTTCCCAACTGTCATACTTAGACTGTGCTGGAATCTGGTTTAGAGCCTAACCCCGCTCAGCACCTGCTCTGGAGCGGGCCCTCTAACCATCTCCAAAGCTTTACTTGGCATTCCCATGTCCTGACCAGTGCTCACCCCCCACCCAAGACGCTCCAGGAAGTGTGAGCTCTGAGATAAATACGTTTGGGAAATGCTGTGTCCTTGCTTTGCTCCCAGCCTTGAAGGGTCCCGACGCACAGCAGCACGTTGAAGCCTCCCAGAAGCCTTGTAGTAAAGCAACGTGCTTGCCTTGGCTTAACTAAGCATGTCCCAGGCTATTCGACCTTGGAACTTTTTGATGCCAAATATCTACTGACCCATTCAACCCATTTGGGGAAATGCCTGTTATCTCCTCACTGTCCTTCCAACACGCCAGCTTAACTCCCACCCCCGGGCCTTTGTACCTGCTGCCCCCTCCAGAACAGCCCCGAGTGTTTCCTTCAGTATCCACGGGGCTCCTCCTCACTATCTCGGGTTTATTCTCAGACACCACCTTCCAGCTCTGCCTTCCCTGGCCACCCTATTTACAATTACACTCCCCAGCGTTTCCTGGGCTGTTTCCTGCTGTTTTTCTCCGAAGCACTACACCTCTTCCTTGTTTGGGTTTGTCAGCCCCAGAAGAATGTAAAGAATTTTTGCTTGTTTCATTTACTGCTCTATCCCTGACACATAGTAGGTGCTCAATAAATGTTCAGTTAAACGTATGAATGTGTCTTAGGGAGAGTATGGAAGTGATAATCACAGGCTTTGGAACCAGAGAGAGGCAGACTGAACTCTAGGCTCTTACTGCTGTGGACCCCGTAGGCCTCCTTCCCTCTGTAAAGCAGGGTGCTTCCCTCATAAAGTCCTCGGCAGGACTGAATGAAATGCCACATGAAAATCCCTGGCAAGCACTTGGCCCCGTGGAAACCCTTGATAAATATCACTATTATCTTCATCAATGAAATGCAAGCCCTTCCTGCCGCGGGGATGCGGGTGAACAGACGCCAGCCTGGGTGTGAATAAGAAGTGTGAGGTTCACACGAGGCTGACGGGGGACAGCCTTGCTCTCCCCTGTGTTCACAGCCTTGCTTTGGCGACACAGATACTTTCTGAAAGGGGGTTTGGGGAGAGGCCAAGGAGACTCTCCCGCCCCCATTCCACAGACGGCAAAATGGAACCCATTCTCCCGACTTCCCAAAGCTGCGACCAGTCCGGGATGTGCAGCGGGGCCTTCTGACAGCCCACCCAACTCAGATCTCAGCCACTGCTAAGATGCTCTTGGGGTCCAGAACTTTTCTGGGCCTGACTCCCCTGGGTCTACCTGCCACCCCTGGTCCTGGCTCCAGTGGCCTGTGCCTTGGCCAACACCCTCAGCCCACACTCCCACTACTATACCTTGAGCTGAAAGAAATAGTCCTCGACCTGCTCCTCATTCAAGTTCAGCTTGGCAGCCACCAGCTGCTTCAGGGTGTGGGCCACATCCCAGGCCATGCGCACATCCCCGCAAACATAGAGGTGGCCCCGCTCCTCGTGGAGCACACGGAGCACCTCGCTGGCCAGCTGCTGCCGCAGGTTATCCTGAACATAGACCTGAAACCAGACGAAGTGGTGGGTCCAGTCCCCGGCCGCTGGGGACAAGGCTTGCAGACAGGCCTGCTGGCCTCAGGGAGGTGGGGAGAGGGCACTAAGGGCTGTGGAGTGAGTCCCCTCCCAGCCAGGACCTTGCAAGGGGCCAGGCTCAGGATGAGGAGGAGCACAGATGCCCTGGGGGCTGGGCTGGGAGTAGAGAGATAAATGCTGGACGCAGTCCTGCCCTCGAGGGGCTGACCATCCAGTGGGGGCTCCCAGACTGTCTCTGAATTTGCCATGCTTCAAAGAGGCATTAATAAAGGCAGCCCCCCCCCCCCCCAGGGCTCTGCCTACACCCCGGAAAAAGGAGCCTCTCAATGCAGATTGTCCATCAGGTCCCTGCAGGGTACAGATCCTGGGCTCCCCAGTGAGAAGATCCGGGAGTCAGTCAGGAACTCTCTGCTCCGGCTCCACAGAGGATGCCCACTGGCCCCAGCACTGGGCACAGAGCACTGGGCCCGGGAGGTGCCCTGATGGGACAGACGTGTGAGGGCTGAGAGTCTATTCTGACCACCCCAGGCTCAGGGGGCAACGCGGCCTGGGGGCAGCAGAGCCCGTCTGAGGGCCATGGTAGAAGCATTGGCCGCCCTCCAGCCTTGCTGGGTTTGAGCGTAGCCAGCCTGCACCACCTCTCCCCAGGCAGTCGCGTGTCCCAGGGGACCTGCTGGGGACCTTCAGCAGGCTGGGCTCTGGGCTTAACCCGCGTGTGACCTAGGTTAGTCCTGAACCTCTCCGGCCTTGTCACTTCTACTGGAAGAGAGAGCATAATGCTCTTCACAGCATCGCCCTGATGGTTGTGAACTATCCGCACTTCAGAGCTCAGGAGCTGAAGGCTCAGGGAGGCGAGGGGCCTGTGGGGACCCAGGGCTCACCTTGGAGCCTGTGTGTGTAACGCTTCACCTGTTTTGAGGCTCCATTTATCTTGGGCTTGCCAGGCAGGCGGGAGTAAGCTGTGTGCACCGCATGCAGCACCCCTTCTGGGCAGTCTCCAGCATCTCCTCGCGGTAGAGTGGTCCTCATCTGGGCGGCAGCACCTGAACACCAGGGTCATGCGGCCTCCCCCGCACTCCTGCAGGAGTCCCGGGCTGTTGTTATCATGTTGGCCACCAGAGGGCGACACGGCTCCAAGCCGAACTGGAATTCTCACTTCCCTCCCACAAGTATCCTAGCTAGGTAACAGCATTGTCCCCACTTTACAGATGAGGAAACTGAGGCCCAGGACATTCCGATCACTCATCCATAGTCACACAACTCAAAGCACAGATGCAGGATTCCCTCAGCCCTTCGGAGGTCAAAAGCAGGGACTTTCCCGTTACCTCCACTCCTGGAAGAAGGAGCCGCGGCTCCAATGCCTGAGGCGGGAAGGCGGCCGTTCTCACCCACAGAGGCCCGCACAGGGAGGCAAACGTAGGAGGCCTTCCCTCCAGAAAGGTCCAGGAGCCGTTTGTGGGGCTGCAGTTCTGCTTCTAGGCAGGCGCTGCCCCCTGGTGCCCCTCCCACCTGGGAAGCCTCCAGCCTTACCCTTGTGCTGGGAGTCATGGAGCCGCTGCTGCCAGAAACTGCGGAAGGGGGCGATGCCTGTGCCAGGCCCGACCAGGATGCAAGGATGGGAGGGGTCCTCGGGGAGGTGGAAGCCGCTGGCGCTGAAGAGGACAGGAGAAGACGGGGCCAGCCCTCAGACACCCCGGGCCCACACACACACAGGGTGGCTGGGGAGCTGGGCCTGTGGGGGGCGGTCGTGAGGGGGTGGAGAGGACAAGCAGCTGCTATTTGATTTCCCACGTCCTGCAGGCTGCTTCACCTCTGTCCAGCCACCAGCACCTCCCCCAGGTCCTTCTGAAAAAGGGCCAAGCTCACTGGACTCTGGGCCCCTCCAGCACTGCTGTCATCGCTGTCCCTGCTAGAGACAGCCACAGCGGTGTGACCCCAGTGTCTTCTTTATGGACCAAGGGACCCTGAGCAGCACCTAAACCCCAGATCTCCCCCTTTCCTCCCGGAACCCCAGGGGTCAGCGGTCCCACAGGGGACAGAGCGGAAGCGGTGCTTACTTCCGCAGAAAGCAGGGCACTGGGTCTCGGGGCTTCAGGCTGTTGAGCCATGTGCTGCAGACGCCGCGGTGCAGGGGACCCTGGCCATCCGCAACGATAACACAAAGTGACCAACGTCCCCCACTGCCCATGCGCAAACCGTGCCAGCTGCTCCACCCACACCACGGCCTCCTTGGACGCCCCCACTCAGGCACTCTCAGGACTCAATAAGCAGCTGTTTGTCCTCCTGGTTCTGAGCTCCACCCTCTGAGAGCCCAGAGCTGAGGAAGGTTGAAAGGGACTTAGAGAGGCTGCAAGCTGCTCCTTCTGCCAATGCGGAAACCGAGTCCCAGAGAGGAAAAGTGACTTGGACAAGGTCCCTCAGGTCGTGGCGGAATCAGGTGGACAGCTCAGGTTCCCTGACTTCTACTCCAGTGCTCCTTCCAAAGACTTTCTCCAGGAACACCCCCAGCTCACCTCTGAGCTCCACTGAAGCAGCATGAAGTGACCCCTCGGGGTGGCCACTGCTGTGTGCGCTCATGAGCATCGCCCTTGCTGGCAGCAACCCTGGGTGGTGGATGAGCTCCACGCATTTCAGCCTGCTCTGGCGCCTCGCTTTCCTCCTCAGTGGCACCTCCTGGGCTTGTAGAAACCCAGGAGGTCTCTCTGGGTTCTGTTCCCCTTACAGTGGCCCAGCACTTGAAGGAGGCCTCCCACCAACTGCAGAGGTCCCCCTGGTTTTCCTCGGGATTGAACCTTGCTCTCACAGGACATGTTGGCCTCTCCTCTCCTGGTCTGGGTGGGTGTTCTCTAGCAGGGCAGAGTCTCTGCCAAGGTTTTATAAACTGTGTTTTTGCTTCCTAGAGGACAGAGGGCTCGGAAGTGTGGGCAGCTCCCAGCTTTGCCAACCCAGGAAACTCTCAGTTACAGAGGGCAGGGCAGGGGGCAGAGGCCAGTGGTGGAGCCGAGACCACCTGGATGAGATGTTGGCCTCCCCCTCTATGGCAGCATCACCCCCCTTCGCTGCCCTCCGTGACCCCGACCTTTCCTTCTTGGCTTCTGCACAATGAGAATCATCTAATTATTCCTAAACCCATCTCTCCACTGCTGCCTCTAGATGCTCCCTGAGGGCAGGGCTGATGTCTGTTGTATTTCCCTACCCGCTCCAGTACCGGGCATGGGGAGGTGTGAAATAAACCACCACTGAATGAGCTCAGTGAGTGAATGGAAAATCAATGTAGAATCTCCCCTGCATTCAGGCTGCACAATCAGGAAGACTAAGAACCACTGGATTCTCACCAAGGGTTGGGTGCTCTCCACGTCTGATCTCATTAAATTGTCCCAAGAGTAGTGCAACAGTGGCATGGTGGAGGACTTGGACTCAGCAGTTGGACTACCCAGGTCCGAATCTCAGCTCTCCACTTACTAACAGTGTGACTTTCTGTGCCACCTGTAAAATGCACACAGTGCCTACTCCACATGGTAACTGATCATATATGCACAAAAGGCTTGGTTTAGTGCCTGGGTCCTAGAGATCTCTCCCACACACCTCCTATTACCGTTGACAACTCTGGGCTGTGGGTGTTCCCTCCCTCCTTGAACTGATGAGGGAGCTGAAGCTGAGTGGCTACTCCAGAGCCTCTGCCCCGGGCTCTCCTCGGGTGTGGGACATGAGCACGGCCACAGTCAGGTGGATCTCCGTGGGCGTGTGATCCCGGGAGGAGCTGATGGAGTAGAACCTGGGCTTCAGAATGGGGAGCTGGGAAAGCAGGAAGCCAGCAGACACCTGCAGGGATGGGAACTCCTCCAGCACCTCCAGGAACGTGGGGCTATTGGTGAACTTCCACTTGCTGTACTCTGAGGGCTGAAAGCCAAGGGTGATGTGAGTGACTCGGGGCGCCTGCCCCATTCTGGGGGAAAGGCTGTCACAACCCAGTATTCATTCACTCATTCACTCACTCAACAAACAAGTCCATGTGCCAGGCACTGTCCAGGGTGCTGAGACTACCAAGCTTGCGAAGAAATAGTTCCTGTCCTGGAGGAACTCAGTCCAGTACATTTATCTAACTTGTGTTACCTCCACTCTCAGCAACTCATGGGGAGGGGTCAAATTTGTAATGTAATTTATTTGGGGCAAGGCTTTGGAACCAATCAGACCTGGGTTCAAATCTTTGCTGAATGCTCTCACTAGCTATGGAATCTCATCCCAATTACTTACCTTTTGTGAAACAAGGATAGTATTGCCTACCTGGTGGGGATGTTATGGGAATTAAACCAGAAAACATGTACCAAGTTAGTACATTGCAGCCACAAAATAATGGTGATGGAGGTAGTTGGAATCAAGATAATTAGCTACAATGATGATGATAATAATGACAAGCAGTGCCTTTTGCAAAGACCTGGAACCAGATAGTTACAGGAGAGTTAATGCATTCTCTCATTAACTTATTAATTCAGCTGTCCGTCTGTCACTCTGTCCATAATGCCCATTTATCCATTCATCCACACCATCCATCTCCCAATACATCTTAAGTGACAACTTTATTCCAGTTTTGGGGAAAGCAAAGACAGATAAGGACGGCTCCCCTTTCTAGCTAATGTCCAAGGCAGTGCACTCTGGTTGCATCCTGCAGACACTTGGAAAAACTCAGTTCACTCAACACAACTGTGTCCTAGACATGGGCCAGCGGATGATGCCTGGCTTCCCACCAGCCTTTGACAAGTCTCACTTTGGGAACCTGGTATGGATCCCTCTTGGAAGTTAAAGACCAGCTCTGAGCTCCAGCCCCCCACATGCTGGGACCCCCCACATACCCCCACTGCCCACCAGCCCTGATCTTCACCTGGCACAGGGCCTCCAGCCTCTGTCTCTCAGTCGCTTCTGTGGCCACCTGGGCCAGCTTTTGGAGCAGCAGCTGGGTTGGGGGGGTGGTGATATCCAGGAAGTAGGTGAGGGCCTGGCTGAGCGAGCAGGGGGGCAGCCTCTTGTCACTGACCCAGTAGCTGCCTGGATGGGGAAGGAAGGTGTCAGGATGGAAAAGAGGCCCCATTCGGGATTCTCAGAAGGTAGCGAGGCCCCCGGGCAGACACCCCCTGTTCTCCAGCTGCAGGGAAAGGAGGCTCTGAAATCTTGGTTCCAAGAGCAAAAGGCAGGAAGAAGGTGGCGCACAGAGAAAGGATTCCAGGAAAGGCTGATCACCAGCCCCCCAAGGGGCACTAAGTTGGCGTGGTCCTGATGAACTAACCATGTCCTTCTCTGGCCCAGACCTGAACTTTAGCAAGACACCCATTGGCGATCTACAGACTCACAATGACTAAATCCACCAAAGACTAATGGATACCTCACAGGCCAGTTGTTCATTCAGAGAAAAGCCCATGACTGCAGTCCCCTGGGTGCTGTACCAAGAGGTGCTGGGTGAGCAGAAGATGAGCCCAAAGGGAAGTCCCGGGGGTAGCATGCAGGGCAATCACAGCACAGACCCTGGGGCCAGCAGACACAGGTTCAAACCCTGGCTCCCCACTTCCTAGGTGACTGAAGCCTCTGGGCCTTGGTTCCCTCCGTGTGAAACAGATCTGATACCAAAACCTATCTTGCTGGGTTGGCATGAGCGCTGAATCAAACTGTGCACATAGTAGCTGGTGCTGTGCCTGGTATACAGATGCTTTCTAAATATTGGGTAAAAATATGAGCATGACATTATCTCCTCTGGAACAGAGTCCTGATGAACCACATCCATCACCTTGCAGTCACAAGGATGTCTGTCTCATTGTCCCCATGTCTCAGGTTCTCTCACTTTCTCCTGGACAGTGGGGAGCACCGCCAGGCTGTGCCTCTCTGATTCCACTTTCTTTTTTATTTTTTTGAGACAGAGTCTCTGTTGCCCAGGCTGGAGTGCAGTGGTGCAATCTCAGCTCAGTGTAACCTCTGCCCCCCGGCTTCAAGCAATTCTCCTGCCTCAGCCTCCCAAGGGGCAGGGATTACAGGCGTGCACCCCATGCCTGACTAATTTATTTTGTATTTTTAGTAGAGATGGGGTTTTGCCCTGTTGGCTAGGCTTGTCTTGAACTCCTAACCTCAAGTGATCCACCCATCTCGGCCTCCCAAAGTGCTGGGATTACAAGTGTGAGCCACCATGCCTGGCTTATCCCACTTTCTGACTTTGGCCACTGTATTTAAGGGGATACACTGGCGGTGTCATTATCACTGGGGAAACTAAGGCCAGGGAGTCATGCCTTATGGGCTGGGACTGTTTGCACAGCTGCTTTCTCATAAGCTTTCGCGGCCCACCCTCTCAGCACGAAGGACAGGGATGGCTGTCGCTGGCAGGCCCAGGCCCAGGCCCAGCCCCTCAGCCAGGTGGGGTGGCCGGAGGATGCCACGCAGCACTGGCTACCTGGCCCAGGGCTCACCGCTTTCGTCCTTGGACTCCAGGCGCACTGTCTGGGGGGGCGCGTGGCCGTCCACCACTCCCTCCAGGATGCCTTGGACCGGGGCCGGCTGGTTGCCTGGACAAACCCCAAGGTGCTCACCCAGCCGTAGTTCAGGTCTTGGCCATCCCCACAAGAAAGTTCCACCAGGGGAAGGAAAAAGAAGCCTCAGGTGGACTGGGCACCATGGCTCACACCTGTAATCCCAGCACTTTGGGAGGCCGAGGCGGACAGATTGCCTGAGGTCAGCAGTTTAAGACCAGCCTGGTCAACATAGTGAAACCCCTTCTGTAATAAAAATATAAAAATTAGCCGGACGTGGAGGCGGGCGCCTGTAATCACAGCTGCTTGGGAAGCTGAGGCAGGAGAATGGCTTGAGCCCAGGAGGCAGAGGTTGCAGTGAGCCAAGATCATACCACTGCACTCCAGCCTGGGCGACTGAGTGACACTCTGTGTCCAAAAAAAAAAAAAAGAAGAAGAAGAAGAAGCCGCGTCAGGTGACTACAGGATTTCCTCCAGGGCCCCCTGATGGGCAGGTGAGATTCCCCAAGAAATGTGCCCTCCTTTCATTTTCCTGGCTGGTTCCACAAGCCTGGGCCACCACCCTGAGCATGGGATGAGAGATCCCCACAGGCAGGGGTGCTTGAGGGGCCCCAGGAGCTTCCCTCTGGGGAGGAGGGGGCCCACCCCTTCCCAGCAGCCCTCTGAGTCCCCCGAGGGCTTGGCCACAACCTCTGCCTAAAGAAAGCATCCCCCTTGGAGACACGTGGACATCAGAAGAAACCTTTCCTTGTTGACAGGACAAACCCTGTTCTTATTAGAACCAAGGCCAGTTTTCCTAATGCACGCGGGGAGGACCGCACAGATCAATGAAACCTGCAGATAATCCACAAGGCTTATTTCCCAGAGCTGGGAAATTTCCTTCCCTGTCAATACTTTTCCTGAAAGTTCTTCAGAATGAGTCAAACAGTTTAAGTCTGTCTTGCACTCTCCTTTTAGTGAAAGAGTTCAATGAGGAAGGAGAGGAAGTGGAGCAGGTGCTTAGTGTCCAAGCTGGAAAAGTGGCCGTGGTTAACCAAGAGTAGATGTAGAAGCACAGGCGGTCGCGGGTCCAGGTGAACCCGTTCTACGATGGCATGGCTGCTGATGCCAGCAGAGGCTCCTCTCCTCTCCCTTCAAAGACTGACTTCTTCTGGTCTTTCATTCATTAGAATAAAATCGACAGAGCACCACCCGAGAAGCCCTGCACTTTCCCTTACCTGGACGGCGGACTCTGTAGATTCTGCCGAGATTTGAACCTCATTGTGAACACGTTCTTGGCGTGCATGCTGCTGAGGGCTGCGAAGAACACAGAGATGGTGAACTGGCAAAGTGGCTCTGGAGCGTGGGTGGGAGAAGCCCCCACATGTCTGAGTCAGTGACACCTGGCCACTACACTTGCGGCATCCTGCTGAGGTGGCTGTTGGGGTTTTCTTTCCTTTGCTTTTATTCCACTGTTTCTGAATCACAAATAAAGATCCTTGATCTGATACAGGGCAGCCGTGTTGCTTCTAGGTGTTGGGAAATTCAATTTAGGAACCTAAAAATGGAAAGTCCCAGGACATCTCCATGGCTCAGGATGCACAGGAGAGCATCGTTGACATTGGGGATATCTTAAACATGTAGAAACCTTCAGGACTATCTTAGGGAACAGGGCACAGCACCCCGGGGTGCAGAGTGGACTGTTCACCACTACAGCCTGGAATCACCTCTGCGACGCCTTCTTCACGACCCTTGGCTGCCTTTGCGGCTGGAAGGCGGGGGCTTAGACCCCAACATGGCCATAGCCTAGCAACAAGCTTCACCTCCCTGAACTGCAATTTCTCCATCTGTGCCTTTCTCCCAGGAGTGTCCAGGCTCTTGAACACTCCTCTCCTAGACGTAGGTCTCCTTGACCATGGGCTCAGGGCTCAAACCACAACACAAGCCCTGTGTCCTGAAATAAGCAGGTCCCTTTGCTGAGGTCCAAAGGCTGTGAGTCCTGCACGAGCCTGAAGTGGTGCAGGTCCCTGGTCACACTGGAGGTGTAGAGCTTGGGGATCTGAATGTGCTGTTTGCCTCGGACATCAAACGTCTCACGGGCTGCCTGGAAGAAGCTGGAGCGGATGGGGGTTAATGGTTCCCTAAATGACGGGGCCAACCGAGTCACTAAAGAGCTAAGGAGATACTGAGTGGATCCAAAGTGGACCCGCCACTGTGTGGTGCCTATCCCCAGGCTCTCTATGGCTGAAACATACACAGTAGTTAAGAGGTGTCCTAGGTAGTCAGTGGGGGATAGACTTTAACCAGAAGCTCCCTTAGGGCACAGGGGTACCTGTGCCACCTTCTCCCCCAGAGTGGTGTGCACAGGGTGGAGCTCTTCTGGGGGGCTGAGGGAGAGTAGCAGTGACCTGAGCCCTCAGGCCCATGGCCCTGGCCCATGTCTGAGACCACATCTACAGGACCAGGGGCAAAGGTCATGCACCCAGGATGCCCAGCACAGATGTCCTAGGCATGAATGCACCCTGTCATGTCCCTGCTGTGGAGCAGCTCTGGCTGGGAACTGACCTTGAAGGTTTGCACGGCCCAGCTGCAGAAGGCATCCTCCTGCCCACTGAGCTCATCCTCTTCCCCCGTCGGGGTGAGCTGAGAGGCCCCCAGGTGGGAGCTTCTGGTTGAGGTCAGGAGTAAAGGCTCAGAACTGAGGGCACTTGCTGGAGCCGAGGCCAAACACAGCATACCTGCCCAAGGACACACGGAGACTCGTGTCCCATGTAAGCAGCACCTGGCACCCAGCACCCAGCACCAACAGCCTGGAGGGACAGCCCCAGACTCTTCCTCTCCAGCTGGAGCATGGAGCTGGACCTCCTTCTGGTCCTCTTGATCCCCCAGCCTTGTCACCAACTCCTATGACCACCTCATGCTTGGCCTGCAGACCTGTGAGAGGGACTGGGTTTCCGTGGCTTGACCTGTGACACACTCTGAGGGCAAACCTCTGAGCCAGGGTCCCTCTGTGCCTGGTCAGCTCTGAGAAGACCCCGTATGCACACCTAGTTCCATCCCCTGAACCCAGACTTTGGGTACACAGGGAAGGGCTAGGATGTGTAGGAGGAGGGAAGAAGCTTTACCTGAATTTATTGGTGAGCAGTTTTAACATGAAGAGGGATTTCTTCAGTTTCTAGATAGAGAGGGAATGACAGTGTTCTCAGACCAGGATGAAAAAACAAAACAACAACCAAAAAAACACTGCTTTTTCCCTTCTTCTGGAAAACTGGCCACAGCAGGCAGGAGATGGCTCCCGGCCCACAGTGGAAGTCGGTTTACATATGGGGCCACCTGGCCAAGAACCTGGTTGTCAGCTGACACGTTTAGCTTGTCTCTCACCCCAGCTAAACCATAGCAACTCATGTGGGCCCTGCCCCTTGGTGGGAGACCCAGAACAGCCTGGCCTCCTCCCATCCAGCCCTGGCAGAGGGGGCTGCCTTATAGCAGGGCATCTCCAGAGGGCCTCCTAATGGGCCGTGATTCTCTTCTGGTTTGGAACCTGGTAGAAGCAACAGCAATTGGTCCTATAGTCTCTGAAATCAGGCTGGCTCTCCAGGAACCCAAGACGATCCCAGGAGGTGTGTGACCCAGCAGAACTAGCGTCAAATCCCATGGTGAGTATTGACTCCCTTTTCATAATTTATTTTTTAGTTTTTCCCCTTCAATTACATTTTCATTCTTCTGAGCACTGGAGAGACAGTCTCGAATTGGTGCTAATAGACTTTTAATACCTCTCTCATTGCCTATCACTCTTTTTAAAAAACAAAGAAAGAGCAGGCCTTGGTTAGGGAATAGCATCTAACTACAGTTCATTAATTTCATGTTGTTTTCATTGAATTTATGTTTTGCTGGCTTTCCATTTGTGAGAGTGATACAAGTTTCCTTTAAACATGAATTCGTAAATACAAACAGGTAGGCCATTCAGAGAAATATGTAAAATATGTCATAGGAAAGATGATACTCCCATATGGCAATAATTACGACAAATGACCTGAGTGACCCAGAGTGACCTGAGCACTGACTCCCAAACGCCGTCCGTAGGACTTCCTGCATCCCCCAGACCCTTTCCTAGATCCTCCTGTGCCTGACCATCCCCTAGACCATCCAGACCTCATGCCACCCACCTCTCTGTTGCCAGAGCAGTCTCCGTTTCCGAACGTGCTGGTCACCACCAACAGCAGCTGCTCCTCCTCCAGGCAGATCAGCCCGTACTCGTCCACGCAGAGAATCTGGACCACACCCAGGTGGACATAAGCCCTCAGCTCCCAGTAGACACTCTGGGCTTCCTCCCACACCTCCCCCCGGCCGGGACTCCTGTGCTCATCTGTCTCTCCCAGTGCCCAGCGCAGGCGTGGCATGGAGGAAGTGAATGGACCGATTTGAACACATCATTCTCGATTGTCCTTTCCCACTCATACCTGGCAGCTCACCCATCGGCAAGCCCAGGAGGCTCTGCCTCCAAAATACTGCCTATCCCATGTCCAAACGCCTCTCACCACGTCCACTGCTATGTGCAATTCTGTGTGTGTGGAAATATTTCCACAACATTGGAATGAGCAGGTCACAGCGGCGCCTAGAGGCAATGGCCGGGGAAATGTGCCCTCGCCTTGTTATTCTATCCAGACACACCCAGCTGAGGATGGGGGACCTGCCACCACCCTCCTGGCAGTTCCGGACTCCTGGGAGGCAGCAGGGGAGGACCCAAGAGTGTTTTCAGCGACCTGGCTGACCTGGTCATCAGTTAGTCCCACCTTGGCTTAGACCTCTATGCAGCACAGATCACAGCTCATTCCAACCTGGCATTACACTGGCCTGTGCCGTGTCCTCAGGGTCACATCCGTCTCCCAGAAGCCGTGCGACCCCGGAAAACCCATGAACCTGTCTAACCATCAGGTTCCTCCTCTGTGCATTAACAATGGCATAGACGCCTGCTTTGCAGGGCACTGGGAGGGTAGAGGGAGGTGTACGCTGGAGAGTTCCCCGAGGGCAAGGCCTGGCTCTGGGTCACTCACTGTCAGGTCCTCAGAGCCCAGCGCTGGCCCAGAATGTGGCCACCATTCCCTAAGAGTTGGATTTGATCCGTCAGTGCTGAAGGCAGGGGCTAGAGCCTCGACAGATCCCCTGTGTCCTGTCTTCTTTATCTGCAGCTTACTCATCCTCACCCCTTTCACATGCGCCCTGCAGAGCAGGTGTTCACTGAGCTTCCACAAAATTCACTAGAGCAGCTGATGGATACTGGGGCCTGGATTCACTGTCAAAGTGTTTCTCAAACTGTGCTCTGTGGAACACCATGGAAAACATTTACTGTATAAGTTTGAAAATCCCAAGAGCTGGGCATGGTGGCTCATGCCTGTAATCCCAGCACTTTGGGAGGCTGAAGTGGGCAGATCATAAGGTCAGGAGATGGAGACCATCCTGGCCAAACTGATGAAACCCCATCTCTACTAAAATACAAAAATTCAAAAATTAGCCAGGCATGGTGGCAAGCGCCTGTAGTCCCAGCTACTCCGGAGGCTGAGGCAGGAGAATTGCTTGAACCCGGGAGGCAGAAGTTGCAGTGAGCCAAGATCCTGCCACTGTACTCTAGCCTGGGCTAGAGCAAAACTTCCGTCTAAAAAATAAAGAAAGAAAGAAAAGAAAATCCACGCCCACAGGTCTATCCTTGTGTATGAACAATCAGCTCTACCATTCAGCCCAGGTGTGTGTTTGCTGGACCATCTGGAGGAAGCTGAGGAGACATGAGCTGAAGGCAGAGGGTGAGTCCGAGGTGGGATCTTGGGACAGACGTGAGAAGTTAGGCAAAAATGGGTGAAATCAAATACATTTCACCATATTAATATAATTACAGCCTTAATAACCTTAGATAACAGTTCACATTATTATTTAGTTAATAGGATTCTACCCATGTTAAATTTCTTAATTTTTTTAAGAGATAAAGTCTCACTCGGTCACCCAGGCTGGAGTGCAGTGGTGCAGTCATGGCTCACTGCTTTCTGGAACTCAGGGGCTCCAGCAGTCCTGCCTCAGCCTCCTGATTAGGTGGGACCATAGGCACACGCCACCATGCCTGGCTAATTTCTTTGACTTTTCTCTAGAGCCAGGGTCCACCTATGTTTCCCAGGCTGGTCTCAGACTTCTAGACTCAAGTGAACCTGAACCTCCTGCCTCGACCTCTCAGATTGCTAGGATTACAGGTGTGAGCCACCACACCTGGCCTAAATTTCTTATGTGCCATGGAACTGCAAAACATCATAATTAGGGGCAGCTGGATGGAAGGTGTAGGAGGTCACTATAGTGCCTTTTCAATATTTCTGTATATCTAAAATCATTTCAACAGGAAACATTTATTTAAAACATGAATGTTGTTATCCTTCCATGAGTGTAAAGTACAAAGGCAGGCTCATGGTGTCGTCAGAATTCAGAACTCTGGTAGCGGGACTTGGGGTGCTGGGAGGGGCTGGGCATGGCTGGCTTTGTGATCTGGGGGCTGGTGTGTTCCATCTGTGAATGTCTTTTGAGCTGCACACATTCAGAAGAGACAGGGACCCAGCAGCTCTGTTTAAAATAGTGGGAGAACCAAGGGCCCCCCACATCCAGGTCCGTTGGGAGCCGGGGCATCGAGATCCACTCCAGGAATCTCCAGGAACCCTGAGGTCCTCCCTGAGCCAGGGCCGGGCTGGGCACACCCTGAGTGCCCACAGGGTAGGTGTCTTCCTGGACAGCCCCACCAGGACAGGGTGTGGAAGGACCAGGTGCCCGTGGCGGGGAAGCTGACCAAATGCGCCACTGGAACCGGGCTGGTGGGCTGGGAGGGGCCTGCCTGTTCCCCTCGCAGAGGGTCTTCCTGCCATGTGAAGCCAGCACAGGCCTGGGTGCCGAGGACCCTTGCTCGGGTTTGGCTGAAAGGAAAACAGACGTGGTCAGGGTGAGCCTGACCCCTGGGCTGGGGAAGCAGGGCACTGCAGGGCAAGGAGGGTCCCTGAGCTAGGGTTTCCCTGTGCCCCCTTACCTGGTCATTCAACATCTGGAGAAGCCAGCCAAATGAGGAACCTTGTGCACATAGACCTTCCTTGTTGTGATAGGAGGAACAGAGGTGCTCAGGGACCCGTGGGCTGCCCTAAAAACCTCCCTTCCTCTTCCACAGTCAGCCCTTCTGGAAGGAAGGAAAGAAGGAAGGTTTCCTTCTGCAGAAAGCTGCTTTTTGACTTGTTTCTGAAGCTGGGGAGGGTCAACAGAGCCGAGCTCGCCTGTGGTGCCTATGTTACCGCCCATGCTCAGGATGTGCATCTGTCCACCTCACCCACCCCCCAAAGCGGGGCTTGACGTTCCCTCCAGCTGGAGACCTGGGCCACTGACATGGCCTGGCCTGTTTGTTGTACTCTGGCTGAGCGTACCTGGAATTTTCTGGGGTTTTTCACCTTGATTTCCTGAATGTTCAGGAGGACTGACCACACCTGCATCCAGACGTGCATGGGAATGCCCTTATACACTCGCTACATCAGCTGTGGGCAGAAAACGATCTGGTGTCACAGGCCCTGTGACAACCCCAGCGAGAACCAGAGCCTGAGGATTCTGGAAATCTTTGGTTTTGGCCCCATGATTCCTCAGTAGAGGTGACGTCAAGCTGGGACAGGGTCTCCCTTCCCAGGATTGAAAGAGTGGATGGGCACTCAGAGTCGGAACTCTGACCCGGATTCCTTCGGGTCACCAGGAGGCTTCCCTAACCCTGAGCTCCGGGTGTTCCCAGCCCTAGATACAGATTCCCTCCCAGCAAGGTGATGCTTGCATGAACAGGCAGCAAAGCTGGCGACCAGGCCTGCAGTCCTCTGGGTGAGGACAGTGTGTCACCTGCCCTCTGACAGGTTTACGGTGCCAGGTCACAGCCATGGGTGCCTGTCCCCTGTCTCTGCAGAGAGTGGTTCCCGGGGCCTCTCCCTCCACACATGACCTTTTTACTGTTCTTATATGTCTCCCATTGTCCCAGCATTTTCATCCACTTGCTCTTGCGTCTCATCTCCTGCCTCATTTGCTGTCAAATGAGGAATGTTGGAGTTAGCGGAGCTGCCAGGCTTCCTGGAGTCGCCCGTGGATGCTGGGTCTTGGGCTCTGAAGCCCTGGTGGGACCCAGCTGGAAGGAGCCGGGGAAGGGCAGACCCTAAGGGCTGAGAGACTTTGAGCAAATGAGCGCCAGTGGGCTGGCTTTGGGTCCCCGGGACGTGCCCTCCTGGGGCCACAGACACACCAGTCGTAAGTCAGACCCCAGCCTCTAGGTGGTGACCTGACACAAGTGGGCAGCCACCCCCAAGCCACAAATGTGATTCTCACTTTGGAATTTCATCAAACTGCAAGAGATACAGCAACCTGGGGTCAGGTCCAGCAGGGACTGCTGCACCTCCCAGTGACAGCGTGTTGCCCTCACCCGCCGCTGCCCAGGCCCACTGCCTCCTCCGCCTTATCAATGACCCCCCGGGTCCCCCTGTCCCTGGACCAGTCCCCCAAGCATCAGGCTCTTACCTTTGCCTCCCGGGCGCTGACAGGGGGCAGCTTCGTCTCACTGTAAGGCAACCCAGGCAGAGCTGAGGACCTGCACAGAGCCTGGAGCCGTCCAGGTCAGGGAGTCGACCCCCAGAAAGGACTGGCTCTGTCCCATCCAGCTCAGGGCTCAGCCCAGGAGAAGGCACAGGGAAGGGAGGACAAGGGTCTTCCTGTGGGGCTGACTCCCAGGAGGGGCAGGACCTGGGAGAATAGGAAGTGTGGGGCCAGCCTGGGCGGGGTTACTGGGGCCCCTGGCGTGGGGGCTGGTCAGGCTGCACAATGGGGCTGCCTGTCCTGGACTCAAGGTGGTGCTTTCTGCTGGAGCTGAGAAAGGTCAGGCCTGAGATGGGATGGGGGCCGCCCAGGGTGGGTGACCGGGCCCTGACAGGAGTCCCTTAGGGAGTGACCACGTGATGTAGACCCACCAGGTTCTAGGGAGCCTACCCTGAGACCTGCCCAGTGCACCCAGGGTGCACCCAGGGCCCATCCCACCTGACATTCCCAAGGCCCTCGCAGGGTATGACCTCCCAGTGTCCACCTGCCTCTCCCTGCACCTGAGCCACACACCTTACGTTTCAGAAGTGGCACCGCTCATCAGCTTCCTCCCACCCTACCTCCCCGGGATCCTCTGTCTCCGCATCCTATAATCCCTGAGGGATGGGCTCTAGGCTGGGCTCCTCTTTGTTTTTTATTTTTTATTTTATTTTATTTATTTTTATTTTTTTGAAATGGAGTCTCCCTCTGTCACCCAGGCTGGAGTGCAGTAGCGTGATCTCAGTTCACTGTAAGCTACGCCTCCAGGGTTCACGCCATTCCCCTGCCTCATCCTCCTGAGTAGCTGAGATTACAGGCATGTGCCACCACACCCGGTTAATTTTTTGTATTTTTAGCAGAGACAGAGTTTCACCATGTTAGCCAGGATGGTCTCGATCTCCTGACCTTGTGATCTGCCTGCCTCGGTCTCCCAAAGTGCTGAGATTACAGGCATGAGCGACCACAGCCAGCCCTAGGCTCTTCTTACCTGGCCCCAGATCCCTTCCCAGCACCAGACCCAGGGCCATTAGCCTCAAGATCTGCTGCCTCCCTGGCCTCTCCATGAGATGCCCAGAACGGGCACTGCCCATCGTCTCCCCCATTCCCTAGGGCCACAGGCCCCACTGTCTCCATGCCTTTCCCCCTTCCCCATGGGGACAGTGAGGGCTGTAGCTCTAGGGAAATGGGGGAGGACAGGGGCAGGTGGGCCCTCAGAGACCAGAGACCTGCTGGACAATAGGCCCGAGGCTGGGCCAGGCATCCCCTCACCCTGTGGCCACAACCCTTGGATCTCACTGGGGTTGTCTCCAAGTGGACAGGGCCAACCCTCAGGCTGCCCCGCTCCTCTTGTGCTGACTTGGAGACAGAACTGCTGAGAGCCCAGGGGCCTGACCTAGCCCAGTCTCCATTCCCACCCGCTCCCTAGATGGTCCCCGCACTTCTAGCCTAACAGCAACCTGGGGCTGGACCTGCAGGGGAGCCAGGGAGGAGTTCTGACCCTGGAAAGGAGGTTGACCCGACCCGGTGAGACAGTCCTGCCTCAGAAAGGCCTTTCTAAAAGCAAACCCATCCCTGAGCTGAGACAGGTGCTTTAGGGGTGAGGGGAGCACAGAGGACTCACTGCACAATCCCAAAGCGATCAATGCTGTTGTAGATTCCAACAGGCTCAGGCCCCATGTCCTCTGGCAGCCCAGCTCGGTGTCCCTGTAACCCAGAGGCAGCCTTGGTGAGGGGTCCAAGGTAAAGGGTGCAAGGGCCTGTGGGTAGTGGCCACCCGTGCCCACCCTGTGCTCCTAATGAGCCCAGGACCCTTTGACCAGGGCGCACTGGAAGAGGCCTCCCTCCAAGGAGCAGACCGACCTGTACCTTCTCATAGTTCATAATGATGTCCTCTCGCTCCTCCGAAGTATCTGCGTCCTCTACCATGTCTATCCTGTGAGACAAAAACGTCTAAAGGTTACACCGTACCTGAGAACTTCGGCGAACACCCGGCTCCCAGATGCTGCCTGGCTGCGTAACCCCCCATTCCACCACTGCCCTCAGGTAAAAAGGCGCCAGACCCAGTGGCCCACACCTGCATGGGTCTCCGGAGTCTGAAGCTCCAAGCAGGGGTGGGCATCTTCCCAAGGACTTGAGGACAGTGCGACCTGTACAGAGAGTCCTGTTGTCCCCAAATGCCATGAAATGGGGACACACCTGCCCTGGCAGTTTCAATGGTGTCCACCTGCCAAGGGTGAAGGGTCCGTGATGGGCTATTCCCGGGATGTGGAGGGAGACTGGGGAGAGGGACCAGAGGTCTCTGTACAATCGGCCTCCTGGGATGCTCAGGACCACAGAGATGCTCAGTTTCCTACGGGGAACAAGATCTCTCCTGACTGCTCGGTTCTGCTCCACTCATCACTTGGGCTACCGTGACCCTTCAGTCTGAACAGTGAAGCCACTTTAGGAACAACAGGTTTAGGGGATGAAAATAAGCTACTGTCTCCAAAGCAGTCTCTGTGCTTGTGGAAACCACGTCTCTCGGGGAGGGTCTGTGGACTCCACCATTCTGAGGTGTCCATACAGGACGGGGCCTCATTGTCCTGGGTCACTGAGGAAGGACAGTGGGTCCTTGGTCCTGGGGAACACCTAGATGCATCGTCCCTCCTGGGAACACTTGGAGCAGAAGGAGGGCAAGGCTTGGATAGGACCAGACAGAGAAAGAAATACTTGGGGACAACCCCAGTTCCTGGACCCCTTTGAACAGGATGGAAGATAGTCTCCCTCCAGCCAGCTCTCCAGGGCTCCTTCATTTTCCACAGCTGCTCAAAGGCAGAAGGCTCCCCATGCCACTCCCGGACAAGCGACCATGTGTGTCCAGTGGGTCTCACAGGGACCATCAGGACCCAGCTTAGGCCCCAGACATGTTCTGAGGACCCTCCCCTCCTTCCCACCCACAGTGGACCCATCCCAGTGGCTCTGCCAAGGCCAGGCTCTGCCTCCTCGGGATCGGAAACCCTGGACAGATTTGGGATCTAGGACAGGGAGACCACAGGATTCAGGCCTTAAGTCCAGCCCTGCACAGGGCAGAGCTGAGAGCAAAACCCAGGGTCATGTCAGGATTCCCGGGTCGATTACTGCCTCTGACACCAGACGTCTCAGTTGTCAAATAGGTACATTTGGGAACAGCACCTACCCTATGGAGGCACCGTGAGGACGAAAGAGACAATCGTCTACACAGGCAGTGCAGAATGGGTGCCCGGTGAGTGCTCGGGATGACCCTCCTCAGCAGGTGCCCAGAGGCCAACACAGCCCACCCCACAGCCATTGTCCCCAAGTCAGCATGGAGGGAAGAGAGCAGGTCATACTCACCTGATTCTGATGAATCAGCTGGCCTGTGAGAAAACCTGTGAGTTCACAGAGCTGCTCCAGTGTGTGTGTGTAGCTGCTGTAGAACACAGAGGCAGGCTGGAGAGCGGATGGGTGCTAAGCACCAGTGACATTCTGAGGTCGTGGCACGCATCACAGTAGGGCCTTGCCTGGGTCAGCAGGGCCCAGAGTCAACATCCTCCACTGCCTGAGGCATCAACATGCCTGCCTACAGTGTGTATGTGCACACATGTATGTGGGTAAACACATCTGTGCATGCGTGTATTGCTTCTCTTGCCATGCTTGGCTGCCCCACTCATGTGCACCCAATTCCTCATCACTGTCGCCCCCAGGGCCCAGGGCCAGAATCAGATCATCCATGGGTGCTCCCTGACCTCAGCCCTCCCCGCCCAGGGTGGTCCTGAGACACACATGGGGTGGAGGGAAGTGACTGCTGCTGTTGAATCTCAGAATAAAAGTGCTAATACTATTACCTAATGCTTTTTTTAGTATCTCTAATGGTCTTTTCAAAATATTATCTCTAGTGATATCTCTTTTTTTATTTCTGGTATTTTAACTGGGTACTTCTCTCCATGACCCTTGGTTATTCCAGCTAGAGGATCCTGCGGGGAAAGTGCCCGGCACACAGTAGGGCCTCACTCTTCTAGACATGTTTTCTAAAGTCTGGCTCATCTGTCCTTCTGCCCAGGGCCTAGGGGCTGCCAAATTCCAGGGAACAGAAAGAGCTTGGGATAAAAAGAACAGTTAAGGGGAGGGCTTTGACCTGGGCTGAGTCTGCCTGTGCCATCCAATCCTAGAGCCTCAAGTCCTGAGACAGAGCATCCAGATGCCCCAGTGCAGGGCCCTCCTGATCGACACCTGTTTCCCTGTACTCATTAGCAACCTCACCCACCCTACTCTCAAAGCACACTTGGCCCTCATATCCAGAAGCTCTGCATCTGTGGATTTAGCCAACAGCAGATGGAAAATATTCAGAAATGAAATTGGATGCTTATGATTCCACTGAACATGTGCAGACTTTGTTCTTGTCATCATTCCCTAAACAATACAGTATCACAACATGTATGTAGCATCTGCATTGTATTACATATCATCAATAATCTAGAAATGGTCTAATGTATACGGGAGGATGTGCATAGGTTATATGTAATTACTCAGCCATGTCATATCAGAGACTTGAGCATCCATGGATTTTGGCATCCCAGGCGACCCTAGAACTAATCATCCATGGATACCAAGGGGTGACTGTATAAACTCACTCAGGAAGGCTTCTCATTGGAGGAAGGGCCCAGTTCAGGACAGACAGGGGCATCCTCCCTGGACTACTGTCCATTCATCCACCCATTCACCCATTGGCCCCCCACTCTAGGACTGTCCCAGTGACAGCCCTAGCAAGTGGAGACAAGAAAAAATACCAGCTCACGTTGTTCAGCTTTGAGGTCTTGGAAGAAGTTGCACCAGTGTGACAATAGGGGGTCAGTATGAGAATAGGGGGTCAGTTTCCTACAGGATCCAGAGAGCATATCAGGCAGCCTCGGGGTGAGGAAAGGAGCCCGGCCTCTCCAGCAGCCGCACAGGCCTGCAGTAGGATGGGGCTGGGGTTGACCATGTGGATCACTTGGGCCTCATGAGGGGAAAAGAAAGACCAGAGGCAGAGGAGAAGCATGGGGGCAGTTGGTGGCCTAAGGAGAAGATGCTTCAGGGAAGGGGTCTGTATTAGTTTGTTTTCACACTGCAATAAAGAAATACTTGAGACTGGGTAATTTATAAAGGAAAGAGGTTTAACTGACTCGCAGTTCAGGGAACTTACAATCGTGGCAGAAGGCAAAGGGGAAGCAGCACCTTCTTCACAAGGCGGCAGGAGGGAGTGAGTGGAGAACCCCTTCTCTAAGAGAATAAAACCTTTGACCACTGCTCTTCCTTAGTGGATTTTGTTTGTCTTCTGATGAACTGTGATGTCTCGTCTATCATTTTCCTAGGCTCAAGGATCCACCAAAAGCTGACGCTTCTTTTGGGGAGGCTCTGCAGTGTCTTCTTCTCAACTGGCTCCCCAGGAAGCTTGTAAACTTGGTTTGCACCTTAAGCAGCCAGGTACACGCCGGGGCTCTGCTTCTGTCTTTCACTAAGAGGGAGAGCCAAGAAAGAGACTGAAGCATGCTCTGTAGAGAAGACACTGGTGCAAATGCCAGGAGAATGAGGGGCCTGAGTTGTCTTCATTCCCCTTAAAAACACGCATTCCCTCCCATGCCACCTTAGTGAGGACATGAAGCACAGTGAGTGTGTCTGTGAGTGTATGTGTGCAGGTATATACACGTGTATATGTTTATGTGCATGTGTGCATGTGTGTGCATGTGCATGTGTGTATGCATGTGTACATGTCTGTATGCATATGTGCATGTGTGTGGTGCAGGGATATAAGGTGGACCAGATGTGGGAGCGCAGCTCCAGCTCCAAGCTGAACGTCTGTCTGTTAGAATGGTTTAGATTCCCTGGACCACAGCAAGATAGTGTTTTCATGTGAATTCATTTTTCTTAGCATTGAAGCCCATATTTTTAGCAGCATGTAAACCTTAAGTTGCTTAACTATTCTTAGAAGCATTTACACCAGTAGTCCCCAACCTTTCTGGTCCCAGAGACCAGTTTCATGGAAGACAACTTTTCCACGAACCAGGGAGAAGGGGAAGGGATGATGCAGAGATGATTCAAGCCCATTACATTTATTGTGTGCTTTATTTCTATTATTATTTCACTGTAACATATAACGAAACAATTACACAACTCACCATAATATAGAATCAGTGGAAGCCCTGAGCTTGTTTTCCTGTAACTACATGGTCCCATCTGGGGGTGACGGGACACAGTCACAGATCATCAGGCATTAGGATCTCATAAGGAGCACGCAGTCTAGATCCCTGGCATGCGCAGTTCACAGTAGGGTTCACGCTCCTATGAGAATCTAACGGCACCGCTCCTCTCACATGAGGCAGAGCTCATGCCGTAATGGAGCTCAATGTGAGGGATGGGGAGCAGCTGTTTCTACAGATGAAGCTTTGCTCACTGGCTGGCTGCTCACCTCCTGCTGTGCAGCCTGGTTCCAAACAGGAGGGAACCCCTGTTTTATCCAGTAAGATAAATCCATTATGTAAGTTGATAATATTCGCCCTGCACCACCCAAATTATCTTGCATAGCTACACCCCATACCTACACCCACCCAAGGGTCCCGTAGTGCACTTTGGGAGCTGTAGACAGCCTGGAGCTCCATTGCACACTCCACCTCTTCACCATCTGTGGGCTAACAGGCTGCGTTAGTTTCCTAGGGCTGTTTTACAGGACCACAGACTGGGCACCCTCAACAACAGAATCTTACTGTCTCGCAGTCCTGGAGGCCATGAGTCCAAGGTCAAGGTGTCAGCAGGGTGGGCTTCTTCTGAGGCTGTGCAGGAAGGCTCTGTTCCAGGACCATCTCCTAGCATGTTGGTGGCCATCTTCTCCTTATGACTCTTCATTAAGGGTGATTACGTTGAGGGCTCAGAAGAGAAAGTCTGGACAGAATGTTGGAGCATATGGAGGGGGTCGGGCATGGTGACTCACACCTGAAATCTTAGCACTTTGGGAGGCCGAGGCGGGAGGACTGCTTGAGGCCAAGAGTTCAAGACCAACCTGGCCAAGATAGCAAGACAAAGTCTCAAAAAAAAAAAAAAAAAAAGAATATGGAAAGGAAAGGTCATTCTGATGAAGTCTCAGACTCAGATGGAAATAAAGAAGAGGTAAATGGAAACTGGAAGAAAGGTGAGTGACGCTTGCCATAAAGTGGCAAAGCACTAGTGTTTAGTGGAAGGCAGAACTTGTGAGTGATGAAACTGAAATTTGGCAGAAGAAATATCTAAGCAAATAAAGTATTGAAGGAGCGGCATGATTCTTTTGAAGGTTTATAGGAAAATGAAAGAAAAGAGGAATGATTTAGAGACAGAACTTATAATCAAAAGGGAAGCAGAACTTAAAGATCCGGGAAATTTTTAGCCTTCTCAGTCTGTCCATATTGAACAGATAAGAAAGTGTGTTTGGGAGAGAACACGTGGATGTGGGTCAGGAGGCCTGCGTGGATCAGGGCTGGGCTCCTCACAAGGACAATGGAAGAGCGACCCTGAAGGTATTTTGTAGATCACTCAGGCTGCACTCTCATCACAGGTCCATGGTGCCAGGGCACTGACGGGAGTACGGTTTCCAAGGTGGGCCCTGGGGACCTTGGGGCTTGCTGTCCAGCACTCCCTGAAGGCACTGGTTCCCATATTGTGCTGTGGTGCTTTCCTTGGCTGCTCCAACTGTTGCTCAATGGGCCCTGGTGGAGTGGGGAACATGATGTCACCCCTCCAGAGGGTACAGACAGAAAACTCTTCAGCAGCATCCACATGGTGCTCATTCTGCAGGTGCACAGAGTGCAATAGCTGTGGGACATGGCTGCCTCCACCTACATTTCAAAGTATGTCCCAGAAAGCCTTGGGGTCAGGCAGAGAACTGCCACAGGGGAGGGACACCACAGAATGTCCCCACTAGGGCAATGCCCAGCAGAGCTGTGGGGAGGAGGCTAGCCCCAAGATTCCAGGATGGTAGAGCCAGCAGTGTGCAAGGCCACCCTGGGAGAGCCTCAGGCATCAAACTCCAACATGTAAGAGCTGCTGCCTGGGCTGCACCCAGCAAAGCCATGGGGGAAGGGCCACCTGAAGCCCTGGGCCGCCCAACCACATCCTAGTATATCTGGAACATGGGCCATGGAGTCAAGGAAGGTTCTCAAGTTTTAAGATTAAATGTTCTTTTCCCTGTTGGGTTTTGGACTCACTTGGAACAACCACCACCAAAACCACCAAAAGCTGAAAGCAAAAAACACAAAATAAACACCTTAACCCTATCCCTCCATTTAATGCAATTCAGGACTCCCACCAAGAAGAATTTCTCCATTTCTCAGTAAAGCTTAAGGGCTGGTATTCAAACCCGCCTATAAGCGATGCTATTTCTTTTCCTTAGGTAATTATTTTCCCAGAACTCTTTGAAAAACAATTAAAATATTTTTGACCAAAAAATTAAACACATAAAGGAGACCATCTAGGCCTTTGCAGCATGTACCTCCGAACTCTTCCAGCCTCTACTCATTATCCACTTCCACATTTTTGCATATTTTTTAGAGTAGCATTCTATGTCCTGGTATCAAAAATCTATGCGAGTTTGCTAGGGCTACCGTAACAATATACCACAGATGGAGGTCTCAAATAACAGAAATATTCTTTCTCACAGTTCCGGATCCCAGAAGTCCAAGACGAAAGTATCAGCAGAATTGGTTTCTTCTAAGGCCTGGCTCCTTGGCTTGTAAGTGGCCACCCTCTTGTCTGTGCCTCCATGTGGTCTTCGGTCGGCGTCTGGGTCCTCATCTCCTCTCTTTATAAGGACACCAGACAGATTGGATGAGGGCTCATCCATATGACCTCATTTCCCCTTAATTACACCTTTAAAGGCCCCATCTCAAAACACAATCCCATTCTGAGGCACTTGGGGTTAGGACTTCAACATATCAGTTTGGGGGTGGGGGACACAATTCAGCCCATAACACCCGACTTCTGTGCCTCCAAAACTGCTGAGGCAGAAGAAACGATGGGGTGGTTCGCCACGGTCCCTTCAAAGCTTCTGCCCAGAAATGGCACCTGTGACTTCTGCTCCACTTCACTGCTAACAGCGGGTAACAAGGTTCACTTCAAAGGGATAGGGAGGTGCTCTCCTACCATGGATTTAAATATAAGACCTCAAACTATAAAAATCCTAGAAGAAAACCTAGGAAATATCCTTCTCTACATCAGCCTTGCCAAAGAATTTTTGGCTAAGTCTCCAAAAGCAACTGCAACAAAAATAAAAAGTGACAAGTGGGACCTAAGTAAATTATGTTGTAAATCAATAAATGTGATTGACTTATTGAATCAGTAAATGTGTATTTATTGATTATAAATTTTATACACTTTATATCTATAATAAAGAGTTTCTGCATAGCAAAAGAAACCATCAACAGAGTAAACAGACAGCCTACACCACAGGAGAAAATATTCACAAGCTAGGCACCCAACAAAGGTCTAATATCCAAATCTATAAAAAACTTAAACAAATCCACAGGCAAAAAAAACGCCAAATAACCCCACTACAAAATGGGCAAAAGACATGAAAAGACACTTCTCTAAAGAAGACATACAAGTGGACAACAAGCATATGAAAAAATGCTCATCATCACTAATCATTAGACAAATGCAAATCAAAACCACATGAGATACCATCTCACACTAGACAGAATGGCTGCTATTAAAAAGCCAAAAAACAACAGGCACTGGTGAAACCATGGAGCAAAGGCAATGCTTACACACTGCTGGTGGGAATGTAAATTAGTTCAGCCACTGTGGAAAGCAGTTTGGAGCTTTCTCAAAGAACAGAGCTAACATTTCACCCAGAAGTACTATTACTGGGTATATAACCAAAGGAATATAGATCATTATACCAAAAAGATGCATGCACTCATACATTCATCATCACACTATTCTCTATAGGGAAGACATGGAACCAACCTAGGTGTCCATCAATGATTGAGTAGATGAGAAAAATGTAGTACATATACGCCATGGAATACTACATCACCACAGAAAATAATGAAGTCATGTTCTTCTCAGCAACATGGATGCAGCGGGAGGCCATAATCCTACATGAATTAAGACAAGAACGTAATACTAAATACCACATGTTCTCAAGTGGGAGAGTGGGAGCTAAACACTGAGCCCATGTGGTCAAAAACATGGGAAAACTGGACACTGCAGACTACTGGAAGGGGGAGGCTACGGGATGAAAAACTATCTACTGGGTACGAGGCTCACTACCTAGATCCAATATACTCATGTAACAATCCTACACCTGTACCCCCCTCTATCTAAAATAAAAGCCGAAATTTAAAACAATATTGCTAAAAATGCTAAAAAATTTTTCAGCGAGTTGTAATCTTTTTGTTGGTAGAGGGTCTTGCCTCAATGTTTATGGCTGTTGACAGGTCAGAATGATGACTGCTGAAGGTGGGTGTGTGCTGTGGCAATTTCTTAAAATAAAACAACAAGGAAGTCTGCTGTATCCACTGACTCTTCCTTTGATGAAAGATTTCCCTGTAGCATGTGACGCTATTTGATAGCATTTTTCCTACAGTAGAACACCTTTCAAAATTGGAGTCAATCCTCCCAAACTCTGCCACTGCTTTATCAACTAAGTTCATGTCATATTCTAAGTCTATGGTTATCATTTGGACAGTGTTCACAGCATCTTCACCACAACTAGTTTCTATCTCAAGAAACCACTTTCTTTGCTCATCTGTAAGAGGCAACTCCTCATCAGTTCCAGTTTTCTCATGAGACTGCAGCAATACAGTCACATCTTCAGGCTCCACATCTAATTCTAGTTCTCTTGCTATTTCCATCACATTTGCAGTTACTTCTTCCACTGATGTCTTGAATCCTTCGTCATCCATGAGAATTAGAATCAACTTCTTCCAAACTACTGTTAATGTTGACATTTTGACCTCTTCCTATGAATCCTGAACGTCATGAATGCCACCTAGAATATTGCTTCTTTCCAGAAGATTTCAATTTACTTTGCTCAGGTCCATCAGAGAAACCACTATCTATGGCAATATCAGCCTCCTTGTGTACCTTTATCAGAGTTCTTCAGTAACCAGGTGGATTATCAATGAGCAGGAATATTTTGAAAGGTATAACTACATCTCCCAAGCAGTGGGTCCCAACAGTGAGCTTAAACTATTCTGCAAACCATGCTGTTAACAGAAATGCTGTCATCCAGGCTTTGTTGTTGCAAACAGCACATACAGAGTAGATTCAGCTTCATTCCTAAGGGCCCTGGTAGTTTTGGAATGGTAAGTGAACACTGGATTCCAATTCTAGTCACCAGCTGCGTGCACTCCTGAAACGAAGGTCAGCTTGTCCTTTGAAGTTCTGAAGCCAGGCCTTGACTTCTCCTATCCAGCTGTGGGAATCCTAGACGGCAGCTTCTCCCAGTAGAAGGCTGTTTGGTTTACATAAAAATCTCTTGCTTAGTGTAGTGCAACCTTCATCAGTGATCCTAGCTAGATCTTCTGGATAAGTTGCTGCAGCTTCTGCATCAGCACTTGCTGCTTCTCCTTGCACTTTTATGTTATGGAGACAGCTTCTTTCCTTAAACCCCATGAACCAAAATCTGCTAGCTTTAGACTTTTCTTCTGAAGCTTCCTCACCTCTCTCTGTCTTCATAGAATGGAATAGAGGTAGGGTCTTTCTCTGGATTAGGCTTTGGCTTAAGGAAATGTTGTAGATTGGTTAATCTTCTATCTAGACCACTCAAACGTCCTCCAATATTAGCAATAAGGTGGTTTCACTTTCTTGTCATTTATGGGTTCACTAGGGTGGCATTTGTAATTTCCTTTAAGAGCTTTCCCTTTACATTCACAACTTAGTGACCTGGTACAAGGGGCCCAACTTTTGGCCTATCTCGGCTATAGACGTGCCTTCCTCACTATCCTTAGTCATTTCTAGTTTTTGATTTAAAGTGAGGTATGTGCAACTCTTTCTTTCATTTGAACACTGAGTGGCCATTGCAGGTTGTTAAGTGACCAGATTTCAATATTGTTGTGTCTCAGGGAAGAGGGAGGGCCAAGGAAAATGGGAGAGATGGGGTAATGGCTGGTTGGAGGGGCAATCAGACACACAACATTTATCAATGAAGTTTGCTATCTTAGATGGGCACAGTTCATGGAGCTCCAAAGCAGAGACAACTATAACATCAAAGGTCATCAATCAATCACAGATCACCATAACAGATAGAATAACAATGAAAATGCCTGAAATATCGTGAGAAGATCCAAAATGTGACTCAGAGGCACGCAGCACATGCTGTTGGAAAAATGGCGTCGATGAACTTGCTCGAGGCAGGGTTGCTACACTATCAATTTGCAAATTGTGTTTTTAGTATTTGGAAAGCACAAGAGATCACAGCACAATATAACAAGGCATGCCAGGAATTGTTAAACTGCATTGTTAGGGACCAATGACAAGAAAAAATGGTCTTACATGTTCAGTACAAATGCAACCATTATTTTAAAAAATATTCTCCATCCACGATAGGTTGAATCCAGGGATGTGGACCCCCAACTGTACATGATTTCAGCAAATGCATTTGAGTATCTAGTGACAGAATTCTGTATTTTGTTCTTTCCTATTATTTTAATGACTCATTTTAGCAGAGTTCCTAATATTGCCTCTCTGCAAGTCTATAACCCTTCATAGGCCAATCTTACCCAGGAACCCAGATACAATACAGGCAAACAAATAAACAAACAAACAAAAAACAAATGGAATCACAATGCAGAAAAGGACCCACTTGATATAGCTCAAAAATGCAAACTTGGCTGAAGTAGACATTTTTGTAATGCAAAAATGTTGTATTAAAATGTCTATACATACAATGTGATTCCAATCAAAATCATGTATTATTTCTGAAACTTAACACAATAACTGTAATATTTATATGTTGAAGAAAAGCCAAAGCACCTGAAAAGAACAAATTGGATGAGTACGTCTTATCAAATAGTAGGCTGTGTTAGGTATAAAGCCATAGTACTTATGTCATTATGATGCAGGGAAGGAAAAATTAATGAATGGAATAGAATGGACAGTTCCAATAGTAACATTTGTATACAGGAATTTGATTAACGTCAACATTGTAGATTAGTGGGAAAGAATTTTTCCACAAACTGTGCTGGCATAACTGACTATCCAGATGGAAGGAAATGAAATTGCACCTCTACAACATGCTACATAATGACTCCTAAACATTCTATGATGAATGGAGAAGGTAAATTTCCAGGGCCAAGGGAAAGCTACAGGAGTACATGGGTAATTTCTCTAAGGAATGTGACTGCAATGTACAGATCATTCTCACAGGGTCCCTGAAGGTAAGGACAGTGCCTCAGGTAGAAAACTCAGCGGCGGAAAGAAAAACACAGCAACTGAGATCCAAAAAAAAGACAAGACTCAGGAGGAAAATGTTCATAGTAATGATGGCCTAAGGTCTTTGAGGACCAGCATAATTGAGCTCAGAGAGTGATACTGTTCTCTACGCAGCCAGGCTTCAGATAGTCATAGGGAAGGTCTAGCTTCTAATTTTGGGCCACAATTTCCCTTTCCAGATTGTCCAGATCTGTTTAAAATTGTCTCAGCACAGCTTTGGGCTCAGGGCCTAAGACATATTCTTCTTTCTGATGCTCAAGGGGGTACCTGGGGCAGAAAGAGGATGAATGAGCTCCTAGTTCCAAGACACAGGGACCCAGAATCCAGCCCTGCACCCTGACATCTCCTCTGTAGTCTCAAAGGTCCCCTTTCACCACGTCCACCTGCCGCCAGCTCAGAAGCCACGTGATGCCCATTTGAACATAGGACTGCCAGACATCAGGGAGTGACCTCATCACTGTGGGCCTTGTCACATCCTCCTTGGTGGTGGGTGAGGGCATCCTCACTGAGCACGGGCCATTAGGGATCAAGGCATACCAGTCAAGCTAGAAGGGGAACCTGAATGCACCCTGAACCTTGATGTGTGGACACTAGCCTCCAGCTGTCTCTTCCAGAACCCCCAGTCCAGACACCTGCCCTGACGGATGCAGGCTTTTGTTTATCCACACCTGGCCCTCGTTGATGGCTGCATGCTGGGCAGTGCACATGAAGATGTACATGGCGAGGAAATGGCAGAGCTGAGCCCGAGACTGGAAGGAGGCAGGGAAACCTAGGAGAAGAATGAGCCAACTTTACAGTCCACAGCCCCAGAAGGGATATGAAAATAAATCCTCATGTCCTGGGACATCCAAGCCTTAGAATTAATGAGTGTTTAGGCCGGGTGCGGTGGCTCACACCTGTAATCCCAGCACTTTGGGAGGCTGAGGCAGGCAGATCACGAGGTCAGGAGATAGAGACCATCCTGGCCAACACGGTGAAACCACATCTCTACTAAAAAAAAATACAAAAAATTAGCTGGGCGTGGTGGTGGGCACCTGCAGTCCCAGCTACTCGGGAGGCTGAGGCAGGAGAATGGCGTGAACCTGGGAGGCAGAGCTTGCAGTGAGCCGAGATCGTGCCACTGCACTCCAGCCTGGGCGACAGAGTGAGAAAAAAAAAAAAAAAGAATTAACGTGTGTTTATTCACGCATTCAAAAAGTATACAACTGCTATGTACCAGGCACTCTCCAGGCATTGGGAATATGTTGGTATATAAAAGTAACAAAACTTCCTGCCCTTTCAGAATTCAGATTCTAATAGAGAAGAAAGAGCATACATAGAATCATTAAAAATTAAAATTACACATAGTATGTTAGGGATAAGAATAGAAATAAAGCAGCAAAAGGAGGTATGAACAGTCAGAAAGGATCGCTGGTAATTTTGTTAAGGGAGCAAGCCTCAATGACAATCATCTGCAAAGCAGGGAGTGCTGTGGTTGGAGCACAGGCTGTGGCATCAGCTCTGGGTACAGTCCTGGCCCTGCTGCTGCCCAGCTGCATCCTCTTGGACCTGTTGCTCACTCTCTCTGAGCCTCAACATTTGCCTCTGAAAGTGGGGATAATATTAATTACCTTATACATCAGATGATATAAAGCCCCTTAGTACATTATAGCTATGATTATTATGGTAGATTTTGAAGGATGAGGAAATCTGAGAGGCTGTGTGATGGTCAAATGTTCCCTGTTAAAAAATAGTTTAAAATGAGGGAATAATAGGAGACAAAAGGAAAATGGGCAAAACGATTTTAAAAGGGTCCACACAAAAGAAAACGTCCATGTGGCTACTCAGCCTAGGAAAAGGTGCTCAGATCCACTGGTCATAGAGAGAATGCGAGTTCAACTCACAACATGATAATGCAGCATATTCACCACAACAGCTAAAATGAAAAAGACAGAAAATGCCAAGTATGGTCGGGGGCGGTGGCTTACGCCTTTAATCCTAGCACTTTGGGAGGCTGAGATGGGTGGATCACTTGAGGTCAGGAATTCAAAACCAGCCTGGCCAACATGGTGAAACCCCATCTCTACTAAAAATACAAAACAATTAGCTGGGCATGGTGGCGGGCACCTGTAATCCCAGCTACTCAGGAGGCTGAGGCAGGAGAATTGGTTGAACCTGGAAGGTGGAGGTTGCAGTGAGCTGAGTTCATGCCACTGCACTCTAGCCTGGGTGACAGGGTGAGTCTCTGTCTCAAAAAACAAAACAAAACAAAACAAAACGAAAAACAAGAACAGAAAAGAAAATGCCAAGTATTTGAGAGGATGTGAAGCAACTGTAACTCATACTCTTCTGGAAAAAGTGGAAATTGCTGGAACTACTTAAACTTGTCAGTAACTGCTAACAGTGTATATGCACATAACCTATGATCTACCAATTACACTTCTAAGTATATACCCAACAGAAATGCACATACAACAGTGTTCATAGCTGCACTGACGTTGTTAGCCTCCAACTGGAAACAACCTAAATGTCCATCAATAGCAGAAAAAAAAATAAATTGTGCCATATTTACATAATGGGATAATTTACAAAATGAAAATGAAGAACTATCTGCAACAATGTAGGTAAATCTTAAACATATTGCTTAGAAAATGAAATCAGGCACAGGTGAGTAAGTGCTTTTATTTGCATTTATGTGAAATTAAAAAGTAACCTACACTGTTAGAAATCAGGACAGTGGTCACCGTTGGATCCAAAAGACTAGGAGAAAATACACGGAGCTTCCTGGAAAGCTGGTAATACTGTGTTGCTCGATATGAGTGCTAATCACATAGGTTTGTAACCTTAGGAAAAACATATCAAGTTGTACACTTAGATTTATACAAGTTTTCTGTAAGTTTGTTTTATTTCAGTGAAATCTGTCTCTGACACCCAAAGTAATTAAGAACACATAAGTGAGGGCGGTTCCAAGATGGCCGAATAGGAACAGCTCCAGCCTCCAGCTACCAGCCTGAGTGACACAGAAGGCAGGTGATTTCTGCCTTTCCAACTGAGGTACCAGGTTCATCTCACTGGCGCGTGTCAGACAGTGGGCGCACGACAGTGGGTGCAGCCCACTGAGCGAGAGCCGAAGCAGGGTGAGGCATTGCCTCACTTGGGAAGCACAAGGGGGAAGGGAATTCCCTTTCCTAGACAAGGGAAACCATGACACACAACACCTGGAAAATCGGGTCACTCCCACCCTAATACTGCGCTTTACCAAGGGTCTTAGCAAATGGCACACCAAGAGATTATATACCGCGCCTGGCTCAGAAGGTCCCACACCCACGGAGCCTCCCTCATTGCTAGCACAGCAGTGTGAAATCTAACTGCAAGGTGGTAGCGAGGTTGGGGGAGGGGCGCCTGCCATTGCTGAGGCTTGAGTAGGTAAACAAAGTGGCTGCAAAGCTAGAACTGGGTGGAGCCCACCACAGCTCAAGGAGGCCTGCCTGACTCTGTAGACTCCACCTCTGGGGACAGGGCATAGCCAAACAAAAGGCAACAGAAACCTCTGCAGATTTAAATGTCCCTGTCTGACAGCTTTAAAGAGAGGAGTGGTTCTCCCAGCACGGAGTTTGAGATCTGAGAATGGACAGACTGTCTGCTCAAGTGGGTCCCTGACCCCGGAATAGCCTAACTGGGAGACACCCTCACTAGGGGCAGACTGACACCTCACACCTCACATGGCCGGGTACCCCTCTAAGACGAAGCTTCCAGAGGACCGATCAGGCAGCAACATTTGCTGCTCAGCAATATTCACTCTTCTGCAGCCTCTACTGCTGATACCCAGGCAAACAGGGTCTGGAGTGGACCTCCAGCAAACTCCAACAGACCTGCAGCTGAAGGTCCTGACTGTTAGAAGGAAAACTAACAAACAGAAAGGACATCCACACCAAAAACCCATCTGCACGTCGCCATCATCAAAGACCAAAGATACATAAAACCACAAAGATGGGGAAAAAACAGAGCAGAAAAGCTGAAAATTCTAAAAATCAGAGCACCTCTCCCCCTCCGAAGGAACGCAGCTTTTCACCAGCAAAGGAACAAAGCTGGATGGAGAATGACTTTGATGAGTTGAGAGAAGAAGTCTTCAGACGATCAAACTGCTTCGAGCTAAAGCAGGAAGTTCGAACCCATTGCAAAGAAGCTAAAAACCTTGAAAAAAGATTAGACGAATGGCTAACTAGAATAACCAATGTAGAGAAGTCCTTAAACGACCTGATAGAGCTGAAAACCATGGCACGAGAACTATGTGACAAATGCACAAGCTTCAGTAACTGATTCGATCAACTGGAAGAAAGGGTATCAGTGATTGAAGATCAAATGAATGAAATGAAGCAAGAAGAGAAGTTTAGAGAAAAAAGTAAAAAGAAACGAACAAAGCCTCCAAGAAATATGGGATTATGTGAAAACACCAAATCTGCATCTGATTGGTGTACCTGAAAGTGATGGGGAGAATGGTACCAACTTGGAAAACACTCTTCAGGATATTATCCAGGAGAACTTCCCCAACCTAGCAAGGCAGGCCAACATTCAAATTCAGGAAATATAGAGAACACCACAAAGATACTCCTCGAGAAGAGTAACTCCAAGACACATAACTGCCAGATTCACCAAAGTTGAAATGAAGGAAAAAATCTTAAGGGCAGCCAGACAGAAAGGTCAGATTACCCACAAAGAGAAGCCCATCAGACTAACAGCAGATCTCTCGGCAGAAACTCTACAAGCCAGAAGACAGTGGGGGACAATATTCAACATTCTTAAAAAAAAGAATTTTCAACCCAGAATTTCATATCCAGCCAAACTAAGTTTCATAAGTGAAGGACAAATAAAATCCTTTACAGACAAGTAAATGCTGAGAGATTTTGTCACCACCAGGCCTGCCCTGCAAGAGCTCCTGAAGGAAGCACTAAACATGGAAAGGAACAACCGGTACTAGCCATTGCAAAACATGCCAAAATGTAAGACCATTGATGTTAAGAAGAAACTGCATCCACCAATGAGCAAAATAACCAGCTAACATCATAATGACAGGATCACGTTCACACATAACAATATTAACCTTAAATGTAAATGGGCTATATGCTCCAATTAAAAGACACAGACTGGCCGGGCACGGTGGCTCAAGCCTGTAATCCCAGCACTTTGGGAGGCCGAGACGGGCGGATCACAAGGTCAGGAGATCAAGACCATCCTGGCTAACACGGTGAACCCCGTCTCTACTAAAAAAATACAAAAAATTAGCTGGGCATGGTGGCGGGCACCTGTAGTCCCAGCTATTCTGGAGGCTGAGCCAGGAGAATGGCATGAACCTGGGAGGTGGAGCTTGCAGTGAGTCGAGATCGTGCCACTGCACTCCAGCCTGGGCGACAGAGCAAGACTCCTTCTCAAAAAAAAAAAAAAAAAAAGACACAGACTGGCAAATTGGATAAAGAGTCAAGACCCATCAGTGTGCTGTATTCAGGAGACCCATCTCATGTGGAGAGACACATATAGGCTCAAAATAAAGAGAATGAGGAAGATCTGCCAAGCAAATGGAAAACAAAAAAAGGCAGGGGTTGCAATCCTAGTCTCTGATAAAACAGACTTTAAACCAATAAAGATCAAAAGCGACAAAGAAGGCCATTACATAATGGTAAAGGGATCAATTCAACAAGAAGAGTTAACTATCCTAAATATATATGCACCCAATACAGGAGCACTCAGATTCATAAAGCAAGTCCTTAGAGACCTAAAAAGAGACTTAGACTTCCGCACAATAATAATGGGTGACTTTAACATCCCAATATCAACATTAGATAGATCAACGAGACAGAAAGTTAACAAGGATATCCAGGAATTGAACTCAGCTCTGCACCAAGCAGACCTAGCAGACATCTACAGAGCTCTCCACTCCAAAACAACAGAATATACATTCTTCTCAGCACCACATCTCACTTATTCCAAAATTGACCACAAGTTGGAAGTAAAGCATTCCTCAGCAAATGTAAAAGAACAGAAATTATAACAAACTCTCTCAGACCACAGTGCAATCAAACTAGAACTCAGGATTAAGAAACTGAATCAAAACTGCAAAAATACATGGAAACTGAAGAACTTGCTCCTGAATGACTACGGGGCACATAATAAAATGAGGGCAGAAATAAAGATGGTCTTTGAAACCAATGAGAACAAAGACACAACATACCAGAATCTCTGGGACACATTTAAAGCAGTGTATAGAGGGAAATTTATATAGCACTAAATGCCCACAAGAGAAAGTGGGAAAGATCTAAAATTAAACACCCTATCATCACAATTAAAAGAACTAGAGAAGCAAGAGCAAACACATTCAAAAGCTAGCAGAAGGCAAGAAATAACTAAGATCAGAGCAGAACTGAAGGAGATAGAGACACAAAAAAAAAACCCTTCAAAAAATCAATGAATCCAGGAGTTGGTTTTTTGAAAAGATCAACAAAATTGATAGACCACTAGCATTACTAATAAAGAAGAAAAGAGAGAAGAATCAAATAGATGCAATAAAAAATGATAAAGGGGATATCACTACCAACCCCACAGAAATACAAACTACCATCAGAGAATGCTATAAACCCCTCTACGCAAATAAACCAGAAAACCTAGAAGAACTGGATAAATTCCTGGACACATACACTCTCCCAAGACTAAACCATGAAGAAGTTGAATACCTGAATAGACCAATAACAGGCTCTGAAATTGAGGCAATAATTAATAGCCTACCGACTAAAAAAAGTCCAGGACTAGATGGATCCACAGTCGAATTCTACCAAAGGTACAAGGAGGAGCTGGTACCATTCCTCCTGAAACTACTACAATCAATAGAAAAAGAGGGAATCCTCCCTACCTCATTTTGAGGGCAACATCATCCTGATACTAAAGCCTGGCAGAGACACAACAAAAAAAAGAGAATTTTAGACCAATATCCCTGATGAACATCTATGCAAAAATCCTCAATAAAATACCGGCAAACAATTCAGCGGCACATCAAAAAGCTTATCCACCATGATCAAGTAGGCTTCATCCCTGGGATGCAAGGCTGGTTCAATATATACAAATCAATAAACGTAATCCAGCATATAAATAGAACCAAAGACAAAAACCACATGATTATCTCAACAGATGCAGAAAAGGCCTTTGACAAAATTCAACAGCCCTTCATGCTAAAAACTCTCAATAAATTCGGTATTGATAGAATGTATCTGAAAATAATAAGAGCTATTTATGACAAACCCACAGCCAATATCATACTGAATGGACAAAAACTGGAAGCATTCCCTTTGAAAACTGGCACAAGACAGGGATGCCCTCTCTCACCACTCCTATTCAACATAGTGTTGGAAGTTCTGGCCAGGACAAACAGGCAGGAGAAAGAAATAAAGTGTATTCAATTAGGAAAAGAGGAAGTCAAATTGTCCCTATTTGCAGATGACATGATTGTACATTTAGAAAACCCCATCGTCTCAGCCCAAAATCTCCTTAAGCTGATAAGCAACTTCAGCAGTCTCGTCTCAGCCCAAAATCTCCTTAAGCTGATAAGCAACTTCAGCAAAGTCTCAGGATACAAAATCAATGTGCAAAAATCACAAGCATTCTTATACACCAATAACAGACAAACAGAGAGCCAAATCATGAGTGAACTCCCATTCACAATGGCTTCAAAGGGAATAAAATACCTAGGAATCCAACTTACAAGGGATGTGAAGGACTTCTTCAAGGAGAACTACAAACCACTGCTCAAGGAAATAAAAGAGGACACAAACAAATGGAAGAACATTCCATGCTCATGGATAGGAAGAATCAATATTGTGAAAATGGCCATACTGCCCATGGTAATTTATAGATTCAATGCCATCCCCGTTAAGCTACCAATGACTTTCTTCACAGAACTGGAGAAAACTAAAGTTCATATGGAACCAAAAAAGAGCCCGCATTTCCAAGTCAATCCTAAGCCAAAAGAGCAAAGCTGGAGGCATCACGCTACCTGACTTCAAACTATACTACAAGGCTACAATAACCAAAACAGCATGGTACTAGTACCAAAACAGAGATATAGACCAATGGAACAGAACAGAGCCCTCAGAAATAATACCACACATCTACAACCATCTGATCTTTGACAAACCTGACAAAAACAAGAAATGGGGAAAGGATTCCCTATTTAATAAGTGGTGTTGGGAAAACTGGCTAGCCATAAGTAGAAAGCTGAAACTGGAACCCTTCCTTACACCTTATACAAAAATTAATTCAAGATGGATTAGAGACTAATGTTAGACCTAAAACCATAAAAACCCTAGAAGAAAACCTACGCAATACCATTCAGGCCATAGGCATGGGCCAGGACTTCATGTCTAAAATACCAAAAGCAATGGCAACAAAAGCCAAAATGGACAAATGGGATCTAATTAAACTAAAGAGCTTCTGCACAGCAAAAGAAACCACCATCAGAGTGAACAGGCAACCTACAGAATGGGAGAAAATTTTTGCAATCTATGCATCTGACAAAGGGCTAATATCCAGAATCTACAAAGAACTCAAATTTACAAGAAAAAAACAACCCCATCAAAAAGTGGGCAAAGGATATGAACAGACACTTCTCAAAAGAAGACATTTATGCAGCCAACAGACACATGAAAAAATGCTCGTCATCACTGGCCATCAGAGAAATGCAAATCAAAACCACAATGAGATACCATCTCACACCAGTTAGAATGGCAATCATTAAAAAGTCAGGAAACAACAGGTGCTGGAGAGGATGTGGAGAAATAGGAACACTTTTACACTGTTGGTGGGACTGTAAACTAGTTCAACTATTGTGGAAGACAGTGTGGCGATTCCTCAAGGATTTAGAACTAGAAATACCATTTGACCCAGCCATCCCATTACTGGGTATATACCCAAAGGATTATAAATCATGCTGCTGTAAAGACACATGCACACATATGTTTATTGAAGTACTATTCACAATAGCAAAGACTTGGAACCAACCCAAATGTCCATCAATGACAGATTAGATTAAGAAAATGTGGCACATATACACCATGGAATACTGTGCAGCCATAAAAAAGGATGAGCTCATGTCCTTTGTAGGGACACAGATGCAGCTGGAAACCATCATTCTCAGCAAACTATCGCAAGAACAGAAATCCAAACACCGCATGTTCTCACTCATAGATGGGAATTGAACAATGAGAACATTTGGACATAGGAAGTGGAACATCACACACCAGGGCCTGTTGTGGGTGCAGGGAGGAGGAGGGATAGCATTAGGAGATATACCTAATGTAAATGATGAGTTAATGGGTGTAGCACACCAACATGGCACATGTATACCTACGTAACAAACCTGCACGTTGTGCACATGTACCCTAGAACATAACATAAAGTATAATAAATTTTTAAAAAAAGAATACAAAAGCATGCCTCCTATTCCCAGGAGGTTTTAGGCAGTGGTTTTAGGTATCTGGATTATAATGTAGAGAAAGAGAGAGGTCCTAGACTCATGTCAAAGACAGTAAGGAAACTGGAAATCGGCTATTCTATTCCACTCAATTTACGTGTGAGATTTGCCTCAGAGAATTTAATGACTTCCGTCACGTCGCAGGGCCTGGGCTCTGCTATTCCACATGCGTATTGGGGAGGTAGTTTTTGTAGAGTGGGGCATATGACAGCAATCATCTTACGCCGACTGTACTACCCACACTTCAACAATGTCACGTTCATTATTTATTTGGTCTCAAAAATCTGAATGTGTGTGTGTGTGGTGGGGGCATGGGGGGCCATTTTAGATATAAGGAAACCAGAACTCAGAGATTAAATAGCTTGCTCAAGGTCACTTAGCCAAAAAGAGGACCATCCTAGTCCTTAAAAGAAAAATTTTAAATCTCAATAAACAACACTCATTCCTAGTTGAAAATGAACAATGTAGAGAAAGATAAGTCCTGAGAACCCGCATGAACCAAGACCCCTCAAGTGATAAGTGAGAAATATTAGCCACTTTGCTCTTTACTATTCAAAACACTGATCCTTGCCGTTATAGACTGGAAGGTCTACCTTATTAATCATATGTATATTGTAGTGGCTTATATTGGTTTGTATTTTAGATGATAGACACAAAGGAAAGAAATCTGAGTAAAATATAGTAAAATTGGGTGGCAATTTTTCATTTAAAAAATCATCACCTAAGTGCTACCATTTGAAATCCCATGCAATTTTGTAATTCATGTGTCAGGACTGTGCCATTACTGTTACCTAGATTTCATTGGAATTGCTGGTTTCACAGATACTTTCTAAGTGTCTTTGATATCATTTACTTCCTTCTTCTACCCCTATCAATGGAAGCTGAGAGACGTACATACGTATTTGCTTTCAAATTTCCTCGAATAAGTCTGACATGCATGCTCTGTTAAATGCTCCTTTTAAATGACAGTATTTGTTTAGTAAAATATTACAGTAAAATAAAAACAATTGTTCCATGGTTAAATAAATTTAGATTGAATATAGCAGGGATGAAAAAACCACTTGGCTGATGCTGGGATAACTTGCCAGCCATGGGCAGAAGATTGAAACTGATCTCTTCCTTATACCATATACAAAAATTTACTCAAGATGAATTAAAGACTTAAATGTAAAATCCCAAACTATAACAACCCTGGAAGATAACCTAGGCAATATCTGGACATAGGAATGAGCAAAGATTTAATGATGAAGACACCAAAGCAATTGCAACAAAAGCAAAAATTGACAAACAGGATCTAATTAAACTAAAGAGCGTCTGCATGGCAAAGGAAACTATTAATAGAGTGAACAGACAACCTACAGAATGGGAGAAAATTTTTGCAAACTATGCATCTGACAAAGATCTAATGCCTAGCATCTACAAGGAACTTAAATTTATAAGCAAAAAGCAACCCCATTAAAAAGTGGGCAAAGGACATGAACAGACACTTTTCAAAATAAGACAAAACATGCAGCCAACAATCATATGAAAAAAAGCTCAACATCAATGATCATTAGAGTAATGCAAATCGAAACTACAATGAGATACCATCTCACACCAGTCAGAATGGCTATTATTAAAAAGTCAAAAATTAACAGATGGTGGCAAGGTTGTGGAGAAAAAAAGAAAGCTTATACACTGTTGGTGGGAGTGTAAATCAGTTCAACCACTGTGGAAGACAGTGCAGCAATTCTTCAAAGACCTAACAAAAGAAATACCATTTGACTCAGCAACCCCATTGCTAGGTATATACCCAAAGGAATATAAATCTTTCCATCATAAAGACACATGCATGCCTATGTTCACTGCAGCTCTATTCACAATAGCAAAGACATGGAATCATCCTAAATGCCTATCAATGGTAGACTGAATAAAGAAAATGTGGTACAGATACGCCATGGACTACTATGCAGCCATAAAAAAGAGCAAGATCATGTCCTTTGCAGAAACATGAATGGAGATGGAGGCCACAATCCTTAGCAAACTAATTCAGGAACAAAAAAACCAAATACTTATAAGTGGGAGCTAAATGACAAGAACACATGGACACATAGAGGGGAACAACAGACACCAGGGCCTACAGGAAGGCGGAGGGTGGGAGGAGGGAGAGGATCAGGAAAAATAACAATGGGCGCTAGGCTTAATACCTGGGTGACAAAATCATCTGTACAACAAACCCCTGAGACAAAAGTTTACCTATATAACAAACCTGCACATGTACCCCTGAACTTAAAATGAAAGTTAAATTTCAAGAAAATTAGTACATTGCTTTTTCCTCAGGTGATGAGAGAATGGTGAGGTAAAAAGAGTATTAAATATGGCACAAGAGAAATGAGGAATGAGAGGTTAATGCTTATATGTAAATACATATTGTACATTCTCTAATGTGGCTACTTCATGGGGAGACAAGAGCCAAGGAGAGAAATAATGTTCTTGTGGGGCATGGGTTGCCTAAAAGAACGAACCTAGAAAACTCGAGAAAGTGGCTGGGCATGATGGCACATGCCCGTAACTTCCAGCACTTGGGAGGCCAAGGCGGGTGGATCACGAGGTCAGGAGTTCCAGACCAGCCTGGCCAAGATGGTGAAACTCCATCTCTACTAAAAATATAAAAATTACAGGCGGATGCCTGTAATCCCAGCTACTCAGAAGGCTGAGGCAGAAGAATCGCTTGAACCCGGGTGGTGGAGGTTGCAGTGAGCCAAGATCATGCCATGGCATTCTAGCCTGGGCAACAGAGCAAGACTCCATCTCAAAAATAAATAAAAATAATAAAATTTTTAAAAATCTGGAGAAAGTTTGGTTCTTGAAGGACCCAAAGGGTGGGGTGGGATAGGTAGGGTGGTGTAGCCCCAGGTCCTCCAGGGCAAGACTCCCCTTTAAGGCAGGGGGTTAGTTTACTGATACGGGTATCCCCAGGGCCTGGCCAGTGGGTGTTTGCATTTTTCCACAGAGGCAAAGGGTGGGACTCAAGGTGTTGCTCTGAAGGATGAAGGGAGAGGAGCTGAAGGATGACTTAAACAATCCCGGCTGGCCCATGTGTGCGAGAGAGAGGAAAACAAACCTGGGAAGGGCCCAAGAAAGGCTAGTTCTTCTGCATCAATAAAAATGTAGTGGGCAGGGACAAAAGGTAGCAGCTAGATCCTAGGGAAGGGGCTGACCCAAAGAAACTGACCCAAGCGTCAGGGCATTGAGTTCAGGTTGAAGCCAAAGCATATACAGCTGGCCCTGCACTGCCGTGAGGGTGCAGCAGGCCTGGGCCCTTCGTGTGTGCTGGACAGTAGCAGGCAGGAGGCGAAGGGAGGGAAAGCCAAGGTGGGTCACTCTGGGCTTTGGAAGGGAAAATCTCCCTGTTTGCATCCTTAGGTAAAAAGCAAACGTGAAGTGAGAACATGAGCCCCAGCAGGGACTGGCAGACCCTCTCAGGGCTGTGGCTCCAGCCTTGTTGGGCCCGAGGATATGACAGCTCAGGGGCATCTGTGACTGGGGTGGGGTGGGGGTAGGGGTTGATGGCCAGGGTCTCCAAGGAGGACAGTCCTCAGGTCTCTAGAACTGTCCTGAGTCTGGGGAGGTGGGAATGGGATGCAGATGCTTTCCTGGGTGGAGGGAGGGGGGTGTGATGAGAGGCTGGGGTCCTGTCCCCAGAAGGGCAGCACTGGGAAGGGTCCCTGGCAGAGTCTCCTAGGAGCTCCAGTCTCTGAGACAGATCTTACCTCAGTCCTGGTCCTGGCACAGCCCCACCTCCATGATCTCCTGACACCAGGCCTGCAGCTCAGCATCCACCTTCACCATATCATCCCTTTGGTAGAAGAGGTGGACAATCTCCACACACCCGCCCAGGGGAGAAGGCGCCTGAGCCTCAGAGAGCAGGAGGCCCGGCTTCTGACCTGTCCTCCTCTTTCTGTGACATCTGCCCAATGCTTTCAGTGTATCTGGAGAGACCTCACAAGACATGCCTTCAGGACATCCCCAACCCTCTAAACACATTAGTGTCTCGTGGAAAGAGATGTGGGTCCTTAGTTCCAGGAATTCCCACAGTTGCTGCCATGCTTCCTCACAAAATCCTGTTTTGTCCCAGACCTCTGTCTCCCCCGACAGCTCCCCTCACCTCCTCTCTCTGCCCCATCCCAGTCTCCTCATTTTCAGAACCACCCACTGTGTCCTCACTCTTCCTCGTCTCTCCCCATGATTGAGTTCTCTGCTCCTCCTGTCTGGATCTTCTCATTTTCACTTTGCTTTTTGCCCCATGCTGGTCTCAGGTCAGAGCTCCCCTCCTCCCCACTATGCCCCACTTCTCAGCTCCCCCTCACCCACCGGGCAATAATCTCCCAGGGCCTAAAGCATCATGGTCATGGAGAGCACGTGGGAGTCCCAGCAGGCCATGGGCAGCCAGGTCATCAGGACGACAGAGGGAGCAGCAGGTCAGCTGAGCCGCTGCCCGATGGAACAACTGCACATGGCCCCCTCCACCTGTGCTCACTGCCTGGGACAAGAGAGATGACAGGTCTTGAGGGATGGAAGCACAGCTGGAGAATGAGGACATACTATAAAGGGGGTTCACAGATGGGGTTTTCATATTTAAAGTCATGGCTATAAAAGGGATAGGGCTCAGGGGCTTAAGGTTCAGGGCATTCACACAGGTTGGTCTGGGAGATCTTGAAGCTGGCAGGACAGAGATTGTTGGATGATTAGGTGGCCTCGTGCCCCATTCCCTTCTTATCTTAGCAAATATTCCACCTTCTGAGATACGTTGGGATCAGGTCCAGGTGTTGGTTTCCATGATGTAGTAGATATGGGGGATCAGGGGCTGGCAAGGAGGAGATTGGAGAGGTGGTTGGTGGAGACCATGCTTGGCTCTTTCCTGGTAGGGCCCGTCACATAGCATGGAGTCTTCTCCTCTCGATGCTTTCCTCACTGCTGCTGCCTTGACAGGCTGGTTTCCTGCTGCCCTGACACTCACACTCCCGCTCGCTCGCGCTCTCCGACTTCCCTGTGCGTCGTGCCCTGGAGTCAGACTGACCTGGATTTGAGTCCATGCTCACCTTTAGCTTTGATATTGGCAATGTAATAAACTCTCTGAATGTTGATCTCCTTATCTGTCAGTGGGAGGTGATAACCAGGTCTCTTATTTCAGGCACTGTGGTGATGTTTATGTCCGTGATGTAGAGAGAGCATTTTTAGCACAGTGCCTCAGGTACACAAGTCCTCAAATAGCAGCTGTCATCATTACCTCTATTATTTCCACCTTGAGTACAGGTGCCCTTTAAGAATCAGCCCCTTAACTTTTGATTTTTTTATACCTCCTCTACCATTCACACCCTTATAGCTTAAACTAGCCTCTGCTTATTTTCAAAGCTGTTCCTCCAATCTCTGATCATCCCACTCTTATTGTTTATATTGAAGTGGTGTTGAGTATGGTGCCTTCAGTCAGAATTCGTGGAGCAAAGCCAAGCTATTCTCACCAAATCTTCCCTGGCCCCAGTTAGATACTGTTATAGGTTTCCTCTTTCCTGCTTTTCTTTGACCCTTAAAAAAGGGGTCCCTGATTCTCACATTCATTTCTTTTATTCCTAACCTATTTGGGGCCAAACATGGTGGCTCACACCTATAATCCCAGTACTTTTGGAGGCCAAGGCAGAGGATCACTTGAGGCCAGAAGTTCGAGACCAGCCTAGGCAACACAGCAAGCCTCTGTCCCTAATTAAAGTTAAAAATTAGCCAGGCACACAGGTGTAGTGGTGTATGCCTATAGACTAAGCTACTCAGGAGACTGAGGCAGGAGGATCCCTTGAGCCCAGGAAACTGAAGCTGCAGTGAGCTGTGATTGTGCCACTGAACTCCAGCCTAGGTAACAGAGCAATACCCTGTCTCTAAAAATACAAAAAAAAGAACTATTTTGTCTTCATTTTCAATTGGTTCATATGCAGGGTTTATGCTGTTGGCATCTATGTAAGGTCTTTAATGCCAGACACACAGGACCGGCCCAAAGAATACTCTTGAGGCAAAGATATCAAAGCAGCTGGCATTGGCTTGAACCTGGAAAACTCCATGAAAAGATGGTGAATGTCACAGAAAACCCAAAGTCCAGATAAGGTGGGTAGATACCCAAGGAAAGCAACTAATAATAACAACATGGAGTGAGTTGGCTGAAGGTAAAAAAAATAAATAAATAAAAAATAATAACAACATACCCAAGGATAAACAATAACAACATATTGCTACATAGTAATAGGAAGAACTCACACATCTCTCTAACTGATCCTGAGTCACGCTGTCTGTCCTGTTGTTTAATCCCTTAACAACCTCACAATGTAAATTCTGTTATCTCCATTCAGAGATGAGGACCCCGAAACATACACCTGTTAAGGACTGAGGACTCGGACTCCAACAGTCTGAGTCCACAGCCTGCACACGTAACTTTTATATTTGCAGGCTTAGCCCTCCTCTGGGTCTTGACAACAACTCAGCTGTCTGCCATGGGAGGAAATAGTTATGTGAGGGAGATGGGTGTACAGGGGGCTGAACTAGTGAAGGGGGATTCTGAGGTGTGAGGGTGGCCTTAACCTATTCAACCTGGGCATCGGATGGTGAGGCAAAGACAGCATGAAGGCAATCAAATCTAAGATTCCATATTACTGCCTGTCTTATCTATGTTCTCTCAGACCCAGAGGGACCACAACTAGTAATAGCCAGATTTGGGGGTGGAGGTGGTGACCAGCAGCAGAAACACAACCCAGCTGTCCAGCCTGCCAGGCGCTCACTTGCATCTCTTGCCAACTCTTCGAACTCCATGCATCTAAAACAGAACACCTCATCTTTGTCCCTCAAATTGCCTCCCTCTCCTGACTTTACTGCTTCTGACAACTGCTCTGGTTCATAAGCTTTTATCATTTTGCTCCCTTTTTGTATATATAAAATGTCATAAAGATTTTGAAAACATGTTTAAGCAAGCCCAAGTTTTATTATGCTGCTTTCTGCCTAGCAATAGATACTAGACTCACTGTTTTGTAAAATGTCAGTATTTCTAGGGAAGTACAACATGCCCCCTGTAGGCTCCTAGGTGATAAGGAGCTTACATCTCCAACAGAAGTTCTCCGTTCCATCTTGGACACAGGCATGCTGCAGCTACTCTTCCCCCATCACCACGTATTTGATTTTTCTCTTCCATCCACCTGTCACTGCCATGCTAATGTCTTTATCTACCTCTCTCCTTGGTCAGGTATGAGAAACCTGCTGGGCTGCTCGCCTTGTCCTTTGGTCTTCTACCTAAAGACTCCCCACTAGTGGTGGGACATTCTCCATAGATACTATAGTGATTACAGCTATTTCTCTTCATCTCAAACTCTGTTTCCAGATTGTGTTAGTCGGTTCTGCATCACTACGAGGGATTATCTGAGACTGGATAATTTACTAAGAAAAGAGGTTTAAGTGGCTCCCGGTTCTGCAGGCTGTATAGGAAGCACGCTGGCATCTGCTTAGCTTCTAGTGAGGCTTCAGGAAACTTTCAACCATGGTGGAGGGTGAAGGGGGAGCAGAGCAGGCATGTCACATGGAGAGAGGGCGCAGGAGAGCAGGAGCAAGAGAGAGAGGGGAGGCGCCATACTCTTTTAAACAACCAGATCTTGTGTGAACTCAGAGTGAGAACTCACTCATTATTGGGAGGACAGCATGAAGCCATGATCCAAACACCTTCCACCAGGCCCCACATCCAACATTAGGGATTACACTTCAACAAGAGAATTGGAGGGACAAACATCCAAACTGTATCACAGATATTGTTTTCTGTTTTTTTCTCATATGTACTGCCTGTCTTTCACGATAAATGATAAATCTCCCAGTGCAGACGCAACACTTTTGCTTATTATTTTTGTTTTCCTACTCTACTCGAGACCCATTGCTAGAGAATTTCAGAGAACCACCCTACAACATGTACTGGATACATGCTAAGTGACTTGACTTAATGGGATACATGGGATCTCTTTAATATTTCTAACAACTGCCTGTGAGTCTATAATTAGTTTACATTAAATTAATTTAGACATTAAAAGTACAATCATAAGGCTGAAGGCCCTGGCTCAATTATCTGTCTCCTCCTCTTGCCTCCATTTACAAATTGCCATGAAGATTCTTTGCTGCAATATCATACGGATGTTTGTGAAATTTCAAGCAGCTCTGTTTACATGTTGTCCCAGGTGCCTTAGATTTCTTAAAAACTAGGCAGCTGTTGGGTTGTTGCTTTGGGACATGGAGAGTGGTAGAGCTTGTACCTTGAAGACAGGGCGCAAACGTGGGAGGCACATTATGGTGATGACAGCAATGACTTCAGCTACCAGATGAGTGTTCAGCAAATAGTATCGGAGCTTGTGCAGTTGGAATCTGAGTTTCAGATCCAGGATTTGGCCAGGAGCCAGGCAAGCAGAGGATCCGAGGGCAGGAACAGTATTGGGGTGGGAGAGCTGAAGCTGGGAGGCAGGAGCCAGAAGGAGGAAGAATTAAGCATTTATTCACCTCTCCCCCATATGGATGACGCTATGCTGGTGTTCTGGGGGAAACATATGGCTAATGTAAGATTATTGCCTTCCAAGTAGTAGGAAGAATGAAGACCCCTCCAACCTGCCTCTCACTATCTGTGGTGCCCTGTGAATGCAATGATAGGTTAAGTGCAGGAGAGAATGGTAGAAGGAAGCCAAGTAAGGTTAACGGTGCTTTGGGAGAAATGTCATGAGGGTCTGAGTCAGGGCAGTAGACTGAGAAGGAGAAGCTGGATGTATGAGAACTGACAATTCCTGTCCACTCACTATGTGAACAATAGGAGTGAAAAAAAATCAAAAAAACCAAAAGGAGAAAACATGTTTAAGAGGGAATATTCAGTAGATTCAAAGGTCACAAAGAGGTTGAGTAGCCTCAGGATGAGAACAAAGAGATGCCGTTATGACTCTTAGAAGGTAGTTCCAGGTGAGGAAGGTCAGGAAAAGACAGCAAGCAATCACTGGGTGACTGAACACAAGGTAGACCTGCTGAGTGGGGGTAGCTTTGGGAGCCAAAAGCCAGGAGGCTGGGTCCCTGGGAGCAGAGGTTAAAATGAACAGAGCAAAGAGTTGGCAGGGAGGTCCAGGGCCCTCACCTGGATGACCATGGGTAGCAGCTTCCCAGAAGGCTCCATCTTCACCATGACGAGGGCTGCAGCCTGGTACTGCTTCCCTCTTTGGATCACATTGGCTGGAATTCCATCCAGCAGGATGAAGTCAGCCTGAAACAGGGGCCTGTTCTGTGGAAAGGAAGAGTGCATGGATGGTTAGAGTTCAAAGACTACACCTGGAGGGACAGGGCAAAGGGCAAGACATTTACACTCAATCTAGCTTCTTGCCATCATCCTCCATCAGTACCAGCATTCTAGTGGCAGAGCTGAAGGAAGCATCCAGAGCATCAGGTCCAAGTCCTCTCATTTCACGGTGAGGACAGAGGCCCAATGAGGGGAATCTTCTCCAGGGGCAGGCAGCTTTTTTGTGATGAAGGGAGTTTTAGGACCAGTCCTGTCCAATCCATGCATACTAAGCTCTCCTCTTGCCAAAGTATCCAGGCTTCTTTCTCCTTTACATCCCATTGTCTGCTACCCAGTATGACTATAACCAGCCTTGTGATTTTTTCCTTACATACTTAATCATCTCCAGCACAGGACCCTGTACCAAGGTGCAGTGGGTTACTGCAGCCTCCCTTCCTCTGACTCCTATTTGGTCTCTTCCCTTCACCACCTCTCCTTGCCACAGTCAAGGAGAGAACCATGGAGGGTAGGAGGTGACATCTGGAGTTCTTTCTCCAAGTGTACCCAAAGCTCGTCCATCCCAGAGGCCAGCACAAGCCTGGAGGGCAGACAGGTGGAGCAGTACTAAAATATTAACAGGACTGAAATAAGTGGAGGGAAATATCATGACATGAATCGAAAGAGTCAATATTGTAATGATGTTCATTCTCCTCCAATTGATCTACATACATAGTATAATACCAATCAAAATCTGGCAAGTTTTTCTTGGAAGCTGACAAAGTGATTCTGTAATTTATACAAAAATGCAAAAGACCAAGAATAGCCAAGACAACCTTGAGGAAACAGAACACACCCGCAGGACCTGTACTACCTGGTATCAGGACTTGTTGTAAAATTAGAGTAATTAAGATAGAGTGGTATTTTCTCAAGGGTAGAGAAACAGACCAATGGAAAAGAATGAAACATCCAGAAAAAGACTCCCACCTAGACAACTGCTTCACTCATGACAAAGCTGGTGCTCCAGTGCCGTGAAGAAAGGATGACCTTGTCAAATGGTGCTGGATCAACTGCATATCCATATAGAAAAATGAATCTTGACCCCTGCCTCAAATCATACATAGTAATCAGTTGCAGAATATTTATAGTTCTAAATTGAAAAGCAAAATAATACACCTTCTAGGAAAAAAAAAAAAAACTTGGGAGAATATCTTCATGGCATTGGAGGCAGGCAGATTCCTTAACAAGATATAAAAACATTAGCCACGAAGGAAAAAAATGGATAAATTGAGTTACATTAAAATTAAGAACTTCATCAAAACCACCATTAAGAAAGTAGAACAAGGCCGGGCATGGTGGCTCATGCCTGTAATCCCAGCACTTTGGAAAGCCAAGGTGGGCGGGACCAGCCTGACCAACATGGTGAAATCCCATCTCTACCAAAAATACAAAAATCAGCCAGGTGTGGTGGCCCACACCTGTAATTCCAGCTACTTGGGAGGCTGAGGCATGAATCGCTTGAACCCAGGAGATGGAGGTTGCAGTAAGCTGAGATCACGCCACTGTACTCCAGCCTGGGTGACAGAGCAAGACTCCATCTCAAAAAAAAAAAGAAAAAGAAAAAGAAAAAAGAAAGTATGGCTGGGTGCAGTGGCTCACGCTTGTAATCCCAACACTTTGGGAGGCTGAGGCAGGCGGATCATTTGAGGTCAGGAGTTCGAGACCAGCCTGGCCAACATGGTGAAAACCAGTCTCTGCTGAAAATACAAAAAAATTAGCTGGGTGAGGTGGCACACGCCTGTAATCCCAGCTACTGGGGAGGCTGAAGCAGGAAAAATTGCTTGAATTCGGGAGGCGGAGGTTGCAGTGAGCTGAGATCACACCACTGTACTCCAGCCTGGGTGACAGAGTAAGACTCTATCTCAAAAAAAAAAAAAAAAAAAAAAAAGAGGAAAGAAAGTAAACGACAAGTCACAGAATGGGATGGTATATTTGCAACATATTTATCCAACAAAGGAAAAATTAACTGGAAAAAGACAGTCCGATTAATCAATATGCAAACATCTGAAGGGATATTACATAAAGAAAGATATCCTAATAGCTAGTGAGTATGTAAAAATGCCCAACCTCCTTAGCCATCAGGGAAATGCAAATTTCGACTGGCATCATTAAGTGTTGCTGAGGATGTGAAGGAAATGGAATATTCACACATTACTGGTAGGCATAGGCATTGGCACAATTGTCTTGACAACGTATCTTAAAACTGAGTGTGTGCATCACCTACAATCCAACAATCTTATTCCTAGGTATAATCAACAGAAAAGTGTACATGTGTGTTCCAAAACCCATGTTTGAGAATGTCCAGAGCAGCACAATTTGTAACAGTTCCCAACTAAAAATAAAAGCAATCGGTCTAGAATGGAATGACTAAATAGAATGTGTGTACCTGTAGAGCGTGACACTCAAGAGTAGTGGTTCTCCACCTTTGGTGTGCATCAGAGCCGCTTGGAGGCTGGTTAAACTGATTGCTGGGTTCCACCTGTCTATCTGCAGAGAACCTAACTTACATTTCCCCTCTTAGTTGCCTTTATCAAAGGTAAGGATGCCTGCTGATCACTTCTTGAATGTTCTCTCCTCTCCCACATCAGCAAGAGGGAACGAAAGAGGCTAAAGAGGCCTGGTTTCTCACTATTAGGACAAACCCAAGGATATCTCTTACGTCAGGTCAGTCCTGCACCCCTGGTTTTGCTGAGATGCTTATGAGCATTTCCTCACATAACCCTGACAATATAATCAGGGTACAATTATGGTAGCCATCCTTATCACCATTTTATAGAGGAGGAATTGACACACTGGCTGAATTAACTGCAAAGTTCTAAAATTAGACAGTGGTGCTGGTTGCACAACTAATGTACTAAAGCCCAGCAGCACACTATTTTTTAAAAATTAATTTATTTTTGAGACAGGGTCTCTGTCACCCAGGCTGAAGTACAGTGACACAATCATTGCTTACTGCAGCCTTCACCTCCTGGGCTCATGATCCTCCCACTTCAGCCTCCCAGGTAGCTGGGACTATAGGTGCACACTATCATGAATGGCTAATTTTAGTTTTTGTAGAGACAAGGTCTTTGCTATGTTGCCCAGGCTGGTCTTGAACTCCTGGTCTCAAGCAATCCTCCTGCCTCGGCCTCTCAAACTGCTGGGATTACAGGTGTGAGCCACTGCACCCAGCCAATTCTACAATTTTAGATTCCCGTCATGCCTCCTGAAGTTTCATGTTGATAAGAGATTCCCCTTCACTTCTAGGGCTAAAACACTAGTGGACTGTTCATATGATGGTTTCTGAATGACACATGACAGCTTTTCAGCACCTGTATTATTTCATCCTGGGTTTCAGGACATCATGAGAAACACTTACCAACACCAAAGATACCATAATCTCTATCCCCAAACTACCTTGATGGTTACTGTTTCAATATAAACCACCACAAATGCAATCATTTAGATTTCTAATTTATTATTAAATTACATACCAAAGCTTCTTCTATACAGTCAGAAAATGCACATTTAGATGAGAACAAAAATTAAGTACAAATACAATAAAATTGGTTCCAAGAAGCTATTTTAAAAGCAAAAACTTACAAAGTGCATTTGGAAAATAATAGGTTTTAAAAATCTGTACTGGCATTTTTTCAAGAGGAACATCTTCCATCACAGGGAAGTCTGGTTGGAATTGATTTTCCTCCCCCTTAAGAGCTAACAGGGTGGGAATGGATGCAAACACTTTGATATTAAAGTGAGCTCTCAGGTACAGAGAAAACGAGAAAGATCCCTCAAGACCATGCATGGTTCAGCTTTGGGCTTCTTATCCACTAAACTCCTCAAAATTTACTTGCCTCTCCCTCAGTTTCTTTTTGCCTACAAAACCCAAGAGTATGCAGGTTTATAATGGAAGAAACAAGATTAGTTTATTAAGATCGTGATGAAAAGTTCTGCATCTTTTTGGAGACCAGGGTAAACCACCCTTAACCTAACAGGAGAGTGGAACACAATGATTCTAACTTTCTGAGCAGAATCCATTTCTTCTTTAGTTACATTTGCCATAAAACTCACTGTAACACTAGACATGGCCAGTTATTCCCAACAACTCAAATCTTCCAAGTTAGAAAACTCAATCCATTTCCAAAAATCGTACCTGACAAACGATCAAATGAGGTATCAGAAACCAAAAGGCTAGTCCAGTTCTTTAAAGTCATTTTCATCAGGTTGAGATCACTAACAGCGAAACAGAAAATTAATAATGGGAATGCAAACCCAAGGTGCCTGAATTCCATAGAGGCCAAGAGCCACTGCATCAAAAGGCTCAGTATCTTTTACCATTCAGATGTATTCACACTCAGTATGAAAGAGCTAAAGTATTATTTGGTTCTGGGTATAAGGATTTTGCCCTCATGGTATCTCCTCTCATCACCTGTCTCCATTTTCTTTCATGCCTGATCTGAGTACCAGGCAGTACAGAAAAAGACAGGAGAATCATAGAGAAGGAAAGCCCCTTTCTAAAATGAGAGAAAGAAAAGGTGAGCAATGCAGATTACAGGGAGTCCTCCAGCATCATTAATAAGAAGTGACAAGAATGTAGGGATTGCCAGGATAGATGAGCTAAAGCACTTGGATCTGAGTTTGAACTTGAGTGGTGAATTCATTAAACATTTTTACTAGAGTCATCAGTACACACTAAAACAAAATGTCAGAAATACATCTTTTGGAATTTCCTGTTTTCGTTGCCATGTCTTTTTTCTTTTTTCTTTTTTTTTTTTTTTGAAACAGGGTCTCACTCTGTCATCCAGGCTGGAGTGCAGTGGTGCAATCATGGCTCACTGAAGGCTTGAACTCCTGGGATCAAGTGATCCTCTGGTCTCAGCCTCGGTAGCTGTGAGCTAGGACACAGGCACTCCCCATCATGTCAGGCTAATCTTTTAATTTTTTTTTGTAGAGACAGAGTCTCGCTACGTTGACCAGGCTGGTCTCAAACTCCTGGCCTCAAACGATCCGCCTGCCTTGGCCTCCCAAAGTGCTAAGATGACAGGAGTGAGTCACTGCACCCAGCCCTATTGTCATGGTTTTTCATATTTTTTCAGTGAAATGAAAAGTTTTGAGTGGTTACTTAAAAGGATCAAAAAGGAAAGATTCATTATAATAAGACAATAGTTGAGGGGGCATAACTTCCCCTAAGAGGCAACATTTGGATCCAGAAATAAAAAATTCCTTCTGACCTCCTGGCTGACCTCCTCTTGGCTGTTTAGCCAAGGTGGTTAAACAAAAAAGTTAAATGACATGGAGCTAAAAGAGCTCAAATCCCTTCATGGGATCCACACGGAGCCCCTTCCTGGGGACACACACCTCTCTTCCCTTGCTGGAGGTTTCTTTCTGCAAAGAAGCCCTAAGAGGAAAAAGCACTGGCCTAGCTGTCTACATGTGGCCCTTGGCCATCTCACTATGGGCTGCTGCATGGGGAGGTTAGTCAGACCTATCTGACACCAACATCTACACCAAGCCTTTAACTTCCTTGGAAGAACCGGTTTATTTTTAAAAAGAAAATAACCAACTTAATTCCATTACTTCACATAAGCAAAACCCTAATGGAAAGGCCCATCAGCCATCAACCTGGTTTGTTTGCTTGGCTGCAGTGAGCTAGACTAGCTTGTGTCCCAGTTCACTCTCACACAATCAGCTTTAATGAATGCAACGAAGAATCAGACCAGTAAAAAAGACTGGTAGTATAATTAAATAAATAACTTTATTTATGATACTTCAGCTTTTATAAATGCCAACTACATAGCAAAGTCCCATAAATTCTAACCGAGACACAACCACCAATCAAGGCCCTTTGAAAAATCAAAGATAATAAAGTGTCAGGGGAGAAAAGTTTTGTTCTCCCAACAGAGAATTTAATCAATGAACTTACTTCCCTGATCCTTTAAGGTTCACAATGGGAAAACTTTTCTTTTAAGGGTACCCTGAATTGATGAACAGTCAATCAACCCATATTTAGAAAAATAAACCCCATAGTTAAGAAAAATATATCAAATGCCCTTCACACCCATAATGTAACAAAACTTTGACACCAGAATGAAAAAATTCTCAGTCTCTGTACCAAACCAGCTGTTAGTCCACCCATGAGCAAGTTCACCTGAACAACAGCATCTATATACCATGATGTAGCTGAGAACTACATGCTGATATCCTTTTATTCCCTGTGGCTCAGACTGAAGCCAATACTATAGATACCACAGTGAATCCCAATGGTGAAGAGCAGCAGTGTAGATGCTGGAAGTCTACAAACCAGGTTGTAGTTCAGTAAGACAAGTCATGAATTTACAGAAACTAAGAAATGGTTAACTCAAAACTAATTCTGGTGGCTGGTTTAAAATCTGTCACTGTCCAGGGATGGTAACAGAAGACAGGTGCAGAGACAGACAGATTCTGCCACATGCACCCTCAACAGCGAAACCATTCTCTAGATGTTTGGAAATGCTTACCAGATTTGGAATGAACAGATTTTCACAGGACACGGGACTTCTCGTACATCAGGCAGTAGTCCTTAAACTTTTGCCCATACATTGTGGAGCATTTACAAATGGAATTCTCTGGACAGTGAGCCCTCAATGCCCTTTTATATGTGGCTTTTTGAATAGATCACATTAGAAACTGAGCAGTCCCCTTCCTCCGTTACCAGTGTCACTGCTGGTATGATGAGGAGCAGTGGGGGCACTGACAGACACTGGTGATTCGTTTCTTTTATCCTAGTGGAACTGAGATTTCACTTCTTTTCATTAGAAAATATTAATCCAAGGGAAGAATTTTTTAAAAATGGAAACAATGACTGGTGCCTTAAATATGAGACTGTCATTCTTGATGTTTTTCCAGCAATACAATTAACCCCAGTGTACTTGTAATTTAAAAGAAAAAAAAAGACAGTTTTACAGTGATCTCCATTTCAGACAACCTCAAACGTGCTGAAGTTGGTCCAACAGCATCTCAAAGAATCTATGAAAAACAGAATTTTCCTTAAATATCAACAGAGTTGAGGAGACAGAGTAGAAATCTATAGCACAGATTATCGAGAAAGAACTTGCGATTTCTCATTATGAGTGTAAAATAAGAGGACAAGAATTTTTTTTATTCACAATCCAATCTGGTGGCTAAAAGAAAAGCAGTCTTTGGATGTAGAAACCTGGTTTTCTAAAGAGCCCAGCTGTAAGACCTGGCTTGTCATCAGGCTTCAACACTATCACGGAAACACAGAAAACTCTGTTTTTGATTGGTTTACTTGCCTCCTAGGAGACAAAAGCAACTGAAAATCTTTTTGGTGTTTTTTAATTAAAAACAGAAAAATGTGTTAGAAAAGACAGCACAGAAAAACTGTGGCTTCAGCTCAACCTGACCATGTCACAGAGTCCATCACTGTCAGCCTTGCATTCATCCTGCTGGTCAGGCTAATTATCAAGACAGTCAACTTCTCCCTCAGACGTTTCCTTATTCCAGACCAGGGCGTGAAAGTGGTGGTTGTCAAGAGTCCCTGCAGATGTCCCATCAATGGAACGCATACAGCAGCAACAGGATGGTACAGATCCCAATAACACCCCCTAGGATGAGCGAGTCCCGCCGTTTCCTCAGGTTGATCCTCTGGATCAGGCTGTTTACAGCAGGAAAACGATCTTTGGGAAATCTTTATTAAGGTCATATTTGGAAGAAGCCTCTCCGGCGAAAAGTTGCAGGAATCACAAAAATAGAGATCAGCGGTGTCTAGAAACAGTGATGAAAGGCATAGGGGAAGAAACTCATACCAAGGGAATCTTTAGCAGATGCACTTGCCCAAACTGGGAATGTGCTGCGGCTCAAGGCCCCTAATCAATACATATCTCCCAGTCTTGTGTGTAACACAAATAATAATAATAATAGAGAGAGAGGGAGAAGAAAAGGATGGTAACAGTTCCCAAGCACTGAGGGTTTACTGCCAGGCTGCAGGACAGGGTGGGAGCCAGCGTGGCCAGGAATGGAGGAACTCTGGCAGGGAGGCACAGGCAGAGCCAGCTCCCATCGCCATCACTGTCCATTTCCCTCCCTTTCCTCATTTTCATTCTCTATCTCTTTTTTCCTCTTCTCTTAGGAGACTGGGGAGTTCTGCCTGAGAGTTTGAAGATACCTGATCCTTTCCCGCCTTGGATTCAGGCAATTTGTGGGAACCAACCCTAGGGTCTATATAATCAGACACTGGTGAATTATTAACATTTTCAAAGTTACTTCGCAGCAGAAGGCAGATACAGGAGGAAAGTGAACTAAACTTTAGCCCTGACTAACCCATACCCATTTTTTTTTTTGAACACACATTCTTTTGGAATAACTGTGAAATTCCTGTGTGACTAATTTGTATGAGGTGCTATGCTAGGTTCCAGTATACTACTTTGTCTTAAGAGAACTTAGTGTTGGGCTGGGCAAGGTGGCTCACACCTATAATCCCAGCACTTTGGGAGGCCGAGGCTGAACGATTGTTTGAGCCTAGGAGTTTGAGACTCGCCTGGGCAACATGGTGAAACTCCGTCTCTACAAAATATACAAAAATTAGCCAGGCGTGGTGGCACACATCTGTAGTCCCAGCTACTCAGAAGGCTGAGGCAGGAGGATTGCATGAACCTGGGAGGTTGGAGGGCGCAGTGAGCTGAGATCATGCCACTATACTCAACCCAGATGGGTAACAACAGGGTGAGACTCTGTCTTTAAAAAAAAAAAAGAGAGAGAGAGAGAGAAAGAACTTATGGGAGAGATGCGTACAGAGTAGCAGAGAAGAGGTCACAAAGAAGAGTGGTGGTAAATTCTAATGAACAACTGAGAAAGGCTTTAGTGTTTTAAATCACCAGCTATCTGACTCATACTTTTATTCCAAAGTTTCAAAAGTTTCACTAAATACAAACTCTTATATTCACTAATTAGCTCTTGCTCTGGCTGGCAATCGAGTTCATAGTTTAGTAGAATGAGATAATGTCTATAACAGCACTCTGTAAATTTTTTTTTTTTTTTTTTTGAGACGGAGTCTCGCTCTGTCGCCCGAGCTGGAGTGCAGTGGCCGGATCTCAGCTCACTGCAAGCTCCACCTCCCGGGTTTACGCCATTCTCCTGCCTCAGCCTCCCGAGTAGCTGGGACTACAGGCACCAGCAACCTCGCCCGGCTAGCTTTTTTGTATTTTTTAGTAGAGATGGGGGTTCACCATGTTAGCCAGGATGGTCTTGAACTCCTGACCTTGTGATCCGCCCGTCTCGGCCTCCCAAAGTGCTGGGATTACAGGCTTGAGCCACCGCGCCTGGCCAGCACTCTGTAAATTTTACAGCCCTATCTAAAATGTGATTTTGGACATGTGGTTTTATACTTAGGGTGACAAGGGAAGAACTAAATTCACAGCAGACTGGAGAATAATGGCACATATCAGGATAGTCTTTTCCTTAGGCAAAGACATATCAAACTAAAAGTGACCTTAAATTATCTAAGACTACAAGATACTCAGCTTTTGAAAATTCTAGGTACCTTCCCCTTTGGCATTTGGGAAGGAAAGCTTTTTTGCCTAGAAGGCTTGTCTTTTCAGAGGTTCGCTGAATCAAATGACTCAAAGTGCCAGGCTTTTCTGGTTCCCTAGTGGGTTTCTGGGAAGTAGTAATAATCCTAATTTTAAATGGAAAACTGAAACATTTTAAAGTAGAGGTTACAACAAACAAGTGGAGAATGTATCCCAGAATTCGGCCTGTACAAACTCTATCAGTAGCTACAGCTCATCTGCACGGGTGGCTGTCTCCTTCCTTCCCCGTTCCAAGCATCTGCCACTGACTTATCTCCAAAAGGGAAAAATAACAAAGAAAAGGCATATAATTGATCATGTTTAGGTAAGAATAATGTATAGTGTGGAGTTCTAACATGAATTTAAAAGCTTTCTAAAATGTGAAAGAATTTGGTGAATAATTTTTAAATTCACATTTATAATTTTTTTCTTCTACATCCAGTAGTAAGAAACTTCTGAGGTGCAGTCTTTTAGGAACAGTACTAAAGAGCATAAACTTTCACAAAGTAGGAATGCACAGTATATTCATATTATGCAATTACTGATGGGCTCTACTGCTACTGAGTGATGGCGACCTGCCCCCTATAAAAAGCACACACAGACACTTCTCCCCTCTACCCTCAAAACACAGAAACTGCGAACATTCAAAAAGGATACTGGCCAAAGTGTTCATTTTGCTGTGAATTGACTTCAACATTCCTCTCTGTGAAGTCATATTTTCTTTTGTTGCCATAGCAATGCTGCAAGGGGAAAAAGAGATGACAAATGACCATTTAAGATTATCCTGCCTGGAACCATCATGCCCTTAAAAGTGAAAGAAAACTACAGTGAACAACATCATCTTAGAAAGCACTGTGCCAGAAAATAAGGGGAAAAAATCACTTCCCAAGCCACTTTCCCACTGTGCTTTTTCCAAATGACTCCACTCTTCTATCTTTTTGTACAAGGCAGTAAGCCACTTCCTATGTTTGCTTCAAAATAACAAAATAAGACATAAACAGACAAATCACATATTACAAATGCTTCTTAAAATTTAAAGTTTAACAACTTTAAAAACTTTAAAAAGAGTTTAAAAAGAGACCAGCTACTAAAATATCTTTAATCAGGAAAAACTGTTGAAAGGGAATTATAATTATAAAAATATAAAATATAAAATATCATAAAATATGCATATACAACCAGTCCTTAATTTATGAAGAGATTATGTTCCAAAATTCTACTTGAGAACCAACTAGGCATGCATGCAACATTATGCTGAGTTTCCAAGATGGCTGACAAAGGTCACAGATTCACTAAACGTGGCTAAAACAGCTGGGTGTGGTGGCTCATGTCTGTAATCCCAGCACTTTGGGAGACCGAGGTGGGAGGATCACTTGAGCCCAAAAGTTCGAGACCATCCTGGGCAATGTGGTATATCCCACCTCTACCAAAATACAAAAATTAGCTAGACATGGTGGTGTGTGCCTGTAGTCCCAGCTACTCGGGAGGCTGAGGTGAGAGGATCAATTGAGCCCAGGACGGGGAGGCTAGAGCAAGCTGTGATGGAGCCACTGCACTCTAGCCTGAATAACGAAGCAAGACCCTGTCTCAAAACAAAGAAAAGATTAAGAGAAAAGAAAAAGTCACTTTTTGTAGAACACAATCTCTTCCATGTGACTACCTTGATGTCCTGTTTAAAAGACACTTGAGTTAATATCCTTTTTGGGGGTGGCGGGGGGGAGACAGGGTCCTGCTCTGTCACCTAGACTGGAGCCCAGTGGTGTGATTGTGGCTACTGCAGCCTTGACCTTCTGGACTCAAGCAATCCTCCCACCCCAGCCTCCTGAGTAGCTGGGACTACAGGCATGTGCCATCATGGCTGCCTAATTTTTTTTTTTTTTTTAATTTTTAAATTATCTGTAGAGATGGGGTCTCCCTATGTTGCCCACGCTGGTTTCAAACTCCTGGGCTCAAGCTATCCTCCTACCTCCGCCTACCAAAGTGCTGGAGTTATAGGTGTAAGCCACCAAGCCTGGCCCTAATATATCACTTTGCTATCACTTCCAGGATTATTCATTTCCCATAGTCTTATCTCTCTGGACATTAGAGTCATAGAGGGCAGGGTCAGTATCCACTTTGATATGTTACACACAGAGAGTGCTTTGCATGCTGACATTATAAATAGCAACAGAAAATGAAATGCTGTTGAGCAATTTTGAAAATATCTGTTTTTTTAAAAGAATCAAGAGACTGAGATTTAGGGAAGATGATGGTGAGAGTATAAATTCCTGACTTGACTTTTGGCCCATTTCCCCCATGGAGTAGCACAAGAACAAAAGCAGACACACTGGGGAGGGTCCATCTGAGGCCCCAAGTTCCCTTGAGATCTCCAGGGAAGAAAGCCAGGTAGAAGGCTATACTCTCTCAAGTGAAGAGAGAACCAGGGAACTGACAGCAGGGAAGCTTAGATTTTTCTTCAAGCTTGAGGCAAAGACCTAGGGCTTCATTACTTCCTGAGGAACCCAGACAGGAAGAAAATGGATCTGCATATACAGGGGTTGCAATGAAACTGCTCCCAGGTACTGCAGCTGGGAAAGGACTGCTACATGCAGCCACAAAGACGACAAGCAGAGAGCCGATAGTCTTGTAGGTGGTGTGATGCACAGCCCCTAAGGGGAAGAGCTGCTGGGCTTTGCCCAGTGATGGATGCTTCACTACCTGGTATGCCACTGCTTAAGAGGCTCTCATAGCTGGACCTATCTGGGAGCTGAGTGAACACATTTTTGGCCAGGTAAGGTCTCACAGAGTAAACCACCATGCATCTTATTGAAGGGAAATCCTAGAGGGAGTATTCTAAACAAATGACACATGAATCAAAACTTGAATTGCAAGATTTGAGATGGCAAAAGAGAAACAAAATTGGGTAAGGAGATATATACAGGTTGAGCATCCCTAATCTGAAAATCAGAAATCCCCAAGACTTCTGATTCCAAGTATTTTGGATAAGCGACATTCAACCTGTAAAAGAATATTTACTGAAGCACTTTTGGAATAGTAAAAAACGAACAACAGCAGCAAAAAGACCCCCCAAAAAAATCCCCCAAAATTGGAAGGAACATTCAAATGGTATGTTGTGTAAGATACACAACTGTCACTTAACACAAGTTGCTTCAGAGGTTAAGAATGGAGGGGTACTACCAGGAGACTGACTTTTCCTTTATCCATTTTAGTATTATTTAAGTTGTTACAGTAAGAATATTTTGATAATATACAAATGTACTTTGATAATGTACAAATGTCTAATAAAAATGAAAAGAACATTAGAAAAATCCTACCTGAGAGATTAAGAAATGTTAATAACATGTGAAGCCACACACACACACACACACACACACACACACACACACACACACAAAATTAACATGGACATGCTAGGATTTAGATCACTTTCAACTGAAATCACAGGCAGTGATTATACAATATTTGGTTATTTAAAAAAATGAGTTAGGGCCAGGCGCGGTGGCTCATGCCTGTAATCCCAGCACTTTGGGAAGCTGAGGCAGGTGGATCACTTGAGGCCAAGGAGTCCAAGACCAGCCTGGCCAACATGGTAAAACCTTGTCTCTACTAAAAATACAAAAATTAGTCAGGCCATGGTGGTGAGTGCCTGTAATCCCAGCTACTGGGAGGTTGAAGGCTGAGAATCACTTAAAGCCCAGGAGACGGAGGTTGTAGTGAGCCGAGATCGTGACACTGCACTCCAGCTTGGGTGACAGCGCAGACTTGGTCTCAAACAAAACAAAACTAACAGTAGTATTTCTATTAACTTGAAGGGATGTTTATAACATATTGAGTGATTAAAGCAAGCCACAGAATGTATAGAATATGAATCCTCTAATATTTTCAGAAACAAACATCTTTGGAGATGTTTGTATGACAGTGAAAAAGGTATCAGAAAGATACACAACTGTCAGTTAATGCAAGTTGCTTCAGGGGTTAAGAATGGAGGGGTACTACCAGGAGATTGACTTTTTCTTTATCCATTTTAGTATTATTTAAGTTGTTACAATAAGAACACTATACTTTTATAATATACAAGTGTCTAATAGGCACTCCAGCCTGGGCCACAGAGCGAGACTCCGTCTCAAAAAAAAAAAAAAAAGAAAAAGAAAAAGGAAAAGAACATTAGAAAAATTCCACTTAAGAAATGTTAAATAACATTTGAAGCTACACACACACACACACACACACACACACACACACACACACACAATTAATACGGACATACCAGGATTTGGATCACTTTCAACTGAAATCACAGGCAGTATCTCTGCAAATTTAGAAAATGAAAAGTCCTAGAGAATATTACAGTTCTTCCGGGGTCCTGATTTCCCATGTGTTCTAATGCTGACAATCCCATCTTCCCAATACTTTTAGGCCTATTCTAGAAAAATATCTGTTCATGTGGAAATATTATGGTCTGGTCTTTTTAAATGACATTTCAGAAAGAAATGTAATTGGGTAAAACCAAAACAAACAAACAAACAAAAAACACATTAGCAGCTCCAAATCCACCACTGTGATTCACCTCAATAAAATTACGAGTCAAGCAATGATTTTAAAAAGTTTTCTGTAGATCTTGGAAAAGCTCAAGAATTGAAGGGATCAGTCTCTCTGAGGGAAGAACTGTGGAGCAGGTTTAAAAATGGAGATTTGGGCCGGGCACGGTGGCTCACGCCTGTAATCTCAGCACTTTGGGAGGCCGAGGCGGGCAGATCACAAGGTCAGCAGATTGAGACCATCCTGGCTAATACGGTGAAACCCCGTCTCTACTAAAAAATACAAAAAATTAGCCAGGTGTGGTGGCGGGCGCCTGTAGTCCCAGCTACTTGGGAGGCTGAAGCAGGAGAATGGCGTGAACCCGGGAGGTGGAGCTTGCAGTGAGCTGAGATCACGCCACTATACTCCAGCCTGGTCCACAGAGCAAGCCACCGTCTCATGAAAAAAAAAAAAAAAAAAAAGGAGATTTGTAGAAATCTGCACAAGGAGCAGCCATACCCCACAATTGCCTTCCCTAACCCATGCAGCTAGGTGGCTGTCCCCAGTCCAGCAGAAGACCTAGCCCAGGAGAAGAGACATAGAGGTCTAGCAATTTGAGGTCCCCAGTGAAACAGCCAGGTCCACCTAATCATGCACGGTGAGGCCTAACACTCAACAAGGGTCACCATCCTATGCTCACAGGATGAGTTTCCCAACACACATTCTTTTCACAACATGGAAAAACACCATATCTACAGAAAAATACAAAAAAAAAAAAAAAAAAAATTAGCTGGGCATGGTGGTGTGTGCCAGTAGTCCTGGCTATTCAGAATGCTAAGGTGGGAGGATTGCTTGAGCCCAGGAGGTCAAGGCTGCAGTGAGCCATGATCATGCCACTGCACTCCAGTCTGGGTAATAGCAATGAGTGATTGGAAGCTCATCCTCTTTTGGAGTCACACCCTTAAATATGAAGGAACAGCCAATACTCACCAGATGTGTGAGAAGGTAACATAAAAGACAGAGTTCAAATAAACCACCCAGCAAACAGAAAAGTGAGACTGAGCAAACAGGGGCAATAAAGGAAGCTCAAGAAACTCTAAAATAAAATTACATTTAATGTTTTCAGAGAGATAAAAGATTATTACATCCACAAAGCATACACATAAAAGTATGTATCTGTCTCTCAGGAAAGAGCTCATGTAAATTAAATGAAGAGCTGATATAAAAATCTAATAGAAGAATTGGAAGGAGAAATTCAGTAAATCTCCCAGAATGTTAAACAAAAAGATCAATAGAAAACAGAGAAAAGGTGAGAAAGGATCAATTCAGAAGGCTCAACACTTAACCTTTTAAATATTTTTTTGAATGAAACGACAGAGAAAGAAGAGTGAAGAAAATGATAAAGAACGTAAGACAATTTCTAAGAACTGAAGATGAGTTTCCAGATTGTAAGAGTTCACTCAATGCCCAGAGCATTGGACTGGAAAAGGTGCATGCCACTGCGTCCAGCCTGGACTTCAGAAGCAATTCTGGAAACAATGCCTTTAAAAATTTCAAAATTATTTCCAACTCAGAATTCTATCTTAGTTAAGTTCAATAATGAATCAAGAATATGAGCAGAATAAAGACATTTTGGATGTGGGCAGTCCAAAACAATTTACCTCCTGTTCTTTCTCAGGAAGTTACTAAGGACATGGTTCAGCATAATAAGGGAATAAAGTAAGAAAGTGGAGGCACTAATCCCAAGAAGTAGGTAATCCAACAGACGAAATTATTTTAGGATAATGGAGGAAGGACATCTAGGACCATAACAATGTTGGAGGTGTAGAGAATCACCAGTCAAGATTAGAGCCGAAGGAGGGAGCAATGTCAACCGCACAATACACTGAATTTTTGATCCCCAAATGAAAGGAACACAAAAGAGCTTAACAAACAACTTCCTTTGCATCATTTAGTTCTTATTCATAACTTTTCAGTTTGAGAGATTATGACAAAATATGATACACTGAAAATGTGGTCGTTTTGTAAAAAAATTTATAAGGTATTACAAGTAGATACTATAGTCTTATATAAAGTAACAGCTTTCAAACCTACGCTGGCCATATATCAATCTTTGAATGATATATGCCTCTGTTTGTTATTATATATTATTATTTTTTTGAGACAGGGTCTCACTGTGCCATGCAGGCGGGGCTGCAGTAGCACCATCATGGCAGCCTTGACCTCATGCATGCAAGTGCTCCTCCCGCCTCAGCCTTCCAAGTGGCTGGCTTACAGATGTGCACCACCATGCCTGCTTTTTAAAAACAACTTTGTAAAGATGGGGTCTCACTATGCTGCTCCGGCTGATCTCGAGTTTCTGGCCTCAAGCAGTCCTCCCGCCTCAGCCTCCCAAAGTGTTAGGATTATAGGCGTGGGCCACCATGCTGGGCCTGCTTCTGTTTTTTAAACTGGAACTATCACCATTTCCTGTATACTTTGACTCACAAGTGGACAGACGTTAAAAAATAATTTCTGCAAAGGACTTTGTATTCCTTTGGGAATAGATATCATCACCATACATTATGTTAACTTATTGAAGAAGCATGATTTCCAGTACCACAAAGTATATCTGGACATACTTTCCCATCTCATTTCATGACTTACAGTCAAGCAGAACAAAATCTAGGCTGTTATTTCAAGGGTCAAATACTTAGAAGCAAAATATAAGCTCTAAATAATATATAATACTTTTAAAATGATAAATCATTGATATGCTTACGGGAACTTCAACTTTCTTACCTCTTACCTGTTCTGTGAACTGAACTCAAGTCACGTTTTTCTCAACAACAGATAATACAAGTCATACATTTAAAGATTAGAAATATATGTATAAATATTAAAAATGCTAGCTCTTTTCAATAAGTTAATGTCAAAGTCTATATTCAGTTGCTCACATAGTTTTAAAATGTATCTCTAAAAGGAAAACGTAAATTTTTCCATATGGAATATGCAAAAATATTACTTGACACAAATTTTACATTCTTCATAAGAAATCATAACTAGCTTTATACTCAGTGAAACTTTTCTTGTAATGCCTATCACATTTTGAAGCAAGGGAAAGTACTGAAATAAAAGACCTTCTAATAACATGTTTTTTAACTAGCAAAATAATGGTAACAATTCAACGGTTCTCAATTGTTCCTTTTCTTTTTTGTCCTATGAGGTACCCCAAGTTTTAATACTCATATTATCAGCCCTTAAATAGACCAGTGCTGAAGTGGAAGCTTAATTAAGGCAGCCTGGCCCTAGAAGAGAAGGCAGAAAGAAAGGGAAATAAAGAAAAAAAGAAAAAGGATTATTGGGAAACTTTAAGTAAATAATTCCTGGCAAAATGTGATCAGATCTCATGTGCTGATGAAAAGGAAAAAGTTACAAGGAAGATACTTCAGTCAACATTAGGCAATTCTGTGAAAACTTTCTTCAGGTGGAAGGCTCAGCACATACAATTTAAACAAAAATTCAAGACACAATAATGGCTTCTTGTTATAAAAGATTATAATGTATTAAGATTATTAATGATGGAAAATATTCTAATCCATTGAATAAAGAATCCACGAAGCCATAAAAAGAAACAGATATTTAGGAAATGAACACTGAAATACTTAGGAACAAAGAGGATCAATGCATGTTAAACTTTGTAGAAGTTGGGTAAAGGGTATATAGGACTTCTTTTCACTACTGAAATTTTTCTGAAATCTGAAATGATATCAAAATAAAAAGCTAAAAAAGAAAGGACTGGTATTAATAATATAGTTACCATTTACAAATTAGCTATTATTAGATCAGGCATTTTCTTCACATTATCCTTAACAGTCTTACAGGTAAGTATTATCATCAATACTGTATTTTTAAACAGATAAGAAAATGAAAGTTCCAAGAAGTTAAAGTAAATTATCCAAAGAACAGAGATCTAAGATCTAATAAACAGCACAGGCAGGTTCCAAGCCAAATCAGACCCGAAACCTTGTATTCTTTCTACAATGTGGTAAATATAGCAGTGGTTTAGATAGAGCTCTGTTTCTAGAGTTAGACTAAGACGGAAGGATCTGAATCCTTAATACTATTTACTAGTCATGTGACCAAAGGCTAATTACTTAATTTCTTTTTTGTTTTGGAAATAGTTCCTAATGATTCATGTCGATCTAACAGGTTATTGAGAAAATTAAATAAAATAATGCAGGCAAAGTACTTTTAGCACAGGCCCAATATCCGTGGTAAGAATACAATTGTGGCTGGGTGCGGTGGCTCACACCTGTAATCCCTGCACTTTAGGAGGCCAAGGCGGGCAGATCACCTGAGGTCAGGAGTTCAAGACCAGATTGGCCAATATGATGAAACCCTGTCACTACTAAAACTACAAAAAATTAGCCAGGCATGGTGGCACACACCTGAAATCCCAGCTACTCAGGAGCCTGAGGCAGGAGAATCACTCAAACCTGGCAGGCGAAGGATGCAGTGAGCCAAGACGGCACCACTGCATTCCAGCCTGGGCAACAAGAGTGAAACTCTATCTTAAAAAAAAAAAAAATATATACACACACACACACACACACACACACACACACACATACACACACACACACATACATACATACATATACACACACACACACATTTGTTATTGTCATGTACTTTGATTTACCTTTCCTGAAAACCAATGCTTTACACATTGGTGAATTCTAGAGCACAGAGACTGTATCTAGTTAATATTCTTTTTTAGCGTCATAAAATAGATATTTTAAAATTCATCAAACCTAGAAAGCTAAGTAGTTCAAAACAACAAATAAATGTCCCTTAACTTAAGCAAGAAACTAGTTCAATGTTATTACAGATACTATGAACTATTACTGCAGATTTTTTGCAGGTGCTATAACAGAAAAGTTTATATGAATGGCATAAAATTATTTATCAAATTATGCTTAAAATCGCTTTCCTTTAAAAAGTGAGAATAAAAAGATTGAGATTGAAAATATTAAATATAAATTAATTGGAAAAATTAACCTAAGTAAAACAACTTAAAGTAACTATGGAAATATAGTTGGGTGTCAAACATCTCTTATAAGGGAAGGACATAGTAAAAATTTCATCTTTAAGGAAGATAAATGAACTTTAACTCTGATCTGTTCATTAAAATGTTTTTTCTTTAATTCTAAAACAGCTGTAACACTGTTCATTAAATTTATGTGCAAACAAACAAAAACCAACAAAGCAAAACAAAAACTTATTCCTACCTTATTGTCTCTTCTATCAGACGATCTGAGCTGCAAATAAAAAGAAAATTCAAATTCTGAATTTACTAAATGAACACTTAAAATCTATATTAATTTTTCTACATCTATAGATAAACTTTTTAGTCATTTATGTATACAGAATGTCTAGCTTTTTGAAAGCATCTGGGGAAAATTCTGGACTCTAATTTTTTTTTTTTTTTTTTTTTTTTAAAGACAGTCTCGTTCTGTTGCCTGGGCTGGAATGCAGTGGTGTAATCTCAACTCACTGCAACCTCCGCCTCCTGGGTTCAAGTAATTCTCCTGCCTCAGCCTCCCAAGTAGCTGGGATTACAGGCACCTGCCACTATGCCTGGCTAATTTTTGTATTTTTAGTAGAGATGGGGGTTTCACCATGTTGGCCAGGCTGGTCTCGAACTCCTGACCTCAGGTAATCTGCCCAACTCGGCCTCCCAAAGGGCTGAGATTACAGATGTGAGCCACTGTGGCTGGACTGGACTTTGAAATAAATTTAATTTCATTCGCATACAATATATATAATTTCCATCTTATGAGCAGGCATGGTGGCTCATGCCGGTAATCCCAGCACTTTGGGAGGCCAGTGCAGGTGGATCACTTGAGGCCAGGAGTTCGAGACCAGTCTGGCCAACATGGTGAAACCCTGTCTTTATCAAAAATACAAAAATTAGCTGGGTATGTTAATGTGTGCCTGTAGTCCCAGCTATTCAGTAGGCTGAGGCACAAGAACTGCTTGAACCTGGGAGGCATAGGTTGCAGTGAGCCGAGACCATCGTGCCACTGCACTCCAGCCTGGGCCACAGAACGAGACTTTGTCTCAAAAAAACTCCAAACAAATAATTTCTATCCTACTTTTGCTAGGTTAAATCGATTTTTTCCACAGAGATACCTGATAATTAAAGTTGGAACAGTTTTAATGACAGCATAAAGAAATGAACTTTCTCTTTAAATAGCTCAAAGTTGTCACTATCATCTATTCAGAACTTAAGAATTAGAACCAACTTGTTGAGACAGGATAGGCAAATATAATTCTGATGTCTGTAAATACTAAATATTTACACCTTAATGTTTATTTCTTTTTTGGGAAACAGGTTTTTTTTTTAAACTAAAACAAATTTCAGACTTTAGAATTCAAGAATATTAATAAAGATACCAAATACACCTTTCATCTGTAAATTGTTTCCCTTTATGCAGCACACAATGGAAAGAAACAAAGAAACAAAGCCATTTTAGGGATAAATGAATACGTAAAGTTTGGTGAAGGGTTCACTTTACAGCAGAAGTAGGAAAACAAACTTCCAGACATCTGTATCCACTTGGCATAGAGTAAGGTACACAGTAGGCACTCAAATAAATATTTGCATGTATTTTTCCAACTACTTATTTCCAAAAGAATTTCTAAGTTCATGCTACAAAGCAGTAAGTCAAGGTTTCATTACAAAGTAGTGGACTAGGTAATCTAAATTATTGCATATATTAGGGAACAAACGAGCTTTAAAAAGTCATAAATACCAGCCAGGCGCGGTGGCACACGCCTGTAATCTCAGAGCTTTGGGAGGCTGAGGCAGGTGGACCATGAGGTCAGCAGTTCTTGACCAGCCTGGCCAACACAGTGAAACCCTGTCTCTACTGAAAATACAAAAATTAACTGGGGGTGGTGGTAGGTGCTTTTAATCCTAGCTACTTGGGAGGCTGAGGCAGGAGAATCGCTTGAACCCGGGAGGCGGAGGTTGCAGTGAGCCGAGATTGCGCCACTGCACTCCAGACTGGGCGACAAGCTAGACTACGTCTTGGGGCCGGGGGGGGCGGGGGAGTCATAAATAGCATATATAAATCCTGTTATTAAAAATTTCAAAAATTACAAAGATGGTAGTGAAAGACAGACTATGTGGCTATTTAAATGCTGAATCTACCACTTACTAGTTATTCGACACAAGGCAAGTTTCTCCTTGCCCCAGTTTTCTCATCTGTAAACTGGCAAGGATCATAAAATCTACCTGTTCAAATAAAGGGGTTTGTAAAGATAGTGACTGGATCAATACCTCGCATATAGTAAGTGTCAAGTATTTTTTGCTATTAGTTTCTCAATAACTACAGATGGTAAATCTAAGCATAAAATTGATATAAATTTCCAGATAAACTCACTATTCTGATGAAATCTATGATTACTAAGTATGGACCTACTCTTCTAACAAACACGTATAGAAGCACCCCTGAAGGGTATTGGGTCAGAAAGTGGCTACAAAGATATGGCACTAACCTGCCAAGATCTTACAATGAAGACTGACAAGACACACGCCAAAAGGCATCTGGTGAACTGGTCACAAGGTCACAACAGAGAAAGACCCTGTCTCAAAACAAAACAAAAAAACTACACACATACACAACATTTATTAAGTTCACCCTCTTCTATCAGTGAGGTTGTAAACAATTACAAGAGTAACATCAAAGATCACTATCACCGTAACAGATATGATAATAATGAAAACATCTAAAATACTGTTACCAAAATGTAACATAGAGACATGAAGTGAGCATATGCTGTTAGAAAAACGGCAAGACTTGCTTGACACAGGGTTGCCACCAACCTTCCGTTTGTAAAAAATAGTATCTGCAAAGTGCAATAAAGCAAAGCACAATAAAATCTGGTAGGCCCATACATGACATTTCTTTGTATTATTACTGTTTTTCCTTGTAGAGATGGGGTCTCACCATCACCCAGGCTAGAGTGCAGTGGCACCATCATAGCTCACTGCAACTTTGAACTCCTGAGCTTCAAGCGATCCTCCTGCCTCAGCCTCCCAAGTAACTGGAATCACAGGCATAAGCCACACCACACCCAGCCTCTCTGTATTATTTCTTAAAACTGCATGCATGCAAATCTATAATTAACTCAAAACAAAAAGTTAAACATTTATAAAGTGACCAGTGTACCAAATGACAATAACAAAAACCCAATTCCAATTTCGACTGACTGCAAAGCTACGTACCTTAAGTAGTATGTAACTGTGAAGCAGCATTTAAAAAAACAGATAACCAGTCTATTTCTAACTAAATAAACTCAATGTATCAGCCTAGAAAGAAATATAAAATTACAAAGCCAAGCATTTCATACAAATTGTCAGAAAATCAGCCAGGTACACTTCATCATTTCCACTATCTGCTTTCTGTAATTCTCTTGTATCTATTCTCAATCATACAGGTCAGAACTAAATTAGCTAATAAACTAGCTTAACTACTATACTTTAGTTGGAAAATAAACTCATTATAATTTGTACTCAGTGTTCCTGAGGAACTGGAGTTGAAATGGATGCTAAGGAACAACTTTCTGTGTCATTATATATAAAGAAAATTCTTTGAAGTTGTTTGTGGCACACAGAATCCTTATTCTATGTAATGAGACTCGCTTTTAGTACTCATTACGTAATGAGTACATATGTTTTATGTATACTTTCTGAAAATGTCATTTTGACCAATTTAAATCACATTTTACATGTAATAAAACCATTTTCTATTTACATGAATCAAATAAAGTCTCATAAAGCAAACACCTGCGCCCCCACTTATTTCCCACTTTTTGCACAACATTGGATTTTCATAGAATAGGTTTTCTTAAAAGGATAAAAGGTCACTGAAATTGGTCATTTTATGTATTTGAGACTGACAACTATCCCCATATTACAGTAATTTCATAGCAATACTGGAACTGCAAGTCAAAGAAAAGAGTGTTTGCTGGATTCACTCGAAAATGAAACCAACTGGCTGGGCACAGTGGTTCACGCCTGTAATCCCAGCACTTTGGGAGGTTGAGGTAGATGGATCACCTGAGGTCAGGAGTTCGAGATCAGCCTGGCCAACATGGTGAAACCTCGTCTCTACTAAAAATACAAAAATTAGCTGGGTGTGGTGGCGGGTGCCTACAATCCCAGCTACTCAGGAGGCTGAGGCAGGAGAATCCTTGAACCTGGGAGGCAGAGGTTGCAGTGACCCGAGATCACGCCATTGTCCTACAGGCTGGGTGAACGAGCGAGATCCCGCCTCAAAAAAAAAAAAAGGAAATTGAAAGCAACCTAAAGAAAACGAAAATTATAATCCCAAATATGCTACCCCATAGAAGAAGGGGTTTTTCCTCCCTTTAAGTCCCCTTACACATCAGTCACCTTTATTAAGTCCTAAAATACCCTCTAAAACATATTTCAAAATATAACATACATGAGTCCGCAGGAGTCCTGCTCACAGAAGGGATCTTTAACTTACAGAAAGACGATGCTGACACCAGCTTAACCATGCATTTAGCACACCAGTTACAGTGAATCACACGGGAATTCCACACACATTCCCTACCCACTGTCATCCTTAGTTTATAGGGTGGCATCAACAGAGAAAAGCCAGTGATTCCTAAATGTCTTCTCAAATTGCCCAGTCTCCAGGTCTTTACTCATTTGGCTAAGACCAAATAAAGTAAACAAACACCATTCATTAAAACCTTTCTTGGACAGTGTGGACACAACATCAGCGTGACTCCATGCAGATGGCATCATCTGGTTAAAATCAAATTTAAACTTATTTTCCTTTGGAGTAAAAAATATATAATCAAGTAGAATTATCCTTCTTAAGCAAGTACTTGATAACAGCCCAGAGATATTCTATAAAGTCATCTAGAGCTTAAGAAACAAATTTCCATTTGTCTCAAGACCAATTTAAACTAGCTGAAAACAATAAGCTACATTTCACTACCAGCTCATCATACTGAGGAATCACTGAAGCCATATTTAAATAATTCTCTTTTTAAAAAATAACTTATTTTCCCCAACACACACACTACAAAAAGCACACATTTCAAGAGCAAACATGCGATTTCATGCATATATACTAAAGCAATTTAAACCAACAAAATGTAAGAACTTGGCGAAATCACTTAGATAGTATCTTCCTCTTTTAATAAGCAAATAAGTAAGCAACTAAATGAGAAAACAAATAAGCAAGTACATAATAATAACAAATAATAAATAAAAATTTAAAAATCGATCCCTTTGCAAGCTGCAATAATTGATGAGGTTGTCACTAACCAATCCGACCATTTACATCAAGCATTGAGGTGAGACAGTCTTTCACTTACAGTTAACCAGAGAGATCCTTAAGGTCTAGGTCTGACTTATTTCTACATTTCTTATTTAATCTCTTCAATTATGTTAACTGAATACAATTAAGCTGCAGTAGAATACATATATACTGTTTCAGTGCTAAGAGTTTTTTATTTTACAGAGAACATTCGGAAAATACAGGAAAACAAAGATGAAAGTGGAAACCAGCTATAACCTCTCTTTCATTAACACAGATGCGGTGGCATATTTCCTTTCAGTCTGGGTAGACAAAGGAATATCTTTATTTGCTTTGTTCATGGGTTGTTTAGCACAAACGTTTTCATAATCACAGCAAGTTACCGGGAGACAGAAAGTGAAGCACCTGACAGATTCCTGCTCGGTTCAAGGAGAAAATAAAAAAATAAAAGCTAAGTCATTAGCAGTGAGATCCTGGAAAATCACTTTTTCCTTTTTAAAAAATGAATAGAATTATTGTTAGAACAGTTCTAGACATATAGAAATATTCAGTAGAAAGTACACACTATAAACCCATTCTCCTCCACTTGTGATTAGTGTGGCACGTGTCACAACTGATCACCCAGTACTGATACATTACCAGCTAAACGCCATGCTTAGAGTTGACTCTGCATTGCACGGTGGTGGGGTTTTGTCATGGATCCATCCTTGCACTATCATACAGAAGAGTTTTACCGCCCTAAGTATCCTGTGCTTCACCTATTCATTTTTCCTCCCTTTCCCATCCTCAACCCCTGAGAATTGCTGATCTTTTTACTGTCTCTATAATTTTGCCTTGTTCAGAATGTCATATAGTTAAAATCATACAGTATGTAGCCTTCGTAGATAGGCTGCTTTTACGTATTTAAAGTTCCCCCATGTCTTTTCCAGGCTTGATAGCTTATTTCTTTGTATGGCTGAATAATATTCCACTGCATGGATGTACCACCATTTGTTTATCCATTCACTTACTTAAGACATCTTGATTGCTTACAACTTTTGGCGATTATGAATGAAGCTTCTGTAAAACGTTCATGTACAGATTTTTGTGTAGACATAAGTTTTCAATTCATTTAGGGAAATCACTAGGAATATGACTGCTAGAATGTATGTTAAGACCATATTTAGCTTTTTAAGAAAACTGCCAGGATGGGCACAGTGGCTCATGCCTGCAATCCCAGAATTTTGGGAGGCTGAGGCGGGTGGATCACAAGGTCAGGGGTTCAAGACCAGCCTGGCCAAGATGGTGAAACCCCATCTCTACTAAAAATACAAAAATTAGCCAGGCGTGGTGGCACACACCTGTAATCCCAGCTATTTGGAAGGCTGAGGCAGAGAACTGCTTAAACCCGGGAGGCGGAGGATGCAGTGAACCAAGATCGCGCCACTGCACTCTAGCCTGGGCGACAGAGCGATACTCCGTCTCAGGAAAAAAAAAAAAAAAAAGAAAACTGCCAAACTGTCTTCCAATGTGGCTATACCATTTTGCATTCAAACCAGCAATGAGTGAGAATTCCTGTTACTCCACTTCCTTCAGTGTTCCTTTTAATGTTGTCAGTGTTTTGGATTTTAGCCATTCTAACAGTTGTGCAGTGGTATCTCACTGCAGTACCCTAATTTGCAGTACCCTAATGATACTTAATTACATTAAGTATCTTTTCATATGCTTAATTTATTGTCTGTATATCTTCTTTGGTTAAGATGGCTGTTCAGATCTTTTTTCCACTTTTAAATTATTGAATTTTCAGAGTTCTTTGTATATTTTCATACAAGACCTTGTTCCTGGATTGGAAGATTTACGGTTGTTAAGACGGCAATTCTCTCCAAATGGATCTCTAGATTCAATATAATCTTATTTGAAATTTCAGCTGGCTTTTAAACAATCTGGTATTAAAATTTATATGGAAGTACAAAGGACCCAGGGGAGTCAAAATAACTTTGAAGATACAGAATAAAGTTAGAAGACTTACACACTACCTCATTTCAAAACTTATTATAGAGTACAACTGGCCATAGGTCAATGGAACAGAACAAAATTCAGAAATAAACTAGCAAGTGTCCTGGGAATTCTCTACAAAGATGTCAACATCTTTGAACAGATTAAACAGAGGAAAGCAGAGTCTTTTCAACAAAGGTACTGAAACAATGGAATATTCATGTGTTTAAAAAAAAATGAATTCCGACCCTTAACTTACACCACACAAAAAAGTGAAGCCAAAGTGGATTATAAACCTAATGTTAAAGCTAAAACTGTATGGAGAGGGCGCCAAGATGGCCGAATAGGAACAGCTCTAGTCTGCAGCTCCCAGCGAGAACGACGGAGAAGACAGGTGATTTCTGCATTTCCAACTGAGGTACCGGTTTCATCTCACTGGGGCTTGCCAGACAAGTGGGTGCATCCCACGGAGCAGGGCAGGGCACCGCCTCACCCAGGAAGTGCGAGGGGTTGAGGAGTTCCCTTTCCTAGCAAAGGGAAGCCGTGACAGACTGCACCTGGAAAATCGGGACACTCCCATCCTAATACTGCGCTTTTCCAACAGCCTTAGCCAACAGCACACCAGGAGGGTCCCACATCCACTGAGCCTCGCTCATTGCTAGAACAGCAGTCTGAGATCAAACTGCAAGACGGCAGCCAGGCTGGGGGAGGGGCATAAACCATTGCTGAGGCTTTAGTAGGTAAACAAAGTGGCCTGGAAGCTCAAACTGGGTGAAGCCCACCACAGCTCAAGGAGGCCTGCCTGCCTTTGTAGACTCCACCTCTAGGGGTAGGGCATAGCTGAACAAAAGGCAGCAGAAACTTCTGCAGACTTAAACGTCCCTGTCTGACAGCTCTGAAGGGAGTAGTGGTTCTCCCAGCACGGAGTTTGAGATCTGAGAACTGACAGACTGCCTCCTCAAGTAGGTCCCTGACCCCTAAGTAGCCTAACTGGGAGGCACCTCCCAATACCTCATAAGGCCAGGTGCCCCTCTGAGACGAAGCTTCCAAAGGAAGGATTAGGCAGCAATATTTGCTGTTCTGGAGCCTCCGCTGGTGATACCCAGGCAAACAGGGTCTGGAGTGGACCTCCTGCAAACTCCAACAGACCTGCAGCTGGGGGTCATGATTGTTAGAAGGAAAACTAACAAACAGAAAGGACATCCACACCAAAACCCCATCTGTACGTCACCATCATTAAAGACCAAAGGTAGATAAAACCACAAAGATGGGGAGAAACCAGAGCAGGAAAGCTGAAACTTGTGAAAATCAGAGCGCCTCTTCTCTTCCGAAGGAATACAGCTCCTCACCAGCAACAGAACAAAGCTAGACGGAGAACAACTTTGACGAGTCGAGAGAAGGCTTCAGACGATTGGTAATAACAAACTTCTCCGAGCTAAAGGAGGATGTTCAAACCCATCACAAACAAGATAAAAACCTTGAAAAAGGAGTGGACGAATGGCTAACTAGAATAAATAGTGTAGAGAAGTCCTTAAATGACCTGATGGAGCTGAAAACCATGGCACAAGAACTATGTGACACATGCACAAGCTTTAGTAGCAGATTTGATCAAATGGAAGAAAGGGTATCAGTGATTGAAGAGCAAATGAATGAAATGAAGCAAGAAGAGAAGTTTAGAGAAAAAAGAGTAAAAAGAAACGAACAGTCTCCAAGAAACATGGGACTACATGAAAAGACCAAATCTATGTCGAATTGGTGTACCTGAAAGTGACAGGGAGAATGGAACCAAGTTGGAAAACACTCTTCAGGATATCATCCAGGAGAACTTCCCCAACCTAGCAAGGCAGGCCAACATTCAAATTCAGGAAATACAGAGAACACCACAAAGATACTCCTCGAGAAGAGAAACTCCAAGACACATAATTGTCAGACTCTCCAAAGTTGAAACAAAGGAAAAAATGTTAAGGGCAGTCAGAGAGAAAGGTCAGGTTACCCACAAAGGGAAGCCCATCAGACTAATAGCAGATCTCTCGGCAGAAACTCTACAAGCCAGAAGACAGTGGGGGACAATATTCAACATTCTTGAAGAAAAGAATTTTCAACCCACAATTTCATATCCAGCCAAACTAAGCTTCATAAGTTATGGAGAAATAAAATACTTTATAGACAAACAAATGCTGAGAGATTTTGTCACCACCAGGCCTGCCTTACAAGAGCTCCTAAAGGAAGCACTAAACATAGAAAGGAACAACCGGTACCAGCCACTGCAAAAACATGCCAAATAAGACCATCGATACAAGGAAGAAACTGCATCAACGAATGAGTAAAATAACCAGCTAACATCGTAATGACAGGATCAAATTCACACATAACAACATTAACCTTAAATGTAAATAGGCTAAATGTTCCAATTAAAAGACACAGACTGGCAAATTGAATAAAGAGTCAAGACCCATCAGTGTGCTGTATTCAGGAGACCCAGCTCACGTGCAGAGACACACATAGGCTCAAAATAAAGGGATGGAGGAAGATCTACCAAGCAAATGGAAAACAACAAAAAAGTAGGGGTTGCAATCCTAGTCTCTGATAAAACAGACTTTAAACCAACAAAGATCAAAAGAGACAAAGGCGGCCATTACATAATGGTAAAGGGATCAATTCAACAAGATAAGCTAACGATCCTAAATACATATGCACCCAATACAGGAGCACCCAGATTCATAAAGCAAGTCCTTAGAGACCTAAAAAGGGACTTAAGACTCCCACACAATAATAATGGGTGACTTTTATACCCCAATGTCAATATTAGATCAACGAGACAGAAAGTTAACAAGGATATCCAGGAATTGGGAACTCAGCTTTGCACCAAGCGGATCTAATAGACATCTACAGAACTCTCCACCACAAAACAACAGAATATACATTCTTCTCAGCACCACATCTCACTTATTCCAAAACTGACCACATAGTTGGAAGTAAAGCACTCCTCAGCAAATGTAAAAGAATAGAAATTGTAACAAACTGTCTCTCAGACCACAGGGCAGTCAAACTAGAACTCAGGATTAAGAAACTCACTCAAAAGCGCTCAAATACATGGAAACTGAACAACCTGCTCCTAAATGACTACTGGGTACATAACAAAATGAGGGCAGAAATAAAGATGGTCTTTGAAACCAATGAGAACAAAGACACAACATATCAGAAATCTCTGGGACACATTTAAAGCAGTGTGTAGAGGGAAATTTATAGCACTAAATACCCACAAGAGAAAGCAGGAAAGATCTGAAATTGACACCCTAACATCACAATTAAAAGAACTAGACAAGCAAGAGCAAACACATTCAAAAGCTAGCAGAAGGCAAGAAATAACTAAGATCTGAGCAGAACTGAAGGAGATAGAGACACAAAAAACCCTCCAAAAAGATCAATGAATCCAGCAGCTGGTTTTCTGAAAAGATCAACAAAATTGATAGATTGCTAGCAAGACTAACAAATAAGAAAAGAGAAGAATCAAATAGACGCAATAAAAAATGATAAAAGGGTTATCACCACCAATCCCACAGAAACTACCATCAGAGAATACTATAAACACCTCTATGCAAATAAACTAGAAAATCTAGAAGAAATGGATAAATTCCTGGACACATACACCCTACCAAGACTAAACCAGGAAGAAGTTGAATCCCTGAATAGAACAATAACAGGTTCTGAAACTGAGGCAATAATAGCTTACCAACCAAATAAAGTCCAGGACCAGAGGGATTCACAGCCAAATTCTACCACAGATACAAGGAGGAGCTGGTACCATTCCTTCTGAAACTATTCCAATCAACAGAAAAAGAGGGAATTATCCCTAATTCATTTTATGAGGCCAACATCATCCTGATACCAAAGCCTGGCAGAGACACACCAAAAAAAAGAGAATTTTAGACCAATATCCCCGATGGACATCGATGCAAAAATCCTCAATAAAATACTGGCAAACTGAATCCAGCAGCATATCAAAAAGCTATCCACCACGATCAAGCTGGCTTCATCCCTGGGATGCAAGGCTGGTTCAACATATGCAAACTAATAAACATAATCCATCATATAAACAGAACCAAAGACAAAAACCACATGATTATCTCAACAGATGCAGAAATGGCCCTTGACAAAATTCAACAGCCCTTCATGATAAAAGCTCTCAATAAACTAGGTACTGATGGTACGTATCTCAAAATAATAAGCGCTATTTATGACAAACCCACAGCCAATATCATACTGAATGGACAAAAATTGGAAGCATTCCCTTTGAAAACTGGCACAAGACAGGGATGCCCTGTCTCACCACTCCTATTCAACATAGTGTTGGAAGTTCTGGCCACGGCAATCAGGCAAGAGAAAGAAATAAAGGGTATTCAATTAGGAAAAGAGGAAGTCAAATTGTCCCTGTTTGCAGATGACATGATTGTATATTTAGAAAACCCCATCATCTCAGCCCAAAAGCTCCTTAAGCTGATAAGCAACTTCAGCAAAGTCTCAGGATACAAAATCAATGTGCAAAACTCACAAGCATTCCTATACACCAATAACAGACAAACAGAGAGCCAAATCATGAGTGAACTCCCATTCACAATTGCTTCAAAGAGAATAAAATACCTAGGAATCCAACTTACAAAGGATGCAAAGGACCTCTTCAAGGAGAACTACAAACCACTGCTCAAGGAAATAAAAGAGGACACAAACAAATGGAAGAACATTCCATGGTCATGGACAGGAAGAATACTGTGAAAATGGCCATACTGCCCAAGGTAATTTATAGATTCAATGCTATCCCCATCAAGCTACCAATGACTTTCTTCACAGAATTGGAAAAAACTACTTTAAAGTTCATAGGGAACCAAAAAAGAGGCCGCATTGCCAAGACAATCCTAAGCCAAAAGAACAAAGCTGGAGGCATCACACTACCTGACTTCAAACTATACTACAAGGCTACAGTAACCGAAACAGCATGGTACTGGTACCAAAACAGAGATATACAACAATGGATCAGAATAGAGCCCTCGGAAATAATACCACACATCTATAACCATCTGATCTTTGACAAACTTGACAAAAACAAGAAATGGGAAAAGGACTCCCTATTCAATAAATGGTGCTGGGAAAAGTGGCTAGCCATATGTAGAAAGCTGAAACTGGATCCCTTCCTTACACCTTATACAAAATCAGTTCAAGATGGATTAAATACTTAAATGTTAGACCTAAAACCACAAAAACCCTAGAAGAAAACCTAGGCAATACCATTCAGGACATAGGCATGCGCAAGGACTTCAAGACTAAAACACCAAAAGCAATGGCAACAAAAGTCAAAATAGACAAATGGGATCTAATTAAACCAAAGAGCTTCTGCACAGCAAAAGAAACTACCATCAAACTGAACAGGCAATCTACAGAACGGGAGAAAATTTTTACAATCTACGCATCTGACAAAAGGCTAATATCCAGAATCTACAAAGAACTTAAACAAATTTACAAGAAAAAAACAAACAACCCCATCAAAAAGTGGGCAAAGGATATGAACAGACACTTCTCAAAATAAGACATTTATGTAGCCAACAGACACATGAAAAAATGCTCATCATCACTGGCCATCAGAGAAATGCAAATCAAAACCACAATGAGATACCATCTCACACCAGTTAGAATGGCAGTCATTAAAACGTCAGGAAACAACAGGTGCTGGAGAGGATGTGGAGAAACAGGAACACTTTTACACTGTTGATGGGACTGTAAACTAGTTCAACCATTGTGGAAGGCAGTGTGGCGATTCCTCAAGGATCTAGAACTAGAAATACCATTTGACCCAGCCATCCCATTACTGGGCATATACCCAAAGGATTATAAATCATGCTGCTATAAAGACACATGCACACATATGCTTATTGCGGCACTATTCACAATAGCAAAGACTTGTAACCAACCCAAATGTCCATCAGTGATAGACTGGATTAAGAAAATGTGGCACATATACACCATGGAATATTATGCAGCCACAAGAAAGGATGAGTTCATGTCCCTTATAGGGACATGGATGAAGCTGGAAACCATCATTCTCAGCAAACTATCACAAGGACAGAAAACCAAACACCGCATGTTCTCACTCATAGGTGGGAACTGAACAATGAGAACACATGGACATGGTGGGGAACATCACACACCGGGCCTGCCGGGGAGTTGGGGGAGAGGGGAGGAACAGCATTAGGAGATATACTTAATGTAAATGATGAGTTAAGAGGTGCAGCACACCAACATGGCACATGTATACATATGTAACAAACCTGCATGGTGTGCACATGTACCCTAGAACTTAAACTAAAGAAAAAAAAAGAAAAAAAAAGCTAAAACTGCATAATGCTTCAGGTTTAAAAACAAACAAATAAAAAAGCTAAAACTAAAACTCCTGAAAGAAAAAAAAGAAAAAAATTTGTAACCTTAGGACAGCCAAGAAATCTTAAATAGAGCAAAAATACATGAATCAGAAAGAAAAAACTGATCAACCAGACTTCATCAAAATTAAAAACCTCTGCTCTTTTGAAAGTCACCAGATGAAAATGAAAAGGAAGTCACAGGCTCAAAGAAAATACTTGCAAAACCTTTATCTGACAAAGGACTTACGTCCAGAGTACACAAAGAACCCTTTTAACACAATAGAAAAAGGCCCACAACAAAAGGCAAAAAGACTTGAACAGACCCCTCACTAAAGAAGATATACAAATGTCGTAATAACCTGTGAGTTGTGAATAATAAAAAAGAAGATACGCAAATGGCTAATAAGCACTTGAAGGAAGGCTTAACATCACCAGTCCTTAGAGAAACACAAATACAAATCAAAATAATAAAAACCCTTACACTTCTACTAAAATGGCTACAAAAGAAAGGTGTGTTGGCAAGGACTTAAAGCAATTTGAACTCTCACGCATGACTGACAGAAATGCAAAAATGGTATAACCACTTTGGAAAAGTTTGACACTTTCTTATAAATTGGAACACATACTTACCATACAACTCAACAATACAACTCCTAGTATTTACTCAAGAGGAATGAGAATGGCCGGGTATGGTGGCTCACGCCTGTAATCCCAGCACTTTGGGAGGCCAAGGCGGGTGGATCATGAGGTCAGGAAATCGAGACCATCCTGGCTAACATGGTGAAATCCCCTCTCTACGAAAAATACAAAAAATTAGCCGAGCTTGGTGGCGGGAGCCTGTAATCCCAGCTACTCGGGAAGCTGGGGCAGAAGAATGGCGTGAACCCAGGAGGCAGAGGTTGCAGTGAGCCAAGATTGCACCACTGCACTCCAGCCTGGGCGCCAGAGCGAGACTCCATCTCAAAAAAAAAAGGAAAACAAAAGGAATGAGAACATACGACCACAAAGTTTTGTTTATGAATGTTCATAATAATTTTGTTTGTAATAGCCAAAAACTGAAAATAACCCAAATGTGCAACAATGGTTGAATGGATAAAGAAATTGTGGTATATCATACAATGGAAGTCATTCTGCTATAGAAAGAAATCAATTACCAACATTTAAGAAAAACAATGAATCTCAGAAACACTATGCTAGGTGAAGTAAGTGCAGACTGTATGAATTCATTTGTATAAAATTCTGGAAAAGGTAAGACTCATCTATAGTGACAGAAAGCCAGTAAGCAGCTGCCCATGACTGGAGGACAGGGACTGATTCCAAAGGGGCATAAGGATCTTTTCTGAGGTGATAGAAATATTCTCTGTCTTGACCATGGTGTCAGTTAAGAGTCTATACATTTGTTAAAACGTACCAAACTGTAAACTTAAAATGGATACATTTTTACTGTAAGTACGTTCTACCTCAGTAAATCTGATTTATGAGGAAAAAGAATGGCAGCCTCGGCTGACCCCCATGACCCTCAGAGCCCCCCAACTGCTCACTTTCTTTTGCCCTGTGTGTCCTCTTCAGGTGCATGAGTGAGGCCTATAACCTGGGACAGGGTTTGGACTTGGAGTAAATGCACGACGTTTCAAAATAGATCCATTTAATAATGTATCAGGAATGATACGGATTTAAGAAGAGAAGACAGGAAGGCATGGTCATGAGGTCTGAGTTTCAACTTTTCAATCTTTCTCTTATCTCTACTTGGAGAACACCTACTCATTCCTCAAGAATCAAATCAAATGTCTGACTTCTCTAAAGCCCTTTCAGAAGCTTCAGGAGGTTAATGACTCCCTTTTATGCGCTCCTCTAGGGTGCACACAAACCTTTGCACATCATAATAAAGCACTTATTACTTCGCACTGAAACTACCGATTCACATTTCTTCTGCTCCTCACCCCCTCTGGCTGAGCTCACTAAGGACAGGGATGATGCCACTGTGCTATCTCCAGCACCCAGCACAATACTTTCCACAACACAGTTGCTCAACAAACACTCGTTTAAACAACCAAAACTGGTACCAACAAATTATATGTGCATCCAGACACGCACAGAAAGAAACAGGTGGGATGCAACTGAAATTTTATTATCTCCGTCTAAAAAAAAGAGAAGGTTTTGAATAAAGTATTCATTATACTGATATATAAGACTAATGACTAATAAGAGTAATTTAAAAATAGAGTTTTTCTTTTTTTTCTTTTTTTTTTTGAGATGGAATATTGATTGCTCTGTCCCCCATGCTGGCATGGCGTAGCGCAATCTCAGCTCACTGCAACTTCTGCCTCCCAGGTTCAACCAATTCTCCTGCCTCAACCTCCTGAGTAGCTGGGATTATAGGCGCCTGCCACCGCACCTGTCTTATTTTTGTATTTTTGGTAGAGATGGGGTTTCACCAGGTTGGCCACGGTGGTCTTGAACTCCTGACTTCAAGTGATCCGCCCACCTTGGCCTCCCAAAGTGCGGGAATTACAGGCGTCAGCCACTGCACCTGGCCATACATTGAGTTTCAATAGACAATCAGGGTCAGGTGACATTAATCTATCTAGTCCTACATACCATTCTGGCATTGACAGGTTCCACAGGGCTAGAGTCACTTAGCCCTAGATGCACAATTCTAATGTATGAGTATACTTTTCTTTTCTAAAGCCACTATGGGAAAAATGGCTCAGTATAATTTTATAATTCGTCTACTACATATCAAGCACTGTAATAGGTAAACATTTTACATACATCTTCTCTCATCTTTGCAACAGTCCATAAAGTAAGGGTTATATTACCCATTTAAAAGACACGGAAAGTCAGAGGATTTAAAGGACCTTACCTCAAAAGATAGAATCCACACCAGGATTTGAACCCAGGTCTCTCTGGTTTCAAAACCCTGCCCAAATAATTTCATTATACTACCAATCCAAGGAATAAAGAAACTTAAGGTATCTTAGTCAGATAAAAGTGGTAAATTAATGAGAGAAAGATGAAAAAAAATTAACCCTAGAAACCAAGAAATATACTCAGTATTATTATTATTATTTTAGAGACAGTCTTGCTATGTTGCCCAGGCCCATCTCAAAGTCTTGGCCTCAAGCAATCCTCCCAACTCAGCCTCCTGAGCAGTGGGGATTATAGGCATTTCAGGCATAAGCCAATGCCCCCAGCAAGAAGTCTGTATGTTCTTACCATACATGTGACTAAATGAAATTATACTCTAGGAAACCAACAAATTAGAATAATATTTTAAATATCATGACTACTGTACAACTCTGCCAAAGGTATTTTTAAAATGTCAAGGATTTTTAAGCTGACGTATTAAATGCACACAATCTGCAATTCTAGTTGTGATCAATAACATGCCTATAAATCAGAGAGTACTTCTGTGAAAATAATCGCAGCCTACAAGTATGGATAAAACTCCTCAGCTTTACCTCTTAGATGGTTCTAGACAATTTCAGAATTCATGCCTCTTTCTTCAACTCTCTCATTAATCTTATTATCCTTGGCAGTAAAATAATCTTATCAATTGCTTTCCCTATGAAATTGTGAATGAAAATTCCCATTTCTCTTTGCTAGGTCTTGTTAGCTGCCATCTCTGGGAAGGAGAAAGTGTTTTTATAGACAGGCATGTCAAGGACAAATAACGGAGCTGAAATGCAAGGGTGGATGGCAAATAAATTGCATCTTGTGAACTAACTCCAACTAATTTCTGCCTGGAGCACTGTGTTTGAAAGGATTCCTAAGCCATACCTGGAAGGACTCAGGAAAAAAACAAAAACAAGTAAGGAAGGTAAGTGGAGAATCAGTAAAGTGTAGTGCTACAGTAGCCTAGGGTTTCAAGGAAAGGAGATTATAGTATCAAGTCAGGCAGAGCAGCAGACAAACAACATGAAGAAAAATGTCCATGAGACTTGGCATGCAGGAGATCACTGATGTGCCTATTGACAAGTTCAGTAGTGTTGTGAGGGAGGAAGTCAATGCGCTAAAGCTGAAGTGAGTACTGACACAGAGACAGCAGGTGTAAACCAGAGATAGAGACAGTACACCGGATGGCTGGAGAGTCAAATACTTACATAGCAAATGGGGATACAGACAAGTGTCCGATGCGTGTATTGGCCTTCTCAGGACAAATATTCTATCCCCTAACAACTATAGGAAAGGGGGAAAGAGGGATACCCCTATAGGTCAATTTGTAGAAAAGAGCAAAACCTTAAACATCTCATTGAAGTAGGAACTAAGAACCTCTGTATCAGGTGAAGAGACAGGAAGGTCAAGAGGGGGAAGGAGAAGATTTGGTAAAGTTCTTGAAGAGAATGAGAGAACTAAACAGGAGGACTAGGCAAGCAAAAGGCATCAGACAAGGCTGACCACTCAGATGAGGTTGAAAAGATTTAACAGTTACTTTAAAACAGGGTTCATCTGTATGACTAGTTGCTTTTTCTTTAGCCCTCTCATACAGAAGTAGAACAACAGACTATGGATTGGGCTGGCATTTTACCAGGGTACAGCAGGAAGACAGGGGCCCAGGAAAGGCCCAACGTTGGGAGTATTTCAGTTAATCTCCTATGAGATCCAGGCTGGATAGGGTAGGAAGGTCAGTTATAAGAAAAATACAAACTCGTGAGACTGCAGAGGCTTGGAAGGAGAAAATGTGTTGGGTGACAGTGAGATGCAGAAGACTGCTAAGGTGATACACCTGTAGATGAGAAGGTGGAGGTCCCAGCCTGGGTAAAGGGTGACTGATCTACACCTAGTGATGACCACTGGCATTAAAGGAATCCAGAAGAGATGAGGCTTTTTCTGCTTGTGTAAGTTATCTCCTTATTCAAGTTTGTCTTCACCAGTGAAAACCTCTGAAAGTTGTCAACTTCATTAAGGTAAATACAGAAGATATATTCTATTCAAAATGACAAAATGCTTCTAGAGAAAAAGCACCATATGCATGGTCAGGAAATTGAATGTATGATTCTGGATAAATCGTGGCATTTCAATGTTTGAGGTAATATAGTCTGTCTGTCCTCTTTACTCCTTAATTCTCTGTCTATAAAGACAGCAACAATATAATCGGCCATATATCTTTTTTTTTTTTTTTGAGATAGAGTCTCACTCTGTCACACAGGCTGGAGTGCAATGGCGCGATCTTGGCTCACTGCAACCTCCGCCTCCCGGGTTCAAGCAATTCTCCTGTCTCAGCCTCCCAAGTAGCTGGAATTACAGGAGCCCACCACCACACCCGGCTCATTTTTGTATTTTCAGTAGAGACGGGGTTTCACCATGTTGGCCAGAATCAGCCATATTAGACAAAGTGAGACCCCCAAGTCAAAAAAAAAAAAAAAAAAAAAAAGCCTGGGCACATTGGCTCACGCCTGTAATCCCAGCACTTTCAGAGGCTGAGGCAGGTGGATCTCTTGAAGTCAGGAGTTCAAAACTAGCCTGGCCACATGGTGAAACCCCATCTCTACTAAAAATACAAAAGTTAGCTGGGTGTAGTGGCAGGTGCCTGTAGTCCCAGCTACCCAGGATGCTGAGGCAGGAGAACCGCTAGAACCTGAGAGGCAGAGGGCGCAGTGAGCCGAGATCATACCACAACACCCAACCTCGGCAACAGAGTGAGACTCTGCCTTAAAGAAAAAAGAAAGAAAAGATTATAAAAGCAGAAATTCTTGGGGTGAGGAGAAGAACTTTAAAATACAAAATTAACTAGATACTTTTTCAAGAAGAAAAATATCAGGGAGTACTGAAAAAGAACAATTATATAAAGAAAAATTAATCTAAATAGCAACCAAAAACCCTATAAGAATGTATCAGCAGTCCATCAAAAAACAAGTAGCTACAAGCTTGACACTAATTCAAAGTCAGTATTTTCTTCTGACTGACAGACTCAGGGAAAGATAAGCCAAAAATGAAAGTTACTTTATCCACCATATAGGAAAAGAAATTTGTCATCCATAACATAAATTGCTAAAACCTAACAGCATTTATTTTTAGATAAAAAGAGTATTAAGGAGAGTTGGTAAAAACAATTCATTACAAAGTAAGTTTTGTGTATGTATGTTTAAGTCTGGCATTCATTTATAAAAACTGACTTGCTCTTTTTCCAGGCAAAAATATGTACTTTTGGAACAAGTAAAAAATTATAACAACATGAAAAAACAATATTTATGAAGGAGCGTAAGCTTAAACATAGTTCTAGCCATAAAAAGTCTGACCCTACTGCAAAACATCAAACTTGGAAATTTGCCAATATTATAGGAAACACTTTACAAATGAGTGTGTTCTCTAATCCTGCAATTCTAATTTAGGAATTTATCGTGAGGAAATCACGATGGATACACGCAAAGGCTTTACTATGTATAATAGTAAAAACAGAACATAATCCAAAAGGCCAACATTAGTAAAATGGTTACATAATTTATGGTTTATCTTTATTATGGAATATATGCACCATTTATTTTAGAAAAACAAACAAAAAAATCAAATTACATGGAGGAAAAGCTTGGACTACTGAAGAGTAAACAATGTTACAGAATTTGTAGTAATGTGTGATTTCAACTTTCTTTTTGTGTTGTTGAACTATCCGTACTTTCTAAAATGAGCACTACGAAAGGCATTTATAGCTTTTGTTATTTAAAGTTACTTCAAAAAAATCTTGCCACTTCTTCCTCAAAGCACTTAGCAAATGAAATACAAAAACACTGAAAAACTAGTTTTTCACATTATTTTGTAAACATATTTTACTAATAATTTTAATGCTCTTTTATTACCTAGCAAGTATTTGTAATTTACAAAAAAAAAAACTGATTTAAGAAAAGTATTTAGAAGCTCGTGTTATCATATTGAGAGCAATGACTAAGCCCGTCTTTTCAGTCTCAACAACTCATCTAATTCATCAGGAGCTCTTATTACATTCAGTTTCATCCTGTCTGTTTCTCTCTGTAGAGAATTGGCGCACGCACTGGCCGGGTGCGGTGGTGGCTCATGCCTGTAATCCCAGCACTTTGGGAGGTGGAGGCGGGCAGATCATGAGCTCAGGAGATGGAGACCATCCTGGCTACATGATGAAACCCCATCTCTACTAAAAATACAAACAAATTAGCCAGGCATGGTGCCACACACCTGTAGTCCCAGCTACTTGGGAGGCTGAGGCAGGAGAATCGCTTAAACCCGGGAGGCAGAGGCTGCAATGAGCCGACATCGAGTCACGGCACTCCAGCCTGGGCGACAGAGCGAGACTCATCTCAAAACAAAAAAAAATCATATTACGGTAACAATTAAGTGATGTGAAATAGTCAACAGCATGGGATCTTTCCTAATTATGGTTGGAACAGTTGCAATTCCTTTTCTATTGAAAAGAGTCATTAGGAAAATAAAATGAATTAGCACGGACAAGGCACTTATTATAATAAACATAAAATGTTGGTTACATAAGTAAATGAATTAATAAACATGGAAAACCATATAATGCACATACATTCAATACCTACTTTCGAAGGTGGTCATGTTCTTTCAAAAATAGCTCAGTTCTTCTATTGTTTACTCCAGACCCACTTTTATATGATCTGGAACAAAAGAGAAAATTTGAAAACATTTTTGGCAGAGAATATAAAATCAGATTAAGTGACTGACCCTAGTGATCTTGAAAGTAGAAAAATTGAGCCTCTCCACAGTTTGAATGAACAATGAAAGTGCATAATCCTTTGCATTTCCCTCTGAAAAATGTTATTATAAGTAAATATTAATGCCTCTGCCTCTCTAATTTAGGCCTCACAGTTTACAATGTTTTTCACCAAAATAACTCAACATTCTGAAACAACCCACCAAAAAAATCTTACTTTTCCTTTACCTCCTATCTCTGATATCTTCATTTTTCTCCAAGTGGAAGTAAAACTTAGGACTGATTTAGTACATAGCACACAGGGTGGGAAAGCTGTTGAAATGAAATGTTTTCTTTCACAATAATACATGCAGTCCACCAACTGAAGCCTAAGTAACACTGAAATCAAGCTAAAGATTTGCTCATCTTGGCACACTTAAGGATAACCATTTTGGTCTTCAGTGTATTGAAGTTGACAAAAAAATTACTCTTGGGCCGGGCACGGTGGCTCACACCTGTAATCCCAGCACTTTGGGAGGCCGAGGCGGGTGGATCATGAGGTCAGGAGATCGAGACCATCCTGGCTAACATGGTGAAACCCCGTCTCTACTAAAATTACAAAAAATTAGCCAGGCATGGTGGCAGACGCCTGTAGTCCCAGTTACTCGGAGGCTGAGGCAGGAGAACTGTGTGAACCTGGGAGGCGGAGCTTGCAGTGAGCAGAGATCACGCCACTGCGCTCCAGCCTGGGCGACAGAGCAAGACTCCATCTCAAAAAAAAAAAAAAAACTACTCTTATCACTACTATCGAAAATTTAATTTTTCTGTTTTCCAATAATAATAAAGTATCAGGAACAATTTTTTTCTTTTTTTTGGAGACACACTCTCACTTTCTCACTTTGTTACCCAGACTGGAGTGCAGTGGCACAATGTTGGCTCACTGCAGCCTCCTCAACCTCCCAGGTTCCAGTGATCCTCCTGCCTCAGCCCCACAAGTAGCTGGGACTACAGGAGCACACCACCATGCCTGGCTAAGTTTTGCTTTTTTTTTTTTTTTTTTTTGAGATGAAATCTCACTCTGTCAACCAGGTTAGAGTGCAATAGTACCATCTCGGCTGACTGCAACCTCTGCCTCTCGGGTTCAAGCAATTCTCGTGCCTCAGCCTCCTGAGTAGCTGGGATTACAGGTGCCCACCACCATGCCCAGCTAATTTTTATATTTTTAGTAGAGATGGGGTTTCACCATGTTGGCCAAGCTGACCTTGAACTCCTGAGCTCAAGTGATCCACCTGTCTCAGCCTCCCAAAGTGCCAGGATTACAAGCATGGGCCACCATGCCCAGCCCAAAATTTTTAAAATTCAAGTAAAGTGTACAAATACTACAGTAAGACAAAAGAGTCCTGCTGTTAAAACTGAAATACTGGCTGAGATGCAGGGCTACTGTGCAAAGCACAGGAGAAAACACCACCCAGGAAGGCAGAATGATATAACCAAGAACACATGATGACTTGGATTTAAATCTATACTCCATCATTTCACAGTCACTTCACCTTAGACAAGTGTCTCAATACCTAGTTTTGTAAAATGAGACTGATGATTTCTATCTTAACCAAAAGATTGCTGTGAGGCCAAAAAATATAATATATTAAAAATTACGGTGTAAATTACTACATATACTTTCCTCTAGCACCTAGATTCTAAACTCCTACAGGGCCACATTGGTCTTTTCATTTCTCTTTTTTTTTAAGACAGAGTCTTGCTCTGTCATGCAGGCTGGAGTGCAGCGACACAATCACAGCTCACTGCAACCTCCACATCCCAAGTTAAACCGATTCTCCTGCCTCAGCCCCCCAAGTGGCTGGGATTACAGGCGCCTACAACTACACCCAATTAATTTTTATATTTTTATAGAGATGGGGTTTCACCATGTTGGCCAGACTGGTTTTGAACTCCTGACCCCAAGTGATCCGCCTGCCTCAGCCTCCCAAGTGCTGGGATTAGAGGCGTGAGCCACCGCGCCTGGCCGGTCTTTTCATTTCTACCTTCTACTGTGGCTAACTCAGAGTTCGTACCGAGGAGACAGTTTAATGAATAGATGAACATATCTTTTATGGCCATTTTGCATTCCTCAAAATGTATATATAAATGGACTATACAGAAATTAAACAAAAGACTTAAATGTCCTGAAGGACTAAAAATATTACAACAGTTTTACTGCTGAAACTGTTATTGTTACAACAAAATAAAGGATCTCTAGGAAAGTGTTTCTGAGAGTACATATAATATATAGTTTATGATAAATGTGTATCATAGTTTATAAAACATATCACATAGTTTATCACAAATGAGATGATGACAGGTATCATTCGATAGCTTCAAACTGGAAAGTCTTCAGCTTCAATGAGATGCCCACGGGACTTTGTCAGTAGCGTTCAGTTGTGAAAAAATCTCCAAAAATGCACATGAAATGCTAGAATAGATCATTAAAAGTGAGGTAAAGGGACGGAGGGAAAAAACAAATATTTAAAATTATAGATTGAGATCAGTATGAGAATGCTGGGAGTCCTTAAATAATTTAACATAAGGCTATGAGTCTGTACATATTGTTGTTTGTAATATATAATTGTTGGGACAAGGGAGAGGGGCAAGTGATAGGTGATAATCAGGAAGAGAAACATGGAGAGCTTCAGTTACGGATAATGTTATAATTAAAGAATTTCTTTTTTTCTTTGACACATCTGCAGAGGATCATAAAAGTAACATTATAATTCTTAGGGTGGGTGGTAAGAGATGAGAGAACCATGAAGATACCATCTAAGCTGGACTTTGAATTAAGACAGGAAAGTCAAGGTTGGCAGGAGCCAATGATAAAATAAGGGGAAGCATGAGATAAAAATGGAAAAGTAGATTAGGATTACATTGTAGCAGCAATGCTCAAAAGACAGTGAAATGGGAATTGGAAACCCTGAAATCTCAACCATGGTTCTACCGCTCAATTTGCAATTAACCGTGAACATATCCTAAAGTCAAATCTGAATAAATATTCTACAAAATAATATAAAAGGCAACTTACTCAATATCTTTTCGCACTGATCCCATGAGATTCTCCCTTTCCCGTATTGCCATAAAGTTTGCTTTGGTTTTATGGAATTCATGTGTATAATCCTGTAATAAATCAACATCCAGTCTCAATAGAAGCTAATTAAGGATTTTCATCTCACTGAACCAGTTATGTATTATCATCACACTGTAAATTTGTCAAGAAAACTGTTATTTAAAAAATTAAATTAACCAAAGGTAAAAATAAATTTAAAATTACTTTGCTGAAGAGTGACCAGCTTCTTTCAAATGAAAATAATTCAGTGCTAGGGAAACAGAGCCATTAAATCACTCTCCTTTGTACCTCCTAGTACTTTGTCTTATGAGACAGAATTAAGAAGAAAAAAATTCTGACATAAAATAACTTCAAATAGTCTAGGAGAAAACTTGAGAGGCTCTTTCTACTTAACAGGAAACATAACAGAGTTTATTTTCAAAGTTCATCATTTTGGAGCTCTCACAAAAAATTTAATTCCTAAACAAAAAAGAACAGAATCAAGAGAATTGTAAGGAACAAAATAATCTTTAAACATTTTCTATTATTTTTGTACCACTGTTAAAAGATATTAAGAATATTCATTACTTTTCATAAATTCGGAGATGTAGATAAAGAAGAAAATAAAAGTCTTGTCTCCCACAGAGTCCCTGTTGACCTTTTAAAAAACAAAAGTAACACATAAACACGGAGGAGAATATTAAAAGAGCGCCAAAAGAAATAAAGGTGAAACAAAGGAAAACAAACATTCTGCTCCATCCCTCATCACTGTTACCATCATTTTGCATTTTCTCCCAGGAAATTATTATTTTCTTTCTTTTGGAGACAAGAGTCTCGCTCTGTCACCCAGGCTGGAGTACAGTGGTGCCATCTCAGCTCACTGCAACCTCCACCTCCCGGGTTCAAGCGATTCTAGTGCCTCGGCCTCCCTAGTACTGGGACTACAGGAGTGTGCCACTACATCCAGTTAATTTTCGTATTTTTCGTAGAGATGAAGTTTCACCATGTTGGCCAGGCTGGTCTTGAACTCCTGACCTCAAGAGTTCCACCTACGTTTGCCTCCCAAAATGCTGGGATTACAGGTGTGAGCCACTGCACCTGGCCAGGAAATATGTTTTTACATATACAAGCTTATCTATTTCTTTCACTTTGCCAAATAAGTCATAATATACATTCTGATGTACACCCTGCTTTTTGTACTTCATAAAGTATCAAGCAATCTTTCCATATTAGGAAAAAGAAAACTACATCATTCTTTTTAATAGCTGCAGCATAGAATATTATCTTATGACTATCACAATTTAATAAATTCCCTACTGATAAACACTTTAGTTGTTTTCATTTTGTTTGCTATTAAAAATACTGCAAGAGCCAGGCACGGTGGCTCATGCCTGTAATCCCAGCACTTTGGGAGGCTGAGGTGGGTGGATCACTACAGGTCAGAAGTTCAAGACCAGACTGGCCAACATGGAGAATCCCCGTCTCTACTAAAAACACAAAACTTAGCCAGTGTGGTGGCATGCACCTGTAGTCCCAGCTACTTTGCTCAGAAGGCTGAGGCAGGAGAATCACTTGAACTTGGGAGGCACAGGTTGCAGTGAGTTGAGATCATACCACTGCACTCTAGCCTAGGCAACACAGTGAGACTCTGTTTAAAAAAAAAAAAAATACTGCCAATAAACATTTCTTATATGTATTTTTTTAACTGAACTCTTTTATTTTTTTTTTAAAAAAAAGTATATTTAGGCCAGGCATGGTGGCTCACACCTGTAATCCCAGCACTTTGGGAGGCCGAGGCAGGCAGATCACGAGGTCGGGAGATGGAACCATCCTGGCTAACACGGTGAAACCCCATCTCTACTAAAAATACAAAAAATTAGCTGGGCATGCTGGCGGGCACCTGTAGTCCCAGCTACTCAGGAGGCTGAGGCAGGAGAACGGTGTGAACCCGGGAGGCAGAGGTTGCAGTAAGCCGAGACCGCGCACTGCACTCCAGCCTGGGTGACAGAGTGAGACTATGTCTGAAAAAAAAAGAAAAAAAAAAAAGTGTATTTAAAGAGTAAATGGCCGGGCGCGGTGGCTCAAGCCTGTAATCCCAGCACTTTGGGAGGCCGAGACGGGTGGATCACAAGGTCAGGAGATCGAGACCATCCTGGCTAACCCGGTGAAACCCCGTCTCTACTAAAAAATACAAAAAACTAGCCGGGCGCGGTGGCGAGCGCCTGTAGTCCCAGCTACTCGGGAGGCTGAGACAGGAGAATGGCGTGAACCCGGGAGGCGGAGCTTGCAGTGAGCTGAGATCCGGCCACTGCACTCCAGCCTGGGCGACAGAGCGAGACTCCGCCTCAAAAAAAAAAAAATAAATAAAAAATAAAGAGTAAATGTCTATTAAGTTCAACAGAGCTTTAAAAAAAAAAAAGGAAGGCCGGGCGCGGTGGCTCAAGCCTGTAATCCCAGCACTTTGGGAGGCCGAGACGGGCGGATCACGAGGTCAGGAGATCGAGACCATCCTGGCTAACACGGTGAAACCCCGTCTCTACTAAAAATACAAAAAACTAGCCAGGCGAGGTGGCGGGCGCCTGTAGTCCCAGCTACTCCGGAGGCTGAGGCAGGAGAATGGCATAAACCCGGGAGGCGGAGCTTGCAGTGAGCTGAGATCCGGCCACTGCAGTCCAGCCCGGGCTACAGAGCAAGACTCCGTCTCAAAAAAAAAAAAAAAAAAAAAAAAAAAAAAAAAAAAAAAAAAGGAGTAAATGCCTAGCAATAGAATAATTGGATCAGGGCTGGGCACAGTGGCTCACGCCTGTAATCCCAGCACTTTGGGAGGCTGAGCTGGGTGGATCACGAGGTCAGGAGTTTGAGACCAGCTTGACCAACATGATGAAACTCCATTGCTACTAAAAATACAAAAATTAGCCGGGCGTGATGGTGCACGCCTGTAGTTCCAGCTACTCGGGAGGCCAAGGCAGAAGAATCGCTTGAACTCAGGAGGTGGAGGCTGCACTGAGCCGAGACTGCACCACTGTACTCCAACACTCCAGCCCGGACAACAGAACGAGACTCCATCTCAAAAAAAAAAGAATAACTGGATCAAAGAATCTTACATTCATTTACATTCTGGTAGTGCTAAACTGCCTTCTAGAAACATTACATCAATTTATGTTCCTACCAGCAATATATGAGTGCCATTTTTTTATTTTTACTCTTGCCAATAAGGGTTATGTTTCAACATTTGCTAATCTGACAGGTGAAAAATCACCTCTTTTAGATTTCTGTATTTTTATTTGGAAATACTGCTGAAACTGTTTTTATAGTTTTGGCCACTCATTTTTTTGTAAGCAATTTTATATCCTTTGTCCATTTTCCTACTGTCTTTTCCTTATTTCTATTATTTCTCTGTGTAGTAAGCAAATTAGTTATTTGTTACAGTTTCCAGTATCAAGTCTTATTTAGAAAGTCCTTTCTGCTCAGAAGTTTATAAATTTCACCTCTGCTTTATGGTTTCTTTTTCTACACTTCTCGGATCCATTTGGAATTTGTTCTGGATGTGAGGATTGAGATAGAATTCTTTTTTTTAATCCCTGAATAATTAGGCAATGGTTATAGTTCCATTTATTTTATAATTTCTCTTTGCCCCACTGATTTTAAACATCTTTATCAGAAACTAAAAATTTCCATACATAGTTGGGTCTACATATAAACTCTACTCTGTTTAACTGTTCTTATTTATTTCATTTTTTTTTTCTCTAGTATCACACTGTTTCAATCATTTCAGCTTTTTAACAGGTTTTAAGATCTGGGAGAACTACAAACCCTCTACCACTTACCTTCATTTTCAGGTTGTTGTTCTTGGTTGTTCTTGTATGTCTATGATTCCAAATGAACTTTGGTATCATTCTGTCATTTGTTTTTAATTAAACAAACAACAAAACAACCCTGCTGTTTCCACTGGGATGCCATGCAATTTAGACGAAAGTCTTCCCATCCAAAAATGGACTGATTCTTTCCTTTACTTAAATCTTGTTCTATGTCCCTCAGTAGAATTTTGCACATACAAGTCCTACACATTTCTTATTTAATTCATACATAAATACTTTATAGTTTCTTCCATTATATTTTCTAACAGGTTATCATTTATTTCCTATCATAGTAGGAAAACTATTTGCTTTTATATATTCATTTTATAATCTACCATCTTACTGAATTTAATTGTTTCTAACTTTTTATCAGGTAATTCTCCTGGGTATACTAGACATAAAATTTTATTCTGCTACCTCACAGAAATTTTGCCTCTTCCTTTCCAATATTTACAAGTTTTTTTTTTTTTTTTTTTTTGGAGACAGTCTCACTCTGTTGCTCAGGCTGGAGTGCAGTGGCACAATCTCGGCTCACTGCAACCTCCACCTCCCGGGTTCAAGGGTTCAAGCTATTCTCCTGCCTCAGCCTCCCAAGTAGCTGGGATAACAGGCATCCACCACCACGCCCCGCTAATTTTTGTATTTTTAGTAGAGAAGGGGTTTCACCCTGTTGGCCAGGCTAGTCTCCAACTCCGGATCTCAAATGATCCGCCCACCTCAGACTTCCAAAGTGCTGGGACGAGAGGCGTGAGCCACCATGCTCAACCTACATTTCATTTCTTTTTACTGTTTAATTGCACCATCAAGAACTTAAAAAACAATGTTATGCATTTGTAGTGATCATGAGTATCCTTGTGTTGTTTTATTCAATGGGAATGTTTTTATTGCCCGGCTTATTTTTGTACTTTAGTAGAGACGGGGTTTCACCATGTTGGCCAGGCTGGTCTCCAACTCCTGACCTCAGGTGATCCACCCACCTCATGCCTCCCAAAGTGCTGGGATTACAGGCATGAGCCACCGCGTCTGGCCATCTATTCCTACTTTTAAAAACAGTTTTTAAAATTAGAAATAGTTGCTGACTTTTCACAGTATTAAAAATATTTGTGGCTGGGTACAGCAGCTCATGCCTGTAATCCTAGCACTTTGGAAGGCCGAGGTGGGTAGACTGCCCACACACAGGAGTTAAGAGAACAGCCTGGGCAACACAGCAAAAACCTGTGAACACAGGAGTTAGAAACCAGCCTGAGCAACACGGCAAGGACCTGTCTGCTAAAAAAACTTTTAAAAAATTGGCCAGGTGTGGTGGCATGTGCTTGTGGTCCCAGATGCTCAGGAGGCTGAGGTAGGAGGATTGTTTGAGCTTGGGAGGTTGAGGCTGCAGTGAGCTGTGATTGCACTACTGCACTCCAGCCTGGGTGACAGACAGACTCCATCTCAAAAAAAAAAAAAATTGCCTTCCTATTTGTACTACTATATTTTTAACATACCCTCCATTTAAATCTTTAAGAGTTTAGTTTTACTGGTGCATAAACATTTATTGTTTTCTCAAACAATATACTAAGTATAGTAAATTATTCCCCCTCCATATTATCTTCAAAGCCAGATGAAAGCACACTCTAACCCACAATGTTACTGTCTATACATGACCATTGACTAGTTCACGGTTACAGCTAGCTAGCTAGGTCTCCCAGAATGGAAGTTATATTACCCAGTGATGAATATCAGTCAACTTCACCAGGAAATAGCAAGAGCTATTAGATATTTTCAGAATTTTATAATGGTGACCAAAAAAAATAAAGTAAAACAAGTCCCTCTAGCATGGCATTTATTTTCTCAGATGTTTCTCTTTGTCATTTTAAATACATGTGCACATATCCAATGCAGGGATTAAAAAAAAAAAACCCGAACTCCTGTTATAATGAAAATGTCTCGAGCCCAATATATTACCTGCAATATGTCTCTATGCCGCTGTAATGTATGCATCAGGGCCGCATTCAAGGAGGGGACACCTGCACTGTTGGTATATTCTGCCATTTTATCGTTTACCCCTGTAAGCTAGAAATAAAGAAAAAAAAATAAAAATATTTTACTAAGCACTATAAACAGCTAAAAGCAAATTATTTGCCTATATGCCCTTTTGGTTGACAGCAAAACAAAACAAAACAAAAAACAAACAAGATATCAAGTAAGAATTAAGCATTCCCCCACATAATCCATAAAGACCAAAATAACATCATATCACCTGAGAATGGCTGTCATCAAAATTCAAGTGGTGTGGGGAGGTACACATCTTGAATGGAATGGATAATTTCATTAAACATGTCTGTCTCAATATAATCCAGGATCCTATCTAACAAGTACACAGTAATTTGCAAAACAGCCATTTAACAAAGCGCTTACCCTTGCCAAAAGTTGTTCAATCTCAATCGCCATTGTCTCAAACATTCTGTCTTGGCTTGATCCATTTAAAAGGGGTGTTGTATCAGAACTAAAAAGAAGTTCAGTTAAAGAGGATCCATTACTCAAATGCAGTCCTTTAAAGCATACTTAATAATAAGTTAATTAATATGAACCATAAAATGAATTATGGATTATGTTATATAGGGTCTGTGAGAAACAATCTTCTACATTTTTACCCCAAAGGAATTATGGTTCCTTCAACCTCAACATTAAGTTCTCTCTTCTTTCCTTGACTCTTACCAAGAGGAAATAAGATTGAGGTTTAAATGATCCACAGATTGGATAACTAGCTAACGAATACTCAGGAACTGGCTTTAAATTCAATATATACAGCCACCTGCATACTTTGGTACTAATCTTCTACATTTCCACTTACAGTATGCAATCATCTTTTTGTTTCATAGAATTGCCTTTTCAAATCTGAATAGTCAAAAATCTATCTTTTTATAAGTGAAACTTATGTTTGACAGATTCAAATTCTAAACCCACCTGTCCTGAGTGTTTCTTTTGCCTTTTCTAAAACACCACTAACTTTCATCAGGTTAGATATGTATTAGCATCCGATGAGCAGCTCAATACAGATCGGAGTTATACCGGACACAGATAAATGCCCAGGCAATGACTATGGGCTCCAATCTTACTGAAGACTTTGTCCTACCCTGTGACAGTGCCTGGGTGTGGCAAATGAAAGAGATTTAAAAATGCTCTGTAGACTACTAATATAAATCCTCCTCTACCAGATATATGAAAAAGAACAATATGCCAATAGAATTAAAGCTTCATGAAGGGAGGAAAAAACCGCTCTGTATTATTCATTGATATATGCCTAGCACCTAGTATACAGCCAGGCACATAGTACATGCTCATTAAATGTTTGTTGAATGAATGAATGAATGAATGAATGAGAGAGCAATCTCTACTACTGGTTATTCCATACTCCTTATATTCATATATTCATCAGGACAGTGTAAGACTAAAGGGAAATGGCCAAAAACTAATTCTTCACAATACTAGGATTCAGTTAAATTTAATTCATCTTATAGGTGGGTAATGAATGATTCATAGACCTTGAAGTTTTCAAAATATAGGAAGTTAAAAAAGAAAGAAAGAAAGAAAGATTCCTGGAATAAATAATATTCTAGTTATTGCTTAGTTGACTCATTGTGACATGCTTCCAACCTGGGCATCAAACAAGACACTTTAGAATACACATCAAATCTTGATCCTCATGGCCTTAGATTTTTATTTAAAAGGGTAGTTAGGCTGAAGTAATTCTACAAAGCCAGTTTCAGTTTGTGGTAGAATTTCTTAGGAAATGTTTTCAAGATAGTTTTTCCTTTAGAGGAATAAAAAAAGTATTAGTTCGTGAAGCACACATAACATAGAAAATGCATAGAAAGAACATTCTTCATTTTCTTTACTTGCTAAATAAAGCCAAGTCTAAAGCAATGTAATCTATTTGATGTGTTAGTAATTTATTTTGAGATCCTAGAGTCAATGTTGGCCCTGCTGCCTTTACAACCAATGAGTCCTTATGAAAAAGAAACAGTACTTTGGCTATAGTGTTGAAATTAGCTTTTTGTTCAAATGTACACAATATAGTAGGGTTTAGACTGTGGGTCTGGAGATAGACCTAGATTCAAATCCAAGCTCAGATTTTATTGTTTTTATTAGCTGACAAATATCCTACTCACTTCTAATCTTTGTAAAACTATGTAAAATAAGTGTGGATTAACAACTCTGCTACCAGCAATTTCATCACTAGGTATATAGAAACATTATGTGTAAAAATGTTCCCAGCAGTATTTATAGAAAGTGCTTACCTAACATATAATGAACACTCTATGTCAGCTATCAAAATTGTTATTATTAATTAGCAAAAATTAGAAACAATGGCCATCATCAAATAGTTAAACTGTGATACAGTCATAAAATACTACATATAAATTACAAATGAATATACCAGAGTTAAATGAATCCATTGCTGAATCTCAAAAATGTTAAAGAAAAAAAAAGTTGTAAAATAACTATACTATATATATACCATATAACATAATAGAATACGATGAATTGCTCAGGAATACAAACATGCAGTAAGAATACATGTTGATTAAGGGGTGGGAGAAAGTGGGGGGCCATAAGGGGCTTCAATGGAAAGAGTAATTATAATTTTTTTAAAATGGGAGATAGGCACTTGGGGGTCCATGATATTACTCGTTGTAACTGTCTTAAATATTGCCTAATTTAAAACAATTTTTTTTTAATTTCTATTTTTTTTTTAGAGACAGGGTTTTACCATGTTGCCCAGGCTAGTCTTGAACTCCTGGGCTCAAGTGATCCATCCACCTCAGCCTCCTAAAGTCCTGGGATTACAGGTGTGATCCACTGTACCTGTCTACTCCTAATATTTTCTTGAAACAAGTGGAAGACTTAAATTGAGCATAAGCTTCAAAGATAAGAACATATTTTCCATACATTTAACATGGTAATATACTAGTTGCTCAAAAAAGTACCAAAATTAAAGACAGCTTTGATAATGAATAACAAGGATACACAGTGCATTAGATACCCTCTAACAGAATAAACACCAGAAAAGCAGTATGTATACTTGGTACCTGGGTAGATCCACAGGTCCATTTAGCAATTGGAAAACACAAGAAATACATACCACATGGGCAAATCAGCCACCTTTTCCCTACACTGGCTGAATTAGACACTCATATTTTTAATACAAACTTATTCTGAGGTTCTAGCAGGCTTCTCCTGACACTCTAACAATCTTTGTCTAAAGATTCCAAATAAATGCTAGTCTTAAGAATTTGGAAGAATTTTAGTAAGTCACTGAAAAAACAGTCAATGACAAAACACCAAAACTTCACCAACAGACCAACTTACAGAAGTTATATATTTTAGTTTATTTTTTAACACTTTAAAAGCTAGTTAAGGCATAAGAGACAGAATCTGGTAGTACCTATACCTGTCGCGTCTTCCATCTCGGGTACTGCTATGACTGTAACTCGTACATAGTTTGCTGAAGGAAACTAGTTTCAGGTCAAGTTCATTTTCCAGCTGTCGAGCCTGTTTCCTGAGATCTTTAACAAAATTACAACAACAAATAATTAGACATAAAAAGTAGACACAAAAATCACAAGACTATTCTGAAGAAAACAAACTATGAAAATGATCATATACTGATCTAGCTACACCCATAAAGAAAAGTGTTGGCTGGACACGATGGTTTGCGCCTGTAATCCCAGCACTTTGGGAGGCCAAGATGGGCAGATCATCTGAGGTCGGGAGTTCGAGACCAGCCTGACCAACATGGAGAAACCCCATCTCTACTAAAAACACAAAATTAGCCAGGCGTGGTGGCGCAAGCCTGTAATCCCAGCTACTCAGGAGGCTGGGGCAGGAGAATCGCTGAACGCGGGAGGTGGAGGTTGCAGTGAGCCGAGATTGCGCCATTGCACCCCAGCCTAGGTGACAAGAACAAAACTATGTCTCAAAAGAAAAAAAAAAAAGGAAAAGAAAAGTCTAAAAAGAAGGAAACCAAGGACTTGCCCAGCAAAGCAGATTAGTCACTTATAAACTTCAGAGGGGACAAGAAGGGAAGTAGTAATGGGAGATGCAACTTTGCAGCTTTACTCCAAAGATGGCTAGAAAACAAAAGTTGTTCTACCATTCCTGAAACTATTTACATAGCGATAACTAAAATTCTGTAATTCAGAGAAAAACAAGAAGAGAATACAAATCACAAATGAACTAAAACTATGGTTTATGACCAGCATTATCAACTTACCAGTTAATGTTATAAGAAAGAAGCCATTATTCTTTTGAAAGGGATTTTGCTTTTTATGTTCCAAAGCTTTATTAGGCTCATGAACTTCTTTGCATAATAGCAAAATGACTTTTTTTTTTTTTTTTTTTTTTTTTTTGAGATGGAGTCTTGTTCTGTCACCCAGGCTGGAGTGCAGTGGCATGACCTTGGCTCACTGCAGACTCCACCTCCTGGGTTCAAGCAACTCTCATGCCTCAACTACCTCCCAAGTAGCTGGGACTACAGGCACATACTACCACGCCTGGCTAATTTTTGTATTTTTAGTAAAGACAGGGTTTCACCATGTATGTTGGCCAGGGTGGTCTTTAACTACTGACCTCAAGTGATCCACCGACCTTGGCTTCCCAAAGTGCTGGGATTACAGGTGTGAGCCACTATGCCCAGATCAAAATGACTTCTCAATTGACATAAAGAAAAAAAGTTACCATGAAAATTGCCTTTTTCCTTCTTTTTTCTTTTTCTTTTTTTTCTGTTATTAGAGATGAGGTCTCACAATGTTGCCCAGGCTGGTCTCGAACTCCTAAGCTCCAGTGACCCTCCCGCCTGGGCCTCCCAAAGTGCTAGAATTACAGGCATGAGACACCGCGCCTGGCCAAAAATCGCCTTTAAAAAACTTACTGAGGCCAGGCACAGTGGCTCACGTCTGTAATCCCAGCACTTTGGGAGACCAAGACGGGTGGATCATGAGGTCAGGAGATCCAGACCATCCTGGCTAACACAGTGAAACCCTGTCTCTACTAAAAATACAAAAAATTAGCCGGGCGTGGTGATGGGTGCCTGTAGTCCCGCTACTTGAGAGGTTGAGGCAGGAGAATGACATGAGCCTGGAAGGCAGAGCTTGCAGTGAGTAGAGACTGAGCCACTGCACTCCAGCCTGGGCGACAGTGCGAGACTCTGTCTTTAAAAGAAAAAAAAAAAAACTTACTGAAAGTAATTTGGAGGGCTAAAACTAACAATAAACTATGTGCTACTAACAAGGTCGAATATGAGTATGACAGAAATAAGTAAGTAAGTTTTAACAGCAGAAGCAAACAAGCAAGTAGAGAAATTGGTTTAGCAGTCTGGCATCTAAGGGGTTGTGTGACAGAAGCCACAGTCTGGACAACCACACACAGATACGAGTATTCTCATTCAAGGTAAGTAAAGGTTAAAATAAAAGGGCAGAAGTACCAGAGGTAATGGTATAAGAATCTCTCTTTCAGTGATAAAGAATACGAAACATTATTTCAATATGCTTTTCAACCAGAAATAGAAAGCGTAGTTAACATAGTGGAGCATATTTACCCAGAGACCAAAAGCCAGTTCGAATCTCGGCACAGCCACTTACTGACTCTAAGATGTATCAACAATCTACTTAACCTATGACCTTCAGCTTCTGGTTTTTTAAACCCCTACCTTCAGTGTTTGCCTATGTATTGGTAATCATATGCTTAAAGCAGCTGGCACAGAGTAGGTTGTCAGTAATAAGCTGCTATAATATCATAACATGCTGCTTCAAAAAACCACAGCCTAACGACTAGTAATAAAGATATCAGTAGCCTCTTCTACATAATTTTAAAAAGTTTTCTAGCAGCCAGGCGCGGTGGGTCATACCTGTAATCCCAGCACTTTGGGAGGCAGAGGCGGGCGGATCACGAGGTCAGAAAATCAAGACCATCCTGGCCAACATGGTGAAACCCCATCTCTACTAAAAATACAAAAATTAGCCGGGTGTGGTGGTGCGCACTTGTAGTCCCAGCTACCCAGGAGGTTGAGACAGGAGAATCTCTTGAACGCAGGAGGCGGAGGCTGCAGTGAGCCGAGATCGATCGCGCCACTGCACTCCAGCCTAGGCAACTGAGCGAGACTCTAGATTCTGTCTCCAAAAAATAAAATAAAATAAAATAAAAAGTTAGGGGTGTGGTGGTGCGCACTTGTAGTCCCAGCTACCCAGGAGGCTGAGACAGGAGAATCTCTTGAACGCAGGAGGCGGAGGCTGCAGTGAGCCGAGATCGATCGCGCCACTGCACTCCAGCCTAGACAACAGAGCGAGACTCTAGATTCTGTCTCCAAAAAATAAAATAAAATAAAATAAAAAGTTTTCTATCTAGTACACACATTTCAAATGGGCATGGTGATACACGTTTTAAACTATAAGCACGCTTTTCTGTGATTGGAATAATTGTCTTCTCCAGTAGGAAACACAAGTAAAAGCATTTAGAAAGTATGATAGGCAAATCTGGATAAATTTAGAATGAAGTTTCTTAGACCAAGGGGCTGATAGTGACAATATTGTGGTTTCTAGAGGCTTCAGTGGATAGCAATAGAAACAGGTCAAAGGAATTTGGAAAGTAGTTTCTATGCTGCAGTAAAGCAAAGAGAGAGTTGGGAGAAAAAGGTGAGCTTTCTCTGCTCTTGTTGATCACCACGGTCCAGGAATGAGTTTTAGGTAAGCTCACTTTATCGGACTATATTTTCAGGAATTAAATAAATGCATTTGTCAAATCACAAGAAGGTTTTTTGGTGGGAGAAGTATAGCAAATGTAACTGCAATTCACATAGGTTCTCTCAACTTTTTCATTAAAACCGATTCTAAGACTCCAGAGCAGTACGGTAAGTTATTTTCTCTTCCTTCAAACACCCAATCCTGAAGTTCCCAGCCTGTAGTTGTCATGCGGACCCAACAGGAGACATTCTGTCTCCCATTCTCTTCATACTTCCTCCGGCGGACCGGAATGCAAGTTCCTCCTTTCTTTTCCCACTCAGATTTCCAATAGTGACCTCAACTCCACTGCGCCGACTCCTCCAGTCTCCCGGGCTCTGGATCTTCTCCCTCAACATTCGTTTCCTCTCAGAGTTCGTACCCCAAGCCCCTTCGTCCGAGTTCCATTACTCCCTCAACATAATTCTACCCAGGCGATTCAGATCACTCTTCCTCCACATCCCCGCTCTGTCCACTCTGTCCAACCCCTGCCCCACGTCCCGCTCACAGGGGCCGGCCAGGCCAGACCCCTGCCCCAGACCGTTCGGTAAAAGGCCCTGGGGCTCCTACTTAGGCAAGCCCCGCTGCTCAGCTCGGCCGCTCCGGGGGTCTGGTTCTTTCCTCTGCTGTTTCTCCCAAGATCTGTCCTCACTCAGCCCCTCTCACCCTCGTGGGACGCACCCGGAGGCCTTCTCGCCCTCACCTTCCCAGTAATTGCTGGTTCCTGCCGCCATCTTTGTTGTCCAACGTCAGCCGGGATAGAGGAGCAGACGCGATGCAGGCCAGAAAGTCACCACCGCGCCTGTTTCCGCCCCGAGCGCCAGGGCTGACGGGATGCGAGCCTCCGCGGACACTGCCACCTGCTGATCAATTCGTTATCTTACAGCTTTTAAGTAGCGACAGATCAAAAGCTTCAGCTTTAGCTTCTGACACTCTCAGAATGTCTTTCATTCCCGCTTTCTGCTCCCCTAACCATCATCATCTCCCTTATCCCGGCTTATCCTTTCTCTCAGCAGGTGCCTACTTGACTGGGAGGAGAATCATCCTCAGGCAACTCCCTCAATTTCCTTCACCTTGTCTCTAATGTGTATTTTCAGCCAATTTCTTCTTTTCTCATACACAGAGACCCTTTCTTCCCAGAGCCATTTCCTTCATCCTACCTCCCCGCCTGTGCTCCATCATCCACGTTCTCTAGCATACGCGCTCTTCTCCACTGGCTGCTTTCCTTGTTTCTACAGTTGTTCTAGTTCCAGCCCTCTTTCCTTGTCAGCCGCCACATCTAGAAAGAGTGAGCTAACTGCTTCTACATGCTCTCGGCCTGAGCCCTCAACCTGCTAAAATCTGCTGTCCAAACCCACACTTTATAGATACATAAATTATCTGCTGGTGCTGACTTAATTCTAGTGAAGTGTAGAAACCTTAATTCCTGTAAAGTTCTTTCCCCCACTCATTTATAATATAGTTGTTTTTAAGTATTTCCTCTGCTTTCATTGAGAGAACCACATCAGTCAATGTTGTAATATTTGCTTCAAGTGTCAGGCATAAGAGAATTCAAGAGAAGAGGAAAGCTTACTGGATTTATGCATATTTTACTCTTTTTCCTTCCTAGTGTCCCAAGATTCCTTTTTTTAATCGTTTCCTTTCTGTTTCAAGAATTTCCCTCAGCCATTTTTTTTTTTAAAAAAGAGTAGGTCAGCTGGTGACAAATTCTATTAGTTTTTCTTCATCTGAGAATGTCTTGATTTCGCTTCATTCTTGGGGGATCGGATATTGTTGCCAGATATAGAATGTGAAGTTGACAATTTCTTTTTTTCAGCACTTGAAAAATGTGCCAATTCCTTCTGGCCTCCATAGTTTCAGATAAGAAATTGGCTACAATTGGAATTGTTTTTCCCTGTAGCTAAAATATATTTTCTCTCGCTGCTTTCAAGAACTGTTCTTTAGTTTTCAGAAGTTATGATGTTCCTTGGTGTAGATTTCTTTGGATTTATCCTGTTCTTGATATCCTCAGCTTCTTGATTATTACATTTATGGCTTCTGCCAAATTTGGGGGATTCTCAGCCATTGTTTCTTCCAATACTTTTCCTATCAAATACTGTTTCTCTTCTTTTTCTGGGAGTCTGATGATGTGAATGCTAGATCTTTTGTTAATGTCCCACAGAGCTCTGAATTTATGCTAATTTTTTTTTCAGTCTAGTTTCCATCATTCGGATTTGGTACTATCTACTATTCTGTCTTCAGATTTGCTGACGGGAAAGTATGTCTTTCCTCTGTTCCCTCCATTCTGCTGTTGAGCCCATCTGTTGAGTTCATGTCAATTATTGCATTTTTCATATCTAAACTTCTGTTCAGTTCCTCATTATATCTTCTGTTTCTTTGCTGAGACTCTTTTTATCATTTGTTCTAAGTTTGTTTGTAATTGCTCACTAAAGTATTTTTATTAGAGCTGCTTTAAAGTCCTCGTCAGATAATTCCAACATCTGTGTCATCTTGATGTTGGGATCTGTTGTCTTCTTTTCACTCAAGTCGAAATTTTCTGGGCTATTGGAATGACAATTTTTATAAATTGTATCCTGATGTTTTAGGTATTTGTTATGAGATTCTGGAATTTAAGTTTTCTGTTTAAGCAGACTTGCTCTGACACGTGCTGCTGGGGGGCATAGGGAAATGCTTGCTACTTCCAGGTGGGAGTGGAAGTTCCGGCTCTGCCTTTGCCTTCACTGATTCCCCAGGGAGGAGGTGCCTTGTTACTGCTCACCATGTGGTCCCCATTGCCACCATGGCCAGGAGCCTCATTACTGCTGTTCGGTGGACCAGAAGTCCAAGTGGGTGTGGGTGGGGCGCTTCATTACGGCCGGTGAGTGTGGAAGCCTAGCCTCCTCTCTCAGCCCTTGATGGCAAGGAGTGAAGACGGGCCTCAGTTTTTTCTGTGGCATTTGTCCAGAGTGGTGAAATTATTGTCCAAAAGTATTCTGTCTTGTTAGGATACCTGTTTACCTGTTTCCTGGTCCGTTGTCTGGAGAGAGAAGGCTTTCCATTTTCCTTTGGGCTTTTCTTGTCTGCACCCTTTGGCATTTCTAGGTTGCCAGCTTCTCCAGCACTCAGTATAGGACATAGGAGACAAAAAGGAAACCCAGGGAACTCAGCTTCATGTTCTTTACATTCTGAGGTCCCTAGCTGGTCTGCCTTCTTTTTTCCGCCTTTTTGAGTCTATATATATATATTAGCTGTGCTTAGTGGGAGGAATAGAAAGAAATACAGCTAATCCATCTTGTCCAGAAGTGAAATTGTCCCTTTAATTTTTAAATGTTTTAATTATCAGGCTGGATGTGGTGGTTCACGCCTGTAATCCCAGCACTTTGGAAGGCCGAGGTGGTCGGACTGCTCGAGTCCAGGAGTTTGAGGCCAGCCTGGGCAACATAGTAGGACCTCATCTCTACAAAAAATTAAAACATTAGCCAGGCGTGGTGATGTACCCTGTAGTCCCCGCCACTCAGGAGGCTGAAGTGGAAGGATTGCTTGAGTCCTGGGGGTCAAGGCTGCAGTGAGCCATCACCACACCACTGCGCTCCAGTCTGGGTGACAGAGTCAGACCTTGTCTTAAAAAACAAACAAACAAACAAATAAACTGCTAAAATTCTTCATCTTGTCTTCTACTTTCTTGAATTCATTCATTCATCATCTTTTTTTTTTTTTTTTAAAGACAAGTCTTGCTCTGTCCCCAGGCTAGAGTGCAGTGGCACAATCTCGGCTCACTGCAACCTCTGCCTCCCGGGTTCAAGAATTCTCCTGCCTCAGCGTCCCGAGTAGCTGGGAATACAGGCGCCTGACACCACCCTGGCTAATTTTTGTATTTTTAGTAGAGACAGGGTTTCACCATATTAGCTGGGCTGGTCTTGAACTCCTGACCTTGTGATCTGCCTGCCTCGGCCTCCCAAAAGTGTTGGGATTACAGGTGTGAGACACTGCGCCCGGCCTTTTTTTTTTTTTTTTTTTTTTTTGTGAGACGGAGTCTTGCTCGTCACCCAGGCTGGAGTACAATGGCATGATCTCGGCTCACCGCAACCTCCACATCCCGCGTTCAAGCGATTCTCCTGCCTCAGCTTCCTGAGTAACTGGGATTACAGGCATGCACCACCACGCCCGGCTAGTTTTGTATTTTTATTAGAGATGCGGTTTCTCCATGTTGGTCAGGCTGGTCTTGAACTCCCGACCTCAGGTGATCCGCCCACCTTGGCCTCCCAAAGTGCTGGGATTACAGGCGTGAGCCACCGCACCCGGCCCATCATGATTCTTTAAAAATTTCTGATAACTGAGAAATATGTACTTCCCATAGGATTGTTTCTATTTTTCTTGCTCTTTCACAATGTAATCGTCTTTTGATAAGAACTTTTGATTGGATGCTGTATATCATAGATAAAACTTTGTATTAATCATTTGAGGATCTAGATGATGTCTTTCTCCAGAAAGAATTACTGCCTCTTCTTGCAGGCAGTTCAGGTAGGGGCAGAGCAGCTTAATCCAGTATGGAGTGGAACTAATACCAAGAAATTGGTCTATTTCTGATTAGCCCTTCATTCTAATGTGTAGCCATTCAGGTTTCCTAACTGGAATACTGTTTACCAGTGCCACTTCCTTGACAGGTACTAACCTCGTATTTTCCCCCACCCAGTGATACTGCCTAAAACTTCTGTTTGGGTTCTCTGTCTCTTGCCTGGCCTCTCTTCTGTTACCTATGAATTGAAAAATGCCTGGAGGTGAAAGTTTTACCACCACACTCACCTCTCAGCAATTTTTGTTCTGGGATCTTGATCCCGTAAGTCCTTCTTACATTAGTAGTTCTCCAATCCTTCAAACAGCTGTTTTTTTTGTTTGTTTTTAAATCAAATTTAGCTTTTCTAATTGCTTTTGATGAGAAGTCTTTCCGTTTCAAGCCAATCCACTCATAGCTGAAAGTGGAACTAAATTTTATTATTTCTAATTTATCTGTAGATTATTTTGTATTTTCCACATGTATAATCATATCATCTGCTAATAATGACAAATTCATTTCTTATCAATATTCATTCATATATGCTATTTATATTTTCATGTTTCATGGCTGAGATCTGTTCTGATAATAGAACAAAGCTAAGGTATTAAATACTTTAGTTGGTATTTTTGTTGGCATGTTCAGGGAGGAGTTGTAAGTGCTCTGATTTTGCAGTTCTCATTTGACTAGCAGGACTCTAAATTTTCCTCCTTTTCTTCTTTTCATCACCTAATTGTCTTTTGCTTCTTTTCTTTTCATCACTTAATTGTCAAAAGTGCTTCTCCTTTTTTCATTTTTTCCCTTCACTAGCTCTTTTTTTCTTTTCTTTTGAAGCTGTGTGTTTCAAAGACTGCCTCATTAAGTCACACCTGCCCCCTTTAAATTGTGCTCACTCTGAAGCCCCTTCCCTCTGGTTTCTGCTCAGATCTGCTTGGACATGTTTTTTAGATTGAGAGTTAGGTGGACCTAGTCTTTCTGGCAGTAGTTTTAGGCCAAGAACATTACTTTCTTTTTCTGGCGTCCCTCTCCTGACTTCCCTGCAGTTTATCTCCATCTGCCTTCGCTCCACAGAGCCTGTGGGATGCTACTGGGGTGGGCCTGTGAGAATCCATGTTGCGATCTGCTGATTTTCCTCGTCTTACTCGGTCTGAAGTTTCAAAATTCTCTGACTTCAAATTATACTGGGAGCGTGATTTCTGTATACTTTTTCCTTCGTGTGCTTGCACTAATGAAATATTGGGAGACAAGGTAGCTAGGCTGCCACTAAGGTTTTCAGCGACCTGGAAGTTCGCTTTCATTCTTGAAAGGTATGTTCAATACAGAATTCTATATTGGAAGTTATATAATGTTTTCCCCAGCATTTTAAAAGTATAATTTCAATGTACTTTGGTTTCTATTGTTGAGAGTGAGTCTAATTGCTAATCTCTTTTGTCTTTGTCTTTGTTGGTCTGCAATTTCACTGATCTAAGTGTGGATGTTACTTTTTCTTGCTTGGATTGAGTTTCTTTAATCTACGGGTTGCTATCTTTATCGATTTGGGGAAAATTTTCAGTCACTGTCTCTTAGTTTCCTATGCTCTGTTCTTTCTTTTTTTTCCTCTAAAACTGTGAGTATCAAACATGTGGTATTAGTTGTATGTCAAATCCACATTTTAACCCTCTCCTTTGTATTTTCTACCTTTTGGTCTCCATGCTACGTAAGAATTTCTACAGATCTGTCTTCTAGTTAATTACTTCTCTGTGCGCAATCGGCCACGCCAATTCCATTTTAGTTTCTGTACTTTCATTTCCAGAAGTTCTGCTATTATTTTATAGATCCTGTGATAGTCTCAGGTTATCTTTTATTTGAAAACAATAATTCTATTTTACAGTGTTCAATAATATAAACATCTGACACCCATATAAAACTTTTTCTGCTCTTCTCTTACTTGTGAAAAATTGTGAAGTCTGCTCCAACTCTAGGAGGGACACACCTTCCACTAGAGATTTCTTTTTTCTTTTCTTTTTTTTTTTGAGATGGGGTCTTGCTCTATCGTCCAGGCTGGAGTGCAGTGGCACCATCTCGGCAAACTCCGCCTCCCAGGTTCATGCCATTCTCCTGCCTCAGCCTCCCGAGTAGCTGGGACTACAGGCGTCTGCCACCACGCCTGGCTAATTTTTGTATTTTTAGTAGAGACGGGGGTTTCACCATGTTAGCCAGGATGGTCTCGATCTCCTGACCTTGTGATCCGCCCGCCTTGGCCTCCCAAAGTGCTGGGATTACAGGTGTGAGCCACCTCGCCCGGCCTCCACTAGAGATTCCAATTGAACTTGGTCATCTAGAAGCAGTGCCACATATCTTGACACCTGGAGTACTCAAGCTGTGCATGGCTGCCTAGGTTCTAGACATCCTATTTCCTATGCCCAGGCCCTCTTTCCAATGTGTTCCATTCAAATTCTGCTAAATAGAAAACTGAGTATAATCCTTCCTCTTTTGTCCTCCCAACACTCACATCTTCCAAATCAAAACCCAGGAGTCAACTCTGTATGATCTCTGCAACTTTTCTGTAAATCTAAAATTATTATTTTTTTAAATCTAGCAGTCCTGCAGTTGAGTCATTACTGTAACTTGCCCAGTCCCTTTCTGTTTCATTCCCTCTCAACAGGATCAATGTTTTCGACTCTAGATCAAAAGCCTGTTTAGTCTTGAAAAACTCTGCTAGGAACCATATGTACATAATAAATAATAATCATCATCATAAATACTGGAATAACCTCAAATACTCGAAATTAGCAATCTAGACTTTCACCATTACTCCTTCACTTTGGTTCAACCTCAGTGGTTATCACAGAATATAATCCATGTTATCATAGCAATTTCTATTTAATCTGCACTCTGTTTCCTCCGTGTTCCGTCTTAAGTTTCTCCACTTGCTGATTTTCCAACTACAGTTTTGACTTTATCTCTGCCTCCTCATATTGCTGAATTTGAGATACCCATCTCAATATACTCCCACTTCTAATGATCGTACCTTCAGTCTTATCAAGTAATTCTCAGCCTTTTTTCCTCAGTCTTTCAGGCTGGCCTCTAAACTTCAACACCTTACTACTCCATGTAGGCCATCCTGTCTCATTCTTGCTTACCTTGTCTACATTTGTTTACACAGTAATTAGGGAAGAGGATTATTTAACCTCAACCAAAATGCCGAAGAAATAGTATGTTTGCTTTTAATATTCTACTAATGTAGGTGAAAATTGTGATATTAAAGTTAAAATTGGGGCCGCGCATGGTGGCTCATGCCTGTAATCCCAGCACTTTGGGAGGCCAAGGTGGGAGGATCACTTGAGGTCAGGAGTTCCAGACCAGCCTGGCCAACATGGCGAAACTCTGTCTCTACTAAAAATACAAAAATTAGCTGGGCATGATGGCGCATGCCTGTAATTCCAGCTACTTGGGAGGCTAAGGCAGGAGAATCGCTTGAAACCGGGAGCCAGAGGTTGCAGTGAGCTGAGATCATACCACTGTACTCCAGCCTGGGAGACAGTGAGACTCTGTCTCAAAAATATATATATATATTTATATTTTATATATATATTTTATAAATATATATATTTATATTTTATATATATATTTTATATATATATTTATATTTTATATATATATTTTATAAATATATATATTTATATATACATATTTTGTGTGTATATATATTTGTTTTACATTTGCTGAGGAGTGCTTTACTTCCAACTATGTGGTCAGTTTTGGAATAAGTGTGATGTGGTGCTGAGAAGAATGTATATTCTGTTGATTTGGGGTGGAGAGTTCTGTAGATGGCTATTAGGTCCGCTTAGTGCAGAGTTGAGTTCAATTCCTGGATATCCTTGTTAACTTTCTGTCTCGTTGATCTGTCTAATGTTGACAGTGGGTGTTAAAGTCTCCCATTATATATATTTATAAATATACTTTTGTATATATATTTGTGTGTGTGTATATATATAAAGGTAAAATTGCACTTTGTCTACTGATTTTATTGCTTTTAAGTTGTGTAATAATAAATGGTGTATTTATCTGAGGTTTGCAACAAATAGCATACAATCAGTTGGTATTCTAACTATAACTAAGACTAAGACATGAAGACCCACACAATGGCACTTATTCAGAATTGAGTAGTATTAGTGTTGACCATCATGTTTACTTTGCTGAGAACAATCGGCTCTTAGAAATCTGAAAAGCTGAACATAACTAGATTACTGTTTATGAAACAAACCAAAAGGGTTCTTAATTCAAGTATGAGAAAACTAAGAAAATTCAGGAAAATATTTCAAACATTGAGAGAAAAAGAACCGTTATCACTATTCACACTTCCTGTAGCAGTTAAGTAAGGCTGTTTTCACTAAAGAAGCATAAATACAACTTAATTTCATTTAAAAACAAATATGAAGCATTTTGGCATAATTAAAACTTTACTGCCATGCTTTAGACAATCTATTGAACCACATAATAAAAGTTTCCTTTTTTTTTTTTTTTTAAGTATTTGTGTCTCAGAATTTCTTCTAAATTAAAAAGATCACCTATAAACAGATCTTTGTGTATACATTTGATAAAGTAACTTTCTTTCAAAGGCATAAGAAGACATCACATAAAGGAAAATGATGCTGGTTACCACAGGCATTCAATTCCGAGTCAAATATTATATTGGGAACTTTTCTAACATTATTTCGTTTAATTTTCCACTGCAATCCTATCAAGCATTATTCTTTAACCAGTAGAGAAACTGAGGCTCAGAGAATGTCAAGAAAGTTGTACAAGCTCACATCGGAAGCAAGTAGCAGAGCCAAGAATCAATCACAGATTGGTCCAACTCCAAAGTCCATGCTCAAACCTCTATGCTTTATTTCCTTTACAGCAGAGACTTTTAGATGAACCAATCACTGTTGAAATATAACTTATTTCCATTTCTATTTCTCTGGTCTGGACTATGAGTTCTTTGTCAGCAGAGTCTGTTTCTTATATATCTTTGCTTTCCCAATTCCTATTAGGGTAGAAGTAACACATTGTTGCTAAGTGAAAAGGGGATATTGAATTCATCCTTGCTGCGCCTATAAGTGCCAGGACACATTATTCTAACTGGGCCTCACCTGGAAAAAGGACGAAATTTTTAATGAACAAGTTTAAAATGGGTACATAAAAACCTTTCAGTGACCAGTTTTGTGTTATTGTGATATGATTGAACATATATAACAATCTAGCTGAGCTACAAACAGAAAACTGTGGCCACTATGTAATGTGATTTCAGAAACAAAGCTTTCTTTTGAGTTGATTCATAAATACAGAAACATTCCATAGGTGATACCCTGTATTCTGATCCTGGTACTATTTTTCCACTAGTATAGGCAGAAAAACTAAATAACTTTCAAACTGGACCTATAACTTTTTCTGGCCTATTGCATCTGAAAAAAGATTATGAGACAAAACACAAAGAAAGACAAACATCATAAAATAACTTTTATACAGGATTAGTAGATCTGTTTACATATAAAAAACAGAAAGGACCTCATTACAGTTAGATTTCACATAAATTACACATTGACTTTTAAAAACTACTATTCAACTTCATTTAAAGTCCCTTTTAAAAATTTCATTTTGAAGGCACAGTGCATGAAATAAACCAAAGACTGAAGCACTTGAGATGAACGGGTGTTGGGCACCTTATATAAACAGCTGTAGATTGCTCTAGAACTGGGAGTATCACTTGGAAAAATTGGAGAGGTGAAAAGCTGATTTTTAATCTGAGCATTAAAAAATACCATTATGTCATACCTCCAGAAAATCTGTAGCATGGCCAGCATAGAAGGTAATTAGTACACTCATGTTATGCCATTTATAAAAATCACAATCATACATATTTACATAATTTATATCCAACTGCCTCAAAATGGTAATCTACTTTCAAATTTCATAATGTACTCTGTCAAATCAAAATCAACCAGGACAATATTCTGAAAATCAAGTGGAATCATTAACGAATTATTGCTAAAAATAGGATAAATGGGTATTGGGAGAGATTTCTTCATGAACTAGAAATCCAAGTTCAGTTGACATTAATCAAAGACCCCAATCATCCCCCCAAAATAACTAGTTAAAACAAATCAGAAACCCAAGAGTTATCAAAAAAGTTGCTATAGAAAACCACTGAACATCAATCATAGTGGAATTTATAGTAATAACAATAAAGCAAAATTATATGGAAATGCTGGGTTGTCACTGTTAAACAATTCCACCAGAAAAACCATAATGTAGGGCACTATTACAGAGTTGATTGCCAATAAGCTTTTCATACAGCAGGGTCAACACCTGGCACAAGTGCATTTCTGGCAACAACAGGATAAAAGTATTTAATGTTGAGAATAAATGGAAATGGAGGAGCAGGTCATGGTTACCGAGTAACCTGGTGTTAGCTCAAACACAATAAGCTCAGACATAAACACTACCTTTTATTTATTTGTCAACTCATAATTAGATTTAAATTCAATAGTCATGAATTCAGCAAATCCCATTCAAGTAAAAGTTACCAAAGATTAAGCAATCAATCACACTGGACCAAATATACAATATGTTTCCTTTCTGGAAGATGACAAAGTCCCAAAGCAAATCCTTTCAATAAGCATTGCAAGCATTCCTCAACTGGATAGGATCCCACTCACTACCCAACTGTTCAGCAAAGTGCATCAAAACCAAAGGATCTTTCCTTCTGAAATGACTTGGGCACATCTTACGGAACTACATAATCGATACAAGTACATGTACACAGGTAGACACTTTGAACATTACCTACTCAATCACTTTGCTTTTATTAAGGAGCTGGGAAGGAAGAAGTCTTGCAAACTGATCACCAGGACAAAACCCATGCCTTGTGAGTAAAGAAAGGCACAACTCAGATTTAGGCAAATTTCTTAATACTATGATACTTGCCTCTGTAACTCCAAGGAAATGGAAAGTCTCTTGGAGAAACACTGAAGAAATGTATCCCCATCCCATATGGCTTCAATGCCTTAAGCAGTTAATATGTTCTAATATTAGATTAGATCCGCAAATAAAAGACAGGGAAGGGCTGAGAATATAGTCTTAGTAGTCAGGGATCCTATACATTCACGCTTCTAGGTAACACAAGCTGGGAAAGTATTGTTTTCCAGCTAAATGCGTTATTTAAAAGTTCATTGACGGTCAAGTTTTATAGCAGAATTTGGTTTTTCTTTCAGGAAGTATTACTAAAATAACTATTTGTATGTTCATTTCTTTAAAATTTTACACATGCTTAAAAGGCATGGCCTCCAGCCACTGAGATGTACAGTTAAAGACATATTTGATCCAAGAGAGAAGTAAATGTAAAAAGGTATCCTCTAGTGAAGACCAATGATAACAAAGCAAAGTCTGTCACATTAACTTTGTTTCATTTGCCGTAATGTCCCAAGCAGGGCCAGCCACTCTTAGGCCCCTTGTTGGTTTCCTGACTGTACTCTTAAAAGTAAAGCTGAAAAAGAGCAATATACCACCATCCTTAAAGAAAACATATAGATTATTAGAAGAAATTAAATCATGTATACTTCATTAACTATTAGCATCCCACAAGCTCTGTTCCATGTATGAGGTGGCAGAATTTACAGTTGCTAATACTAGAATACCAGAATAGCTTCACCTTGAACCACGGATTTATCACAGATACTTATTAACAAATGACATGACCTCATTATTCTTGCTAAACAAAATCTTCTTTTATAAAGCCACTTTGAATGCATTCCTCACCAAACCTGGTTGAATGACCTAGGTAGGCGGTAAACCACTCCACCTGAAGGCTTTGGGATAACTGATACATTAATGGATATAGAATACAATTTGAGAAGATGAGAGCAAGTTTTTTGATCCCCTGATTTAGTGTAAGTTCAGCAGCAACTTGGTCATTAAAACATTCAAAGGTATTAAACCGTTAGATCATTGGTAAGATGCATACTTACAAAAAGCATCATTTCCGTTGCATAAGACAGACACAATAAAATGCAAATCTTTCAGGTCTTTGCCTGATTGGCAGTGAAGATGACACTTTCACACCACAGTGTTTTATCACTCAGCAGTCATAGTTTACATTTTTTTCAAGGGAGGGAGCTATACTTAAAAACTTTCGACTGAACTTTTAGCAAAATTGGTTGATCAAAAAGAGACTGTCAAATGAAACATTAGGACAAAGAACCAAATTACTCCCAGAGGCCTATGTGAACAAGACTGGCCAAGTGATTTCAATAATAGTATGCTATTACAGGGTATAGGCTTGGGCTTGAGCATGAAGTATAGATATTTTGTGTTCAAATACAGGTTAAGAATGTGCAAGTAGGTCTCTTCCACATTTCTAGATATTTTCAGTAGAATTCAGATCTTGCAGATGGTTGGGTCATCTGAAAACCATGTGTGCAACATAGAAAAAGATTCTGATTTAGGCAATATTAAAGAATCAGGCATTCCTAGAATAAGCTAGTGCTTCACAGATATAAGCAGCAGCACCTGTGGGTTTTTACCAAGTTCAAAGATAGGCAACATGAGTTTTAGCTTTTGCTGGATCTCTCTCAGCTTCATTCAAGTGGGCATTTAGATCTTTCACAACAAAGTAAGTTCTCCCTTAAAATGGGCTATTTAGAAGTTTGCTAAACCTTACAAGAGAGGTAGTGAAATCCTGCTTACAGCATAGTCTACCAGTTCCGATCTAGCCTTGGAACAGGTAGAAAGCCAAATGCAGAAGCCCATTTATTCATTTCCTACTGTTATATGTGTTTAAAAATCAGTTCAACCTCCATTAAACCTGAATAAGAGAAACTCCAGCTATTTAACAACTAGAGAAAAGTACTCCTCAGTAGGTTGAAAAAACCTTGAGTTTTTAAAGCTTTATGTTGATTCTGACTGCTTTCCCTGCCTTAATGTTTCTGGATTCTTTTGGCCATTTAAAACAAAGAAAAATACTAAAGCCACTAGTAAACACCTGATGTGCAAAATACAACATCCTCTAGTTGGTTTTATGCCATTATTACATAAGCTCCAAATAGCTCATCTTAAATTAAAAAGAAAAACAAAGTGGCTGTCCCATCTCTGCTGCATAAATAGAAATCAGATTTTTTTTTTAAAGGTTAAGAATACTTTAAGGAAGGGAAGTTCGAAACTGCCAGTGAAATTCACAGAGAATACAAATTTAGCAATTTAACTTCCCAAAGCTCTTTGAAGAAGCAAGAGAGTCTCTCTTCTTAATGCAGTGTTCTCCCAAGAGGAACTGTAATTTTGCTTGGTACTTATGCTGGGAGATACGCAAAATGTGTTTCTCAATGTTTGCTAGAATATAATGTTTCCTCTTCAGTGTCTGTTTCATCTTGGAACTCATGGCTTAGGAGGGACTTCTTGGAGCCGGTAGACATCATGCGAATTTCATCTTCATACTCATCATGATGCTGCCTGAGCCGATGAAAGCCATCCTTGTGTCTATTAGACTTGATTGAGCAGATGCACCAAATAATGCAAGCTGTTAGGATCAATGCCGACATAGTAGCACCTGACAAACAAAAACCATCACATGGGTGATATTATACTTTAAGGATATTAATAAGCAGCTGCTTACAATGGAACTTTTAATAATATACCCCGCATTTATTTTATTTCTATTTCATGCACTTAAGAACAACCTCTTATTATAATAGAAGCAGTATATGTACAATATACAAAATTTAAAAATACAAACTAACAAAAGTCAAAACCAAAAACCTCCTATCTTTACATTTCCATTACCCAGAGATCATTTTTAGTTACCAGATCTTTTCTGTGTGTGATCCTCCCACCTCAGCCTCCTGAGCAGTACCACAGGTGCACGCCACCACACCTGGCTAATTTTTTTTTTTTTTTTTGGTAGAGATGGGGTTTTGCCATGTTGCCCAGGCTAGTCTAGAACTCCTGACCTCAAGTGATCCACCTGCCTCGGCCTCCCAAAGCGCTGGGATTATAGGCATGAGCCAGCATGCCTGGCCCCAGATCTTTCTTTATGCATGTGCATATACATGTATTTTTTTTCTTTTACCATAATGAGATTATACTGTGTCTACTGTTCTGCAACCTGCTTTTTATGACTTCTATTATACTCCTCCTTTCCAGTAAACTTTCATTTCATCCAAATCTCTTAGTTTATTTTAAATTTGTACAAAATAAAAGTGTTAGAAACTAAAAATAATAAAAATTAAGTTCACAATAGCTAATGGGTGACAGAGCCAGATTTAAACCATGGCTGAATTCTACCTCCTGTGTTTTTAACCACTAAGTTATTTACACTTTATCTGAGACAAGATAAGAATTCTTTAAACTCACCACACAGTATCTATGATTGGGCCATGTTTCCAATATACTACTTTCTCTCAACTAAGGGTCTGTCCCACAGGAACCCTGTGATAAAACTTGGTTATTCTGCCTCAGCCAAGTTACACTTAGAAATAAACAAAAGCTCTTTGTATCAAATAGAGTACATCAGAGTATTCATTTTACCACATTTTTTTTTTCTTCTTAACCTTTCAGTAATCCAAGCAATGACATGAATTAGTTCCAGTGAAAGCAAACATTTCCTCTTTCCTGGATCTTGAAAAAGCAGAACTAATATAAGTCAAAGTCCTAGGAACTTAAAACTTTAATATAAAGCAAATCATTCATTCATTCAACAACTCTTCGTTAAGACCCACTGCGTGCTAAGCATCGTTCTGGGCTCTGAGGATGCAGGTAGATTCCTCACTCTCTCAGAGCTTATGTTTTAGTGGGAGAGATTGAATATAGACAAATAAATGAACCAATACAATGTTAGTGAGAAGTGCTATAATGGAAAAAAAGCAGGATAGAGATAGTCACAGGGGTAGCTAGGGTGATCAGGGAAGACCTCTCCGTGGAGGTGGCATTTGAGTATAGACCTGAAGAAACAGAAATATTGGGAACAGGACCCCAAAAGCTGGCCATAAACTGGCTCCAAAACTGGCCATAAACAAAATCTCTGCAGCACTGTGACATGTTCATGATGGCCATGACACCCATGCTGGAAGGTTGTGGGTTTACCAGAATGAGGGCAAGGAACACCTGGCCCACCCAAGGCAGAAAACCAAAGGCATTCTTAAACTACAAACAATAGCATGAGCGATCTGTGCCTTAAGGACATGCTCCTGCTGCAGATAAGTAGCCCAACCCATCCCTTTATTTCGGCTGATCCCTTCATTTCCCATAAGGGATACTTTTAGTTAATCTAATATCTATAAAAACAATGCTAATGACTGGTTTGCTGTTAATAAACGTGGGTAAATCTCTGTTCGAGGCTCTCAGCTCTAAAGGCTGTGAGACCCCTGATTTCCCACTTCACACCTCTATATTTCTCTGTGTGTGTCTTTAATTCCTCTAGCACCACTGGGTTAGGGTCTTTCCGACCAAGCTGGTCTCAGCAAGTGGCGTCCATTGTGGGGGCTCGAATCCAGGTTGAAGGGTTGCTGGAGCGGCAGTTGGAAAACATGGAACTAAGCTGGAGGACACCTGAGTACTCTTAAAGCAATCCCTGTGGTGAGTAAGAAGGGGAGCTCGGAAGCATTAGGGTAACAATGGGACAAGTGTGGGCTCTGGTTCATTCCACCTTGGAACTTTTTCACACTGATGAGGAGGAAGGAGAGTGTAACGAAGTAACAGAAGAGGTTACAGAGCAGGTTTGTTTGCCAGCTAAAGCTAAAGCGGCAAAGGAGGGAGAGGTTCATCCCTATCCTTCTGCACCCCCTCATTATTATTTTGAAGAAAAAGACCCTCCAGATCTTTCTTTTCCGGAGGACACTGGGTGAAAAGTAGTTGCCCCGTGACTGTTCGAGTAGCGCCTCAAGAGACTCCTCTTAGTTCTATTCAGGCAGGAATTCAGCAAGCTAGCCGAGAGGGTGATTTAGAGGCTTGGCAGTTCCCTGTTAGAATATACCCCCCAGATTAACAGGGAAATAGTATAGCTACATTTGAGCCTTTTCCTTTTAAATTCGGGAAAGCACATTTAGTTGATTATATCAAGGCCTGTGATGGTATCAGAGATAATCTGCATAAGGCTACTCTGCTAGCACGGGCAATGGCAGGACTGAGAGTGAATAAAGGAACTCCATTTCCTGGAGCTTGTTTTAACTGTGAGAAGCATGGTCGTACTAAAAAAAAAAAGTAGAAAAAAATCAGTGAGTCAGGCCACCAGATAGGGGAAAAAAGAAAACTGCTGAGCCTGAAATATGACCAAAATGTAAAAAAGGAAAACATTGTGCTAATCAGTGTCACTCTAAGTTTGATAAAGATGGGAACCCACTTTTGGGAAACGCCATAAGGGGCCCATCCCAGGCCCCATTCCAAACCAGGGCATTTCCAGCTCAGGCCATTCACTCTTCCCTGTACAAAATCTGTCCCCCACCACAGCCGGTAGTGCCGTGGTAGATTTATGCTGCACAAAAGTTGTGAGTCTTCTGCTGGGGAACCCTCACAAAAGGTCCCAACAGGAGTCTGTGGACCCCTGCCAGCAGGGACGATAGGATTACTTCTAGGCAGGTCTAGTTTAAATTTAAAAGAGGTACAAATACATACAGGAGTCATTGATTCAGATATTAATGGGGAAATTCAAATTGTTATATCTACTTCTGTTCCCTGGAAAGCAGAGCCAGGAGATCATATAGCACAGCTCCTGATTGTGCCATATGTGGAAATGGGGAAAAATGAAATTAAACTAACAGGAGGATTTGGAAGCACAAATAAACAAGGCAAAGCAGCTTATTGGGTAAATCAAATTACTGATAAACGTCCTACCTTTGAAGTAACTATTCAGGGAAAGAAATTTAAAGGTTTGGTAGATACAGGGGCGGACATTGCAATCATTTCTCTACAGCACTGGTCCTCCGTGTGGTCAATTCAACCCGCTCAATTTAACATAGTTGGAGTTGCTAAAGCCCCTGGAGTATATCAGAGCAGTTATATTTTGCATTGTGAAGGGCCCGATGGACACCCTGGGACTATTTGACCAATTAAAACATCTGTATCTATAAATTTAGGGGGGAGAGACTTATTACAACAACGGGGAGCACAAGTTCTAATATCAGAACAATTATATAGCCCTCAAAGTCAACATACAATGCATGAAATGGGGTATGTCCCTGGTATGGGACTAGAAAAAAATTTGCAAGGTTTGAAAAAACCGCTTCAAGTGGAAAGACAAAGTTCCTGCCAAAGATTAGGATATCATTTTTTATGGCAGGCATTGTTAAGCCTCTAGAACCTATACCTTTAAAATGGTTAACAGATAAGCCAATTTGGATAGAACAATGGCCGCTAAGTAAAGAGAAACTGGAGGCTTTAGAGAAATTAGTTACTGAACAATTAGAAAATGGGCACACAGCTCCAACATTTTCCCCTTGGAATTCTCCAGGTTTTGTAATTAAGAAAAAATCTTAAATGGAGATTAAAAGGTAAATGGAGAATGTTAACTGACTTAAGAGTCATCAACTCAATTATACAACCTATGGGAGCATTACAGCCAGGATTGCCTTCTCCTGCTATAATCCCAAAAACTTGGCCTTTAATAGTCATAGATTTAAAAGACTGTTTCTTTACTATCCCGTTAGCTGAGCAAGACTGTGAATGTTTTGCATTTACAATTCTTGTGGTAAACAACCTGCAGCCTGCTAAGCATTTTCATTGTTTTACAGATGGGTCTAGTAATGGTAAAGCTTCTTATTCTGGATCAAAAGGTAAAGTTTCCCAGATGCCCTATACTTCAGCTCAAAAAGCAGAGCTTGTAGCTGTAACTGAGGTATTGACTGCTTTTAATATGCCTATTAATGTCATTTCTGATTCTTCATACATGGTTCATTCCACACAGTTAATTAAAAATGCTTAGTTACAATTTCATACAGATAAACAACTGATGACAAAAACAAAAAAGAGGGAGAAATAGGGATTACAGGATAGCCCATATACAACTGAATCTAGCATTATTAACTTTAAATTTTTTGAGCCTGCCCAAAGGTCAGATGTTATCAGCAGCTGAACAGCATCTACAGAAACCAGCTGCAAAGACAGAAGCAGAACAACTGGTTAAGTGGAGAGATCCAATAACAAACAGTTGGGAAATAGGTAAAATAATAACTTGGGGTAGAGGTTATGCTTGTGTTTCTCCAAGCCAAAATCAACAGCTGATTTGGATACCATCAAGACACCCGAAACCTTATCATGAGCCAGATGCTGAGGAAGAGATTCCGGGAGGATCCCGAGGACCCCCTGGTTGCAGCCATGTCGAGACTGACGCTGAGGAGGACCCCAACTGTCACGAGCAACACCTGTCAAACACAGCCACCCACCTGGGGACAGATCAAGAAGCTGTCACAGATGGTGGAAGAAAACCTGAGGAAAGCGGGACAACCAGTCACAATAAGTAATTTAATGGTAGCTATAATAGCGGTGATCGCCATTGCTGTGAGTATTCCTTCAACAAGGGCGGACACAGAGAACAATTATACTTATTGGGCATATTTATCAATCTTGGCTGGCAATAATGCCTGGATGTAATCACTCTATGACACAGTTACACATGCTTTCTGATCTCAGTATTTACCATAATAAATCTGCTCTTATAATTGAGGCATACTGCCCTCAAAAACCTGTTTGTAAACAAAATTAAACCTGGCCAGAAAAAATGAACGTACTTGTTTAGGAAGACTGCATTGCAAAACAGGCAGAGGTGCTGTGCAGTGATTCCTATGGAATCATTATTGATTGGTCCCCTAAGGGGATGTTTAGCTTGAATTGCATCTCTCAGTCTGCATGCCATGGCCACACTATGTTCAGATGGTCTGAACAAAACGGTCAGATGGTACAAATGATAAGAAGTATGGCAAAAGTTCATATTATCTGGAACCATGGCAGTATAGTGGCACCTCAACCTCAAATGATAAGGTTCGTTGTAGGAGCTAAACATAAAGATTTGTGGAAACTATTAATAGCTCTTAATAAGATCAAAATTTGGGAACAAATATTTAAAGCATCCTGGACACACCTGACCTTAATGCCAGGATCTGGAGTGCTTAAAGGAGCTGCAGACAGATTAGCAGCTAGTAACCCATTAAAATGGATAAAAACGCTTGGAAGCTCTGTGATTTCAATGATGATTGTGCTTTTAATCTGTTGTCTTTGTATAGTCTGCAAATGTGGAACTTGACTCCTGCGAGAAGTAGCTCACCGTGACAAAGCTGCCTTTGCTTTGATCGATTTGCAAATAAAAGGGGGACATGTTGGGAACAGGCCCCCCAAAATCTGGCCATAAACTGGCTCCAAAACTGGCCATAAACAAAATCTCTGCAGCACTGTGACATGTTCTTCATGGCCATGATGCCCACACTGGAAGGTTGTGGGTTTACCAGAATGAGGGCAAGGAACACCTGGCCCGCTCAGGGTGGAAAACCACTTAAAGGCATTCTTAAACTACGAACAATAGCATGAGCAATCTGTGCCTTAAGGACATGCTCCTGCTGCAGATAACTAGCCCAACCCATCCCTTTATTTTGGCCCATACCTTCGTTTCCCATAAGGGATACTTTTAGTTAATCTATAGAAACAATGCTAATGACTGGCTTGTTGTTAATAAATATATGGGCAAATCTCTGTTCGAGGCTCTCAGCTCTGAAGGCTGTGAGACCCCTGATTTCCCACTTCACACCTCTATATTTCTGTGTGTGTGTGTGTCTTCAATTTCTCTAGCGCCGCTGGGTTAGGGTCTCCCTGACCAAGCTGGTCTCGGCAGAGAAAGGCAAGCCAGGAGAACATATGGGAGAACAGAGGTCCAGGAAAATCACATTTAGATAAGGAGACATCAGAAGACAAGTGATTAGTTTCAGGATTATGGAGGTGACCCACTCTCATATTGAAATGTCAAGATTGTTTTTAACTTTTACTACTAAAAATCAAAATGTCTTTACCTGATACAGTTACCACAAGCTCCCTTGGCAAACCAAATATCCGGTTATCTGTGTCAAAGACTATCACCACAGAACTAGCTGCATCATGATGCACAAAGACCTAGAAGGGGAAAGTATAAGAATCATGACAAGTTCTGCTTAAGGTGTACTGTATCCCTGCTATATTATTAGGGCCCATATAGCAAACTAAGGAGATGATGCCTTGCCATCTAAAGTATACAAAATGCTAGAAAATTTTCCCTTTTGGTGGCAAGGGGTACAAGGATAACAAGATACCGTAATCAAGAGGCAGTCACACTTTTATTTCTTTATTCCCTTCAAGATTTCTAACTAGAGTTTCAAAATAAAACAGAAGTATTACAAAGAATAAAAATTTACATGATGCTACTCAATTTGAGTTTCTTACCTGTGAATGTTGTTGCTGGTACCCATCAGCGATGGCATTGATGTTATGGACACCTGGCGCTAAGAGTACATGGAAATAACCTCCCTCTTTTGTGTGTACCTTTATTCCTTCATTAAGTACAATGACTGCTTTAGAGATTGGCTTTCCAGTCTTATCTTTAACAAATCCATGAACTCCCTTGTGAACCTGAAAAAATGTTTAAACTATAAATTTATGTTGTCATAATGCTAGACATTGTAGAGGCACTAGCTTGAGGCATGACCAAAACCAACCAACCGAACAAACAAAACAAAAACCACACACAAACAAGTGTCAAACTCCGTATGGCCTGCTTCTTCTCTTCCCCCCCACCCCCCCCACCACTGACTCTGACCTTGTTTGCCATTCATTCCATGTTCAGGGTCACAGAGCTGGACATAAAAGAGAACTCTGATACTGTCACAGCCTGAAGCATTAGAACCCAACCTTCTAATGCCTTGAGTGATTTCCTTCCCACTATGGTATACTACAACCCAACCTTCTAATGCCTTGAGTGATTTCCTTCCCGCTATGGTATACTACTCTAGTAACTCTGTGATATTCAAATTAAAGAACTTGCAGCATCTTGCAAGGTCAAATTACCTAAATTATAGCAGATTCCAGAGATGTGAATGAATGGCATCTATTTAGGAAACATAAAATAACCAAAACTCTTCTATATAAATTTAAAATAAATAATATACATTTTTGGTAAAAGACAATGTTTCGATAAAGGTTTTCACTGAACATATTCCTGGGAGTTTGCCTCTAGTTAAAAGGAAAAGACTCACCTCCACTAACATACTAAGAAGAGATTTCTTATTGTCTGCCCACAAGGAAGGGAGTTGTGCAGCACTAGGAAAGTAACAGCAGCTTGTGTATACTGTGATTTCCGGACAATGGCCATAGGTGACGCTATAATCCTAAAACATAAAGTTCAAAATCAAATGTGGGAAAATTAGTAAGTAAAAGAAAGAACGAGGCATTGTAATACCACAAACGGAGTAAATGAAAAGAAAATGTAGCTGATGTAAACAAAGAAGCTGTAAAGCATTTTATGACAAATATAAATAAACCTCTCTGTATTATAATCAGTCACAAACTCTATGAGAGCCCTTGAGGACAGGGGCTATGTCGAATTCACTTTCCTATCTTCAGTGCTTCCCACAGTGCCTGGTAGTGCCAGTTAGATGGGGTTTATTTGGGTTTGCTGAAGAAATGAATCAATAAGTTCATGCAGAAGAGGGTCAGCTTCCCTTAAAACCCAGAAACGTCACAGTTGTTCTTGAAGCTCTGGAGATAATAATCATTAGCCCTCTGATACCCTCAACCTGGACCCCTGCTGGTAACAATACCCACTCCCTGCAATATAGCATTTATCAAACTATCTTAACTGATTATTTAGAGATTAGTTTTCCCATAGCATAGCTCAGATCATGTCAATATTGTTATCCCTGCTCAAAATCTGTGCAGACAGGTTCAAAAACCCAACTTACCACCTTTTCCCAAAATATCTTCTTTTTCCTAACTCAGTTAATGATATTAACTCATTTTCTCACATAGCCATGAAATGTCTTGTCTTTGACTTCTCTATCTCACTATCATCCATAATTTGCTGAATCTTGTCAATTCTACCTCTATAGAATCTCTAAAATGTCATCCTCTGACTCTACTCTCCTTGCCACTAGCATAACCTAGGCCCTCATTACTTTTTGTCTAGACAATTCCAAACCAGTCTCCCTGTACCAGTGTCTCTTCCTCCAAACTGTCTTAACTGATTATTTAGAGATTAGTTTTCCCATAGCATAGCTCAGATCATGTCAATATTGTTATCCCTGCTCAAAACCTCATAGTTTCCCATTCTTATTAAAACAAAGCATTCAAAGCAACCAGTACTCTTTCCATTCTTAACCTTTTGCGGCTCTGCATTACACTCCATACTCTAACTAAATTAGACTGCCGCTATGTACTGCTTCCTCTTTCTGGAATGTTCTGCTTCACAATCTCTGCAGCCCAAATGCCATCTCCTCTACAGAGAAAAAGGCTGTATCTCTGACTACATATAATTTTTTGTGTCTTTAATTTCTCATGGCCTGTTGAGAGCTACTCTCTTCTACATCAAATCAATTAATTATGTAACACAGTTAATTCGTACAATAGGCCAGGCAATATATTTTATCACTAATATGGCAAAGTGCCTCCCAGTAGTAAGTTCTTAGTAAATAAAGGACAGAAGACAGGCAGAAATGGGAATGAAGTCAATTTTCTGGTTGCACATGTGAATAAAATGATCAGCCACCCACCCATCTGCTAACAACTCCTGCCTAATTTGAAGTGGATAGACAGTGAATTAAAATGCTGTCAGAAATTAAAGAAGACCTAAATAAATGGATGGGAGGACAATATTGCAGAGATGTCAATACTACACAAAGTGATCTATGGTTTCAACACAACCTCTAACAAAATTCCAACATCCCTTTTCTCAGAAAAAGAAAAGCCAATGCTCAAATTCAAATGGAATGACAAGGGGCCCTGAATAGCCAAAACAATCTTTAAGAACAATAAAGTTGAAGGACTCACACGTTCCAATTTTACAGTTTACCACAACAAACCTACATTAATCAAAACAGTGATACTGGCATAAAGGCAAACACATAGACCAATGGAATAGAATTGAGAGTACAGAAATAAACCCACACATCTATGGTAAACTCATTTTTGACAAGGGTACCAAAACCATTCAGTGGGGAAAAAATAGTCTTTCAACAAATAGTGCTGAGACAACTGAATTTCTACATTCAAACAAACGAAGCTGAACTCCTACTTCATGCCATAAAAAATAAACTGCATCAATGACCAAAATACGACAGCTTGATCCATAAATTTTTTTTTTCTTTTTTTTGAGACAGGATCTCACTCTGTTGCCCAGACTGGAGTGCAGTGGCGAGATCTCGGCTTATCGCAATCTCTCCCTCCCAAGCCATTCTCCTGCCGCAGCCTCCCGAGTAGCTGGGATTACAGGTGCGCGGCACCACAGCCCGGCTAATGTTTGTATTTTTAGTATATGGGGTTTCACCATGTTGGCCAGGCTGGTCTTGAACTCCTGACATCAAATTATCCACCCACCTTGGCCTCCCAAAGTGCTTGGATTACAGGCCTGAGCCACCGTGCCCAGCCCATAAAACTCTTCAAAGAAAACGCAAGCATAGGTGGCATGGAGTGGGGCGGTGGTGGGGAGGGGCATTCACCCTGCCTCCCAACTCATCCCACATCTGCCCTCTAAAAAACAGAAAAAAGAAAAGAAAACATGGGGGGGAGGGGCGGGGAATCTTCATGACCTTGGATTTAGCAACAGATCCTTAGATAGGATAACAATTGCAAAAGCAACAATAAAAACAGATACATTGGATTTTATCATAATTAAAAACTCTTGTGTATCAAAGGACATAATCAAGAAATTTAAAAGGTAACCTACAGAATAGGAGAAAATACTTGCAAATCATGTATCTGATAAGAATTTCGTATCTAGAATACATAGCATCCAGAATGGTTTTTGTTTGTTTATTTGTTTTTCTTGAGATGGAGTTTCGTGCTTGTTGCCTAGGCTGGAGTGCAATGGTATGATCTTGGCTCACTGAAACCTCCACCTCCCAAGTTCAAGAGATTCTCCTGCCTCAGCCTCCCAAGTAGCTGGGATTACAGGTGCCTGCCCCCACGCCCAGCTAATTTTTTTGTATTTTTAGTAGAGACGGGTTTTACCATGTTGGCCAGGCTGGTCTCAAACTCCTGACCTCAGGTGATCCTCCTGCCTCGGCCTCCCAAAGTGCTGGGATTATAGACGTGAGCCACCACCACGTTCAGCCTTTTATATTAACATATAAAGAACTCCAGCCTAGGCAACAAAGGGAGACCCTGTCTCTACAAAGAATTAAAAATAATTGGTCCAGCATGGTGGTGCATGCGGCTGGTCGTGGCTACTCCCAGAGGCTGAGGTGGGGGGATAGCTTAGGCCTGGGAGGTTGAGGCTGCAATAAGCTGCAAAGGAGTCATAGCCACTGCACTCCGGCCTGAGCAACAAAGTGAGACTCTGTTAAAAAAAAAAAAAAAAAAAAAACCGAAAATAAGTGTTGGTAAGGAGAGGATATGGGAAAAATTGGAACCCTCAAACAATGCTAGTAAGGAATGTAAAATGGTGCAGCTGCTGTGGAAAACAGTTTGGTGGTTCCTCAAAAGGTGAAACATAGAATTACAACATAACCAGGTAATTCCACTCCTAGGTATCTACCCCAAAGAAGTGACAGATACTTGTAATACCAATGCTCATGGCAGCATGGGGTTCAAACAGATACCTGCAATACCAATGTTCATGGCAACATCATTCGCAATAGCCAAAAAGCAGAAATCCAAGTGCCCATCAATACATGAATTAACAAACAAAATATGGTATAAACATAAATGGAATATTATTCAGCCATAAAAAGGAATGAAGTAATGATACATGCTCTAAAATGGATGAATCCTAAAAACATTTTGCTAAGTGAAAGGGTAAATATTGTATGATTCTACTTACATGAAATATATACAATAGGCAAATAGAAAGTAGACAGGGGTTCCAGGAGTCGTGGGAGAGGGGAATAGGGAGTTACTGCATAGTGGATACAGAGTTTCTGTCTGGGGCAAATGAAGTTTTGGAAATAGATATGGTTTTGGGGGCACAACATTTAATTAATGTCACTGAACTGTACAATTAAAAATGGTTAAAATGGCCAAAAAAAGTACTCTCGGGTTAATTTAAGGGCTAAACATGTCAAGAAAGCCATGAGCCAGATGCCATTCACTTTACAATACCAGAAAAGTCACCTATTCTTGCACTCAATGGCCGATATTCATAAACTCCACTCTTTTTTTTTCTTTTTTTTTTGAGATGGAGTCTCACTCTGTTGCCCAGGCTGGAGTGCAGTAGCACGATCTCGACTAGACTCACTGCAACCTCCGCCTCCCAGGTTCAAGTGATTCTCCTGACTCAGCCTCCCAAGTAGCTGGGATTACAGGCGTCTGCAACCACGCCCAGCTAATTTTTATATTTTTAGTAGAAACGGGGTTTCGCCATGTTGGCCAGGCTGGTCTCGAACTCCCAATCTCAGATAATCCACCTGCCTTGGCCTCCCAAAGCACTGGGATTACACGTACGACATCGTGCCTGGCCATAACTCCATTCTAACCATGTTAGTCTAGAAAGCATACCTTCATGCTGCCCAGGTGACTATGCCATTCTGCTCCACGCATTACTCCTCCTGGAATATTCTCATCTATAAAAGCATTGAGAAATGTGGAATCAAGCAGACCTTAAGGTGAAACTCCTTTCCCCACAAAAGCAACAATAACAGCAATAACAAAAGGTATGGAAAACACTTACCTGATTTATTCGGGCAACTGGGCTGACCCATGTGCATGGATGGATGATTATTTGCATAAAGAGATGCCAGATGCTTCAGAGTCTCTTTATTTTCCACTGTAGAAAGAAAAAATTAGAAGTCAGTGGAGAAATCCAAATGATTTTTTCCCCAAGTTAACCTTCATGTATACAAGTCATCTTTTTCTCCTAATAAATTTTGCACTCTGCTTAAGTATACTGTTACTATAATTAACCCTAAAAGGTTTTATTTACCTAAGATAATCACACGAAGAAGACCAACATCCTCCTTACATTAAAAGGTTCTAATGGTGAGTTTTCATAACAGACTATTACACTAAACTACAAACTTGTTTTGATATGTCTTACTGCATTTTGGGACAACTGTAACCTAATAACAATATTCTTTGTTATTAGGATGCACTGAAAACCACCCAAACTATCTCCATATACTGCAACCCCACAGAGATTAAACCACCAACTGTTTAACTCACCATAAGATGCAACCACTTAGTCAAAGTTTAAAACAGGAGAGGACAAATCTGTACTGTTAGTGTTTGGTTACATAGGAGTTTCATGAGGCAGAGAGAATGAAAAGTGTCATACTCACTTTTACATTCTCAGTATTTACAGACATAATAATTTTTCAGTAAATGGTTGTGGACTAAAGGGAACATATGGAACAAGATAGCTAGACTCAATAAAGCTGGGCTTCCATTAGATCTGAGCTCTCTTCTCCAAGTAACTGAACTGCTGATGTATGTACAGTCTTCTTTGGTTGGTAATTTGCTCACAGAGTGTGCTCAAATGCTCACTATTTATAAAAATGTGGAAGGGACATTACTTAATTGGGATTTACTACCTAAGCTTAAATAGTATATATATGAGATGACATTCTACATACCTGTCTGTACTGGCTTGTCATAAGGATATGTGACCAGCACGGAACCACCATCTAAGGCAACAGAAAGACTAAAGTCCTGTTTTTGAATCAAATTTTCAATGATGGCTTTAGTCTCAGGTTGAGAGGCATTATCTAAAAAAGAGAAAAGTCAAATATAAAATATCAAATTTTAAATCTTAGTATGAGTATCTAAGGAAATACTCTCTACTTGAATACAATCAAAATGCTAACTTAAAAATTTGCAGATAAATATTTTATTTCTCCATAAGCTACTATCTCAAGCAAGAAAGATACATTACAGAAGGTAGGTTAGTATGAGTTCTATTATGTACTTCAGGATATGTATATACTAATGACTCTAAGCAAGTTAAAGAAAAATCTTATTGAAAAAAAACAAAAAGAATACGCATCTCCTGCTTTACAAAATAATTTAGGGAATATATAAATAACCTATCTGATATGGTTTGGCTGTACCCCCACCCAAATCTCAACTTGAATTGCATCTCCCAGAATTCCCATGTGCTGTGGGAGGCACCCAGTGAGAGGTGACTGAATCATGGGGGTGGGTCTTTCCCATGCTATTCTTGTGATAGTGAATAAGTCTCACAAGATCTGATGGGTTTATCGGGGGTTTCCACTTTCACTTCCTTCTCATTCTCTCTTGCCACTGCCATGTAAGAAGTGCCTTTCATCCTCTGCTATGACTGTGAAACCTCCCCAGCCATGTGGGACTGTAAGTCCAATTAAATCTCCTTTTCTTCCCAGTCTCAAGTATGTCTTTATTAGCAGCATGAAAACAGATTAATACAGTAAATTGGTACCAATAGAGTCAGGTGTTGCTGAAAATATATCCAAAAATGTGGAAGCAACTTTGGAGCTGGGTAACAGGCAGAGGTTGGAACAGTTTGTAGGGCTCCGAAGAAGACAGGGAAATGTGGAAAAGTGTAGAACTTCCTAGAGATTTGTTGAATGGCTTTGACAAAAGTGCTGATAGTGATATGACCAATAAGGTCCAGACTGAAGTGGTCTCAGATGGAGATAATGAACTTGTTGGGAACTAGAGCAAAGGTGATTCTTGTTATGTTTTAGCAAAGAGACTTGGCAGCATTTTGCCCCTGCCCCAGAGATTTTTGGAACTTTGAACCTGAGAGAGACTACTTAGGGTATCTGGTGGAAGAAATTTCTAAGCAGCAAAGCATTCAAGAGGTGACATGGGTGCTGTTAAAGGCATTCAGTTTCATAAAGGAAACAAAGCATAAAAGTTTGGAAAATTTGCAGCCTGACTATGCAGAAAAGAAAAACCCATTTTCTGGGGAGAAATTCAACCCAGCTGCAGAAATTTGCATAAGTAGCAAGGAGCCTAATGTTAATGCCCAAGACCATGGGGAAAATATCTCCAGGCCACGTCAGAGACCTTCCCGGCAGCCCCTCCCATCAAAGGCCTGGAGGCCCAGGAGGAAAAAGTGGTTTTGTGGGCCAGGCTCAGGGTCCCTGTGCTGGGGGCAGTCTAGGGACTTGGTGCCCTGCCTCCTAGTTGCTCCAGCTGTGACTAAAAGGGGCCAAGGTACAGCTCAGGCTGTTGCTTCAGTGGATGGAAGCCCCAAGACCTGGCAGCTTCCATGTGGTGTTGAGCCTGCAGGTGCAAAAAAGCCAAGAATTTATGTTTGGGAACCTCCACCTAGATTTCAAGAGATGTATGGAAAAGCTTGGATGTCCAGGCAAAAGTTTGCCGCAGGGGCAGGCCCTTCATGGAGAACCTCTGCTAGGGCAGTGCAGAAGGGAAATGTGGGATCAGAGTCCCCACACAGAGTCCCTACTGAGGTACCACCTAATGGAGCTGTGAGAAGAAGGCCACTGTTCTCCAGACCCCAGAATGGTAGATCCACCGACAGCTTGCACTATGCCCCTGGAAAAGCCACTGACACTCAATGCCAGTTGGTGAAAGCAGCTGGGAGAGAGACTGTACCCTGTAAAGCCACAGGGGTAGAGCTGCCCAAGACCATGGGAACCTACTTCCTGCATCAGCATGACCTAGATGCAAAACATGGAGTCAAAGGAGAAAATTTTTGAACTTTTAAGATTTGACTGCCCTGCTTGATTTTGAACTCGTATGGGGCCTGTAGCCCCTCCGTTTTGGCCAATTTCTCCCATTTGGAATGGCTGTATTTACCCAATGCCTGTACCCCTATTTTATCTAGGAAGTAACTAACTTGCTTTTGATTTTACAGGCTCATAGGCAGAAGGGACTTGTCTCAGATGAGATATTGGACTGTGGACTTTTGAGTTAATGCTGAAATAAGACTTCGGGGGACTGTTGGGAAAGCATGATTGGTTTTGAAATGTGAGGACATGAGATGTGGGACGGGCCAGTGGCAGAATGATATGGTTTGGCTGTGTCCCCATCCAAATCTCAACTTGAATTTTATTTCCCAGAACTCCCACTTGTTGTGGGAGGGACTCAGTGGGAGGTAACTGAATCATGGGGGTGGGTCTCTCCTGTATTATTCTTGTGATGGCGAATAAGTCTTATGAGATCTGATGGGTTTATCAGATCTGCTTTTGCTTCCTTCTCATACTCTCTTGCTGCCACCATGTAAGAAGTGCCTTTCATCCTCCGCCATGATTGTGAAACCTCCCCGGCCATGTAGAGCTGTAAGTCAAATTAAAAATCCTTTTCTTCCCAGTCTTGGGTATGCCTTTATCAGCAGTGTGAAAATGGACTAATATGCTATCTTTGGAAGAAAATTAGTTTCAGAAAGCTGGCTGTTCTCTGCAGCACTGTTTACAAAAGCAAAAAAGCAAGTGGCCAGAAATAAAGTAAATATCTATCGGTAGAAAATGGTTGAATAAATTAGAGTACTGTCATAGATTAATGGCATACTAGATGCCATTAAAAAAGAATGTTGAGCCTGGCACAGTGGCTAATGCCTGTAATCCCAGCACTTTGGGAGGCTGAGCCAGGCAGATCACCCGAGGTCAGGAGTTCAAGACCAGCCTGACCAACATGATAAAACCTCGTCTCTACTAAAAATACAAAAATTGGCCAGGCATGGTGGCAGGTGCCTATAATCCCAGCTATTCAGGAGGCTGAGACAGGAAAATTGCTTAACCTGAGAGGCAGAAGTGAGCCAAGATCATACCATCACACTCTAGCCTGAGCAACAGAGTGAGACTCTGTCTCAAAAAAAAAAAAAAAAAAAAAAAAAAAGAATGTTAGAGATCTGTAAGTACTGAAATTGAAAGATGTCAGTGATACACATTTAATGAAAAAGGTTATAGAATAATGTATACAGTTGTTGATCCCATTTAAGTAAATAAGAAACAGGGCTCTTCAAATCAATATACACATACATGTGTGTCATGTGTATATACACACATAGGAGGAGAGAGAGAATACACATCTCTACACAACTAGTGAAGAAACATCCCGATATAATGGATTGAATTTATATGAAAAATGTTAATTATTTTTGCAAATAATAATGGAGAAAAATTCAAAAAGTTTTCCGGATGTCTGTATTCATTTATACCTCACATTCATAACCCAGACAAGAAAGTACTTCATTACTCACTGACAAAATAGGATCAACCAATCTTCCAGCAAAAAGAAATTATCTCCTAAGTATTTTAATGGCCTAAAAATTAGCCTTACTTGTGAAGTCTGTATCCAAATCTTTGCCACGAGCATTCGTTTGTCCTATTTTTGAAGTACAGTCTTTCTCTTGAGCTCTCTCTCGCCCATCTGGATTTAGAGAAGGGACAATCACAATCCTAGTCCTGTCAACCAACTAAAGCAGAAACAGAAATTAATGAGTTACTAGCTGTGTGTAGAATCAATGGGTACTCTCTCATGCCTCAAACGGAAAGTCTGTTGTTTATTCTACACACAGTTAATGTAAAAGGCAGAACTAAAATGAATGAAAAAATAAAAAATAAAATTTCCTTTTGCTTCAAATATATTAAAAATAAGCAAAAAACTACTGTACAGCTAATGTTCCCAGAGACCTCCCAGTGACTTAGAACAGGGGTCAGGAACCACTAACTGCCGGCCAAATTCAGTTGGTGCCTGCTATTGTATATAAAGTTTTACTGACACATAACCATGACTATTCATTTACATATGACTGCTTTTGTGCTCTAATGGCAGAGTTGAGTGAGTTCACAACACAGAGCACCTGTCCCACAAAGGAAGATAACAATTTTTGGTCGGTCTGATTTAAGTGCATGTCACCTAATTACACAAGTCCCTTCCGATCTTAATCATGACATCAATTCTTTCCAAATTTGTTTTGGGGAGGCAGAACTGCACTGGGCTTCGGAGTAGACATACTTGGGTTTAAATTCTAGTTTTACCAGTTTCTAGCTGTGGGACTGCCTCAGTTTCTACATTTATAAAATGGAGATAATCATTATCACATGGTTGAGGATATAATGATCTATATAATATACATGGTATATTACCTGGCACATAATATGTATTCAATAAATATCAGTTCTTTTTCCCTTTCCTAAGTCCACTATGGACAGTGCCAATTAGTGAGTGTTTTAGAAGGATGCACTCTTTTCTTCCCTTCTCTAAGGCAACCTACAACTAGGATGCTTAATCATACACGCCCAAGCCTGTGGGTCAAAGTTGTTTTGTTTGTTTTCGAGATTTCAGCCTGTTACCCAGGCTGGAATACAGTGGTGCAATCACAGCTCACTGCAGTCTTGACCTACTAGGCTCAAGTGATCCTCCCACTTTAGCCTCCCAAGTAGCTAGGATTACAGGTGTGCACCTCAATGCCCAGCTAATTTTTAAAATGTTTGTAGAGACAGGGTATCACTCTGTTGCTCAGGCTGGTCTCAACCGTTTGGCATCAAGTGGTCCTCTTCTCTTTAGCCCCCTGAAGTGTTGTGATTACAGGCATGAGTCATCACACCCTGGTCAAAGTTCTTTTTTGTAATCACAGATGGCTCAAGTAGATAATACCATATTGCTTTTTCTAAAATCTCTTAGCAGCCAAGATGTCCAATAAGTTTTTATGTATTATATGAAAAGGAAAACTATTTTGAAAAACTAGACTTTCACTAGATTTTTCTTTTTTCTTTTCTTTTTTTTTTTTTTTTTTTTTTTGAGACGGAGTCTCACTCTGTCACCCAGGCTGGAGTGCAGTGGCTGGATCTCAGCTCACTGCAAGCTCCACCTCCCGGGTTCACGCCATTCTCCTGCCTCAGCCTCCCGAGCAGTTGGGACTACAGGCGCCCACCACCTCGACCGGCTAGTTTTTTGTGTTTTTTTAGTAGAGACAGGGTTTCACCGGGTTAGTCAGGATGGTCTCAATCTCCTGACCTCGTGATCTGCCCGTCTCGGCCTCCCAAAGTGCTGGGATTACAGGCTTGAGCCACGGCGCCCGGCCTAGATTTTTCAATATAGTATCCTAGTTATAAGTAATTCAGAATGGAAGTTCCTCAAGTTAGAATGTAAAAAACTGGCCAGGCTCCACGGCTCACGCCTGTAATCCCAGCACTTTGGGAGGCCAAAGCAGGATTACCTGAGGTCAGGAGTTCGAGACCAGCGTGGCCGACATGGCAAAACACTGTCTCTACTAAAAATATTTAAAATATCTGTAGTCCCAGCTACTCAGGAAGCTGAAGTGGGATAACTGCTTGAACCCAGGAGGCGGAGGTTGCAGTGAGCCAAGATCTACCATTGCACTCAAGCCTGGGTGATAGAGCAGGACTCCATCTCAAAAAAAAAAAAAAAAAAAAGGTAAACAACTGTGAACAAAGACTGGAAGGGTAGTGTGGCTATTAAATGACAGAGTAGGAAATTGAATGTAAATTTTTAGTATTCTTTCCTGTATGCCTCTTAAGACATACAAGGAAATATAATAGAAAGGCACTATTAACAAACGGTATATACTACAAAGATGGTTCATTTTTAGAGAGTAAAGTTCATAATGTACTATAAGTGACTGTAAAATCTAGCAAGAAATTAAGAATTTTAAAAATGCTGCCCTGATATTAATGTTCAGCTTTTTCCTTTTAAAGCATGTCAACCCCAGCTATTCTCTTACTTGGGTAACAGCTGGGTTCTTTTTGTAGTTCAGGCAGAGAAATTCTGCCAGAGCCAAAAGCAGTTCAGTTCCAACTGGCGCATTTCCATGGATACCAGCAACAAAACGAATCTTTGGTTCTTCAGGCTCAGATACATTGGGCTTATTGGAGATTTCAAGGGACCAAATGTGACGGTATTCAGCGCTCTGTCCCAAACTTTCAAAAATCAGAAACAAAAATATCAGCAAGTAATCAAGCACTATGTTAACGTTGACTTACGGACTTTAAAAATAGAAATAAAAATAAAACACAAAAAGTTTTAAAAAGTCTTTAAAGCGTGAATCACTGTATCAGAAAACCTTAAGAAAATTAGTTTTCCTTGACCAAAGAACATCAAATAGATGATATTATCAGGTTTACGAAAGATTATGATTTAGTCTACTATCCTTCCAAATTCAGTCATTCTCATACAATCATCACAATATTTGCCCTATCTTCTTTAATCTGTACTACTATTTAGTTAATATATATCTTTTGTCCTAACTCACAAATTAAATTTTTATTACAGAAATATTTAAGTATGTATGAATGCAGGTAACCTCCCTTATTTATTTATTTGTATTATTATCATTATTATTATTATTATATTTTTAAGAGACAGGGTCTTACTATGTCACCCAAGCTGGAATGCAATGGCTTGATCATAGCTCACTGCAGCCTCAAATTCCAGGGCTTGAGTGATCTCTGGCCTCAGTCTCCTAAGGGAGTAGTACTACAGGTTTGTGCCACCATGCCTGGATAATTTCTTTAAAAAATTTTGTAGAGACAGACAGGGACTTGCTATATTGCTGAGGCTGGTTTCAAGTGCTTCTGGCCTCAAGTGATTCTCCCACCTCAGTCTCCCAAAGTCCCGGGATTACAGCATAAGCCACCACCCTGGCCCTCCCTTTTTAAATCTAAATTAATATTTGTAAATAAGTCATGTTACATTTTACTATAAATGCAACACCAGTTTCACAGTAAAAATAATTTGTGAGTGGGGAAAAAAATAACAATTCAATGAAAATTAAACAATGGTCAAATACTCTGCTTACCCAAGAGCTTTGAGCTTAAGGTCTGCTTTCTTTAGCATAAAGGGAGATTTACAAGAATTGGATAGAAAAAATATAATCATATTAAATCCAGAAAAATTAACAGAAACCCGATTGCTTTCTCATGATGCTATTCAATGGTACTTAGTGCCTGTTGGTGTACCACCTAAAACTCTCTTGTGCCCACCACTGGCATGTGTGGCATATTTTGAGAAAATATTTAACTAAAAAGTGTGTCTTGAATCAGGAGGTTAAAAACATTAAATCAACTAAGTAAACAGACAGCAAAATAATGTCCAATTTTTGTTTGTTTTAGAGACAGGATCTTACTGTCACCTAGGCTGGAGTGCAGTGGTGTGATCATAGTTTAGTGTAAATTGGAGCTCCTGGCCTCAAGCGATCTTCCCACTTGGACCTCCCAAAGTGCTGGGATTACAGGTGTGAGCCACTGTGCCCAGCCTGGTTTTATTTTAAAATTAAAAAAATATGAACCCTATGGTACTAAGATTGTATGATATTAAACCTGAAATAGCCAGAAATATTCAAGAATCAGTTAAGGAAGAAAAGTAATTGGTATTGCCAAAGAAACTAAGTATCACTCTGCATCTATGAACATTATAAATCAGAATGTGAGGAACTAAGTTTTCTAATGAAATTAAAAGGACCAATGAAGAAAGACAAAGTAAAAAGGTAAAAGGCTAAATAATGTTCACGAGGTTTGCAGCAGAGAACTATAAGCTCAAGGAAAAATGTAAAGACCTTACCTACAACAGGCAACCATAGGAATGGACAAATCATAGAAATAATTTTGGAGTAACTGTAACAAAATCTAAAATGAAGCAGTGCAAGTGAGGCAGAGCAACCACCAGAAAGTGAAGATAAAGGCTATCTCAGCTATCAGTTTTCCATCAGCCAGGACTGCATATTCTCCCTGGGATCCACGATCACATAAGTCCCTAAGGCTTCAAGTAAGAGACTGTGAATAAAGACTAGAATTAGGACAGCAACTAGGCTTCATTTTCTAATTAAAAAAAAAAAGTTACACATAATCCCTAACAGGTGAGCTTATAGTTCTAAATTCCTCGCTTGCCCCAAGCAAAATAAAATAAACTAAACAATATTGAGTCAGAACATATTAATAGATCTGTAGCTGAGTGATGGAAAGGGTTTTGCAATCAGTCAAAATAATTGTCAGGAAGAGCAATTTTACATTTCCTGGAAGCACAGGCTATCTACTTCTCATCTAACAAGTAATTCTCCTTAAAGTTCCCAAGATTCACTATTAAAAAGATCTCCAAGCAAATACTTGTTGCAAAATAAGTAAACTCCAACTCTCTGTACATTCTGTTCCCAAATATTTCTATATAAATTACAATAACTATTCAACATGGCTAATGCTGATTTTAAAAAAAAAGACAGTAGAAAGTGACACTTACTTGGTAAGATTTGTAATATGTGGATAGTTCATTACAAGTCCTCTCAGAAACTCTGATAAGTCTTTGTAGGAATGGTATCGATAAAGAGCCAGATTTGAGGAGGAGCGTAACATGAGGCTTTCCAAACCATTCTCTGCTGAAAGGTCTTTAATTAAAGTTTCAAACTCTTTAGTAGTTGGATCACTGGCATCACTGGTACTGGTGCTAGCCCCTTTTCCTTTCTTTGATTCACTGTTTGAATCTGCTGAGGATCGAACAAGTGTGAAGTTGACCTGAATAGCGCCTTCACTCTTGACAGTCACATTCTTGGTAACTGGATTATACCTATGACAAAGGAGACAGATCAGAACCACACTCCTGCAGCTGGAGTACCCAAACCCTGGGAAGGCAAGTGAACAGAGAACGTGAGAAGCCTTGGGATAAATGTGGTGCAGCTTCCTAAAGAGACAAAATTTTAACATTGAGTAATTTATTATTTTTAATGCATTAATAATACATTAATAGACATGGGTATACTACAAAATATGCATGGACTTTTTTCATAATTTTTTTTTTTAAGACAGAGTCTTGCTCTGTCACCCAGGCTGGAGTGCAGTAGCACCATCTCAGTTCACTGCAACCTCCGCCTCCTGGGTTCCAGTGATTCTCCTGCCTCAGCCTCCTGAGTAGCTGGGATTACAGGTGCCCACCACCATGTCTGGATAATTTGTGTATTTTTAGTAGAGATGGGATTTCAACATGTTTACAGGTTGGTCTCAAACTTCTGACCTCAAGTGATCCACCCGCCTCTGCCTCCCAAAGTGCTGGGATTACAGGCCTGAGCCACTGCACCTGGCCTAGGTTTTTAAGATTGATTATACGGCTTTAAAAGAAATTTAGTGCTTGTAGTGGATACTCTCATGTCTCCTGGAACTTAAATTCACTTGTCTTCTATCAGGGTATATGGGTGGAAAAGTTGGAGGGGTGCTAAGTTAGGACATTCTCTGCCAAACACATCCTTCTCACCCTGTTTCTCAGATCCTCTGCTGCTTTAGTTAACACTCTGCCAAAATAGAAGAATCACAGAAAATACCTCATTACTCATTAGTGTGAGGTTCTAACCCATCCATTTATGGACCACTAGATATCTGAAAACCATTAAAAAACAAAGGCAACGACTAAAATGTTTTCATATATTTACCCTTACTTCAATGGGTATTCAAACTAACTCTTTAGAAATAAGTTATCTAGCAGGAGAAAGGGAAAATGTCCTGTGGTAACATCTATACTTATCAAAAGATAAAAAAGAAAACTATAAGAGAAACCCTGTCTCTACTAAAAATACAAAAATTAGCTGGGTGTGGTGGCACACACCAGTAATATCAACTACTTGGGAGGCTGAGGCACAAGCATCCCTTGAACCCAGGAGGCAGAAGTTGCAGGGAGCTAAGATAGTGCCTCCAGCCTGGGTGATAGAGAGAGGCACTGTCTCAAAAAAAAAAAAAAGTTACTAGCATGTTAAATAGACTGCATTGCTTTGGGCTTGCCTTTATTTAGCAAATAAAGAGAATGATAAATATTCTTTCTATGCATTTTCTATGTTCTTTGTGCTTCATGAACTAACACTTTTGTTACTCCTTTAAAGGAAAAACTATCTTGAACACATTTCCAATAAATTCTACTACAAATTGGAACTGACTTTGTAGAATTACTTCAGCCTTACTCTCCTTTTTAATAAAAAACCTAAGGCCATGAGGATCAGGATTTGATGTGTATTCTAAAGTGTTTTGCCTAATGTCCAGGTTGGAAGCATGTCACAATGAGTCAACTAAGCAATAACTAGAATATTTATTCCAGGAATCTTTTTTTTTTTTTTTCATGTACTCTATCTGCCACTAAAGGAGAGGCAAAGGTATAACTGCCCCTAAACTTCCCAGCAATCCATTCAAAGTTGCTTAACTAGAATGTTCTGGTAATAATCCTCCAGAATGGAGCCATGTTTGTCTGTCCCCCAAGCACTCTATTTCAAAGCATTCAGTCACTCACCCTCTAGCAGATGCTGTGATTTTATAAGTTCCTGGAACCAAGAGACGCCAGTAATCTCCAGTTTTGTAAGTAGTCACTGGGTGATTAATCTCAGCAACACTAATGGTGGCATTTAATATACCCCTGCCATCTGTGGCATCTAGAACAAATCCTTTGACTCCCTGATGAACCTGGATTAAGTACAAGGACACCAGATTTCAATAGTAAACATCATCATCTAATTATCTTGGGAGGTCATATTCAAAATAACAGATTGTTAACACAAATAAATGGAACAAACAGGAATTTAGGAGTTCAGAGTGAAGTTCAATGTAAATGTTCATTAAAATATTTCTGAAGGCTAATTTTTCATAGGCTTTGTTTCTCTTTATCATGAAGAATATAAATAACACTGCTTAAACTTTAGCACATTCTGATGATTTCAGAATATATGTCATATATTCTGAAATCATCAGAATGTGCTAAATATAGCTGTTAATTTTCTTGGGTAGGATAGTTAATTTTCTTGGGTAGGATAGTAGCACTTACAGTATGTAGTAGCTCCTTATTTTTAGGAGATAGATGCTGAAATAATATTTAGGGGTAAAATACCATACCTGCAATTTATATTAAAATAGTTCAGTCAAAAATATGTACGTATATGTCAGAGTGTAAATAAAATTTACATTAAAATAAAGCAAATACAACAAAATGTTAAAAATGTTAAATCTAGGTATAGGAATAATTATTGGCTAGTCATAACTTTTCTGTATATTTAAAATTTTTCAGAATAAAATGTCTTTAAATATAGTAAAAAACTCACAGACTTTATGTCACACCACTCAGGAAAAAGAGAAATGCAGAAATGTACTGGCATAAAGTATTAGTCTGATTATCCTAATTAACATTAGCGTATTTCTTATAATCTTTACCTATTGGCCACCACACATACCCAAACAAAAGGAAATTAATCATTTCACAGTAAATCACTGGCAATAAGGAAAAGAATAAAAACATTTACTCTACAGCCCATCTTTCTATCACTTGGCCAATGATTAGGTGTGTATCCAATTTATGTTGGTCTTTTTTAAACACAGGGTAAAAAGTGACCACTAATCCTTAAGAGCCAAATATCACTACCTTGTTTAATCATTTTCAACTTTTCTTCACATATACAGATAAACTCATTTCCATCCATGAATTTTCTAGATAAACATATTAAACATCTTGGAATCTACAAATTGGTTAAATACATTAAAACAAATTGAAATTTTAAAGAGTGTATTCTAAAATTACTGCATAAAAACCATGTGTACACACAAAAATCTTTTCACCCTTGGGAGAAATTTCATACTTTTCCCCTGAATAGTCACCTGTTTCATAAACTGGATTAGTGATCTTCGATTCTGTTCCCAAAAGTTTGGCAGCTCTTTCTCAAATGGATATTTCACACAACCTAGTTCAATAGTCACTTCAAAGCAATTTGTTTGTAAATAGTTCCAGTCCTGCATTCCTCCTAAAAGATAAAAATTAAAATTAATCACTCTGAAGAAGTTCTAAACAGCTCAGATCTCAAAAGGTAAGCAATAGTCCTAGTAAAAAGCCAAATTTATCTCTTATCAGCATTGATTGAAAAATGATAATGTGTTCATGTAAGGGCACTTTGATAACGTGTTCATGTGAGGGCAAAACACCTACACCTTCATGTTTAAGAACTCAAATATAGCTTACACTCTTCTATTAGCACATGGAAGATTCTTTGTAATAGCCAGAAGTAAAATGTAATCCTTTAATCAAGTTTTAGTGCAGTATTCTTATTCAACCCTCAATGTACATCAGACACAAAAATAGTTGAAAAGATTATTTAAATATTTTAAACTACTTAAACTATGTTTTAAAAATAATGATTATTCCTCAAAATTAAAAGATCAGTAACAAGCAGCACCATCGAGGAAAGCAGAAAGGCCATCAAGTTGTAAGGTCTTATATAAAGAATCTTTACCTGGGACATTATACCAACTAGCTCCATTTGTTATTCCATGAGGAAAATATTCATTAGGATACATATTCTTGCAAGGTCTACCTTGAAACATCTGGGAATTTTCCTGGAAAAACAAAAAGAATCTTTACTTGTATTTGTTTGTATCTCCATCAAAAAATATATATATATACTGGGAAGATACAGGAAAATAATAAAAGTGGCTTCCAACAGGGTGTGTGAGTGGTGGACGTAGGAGTAGGGTGGGGCTATGAGTAGTGAGACTTTTCAGTGTATAGCTTTTTATGCCATTTTGATTTTTCACTATCTGAACTTAATCTATTTTAAAAAATCAAAATTAAATGTGCTCTGTAAGAAAATATTGACTTCATTTATTACTCACAATTACAAGTAATATAAAACCCAGCTGAACCCCTCTCTAAAAAACATTTCTGTTCATATTCATACTTTCGTTTCATGCCTTCAAAGATCTTGAAGTCCAAAAAAGATAATACACACAGAATAAGAGTAAGCAGCTTTCCCTGACTTCTAGCAGGAATAAGATGGCCCCTCTGCTCTGACTGCCCTCTGTACAATTATCTTACATTACAACTACAATTGCACCTTTTTCTTCCCTAAAGACAACGTTTCCTTGAAACAGTTTGTGTCTCTGTGTCCTTAGCATCTAGCATACAGTAGGCGTCCAACTGATAACTCAATGAAGGGTAAGAAAAACTGCTATGGAGACACAAATAAACACCATTGAAAGCAAGAGGAGAGAAAGATTACATCTGATCAGAGTGGCAGGGGGAGTTTCCTAGAAGAAATTGAGCTTTGAAAGATGGTCAAAACTTCATTTATCTCTTTTTGAAAGAGAAAAAAAGTACTGAAAATGTGAAGATAAAAAGAATAATTTCTCATTTTTCTACCACAGATAATTAACCATTTAACTTTAAAATATATAAACAGGGACAGGTAAGATCATGCCTGTAATCCCAACACTTTGGGAGGTCAAGGTTGGAGAACTGCTTGAGCTCAGAAGTTCAAGAACAGCCTGGAGGATACAGTGAGACCTTGTCTCTATGGAAAAAAAAAAAAAAAAAAAAAAAAAAAAAAGTCATGCATGGTGCTAGATGCCTGTAGAACCAGCTCCCTGGGAGGCTGAGACAGGAAAATAGCTTGACCCCAGGAGGTTGAGGCTGCAGTAAGCCATGACTGCACCACTGCACTGCAGCCTGGGTGACAAAGCAAGACTCTGTCTTAATAAAAACAAAATAAAATAAACGATCCCCTTCTAGAAACTTAATATGCCAATTAAAGGCTTATCATCTCATCACTCTTTTATCAAATAAAAACCATAATTTTAGATTACTGTAATAATTATATGCATGCTCTTTGGCTTTGGTTTTGTTTTGATTTTGAAACTGGGTCTTGTTTTGTCACCCAGCTCGGAGTGCAGTAGTGGAAACACAGCTCACTGCAGCCTCAATCTCCCCACGCTCAGGTGATCCCTCCACCTCACCCTCCTGAGTAGCTGGGACCATAGGCGTGCACCAACACACCCAGCTAATTTTTGTATTTTTTGTAGAGATAGGGTTTGACTATGTTGCCCAGGCTGGTCTTGAACTACTGGGCTCAAGGAATCTGCCCATCTTGGCCTCCCAAATTGTTGAGATTACAGGTGTGAGCCATCACACCGGGCCTGGTATATAACTTTTAGACCTTTTTTTTTTTTTACTTATATACGAATGGAGAATGGATGCTTCACCCCTCAGTCTTCTTTATGTTTTCAAAATCTACCTTATTGAGATATAATTCACATTCCACACAATTGACTCCATTTAAAGTGTACAATTCAATGGTTTTTAGTATTCACAGAGTTGTATAACCACCCACCATAATAAATTTTAGGACACTTCATCACCCCAAAGGGAAACTCTGTATCTATTAGCATTCTCCATTTTTCCCCAACCTCCACTCCCTACACCCACTCCAAACCATAGGCAACTACCAATCTACTTTCTGTCTCTATGGGTTTGCCTATTCTGAACATTACATATAAACCGAATCATACATTATGTAGTCTCTTGTGACTTCTTTCACTTAGCACGTTTTTAAGGGTCATTCAAGTTGTACCATGTATCATTATTTCATTACTTTTTATGGCTGAATAATATTCCACTGTATGATTTTGTATGTCTACTTATCAGTTTGTTAACCCATTCATCAGTTGATGGACATTTTGGTTGTTTCCATTTGGGGCTATTATGAATAATGCTGCTACAAATATTCATGTGCAAGTTTTTGTGTGAATACATGTTTCCATTTTTCTTGGGTATATATATACCTAGCAGTGGAATGCTGGGTCATACTATAATTCTATATTTAATGTTTTGAAGCACTGCCAGACTGTTTTCCAAAGCAGTTATACCATTTTACACCCCATCAGCAATGTACATATAAAGGTTTCAATTTCTCCACATCTTTGCCTGTGCATATTTTCCATTTTTTAAATTATAGTCATCCTAGTGGGTAAGAAGAGATATTCACTTGCATTTCTCTAATGGCTAACAATATTGAGCATCTTTTCATGTGCTTGTTAGCCATTTCCTCTTCTTTAGAGAAATGTCCATTCAGATCCTTTCCCCATTTTTCACTTGGATGATTTGTCTTTTTACTATTTAGCTGTAAGAGTTCTTTATATATTTTAGATATAACACCTTTATCATATGATTTACAAAAATTTTCTCTCATTCTGTGGATCATCTTTTTATTTATTTATTTTTTGGGGGCTGGGGTCTCCTTCTGCCACCCACGCTGGAGTGCAGTGGCAAGATCATAGCTCACGATAGCCTCTACTTCTTGGGCTCAAGCAATCCTTCGGCCTCAGCCTCCCAAGTAGCTGGGACTACAGGCACATGCCACCACGCCCAGCTTCTATGGGCTGTCTTTTTACTTCCTGAATATTCTGTTATGGATTGAGTTGCGTCCTCCAAAAATATATTGAAGTCCTAACCCTCAGTACCTCAGAATGTGATCTTATTTGGAAACAAGTTCCTTACAGAGGTAATCAAGTTAAAATGAGGTGATTAGCATGGGCTCTAATCCAATATGACAGTGTCCTTTTACAAAGGGGAAACTGGGATACAAAGACATGGGGAGAATGCCATGTGATGAAGAAGTGTTGGAGTGAAGGAATGCCAATGGTTGCCAACAAAGCACCAGAAACTAGGGAGAAACAAGGAAGGATTCTTCCACAGTTTCAGAGGGAGCATGGCCCTGGCAACACTGTGATTTTGGACTTCTGGCCACCAGAACTGTGAGACAATAAATTCCTGTTGTCTTAGACAATCCAGTTTGTGGAATTTTGTTACAACAGAACTAAAAAAACAGTTTTCTTTGCAGTAAATAAGTTTTTAATCTTGATGATGTCCAATATATCAACCTTTTCTTGTCACTTGTGCTTTTGATGTCTTATCTAGAGGAGAACCAAAGTCTCAAAAATGTATTCCTTTTTTTTTTTTTTTTTTTTTTTTTTTAGTTTTATAGTTTTAGTTCCTATATTTAGGTTTATGACCAATTTTAAGCTAATTTTGGGGTGCGGAGTGAGGAAGGTATCTAGTTTATTCTTTTGCATATAAATATCCAATTGTCCCAGCACCATTTATTTTAACAATCTATTCTTTGCCTATTGAATTGTCTTGGCATCCTTTTCTAAAAAAAAAATCAACTGACCATCAACATAAGAATTTATTCCTGGACTCTCAGTTCTATTTCATTGATCTGTATGTCTGTCCTTATGCCAGTACCACACTGTATTAATTACTGTAGCTTTGTGGTAAGTTTGGAATTGGATGTATGAGTTCCCTAACTTTTGTCATTTATTCTTCATTTCAGAGATAATTTTGTCTTTTTCTTCCATTTTTTTTCCTGAGTCCTATAAACTTTATTTTATTTCTCCCTGGTTTTTTGTTCCTGGCTTCTGTTTTTATTTTGTGACTATCTGAGTTGAGGTAGTTTCTCATATCCTCAACGTATATTTGGGTATGCTTAATCTGTTTAGAATGACAACTGAACAGTTTTCTTCTGCTTCTTGATTATTTTTTGCTAATGGTAGGGTTTCCTTAGTTTCTATATGTGATATTTCATTTCCTAATTTTCTACAATCATTTTCCATGGACTTTATCTTCCTCTTGTTTATTTTTATGATATTGGGCATTTAATATCATTCCTAGCTTAATTCTAGCAAAATCCAGGAACCTCAATGTGGTTATTTATTTGTCTCGGCGGTAAGGGTGGAGCTGGAAGTCTTCTGATTTTAAGGTTCTTTTCTGTCTTGTAAAACCTTACATTTCTCCCCACTTTTTCCTTTTCCCATTCACCATTTAATTGTCAAGGAGCACTTCTTCATTTCTATCTTTGTCTTTTTTTTCCTCCTCCAGAAGCTATGAGTTTGGAAGATCTCCCTGTAACCATCCTCTCCTTTTAAACTGTGCTTATCCCGTTAAATCACACCAAATCCTTTAAGTTGTGTGCATTTTGAAATCTCTTCCCTGTATTCCAGAGCTCTTATCTGCCCAGTTATTCTTTTAGTATTTTTGGATTTAGTGCATATGTGATGTACGGTGGTCACTCCAAATTACCTTCACAGCTGCCCTTCAGTGGCACCCACTTCCGTCTTCTCCATAAGTTTTCTTGGTCTGCTTTACCTCATCACAAAGCCTTGTGGTGGGGCAAAGACGGGGTAGGTGCATGATAGATCGTGCTGAGATTTCTTGATTTTTAAAAAATTTACAGTTATTTTGCAGTTTCAGGATCTTTTGTGATGCCAACAGTGTGGTTTTGTGTAAAATTTGGTAGTTTTTAAGTCGTTTTATATTGTTTAAAGAAAAACCCTGGGAGATTGGTTATCATATAGCCATTATTGTCTTTGGCTGCTCAGATATCTCCCAAGACTATTTACTTTTGAGAAGTTTTGAAGAGTAAATATAAAGAAACTTGGAATGGTAGTTTCATGGGGGCTTATTAAGGTTAGTAGAAAATATTTTTAGAGGAGCTGCTTATGACCAAGGAAAAAAAAGGCTGTGAGTGAAGACTGGGGAGTTTAATTATCACCTTCCCCATTTACAACATAAGATATGAAGACATAAGATTCCAGGAGGTAGAATGCAGTGGGATCAAGAAATGGAGGAGAATATTGTTAAGACACATATAAGTAACAACTGAGAAGACAGAATCTTAGTGAACTCACATCAGATTACTCAAAATTCTACTTTAGTTCAATGCAAAGTGATTGACTATGAATAAGATTGACTATGAATAGGAGGCTCAGATAGAGGATAAAGGCTCTGAATCACCATAGTGGGAACTGAGCCAGGGAGTCAAGTAGTTAAACAGGAAATGTTGCCATGTAGGACTGAGGGTTCAGCTGAAGTTGGAGAGCATACATATGGACTATAGCAAATTGCCATGACTGCGTGACCACTCTGGGCTATACCTGTAATATTGGTATGGAGAAAAGAGATAATGGTAATTACTGAGGACTGGAGGGCAAAGCAGATATGTCAAAGGGGTGTACAAGATCCTTAGGAGAATCATTGAAAAGGTATGTCCATGGGTCTAGGCTACAGAGAAAGGTAAATCAAATCAAAAGGGTTAATAGTCTAAGAAAACAAAGAGAAGATAACGAACTAGAAGCCAAAATGAAGGGGAAAAGCAGAAATCATGAGAATGAGCATAGAATGTGATGGGAATATATGCAAAATCCGACCATTTAATTTTTATTTTGATGGTTGGGACACTATCCATTCTCCTCTTATTACTCCACGTATATACTTCAAAAACACATATATGTCCAAACAGAAGGCAATAATTCTCTAAGGTGAAATGAACAGCTGTACTCCTGTAGTAGAAACTGAACAATCTCACAAGATTCATTTGCAGAGAATGAGGGAATGGGAAAGGATAGAGGGCTGTGACTGGAGAGTACAGAGTTACAGTAATAATATTCATTACCTATAACCAATAATAGTACCAATATAACCAATAATAATACTAAGTCAGTAGTAACACCAAAAATTGAAACTAACAAGCCCAGTTTACAAGCCTCAACTTTTAACATGTTTCTAAGACAATTTTTATTTTTTTGAGACAGGGTCTCAGCTTTGTCACCCAGGCTAGAGTATAGTGTTGTGATCAAGCTCACTTCAACCTCAATCTCCTGGGACAGAGTGATCTTCCCACCTCAGCCTCCTAAGTAGCTGGGACAACAAATGTGTGTCACCATGACCAGCTAATTTTTTTAATTTTTATTTGTAGTACAGGCAAGCTCTTGCTATGTTGCCCAGTCTGGTCTCAAACTCCTGAGAGCTCAAGCAATCCTCCTGCCTTGCCCTACCAAAGTGCTAGGATTCCAGGCATGAGCCACCAGGCCTGGCGCTAAGAATGATTTTTAAATTAAATTTTCACACACAACACATTTTAACATTCCCGATTGTAAGAGTAATCCATGTTCATTATAGGAAGTTTGGAAAATACAGAAGTTTCTGCCTGCTTTTCCTTGCTATATGTAACTATAGGATCTTAAATACCTTAGACTAAAGTTTGGCAATTTTTTCCTGTAAAAAACCAGACAGCAAATATTTCAGACTTTTTAGATGCAAAAGTCTTTGTTGAAACTACTCAACTTTGCCGTTTGATCACTGGATTTTTCTTCTTTAGTTTGTTAATATAGTAAATTATACTGACTTACTTTGAAATGTTGAAGGAGAAAGCAGCCACATACAATATATAAAAATATAGCTGTGGCTGTGTGTCAATATAATTTTATTTACAAAAACAGGTGGTGGGCAAGATTTGGCCCCAGAGCTATAATGCACTAAGCCCCTTTCTTGGTCTACTTTCTGGGCTTATAACTTATTTGTCAAATAAAATAAATTGACATGTATATGTTCCAGGTACTGTGCTAAAACCATAGATAAAAGGCCAATGGAGAAAGACATGCAGTGTATTCAAAAGTGAGGTGGGAAACAGGAGAAAAAGCTGTTTTTCAGAAACAGCTGTCATGCTTTCTTAACTATGGAAGCACTTGACCTGAGTCTTGAAGGACTTTAAAGCATATTTTTAAATAAAAGAATTAATTTTATAGCATTTTATATTCAAAGACAAGCCTACCTTGGAATAAGAAAGTGCTATTTGTTGAAACACAGCATCATCTGGTGATTTACTATATGTGGCAAGTCCTTGTTCATCATCATCAAAAGGGTAGTTAACCACCAAAGAACCTATAAGGGAAAAGAGGAAAATGTATCACGTTGTCTGTTTCAAGATGAATTATTAACATAAAGCTTTTCAGAATACTGCCAGAGAAGAGAAAACAATAAAATTTGCCAAGCAAAATTTCCTCAACAGAAATGAAAACTACACTAATTTCTTCAATAGAAAAAGTGAAAAAGTGAGAAAATACCTTTCAAATGGCTACTTTTCTAAAGCCAAAAAAAAGATGTATAGTACTTCTACCAAACAGTCTACCTCAAAAAAATAATTAGCACCAACACAGAAAGGATTAGCAACAAAAGAAAAAGACAGGTATATAGGATTCCATTAAAATCAAAAACTTTTATGCATCAAGGACATAAGAAAGAGAAAAGACAACCTATAGAATGGGGGAAAATATTTTGCAAGCCTGATAAGGGTCCAGTATCCAGAACATATTTAAAAACTCTTTCAACTTAACAACAAAGACAAAAACTCAATTAAAATTTGGGCAAAGGACTTGAACAGATATTTCTCCAAAGAACATAGATAAATGGCCAACAAGCTCATGAAAATATCCTCGGCATCATTAGTTATTGGAGAAATGCACACCAAAACCAAAATGAGGTACTACTTCTCACCCACTAGAATGGCTATAATAATAAAAATAGGAAATAGTAAATGGTGGTGAGGATAGGAAGAAACTGGAACCTCATACATTGCTGGCAGGAATGTAAAATAGTCCAGCCTCGGCAATTTCTCAAAAAGCTTAACATGGAATTATCATATGACAATTTCACTCCTAGGTGCACACCCAAAAGAACTGAATACAGGGGCTGTGTACAGTAGTTCACGCCTATAATCTCAGCACTTTGGGAGGCCAAGGCAGGTGGATTGCTTGAGCCCAGGAATTCAAGATCAGTCTGGGCAACACTGGCAGATCCTGTCTCTACAAAAAATTAAAAATAAGCCAGGTGTGGTGGTGCATGCTTGCAGTTCCAGCTACTTGGGAGGCTGAGGTGGGAGGATTGCCTGAGCTCAGGAGTTTGAGGCTGCAGTGAGCCATGATCACACCACTTACATTCCAGCCTGGGTAACAGAGTGAGACTCTGTTTCAAAACAAGGGGGGCACAGGGAAAAGAAAAAAGGAACTCAAATAGGTATCTGAATGCCAATAAGCATAGAAGAATTTTTCATTGTAATCAAAAAGTCAAAACAACCCAAATGTCCATCAGTAAGTAAATGGATAAAGTAAATGTGATATTGATACATACACATGTATATATAATACACTATTATTCAACCATAGAAAGGAATGAAGTACTGATACATGTTACAACATGAGTGAACCTTGAAAACACTGTGCTAAATCAAAGAAGCCAGACACGAAAGGTCATATGCTATATGATTCCATTTCCATGAAATATCCAGAATAGGTAAATCCCCAGAGACAGAACAAAGATTGGTGGTTACCAGAGCTTGAGGGGAGAAAGGAAAGGGGAGTCACTGTTAAATGGGTGTGGGGTATCCTTTCGGGGAGATAAAAATGTTTTGGAACAATATAGAGGGGGCAGTTACAAAACACTATGAATGCACTAAATGCCACTGGAATTATGTAAACTTCGCCTCAATAAAAAAATTAGTATCAAAATTTTTGAAAATTTATGAAAAAGAATATTGCTTTACCCTATCTTCTTTCAAGATCCTTCTAAATTATAAAGTTGGCAGTGAAAGGAATCAGAACATGCTGCCCCAGAATATGACTCTTTAGCATATTAATTATTTAGAGCTGAAGGCAACTGAGAAACAGCAGATGCAGGAAAGGCTATCTACCCTCCCCCTTTCTGCCTAAAATTGGGCATAAATTTCACGTGAGAAAGGCACTTTCCTGGTACCATCAGAGATGGGATAATCAATGCCAAGATGAGTTGACACAAACAAACCTTAGTGAAATAACCCTCATCTTTCATTAGTTTCCCCCACATATTTCCTAGTCACTTTCCTACAATTTATCACCCTTAGAAGTCCAAACCCCTTCCTTTGTGTAGTCACTTTTCCACAAGGTATCTATCACCCTTTGTTATAAGAGCACTAAGTCCTTAACACTAACTGCTTTTCTGAGGGTTTCATGTCTTTCCTATGAACTCCCCCACCGCCTGTTGCCTGTGCCACATACAAACATCAATAAAATTTGTATGCTTTTTCCTTTTAATCTGTCTTTTATCACCTTAATTCACAAGCCCCAGCTACGGAATCTATGAGGTTTTTTACTCCTGTACAGCAACAAAGAAATTCTCCTTCAAACTGCTTTGCCAAGATTTCAAACTCCATTTAAATAAGGATTTTAAGATGAGAAAACAAAATATGTCATGGAAAGAAAAATGTCTGCACGACTGAAGATTCCTACCTCTCACCATGCCAAGGTCTGGATACCACACCTGTAAATCTGTGACTTATTTTCACCGGAATGTAACTATTATTAACTTTTTAGATTTAGCCAACATGATGTGTGATTTATTATGAGAATATTTTTAAAGCTCTAAATAGAAAGTGTCTTCTATCAAACACAGCATTAAACACATAAAATATAATAAAAGAAACAAAAAATTTATTTTGCCAAGTAGGGTATAACTTCATAGTTCTTATTTGACTCTCTGAGAAGAATATATGATTACCAACTGTAGAAGTACTTTTTTCTACTATTGGCAATCTTTCAAAGCAATTTTTGGAGAATCTCAATTAACTTCCTAAATCTAAATATCCGTCAGTATGTACTGTCATTCTAAAATGGCAGGCTACTCTATATGACATGAAGGCTCAACTATGATACTTCTGGATATTCCAATAAATGTTGAAACTAAATTTCTTCTCCATTGCCCCTGGTGCTAATACTTGTTACTCTGTTTTGTTTTTGTTTTTGTTTTTTAGCAGTGTTACTGATGTAATTCAAATACCATGCAATTCACCCATTTAAAGTTGGTTATATTCACAGGGTTGTACAACCACTACCACTATCTAGTTATAGAACATTTTCATAACTCCAAAAAGAAACCCCAAAATCCACTAGCAGTCACTCCCCTATCACCTCCTACCACTATTCACTTCAGCCCAATGCAATCTTTAATCTACTTTCTGTCTCTATGGATATGCCTACTATAAAAATTTCATAAAAATATAATCATTAACTTGATTTAAAAAAATAATAATCATGCACCATGTGGTCTCTTATGACTGGCTTTTGTCACTTAGCATAAGGTTTCAAGGATCTATGTTATAGCATGTATCAGCACTTGATTCCTTTTCGAGACAAATAATATTCATTGTAAGGGCAGACCACATTTTATTTATCCATTTATCAGATGATGGTTGTTTGGGTTGTTTCTACTTTTTTGTTATTGTGAATAATCCTGAATGAACATTCGTGTACACTGAACATTCATATACATAAGCATTGTACATTAAATGAGTGAACATTTTGTTCAAGTGAGTTTACGTGTGGACACATTTTGGTTCTCTTGGGTACTGATATCTTCACTCTTATTCACAACCTTAGTTGGACGTTGTGGTGATTTTTAATCTTGACACTCATTCTATTCAACCGATCCATCCCTGCTAAATTATATGGAGGTATATGAGCTCAGGTACTACATGAGAATGTGGTCATTTTGCTGCAGTTAAGGACATACCAAGTGAAAATTAGAGAATATCAAAATCTAAATTTACATGAAAGAATTTATTAAACTTCAAGGAGAAAACAGAACTAAACATTTGGATCAATTTTTATTAATGACAAAGAATATGTTACCAAGTTCCCAGTGTGAGAGATAAATATAAAATACCTGAAGAACTATGAGAGGAAGAGGAGAGGAGAAGGAAGAGCAGAGTAGGGGGAGAGATGGGGGAGGAGGAGAGGAGAAAAAAGACAAGACAGAGAAGAAAGGGGAGAGGAGATAAGAGAAGGGAGAGAGAGAAGTAGTAGGTGAGAAAGGAGAGGAGAAAGGGTGGAGAGAAGAGATGGGGGTAGAAGGAGAAGAGAAGAGGAGGAAAAAAATGAGAGAAAGCAGGAGGAAAGAAACAGCCAGGACACTGGCTGAAAAAGTAATGAGAAAAGACCTTTACTGTTGTCTGCCATAAAAGCAGTAACACGATACTCATTTTAAGAAAGCATAACACTACAAACAGATAAAATTCCACCAGGATTTCCAAATGCTCTCAACAAGAACTAATTAGTAGAATATAAAGTTGCCATACCTCCATGCAGGTTTGCTGAAAGTACAAATGGATAGGACTTCATCCAGCTCATTACAGCAATAGTTTCTGGTTGCGTAGGATCTGTGATCTGAACAAACTGGTCTGGGAAATTTCGGTTCAGGTCAAAGTTGTTGCTATTGTTTCTGCCAATTACACTTATTGAATCTCCTGTATGATATGATAAAGGATGTGAATATAAGCCATGTTCACTTCTATTTTATTCCAACACGTACTACTTCAGATACCTTAACTCAAGGCAAATGTGAACATATCAGGCTTCACTATTATCAATCACCTATGATTATGAAACTGCCTTTGCAAAATTATTACAGTAGGACAAATCTGACATAGTTGACTCCACATTTTTTTTTTTTTTTTTTTGAGATGCAGTCTCAGCCACCCAGGCTAGAGTGTAGTGGCGCAATCTCAGCTCACTGCAACCACCATCTCCCGGGTTCAAGCAATTCTCCCATCTCAGCCTCCCAAGTAGCTGGGATTCCAGGCACCTGCCATTATGCCCGGCTAATTTTTGTATTTTTTAGTAGAGATGGGGTTTCATCATGTTGGCCAGGCTGGTCTTGAACTCCTGACATCAGGTGACTCGCCCCCCCTCAGCCTCCCAAAGTGCTAGGATTACAGGAGTGAGCCACCACGCCTGGCCAGACTCCACCTTACTTCTAACCTCCAAGCTGTCCTTGGTCATTCCTGGGCATCGGCCAAGCTAACTTTGGGAGAAATTTAGCTTACAGTTTAATTTTAAAGCAAGGATGATAATAACCTTTCCCAAAACTAAACCACCTTTGTAAAACTAATGAAAGGTCACAAGGTTGGGATTATCAGAGGGGCGTGAATTTGGCTAACACGTATGTGTAATTAAAGGATAACCAGCCATCGTTTTGGAAGTTATAAGATTTGTAACTTCCCCAACTACTCCTGTAGATAACATCACTATTGAACCTAAGATTGGCCTTCTGAAACGTTTTTCGGACTTTTGCATTTCTGACAACCAGCTGACATCACCAAGACCAGTGACTTGTAACTCAGCTGGTCCTGTGGCTCCCAACCAGAAGCTGACTCAGCACATGAGGACTGTTTTCCACATCCCTATGATTTCATCTCCAACCAATCAACCCATTCTCTAGCCCCTTGTCCATCAAACTATCTTTGAAAAACCCTAATCTCTGAGCCTTCGGGGAGACTGATTTGAGTGATAACTCCAGTTCTCCTGCGTGGCTGGCCTTGCATTAATTAAACTCTTTAATGCGATACCATGGTCTCAATGCACTGTTTTGCCTGTGTAGCAGGCAGGAAGAACCTGTAAGACATTACTTTTTTTTTTTTTTTTTTTTTTTTTTGAGATGGAGTCTCGCCTTGTTGCCCAGGCTGGAGTGCAATGGCACAATCTCAGCTTACTGCAACCTCTGCTTCCCAGGTTCAAGCGATTCTCCTGCCTCAGCCACGCCAGTAGCTGGGATTACAGGTGTGCACCACCACACCCAGCTAATTTTCTGTATCTTTAGTAGAGATGAGATTTCACCATGTTCGCCAGGCTGGTCTCAAACTCCTGACCTTGTGATCCACCCGCCTCAGCCTCCCAAAGTGCTGGGATTACAGGTGTGAGCCACAGTGCCTGGCTGGGCATTACAATTAAAACACATCTTTTTCACACTATGTGTTTAAAAACTGTATCTCTTCCAGATATTTTGAACAGAAAGGTAAAACCATTATCGTTTTATTTTTGTCCTCTGCTCATAATCTGGGAGGAAAAAAATTCCAATTAGACAAATTACATTAAAGCACTGTTTAAGTGTCACTAATCCACATATAATGACATGATCACAATGTTGAATGGAAATTACTGATCAGAGGGAAACTCTATACTCTTTTTTCTTTTTCTTTTTTTTTTTTTTTTTGAGACAGAGTCTCATTCTGTGGCCTAGACTATAGTGCAGTGGCGCCATCTCGGCTCACTGCTACCTCCACCTCCCGGGTTCAAGCAATTCTTGTGCCTCAGCCCCCCAAGTAGCTGGAATTACAGGTATGTGCCACCACGTCCAGCTACATTTTTGTATTTTCAGTAGAAACAGGGTTTCACCATGTTGGCCAGGCTGCTCTTGAACTCCTGGCCTCAAATGATCCACCCACCTCGACCTCCCAAAGTGCTGGGATTATAAGCGTGAGCCACTACGCCTGGCCAGGAACTCTACACTCCTCTCTGTACTTGTATAAAGCTCACTAAGACATTGTAAGAAATAGACCAAATGAAAAGAAAATTGTGATATGCTCACATTAAAGTGATCACAAAAAGGTAAAGTTAGCCAAGAACACAGCTGGAAGTTTAACCTGACGGAGGAGAAAGTTCAATTTAAGCTTAACTGTGCATATTCCATTTTAATACGGAGTAGGAGCCTTACTATTGTCATTATAATGAGAAAAATTGCAAGAGACTGAAGAAAACTGGAGGGCTTACTAGTGTAATTAGTTCCACCTTTCAGAACGGTCTAGGGAGTACGTAGGAGAGATTTGTGGCACTGACAGAGAATGAGAACCTTAGGGGGAAAAATCTAAAATATATACATATACAGTAAGATCTTGTGCCCATTTGTTCAAGAGAGCTTCTGGGTACTAATGACCAACTCCTGGGTACTAATGACCAACTAATGACCAACTGATCCTCCCAATGATCCAGTCAGTGCTAGTAATAAGTCATGAGGCTCCATATTATACTGTGGTGCCTGATAGATATCATTGGCTGGAAGAAATCATGGGCTGGGAAAAGATGAACTCTCACTCCCCTAGTGTTGTTTATAAGGGTCTGCTGTCCCAGCCCATACCATAACGCCCCAGGAAAGATGGGCTTGCCCAGAGAAGGCAAAGAAATCGGGAAGTCAATAAATTAGCAAGTCTGGAACATGCACAGGGAGTAGAACTAAGAGTCAAAACAGAGTCACTGGCTCAGAGAGTTATCTGGTTTGATTTTTCACTTATGAAATAAGGTTTCCAAAATAATAATTTAATAAGAACTGTAAACTCAAAATAAAATTCTAAGGCCCTGCTCAATAGGCAGGGCCTATCTGAATAGATTCCCTCCTCTTGACCAGGGCACTCCAAAGTTAACCTGAAAGACTGGTTCAGCCCGTGACGGGAAATGGGGGTCAGACATGCCTCATTATGCCTCCTCTCTTTTGGAAATCAGGAAAAGCCAATCAACATTTAATACCAACAGAGGCCTTAAGTCTGATAAGAAACATTTACAATCTATTCTCTGTGAAGCCTGCTACCTGGAGGCTTCATCTACATGATCAAACTTTGGTAACTACAACCTCTTATCCTAACCCAGACATTCCTTTCAATTGATAATAACTCTTTCAACCCTCACCCCTTTTTGGACCAAACCAATGTATATCTTAAATGTGTTTGATTGATGTCTCATGTCTTCTTAAAATGTATAAAACCAAGCTGCACCCTGACTACTCTGAACACATGTCGTCAGGGTCTGAGGGCTGTGTCATGGGCCATAGTCACTCATATTTGGCTCAGAATAAATCCCTTCAAATATTTTACAGAGTTTGACTCTTTGTCAACAGAACTATTGCTGAAATAAAACAATTTGTAAAAGTCTTATATTCTATTTCTAGTAAATAAGAACCATTACCAAATGGAAAACACCACTAAATATATAAATTTGATCACATAATTCCTGAACAGACCAGATCATCATATAAGAATACAAGAGCTAAAATCAATCACAAATTATAAGGAAAAAAATAGGAAGAAATTCCGAAAGAACCAGTTCAAATTCTGTTCTACATCAAAATAATCATTCTATATGATGATCAAAATGATTAAGAATTAATAGCTATTCTTTACCTTCCTGGGACTTTTCATATCCATCAGGATTCATGGATGGCATAAGGTGAATTCTAGTGCTATGAACCAAATCTGTGACTTCAGGGTCTGTTCCAAAGTTCTTACAAAGGTATTCGATAAGGTTCAACAGCAGTTCTCTTCCAACCACTTCATTTCCATGCATATTTCCAATGTACTTAAATTCTGGTTCACCTGAAAACAAAGTAATTACATGGAAGGCTTTTTTTCGTTTTTAATCATCATGGACTCTGTTTTTTTCCCCAACATATATAAATCCTGTACTAAAATTTTTTTAAACATGTATTTTGGCAAAGGAGGCAGAAAAAACCTTCAGAAACATCTTATAAAGCAGTTTCCTTACTAATACGTATGTCTGAGCAGGCTCAAAGTATATATATGCCATGTAATATAAATAAATAAAACACTATTAGCAGAATAAATCTAATCTATGCACATATTAAATACCATGCCTAATATGGGTTAGCAAAAGGATTTCCTCTTTTACGGGAAAAGATTAGTTACATTTTTTTTTTTTGCTTTCTTTTAATTTTAGTTAGGTTTTCTTAATGCCAGTTATACAAACTGTAGGCGACCTTTCTGGATGAAACATAGCAATATTGAACATGGCTTTGAGGGGCACTACTGAAATTATGTGTAAGACCATACCAGTTACCTGGTTCATGGACACCTGGATTATCAGATATCTCCATCACATAAAGTTCTCTTGACTCCACTGATTTTCCCAATGAATAAAGCCGGGTAATGTTAGGATATTCATTGGCAAACCTTCTCAAGAAGATTTCCATATCAGGGAAATGGTGGTGGTGAAAGTCCTTCGGCTGAATTGGCTGGTAGGAGGATGATGTTCCAGAAAGAATATTAGGTATAGCAACTGTGCTAGCAGTTGCTACAGCCTCTGTTGTGTCAGGGATTACTGAAGTTACAGTTGGCCTAAGAGACAAATCCACCTCTGTGGCTGGTCCTTCTTTCACCACTATATTAGTAACAGTCAATGGCATATACCTGAGAAAAAAAATTGGAAAAGTAAACGGTTTATAGTTAAGACATACAATGCTTTAACATTATAAAAGCACAGAAGCCTTTTCATCCTCTTATGCTTAGCAATCTATCAAAACTCAAACTAAATAGAGATGTGTAAATTTAAGAGTTTTAGGACATTATTTCACAAAGAACCCCAGATTAAACAACTATTTCTCTTACCAAATCTTCTCAAGTACCACACACTAGAATGTATACCAAAAAAATTACATTCAAAGGAAAGAACATGTTGAAAGATGCGGCTGTTACTCCATTGTAACCGCTGCTACAGTACTCAAACAAGGGATAAATTATACAATTCTTTGCAGTGTCTTATCAAACTGACATTCCAACTTCTTTTTCAAGCAGGAAAGTTCAAGATTAAAGGTTATCAATTAAATCCTTATCAAAGTGAGCTTCCAGAAAGCTTTCCAGGGGAGGTGGGAAACCACTCATTTATTTATTTATTTATTTATTTATTTATTTATTTATTTATTTATATTTATTTATTTATTTTTGAGACGGAGTCTCGCGCTGTCGCCCAAGCTGGAGTGCAGTGGCCGGATCTCAGCTCACTGCAAGCTCCGCCTCCCGGGTTTACGCCATTCTCCTGCCTCAGCCTCCCGAGTAGCTGGGACTACAGGCGCCCACCACCTCGCCCGTCTAGTTTTTTGTATTTTTTAGTAGACACGGGGTTTCACCGTGTTAGCCAGGATGGTCTCGATCTCCTGACCTCATGATCCGCCCGTCTCAGCCTCCCAAAGTGCTGGGATTACAGGCTTGAGCCACCGCGCCCGGCGAAACCACTCATTTAATAAATTAGAAAGCTGTTAAGACAGTTCTTCAAAAGTGTCATTTACAGAGCACTGGGTTTCTTCTACTCTGGTATTCAGTTAGCTTTAAGGCAATGCTTTACACAACTGAATATCTTTTCACGTTTTAAAAACTGTCCTTCCTCTATTGCTACAACTATGCTTCATATCCCATTGTACCATTAGACTATGTGACAAAAAACTCCACAATAGTATTTTCTTATTACAAAAGGAGAAAAATCAGAAAATACGGAAAAATAAAAGCCACAAAAATAAACAACATGTACTAGACTATATTTCTGTCTTAGATATTAAACAGAGACTTGACATTTTAACTAAGAGTCTACATAGTTTAAATTCTTACCCAGTTAAAACTACTGTAAGGTTATAAGTTCCAGGAACAAGTAATCGGTAGAAATCACCAAATCTGCCTGTCGTGATATTATGATTAATACCAGCCACTGAGATGGTTGCATTCTCTAAACCAGATCCTGTTATGGAATCTTTAACAAATCCTTTTACTCCAATGTGAACCTAAGAAGACAAGAATCCAAGTTCAGAGACCATGAATTTAGAACGCAAGAGGGCACAACTTTTCTCTGCACTGATAGTAGAATTTCTAAAAAATAAAGTGACTCTTCTCTCTCCCCCAAAACATTTTCAATCCCTTGAAGTTTAAATAAAATACAGACAGAAGTAGTAAATCCTTAAACTTAAGCCATGTGTCTGAACTCGACACTAGTACGGTGCTTTTAAAATTCCCTCTCCTCAAAGCCAGACTTCTAGTTTTCTCAACAGGGTGTAATTGCTGGTATATCCAATTGCTGTATTAGTCTGTGTGATGTTTAAATTAAACTGATGTCCATGGTTCATATAGTGGTAAAGGCTCACTAGCAAATACGATCACGTGACATTGTAAGAACCTGAAAGTACAAATTTGGCTAATTATTTCAGTTTGTATAAGTAAGTGTTCCAAGACAGGCAAAGGAAGCCCTATGGAGCAGAGAGCTGGGGGTAAGGGGCAGGGGAAGCAGAACTAGAATATGTTTTAATAGATTGTAACCTAATAATCTTTAAAGATAATTTATAATCTTAAGTAGTAAAAACAGATAAAGGACATCTAATACTGTATAGATTGTCATTCACATGCATCCAGATTTCTCTCTTATTTAATCCTGTTTCTATACCCCAACCTTTCAGTCATCTACTTTTACCTTTTCAATCAATGTGATCAAAGACTCACGATTGTTCTCCCATTCCTGTCGAAGCTGTGAAGCAGGTGGGTACTTGCAACAAGACAGTTCTAATGTGATCTCAAAACAGTTGGCCCACACATAATTGTAATCTTGCATACCACCTGTAACATGGAAAAAATAAGTTTACTCTCAGAAGGAAAATAATTATACCCTCCAAAAGACTGAAGAAATTAAATCAGCCAACTCTGCATGTATAAATTTTCTTTTCTTTTCATTAAATTGTTTGAAATTGTAGAAGGCATCTGAACTATAGTGGAGGCTAAGAAGGAAGGTTAAAAGGAATATACATTGAAAAAGAACATATAGTGAAAAATACATTTAATTAATAGAATGAGCAGTTATGAAAAGTACAAAGATATCAGTTAATACCAGTAACAATAACGATAATAGCTTTGAGTGTTTATTATATACCAGACCTGTTCTAAGAGCTTTATGTGTATTAGCATTTAATCTTTACAGCAATTGTATGTACTATTTCAGATACTACTATTTCATCCATTTTACAGATACGAAAAGTGGGGCACAAAGGGGAAAATAAGACACAATAAATTCTTTCAAAATGTGTTAAATGGAAGGTGGAACTTAAAAGGGAATAAGCATCCATGGTCTATGACCTTCACCACATTTATACCTATATAAGCCCACACACTCATTTTGTTGACAGCCTATTACCCTATCATTCTTGTCACTTGATTTTCTCACATCTTGTTTTTAGCGGATAAAGACTAAAAAGTGAAGAAAGGAGCATGTGTAACTTCTCTGTGATCTTGCCTTGCTCTTGCAAAGCGCAAATGCAGATTTTAAGGGTCATCTTTCCTCAACCCCCAGTGCCTCTCAGATGATGTCACATAGGACCCTTCAGATCAGGAGGGAGAATAACTTCCCTTTCACTGACAGCACCAAAAGATATGCTTCCATCATAGATTCTTCTGCCACTTACTGGATGAGAACCCTTTGGCATTAACATGGGTATTTATTTATTTATTTATTTATATACAAAGTGAATGTTAGCTGATCACAAAAGACCCTTCCAACCCTCGCATTCTATGATGTTTAAAAACACATGCTGATTTGGGCCGGGCACAATGGCCCATGCCTGTAATCCTAGCACTTTGTGAGGTGGAGAAGGGCAGATTGCCTGAGTTCAGGAGTTTGAGACTAGCCTGGGCAACATGGTGAAATCCTGTCTCTACTAAAAATACAAAAAATTAGCTGGGTGTGGTGGCACACGCCTGTAGTCCCAGCTACTGGGGAGGCTGAGGCAGAAGAATTGCTTGAACCCAGGAGGCAGAGGTTGCAATTAGCAGAGATAGTGCCACTGCACTCCAGCCTGGACAACAGAGTGAGACTCCGTCTCCAAAACAAAAACAAAAACATGCTGATTTGATTATAAGAGAAAAGGCAGGGAGAGAATGTGAAAAACAGACAATTCTGAAACCTGGTTCTGGAGAAAGGTCAATGTCATAGTTTTAAGCACAGCTTATTAGGAGTTCATCACAGAACAGGGGCTTATAAAACATTGAAGAAAAGCAAACAATATAGCAAAAATAACAAAACTTTGACAGAAATAAAATCGTAGCAATATTATTGGAGCCTAAACGCTTAACCTCATTTTTGCTGAAGTTTTATTATGTGCTTTGAAACACATCTAGTTCTTGAAATATGCACACCTTACCTAACGCAATATGCTCCATTTCACTGGCATATTTATAGGATAGATACCGGTAAGACAAAAAAGTTAGGTTAAGTGTAAAGCATCAAAAACTTCTAAAGAAGAAATTGGGCAAAGAACCTTTAAAAATCCAGGACTCCATGAACTCTAACCAATGCCATTTTGAGTAAGTACAAAGAAGAAAACTGAACACAATCCTCAAGTTAACCAAGCAGGATCACAAGGATGCTGGTGACGTGACACCTCATCTCAGGAGATGATCTGATTATATTCATGTTCATCCATGTTAATTCAGCACTTACAAATAATGCCAAGTGTTTGTTTCTAATCAGAGGAGGGGACAACCACATCCATAAATAATTAAATATGACAGTAGAGGAGAGTGGTGAATGTTGTATAGCAATGTAAATGCACTTAATGACAGGGAATTGTACCCTTAAAAATAGTTACAGTGGTAAATTTTATATTATGTGTACTTTACCACAATTTAAAAAATGATAATAGGCTGGGCGAGGTGGCTCATGCCTGTAATCTTAACACTTTGAGAGGCTGAGGGCAGTACCTAAAATAGTGCCTAGCATATAGTAGGTGCTCAATAAATATTTTGGGAGGCTGGGCAGATTTCTTGAGCTCAGAGGTCGAGACCAGCCTAGGCAACACAGCAAAACCCCATCTCTACAAAAAATACAAAAAAATTAGCTGGGCATGGTGGCACATGCCTGTCATCACAGCTACTCAGGAGGTTGAGGTGCGAGGATCGCTTAAGCTCAGGAGGTCAAGGCTGCAGTGAGCCAAGATTGCACCACTGCACTCCAATCTGGGTAACAAAGTAAGATCCTATCTTGGAAAAAAAAGAAAAAAAGAAAAAAAAAAATGATATTAATAATAGAGATATTATGGGTCTATGCCACTAATTTCAATTTTGGAGTTGAGGGAAGATCTATAAAGGCTTCTTGGGGAGGCAGTTTTTTAGTTAGATCTTAAAGACAAAACTATGAGTCAGCCAAAGAGATGTGGGGGTTCAGGAGCACTGTAGTCAGGGGAAATGGCTTTGTAAAGGTGGAGGCTGCTGGTGTATACTGACCACCAGTTATGAGGCTGACAAGGCCACAGAATGAGGGCAGGAGCACAGAGCTGCAGGGGTATCTTGAATGGTGAGGCTGGAAAGGTAACTGGGGTCTAAAGGAGGCTGAGGATAAAGGTTTCCATGGCTTTCTAAGGCATAAAAAAAATGACATTTCATCTGTTAGTTTTGAATAGAAAAGTAGCATGATGAATAGAAGATAGTACAGTCTGGAAAAGTGTGCGGGATTGGAAGCAAAAAGCCCAGTCAGGCAGTTTCTTACAATGATCCAAGTAAAAAGTAATTAGGCCTAAAATGTTGTGGTGGCAACTGTGTGGAAGAAAAGGGAAAGATGTGAGATAAGATACTGACAGGATCTGATAGATAGTGGGAGTTGAGAGAAAGAAAGGAATCAAAGAGGACCTCTGGCCTGATCAATCAGGCTAATGATGATGCCATTAACAGAGAAAAAATAAGGTCTGCAAGAGTAACTGAGCAGAAAGGGGCATGTTGAATTTGAGGTATCTGTAGAATATTTAGACAGAAATACCCAAGAAGTAATTCAAAAAGACAGGTCTGGAGCTTGGGGAGAAGAGTAGTCCTTTTCAAGAAATGATCATTTAAGAATAGGAAGCTCAGTTTTCATTCAGCAAATATTTATTGAGCACCTACTATATGCCAGGCATATATGCCAGGCACCTATTCTAGGTGCTTGGGATACGGTGATGAACAAAACAGACAAGGTCCCTGCTTTCTCATAACATTCTTTTAAAGTTTAAAAACTTTAAATTCTAAAATATAAAAAACTTATAAAATTATTATATAGGGGAATCAGACAGTAAACAAATATAAATAAGAAAAATATCAGAGAGTGAGAAGTGCTATGCAGAATTTTGTTTGTTTGTTTTAGAGACTGAGTCTCGCTCTGACGCCAGGCTGGAGTACAGTGGCATGATCTTGGCGCACTGCAACCTCCACCTCCCAGATTCAAGCAATTCTCCTGCCTCAACTTCCCAAGTAGCTAGGACTACAGGCTCACGCCACCACACCCAGCTAATTTTTTGTATTTTTAGTAGAGATGGGGTTTCACCATGTTGGCCAGGATGGTCTCCATCTCTTGACCTCGTGATCCACCTGCCTCAGCCTCCCAAAGTGCTGGGATTACAGGCGTGAGCCACCACACCCAGCCTAGAAATTTAAGTACAGTGACATGATATAGCTAGTGATTGGTGGCAACTAGAGACTAGGTAGTCACAAAAAGGCTTCATGAGGAAGTAATATTAAGTCAAGATCTGAAAAAACAAGATGCAGCCAGCCTGGTAAAAGTCAGCGGGAAAAACATTCCAAAGGCAGGGGAAAAGTTTGGTGAGTGTAAGGAATAGAAAGAAAGCAACTGTGGCTGGACAATAACAGACAAGGGAAGAATGGCACAAGATGAGGTTTAGCGATTCTGGCAAAACAAGATCATAAACAGCTTTGGCAGCTAGGGTAAGAAGTTGGGGATCTTATTCTAAGTGCAGTAGGAACCACAGGAGGGATTTGGTTTTTGTTTTATTGCACTAAAGAACACACAATACAAAATTCACCATATTAACCATTTTTACATGTACAGCACAATCGTGTTAACTATATTCACATTGTTGTACAACAGAGCTCTAGAACATTTTCATCTCGCAAAAAATGAAGCTCCATATCCATTATAAACAACTCCCTTTTGCCACTCTCCCCAGCTCCTGGCAACCACCTTTCTACTTTCTGTTTCTAAGAGTTTGACTACTTCAGATACTTCATATAACTGAAATCATGCAGAATTTTGTCTTTTTGGCTTATTTCACTTAGCATCATATCCCTAAGGTTCAGCGATGTTATAGCATATGATAGGATTTCCTTCTTTTTTAAGGCTGAATAAGATTCCATTTTTTGAATATACAAACTTTTCTTTATCCACTCATCTGTCAACTGACATTTAGTTGTTTCCACCTCTTGGTAATTGTGAATAATGCTGCAATGAATATGGGTATGTGATGATTCATGATGTAGAGCATCTTTTCAATGTTTGTTGGCCATGTGTATATCTTCTTTAGAGAAATGTCCATTTAAGTCCTTTGCCCATTTTTAAATTAGATTATTTGTTTTTTATTGTTATGTTGTAGGAGTTCTTTGCATATTCTGGATATTTTAGGGGGTTAATATATTATTAGGGCAAAAATATATTTTCCTTTCTGTAGGCTGCCTTTTCACTCTGTTGTTTCATGTTTGACAATATTTCACACTGATTTGTGAGTCAGAACATTCATTCACAATGTTTGCTGTGCAGAACACTGGCAGGTTTTGCACAGAGGTGTGATACAATTGGAATTATCTTCATTCTGTCAAGATCATTCTGACTGCTGGATGGAAAATGACTGTAGGGGGGCAAATGGGGAAGCATGGAGATGAATTAGAAGATAATGGTGACTTGGACTAGGCTGGTGGTAGTGGAGACAAAGAGGACAGGTCTGGATACAGAAGGAAGAAATCAAGGACGACTTCTAGATTTTAGGCTTCAGAAATCAGGGAGATAGTAGTGCCATTTACTGAAAAGATGAAAAAGAACAAAGGCAACAGAGGTGGCATCCCTAAGGTTCTGCCTTTGGTCCTCTTCTCTTACTACTTATTTCCTTGGTATAATGAAACTCATACAGTCCTGTGGTTTTAAACATGATCTACAGGGTAACGACTCTCAAATTTCTGTCTCCAGCCTGGACTTCTTTCCAGATTCCAGACTTGTACATCCAACTGCCTATTCAAAATCTTTACTTGGATATCACAAACTTAACATATCCAAAACTGAACTACTCATCTTCTCCAAACCTGCTCCACCCACAGTCTTTCCCACTGCAGTTAATGGCACTTTCATCCTTCTATTAAATAGTTGCTCAGGCAAAAAGCCTTGATTCACATTTTATATCCAAAGTGTCAGAAAACCATGCTGACTCTAACTTCAAAATATATTCAGAATCAAAAAATTTATCCTCATCTCCATTGCTGTGGCCCTGTACAAGCCACTGCCATTTCTCTGCATGTATTTCTGTAATCACTCTTCTTCTGTTGTTGAGACAGTCTCGCTCTGTCACCCAGGCTGGCGTGCAGTGGTGCAATCTCGGCTCACTGCAAGCTCTGCCTCCCGGGTTCACACCATTCTCTTGCCTCAGCCTCCTGAGTAGCTGGGACTACAGGCGCCCACCACCATGCCCGGTTAATTTTTTGTATTTTTAGTAGAGACAGGGTTTCACCATGTTGGCCAGGATGGTCTCGATCTCCTGACCTCATGATCCGCCTGTCTCAGCCTCCCAAAGTGCTGGAATTACAGGCGTGAGCCACTGTGCCAGGCCTCTGCAATCACTCTTAAGAGGTTCCCCTGTTCCTGCCCTTGCCCTTTTCCTCAACAGAGATGCCAGAGTAGTTCTGTTAAAATGCAAATCAGAAGTTATTTCTCTGTTCAAACCAGTTCAGAGACTCCCTGTATTTCACTCAGACTAAAGGCCAAAGTCTTTTCAGTGGCCTAAGGCCCTGTATGATTTGACCCCCATCACCCAGCCTTCCTTCCTAAACCTCCTTTTATACTCTCCCCATCATTGGCTCTGCACCAGACACACGGCCTCCTTGCTGTTCACTGGATACTCTTAAGTACCTCCTGACTTTGCTCTACTTGTTCCCTTTGCTGGAATGCTCTTCCCCCGGATATCCTTACTACTTGATTAACTCCCTCAACTCCAGCTCTTCACTCCAGTTTCAACCTGACAATGAAGTCAGGTCATCCTGACCTCCCCATTTGAAGTTGCTACTTTACATCTCTCCATCACTATCCCCAAGCCCATCCCACCAGCACTCCCAGTTCCTCTTACCCTTTTTCTACCTTGTTGCTTTTTCTACAACACTTAACAATTCACCTATGATGTTTATTATTTACTGCCTGTTTCTCCCTGCCAGATTATAAACAACACAAAGGCAAAGATCTTTGTTATGCCCATTGATGGACATTCCAAGCACTAAAACAGTACCTGCCACATAGTAGCCCTTCAATAAATATATGTTAAATGAATAAAAGGAGGTTGGAGCAATGGGAAATTAAGATGTTTGTTTTCAATGCATTAAGTTTGAAATGCCCATTGAATATCCATATGGGGATGTCAAACAGACTTTGTCTTCTCAGAATATTTGCAGGTTTATAACTACCATAAGCCTAGTAACTTGGTCTTAACCTTGTTTCCTAGGGCAAGGCAACCTTTTAGCTTTCCCTTATTCACCTTGAGTCTGGCAGGAAATGGGTAAGATGCTGATTTTCCTATCCCTAGCAAGTCGTATTTAGTCATTAGGTGATATTAGTCACCTTTAGTCACTGCTGACCTATAATCATCTTTGGTAACTTTCACTTGTACATATACACGTAAACACACACGTGCATTCATTGTACATAATATTTATTGAAAATCTTTTCCAATTTTTACTACTACATTGGTCACAATACAATGGTCGTTGTGTGTAAGGCATTATACTAAGATTATTGGGAATTATAAACAAGAGATTACTTCCATCCAGAGTTTAGAGTCTTGGTAAGGAAGCAAAACAGAGAACACATAAAAATAACAATTTCAGTTGCTTCCAAGATGGCCATATAGGAACAGCTCCGGTCTGCAGCAACCAGTGAGATCGACAAGATTGACACAGAAGAGGGGTAGATCTCTGCATTTCCAGCTGAGGTACCTGGTTCATCTCATCGGGACTGGTTGAACAGTGGATGCAGCCCAGGGAGGGCGAGCCGAAGCAGGGAGGGGTGTTGCCTTACCCGGGAAGTGCAAGGGGTCGGGGGATTTCCCTTTCCTAGCCAAGGGAAGCTGTGACAGACTGTACCTGGAAAAACAGTGCTCTTCAGCACAAATACTGCACTTTTCCCATGGTCTTAGCAACCAGAAAACCAGGAGATTACCTCCTGTGCCTGGCTCAGCGGGTCCCATGCCCACGGAGCCTTGCTCACTGCTACTGCAGCAGTCTGAGATTAACCTGGGAGGCTGCAGCCTCACAGGGGAAGGGGTGTCTGCCATTGCTGAGGCTTGAGTAGGTAAACAAAGCAGCCGGGAAGCTCGAACTAAGCAGAGCCCACTGCAGCTCAGCAAGGCCTACTGCCTCTATAGATTCCACCTCTGTGGGCAGGGCACAGCTGAAAAAAGGGCAGCAGACAACCTCTGCAGATTTAAACGTCTCTGACTGACAGCTCTGAAGAGAGCAGTGGTTCTCCCAGCATGGCATTCAAGCTCTGAGAACAAACAGAGTGCCTCTTCAAGTGGGTCCCTGATCCCCATGTAGCCTGACTGGGAGACACCTCCCAGTAGGGGCCAACAGATACCTCATACAGTTGGGTGCCCCTCTGGGATGAAGCTTCCAGAGGAAGGATCAGGCAGCAATATTTGCTGTTCTGTAATACTTGCTGTTCTGCAGCCTCCACTGGTGACACCTAGGCAAACAGGGTCTGGAGTGAACCTCCAGCAAATTCCAACAGACCTGCAGCTGAGGGGCCTGTTAGAAGGAAAACTAACAAACAGGAAGGAATAGCATCAACATCAGCAAAAAGGATATCCACACCAAAACCCCATCTGTAGGTCACCAACATCAAAGACCAAAGGTAGATAAAACCACAAAGATAGGGAGAAACCAGACCTGAAAAGCTAAAAATTCCAAAAACCAGAGCACCTCTTCTCCTGCAAAGGATCACAGCCCCTTGCCAGCAACAGAACAAAACTGGATGGAGAACGACTTTGCCTAGTTGACAGAAGTAGGTTTCTGAAGGTCAGTAATAACAAACCCATCGCAAGGAAGCTAAAAACCTTGAAAAAAGGTTAGACGAATGGCTAACTAGAATAAACAGTGTAGAGAAGACCTTAAATGACCTGACAGAGCTGAAAACCACAGCACAAGAACTTCATGACACATGCACAAGCTTCAACAGCCAATTTGATCAAGCGGAAAAAAGGGTATCAGTGATTGAAGATCAAATTAATTAAATAAAGTGAGAACAAGATTAGAGAAAAAAGAGTAAAAATAAACGAACAAAGCCTCCAAGAAATATGGGACTATGTAAAAAGACCAAATCTACGTTTGACTGGTGTACCTGAAAGTGATGGGGAGAATGAAACCAAGTTAGAAAACACTCTTCAGGATATTATCCAGGAGAACTTCCGCAACCTAGCAAGGCAGGCCAATATTCAAATTCAGGAAATACAGAGAACACCACAAAGATACTCCTCAAGAAGAGCAATCCCAAGACACATAACTGCCAGATTCACCAAGGTTGAAATGAAGGAAAAAATGGTAAGGGCAGCCAGAGAGAACGGTCAGGTTACCCACAAAGGAAAGCCCATGAGACTAACAGCAGATCTCTCATCAGAAACCCTACAAGCCAGAAGAGAGTAGGGGCCAATATTCAACATTCTTAAAAAAAAGAATTTTCAATCCAGAATTTCATATCCAGCCAAACTAACCTTTAAGTGAAGGACAAATAAAATCCTTTACAGACAAGTAAATGCTGAGAGATTTTGTCACCACCAGGCCTGCCTTACAAGAGCTCCTAAAGGAAGCACTAAACATGGAAAGGAACAACCAGTACCAGCCACTGCAAAAACATGCCAAATTGCAAAGACCATTGATGCTATGAAGAAACTGCATCAATTAACAGGCAAAATAACCAGGTAACATCATAATGACAGGATCAAATTCACACATAACAATATTAACCTTAAATGTAAATGGGCTAAATGCTCCAATTAAAAGACACAGACTGGCAAATTGGATAGAGTCAAGACCCATCGGTGTGCTGTATTCAGGAGACCCATCTCACATGCAGAGACACACATAGGCTCAAAATAAAGGGATGGAGGAAGATCTACCAAGCAAATGGAAAACAAAAAAAGGCAAGGGTTGCAATCCTAGTCTCTGATAAAACAGACTTTAAACCAACAAAGATCAAAAGAGACAAAGAAGGCCATTACATAATGGTAAAGGGATTAATTCACCAAGAAGAGCTAACTATCCTAAATATATATGCACCCAACACAGGAGCACCCAGATTCATAAAGCAAGTCCTCAGAGACCTACAAAGAGACTTAGACTCCCACACAATAATAATGGAAGAGTTTAACACCCCACTGTCAATATTAGACAGATCAACGAGACAGAAGGTTAACAAGGATATCCAGGACTTGAACTCAGCTCTGCACCAAGTGAACCTAATAGACATCTACAGAACTCTCCACCCCAAATGAACAGAACATACATTCTTCTCAGCATCACATCGCACTTATTCGAAAATTGACCACATAATTGGAAGTAAAACACTTCTCAACAAATGTAAAAGAACAGAAATCACAACAAACTGTCTCTCAGGCCACAGTGCGATCAAATTAGAATTCAAGATTAAGAAACTCACTCAAAACTGCACAAATACATGGAAACTGAACAACCAGCCCCTGAATGACTACTGGGTATATAATGAAATGAAAGAAGAAATAAAGATGTTCTTTGAAACCAATGAGAACAAAGACACAGCATACCAGAATCTCTGTGACACATTTAAAGCAGTGTGTAGAGGGAAATTTATATAGCACTAAATGCCCACAAGAGAAAGTGGGAAAGATCTAAAATTAACACCCTAACATCACAATTAAAAGAACTAGAGAAGCAAGAGCAAACACATTCAAAAGCTAGCAGAAGGCAAGAAATAACTAAGATCAGAGCAGAACTGAAGGAGATAGAGACACAAAAAACCCTTTAAACAAATCAATGAATTCAGGAGTTGGTTTTTTGAAAAGATCAACAAAATTGATAGACCGCTAGCAAGACTAATAAAAAGGAAAAGAGAGAAGAATCAAATAGACACAATAAAAAATGATAAAGGGGATATCACCACCGATCCCACAGAAATACAAACTACCATCAAAGAATACTATAAACCCCTCTACACAAATACACTAGAAAATCTAGAAGAAATGGATAAATTTCTGGACATATACACATACACCCTACCAAGACTAAACCAGGAAGAAGTTGAATCTCTGAATAGACCAATAACAGGTTGTGAAATTGAGGCAATAATTGCCTACCAACCAAATAAAGTCCGTGACCAGAGGGATTCACAGCAGAATTCTACCAGAGGTACAAAGAGGAGCTGCTGGTACCATTCCTTCTGAAACTATTCCAATCAGTAGAAAAAAAGGGAATCCTCCCTAACTCATTTTATGATGCCAGCATCATCCTGATACCAAAGCCTGGCAGAGACGCAGCAAAAAAAGAGAATTTTATACCAATATCCCTAATGAACATCGATGCAAAAATCCTCAATAAAATAATGGAAAACTGAATCCAGCAAGCACATCAAAAAGCTTATCTACTACGATCAAGTCAGCTTCATCCCTGGGATGCAAGGCTGGTTCAACATATGCAAATCAGTAAGCGTAACCCATCACATAAACAGAACCAATGACAAAAACCACATGATTATCTCAATAGATACAGAAAAGGCCTTTGACAAAATTCAACAGTCCTTCATGCTAAAAACTCTCAATAAACTAGGTATTGATGGAATGTATCTCAAAATAATAAGACTTATTTATGACAAACTCAACAGCCAATATCATACTGAATGGGCAAAAATTGAAAGCATTCCCTTTGAAAACCAGCACAAGACAAGGATGCCCCCTCTCACCACTCCTATTTAACATAGTGTTGGAAGTTCTGGCCAGGGCAATCAGGCAAGAGAAAGAAAGGGTATTCAATTAGAAAAAGAGGAAGTCAAATTGTCCCTGTTTGCAGATGGCATGATTGTATATTTAGAAAACCCCATCATCTCAGCCCAAAGTCTCCTTAAGCTGATAAGCAACTTTAGCAAAGTCTCAGGATACAAAATTAATGTGCAAAACTCACAAGCATTCCTATACACCAATAACAGACAAACAGAGAGCCAAATCATGAGTGAACTCCCATTCACAATTGCTGCAAAGCGAATAAGATACCTAGGAATCCAACTTACAAGGGATGTGAAAGACCTCTTCAAGGAGAACTACAAACCACTGCTTAACAAAATAAAAGAGGACACAAACAAATGGAAGAACATTCCATGCTCATGGATAGGAAGAATCAATATCATGGAAATGGCCATTACAGCCCGAAATAATTTATAGATTCAATGCCATCTCCATCAAGTTACCAATGACTTTCTTCACACAATTGGAAAAAACTACTTTAAAGTTCATAGGGAACCAAAAAAGAGGCCGCATTGCCAAGACAATCCTAAGCCAAAAGAACAAAGCTGGAGGCATCACACTACCTGACTTCAAACTATACTACAAAGCTACAGTAACCAAAACAGCATGGTACTGGTACCAAAACAGATATATAGACCAATGGAACAGAACAGAGGCCTCAGAAATAACACCACACATCTACAACCATCTGATCCTTGACAAACCTGACAAAAACAAGAAATGGGGAAAGGATTCCCTATTCAATAAATGGTGCTGCAAAAACTGGCTAGCCATATGTAGAAAGCTGAAACTGGATCCCTTCCTTACACCTTATACAAAAATTAACTCAAGATGTTTTAAAGACTTAAATGTAAGACCTAAAACCATAAAAACACCAGAAGAAAACCTAAGCAATACCATTCAGGGCATAAGCATGGACAAAGACTTCATGACTAAAACATCAAAAGCAATGGCAACAAAAGCCAAAATAGACAAATGAGATCTAATTAAACTAAAGAGCTTCTGCACAGCAAAAGAAACTACCATCAGAGTGAACAGGCAACCTACAGAATGAGAGAAAATTTTTGCAATCTACGCATCTGACAAAGGGCTAATATCCAGGATCTACAAAGAACTTAAATTTACAAGAAAAAAACAAACAACCCCATCAAAAAGTGGGCAAAGGATATGAACAGACACTTCTCAAAAGAAGACATTTATGCAGTCAACAGACACATGAAAAAATGCTCATCATCACTGGTCATCAGAGAAATGCAAATCAAAACCACAATGAGATACCATCTCACACCAGTTAGAATGGTAATCATTAAAAAGCCAGGAAACAACAGATATTGGAGAGGATGTAGAGAAGCAGGAAAGCTTTTACACTGTTGATGGGAGTGTAAATTAGTTCAACCATTGTGGAAGACAGTGTGGCGATTCCTCAAGGATCTAGAACTAGAAATACCATTTGACCCAGCGATCCTATACTGGATATATACCCAAAGGATTATAAATCATGATACTATAAAGACACATGCACATGTATGTTTATTGCAGCACTATTCTCAATAGCAAAGACTTCGAGCCAACCCAAATGTCCATCAATGATAGACTGGATTAAGAAAATGTGGCACATATACACCATGGAATACAATGCAGCCATAAAAAAGGATGAGTTCATGTCTTTTTCAGGGACATGGATGAAGCTGGAAACTATCACATTCTCAGCAAACTATCACAAGGACAAAAAACCAAACACCGCATGTTCTCACTCATAGGTAAGAACTGAACAATGAGAATACAAGGGCACAGGGCAGGGAATATCATACACCAGGGCCTGTCAGCGGGTGGGGGACTGGGGGAGGGATAGCATTAGGAGAAATACCTAATGTAAATGATGAGTTGATGGGTGCAGCAAACCAATGTGACACATGTATACCATGTAACAAACCTGCACATTGTGTACATGTACCCTAGAACTTAAAGTATAATAAAAAAAAAAAGAAAAGAAAAAGAAAAAATAATAATAACAATTTCAGCACCATATAAATGTAAACTAATCTAAGGGGTTTTTTTGCATATGTAAAATTTAATAGCTGTGTTAATTTGCAAACACAGGCAACTCACACTTTCATTATGCCAGAAGGCAATGACGTAGAGTAACACTATAATCCCCAGGCTGGAATCCTAGCATTCTTTTGTCTATCCCTTAATTGTCCTATTTTAGTAGCAATTTAAGAAATACTAGCTAAGACCCAGCAAGAAGATCACGTAACATTTTAGAGTGTTACCTAATCAGGTTTTTAAAAGTAACTTTAATAGGACTATAACTTGCCAATTCCATCTAATGACACATACAAATATATCCCCCAGACAGCAAGTAGGAAGGAAGGACAAAAATCATTTTAAAATAAGACTTAATTCCAAGAGAAGAAAATACAATTAGCATCCTTAGTCTGACAGAGCATACAATATAAATATTGACTTTTTAATACATAGCTCTACAAACAATCACTAAAAGTCAGATTAAGGGGACAAGCCTCTTTTATTTTAGGTCTTATAGATTTGATTTTAATATTAGCTTCACAGTGTAGAATCTAATGGAAATAGAAAATAATCAGTCAAATCCTGACATATATTCCCCAAATTTTTCTTTGATAAGACCATATTTAAGTTAAATAAAAGTCATGTTAAATGATACTGGAAATAAAAAGATGACTACTTAAAAACAATATAAAAATCAATATTTTTTCTGTATTTCAGCAATAGTCAGCAAATATAATTTTTAAAAAGTTCCCAGCAACAAAATCCACAAAATGTTTAGGATGAAGTATAACAAAATGCATAATATAAATCAATATTATAAAATGTTACTGAGGGATGTAGGAGATTTTAGTAAAGTGTTATCATGACTCTAGATAGGAGGCTTATAAAAATATCAAATTCCCCCAAATTAATTTATAAATATTATGAAAACATAGATTTTTTTGTTGCAACTGGACATAATGATCTAGAAGTTAAACTGTACCAGTAACTTTGTGAATTTCTGAGAAATGGCTGAGAATATCCCCAAAAAAATTAAAAAATAAGAGTGGTAAGAGGGAACCTGCATTGCCATATTACTAAAGTACATATAATAAAACTATACTTACTAAACCAGTTCATTTCATGAAAATAAAGAGACCAACGGGACAACATAGAAATCACAGTAACTGAAACAAAAGCATTTGGAATATGATCAAGATATTTAAAACCAATGGGGGAAAAATTAGGAACTCTTACATGGATAAAACTGGTTGACTAGGTTAACGAGGTGGCAAAAAATACTGGTGGAATTTTACATCATATTGTGAAAGGTATGCCAAACTCAACTCAATTCACTATGCCAAAAGAAAAAAATTAAGCTGAAAGCTGACTCATGCAAGAAGCTGCCTTTCCTTTTGTTCCTAGCCAGATAGCTACAGATAAAGGGGTAGATATCTCCACAGGTAGCTCTTTCATGTTCACCTTATCTTATGAGAAGTGCTCATTTACTGAGCATGAGATGAATATATAACTGACTATGCCTCCAACTGCTCCTTTTCTCTTGCAATATGTGGATGCCCATACCTTTCCTCTTTCCCCTCCAGTTCACTTTTCCCCTTTAAATAATGAAGCCCTCAAAAATCATCTTTGGAGAAAGGCAAAGACCACAGACTGTTTCTGTGACTGTGTTTATGTCTTCCGGGCATGTCCTTAACCTTGGCAAAATAAACTTCTAAATTGATTGAGACCCATCTTAGAGATAGCTACTTTTTGGTTTACAGTATCGTACCAAGTAAACTCTTTAATGCATATGGAATTTAACATAAATATGAAGCCATTAACAAAACCAGCAGCCAACATAAATGTTTTTACTCTCTCAGAATAGGGAAAGCCCTTCTAAGTATGACAACAAAGTAGTATAAAACCATGAGAGGAATAGATTAATAGATTTAACTATCTAAAAGATTTAACTACCTAACAGATTCGACTACTGAAAAGCTAGCAAAATATCTGTTGGCCAAAAAGCTGTCATAAGAAATTTTAAAGAAAATGAAAGATGAAGCATCTTTCATTAAAAAGAAAGAAAAAAAAAGATGACAAAGGATTACAGAACATTTCTGGGTGAATATTTAGTAATATGGATATAAAATCTTTAAAATAGGTATGACCTCAACACAGAAATTCCTTTTCTAGAAATTTATTCCAAGATAGCTATAAGGATGAGGACTATAGTATTCAAATTGAAAGAGCATAAAACTGGAAGCAATCTTAATGTTCAAAAATGAAGGACCAGTTTAGTAAATTATGATATAAAATGGGCTACTATGCAGCCATTTAAATTACTGCAGACATACATTTATTGTCACGATATTTGCCATGCATCAAAAAAGGTTATAAAATGGAATATACAAGGCAAATATTTTTGCATGATACTTTAAATTTTATTCTTCTTTGAAGCATATAGAGCTTCTTAAATAATTTCCTTTCACTTAAGTATTAAGTAAATGATTCAAAACAATTTTGACAATCTTTCTAGTTAACATGGTGCTTTAAAGCTTTTTTAAAAGTCAAGTTTACAGAAGTATAATAATTTATATGCTATAAAATTCATCCCATTTACATGTACAGTGCAATGTATACAGTCACATTAACTACCACCACAATAAAAATACAGAACATTTCTATGTCCCAGAAAGCTCCCAGACCCTGGGCGACCATTAATCTAATTTCTTTCCCTATATTTCTGCCTTCTCTAGAATGTCGTATAAATAAAATTATATAGTATATAGCTTTTTGTATTAGGCTTCTTTCACTTAGCATAATGCTTTTGAGACTCCTCTATATTGTTCATATATAAATTGTCCATTATATTACTAAGTATTCTACTGAATAAAAGTAGTTCAATTTGCTTATCTGTTCACCATGTGGTGGTTATTTCAGTTGTTTCTTGTTTTTTGGTGATTAAAGATGTGCATAGATTTAATGTGGGCATATGTTTTCCTATCTTTTGGGTAAATATCTAGAGGTGGCACAGATGGATCTTATAGTAAGTTTAACTTTGCAAGAAATTGTTTTCCAAAGTGGTTGCACCATGTTCATATTACCACCAGCAATGTATCCATGTTTTAGTTGTTCTGCATCATCACCTAACAAGTTGCTCATGCAACTGGAAAGTCTTTTAAATTTTAAGCATTCTAGTGGAAGTGGGGTGGCATCTAACTGTGGTTTTAATTTGTATTTCGCTGATAACAAATGATATTGCACATCCTTTCTTTCCCATGAAAGGCGATCTTTCAAGTCTTTATTTTCTATACTAGAAGACCCTGGAAGCCAGAGACTTTAATGAGATGGCAGATATGAGGGAATGTGGGAAAGGGATCCCATAAAATTGTCTATGACCACCTGGATCATCTCTAAACTGCACATGTACAGGTCTGACCTTAAACAGCACACCAAAAGCACTGAGAACTGAACTACAAAACAGGTTACTGCCCAGCACCCAGACTGGCCCCTGAGTGGTGCACATACAGTATGGATATGAACAGCACTATAAAGGCTTTGAAAACTGAACTGACATTGGAATCATAGCTTATATAAGGCGAGTCAAAACTTGCAGCTGAACCTAACTGGGTAATTCCCTGGTAGCACAAACAGACAACTATTATTATTTTTATTTTATTTTTTTTGAGACGGAGTTTTGCTATTATTGCCTAGGCGGGAGTGCAATGGCACGATCTCGGCTCACCACAACCTCCGCCTCCCAGGTTCAAGCGACTCTCCTGCCTCAGCCTCTTGAGTACCTGGGATTACAGGCATGCGCCACCATGCCCAGCTAATTTTGTATTTTTAGTAGAGATGGGGTTTCTCCATGTTGGTTAGGCTGGTCTTGAATTCTTGACCTCAGGTGACCCACCCGCCTCAGCCTCCCAAAGTGCTGGGATTACAGGTGTGAGCCACTGCGCCCAGCCAGCAAGTATTATTTTTTAATAGGACTTAAACAAGACCCAGATCTCATAGCATAAGATTCAAAATGTTCAGGACATAATCCAAAATTATTTGACATTCAAAGAACCAGTAAAAGCTCAATAAATTATAAAGAAAAAAAGTCAACAGACACCATCCAAGATGACCCAGATGCTGGAATTATCAGACTAACCTTAAAACAGTTATTATAACCATGTTCCAAGGAAGTAAGGTTTTCGTTTTGTTTTGGTTTGTTTTTTTTTGAGACAGAGTCTCGCTCTGTCGCCCAGTTGAGTGCAGTGGCACGATCTTGGTTCACTGCAACCTCTGCCCGTCAGGTTCAAGCAATTCTCGTCCCTCAGCCTTCTGAGTAGCTGGGATTACAGGTGTGCGCCACCAAGTCTGGCTAATTTTTGTATTTTTAGTAGAGACAGGGTTTCACCATATTGGCCAGGCTGGTCTCTAACTCCTGACCTCAAGTAATCCACCCACCTTGGCCTCTCGAATTGCTGGGATTACAGGTATGAACCATCACGCCCAGCATCCCAAGGAAGTAAGATTAAACAATCTTAAAGTAAAAGAAAGATACCAAACACACAAAAAAGAAAAAAGCAGAAATTTCAGAATTTCAGAAAAATACAATAACTCAATTAAAAAAATAAACTGAATGGGTTTAATGGAAGAATGGAAATGACAGGAAAAAGTGAGTTATCTTGAAGATGGGTAAGTAGGAATTGCCTTATGAATAACAGAGAAAGAAGAAAAAAAGATCTGAAAAAAAGAAGAAACACAAAATTTTAAGAACAATACCAAAAGGCCTAACACTGTCATCACTGGAGTCTCAGGAGAGAAAATAATATGGTGCCATGCTATTTAAAAAAAAAAAAAAAAAAATTGAAATAATGGCTAGAAACATCATAAATTTGGCAAAAGACAAAAACTTACATTTCAAGAAGCTCAGCAAATCTCAAACACGATTAAGTGCAAAAAAATCCATGCATGGGTATTTTATAATCAAACTGCTGAAAACCAAAGAGAAAAAGTCAGATGGGCACAATGGCTCATGCCTATAATCTCAACACTTTGGGAGACTGAGGCACATGGATCACTTGAGCCCAGGAGTTTGAGACCAGCTGGGGCAACATGTTGAAAACCTGTCTCTACAAAAAATACAAAAAAACAAGCCAGGTGTGGTGACGCGTGCCTGTAGTCCCAGCTGCTTAGGAGGCTGAGGCAAGAAAATAGCTTGAGCCTGGGAGGCAGAGGTTGCAGTGAGCCATGACCGCACCACTGCACTCCAGCCTGGGTAACAGAGCCAAACTCTGTCTCACAATAATAATAACAGGAATAGGAAGAGGAAGAGGAGGAAGAGGAAGAAGAATAAGAAGAAGAGGAAGAAGAAGAGGAGGAAGAAGAGGAAGAAAAAGTGGAGGAAGAACAAGAGGAGGAGGAACACAAAGAGGAAGAGGAGGAAGAAGAACAAGAGGAAGAGGAGGAAGAAGAGGAAGAGGAAGAAGAGGAGGAAGAGGAAGGAAGGAAGAGAAGAAAGAGGAGGAAGAGAAGGAGGAAGCAGAAGTAGCAGCAGTAGCAGCAGCAGCAGCAGCAGCAGCAATAAAATAAAGTCTTGAAAGTGGCCATAGAGAAATGATGTGTGTACAAAGGGGAAGAAAAATTCAAATGACTGAATTTCTCAGCAGAAGCCGTGGAGACCAGAAGGCAATGGCACAAAATTATTAAAGCACTCTAAAAAACAAACAGCTAAGACAAACTACCAATCCACAACCCAGAATTTTATATCCAATAAAAATGTCCTTCAAGAATGATGGCAAGGCCAGGCACAGTGGCTCACGCATGTAATCCCAGCACTTTGGGAGGCCGAGACGGTAGATCATGAGGTCAGGAGATCGAGACCATCCTGGCTAACACGGTGAAACCCTGTCTCTACTAAAAATACAAAAAAAAAAAAAAAAAAAATTAGGCAGGTCCCGTGGTGGCCGGCGCCTGTAGTCCCAGCTACTCGGGAGGCTGAGGCAGGAGAATGGCGTGAACCCGTGAGGTGGAGTTTGCAGTGAGCCGAGATCGCACCACTCCACTCCAGCCTGGGTGACAGAGCGAGACTCCATCTCAAAAAAAAAAAAAAAGAATGATGGCAAAACACACATTCTCAGAGATGGAAAACTAAGAGAATCCATTACAAGCAGACTTGCTTTAAAAGAAACGCTAAAGAAAGTTCTTCAGGCAGAAGAGAAATTATACCACAGAGAAAGTTAGAACTTCAGGAATGAATGAAAAGCAACAGAAATGGTAAATACAATTATCTATTTTTCTCCCCTTAAGTCCCTTAGACTGTGTTTGACAGTTGAAAATAAAAATTATAACATTGTCTAGTGGGGTTTTTAATGCAGCATATATATATATATAAGTTAAGTACAACATAAAAGGGGAGGATAAAGGGTATAGTGGGTAGGTTTGCACATTCCTTTTGAAGTAAAATATTAATTTTAGGTAGAACTGTGAAAAGTTAAGTAAGTAAACTGCATTTACTAGAGCAACTAAACAGATACAGTTTAAAAACACAATCCAATAGAAGGCAGGAAAAGGGAAGCAGTGGGATTAAAATGAGAGAGGCAAACTGAAAAATTAGAAAGTAGACCTAAATCCAAACATACCAATAATTACATTCAGTGTAAATGGTGCAACCACACCAACTAAAAGACAGGAATTGTAAAACTGAGTTTAAAAACAAGACCCAACTCTATGCCGTCTATGCAATTACAAGAAACACACTTTATTTACTTATTTTTTATTTATTTATTTTTTGAGACAGAGTCTCACTCTGTTACCCAGGTTGGAGTACAGTGGTACGATCTTGGCTTATCATAACCTCTGCCTCCCAGGTTCCTAAGCACTTCCTGCCTCAGCCTCTTGAGTAGCTGGGATTACAGGTGCCTGCCACCACATCCAGCTAATTTTTGTATTTTTAGTAGAGACAGGGTTTCACCATTTTGGCCAGGCTGGTCTTGAACTCCTGACCTCAAGAGATCCACCTGCCTCAGCCTCCCAAAGTGCTGGGATTACAGACATGAGCCACCGCATCAGGTCAGAAACTCACTTTTAATATAATGGTACAGGTAAGTTAAAAGAATGGAAAAAAATATACCATACACACACACAAATCAAAAGAAAGATGGAGTAGCTATATGACTATCAGGTAAAACAGACTTCAGAGCAAGGAAATATGCCAGAGATAAAGAGGGACATTACATAATGATAAAAGGGTAGATTCACCAAAACGACATAATTCTAGCTGTGCATGCAATGATCAGAACTTTGAAATATATGAAACAAAAATTTATAGAACTAAAAGGAAAAATGGGTAAATCCACAATTTTGGTTGCACATTTCAACATTCTTCTCTCAGTAATCAGCAGAAAAGACAATCAGCAAAGAATAGACAAAAATGTAATAACACTATCAACTAACTAGATCCGTAAATGATATTTATACGATACCCCACCCAACAATGGCAGAATACACATGCTTTTCAAGTACACATGGAACATGCATCAAGTCAGACCATATCCTAGGTCAAACTTAACATATTTAAAAGAACTAAATCATACAAAGGGTGTTCTCTGACCACGATGGAATTACAATGAAATCAATAACATAAATATATTATAAAAGATTTATCTCTGTCTTGATACAATCTCATAAAAGTAAAGCATGTTTCCTCTGAGTCTATAATAATGACCTGTTTTCAGAAGGCAATTAATGAAGTATGATGTCTACCTTTATCTTCTTTCAACTCGTAAATGTCAGAAGAGTAGCAAACTAATTTTTATTTCATAAGACAAAAAAGATAAACTATCCTAGCATTAGAATATCAAAACGTCTTTATTCACCAACTTCAAGTTTTGGTTTAGGAATTTTTTTAAATTATTTTAAAACATGGAACCGAATGGGGACATTAAGTTATGAATAATTTAAGAATTTTTTGTGAGATGTCACAGATAGGCATTATTTGCCATCTATGTTAAACTTAACATTTATTTTTCTGAAACCAAATATCAAAGACTATATAAGTAATCCTAACTAAGTAGCTGGTTTAGGTTTGTTGTCTTAATTTTTTTTTTTTTCCTCAACACAAAACCTACTTACCCAAAGCTAGAGTTCACCTGAACAGGGAGCAGCCACTGATCTGTAGATAGGCCTGACATTAATAACAGCTGCAGCTACTGCCAGATTCAGTTAATATTTTTGCTTATCTTTTTAAGTTGGTATGTCATTTGGCTCAACAAAGATTAAAGGAGAAATGTCAGGTTTCAGAATATCTTTATTCAGCCAAAGCAAATTTTAATTTTGGAAGTAAAACATTCAGTTATAGGCACACTTCAAAGCAATAAAGCACTTTAATAGTATAAATGATCTGCAATTTATCCTACTTATTAACAATTATAAATAAGCAAGTTTCTATTATTCTATTTATATTATTAGTGTCTCAGGGGGCTATATAAACCAATGATCTTCAATTTGTTTGCTAATACTAAAATAACTGAAAAAATATGCAACACTTCACAAATGTTTAAGTTGGTATTCACAAGTTTTCATCTTAAGTTTAAATAGTTGTAAACAAAGGAATATCCTGCACAATGTACATTTTTCTTTCTTCTTTTTTTTTTTTTTGTAGAGACAGTGTCTCACTATTTTGCCCAGGCTGGCCTCGAACTCCTGGGCAAAAAGCAATCCTCCCACCTTGGCCTCCTAAAGTGCTGGAATTATACCGTATGAACCACTGCACCAAGTCCAATTTTTTTTAAATAAAACTTTTATATTATTATTTTAAATATATCCAAATAAAAATGCCAGAGATTTGATTTCTAGAAATACCTATTTAAAAGCTGCCTGAACATGCGTCTTTAAGGAATTTTATATCTTCCTTTTTTTTTTTTTTTTTTTTGAGACAAGAGTCTTGCTCTGTCACCCAGGCTGCATTGGAGTGGCGCAGTCACAGCTCACTGCAGCCTTGCCCTCCAGGCTCAAGTTATCCTCCCACCTCAGCCTTCTGAGAAGACAGGACTACAGATGTGCACCACCATGCCCGGCTAATTTTTTATCTTTACTTTTTGTAGAGACATATCTCACTATGTTGCGCAGGCTGGTCTTGAAATCCTCAGCTCAACTAATCCCTCTGCATCGGCCTCCCAAAGTGCTGGGATTACAGGCGTGAGCCACCATACCCAGTCACATCTTCCCGTTTTCTCTTTGAACTTTTTTTCCATTCCACTTCCTCCACAGAATGCTATTTGAATGTGATATACCTGCATGCTTGAGAGTCTTTCGCCAATCACTCTACAACACTTCAATTGGAAATTTTTCTTAATTTCCAATGACTATAATGCTCTAAGTATTAAATCTGTGTCCTCTAAATTGAATTATTACAATAGTCACTAGCACATAATTTATCAAAAAGGCATAGTTTTATTACAAATTTTGGTAAATAATAAAATAATAAATATAAGAAATAATTACTGAAAATATATGAAAATATATCTTTCAAAGAAAAATTGGGGGTGATGCTTTTATGGTACCATTTAACCATTAAAGTAATCACCAAATTGTCCCTTTTGTTTTAGTGCCCTGGAAGTTTGTAAAACTCTGAGGCAAAACACCATAATGTGATTCAGATGAGTGGAAAAGTATGCCTGTCTTCGGTCAATTGGGAGAAAAGAATATGAGATAGAACCTCCACAGCAAGTATCTTTCTCAGGCAGATTAATTTTAGGAAATAATAGGTATGAAAATTGAGATCTAAAAATTAATTCTTTTTCTGAGACAGGGCCTTGCTTCATTGCCCTGCTAGAGTGCAGCAGCATGATCACAGCTCACTGTAGCCTCAAACTCTTGGGCTCAAGAAATCTTCTCACCTCAGCTTCCCAAATAGCTGGGACTACAGGTGCACACCACCATGCCTGGCTAATTTTTTTTTTTTTTTTTGTAGAGATAGGGTCTTGCTTTGTTGCCCAGGCTGGCCTTAAACTCTTGGCATCAATCGATCCCCCTCCCTGGCCTCCCAAAATGTTGGGATTACAGGCGTGAGCCACTACACCCAGCCATGGAAATTAACTTCCTTAAAACTATCCAAACTAACTGGTCTCCCCCTCTCCCCATATGTACCTCAGCTTGAAAACCACTGACTTAGAGTATTTCTTCCACTCAAAGGGGGAATTGATAAAAAGTCAAAGGTATACAATTTGCTTTTAAACCTACCTTTTAATGCACTTTTCTATGCTCAGAAAAAAACTGAATAAAATGTACAATGAAACCTACCATTCCTGGCCAGGCATAGTGGCTCATGCTTGTAATCCCAACACTTTGGGAGGCTGAGGTGGACAGATCACTTGAGGTCAGGAATTCGAGACCAGCCTGGCCAGCATGGTGAAATCCTGTCTCTATCAAAAAATACTAACAAAAATTAGCCAGGCCTGGTAGCACATGCCTGTAGTCCTAGCTACTCAGGAGGCTGAGGGAGCAAAATCCTGTCGAAAGAGAAGAAAGGAAGAAAGGAAGAGGAAAGGAAAGAAAGAAACCTACCATTCATTTACCAGTATCAAAGAACAAGACTCAAAGTGTAACCATTAGGAATCTGTCAGTACTACCGCAAATTGTGATCACTACCAATGCTAATTGTTATGGGTAGCTAAATCTTCTGATCAAGTGATCTACTCATATCCATTAAACTCAATTGATTTGTAGCACAACAATCTTCATATGTTTAAAGATACCCAATCCATCTTTATTAGGAAACAAGTCTCTCATCACTGTTTTCACTACAGAAAATCTAGCTTTTAAAGGGAGGGGAGACTAATAAATTCAATCTTTCATTCAAAGATACTAAAGATTCACTTTTCTGTCTCAAACAGAAAGCCAATAGAAAAAATAGAGTCAATGCTTCAGTGTTAAGAAACACAGCAAGTTTTTTTGTTTTGTTTTTTTAACTTGCCTCTGCAGGCCAACTATAAAGTATCACACTGCATTACACAAGAACCCTATTAATCTTTTACAGGAAAACTACAACGTGTTTTTTTAAAATAGGAAAAGCATTTTAAAGTCTAGGAATATAGATAGACAATTTCTACCCTATATTTCCATTTTGAGCTTAATGATATTACTTTATTAAAACTACTTTGAAGGATAGTGAGAAATTCTCTCACGACTTTGAATTTCCTGAACAATTTTTTATAGGCAATAAGTGAGTTATTAAGTGATAATTTTGTACTTTCTGAGATATTTTTAAAAGCTAATGAGCATAATGTTCGTAAAAAATTTAAGGTAGAAAATCTGGGCCAAATGAATGGAAAAATCAGAGGTTGCCCTTAAAAAATTTCCCCAAATTCTGAATTTTTAAATTCAAGTTCACGTTGATCATATCTTAACTAACTGAACCTGGTCTTTGTATTCTGAGCAACCTATCCTGTGAAAATCTATTTCCGTCACCACTCCCACTGAATATATATTTGCTAATGATATGATTCTACAGAGTTAAACTAAATTACACAGTCCTGCATCTGTTTTCATTTTTGTCTAACTTGGTTAAGACTGTCTCCCACACAGCTCTTTGAATTGTATTTTCCCTTTTTTTTTTTAAATGTACTCTCCCATTCTCTACCACCTGAGTTAAACAGGAAACAAGGAAAAGGAAAAAAGTACATCCAATTTATACACATTAGATCTAAAGACCGGGGGCCAAATCCTAAAGGAGTGTTAGGTTCTCTTCATGCAGGGCTATTATCACATTACAAAGTACACAACTGCACTCCTCCTAAAGGTCAGTCTTTATATTAGGTTATGCTTCAGTTTACTAAAGCCAACTCATGACTCCAAGCAAATATACTGTTTTGGAGTATTGTTTTACCTTTTTGCTTTCCTTTTAAATTAGGCAGCACTCAGATTTTAAAAGAGAAAATAAAGGGAAGAAAAAGTCTCAACCAGCTCTTTAATGTGCAAGACCAAAAGCACTTTACTAATGTACATTTGATTATCAACTGTACCTTTAAAATATGATCAGGCTGAGAATTAATATCTGAATTGTTGGCATACCTTAAAGAAAACATCCCAGTACGAAATGTATTCACTTTGGAGGTTTAAAAAAAAAACAGCACACATCTGTTCATTTATATATATATGTTCTGGTTGAACTTCTAGCTCCATGCAATTAATTATGCCAGAAAACACTATCAATTCAATTTTCAAAATCATGTACACTGCCATATGCTTTCCAAATGTCTCAAAACTCCTAAATCTCTTTCTCATCTTGACCTCTCTCCCAAGCTGTAGAAACTATTTCCTAACTGCCCATTGGGTACTTGTGACTAGTACATCAAGTACTAATGTTTCCACTTTTCACTCCTCTTTCACCTGAACACACACACACACACACACACACACACACGTTCACTTGCTTGCTCTCTCTTTCTCTCTCCCAATCCCCACCATCCAATTAGTTTTTCCCACTCCCATTTCTTCTAATCCAGGCTCAAAGTTGTATCTTTGATATACTCTACTTGACATTCTGTTCTGCCATTTAAACAATGGTCAATTCTGCAATTCTTCTTGCATAATTTCTTATATATGTATCTTATATTCCCTTTTCATTCCCCTACATGCCCTCTAGGTAAAGCCCTTATCTCCAAAGAGACCTCATTCCAGATGACTGTAAACACCTCTCTAGTTTTCCCTCATCTAGGACTCTTTCCTGCCAATACATTTTGCACAAAGATAATTCCAAAACGAATAGCACTACACTGTTCTTATCATCAAATAATTCACACACTAACAGGAAACAAAAAACTATTAACAATATAAGTAGGTAAGTATTATACTGATGGTACTATATAAACAAAAAGCTCTCAAAGGCAGGATAGTGACAGTTATTACAGGAGATGTTTCAGAAGAGGTTACAGATAAACTGGTGAAAAGCGTTTCAGACAGAGAATAGCCTAACATGTGAAGGTTCACATTTGGGAAGGACAAGTAGTCTGGTGGCAGAGGAGAGGTAGGAGCTGAGGCTAAACTTACAGGCTTGAGTCAGACTGTGGGATCTTCGCTCCCATGCTAAGAAGTATTAGACTTGATCCTATGAACCCTGTATTATAAGCTTTTTTTTTTTTTTTGACACAGGTCTTGCCCTGTCAAAAAAAAAAAAAAAAAAAAAAAAAAGGCTGGAGTGCAGTGGCACAATCATAGCTCACTGCAGCCTCACATTCCTGGGCTCAAACTATTCTGCTGCCTAAGCCTCCCAAGTAGTTGTGACTACAGAAGTGCACCACCATGCCCCGCTAATTTTTGTATTTTTTTAGAGATGAGGTCTCACCACATTGCCCAGGTTGGTCTTGAACTCCCAGCCTCAAGCGATCCTCCTACTTCAGCCTCCCAAAGTGCTGGGATTACAAGTGCGCTCCAATGCTCCTGGGCCCAATTTACCTGTGTATCTTTGTTGTTTAGTTTTTAATATATAATCTTAATAACAAAGTAACACAAGCGCTAACAGAACTAGATGCATCTTCCCTAAGTGTGACAGTTGGTTTCTTAGTCATCCATAACTCAAATTAGTAAAAAGGCTCTGCAGGAAAATTAGATATAAGGACAGTATTCTGTACCTGTTCATTAGGTCAGATTGGTTTATTTATGTTATTCAAATCCACTGTATCCTTATTCACATTTTTGTGATCTAACAGTTATGATCTTTATGACCTAACAGTTCTGAAAGAGGCCTATTTTAAACTTCCTACAATATTTATGGATTTGTCTGTTTCTTAATATCAGATGTTGTATTTTTACATTTATACACTGTTCATCTTATTCTTTTTTGTTTTAGATTACAATTTTCTGGTGTTATATGGGTTAATTCATAATACCCTATTTAATGACACAGAAAATACTCCTCAAAAATAAGCTTTCTGGTCCATTTCTGGACCAAATCTAAACTTTCAACAGCATTGTTGAAAACAGGTGCATAATTATTTTCCCCATGCTCTTCCTTTTCCATCAACAATCTACTTCCAGTCAAACATACTTCAATATTTAAAGCACATTGCTACTGCTCAGTCTGACCTTCAAGAAGTTGATATTCACACAAAAAACTGAATTGGTTACATTATATGCTTTCTGGCCACATTTCATAACTCTGTCCATTGTATAAAAGGAGAGGGAAGAAAGTTTGATAAACCCACAGAACAGTTTCTTCTTCTTCCAGAGGAGAAAACAATCATAATTACTAGTTTGAAAAGGCTCAGCCTCAAGTTTATAGTGACTTAAGAAGACAAATATAAAGCTTTATGGCAGCTGTCCTAACTAATCATAGAATCCATAGGCTCACATGAGCAATACATAGTCCTGACAACTATATTTCTGACCAATTTCCTAACTCAATACTCATTCATAATTTAGAGAAGGCAATCTAAAAGTAGAACATCTAAGATAAATATCTGTGGCTCAGTCCTCACCGGAAATAAGTGAAACATATAAACAAGTTGGGAGGAAAAACCCAAATAATAAGTTATTACACATAACTTGTAAGATGTTTTGTTTCTACTTAGAATTTGAAAATAAATGATCACTCTACCACACAGTGATCAACAATAGTGTTTTTTCAAACTGCAGGTCATCATCCATTAGTGGGTTGTGAGATATATTAGTGGGTTCAGACATATTTTTAAAAGAATGATATAGAACAAACTAAAAGAAATAATACCAGAATGTATAGTAAAAGCACTGTTCCATGAAATTGTTTTTTTATGTATGAAACGTACATAAACAACTAAAAGGTATTTCATATTATAGGTTACAAGTAAGAAAAAAAAGTTAAAATAATAATGATCTAAGATCTACCAGTAAGGCAAGTTTATTTTCTCAGAGTAGGAGCAAAACTAGGAAGAACATTTTTATAAATTTCTATAAGATTATCTAAAGATCTAAGATTTTAGGCCGGGCGCAGTGGCTCATGCTTGTAATCCTAGCACTTTGGGAGGCCGAGGCGAATAGATCACCTGAGGTCAGGAGTTCAAGACCAGCCTGGTCAACATGGTGAAATCCCATCTCTACTAAAAATACAAAAATTAGCCAGCCAGGTGTAGTGGTGCGTGCCTGTAATCCCAGCTAACTGGGAGGCTGAGGCAGGAGAATCGCTGGAACCTGGGAGGCAGAGGCTGCAGTGAGCTGAGATCGCGCCACTGCACTCCAGCCTGGGTGACAGAGTGAGACACTGTCTCCAAAAAATAAAAAGATTATCTAAAGATCAAATAACTATGTATTTATATTTCAGATGGCAAAAATTGATTTATTCCAAAAAGACTACTGTTTACCTTCTATATACCAGGCATGGTTCGGTGTGCTAGAAATAGAAAATGGAATAAAACAAAGACCCTACCTTCAAGAGTAAGTTTAAACTCTAGTAGAGATAAGTAGCCATGGCACCAGATGCTAGGCTAAAGTGCTTTACACACATTCTCACTTGAGCCTCCTAATCTTGTGGGTAGATAGTATTTATTCTACTTTTATATAAGTGGGAATTGAGGCTTAGAGAAATTCATTAACTTGTCCAATATTATTTCTCTCTCTCACCCATACCACCCACCCACCCACCCACACACACACACACACACACAGAGCTAGTCAAGGTAGAGCTGTGATTTCCAACCTAAGGCAACGGGATTCCAAAGCTCTCTCTTTGCCACTACACTGCACTGCCTTCTACTGTTCTTCTATCTGCAAGAAAATAAAATGTAACAATGTTCTGCCCAAGAAAACTTCTAAAAGTTACATAAAACTATGATCTTTGATCAAATAATTTCAATTATAAGTTGCCTGCCCTTCCTTAAATTGTATAAGTTGAAAGAAGGCAATTCTTTTTTGTCTCTTTGTTTTCTTGGAGACAGGGTCTCATTATTTTGCCCAGGCTGGGCTTGAACTCAAGATCCTCCCACCTTGGCCCTCCCAAGTATCTGGGACTACAAGCACATGCCATGGCCTAAAAGTTGACCTAAAACTACAGTTCAGTTTTTATTAAATCTGCTTTAGAATAAACATGCTAAAACATCGTATGATTTTTACAATGTCTTCAACACTGTGAAGAAAGGTAGGTAAATGGCATACAAATCAGCGCGCTGTGATTAAAAAAAAAAAAAAAAAAAAAAAAAAAATGGCAGCCGGGTGCGGTAGCTCAGGTGAGTAATCCCAGCACTTTGGAAGGCCAAGGGAGGTGGATCACTTGAGGTCAGGAATTCAAGACCAGCCTGACCAACATGGGAAAACCCTGTTTCTACTAAAAATACAAAAATTAGCTGGGCATGGGGGTACATGCCCATAACCTCAGCTACTCGGGAGGCTGAGGCACTAGAATGGCTTGAACCCAAGAGGCAGAGGTTGCAGTGAGCTGAGATTGCGCCATTGCACTCCATCCTGGGTAACAAGAGTGAAACTCCATCTCAAAAAAAAAAAAAAAAAAAGGCATCCTGCTCCATGAACAAGTCCAGAGTAGGTCTCACAATAACAAGGCTTTGGAAGGGGATGTGGGTGTTCATTAACCTTATTAGGATAGCCATTTCCTAAATGGATCCTGGAGGTTTGTGAGACATGTTGAGCGAAGCAAGGCTCACCCATATAGGCAGCTAGATATGCTAGGTCAGCCCTGGCAATGAAGGCAAAGGCACTAGGGCCCAAATCACCCCTCATTCCACACTACTAATACACTGTCTGATTCCTCAGAGCAGGAGTTGTTTCTGTTTTGCTTTCACTGTATACCTATCACCTAATACAGTGTATGTGGCATGGCAGGAACTCAGTAAATATTTGCTATATGAATAAATTATATTGCACAAGTTAGTTCCTCTCTCAGGCCTTGATTTTCTCTAAAACAAAAAGGTTGGACTAAATCAATATATTCACTTTCAGCTCTAAAGGTCTATACTTCTTTAAGCTAGAATTCCTAAATATATCACATAGAGCATCAGTAAAATTACTCGACTGAGCATGTGGCTCCTGTTTATAATCCCAGCACTTGGCCAAGGTGGGCGGATCACTTGAGGCCAGGAATTCAGGACCAGCCTGATCAACATGGTAAAACCCTGTCTCTACTAAAAATACAAAAAATTAGCCGGCATAGTGGCACACACCTGCAATCCCAGCTGCTCAAGAGGCTGAGGCACGAGAATCATTTGAACCCAGGAGGCAGAGGCTGTAGTGACCTGAGACCACGGCTACACTCCAGCCTGGGCAAGAGAGCAAGACTGTGTCTCAAAAAAAAAAAAAAATTACTCCAGGACATCCGGGTTTTTTGAGTACATGCCTAGTCACAAGATTTTACAACATCTTACTCACTAAACACAATGAATTCACTCTGTTGAAACTAAAACCATCACAGCCTCCTTTTCAAGGGGAAACTGCTCAATATTTGCTGAGGTATGAAGAGAAATAAGCTAGTTATTGTAGAAATAACACAGGACATATCTGACCATTCTGCTGAAACAAGAGAAAAATTGATGCTCATAAAAATAAAAATGACAGCAGCATAATGTAGCTTCTTCAGATGTTTGAATAATCAGAAAAATCTGATCATAACTAGCTTCACCAAATGATCTCTGGCCTTAACACCAAAGTACGCCTACTTTTTGTAGAGGCAGGATATTTATTTTTTAAGTATGAGATAGATTTACCTTCCTCAATTGTCAGTTAGAAATTACTTTCTAACCTTTTACAACTTTTTCCAAAAAGGCAAAGTTGAGTACTTATTTACCCCATTATTTTAAGTAACATCATCTCAAATGAATGAAGCAACTTGACTAGATTACAAAACCACCAGGTCACAAAGTTAGGTTTTATTAAATATATTTACTAAGGACTGAAATGTAAAAATTACACATTAAAGTAAGTCCGTTATCTATAAAAAAAAACTTTTAATGATTTTCAAATCACCTCTAATTGTTATGGGGAGAAGGTTTGACTTCTAAATAGTATGTCAAACCTCTTTTTGAATGATTCTGATATTCAAGAAACACTGGCAGAAACTATAGGAGGATCAGAAAACTCTAGAAAGTGATAGCAGCAGCAGGCTGGAGGGTGCAGGAAGCAGGTGGACAGCCACCCCTTCTGCTGCCACCCCATACAGCCCGCTGCCCTGGGGGCTGCCGTAATGGGGTCAGGCCCAGAGCAGCACAGCGGGGGAGTAATGTAGTCAGGCATAGAGGGACCCCTATGTGGAGCTGGGGCCGTGCCTCGGGGGCAGGGCAGAAGGCGGGAGCGGCTCCAGCTTTGGGGACCTGGCCAGAAGTGCAGCCATTGCGCCCACCCCACTGAGGGTCCCAGGTTCCTGGGCTTGGGAGGAGGCTCTGCACTGGCCACTTGGGGCCAAGTCCCCGGTGTCCACCCCACGTGGGGTGACCTCCCAGCCTGACACTCCTGACAGCCAGGCCCAAGGCCCGCAACCAGCTCCGGGCCACCCCCTAGCCCTAGGGCAACAGGGAAGCTTACAGCAATGTTGCCCCTGGCCCAGTCACTGGCCCAGGTCCAGTGAGGATTAGGAGCACCCCCCTCAAGGCCCCCAGGGGGCATGGCTGGGACTGCATGCTCCACTGAGTCGGCGGGAGCTGGGAGCTGGGAGCTGGCAGCAGCTGCGTCCCCCGACCTCCTAGGACCCCCTTACCCTTGCAGGCTTGGAGATGCCTGCTCCTGATGCCTGGCCTCTCCCCATTCCTGCATCTGCTCCTATCTCGGAGTGGGGTTGGAGCTGAGGCAGTGCACTGTCACAGCCCAGAGGGGTATGCACATGCTTGGGCCCTGCTGCCTGGGCCCCCATCCCCGGACTGGGCACTGACAAGCGTGGAAGAGGGAACCAAGGTAGCGGACTGAAGGCGACTCAGCACTGGCTTGCAGGTGCCCCTTGGCACGAGCAGCCGGGATGCCATGGAAGGCAGCAGGAGGTAGACCAGCTCCTGGGTAGAAGGGAGGGGGTCCCTGGTGAGGCCCCACCTTCAGGCCAGGCAGGGCCTGAAGGCTGGGGGCCAGGCTGCCAGTCCCACGGACTGGAGTGGGGACTTGTGGTGCCTTTTCCAGGCTTCCCGTGGTGCCCATGAACCAACTTCCTCCTCTCTGAGGTCCATAAAAGCACTGGGCTCAGCCAGAGCAAGGCAGAGGATGGAGAGATGATGGCACAATTAGAGGGTAGCTCCTCTCTGCTGAAAGCTGAACACTCATCAGGATGACCTGCCTGTAGAGAGGAGCCACCCACTCCAGGGCCTCCTTTGTGCTGAGGGCTGAACACTTGACTGGGTGACTGGCCTACAGAGAGGAGTTGCCCACTGCAGGTCTCCTCTGAGCTCAATAAAGCTCCTCTTTGTCTTGCTCACCCTCCACTTCTCTGCATACCTCATTCTTCCTGGATGTAGGACAAGAACTTGGGCAAAGGTACCACGAGGCACAGAGGTTTCCAGCCAGAAAAGCAACACCCCAAAGATCCCATAACAAAAGTATTAAGTTTTCAAACTTATGACCCATTTTGGGTACACATGGCTTGATATAAAAAGTAAAAGAATAATTTAAAGGTTTAAATACACATCAAGAGACATGTCATAAGACATTTTATAATGTGACTGCCAATAAAAAGGTAAGGAAGACCTAAGGCATTTCATCATGGGCAGACTCCTAGAAAAGAAACAATTTACACTGATGACATTTCCATTGGTTGATTTGTTCTTTCTAAGTTCCCTCTACATCTACATCTGTGCATAAAAACAAAAACGTTATTATTCAAAGTATACCTAAAGTTTAAAAACAGTAATAGCTGTTTTCATAGCATTTAAAGAGAAAAGATAAACAGTTCAAGCTTGTATTAACAATTCTTGCCAGGCACGGTAGCTCATGCATGTAATCCCAGCACTTTGGGAGGCTGAGGCGGGTGGATCACTTGAGGTCAGGAGTTCGAGACCAGCCTGGCCAACATGATGAAACTCCATCTTTACTAAAAATACAAAAACTTAGCTGGGCATGGTGGCAGGCACCTGTAATTCCAGCTACTTAGAAGGCTGAGGCTGGAGAATCACTTGAACCCAGGAGGCAGAGGTTACAGTGAGCCAAGATCATGCCACAATACTCTAGCCTGGGCAAGAAGAGCGAAACTCCATCTGAAACAAACAAACAAACAAACAAACAATTCTTTAAAAAATAACATTTCATAAGAAATTGGAACCCTTATATATTGCTGGTGGGAATGTAAATGGTATATCTACTATGGAAAATAGTCTGTCAAACCTAAACATAGAATTACCATTTGACCCAGCAATTCTACTCCTCGGCATATATCCAGAAGAATTGAAAATAAGGACTCAAACAGATACCTGAACGCCAACGTTCATTACGCATTATTCCCAGTAGCCAAGATGGAAACAATTCAGTGCTCATCAATAGATGGATAAACAAAATGTATTATAACATATACATTCAAGGAATATTATTAAGCCATAAAAATGAATAAATTTCTGATATCTGCTACAAAATGGATCACCCTTAAGAACATTATGTTAAGAAAAATAAGCCAGATGCAAAAGGAAGAATACTGTATAACTCCAGTTATATAAAATATCTAGCATGGGCAAATTCACAGAGATAGAAAGTAGATTAGAGGTTACCAATGGCTAGGGGTAAGGGATAGAGATGGAAGTGGGAATTATTATCTAATGCTTACAGAGTTTCTGTTTGGGATGATGAACAAGTTTTAAGAAATAGTGGTGATGGTTGCACAACATTGTGAAAATTAGTGCCACTGAGCTCTACACTTAAAAATGTTTAAACAGTTAAACTGGCAAATTTCATGTTATATATATGTTTTACCACAATAAAAATAAAAAATCAGCATTCCATGATCACCTCACAGATTAAAATACAAAAGGAAAATGTGCCTTTATGTCAAATGGAGAGATCCGGGCTGGGTGAAGTGGCTCACATCTATAATCCCAGCACATTGGGAGGTTGAGGTAGGAGGATCGCTTGAGGTCAGGAGTTTGAGATCAGCCTCGGCAACACAGCAATACCCCATCTCTATAAAAAATGTAAAAATTAGCTGGCATGGTGGCATACATCTATAGTTCCAGCTACTCAGGAGATTGAGGCAGGAGTATCGCTTGAGCCCAGGAGCTTGAGATTACAGTGAGCTATGATTGTACTACTTCCCTGCAGCCTGGGTAACAGAGTAAGACCCTATCTCTTTAAAAATTGTATTTTTTAAATTTAAATGGAGAGACCTGGTTGGTGGTGGTCACCATGTTAACTAAGCTGTCCAACTCGGCTTCTTACAGCTTGATGCTATAGGTCTCCTGATATGATGTGCAACATGATCTATATAAGCGTCTTGCTGGGAAATCTGACCTAATCTTATGAAGAAAGTGACAATCTGGATTATGGAATTTTTCCATAGGACTATTAGCATGGTCTCTTTACAAGAGCCAAATGCAATGCTTGAACTTTGACTGGATCCTAGATCTGGTGAAAAAAGGGCTACCAAGGCTACCTTGGACATAATGGGGGAAATCTGAGTTATGGACAGCATGTGGTATGATAATATTAAATTATCGTTGATTTCTCAGTTATAGTAATAGTCTACAGTTAAACAGGAAAATGTCCCTGTAGTTGGGAAATACATACTGAGGAACTTACAGGAAAAGTGTTGTGAAATCTGCAACCTACTTTTGGATGGTTTGGCAAAAGATTGTGTGATTGTATGTGTGTATGTGTGTGTGCATGTTCATGCATGTGCATGTAGAGAGAGTGAAAATGTGGGAGAGGGAGAGGCAAGGCATCTGGGATAAGATAACAGTGGTGAATTTAAATGAAGGACAGATAGGTCTTCAGGTAGTCCTTCAATTTTGTTGTAGGTTTGACATTTTCAAAATAAAAAGAAATAATATTTTTTAAAGTTAAATTTCTACAAATTTTCTTCTTTTCTGCTCAGAATATACATAAGAAATCTCAACAAACAAGGGGGAAAATGTAGCAAACTCAATGCTTTGCATACCTTCCACATCATACCAATGTGCGCCATTTGTGATTCCATCTTTGAAAGTCTCATCTTCATCTCCTGGACAGTGAGGCTCACCAGTTTTCATTATGGGGTGGTTTGAAGCATAAGCTTTTGCCAAGTATTTAAAGACTTCATCATCTGAGGTTTTGCTATAGATTCCAGTGGCCTTATGTTCTGGAGAATCATCAAAAGGATAGCTTGCTACCACTGAGCCACCATGCAGATTTCCAGAAAGCACAAACCTTTGAAAATACAACCAAATTACGTATCACTAAAAAAAGGACACAAAACACCATGCATTAAAAAATTCCACAAAATCTTTTAGAAATAAACTCCAATATCTCTCTTGGAGACCTAGAAAACAACTCTATCAGTTGTTATCTGTTATAAGGAGACTAACAACAACAAAAAAAGAAAATGGAAAGAAAGTATTATCAATTTAAGATTTCAAACAGCTTTAACAATTCAGGTTAACCTAAAGTAACTTCAAAGAGTTTTCCTTCATTGAAAACACAGCTGGATAACACAGTATAAATTAGTATTTCAGGAAATGTCTTATTTAGGGAACTCCAAATTCATGTATTAGGTTGAACTATATGAGCTTTCAGCTTGCCAATATTCACCCTTTTCTGTTTGGTAGCCATGTTGCCAGGCCTCCCAAAGTGCTGGGATTAGAGGCATGAACCACTGTGCCTGGCCCTCACCCATTTTCTGACGTACAAAAATGACAATTTCATATAGTTCAGCCTACGACTTGTATTTCATAATATGTAAATTTCATAGAAAACATGGCTGGTATATATAAATATTCATTGTATGTATGTTAGCTTAATAACTTTTATGCTTTTTACATTTACCATCCAAAGAGAATTTTTAAGATAGGGAATCTAATTTTTAAAAGGATATTTTGTGTTTCACTCCAGTTTCACAATATACTAAATTCACATTTTCAAGAGAGAAGCCATAGTTGAGGAGATTCAGGAAAAAACAAAGAAAATAACCTGATTCAGTGAGCTGCTTACAGAGAAAAACAATACACCATATCAAAGACTAGTCCTCCATTGCATCACTGTAGAAGCAGCTCTTTCAAGGCCCAATGTTTCTGATTGGGCCATTAAAAAAATAAACTGACGTGGAGACAAGGCTGCTCCTATAAAAGAAACATTTTTTTTTTAATGCTGCTACTTTTAAGCGAACCCTACAATTTGGTCAAACTTATCTATATAGAAATACTGAAGAATTCCTTTTATGGTAAAAGCTAAACGCTAAAGGCAAAAAAAAAAAAAAAAAAAGCTTAAGTCCTATTTAAACATCTTTCCCTTATATAACAGCTTAAACCATTACTATCAGTAGAGATTAAATACTTTTCTATTTCCATCCTAAATTGGATTTTCCTGCTTCTGCCTTTCTGTTGTTGAAATTAACTGACCTACAGAAACTCTAAAGGGGTATATATAACATTTCTCTATATGCTTGAAAAAAAAATAAACCTATCATGTCTAATTTGAAAGATTATTTTAAGCATGATGAGTAGTATTATCCCAGAGAAGATCAAACAATGAAAATTACTTGTAACACAAAAATCTGTTCATCAGAAGATAGATCTTTGCCAATAAGGACAGTGATTAAACACTAGCATGGACTATGAAAAGAAATTAGCTAAAAACTAATATAATTCTAATTAGCACCCTTCCAGATACCAGAGAAGAATGCCATTTGGTGTAGTGGCAATGGCACAGACAGACAAATATGGGTAAGAACATTTCGTCTCCCAGATCTGTTGCTCACCAGTAATATAACATAATCAGAAGTTACTGCCTTTAAATTCACTGAACCTCAGTTTTCCTCTCATTTGTAAAATGGGGATTAATGCTACCTATTTCCCAGAGTGGTTATGAAAATTAAGATAACACACATGAAACATAATCTGGCATAAAGACCGCTTTATAGCCCCTGCTCAACAAATGTTCATTTCTTTGGAGATATCTAGCATCCTGTTTAGGGAAACACTGCCTTACAAACTATCATTCTACTCCCCACTTCCACTGCCAGTCCTTGTAAGAGAATGATACAGAAACAAAAACTAAGAAAATATTCTAACTTTCTGATTCCACTCTACCCACCTCTCCTCTATAGCTAAGGTATTAACAATTTACTCTCTGGTTTGTAATTCTAAAATAATTTTTAAATATTTTCCCCCCGCTGACTTTGGGAAAGTTATAAGAAGGCTGGGGCAGCTCAGGTAATCCATTCAGCAACAAACATTTCTTGAGTGTCAACTATTTACCAAACGACATTCCAGGGATAGATACATCTGTGAACAAAACAAACAAACAAATGCCCTCTGGGCATTCATATTCTAGTAAAATAGAATGGATAACTAAATATTCTAAATAAGTAAAGCATGCTACTTTAATTATACATTTTAATTAAAACTTTAAAATCCAAGATTCTCTACAAAATGCTGTTTTTCATTTTGTTCAACATTTCATGCAACACTTCTCAGAAATATTGTCAAAAATGGCCTAACCAAATACTTTTGAACAATGAAATATTTGCAATCTACTTGAGTAATAAAATTCACTTCAATTTTCCTTACTGTAATTACACAGTTTTGAAAGTACCAATGCCACTCTTACAATGAAGATTTCAAGAGAAAGTGACACCTACTACAATGGCTGTAAGATTATGCTTTGAGTTTTTGTCAAATCAACTTTGCAAATCAACTCCAATCTTATTTGAAAGGTACTTTATGGTTTCCATTCAAATGAATTCTCTCAAATGTTTTTCATACTTGACTTCAGTATCACATATCATTCCTTGCATAAGATTTAAAGTAGCTGGTAAATATAGATTTACAAATGAGTTTATAAATATTAAACAGTTAATCTCTAAATTAACTCTATTACGCTATTCAGGTAACCCCGTAGATAACTTGAAAAAAATTAAAATAACTTAATATCTAACAAACTAAATTTCAAAGATTCAGAAAATCATAGATATGCGTACATAAGCCCCCCGAAAAAATAATCTGCAGCCACTCTCAACATTGTGATAATGCTTTTCACAAACACATTCAAATATCATTTATATGCTAATCTCCTATGAAAATCTAAGCAGGTATATTCACTTAAAGAAGTAGCCAGGCGCGGTGGCTCAAGCCTGTAATCCCAGCACTTTGGGAGGCCGAGGTGCGTGGATCACAAGGTCAGGAGATCGAGACCATCCTGGCTAACACTGTGAAACCCCATCTCTACTAAAAATACAAAAAAATTAGTCGGGCACGGTGGCGTGCGCCTGTAGTCCCAGCTACTCGGGAGGCTGAGGCAGGAGAATGGCTTGAACCCAGGAGGCGGAGCTTGCAGTGAGCCAAGATCGTGCCACTGCACTCCAGCCTGGGTGACAGAGCAAGACTCCGTCTCAAAAAAAATGAAAAAAAAAAAATAAAGTAGTGTGAAAAAAATATAGGCGTCAACTATAAAATCTTCATTTGAATGATATAGTTAATTTTTGGTATATTTTCTTAAGTATTTGTCTCAACATCTATTGGATGAAATATAAAGTGAAACAAAGAAAATAAACTTCATTTTCCTAAGCTGGAGGAAATTAAGCCTTAAAATTTTACATTTTCAAAATAACAACAAAAATCTAATTTGAATATAGCTGAGTGAATAGGGTATCAAGAAATTACTCAAATGGTTTACCTCACAAAATACGCTGAAAAGGGTAGTTTTCCCATACAGACTAATGTTTGAGTTTTTAAAAACATCCTATCCATAAAGCTGATGCTATATTTAGGTATCAATATCAAATTGTGTGTGTGCTTGTGTTTTCAATTTTATTCACATATCAGTATCCTTTGTTATTGGTTAATAGCACAGAGTACTCATTTTGAGTGAATTTTTGAAGACTGAGTTAGGATGGATATACTCTTCACCATGTATGATCACCTACTTTCTCTTTTGATTAATTAGAGTTACATGTTTGAAGAACAGATATGATTAGGATAGTCCACAGCCACAGACCAAAATGACTCTGTATAGCCTCAAGGCGACTCGCACCAAGAGAAAGCTTATTTTCATATTTGGTCACAGCACAACTAACACTGAAAAGAAAAATCCAGGCACAGAATTTACATCCCTGCAAGGATCACAGCATTTTAAAGGTGCAAGAGCAGAGCATTTTAAACATTTAAGCAATGCAAACAGTGCATTTGATGTATCATCTCCAAAAAGCCCTGGCCATCAGAGCTCTGTCAATAAGTGTATGTCAAAGTCATATTTCTTATGCAGATGTTCAGAGGTCATGACACGATCGTACTTAAAAGAAAAAAAAAATCCTCCCAGAAAGTCAATGTGAAATTATATATCTATAAGAGAGCTTATCAAGAGGAGTAAAGTAAAAGAGAGAAGATGAAAAGACTCAGGAACTGTCCTAACGCCCACGAATTTTCTAGATCTATATATGACTGAAGTCTTGTAGGAGAAATGATTCCAAGTGCCGCAGGTAAACTTCTTTATCTTAGCAGTCCCTCAGAAACCTTCTTTTAATCAAGATGGAATGATTAGCTATTGCTGCAAAAGCCTTATGAAGAGAGAAAAATGGGGAAAAGCTGATGCTTAAAAAGGGGAAGAGATGCCTGCTCACTTCAGACACTATGCCATCTGGAGTGAGTTCCCTCTTCTTTCATTCCTCTCCTTTCTGCTGAAAATCCTGCCCATCTCTGGAGATAGCTCAAGCTCTACCTCTTCCACAGAGATGGTCCGTGTTATTGCAGCCCACACACATCTTGCCAGTGGGAACAATTCCTGTAAAGTTTAACTGGGTGCATCAACATACCTCATAAATATTTATAACATTCTCTTGTTTTATACTAATTTCTTGAGGTCCTCATTCTTCTACTTTGTAACTGTTTAAACCTCGCGCAATGATTAATAACACTTAAAGTGTGTATTAAAAGCTTGACAATTAGTCATTCTGCACAGGCTAATAAGGTGCACAAATGGCATCACAAACCCTTTAGAGTCTAAAATGAAGCGGCTCACAGATCTGTGCAAGTTCTCCAGCTAAGTCCATATCTTCTTAAGCTGAGTCAGAGGTAAAAATTAGAGAAAAACCAGTTTCTCTCAAACAGGCAAGGGGAAGATCCTGGGAATATCATCTGCCATTTTTGGGCTCCAGTCTCCCTCTGTGGCTAAAAGGACTATCGGGAATCAGATTGCCTAATTCTAAGTCCCAACCACACTCCTATGTAAATCAGTTAACCAATCTGACCCTCAATTTCCCCGTATGCAAAACTGATGGTGTCTATGACATCAGGTTGTGACCAAAATAAAGTGAGATACTGCAGTCACAGAAAAAATTAGCATAGCGCCGATAACATTAGGCACTTTTGATATAAGATAACAACATTGACAGCTTATCTATCAAATGTGTGAGCTGACCTAGGTTATCCTTAAGATCTCTTCTCGCTCATATTCTATGCCCCTGTAAGAAGAGGGACCAGAATGTCAGAAAGGAGTGTCGCCTCCAGCCATCCCTTGAACAAATGACAGTCTCTAGGAGGCAATTCTTTGACGATTAGCAGGATGGGAGGCTACGCGGCCTGGGCCCTGTCTCCGTTACAGGGTGTCTCCCTTCACCTTCACCACCGCCACCCCTTATGCCAGCATTGTCTGAGCGCCTACTGGGTGCCGGAACCAGCCTCGGCCCTTGGAGGCTCACACGGACGGGGAGGGGGCAGGCAACACTCACTTGTTCCTGCGGATCCACTCGATGAGGGCGCGCACCTCGGGCACCTCGTCCAGGGCGGGGGGCTCGCCGGTGCTAAACTGGTCAGGAAAGCTGCGGTTGAGGTCGCGGCCGCGACTGTTGTCGCGGCCGCTGGCCCCTGGCGGGCCGCCGTCACCGAGACCACAGTCGCCCTCGCGGGCGCGCTCGAAGCCATCGGGGTTGAGGCTGGGCAGCAGGTACACGTCGGTGGTGTTGAGCAGGCGGACCAGGCGCGGGTCCCCGCGGCGGTAGCCAGCCGCCAGCTCGCGGGCCAGGTAGATCAGCACCTGGCGCGACACAGTCTCGTCGCCGTGCATGTTGCCCACCAGCTTCACCTGGGGCCGGCCGGGCACCAGCGGCCCCGCAGCGTCCGGCCCGGCAGCGTCGGGCCCCGCGTCGCCCTCAGGGATTAGCGACCCCAGGCCGGCCGTGAGGCGCAGCACCCACAGCGGCCGGCCCTCCACCGAGCGACCGATGCTAAAGAGGCGGGCCAGGCCGGGGGGCCCCGCGGCCGCCGCCTCCCTCAGCGCGGAGCCCAACTCCTCTTCGTGGTAGTAGCGGTCGAACTGGCCCTCGGCCGCCTCGGCGCCCGCGCTCGTTGTTGTCGTCGTCGCCTCCGCCTTCTTGATGTGAGCCGCCCGGGCCGAGCTCCTCAGCAGCAGCAGGCACAGGAGCAACGGGAGCCACCCCAGCCGCCAGGGCGGCCGCTCCTCCCGGCCGCTCGCCATCTTCCAGCACCGCCGCTAACCCAGGCTCCGCTCCCGCGGCTCCGCGCTCCAGGCGGCCGGGGCCCGCCGGATCCCCTCCGCGCCTAGCAACCCCATCCCGCCCTCCGGCCGCAACCAATCGCGGACGGGTCTGCTGGAGCGTCACCACCAGGGGGCGGGGCTTCCCTTAAAGCAGCCGACTCTCTCTGGGCGGGCCTGCCTTCCTCCCCTCCGGGACGAGTTTGGTCACCCTCTTCCTTCGCCAAGGTTTTTCTTCTCTTCTGCGCATCCTTGTTTCGTCTTCTGCGTGTGCTCCGCTTCTCACTCAGTCTCTTCTTTATGGCTTCTCCTCTAAATTATCACACATTTTTCTCTGAGAACTCCTGCTAGTTCCCTTCCCATCTTTGTTGCTGCCTTTCTCAGCTGCGCTTTAACGCTTAGAACCGAGAATGGAAAGAATCAAAAGGTTCGAAAGAATCATAAGACTCGAAAAAATCAATAGGTTCGAAAGAATCTTCGTTCGGACAGTCAAAACCTTGGCCCAGTCTCCTAGACGCCTTCTCTCCGCTTCCGTCCCGCCTCCGCTGGAGCCCCGCTGTCCGCGTGCGGTTGCACGGGACGCCTCGTGAGGAGTAAGGCTCGCACCTCACTAGGCGGTGCATTCATTTTTAGAGTTGCTGCCTGGAAAGGTGTCCCATTTATGTCTAGCGGAAATGTGCTACGTAGTAGGCTCCCTTTGTGTTAATGTTGTCTATTTCTTAGGCATCACGTCACGTTGTTTTATTTGCAAATAGGTCCCTGTGTGTGCTGGCCTCGGCCCTCATTAGGCAGATTTCATTTCACAGCTCATCGGCCCACTTCTCACACCTCTTCGGAGCAAGTTGTATATTTAACTGTGCCCTGGAATGACATATTTCAAAACAGCAGGTTTGACATTTCTGGAAACACTTGCTTGGCACTCCTGAACTCCTCAGTGTTCAGCCAAAGATGGCAATTACAGCGTTTCATCAAGTCTAGAGAAGAGGTCTTTTAAATCGGCCTTTATAGGCTTTAGTTTCTTTAGCTTAAAAACGCAAAACTTTATCCCTTAATCGAATGCGAATTTCTACCCATCTAACAACATAATCGCAATAACTGGTATTTCCTTCTTTCAGAGCCAGCTATTTCAGGGCCCCTTCCCTGAACTATGACTGAACCCTATTTAACTAATAGAGTTCATTCATTCTTCAAGTATTTATTGAGCAACTTTTATGTCAAAGCTAGATGCTGAGAAACAATTCATTCTTCTGCCCAGTCAAGAGACTCAGTGTAGTTTGTGATAAATGCTACAACAGAGGGGTATGGGTGAGGGAAATATCTGAACTTGAGGAGGAGGAAAGGAGGAGAGAAACCATGGAGGATGGGAAGAGTCCCAGGCAGGAGGAGAAGCAAGCAAAGAAAGCTGCAGGATCTGAGAACAAGTGCCTTTTGTTCTGGGAATTGCTTGCAGGGTCAGGATTACTGGTGTGAAGGAGCTCACAGGCCAGTCTTCAGGGAGCACATTTGATCGGGAAGGCCATGGAGAACCATGGACGGGTTTTAAGTTAGTTTAGAAAAAAAAAAGAAAAAGAAAAATCCCTCTGACAGTAACATGGAAAACTGAATGGGAGGCCTAAGACTTGAGGCTGAGAGACCTGGAAGGAAGCTGCAATCCACGAAGACATGATGAGACTCTAAATGAGGGCAGTGCCAGTGGAAGTGGAAAGAAGGAAATGGATCCGAAAGACCTTCGGAAAGGAAAGTGGACAGGATCTGGAGACAGAGAGGATTGTAGGCTGACTTCAAGTTACAGCCTAAGCAACTTGCAGGTATTCACTGAGGTACAGCCCAGGAGAAAGCACAGGTTTAGGTAAAGATGATTAATTTAGTATTCTGCCATGAGAGCGAGCACCATCACTCTGGTCCTGTGAACGACTCTTCTCCTCCATGCCCCATATGATCTAGTCTACATTATGCACAGCAGCTGCAACTCATCAGAAACAAAGCCACAACTCTGTACAGAGAGACCTCCCACCACCCCCGGGAGTGCTCAACTACTACCCTATGCACTTTTACAGTAATCCAAGTCAAAGAAGCCCCAGAGGACATGTTAATCTCTAATCGAATATTTCCTTTTCTACCACGTTCACTCTCCTTTGAAACCTCTTCCAGCTTCTTCACTCCTGCAGTCTCGCCTAGTGAGACAGGCTGAAATGTAAATAAACAAGCATGAGGGTAATGAGATAATATGGGAATGTAACTTGAGCTGGTGCCCTCCGAGGCCTCTTTCGGTTCTGCAGCCTTCTTCCTTAGCAGGTACACAGTTGCTTATGGTTAGAAGTGAAACCCAAAGCTCTGGACCTAGTCACTGCTCACTGGAAGGGTAAAGGAGGGCAGAGGGCAGTCTTTGTGTTTACCCACAGCTGAATACCTCCAACTGTGTCTGAGAAGTCTTGATCCTTGTGACAGGTGTTTCTTTCCTCTTTCCCCAAGGAAAAGGTATGGCTTTATAAGTGGAAGGGACTTGGGAAAGGCTTGAAGGTAAAAAGGTTTCCTGTTCACAGAAGCAGAGTGGCAATGACTTGGATTTTTTTTTTTTTTAATTTTTGTATTTGACACATGATAATTGTACATATTTATGGGATACATGTGATATTTTGATACATGCATACAATACATGATGATCAAACCAGGGCATTCTGGATAGCCATCACCTCAAACATTTAGCTAGAAAAGATTTGAAATATTTCTAGCGTCAAGAAATGACAAACAGTTGACCTGGATTTTTTAAAACAGGGCAGAAGCTTTTAGATGACCAGCCTGATTCAAGAACCATTTTCTTTACAAGATTCGTAGGTAATTAAAGCATAGCATAGACTAGGAACTTCTAAATGTCTCATTGTCCGGCACAAACACCTGCAGACTTACAAATTCAATTTGACAAATGTTTGTGGAGCACCCAATCTTGCGAAAGGTCTGTTGTGCCAGGTACAGGAGGATTGGAAAATGAATGAAGGAGATGTCTCCCCTCCCAGAGGACAGAATCTAGGAAGGGACAGAACATAGATACAACAAACGACTAGATGTGTCTGCGGGACAAGAGCTGCATAACAGGCACTGTGCAAAACCCTTTACATTGGTTGACTCATTTCATCTTCACAACAGTCCTATGAGGCTGGTGCTATTATCGTTCCCATTTCAAAGATAAAGAGAGGAGACATGAGGTCACACAGCTGGCAAGCCACAGATCCAAGACTCAAACCTGGGGAGTGTGACTTCAGAGTCTGTGTGCTTAACTTCTGTAATAAAACCGTTTCTATATAGTGAGCTTTAAAAATGAAAAACAAAAACCTGTTTTTGGAACACACACACAAAAGCCATCATAATGAAGAGTTACATCCCTCGGTGGATCAAGCCTGTAATCCCAGTACTTTGGGAGGCCGAGGCAGGTAGATCACCTGAGGTCAGGAGTTCAAGACCAGCCTGGTCAACATGGTGAAACCCCGTCTCTACTAAAAATACAAAAATAAGTAAGTAAAAGAAATTAAAATAAAAATAATGAAGAGTCAGAGAAAATTTCACCAATACTGCTTGATCATGCTCTTCAACATCAGAACCAAGTTCAAATCCTGGATCAGTCCTTTTTCCATCGTTTTAGCCGGGGCAAGTTATTTCATTTCTCTGAAAATTAAAAGAGATAATACGTACATAACATTTAATATAATACTTGGCATATAACAAGTGTTCAGAAATCACCGTTGTTTTTATTGTTTTTAATAAGAGAAATTCTCAAATGGTAAAAATGGAGAAAAGAGCACTCCAGGCAAAGAGAGCAGCAACGATAGATGCACACAGAGGGATTTCATGACTGGTGACTGGAATACAAGATGTGTTAGGAGGAGCAGCAGAAGCCATGCCTGCAAAGACTAGATGTAGATGAAGGCTTTGAATGCCATGCTAACGGGGTTTTGCTTCATTCCAAAGCAAATGGAAAACTTACAGAGCTGTTTGTCAGCAGGAATGGTGTGGATCCCACCTGTGTTTTAGCAAGAGAATTCCAGGAACCATGTGGGCAAAGCTAAGGGATAGCTGCCATCCAGGTAAGAGCCAATTCTGGCAAACTCAGTGAGGACTAAAAAGAAGATAAATTAGAGATGTTTAGTTTGTTGGATTGACAAGATTTAGCAACTGCATGGGTAAAAGAGAAGATGAAGTAAAAGATGACTTCATGAGCTAGTGAGGGTGACCAGGTAGGTGGCCTTGCCATTATCCAAGACAAAGAAGACAGGAGAAAAGATGCTAAATGGAGGGGCTTGGAGTACGTGGGAAAAGAGATTAGGTATTGAGTTTGGGAACTTTTAGGTTTGAGATGCCTGTATGAAATCCAGCGGCAGATATGTCTAGGTAATGGGAATGGCTTTGTTGTTGTTGTGTTTGTGTTTAAGACAAGGTCTCACCCTGTTGCTCAGGCTGGAGTGCAGTGGCACGATCACTGCTCACTGCAGCCTCGACTCTCAGGCTCAAGCGATCCTCTTGCCTCAGCCTCCCCAGTAGTTGGGACTACAGGGACATGCTACCACATCTGGCTAATTTTTGTATTTTTTGTAGAGACAGGTGTAAGGTACATGGATAAGCTTTGGTCAAGAAATAGGCCGAGGTGGATATCCAGGCTTGCATGACTCGGTGAGTTTGGCACGCGAGGGCACCCCTCCACTTGCTATGGAACCTGTTTGTGTACATTCAGACATGGCCCTGAGCCAGTGTTGTCTGTAAAAGGTATAACTGCTCTGTTGACACTGTGCACAACAGACATGGCCCTTGGGGCTCGGCTTGGCGCAACATGGCTTAACATGGTGGGCACGCCGGCACCCAGTGAAAGAAAGAGAGAGAGAACCAGAGTTGTCCATCCTGCAGACAGACAGAGGGGAGCCACAGCATGGCTCGCGCCAGAGCCCAGAGAGAGAAAGAGTTAAGCTGCTGACCCTGAAGGCAAGGGAGAGTCAGCTGTGCAACTGCATTGTGAGGCTGGCAGGAGCCGCAGAGCCAGAGCAGACGACTGAGATAAAGGTGGCCAGTATGAGAAAGCTGTTGATGAGACCTGCTGCTAAATAAAATCATCTTTCATCTGCCCATAGCCCCCCAAGTGTTCTTTCTGCCCATCTGCCCCCTGCCCTTGGATTCAGCATGGGCTGGACCCAGACCCCAGGATCTGACAACAGGGTTTCGCCATGTTGCCCAGGCTGGTCTCAAACTCCTGGAATTAAGCAATCTGCCTGCCTCAGCCTCCCAAAGTGCTGGGAATACAGGTGCAAGCCACCGCTCCAGGTCTTTGTTTTTTAAACATGGGAGAAATTACAGGTTGTTTCTATACTGATAGGAATGATCTAGTAAAGAGGGAAAATATGATGACCCATTAGAGAGAAGGGAGAATTGCTGGAGCTATGCCTTTGTATGAGTAATTGGGAAAGGATAGTATATCTAATATACCAGTGGAGGGATGGGTCTTAGGTAGAAATACAGACACTTCAGTAGTCACAAATGGGAAAGCAGAATATATGGGCATAGGTACAATTAAGTGGGTAGGTGAGGTATTGGGAGAAAGTTCTCTGCTGATTACTTTTATTTTCTTAATGAAATGGAAAGCAAGGCCACTAGCTGAGAGTAAGGATGTTGGAGTAGGTGTTGGAGGTTTGAGAAAAGAGAGGAAGATGTGAAATAATCATCTCAAAGAGTGGGAGAGAGCAATGGAGGGTAAGAACAGTTTCCAGCCATTGACACTTAATAGAGCCCAGCAGTTTTCTAACATGTCATCTGGACCTGAAAGCTAATGAGCCATAGAACAGAAGGTTTTTGGCTCTGTTTAGTTCATTTATTTGTTGAGAAGGCTGTCTGTCTGAGTCCATGGAAAATGTAGTTACAGTCCAGTGAATTGGGCTCTGAAAATCCAGTGGCCACCCTGAGGGCATGGGAGGCTCCTGAGAAGATGAACATAGAGAAGGAAGAAGAGAGATGGCACCACTGAAAACCTCCACTTCAATTTGCTCCATGCCTGGGCCCGCCTAGTGTTGACTCACCTTGACAAGTGACCACTCGCTCTGGATCACCTCTGCAAGAGAAAGTCAAATCCTAGCAACTTACAGCCCAATAAATATTGGTAAGAGATGAAGTCATCTCAGAACCCAAAAGGCAACCATCTGAAAGCAAATTTGGAATTTGAAATATAAATATCATATCAATCACAGTGTGCGTAATATTTTATTTCTGTGTGCCTTCAGGTATGCTATCTCACTCAATGCTCCCAACTCTGAAGAGTATCAAGACAGCCTGGAAAGGTTCTAGTTTTAAGCTCCACCAGCTCAAGCAAGTCAAATAGCAGGACATGGAACAGCTGGGAACTTAAGCTGTGAGCAAAACCTGTCCAGGGTTCCTGCCATCTCATGCTGGGCTTCAGTGCACTTAACTCACTCTAGGGTATATGTACATTGTGTGCACATCTAACAAACAATAAGAAAAAGTGAGAGAATGAAAGTAACAACCAAACTGAAAACAGATGTAGGGCCTGGCACGGTGGCTCGCGCCTATAATGCCAGCACTTTGTGAGGTCAAGGCAGGTGGATCACCTGAAGTCAGGTGTTCAAGACCAGCCTGGCCAACATGATGAAACCCTGTCTCTACCAAAAATACAAAAAAATTAGATGGGCATGGTGGCTGGCATTTGTAATCCCAGTTACTCGGGAGACTGAGGCAGGAGAATCATTTGAACCTGGGAGGCGGAGGTTGCAGTGAGCCGAGATCGCAGCCTGGGCGACAAGAGCAAGACTCTGTCTCAAGAAACAAACAGACAAACAAAACAACAGCAACAACAAAAACCAGATGTACATGTTGGTTTAAAACTGCAGAAAGAATATGTAAGTAATTTTAAAGTTTTACTCACCATTAACAAAAATAAAATGCAATATGCAGGTGACCAGTAATGTGGTTAGTACCTGCGGAAGAAGAAAGTGAAGAATTAATTGAGGGCCATAGAGACACATTAACTGTTCTTTGTTGTTGTTGTTGTTATTGTTGTTTTGAGATGGAGTTTTGCTCTGTCACCCAGGCTGGAGTGCAGTGGCACAGTTTTGGCTCACAGCAACCTCCACCTCCTGGGTTCAAGCAATTCTCCCACCTCAGCCTCACAAGTAGCTGGGACTACAGGCACACGCCACCACACCCAGCTAATTTTTGTATTTTTTTGGTAGAGACGTGGTTTCACAATGTTGGCCAGGCTGGTCTCGAGCTCCTGGCCTTGAGTGATTCGCCTGCCTTGGCCTCCCAAAGTGCTGGGATTACAGGCATGAGCCACTATGCTTGGCCTGGTGTAGCGTTCTTGTTTTGTTTAATTTTGTTTGTTTAACAGAGTTTTCTCTTACTTCCTTGGTGTTTCATCTTTCTAGGCCAAAGAATAATAAAAGATATTTACTGAAATTTCTTTTAAAATTTGGCCGAGGTTAGGTAGGACTATTCTATTTTAAATTTTAGTTAGGCCTGTTTCTAGGGCATCGATTATGCTGTTTCCCAATCATGAGAGCTTGATAGTAATTTTGATCTGTGTTTCCAAAAGACTCTCTATTAGCCAGCACTGAATAAACAGTAATTCTATTATCATGAGGCAGGGAAGGAGCAAAGCAGGTATCAGATACTTTCAGTTGTATGAGTCAGAAAACCTGACTCATTCTATCTTAAATAATAAATGGAATTTATTGGCTCATGTAACTGAGAAGTCCAAAGGAGAAGTCCGGATTTGGGCATAGCTTTATCCTGTGCCCATTTTGGCTAAATGGGCACAAAACACCTGGTTTCTTTTTGTCCCATGGCCCTGCCTTCTACAATGTTCACTTCATTCTAAGTCTGACTCCCCTGGTGATTCCACGAGGGCTGCCAGAAGCTCCCAATGCTACATGCATTCTCATTCATAGTTCAGCAAGAAAACAGAGGATGTTCTTCTCCTTCAAAATTGCCAAGCATAACTCAGATTGGAACTGCTTAGGTCACCTGCCTACTCCTGAACCAACTGCTATGGCCAGGGAGATGGAATATGCTGATCGACTTAGTTTAGGATATGAGCTCTATTGCTGGTGCTGGGAATGGAATCTGATTCCCACGAACTACATGGATTCCCGGATAGAAATCAGGGCCTTTGGCAAAGGGGACATACCGATAAACACCAACCTGCTTCATCAAACAAGCAAAGGCAACAGAATATTGTATTCACTCAGCATTTATGAGTGTGCCCTGTCCTGGGCCGGGGAGCACATAACTACGTATGAGACAGAAGGAAGAAGAGAGCGAGGAAAAAGAGGAAATGCAGTGCAATACGTGACAATGTGAACAAAGTGTTGCTAACCAATACCAACATGGCACTTCAGAGTTTATGCTTTTCATACAGTTTGTCTCACTAACCCCCACAATTGGGAAAGGAAACTTTGTCCTTATTTTTGGTTGTCCAGTGTCTGAACTCCCTCTCTTCATCTGGGGAACCCTCCACCTTAGGAGTTGTGGTGGAAGGCAGGGCCTTCTCCCACTCTGCAGGCTGAAAATAACAGGTGCTTGCTCTCATAGGACATAAGATACATAGTCTAGCTTTAACCAAGCAAACAAACCTGTGACAGACTTTGAATTGGGAGCTAGTGACACAAAGAAACAGAGGCTGTGGATAATTCTTTCTAACTATGGTGGGGGAGATGGCAGCAATATATAGCTTCTGGGGCGACAGAGCAAACAGAACCCCCAGCACCAGTGGTGCTGGAAGGACAAGCTGCAGCAGCTAGTACTTGGTGACAGTAGAGTGGTCTCCTAAGTTCTGCTGCTTGCTTTGTGGCATTCTTCCTTTCTGTTTGTAACCCCTGATTTCCCAACTGTCTTAGCAATTCTGTGAACCAGCCAATATCCTTTTAATAAATTCATTTTCAAGCAGACTCAGTTCCTATGGCTGCAACTTACAGAAATATAACTCTTTCAGGTCAATATTATCATAATTTTACAGGTAAGGATACAGGCTCTGAGACATTAGGTTACTGGTGCCCAGGACCACACTATCTTCCAACTGCAAACCCCATCGTTTGTTCAGTATATGTGTCATTCTTAGGTGAAGAGTAACTGGAAAAGTTTCCTTCATTCCTAAAACATTTCCTTCCCTCCCCATTTGTTTAGTGCCTAAAATGCACCGTTAGAGAGGGGTTCTCTGAATCTAAAAGGCTTTTCCCTCAATTAAAAGGCAAACATCAAGGAATCTTGAGATCAGCTGACCCTTAAGGAATGGGGAGAAAGAGTGGGAATTCTTACCTTAGAGAGGATTTGTTTAACAGGCTTCTTGGAGAGCAAAGGCCAGTGAAAATGAATTGCAGATGAGAGAGAAAAACACTGAAAGAGGAGGAGTCGGGTTGCCAATGCCAATGGTACCTGTGTGACTGGGGCAAAAAAACCAGAACTTACCCCCACATTTCTAAAGAGAATCTTTGATTTAGCTGCTTGGCCACCTGGATAAACAGTGGCATTCTAAGTAGGGAGAGGCAGAGGGGAAATGAGATTGCATGACGCTAATTGTTCTCAGCCCTGGCTGCCCTTTTGTTTTTCTTGTTTTGTCTTTTGTTTTGAGATGAAGTCTCGCTCCATCGTGCAGGCTGGAGTACAGTGGCATGATCTTGGCTCACTGCAACTTCCGCCTCCCAGGTTCAAGTGATTCTCCTGTCTCAGCCTCCAGAGTAGCTGGGATTACAGGAGTGCACCCCTAGCTAATTTTTGTATTTTTAGTAGAGATGAGGTTTCACCATGTTGGTCAGGCTGGTCTCAAACTCCTGACCTCAGGTGATCTGCCCACCTCGGCCTCCCAAAGTACTGGGATTACAGGCATGAGCCACCGCGCCCAGCCCTGGCTACCCTTTTGAATAGCCCAGGGGGCCTTTAATATATACTGGAAGAGGGCCAGGGGAGGTGACTCACGCCTATAATCCCAGCACCTTGGAAGGCTGAGGTGAAAGGATTGTTTGAACTCAGGAGTTCAAGACCAGCCCGGGCAACTACTAAGACCCTGTCTCTGTTTTTTTTTGTTTGTTTGTTTGTTTTGTTTTTTTTGTTTTTAATATATTAAAAATAACAAAATATGCTGGTGCAGGGGGGACTGAGGGAATGGCTGCTTAATGGGTGCAGGGTTTCCTTTTGGGTAGTGACAATATTAGGGAACTAGATAGAACCAATAGTTGTACAACCTTGTGAATATAGTAAATGCCACTGCATCCTTGACCTCCTCGGCTCAAGCAATCCTCCCACCTCAGCCTCCCAAGTAGCTGGGACTACAGGCACACACCATATGCCTGGATAATTTTTGTAATTTTTGTGGAGACAGGTTTTCGCCATGTTGCCCGTGGCTGGTCTCAAACTCCTGGGCTCAAGAGATCAGCCCATCTCAGCCTCCCAAAGTGCGGGGATTATAGGCATAAGACACTGTGCCCGGCCGATTGTGCACTTTAAAATCACTAATTTTATGTTGTGTGAATTTTGCCTCAATTAAAAAAAATATTGGCATCCCCTGAGAGGGAAGAGGATGATAATGAGCTTATATGAGGGTGGAAGCAGCTCTTGAGAAGTGTGCGACTTTAGTAGAGTGATGATGCACTCTATAATGAGCTCAGGAACTTTCTCCTAGATGCCCTCAAGATCACTTCAGGTGAATAATGAATAGTGAAGATTTACATGCTTTACTTTTCAAGGCTTTTATAGGAGTTGGACTTTGATTTCTTTTGGATGTGAATCTGGGCTGAGACAGGGCAATATAGCTTAGTTTCACCAGGGTTCTACCTTATACTTATTTTACCGGTTAGACCAAGGCTGGCCCTAGATTCTAGCAACAAATTTGAATGGGACCAAATACTCTCTTGCTCACAGGTAGTATGGTGTGCCAGATCTGAAGACATCCTCCAGTAAAAACAGCAAGAAATTGGGATGGTGCACTCTTGCATAAAGGGCCTAGGGCATGACTCCCATCCCCAGTCAGAAAAATGTTCAGCTACCAGGAATGCCCTGGCGGCCAGCAATTTCAGCCTCTAATTTTGATGAAAACACTTGCCAAGACTGAATTGCCACAAACAAAGCACATTTACACCCAACCAGCTGTATTCCATCTTAAGAGTACAAGCTGAAGCTCCAGAAGGTGAAGAGATTGATGCTATTCATGGGAACAATCTGCAGCCATCTCTCTGTTATAGGTCTGGGTGAAAAAAATGGTACAAGGGAAATTATAGTGCTGGAGAAAGCAGCTGCCCAAATTCTGCAAGCCCACATACGAACCAAAGCTCCCTGGGAAACCCTAAGCGTGAGGGACACAGAACAGGAGAGCGGGTCTACAAAAGACCTTCTTAAGAAAAAATTAGTAGCTCAAGGAAAACACTCAAGGAAAGGAAAGAACAATGAAGCCACATAAAAGAGGGTGAACTGATATAACCAAAGATAAGACAAAACTGGTAGAAATTATAGCAAATCTGAAGCAGATGTTCCAGGCAAGTTCTCTAATGGTGCTTTCCAATGCCACCCTGCTCCCCATTCCCTATCTTTGTCCTTTTCCCAGTACTTGGTTCTGCTCTGCAAGCTCTTTCATCCATTTATTAGTTAATTCAACAAACCTTGATTAAGCGTGGTCTTTATGCCAGTACAAGGCTGCAGGCACGCAGAAGTGAAGAAAACACAATTAAGGCCAGATAAAGAAGAGCCTTGCCAGGCGCGGTGGCTCGCACCTGTAATCCCAGCACTTCGGGAGGCTGAGGCGGCCGATAACTTCAGGCCGGGAGTTCGAGACCAGCCTGGTCAATGGGGAGAAATCCTGTCTCTACTAAAAATACAAAAATTAGCTGGGCATGGTGACATACGCCTGTAGTCCCAGCTATTCAGGTGGCTGAGGCAGGACAATCGCTTGAGCCCGGGAGGCAGAGGTTGGAGTGAACTGAGATTATGCCACTGCACTCCAGCCTGGGCGACAGAGCAAGACTCTGTCTCAAAAAAAAAAAAAAAAAAAAAAAAAAGAGAGAGAGAGAGCCTTAGAGAACTTAAGCACTAAAAAGATGAGAGTCTCCCTGTCCCAAAAGAAAACTCAAAATTAAATTTGATTTTTCAAAATGACATAAACCTTGCATGGTTTTGATTTTTCATAATAACATAAATCTTGCATGCATGCTAACATTAAAATAGCTTCTTTCTAGATGTGGGGATTACAAAATTCAGATTTCATTAATTAAAGATGAGTGTTTCTCTCACTATCACTCTCATCCTGGTGTTCCTGCTTTGCTAGTGCCTTCAGGGATGACCCAGCTATAAACATTTCCTCTGCCTTTGAAAAGGCGAGGACTCAGGGGAGGACGATTCTTAACTTTCTGGCTACTGTGGCTGCTCTTCTCTTTCCCAATGTCTGGTAGCCAGTGTGGTTGTAAATGAATGGAAGGATGTTGGGGTGGCAGCAGGGGGAGGAATTGGTATTCTTGAAAAAGGATCGGCCTATTTGCTGACAAAATTGTTGGGCTATTATGTCAGCTGTGGTAGCTGTGCTTCAAGATGTGGAGAATAGTCAGGCGCGGTGGCTCACTCCTGTAATCCTAGCACTTTGGGAGGTTGAGGTTGGTGGATCACTTGAGCCCAGTAGTCCAAGACGCCCAGGCAACATAGTAAAACCCAGTCTCTACCAAAAAAAAAAAAAAAAAAAAAAATTAACAGGGTGTGGTGAAATGCACCTAGTCCCAGCTACCCTGGAGTCTGAGGTAGGAAGATTGCTTGAGCCCAGGGGGTCAAGGCTGTGATGAGCCGTGATTGTGCCACTGCACTCCAGCCTGGGCAACAGAGAGAGACCCTGTCTCAACACACACACACACACACACACACACACGATGTGGGGAAGATTTTGAAAGCACCAAAGGAACAGAATGGATTCCATCTTGGGGTGAATTAAATCAGTTCATACTTTTTTTTTTTTTTTTTTGAGACAGAGTCTCACTCTGTCGCCCAGGCTGGAGTGCAGTGGTGCGATCTTGGCTCGCTGCAACCTCTGCCTTCCAGGCTCAAGCGATTCTGGTACCTCAGCCTCCTGAGTTGTGTGTGCCACCATGCCCAGCTAATTTTTATATTTTCAGTAGAGATGGGTTTTCACCATGTTGGCCAGGCTGGTCTTGAACTCTTGACCTCAGGTGATCCACCTGCCTCGGCCTCCTAAAGTGCTAGGATTACAGGCATGAGCCACTGCACCTGGCCCCAAAAGGAGAGCTATTTTTGAAACTAAAAATATAAGGACATAGTTTCAGGATAAAGAAGAGTTCTTGGGCCTTACGTGGTGGCTCACACCTGTAATCCCAGCACTTTGGGAGGTTGAGACAGGCAAATCACGAGGTCAGGAGTTCAAGACCAGCCTGACCAACATAGTGAAACCCCATCTCTACTAAAAATACAAAAAAAGAAGCACTTTGCAAGGCCAAGGGAAGTGGGCAGATTGCTTGAGCCCAGGAACTTGAGACCAGCCTGGGCAACATGGCAAAACACCGTCTCTACAAAAAATACAAAAAAAAAAAATTAGCCAGGCCTGGTGGCCCATGCCTACAGTCCCAGCTACCAGTCCCAGCTACCTGGGAGGCTGGGGTGGGAGAATCACCCGAGCCCAGGAAGTTGAGGCTGCAATGAGCCATGATTGCGCCATTGCACTCCAGCCTGGGCAACAGAGTGAGACCCTATGTCAAAAAAAAAAAGAGTTCCTTTTTTACTAAATGAAATTTAGACCAAATGAAATTTTACCGAATGAAATAATGTTCTCCCACATTATTCTTATTTTTAAAATTTCATGACAGATTAATAATAATGAAAAAATTATTTCCATATCATCACCAGTTTGGAGACTAGAATTTGGAACCACTACCAGTAGATAGCACAAAATGGGTTGATAGGACAACCAGGGATAAAAACCCTGAGCCCATTGAAACATTATTCTGACCTATATGACATTTCTCCTGTCCTGAAAGCATGCTTGCACTCAGGTATAGATGAATAGCATGCAAAAATATTCCATAGACAGTTACTGGAAGACTGAAGACCAAAGAGGCCTCTCCACCAGAGGATGAGTGACAGCTGAGGAAACAACGTGTTCTCAGCCTGACACATTCAGATAGTGCACTTGTGGCTCCCCTGCTTATGTTCTTATTTGTGTGCCTTTAATGGGTCACCAGTTTCACCAGCAATAGCTCTTGCAATTGTGGCTTACCAGGGGCCAGGAAATGAAGCCACCCAAGCGTGACGCATCCAGGAGGCTGAGTCTGTGTGGGTGGTGACAAGGTGAGAAGAAAATGTGACAAGTGTGAAACCACAAGGAAATTCAGAGTTGGTTCCAAGGCTTAACCTTTGCATGAAGTTCCAGAAAGTTTTGGGAGTCTACACAGTGACTAAGCTTCATGTGCCTTCTTAGGCAGCAGTGAGGAAAGACGTGAATGGGTGTTGCAAACTGAGGTGATCTAAGAGTTCTCAGGGTTTACTTGCAGTCTACCCACTTCCTTTTTTTTTTTTTTTTTTTTAATTAAGAGAAAGAGACAAGGTATTGCTCTGTCATCCAGGCTGGAGTGTAGTGCTGTGATTATAGCTCACTGAAGCCTGAAACTCCTTGGCCCAAGTGATCCTCTTACCTTCACCTCTCAAAGTGCTGGGATTACAGGTGTGAACCACTGCACCCAGTGTCACACTTCAGATTTTTTTTTTTAGACGGAGTCTCGCTCTGTCTCCAGGCTGGAGTGCAGTGGCACGATCTCAGCTCACTGCAACCTCCACCTCCTGGGTTCAAGCGATTCTCCTGCCTCAGCCTCCCAAGTAGCTGGGCTACAGGCGTGCACCACCACATGCAGCTAATTTTTGTATTTTTAGCATAGACGGGGTTTCACCATGTTGGCCAGGATGGTCTTGATCTCTTAATCTTGTGATCCACATGTCTCGGCCTCCCAAAGTGCTAGGATTACAGGTGTGAGCCACCGCGCCCGGCCACACTTCATATTCTTTAAGTAGCATTAAAATGCTTTAATAAATCAGCATGAAAAAGTTTCTGAATGATACATCCAAAATTATTTATGTATTAGAAAAGCAAGACAGTTGAAAGGAATCAGTGTCATGTGATTAATGTGATACTCCTAGTATCTGTATACATATACATCAAATAGTGCTTTAAATATATTTTCTATGTCATTTCCCCACAGGTAATTATCTGTAATATCGAGGGGAAATCTATGTTAGGGCACATTCTTTTAAAAATCACATACTTTCAGAAAAAATGGCAAATAAGTACAAAAAACCTTTTTACTCTGCATGTGTAGTCCCTCTACATACTGCTCAAGGTTTCACACTGTGCCAGCCTATGCTCCCATATGGATGCCCCTCTCATTTTGCTTGAGCTCTGATACCATCAACAGGTCACCCTCATGCGTGGATACCTTCCTCATTTGGCTCAGACTCTGACACTCTGCACAGAGCCACCACTACTACCATACGTGGACACCTATCTCACCCTGTGCAGGCTCCCACTCCTTGCACTCAAGCAGCCCTCCAACATAGGTACCCTGCTTAGATTCTGACACCCCATGCTGGGCTGCACCCTGGAGTGGATGATGCCCTCTTAGGCTCTGACATCCTGTACTGGGTCACACCACCACCCGGATGTCCACCTCACTTTGTTTGGCAGTTCTGCTTCCTTATTCACATATGTAGGTCCTGTTTTGTAATATCTATAATTGTTTTGCCTTATTTCTAGATTTATATAGATTCAGACTTCATGATTAGCCTTATTAAGTCGTTCCCATTTTCTAGTTTTTCATTCGGAAATGTCTTTTTTTTTTTCTTTTTTTTTTTTGAGACAGAGTCTTTCTCTGTTGCCCAGGGTGGAGTACAGTGGTACAATCTCAGCTCACTGCAACCTCCACCTCCTGGGCTCAAGCAATTCTCCTGCCTCAACCTCCTGAGTAGTTGGGATTACAGGCACGTGCCACTGCGCCCAGTTAATTTTTGTATTTTAATAGAGATGGGGTTTCACCTATGTTGGCCAGGCTGGTCACGAACTCCTGACCTTAAGTGATCTGCCCACCTTGGCCCCCCAAAGTGCTAGGATTACAGGCTTGAGCCACCACGCCCAGCCTAGAAATGTCTTAATTGGCTAGACTTTATCATCAGGTAGCTTTTTCAACCAGTGTTTATATATGTTTTACCTGAAGTAAGCCTTTGTCATTTGAGACTATTTTTTGATGACCTTATACACAAGTGGAAATTTAGCTGGGTATAAAATTCTTGGGTTACACTCGTTTCTCCTTAGAACTCTGTAAACATTGTTCTATCATCTTTTGGCATGGACGATTATTGTCAATGAGTTTGAGCTCAGGTTTACATCTTCCTATTATAAGTGGCTTGTGTTTTCTGCCTAGATACCCATAAGATTATTCACTTAGTTCATGAAGTTTAGTCACTTCATGTAGCTGTGTCACATTTCTATTCCTCTGTGCTGTTTTTTTTCTACAACACAGTGTATCTTTTAAATCTGTAGCTTCTGTTCTTCATTTCAGGAAAGTATACTTTTTTCTTTGAATATTATTCTCCACTTTGCTCTGCTCTCTGCCTAAAAGACACCAAGTATAAATATGGTGGATTTTTGTTGTGCTTTATGAATGTATATAATATCTGTGACTGAAAAATTCTAAGTAGATGTAAGGATGATATTATTACAGGTTTGATCCGAATATGAGAATTTTAATATTCTTTCTCAGTCTAGGTCTCAGATACTAAAAACTTTGTGAATGATCTTTATTTTTTGGTGTATGTGTGAGCGCACACATGTGAATATGTAGAATAGGATACAGTAGGCTAAGATCACAGACAATACAGTGGTCAATTTATTTTCCAAGAGTTATAGTGAATAGACAATAATTAGAACTATTTTTTATTTAATGCTTAACTATACAAGGCAAGGACATAAGCACTTTTCATATATTTGCTCATTTAATTCTCACAATAACTATATAAAATAAGTGTTATTATGCCATCATTTAACAATAAGGGGACTAAACCTTAGAAGTGTTAAATAAATCTCCAGAGTTTCATTGCTACAAAATGGTAGAGTGGGTTTGGAACCTGAGTTTCCCAAAGCAATGGCCACATATTAATCCACTGTATTCTCTCTCTTACTTGTCTTCTGCTACAGTTGGAAGTCCTGAGGGGAAAAGCAAGTTGTGGATGCCTCCAAAAGGTATTCATATTTTAAGAAGTCAAAGCTGTTGGTTTCCATGAAGGCATGTTATCTTTACGGTAATGGACATTAGGTTGCAAAACATATGAACTTCTCTAAAAAGGAAGTTTTAGCCATTGTCATCTTTAAAAAAAAAAAAAAAACACACACACACACACACAAAAAGGCTTCACGAATTTGCATGTCATCCCTGTACAGGGGCCATGATAATTTCTGTATCATTCCGATTTTAGTGTATGTGCTGCTGAAGCCAGCACCAATTTCTTTTTTTCAACTGGTCCATAGGTCCTTTCACTTAACGTTCCCAAAGGCACTAAAGTTCAACATGTTTAAAACAAAATTCATTGTTTTGTTCCTCAATAACTTTGTATTCCTCTCAATCCAGTTACTGACACTTCCCTCTCCCCTGCTTTCTATGCGTCATTGGTTGTCAACATTTATTACTTCTGTCTTCTCATTATCTCATTCCATTGAGTCTGTTCCTTTCCATTCAAAATGTCACCATCTTAATTCAGCCTCTTATTAACACCGGCCTGAAATATTGTATTGCAGAAGTAACTGACTAGTCTTCTATCCTCTCATCTTTTTGTTCTTTCTCTTCTTTTATCTCATACATAGGCTCAGACCTGTCTTCCTACAGCAGTGGTCTCCAAACCCTTTTGAAAACACTCCCTATCAATACAAATGCTTGAGCATGAATCTCTAGTATATTCATTTTAATTTATTGTATTGTATTTTTGAGATCGAGTCTAACGCTGTCCCCCAGGCTGGAGTGTAGTACCACGATCATGGCTCACTGCAGCCTTGACATCCCCAGGTTCAGGTGATCCTCCGGCCTTAGCCTCCTGTGTAGCTGAGACTATAGGCATGTGCCACCACACTCAGCTAATTTTTGTATTTTTATTTTAGAAAGGGGTCTCAACATGTTTCCCAGGTTGGTCTCAAACTCCTGGGCTCAAGCAATCTGCCCACCTTGGCCACCCAAAGTGCTGGGATCACAGGCATGAGCTACCACGCCCAGCCCAATTTATTTATTTCTAAACGATGTCCACCTATGACTATGTATATATTGCATATATACATGTGTATCATATATTTATATATTGTATATATTAATATACATGTATATTATGTATTTCTAAATGGTGTCCACCTATAACATCTATGTATAAAATGTACACAAGTATAGAAATTAAAAGGAGATGAAGAAGAAATGAATATTTTTAATTTAAATTTTTATCTTATATATTTGAGGTACAAAAACATTTTTGTTCTCCCTATAATTGAGTAAATTCCACTGTTTTTAAAAAAAATTGGCTTAATAATTTGTGATGAAATGATTCACAAGCATGTTTCTAACTTTAGTTTATTTTGAAAATAGGTTTTAATTGCCATCATAGCTGAGAAATATATTCTCAAATTTACACAATGCCAAATGCACCACAAACACATTGCTAAATCCTAATACTCATTTCTATCCAGCAACTATGCAAAGTTTTTTTGAAATTCAGCCAATAAATCAACTGATGTCCAAGAGTTATTTCTGCAAGCTACTTGAAAAGTATTGTAAACCTATGTCTGGAATATTAATAGATTAAAAGACCATTTCCAAGTTTTTGTAAAGCATGCAGATATAAATGTTTCATAAGTAATGATAAAGTTATATCATTTTCAGGAGTAAAAAAACATTGTAGCGATTGTGAATGGGAGCTCACTCAAGATTTGGCTCTCTGTTTGTCTGTTATTGGTGTATAGGAATGCTTGTGATTTGCTGAAGTTGCTTATCAGCTTAAGGAGATTTTGGGCTGAGACCATGGGGTTTTCTAAATATACAATCATGTCATCTGCAAACAGAGACAATTTGACTTCCAGGCATCCATGTGCAAAGTGATTTCTTAACAAAAAAGAGTTCCTTTGCAAAAGCAGTTACTTTTCTATTCTTTTCTTTACTTTTTGAGACAAACTCTCTGTGACACCCAGGCTGGAGTGCAGTAGCCCGATCATAGCTGGAGCGGTGTGTAATCGTAGCTCGGCTGCTGCACTCACACTGTAACCTCAAACTCCTGGGCTCAAGTGATCCTCCTGCCTCAGCTTCCTAAGTAGCTGGGACTACAGGCACATACCACCAGGCCCAGCTAATTTTTATTTTTTTTGTAGAGATGAGTTCTTTCTATGTTGCCTGGGCTGGTCTCAAACTCCTGGACTCAGGCGATCCTCCTGCCTTGGCCCCTCAAAACAGTGACTTTTCATTCACTGTTAAACACCATTTCTTCCTTAAAGATCTTAATTAAATGTCTTTATTAATTGTATTATTATTAATTAGTTGATTGATTATTGTAATATCTCCTGGTAGCACAGTTTTGAAATTCATTTGTCATAATGGAAAAGGTCAGCAATTTTTGAACACTAGTCTTTTTGTAAGAGAAAAATTGTGCAGTTCACAGTTCATCTTTTTAAATTGACAATTCTTTTAAGTCCTTTACCCCACAATGGCCCATAATCCTGTTTGATACAATTGATTTTGATGGTCACTCTTCAACTCACTTTACAGTATTATAAAGATTCTGTGATTTATTAACACCGGGCTCTAACCAACTGAGCTAACCCGCCACCCAAGATTCTACTATCTAAAGTTTGAAGGTCTTGTTTTTTTGTTTTTTGTTTTTTTAATAAAAATAGCCTAATGACACCCTGCAGCACACAAATTCCTCTTGGGAGAGCTCTCTTACCATTTACAACGCTTGACTCATGTTCAGACAAATGTGGCTTCCAGCATCACTTGATACATTGGGTATCAGTAAAGTTTAATAATTTTAAAGAAAAATAAATATAAATTCTAATTTTTTTTCTGCAGCCCAGGGCAGCCAGCCCCTAATGAATTCCAGGAATTAGCACACACCCCACTTTGGAGACCACTGTTCTAAAGCATCACTCTGATCCTTTTACTCTTTTGCCAGTAAACCCTTGTTATCCATTGCCCATTTATCCATTGATAAAGCCCATGCTCTCTTTTTCTCAATAACATGGTTGCCCCCAGCCCCCTGCTGCCTTCTCACTGGCACAGGTGAGCCCTTTGTAACAGCCACATTTGAGGCTTGGAGACTGACCCCACTTCTGAACTTTGAGGGACTGACATTGGCAGCTCACTGTTGAACCTGAGCCAGTCCGTCTTTCTGCTGTGTGCAGTTTGATTTTAGCATCTTAGTTCCAGTTTCCTGCCTTGTACCTTCGTTCTCCAGTGCTTGGGTTTGAGTACCAGACTGAATAATGATAATAATAATAGCAACGACTAGAGAGCTTACTTGCCTACCATTGTTCTGAACGCTTTACATATATCAATGTATTGAATCCTCATAACTCTACAAAATAATACTATTAATAGCCCCATTTTACAGAAGATGAAACTGAGACACAGAAGTTACATAACTTCACCAAAGTCACTAACTATAAGCGGTGGAGATGAGTGGGTTTGACTCTAGGCAGCCTAACTTAAGAGCCTGTAACACCTGGCTGTTCTGGCCTGCCTCATGTCAACTTGCCATGGCTGATTATGGTAGGGCTGGAGAGGTATTTCTAAGCCTGTCAGCCAACAGCATCTCTAGCTTTTGCCCAAAAGCATGGCCAAGTTCAATGTGATGCAGTGCTGCTTTGGGGTGGATCAGATACTCAACGTAAAAAACACTGGCACTGGTTGGGAACTGATGTATGAAAGATGACTGGGAGCTGTAGGTGGTTCAAAAGTTAGAGTGAAAAAGAGAGACTGGGACTGATTCCAAGGAAAAGGACCTGGTAGCCAAGAAGTAGACTGACAAAGGATATGAACATTAGCCACTAATTATTAATACTTAATATGTCCCAAATGCTGTCCTATTTGCCTTATGTTCATTGTCCCTTTTACTCTCACAATGACCCTGTGAAAGTGTGTCACTATTTTCTAGACAAAGAAACTGAAGCCAGGCATGGGTTCGGGCCTGTAATCCCGGCACTTTGGGAGGCTGAGGCAGGTGGATCACTTGAGGTTAGGAATTCAAGACCAGCCTGGTCAACATGGTGAAACCTCGTCTCTACTAAAAATACAGAAATTAGCCAGGCATGGTGGCAGGTGCCTGTAATCCCAGCTACTCGGGAGGCTGAGGCAGGAGAATCACTTGAGCCCGGCAGGCGGAGGTTTCAGTGAGCCGAGATCATACCACTGCACTCCAGTCTGGGTGATACAGCAAGACGCTATCTCAAAAAAAAAGAAAGAAAAGAAAAGAAAAAGAAAAGAAAAGAAAAGAAACAAGAAAAAGAAAAGAAAAAGAAACTGAAGCTCAGAAAATCTAAGTAATTTTCCTAAGCTCATATAATCAAATCAAGTGGTTCCGCTAGGATCTGAACCTTGGTATATCTGAATTATGCTTGGTGTGGAAAGGTGCTACAGTCATCAGCCTCTATAGAATTTCCATTAGTTTGTCCAAAGCCACTGACATGGTTTGGCTGTGCCCCCACCCAAATCTCAATTTAAATTTAAATCTCCCAGAATTCCCATGTGTTGGGGGAGGGGTCCAGTGGGAGGTAATTGAATCATGGGGGCCAGTCTTTCCCGTGCTAGTCTCGTAATAGTGAATAAGTCTCACAAGATCTGATGGGTTTATCAGGGGTTTCCGCTTTTGCTTCCTCCTCATTTTCTCTTGCCGTCACCATGTAAGAAGTGCCTTTTGCCTCCCACCATAATTCTGAGGCCTCCCCAATTATGTGGAACTGTAAGTCCAATTAAACCTCTTTTTCTTCCCAGTATCAGGTATGTCTTTATCAGCAGCATGAAAACATACTAATATAGCCACCCTAAATAAATATACAATTTAAGGAAAAGCAGTGTGTTAACTCTTAAACACAACTTCAGCACAAGACCTCTTTCCAACTACACTGCTGCATACTTGAACTGCCCTAGGCTTGTTCTAAAGGTGGGCTCTTAATGATAGATCTCTATACCTCCTCATCACTGAGAAGATCAAAGGGTAAGAAAGACAAGGGTGAAAATACATCTGCACTCTTCTTCTTCCAACTCCAATTGAGAGCAAGAGACACGAAGAATCAGGAATTGGTTATGGTGCCTAGTGGTGGCAGTGGTGGCAGAAACATCCGTTTCTAGGGGCAACTTGAGTTTCTGCAATGGAGCAGTATTCAGTGTTTTGGGGCCCCCATTCCAAGCTGTGGCATTTAGTGGCTCATCAGTAATGTTTGTTTGAGATGGAGTCTTGCTCTGTCACAAGTGCAGTGACGTAATCTCAGCTCACTGCAACCACCACCACCCCGGTTCAAGCGATTCTCCTGCCTCAGCCTCCTGAGTAGCTGGGACTACAGGCGCATGCCACCACACTTGGCTAATTTTTATATTTTTAGTAGAGACAGGGTTTTACCATGTTGGCCAGGATGGTCTCGATCTCCTGACCTCATGATCCACCTGCCTCAGCCTCCCAAAGTGCTGGGATTACAGGTGTGAGCCACCATGCCTGGCCAGAATGTTTACTTTCTATTAAACATTGTGCTGGATATTCCAGTCAGGTCAATCAGATAAGAAAAAAAGAAAGTCATCAAGATAGGAAAGAAAGAAAGAAGACTATCTCTATTTGTAGATGACATGATTTACTATTACATATAGAAAATCTTAAGGAATCCATTATAAACCTATTAAAACTAATAAACAAGTTCAGTAAGGTTGCCAGATATAAAAGCAACTGCAAAAATTAATTGTGTTTATATACACTAGCAAAGAACAATCCAGAAATGAAATTAAGAAAACAATTTCATTTATAATGGCATCAAAAAGAATAAACAAAATACTCAGGAATCAGTTTAACCAAAGAAGTGCAAGACTTGTACACTGAAAACTATAAAACACTATTGAAAGAAATTAAAGAAAACCTAGACATCCCATGTTCATGGATCAGAAGACTTGATATTGTAAGATGCCAATACTTCAAATTGATCTACATATTTAATGCAATTCCTGTCAAAATACCAGCATCTTTTCTTGCAGAAATTGATATACTAGTCCTAATATTCATATGGAAATGCAAGAGACTCAGAAAAGCCAAAACAACCTTGAAAAAGAAGAACAAAGTTGAAGGATTCATGTTTCCTGATTTCAAAACCTAGTATAAAGTTATAGTAATCAAGAGAGTGTGCTAACAGCGTAGGGATAGACATATAGATCAATGGAATAGAACTGAGCATTCAGAAATAAACCCTACTATTTTTGGTCAATTGATTTTCAGCAAGGGTGCCAAGACCACTCAATGGGGGAAAGAATAGCCTTTTTAACAAATGGTGCTGGGTCAACTGGATATCCACAAGCAAAAAAAAAAAAAAAAATGAATTTGGACTCCTATCTCACACCACAGGCAAAAATTAACACAAAATAAATTCTGGGCCAAGCACAGTGGCTCATGCCTGTAATCCCAGCACTTTAGTGGGCTAAGGCAGGTGTTCGTGAAGCCAGGAGTTCGTGACCAGCCTGGCCAACATGGTGAAACCCGTCTCTACTAAAAATACAAAAATTAGCTGGGCATGGTGGCAGGCACCTGTCATCCCAGCTACTCAGGAGGCTGAGGCAGGAGAATCACTTGAACCCAGGAGGCAGAGGTTGCAGTGAACCGAGATCACACCATTGCACTCCAGCCTGGGCCACAAGAGTGAGACTTCGCCTCAAAAAAAAAAAAAAAAAAAAAAATCTGGTCATAAATAGAAGAGCTAAAACTATAAAATTCTTAGAAGAAAATATAACCTCAGATTAGGCAATGGTATCTTAGATATGACGCCAGATATATACATGACAAAAGAAAAAATAACTGTTAGCCTTCTTTACAATTGAAAATTGTGTTACAGGCCGGGCGTGGTGGCTCACACCTGTAATCCCAGCACTTTGGGAGGCCGAGGTGGGTGGATTGCCTAAGGTCAGGAGTTCAAGACCAGCCTGGCCAACATGGTGAAACCCCGTCTCTACTAAAAAAAGAAAAAAAACACACATACACAAAAATTAGCTGAGCATGATAGCGGGCGCCTGTAATCCCAGCTACTCAGGAGGCTGAGGCAGGAGAATGGCTTGAACCCGGGAGGTGGAGGTTGCAGTGAGCTGAGATTGCACCACTGCACTTCAGCCTGGGGGACTGAGCAGGACTCTGTTTCAAAAAAAAAAAAAAAAAAAAAAAAATTGTACTACAAAGACTCTCTCAGGTTGGGTGTGGGAGTTCATGCCTGAAATTCCAGCACTTTGGGAGAGCCAGGCTGGAGGATCCCTTGAGCACAAGAGTTCCAGAACAGCCTGAGCAACACAGGGGGACCCCCATCTCAACCAAAAAAAATTAAAAGTTAGCTGGGCATGGTGGTGCATGTCTGTGATCTCAGCTACTGGGGGTTGGAGGATGGGCAGTGCTGTCTGAGGTGGGAGGGTCATTTGAACCCAGGAGGTCGAGGCTGCAGTGAGTCATAATCACGCCACTACACTTCAGCCTGGGTGACAGAGCAAGACCTGTTTCAAAGGACGCTTTCAAGAAAATGAAAAGAAAAGACAATCCACAAAATGAAAGAAAATATTTGCAAATCATATATCTAATAAGGGATTTGTATTTAAAATATATAAAGATTCTTACAACTCAACAATTTAAAAAAAACTAAAAAGATTTTAATGGACATTTTTCCAAAGAAGATACACAAGTGGCCAAGCAGCACATGAAAAGATGTTCAATGTTATTACATACTAGGGAAATACAAATGAAAACCTCAACAAGATTGCTAAAGGGTATGAGGTTTCTCTTGTGGATGATGAAAATATTCTAAAATTGATTGTGATGACGTTGCACAACTGTGAATGTAGTAAAAACCATTTAATTGTATACTTTAAATGGGTAAATTGTATCTCAGTATGTAGGTAAATTATATCTCAATAAAGCTGTACCCAAAAAAAAAAAAAAAAAAACCCTTACAGTGAGACGACACTTTACACTTACAAGGATGGCTAAAATAGAAGAGACAATAATAAGTGTTGATGAAAATGTGGACAAATTGTAACCCTTGTACATTGCTGATGGAATTGTTAATGGTTCAATCACTATGGAAAACAAGCTAGGTGTTTTTCAAAATGTTAAACATAGAGTTACTATATGACCCAGCAATTGCACTCATATATATATACCCAAGAGAAATGAAAACACATGTCCACAAAAAAACTTGTACATGAATGTTCATAGTAGCATTACTCAAAAGAGCCAAAACTGGAAGCAATACAAACATCCAGGATGCACAAATTAACAAAAATGTGTTATATCCATACACTGAACAATATTAGGCCATAAAAAGGAAGGAAGTCACATACTGCAATATGGATGAATTTTGAAATCATCATGCTAAGTTGAAGAGGTCAGATAGAGACCAGGAGCGGTGGCTCACGTCTATAATCCCAACACTTCGGGAGGCTGAGTTGGGCAGATCACAAGGTCAGGAGTTCAACACCAGCCTGGCCAATACAGTGAAACCCCATCCTACTAAAAATACAAAAATTAGCTGGGCAGGGTGGTGCGCATCTATAGTCCCAGCTACTCGGGAGGCTGAGGCAGGAGAATCGCTTGAACTCAGAAGGTGGAGGTTGCAGTGAGCTGAGATCACGCCACTACACTCAAGCCTGGGTGACAGAGTGAGAATCCGTCTCCAAAAAAAAAAAAAAAAAGGGCCAGGCATGGTGGCTTAATCCCAGCACTTTGCGAGGCCGAGGCAGGTGGATCACAAGGTCAGGAGTTCAAGACCTGCCTGGCCAACATGGTGAAACCCTGTCTCTACTAAAAATACAAAAAAATTAGCTGAGTGTGGTGGCGGGTGCCTGTAGTCCCAGCTACTTGGGAGGCTGAGGCAGGAGAACGGCATGAACCCAGGAGGCAGAGCTTACAGCGAGCCAAGATTGTGCCACTGCACTCCACCCTGGGAGACAGAGTGAGACTCTGTCTCAAAAAAAAAAAAAAGAAAAGAGGTCAGATAGAAAAGACCACATATTGTGTGACTACATTTAAATGACATGTCCAGACTAAGCGAATCCATAGAAACAGAAAGGAGATTAGTAATTGCCAGGGACTGTAAGGCAGAGGGAGAAATAGGGAGCGAATGCTTAGGGATGCAGAGTTTCTTTCTGTGGGGATGAAAATGTTCTAACACTAGTCAGGATGCTTGCACAATTCTGTGAATATACTATAAACCACAGAATTGTACTCTTTAGAAGGGTAAATTTTATGTATCTTAAATCCATTAAAGTTTTTTAAAAAATCATGAACATAGGAATATAAATACCACAAATCATAACAGTATTATAAAGTTAAATAGTGACCAGGTGCAGTGGCTAATACCTGTAATCCCAACAGTTTGGGAGGCCAAGATAGGAAGATCACTTGAGGCCAGGAGTCTGAGACCAGCCTGGGAAACACAGCAAGACTCCATCTCTTAAAAAAAAAAAGAAAGTTGGGCATGGCAGTACATGCCTGTTGTCCTACCTCCTCAGGAGGCTGAGGCAAGAGAATCCTTTGAGTCCAAGAGTTCCAGGCTGCACTGAGCTATGATCAAGCCACTGCCCTCTAGCCTGGGCAATGGAGTGAGACCCTGTCTCAAAAAAACAAAAGTTGGCCGGGCACAGTGGCTCACGCCTGTAATCCCAGCACTTTGGGAGGCAGAGGCAGGTGGATCACTTGAGGCCAGGAAGACCAGCCTGGCCAACATAGCGAAACCCTGCCTCTACTAAAAATACATAAATTAGCCGGGTGTGATGGCTCTGTAATCCCAGCTACTCATGGGGCTGAGGCATGAGAATCGCTTGAACCTGGGAGGTGGAGGTTGCAGTGAGCTGAGATCACACCATTGCACTCCAGCCTGGGCTACAGAGTGAGACTCTGTCTCCAAAAAAAAACAAAGTTGAATAGCGAACAGGACTCTACTTAAACTATAGTGTGACCCTGTATGTGACAGGATAAGCCTCTGAAAATATGATTATTTTACATAAATAGTCCAAAAATAACACTATAGTAGTAAAAGGGCTGATGAGTGTCCAAAAATTGGATTTTACTGTGTGTGATGGTTAATTTTACATGTCAACTTGACTGGGCTAACAAATGCCCAGATAGCTGGTAAAACATGATTTCTGGGTGTGTCTGTGAGGTGTGTCTGGAAGAGATTAGCATTTGAATCAGCAGACTGAGTAAAGATCTGTCCTCACTAATTCAGTGGGTATCATCTAACCCATGGAGAGCCGGAATAGAACAAAAAGGTGGAGGGAGGACAAATTCTCTGTTTGAGCTGGAACATACATCTCACCTCTCCTTGGACATCAGCACTCACAGTTCTCAGGTCTTTGGACTTGGACCAGGACTTTATACCATCAGCTCCCTGATTTTCAGGACTTCAGACTTGGGATGAATTATACTACCAGCTTTCTTGGTTCTCCAACTTGGATCTCCAAATGACACATCATGGGACTTTTTGGCCTCCATCATCACGTGAGCCAATTCCTATAATAAGTCTCTTCATTCATAGATGGAGAGACAGAGACAGGGAGAGAGAGAGATCCTGTTGGTTCTGTTTCTCTGGAACCCTGACTGATACACTGGGCTAGCAATGTATTCATCTCTACTTCTCAGTGTATTGTGTTTGTTTGTTTGAGATGAAGTCTCATTCATTCTGTCACTTAGGATGAAGTGCAGTGGCACAATTTCAGCTCATTGCAAACTCCACCTCCCGGGTGGAAAGGATTCTCCTGCCTCAGCCTCCTGAGTGACTGGGATTACAGGTGTGCACTACCACATGTGGCTAATTTTTTCATTTATAGTAAAGACAGTGTTTCACTGTGTTAGCCAGGCTGGTATCGAACTCCTGGCCTCAAGTGATCTGCCTGCTTCGCCTCCAAAAGTGCTGGGATTACAGGTGTGAGCCCGGCCGCTCAGTGTATTGTTTATTATGAACTTGTTCATAAGCCACTCATCCTTTTTTAGTGTCTTTTTTTTTTTTTTTTTTTTTTTTTGAGATGGAGTCTTGCTCTGTCACCCAGGCTGAAGTGCAGTGGTGTGATCTGGGCTCACTGCAACCTCCGCCTTCCAGGTTCAAGCAATTCTCTGCCTCAGCCTCCCAAGTAGCTGGGATTACAGGCTCTCCCCACCACACCTGGCTATTTTTGTATTTTTAGTAGAGATGGGATTTCACCATGTTGGCCAGGCTGGTCTTGAACTCCTGACCTCGTGATCCACCTGCCTCAGCCTCCCAAAGTGCTGGGATTACAGGCATGAGCCACCACACCTGGCTGCTCAGTGTATTGTTTATAATGAACTTGTTCATAAGCCACCCATCCTTTTATAGTGTCATTTTCAAACAAAATATGGGGACCTCTCCGAAAAGCAATGAATTTTTTTCCTAGAATAAGAACAAAATAATACTTTTCAAACTGAAAATTTTATATCTAGAGGCAAAGACAAGACCAAAACTATAGCCACATCATTGATATCTATATTTCTTTAGCAAAACAAAGCTGTAAATCACTCTAGTGCTAAAAAACCATAAATCTATTTGTAAAGCTAATGACACGTTTTATGCTTGAAGAGAAAGCAAACAGAAGTCCTTTATCTGGTGACAGTCTAGGCTGTTATAAAAATTCAACAACACACAATGTGAAAGCGTCTAAGAACATACAGGATAAAACCAAACTCCGTTTCGCCTGTACTCTCACTCAGTAGTCAACACAGAAGATGTCTCTGACCAAATGTAGGTTTCCCCACTAATAAGCAGGCAATCAATTCTGCAGCAGACACCAGCTGAGTGTCCTCTAATTCAATTCAAACCTGGAGAGATAGCATCAGATCCCATAGATTGAGAGCTCAGTCCCTAAGCCAGCCCCCCATTTCAGATGCCAATTGCAAGCCCCACATTGTTTTATCTGTGCTTCTGACAGACTGCCTATAAATCAGTATTTCCGCCGTCCTCTCCTGGGGTTAGAATAATGTGTTAGAGTAGCTCACAGAACTCAGGGAAACACTTACGTTTACTGGTTGATAAAAGGACATTACCAAGGGTACTAATGAACACCAGGTGAAGAGATGCATAGGGTAAGGTTTGGGGGAGTGGGTACAGAGCTTCCATGTCCTCTCTGGGCACCATCCTCTAGGAACCTGCACACGTTCGGCTATCCAGAAGCCCTCCAAATCCTGTCCTTTGGGGTTTTTATGGACGCTTCATTAGGTCGGCATGATTGATGAGATTATTGGCCATTGGTAATCAACTTAACCTTCAACCCCGTCTCCTCTCTGCAGGTTGGGAGGTGGGGCTGAAAAGTCCCAACCCTCTAATCCTGCCTTGGTCTTTCTGGTGAGCAGCCCCCAACCTGAAGCTACCAAGGGGCTGCCAGCCACCAGTTATCTCATTAACATACAAGAAGACACATCACTTTGGAGAGTCCAAGGATTGTAGGAGATGTATGCCAGGAAAGGGGATGACCATATATTTCATAATCTCACAAGGAGCAATTACTATCATGTGTACCTCCTAGAAGATACTTCCCTTCACATAGGAAGGAAACAGCTGATATGCTGAGCATAAGTCAGTCTTTGGGATATGTGTCCCACATATATGAGAGAAAAGTATACAATAATGCTTCATTCTATTTATCATTGCAGACTCATGCTATGGGAGAAGAGATTTTTCATCTATAACAATTAAAATGTATATTGGAGTCAGTACTGATGGAACCCTGGCCATGTGTTCAGCAAAGAAGGGTGTTAGTAACCCTAACATTCCTAGTTAGGAATAAAAGGTTGCGCCTGAATACCAATCACGCGCTGCTTCACTCACAGAGAGCAAGTGCCTTGACCTTGAACCAGGGTTGAAGTTTGCAAATATGATCAGTACACAACCACTAAATGACTTTTCAGAATGTTGTGAGAGGAAACAGGCAGTGAGCACAAAATTCTGCTTTTCCCCTTGGAAGCATGCTACCAGAACACTCTCACAATTTTTTTCAGTAAAGGAAGTGACTTACAATATTTCTTTGTAGACACTCATAATGCTTGTAAAGATGTTTCTCTACTTTCGTGTGAGTTGTCTCAGATCTGTAGTCACATTCCTGCATGATTTGAACCTATTACTTCAGGACCGATTGAGCAATGAATGAATTTTAAAAGTCAAGAATGACAATAAACTAGTAGAATTTTTTTAAGAAGATATAAATCTGTATTAGTTATGTATTGCTGCATAACAGAGTATCCCAAAACTAAGAAGCTGAAAGCAAATGTTTATCATCTCATGATTTTTGTGGGTTTGGAATCTGGGTGCAGGCCATTAGTTGGGTGACTCTGGCTCAGGATTCCTCATGAGGTTGTGATCAGGCCATCAGCTGAGGCTGCATCATTTCAAGGCTTGACCGGAGGAGGATCCATTTCCCAGCTCACTTAGGTGGCCGTCTGCTGTCTTTCCTCAACGTTGTCTGGAGAAGTCAGTTCCTTGCCAAGTGGGCCTCACAACATGGCAGCTGGTTTCTCCCAGAGCAAGTGAGCCAGAGAGCAAGAGAAAACAGTCTTTTTATGACCTCGTGTCAGAACTGATGGCCTATCACTTCTGCCCCATTCTGTTTGTCAGAAATGAGTCACTAGGTCCAGCCCACACATAAGGGGAGGAGTTTACCTCTAGGGCATAAATATTTGGAAGCAAGGATCGCTGGGGCTCTCTCAGAGTTGGCCTCACACAGTACCCATATACTTCTGTGGACCAGGTGAACTAAGATTCAACAGGTCTTAGTCAGTGAAGCTTTCAAAGGCCCCTCCATCCGGCATGGCCTGCATCCTCAGTGTTCTGTGATCCAGTAGGCAGAACTTGACCAGCCATGTTAGGTGTTAGGTGATGAGTGCAAGGGCTGGGCTCTGTGGCTCATGCCGGTAATCCCAGGACTTTGAGAGGCTGAGGCAGGAGGATCACTTATGCCTAGGAATTGAAGGCTGCAATTAGCTACGATCACACACTGTACTCCATCCTGAATGACACAGTGAGATCCTGTCTCTAAAAAATTACAAATAAAAAAAAAGAGATGGATACAGGGCCTAAGTAAGCTGGATTGTGACTTAAAAGTCTGGTGTCCTCAGGTACACATCTACTACAAAGCTGGTGGGTTTCCCCCGGCCTTTTTCAGCTGGCGTGGCTGTAAGTTTGTTGCTTGTTTTTCCTTCCATGGTAGGGACAAATGTTGCCATACCAGTCCTGGGCTGACTATCTCTGGACTTCCTAAGTATAAGAGAGAAAATATATTGTCATATTTGTTTAAGCCATTTCTACATTTTTCTGCTATGCCTAACTGAATGTAATCCTAACTAATGATGTGGCTTTGTTCAAGTACAAACCCTAAACTTATGCAATTCAAATCTAGTCTTGCTGTGACCTGAGCTGCCCCACTACTTCCTCCTAGATGATGCTTCTAATGGGGGGCGTATTGTCTCTAAGTGTAGGACAAAAGTTATGGCAAACATTGCCAGGTTTCCACTGATAATGGGTAAGGACCAGGATGTGTTAATGGACTGTGTCCAGAGTATGTTGCAATTTGCCGACAGCTGTATGCTCCCGCTGAACCACAGGGATGGCCCTGGAGTGGGGCAGGGGCTAGTCCTCTGGTTCCTCTTCAGGTAACAGGACGAGCAAGAGGTGGTGGGACCCTGATCTAAGTTCTCCTGCCATCTGCCCTGGGTGCTGCCTAAGTCCAAAGGCCTGACAGGTACAAGACCTGTACATCAAATCCCTGTCTAACTGAGATCCACAGATCCAGCAGATAGCTTTAAAAACAAGGAGTAGGAGTGGCCAGGGATGAGGAAGTGCAGATAAAAGACAAATGAGTTCTGAAAGTAGGCAGGGAATGGACACAAACAAAAAAATCTATATAGGCTGGTGCAAGTGCAGTGGTGTTTACAACAAATCGATCAAGACCAGTTACAGATTTCTTTGTTCCTTCCCTACTCTCATTGATTCACTTGACTGGCCTTAAAACAAAATCTGTATAAAGCACCAACGTGGACAGTGTTTGCGTTGTATGTGCAATGCCAGCCAGAGGCCCTGGGAAAACAAAGGCCGTGACTGTTTTCTTTCACTGCCTCTGCTCCGCAGTGTCAGTGACTTTATCTAGTGAAATCCATACCCGGGCTTACTCCAGGGCTGTGCTCAGCTCCCACTCTCCTTTTCATAGCATGCCAAGTAACTCACTTGCCTCGGGGCACCCATGGGGCATTTCCACGGTATTTTATAGCAGTGGAGAACCAAGGGTATCCAGCAATTTCTTAGACCCAAAGTATTCCTATTGTAAAATATATTCCCTGCCTTCCGGGAAGGGCAGGAATTCACCTTAGAGAACAAGAAATTGTCAGCAAAAATTCTGTACTGTGGATGTTTTTTCAAATGCTTCTGAACTAACTTTAACTTTAATTTGACACACTAGCTAGGGACTCGCTCCATTAACTTCAGTCTAATTTCCTTTAGTAGAAGCAGGCCCAAGAATGCTTCTAGTTCAAAATCCGTATTTCCCAATATTAGGCAGAAGGGCACTCACTAGGCAAGAAATGGTCAGTGTGGGAGGCTCAGTACGGAGTGGAAGGTCATGGACCCTCAAGTTAGACATCCCTGTAATGAAGTCAAGACTTCCACACTCAAGTCCAAAGATATTATCTGTAGTTGTGGAACAGAAAACAAAGGTGTATGAGCATTACTTATAGTTACAAAGGTGTAGCTGAGGCATTTAAAATACTGATAAAACCTTAGTGGACAGCAGTTGGGGAGGTAAAAGGAAAATGTTAGGGTACTAGATCCTCATCTTTCATAGCAGGAAGTCAATTAATAAATCAAGAAGTGATGTTATACAGGCAAGGCATGGTGGCTCATGCCTGTAATCCCAGTATTTTGGGAGGCTGAGGCGGGCAGATCACTTGGAGCCAGGAGTTTGAGACCAGCCTGGCCAACATGGCGAAACTGCATCTCTATTAAAAATACAAAAAAGTAGTTGGGTGTGGTGGCATGCACCTGTAATCTCAGGTACTTGGGAGGCTGAGGCATGAGAAATGCTTAACCTGGAAGGCAGAGGTTGCAGTGAGCCAAGATTGTACCACTGTACTCCAGCCTGGGTGACACAGCAAGACTCTGTCTCAAAAAAGGAAAAAATGAAATGATGAGTTTTCTTTAAAAACAAACATTTATGATGTGCCAAGCACTGTTCTAGACATTGAGGCTCTAGCCAAAAAATAAACAAAACAAAGTTGCTGCACTCCTTCTTCTAGTAATAAGCTGATTGGTGAAATATAACACTATTAAGGTGACTAACAGAAGAACTAGTTAAAAGTCTTAAAATAATTATCTTGGGGAGCAAACTTAGGGGAAGGAAGAGGGAGAGAGAAACAGGACAAAGGATTGTGAATGGTTTTTCCCAACAAGCCCTGCTATTCTATTTGATTTTTTAAAATTTGATTTAAATTATTAACAGCTATTCTACTACCTACTAGTTGTATGTCCTTAAATAGATTAGGGAAATTCCCTGGGTTTTAGTTCTTTCATCCGGAAATTGGGGATAATAATGTCTCCCTCAAAGACTGTTTATTGGCTGGGCACAGTGACTCACTCCTGTAATCCAAGCAGTTTGGGAGGCCAAGACAGGAGGATCACCTGAGGTCAGGAGCTAGAGACCAGCCTGGCCAATATGGTGAAATCCCGTCTCTACCAAAAATACAAAAATTAGCCAGGTATGGTGGTGTGCACCTGTAATCCCAGCTACTCGGGAAGCTGAGGTATCAGAATTGCTTGAACCTGGGAGGTGGAGGTTGCAGTGAGCTGAGATCGTGCCATTGCACTCCAGCCTAGGTGACAGAGTGAGACTCCATCTCAAAAAAAAAAAAAAAAAAAAATTAAAGACTGAAGTAGACACGCAAACGTCAGTCCCTCCCTGATGTTTCTCATGTCATATTTTGCAGCTCAAGTTTTTCAGGCTGAGAAGTGACATCCATTGTTGGGTCTGGCCTCAGCAAGTCACACAACTTTTTGGGACCTGTTCCTGTCCATCTGACACAAAGATGCTCAGATGCTCATCTCAAATTTCTCCATTTGCAAGAGGAACAGGTGTAGGTTGGTGAGAACTCAGGGAGGACTTTGAACTTCTTGAGAGAACACTGGCCACATCTTACCGTGGTTTCCATTTGGAGGAGACCATGCAATTATTGTATTATTGTCTTTGCTGTTCACTTGGGGATATAAAGGGTAATCTACTGGCCTGACTCTATTATTGCCTCAGAAGGTTTCACAATTAGGTACTTAATCCCTGAAATACTGAGGGTCTCATGATGTAAGGGAAAGAACAATTATGAATTCAAGAAAGGGAGAGATCACCGTCTGAGATCAGGATGTAAATAGCAGGAAAACACTAAAGCTGTCAGCATGACAGAGCAGGGAGGGCTACTGAGATCCAAGCTGGCTACAAAGGGAAAGTGTGCATATGTGATTCTTTTTGTGTTTATGCATACACATAAATACGCAGGAGAAGTGCTTGCAGGTTCTGTGCTCTCTGTCTCTCTCTGTGTGTGTGTGTGTGTGTGTGTGTGTGTGTGTGTGTGTGTGTGTGTGTATGTTAGTGGTGAGGTTCAGGCAACGACGTAATGACATGCTGGTAAAGGGTTAACAACCAGTAGTGCGGAAAGCCCTAATTTTTAGCCATTGCCAATTTCAATGGTGTAAATACTCCCACTGTGGCTTTCAAGCTATCAAGTTGAAGTCACTGAGTGTAGAGCTGGGAAGAGACACAGAGTCAGCTCCCACCAGTCGATGCAAACCAGTTCCAGAAGATTGCTGGTTGCAGGTTTCCAGCACTGCCCTCTTTCAGAAAAGGAAAACCTCCCAGCTCCTTCCACTCCTCTGCTTCTAAAGGTGTGGATATTGCTTTTGCTTTTATTCCAGAATCCATTCATATCTCCCAAACAGAATTGCTATTTCCCCTTGGTTATTTACTCCTTTGTAAAGTTCGTAGGTTATCACAACTCATAGAAATTCTGGAACTAGGCTGGGTGTGGTGGCTCACACCTGTAACCCTAGCACTTTGATAGGCCAAGGCGGGCAGATCGCTTGAGGCCAGGAGTTCGAGAACAGTCTGGGCAATATGTGAAACCCCATATCTACTGAAAATACAAAAATTAGCTGGGCATGGTGATATGTGCCTGTAATCCCAGCTACTCAGGAGGCTGAGCCACAAGAATCCCTTGAACCCGGGAGGTGGAGGCTGCAGTGAGCCAAGATTGCACCACTGCACTTCAGAGCAGACTCTGTCTCAAAAAAAAAAAAAAAAAAAAAAAAAAAAAAAAATTCTGGAACGATAGTGTGGTTCCCCCCTCAAAATCTACACAATTGTTGGCAAGACCATTTGTTTATTCAGAAAGCAGTGAACAGGATGCTACAGAGCTGTCAGTGAACCACCCTGCTTCTAAAGATTTGGCAAACTCCTACTGGCTTAGGAAAGCTCCCAGCAGGCAAGAAGAGGGGGCTCCTTCACGTCTGGTGCCCCCACAATGTCAGTTCTTTGGAAATCAAATGACTACCTTGTTCTTTGACCCATGTATGGAGCTCTTTCTCATCCCACAGGAAATCCTCTCTTATTAGTTTCGAGGGGGGCTTCCCTTTGAAACTCTCCCCATTCTCTTTTCTCTTCTCTGAAATCCTGTAACCTAGAGCCAGAGAGGACTAGATCCAAGCTCTATGCGGCCTGATGTTTTTATACTTGACGGTGGTGGTGGTGGGGGAGTTCCTTTAAGGAAAAAATCCCACAAAATTAAAAATACAAAGTGACTAAGGTCAGGGCCTTTAGAATAGGCCTATGCAAATGAGGGTCCCTAAAGGCGAAGCTTCATTAGCTTCCAGTAAATATGCCGCTGGAGCCAGACTACACTCCAAAGGAAATTGGACATTTGCCTGATGACGGTGGGTGGTGGAATGTCCTGTGTGTTTTTCCTTTTGGATGAGGAGGAAGCTTTAGAACCCTGCTGTGTTCCCACTTGACAACCCTGTCTTCAAGACTGATCCTAGAGGACATCACCCACCTTCTTCAGAGGGATCCATTTCATTCTGTATTGCTCCTGCTGTGTCACACGGCCACTCCCGGCCACTCCCGGACTGCCTGGTATGAAATAGACCAGTTAAGTCTGTAACAGACAGAGCCCTCCTCCCAGGAAATATCTTCTCTAAACCCTAGCAGTCTAACTTCAAAATCACTACGTATGAAAAGGGACCTCTAGTGGTCAATTGCAAAGGTCACAAAGGTCACATCTCTGCTACCTTCTACCTATTATCGTACAGGTGTTCCTGCTGTCACCTCTGGGTCAGTCCCAATAGGTGGAGGAAGTGGAGGAATTAAACACCGACAGGCAGTTTCCTGCTTGCTATCAGTCTGGAGGCAGGAAGCTTTGGGGGAAAGGGCACTGGTTTTGGGAGCATTCTTACTTGGGTTACTCTTTTATTAGTTTTATCATCTTAACCCTGAGAGCTGGCTATGCCTTAGTTTCCTCACCTGTAAAATGGTGATTCGTCGTAGGCACTTTCTAGGTGGATGTGAGGATTGAATCGTAGAACATGTGTAAAGGGCTCAGAGCACAATAGGTATCTGGTTAAAGTTGGTTCTCCTGGCTGGGCATGGTGACTCACGCCTGTAATCCCAGCACTTTGGGAGGCCAAGGTGGGCAGATCACCTGAAGTCAGGAGTTCGAGACCAGTCTGGCCAACATGGCGAAACCCCGTCTCTACTAAAGATACAAAAATTAGCCAGGTGTGGTGGCATGCACCTGTAATCCCAGCTACTCGGGAGGCTGAGGCAGAAGAATCACTTGAACCCAGGAGGCAGAGGTTGTAGTGAGCCGAGATCGCACTACTGCACTCCAGCCTGCGTGACAGAGCAGGACTCTGTCTCAATAAATAAATAAATAAATAGATAAATAAATAAATAAAAAGTTACTTCTCTGACTCCTCCCTTCAAATGAAAAATTCATGGAGGGCAAAGAAGGAAGGAAAATACACATATGCGTGCACACACACAGTTTTGCCTACAATTCCAGCGGTTTCATTGACACTCTAAAGCTCATCCATAGTAATTCAAGGAGCCAACTTTTAAAACTCTGAAGTTAGACACTTGGAAAAAGATGCCATGTGGCCGCCAAGAGTCTTGAAAGCATTCCAATCCCTGCTCTGCCACTAAATAGCTGTGTTACTTTGGACAAGTCCCTTTACTTCCCTGAACTTCATTTCTTCATGTACCAAAAACAGGAGAAGACAGATGGAGAATTGCCAGATAAAAGACAGGATGCCTTGTTAAATTTGAATTCCAGAGAAACATGATGTTTTAACATATAAGTCTTAAAATATTGGTTTGTGATGAATTAGCACACAGTAGTTACCTAGGACATACTTATACTAAAAAGATATTTGTTAGTTATTTACTTGAAGTTCAAATTTAACTGAGTGCCCTGTATTTTTATTTGCTAAATCTGGCAACCCTTTTCAGATAGCCCTTCAGGTATTGCTTTAAGGTTTAAGATTTCTGGTGATGGAGGAATCCAAATAATGGGGAATGAGAGGTTGGAGAATCACTGATTGTCACTTAAGCTATGACCAGGCCAGGTGTGGTGGCTCACATTTGTGATCCTAGTACTTTGGGAGGCTGAGGAGGGAGGATCACTTGAGGTCAGGAGTTCAAGACCAGCCTGGGCTGGCGAAACCCTGTCTCTACCAAAAATACAAAAATTAGCTGGGCATGGTGGTGCATAACTGTAATCCCAGTTGCTTGGGAGACTGAGGAAGGAGAGTCACTTGAACCCGGGAGGCAGAGGTTGCAGTGGGCTGAGATCGCACAATTGCACTCTAGCCTGCGTGACAGAGCAAGATCCTATCTCAAAAAAAAAAAGAAGCTACGTCCAATTTTAAGCAGTCTAGAGAATGCTGTGTTGGATTCTGGATGGAAAAGGCAACACACTGGGTCCCTGTGTTGCTAAAGAACCACTCTATTGGCTGGGTGCAGTGGCTTATGCCTGTAATCCCAGCACTTTGGGAGGCCGAGGGGGGTGGATCATAAAGTCAGGAGTTCAAGACCAGCCTGGACAATATGGTGAAACCCCATCTCTACTAAAAATACAAAAATTAGCCAGGCATGGTGGCGGGCACCTGTAATCACACCTACTTGGGAGGCTGAGGCAGAGAATGGTTTGAACCCGGGAGGTAGAGGTTGCAGTGAACCGAGATCATGCCACTGCACTCCAACCTGGGCAACAGGCGAAACTCTGTCTCCAAAAAAAAAAAAAAAAAAAAAGAGAAAAATCATTGCTAGGCTATGCCTGTCAGATTTCTAGTTTTTCTGTCACTTTAAAACCATCAGTGGCATTCCCACTGACCTGGCCAGATGACCCTGCTGCCCTCAGGCCCTCTAGCCATTTCCTGAGTTGCTGTCTCTGTCATACCAAGTTTGGTCACAGCTCAAAGACTGTGGGATGGCAGTGCTCAGTGACCGCTGCCCTAGCCTGCAGGCCTTTCCCACATTCTGGTTGGTTGTTTCTCTCTCCTGTTCTTCATTCCCATACAACAGAAAGTACTGTGAGGCCTGTGAACCCATCCAGCCAGCCTCCCATAAGGCACCCCTGTGTACACATCCCCTTCCAGGGCAGAGCACCCAACTTGTACCTTGAATTTGACTCCATGGTTCTCAAAAGGAGATTCACAAACCGCTGTGCAGAGTCCCTTGGAAGGCTTGTTAAAGATGAAATTTCTAAGTCTCATCAGGACTGAGGAAGGAAAGGTACTGGAGCCTCCCCCAGGTGATTCTAATACTTGCCTTAATCAGAGAGTCATGGACTCCCTTGTCTGTTACCCTTCTAGAAGTACCTGGGCCTTGGGGTTGGGAAGCAGATTGTCTTTTTTTTTTATTTTTTTGAAACAGGATCTCGCTCTTTCACCCAGGCCGTAGTGCAGTGGTGCGATCACGCTCACTGCAGTCTTAACCTCCTGGGCTCAATCCATCTTCCCACCTCAGCCTCCCAAGTAGCTGGGACTACATGCCACTATGCCTGGCTAAGTTTTGTAATTTTTTTATTTTTTATTTTTTGTAGAGTTGAAGTTTCACCATGTTGTCCAGGCTGATCTCGAACTCCTGGGCTCAAGCAATCCACCCGCCTCCGCTTTCAAAGTGTTGAGATTAGAGGCGTGAGCCACCACACCCTGCCAGATTGGTCTTTATTCCCAGGAATGTTCAGACTGGAGGCTGCTTTTCCTCTCTCCCTCTTGGTCTAAGTCACTGTGGAAGCTGTGGAGTATTGGACTCTGTAAATACTGCAAACAGTCAAACTACTTAGGCTTAATGATTAACTACTGGGCTTAACTACTTACAGAAAAATGCTTTCTACCCTCTGCCAGTTCTAGGAAAGAGGACTGTTCCAGGGATTTACATGAGCTTGCACAAGTCATATGATTTCTTTGACTCTCCAGCAGGGGCGCCATTATACCATTTTGCTTATCTGAAATCCCTGCTCAGCACCTGAGGCCACTCTGCAAGACTACTGATCATCATTAACGTTCTACCCTACAATATAAGACCTTCAAAAGCCCAGAGCTTGTTTTTCATCTATGTATCACCATTTAATGTTTTGGAGACCTGGAAGCACTATTCGTCTTATAGACATCATAGCTTTGTAGAGTTACTATAACAATTTTCCACAGTAGAGTGACTAGAGAAGCCATCTTTTCCCTAATTCATGACACAGCCACCATATCGGCTTGGCTGCAACTCACATCCCCAGTGCTTAGAATACTTAGCACATGGCAGATACTCAATAAATATCTGCTGAATATATTTCCCCAACATTCTGGTGACAAAAATGTCATACAGAAAAGTTGAAACAATAATGCAATGAAGATCTATAGACCCCTATTTAGATTGAATAAATGTTAACATTTGCTATATTCGCTTTGTGTGTTTATGTGTTTACTTTTCTTGCTGAATCATTTGAAAGGTAGTTGCAATTATCATGACACTTGACCCATAAATAGTTCAGCAGGCATCCCCTGAGAATTAGAACATTCTCTACATAACCGCAATACCATTATCACAACTAATAATAATTAATCGTTATTTCCTAATACCACCTAATATCCAATTATAGAAGTTGCTGGTGGTGCTCTACCCACATCCCCTTGGCCTACCTAGAAGTTACTTGCAAAGAGTTCCCGTATAGCCCGTGACTTCCTGAGCATCTTTGCCTGGACATCTTGGCCAGCTTGAGAGAGTACACTCTGCCCTCACAGGGCAGGCTGAAAGTGCTGGAGAGTCAACACCTTGAGAGTGCCCCTCAGTCGCCGGAGATGGAGAGAAGCTGGTGATAAATACTAACACTTCCTTCCCTATCAGGAGTTGATTCGGAGGTATGCTCCACCGAATACAACCTTGTCCAAGGCTCCAGGAGGACAGTTGCTCACAATAGTAACCTTTAACACATGCTTTACTAGTTTCCTCCCTTCCCTATCTTACTTCCTCACTATGCTTCCTGAGATCACTCTTTTTTTTTTTTTTTTTTTTTGAGAGAGAGTCTCACTCTCTCACCCAGATTGGAGTCCAGTAGCCAGGTCGCAGCTCACCACAACCTCCGCCTCCCAGGCCCAAGGGATTCTTCCACCTCAACCTCCCGAGTAGCTGGGATTACAGGCGTACGCCACCATGCCCAGCTAATTTTTCTATTTTTAGTAGAGAGGGGGTTTCATCACGTGGGCCAGGCTGGTCTCGAACTCCCGGCATCAAATGAAGCACCCGCCTCGGCCTCCCAAAGTGCTGGGATTAAGGAGTGAGCCACTGTGCCTGGCCGAGATCACCTTTAAATAAACTACTTGCACTCAAAAGCTCTGTCTCAGGGCCTGTTTTGGAGGGACCAAGAACCAAGACATCGCTCCATTGCTAAATTCATTTTAAAATGACAATCTTGGATCCCTAGAGAGGCAAACTCAAAACCTGCTTAGGTGGTGCTTGCAACCCAGCCAACAGGAGCGACTCTTAGCTCTGATTTTTGCTTGAACAATGCTATAGTGAGGTTATGTTGATTTAGGATGCCTTGCTCAGCCTGTATTAATAATAACAGTAATAAGAGCTACTGTTTACTAAGAGCTTACTGTGTGGCAGCTTCACATGCTTCATTTCATTTAATCCTCACAGTGACTCCATAGGGAGGGCACTATTACTATTTCCATTGTATTGATGAAGACCCTGAGGCTCATGGAGGTTAAATAACTTTTCAGAATCACATAGCTAGTAAGAGGCAGATTGCTGGTGTGCTTCAACAGTGTGTTCAAATGTGTGGATAACTATAAATATTCTTCTGTTATATTTTTGTGTAAATGGGAACAATAGTATTTGGCAGATAAAATTTGCATTGTTAATAATACCATAAACATAGTGTAATGCAAGGATCCCCCAATCGGGTGAGAGTCTCAAGAGGATAAAACTATTCCATAGGCAAAGGTGGGCAGATTGCTTAAGGCCAGGAGTTCGAGACCAGCCTAGGAAACATGGCGAAATTTCATCTCTACCAAAAATACATATATAAACAAAGTTTAGCTGGGCATGGTGACTCACACCAGTAGTCCTAGCTCCTTGGAAGGCTGGGAGGCAGAGGTTGCAGTCAGCCACGATCTTACCATTGCACTCTAGCCTGGGTGACAGAGTGAAACCCTGTCTCAAAAAACGAACGAACAAAAAAAAAAAAACGGCTCCCTGCTATGCCTGGCTTGGTACAGCTTATGGACTGGGCTTGGGTTACCAGCGGTAACTGACTTTTCCAGCATTATTTAAGTTATGTAGAATCTTCCAATGTTTTGACATCTGTGAAAGTCAAACTCCTTCTTGGACTTGCACCATCACAATCCCCAGGCTAGTAGACGATCAAAACGCAGCTATCTTACTTAAATCTGACAATATTCAGTGAGATGCGCTACAGAACTTTGCACAAGTTCAGGCTTTCTTGAAACAACACATCCCTGTTATTAACATCTGGCCCCACCTAGTAACCTAGGTACACATAGAAACTCAGATCTTAAGAAGATGTCTTTCCCAATTACTATCTTCTCTAAGACTCCATAAAGAGAAACAGACTTTGAACCCAAGTTATCTTATTTATTTGATCCTACTGTCATAAAGTGTTCAAATTCAAGTATTATAAAGGATTGTAACAGGGAAAGCATTTAGGGTTTTCAGGCAGAGGAACAGTTGGCCAAGGAAGTCAGCTTCTCAGAGTTCAAGAGGTAAGTGGTAAGACTGTCTTATATAGAAAGTAGAGAGTCATACAGATTAAAATCAAGCCAAGTGAGGGAAATACATTTGGAAAAGTTGCTGTGTCGGTGGAGTGGAAGGAAAGAGAAGACATAGTTTTGCCCCCTTAATAGGACGGGGTGAGGTCTGGCAAGAAGCCTGCACTCTCAGTTTTTATTGAGTACTTGTAGTGGAGAGTGCTTGAGAAAATTCTACTATTGACCACATTCTGCAATCATAACTGTTACAACACTGTGACAGAAATCTTTTTGGCAAATATTCAAAATTACAAAAGAATCAATATTAGTAGTAATTGCATCTTACGAAAAGACTGATGCAGGCCTGTCTGCCAGAAAGGGTGAGCCTGGCATGAATGAAACTTACTCCTGTTGGGACACGCCTGGGACGGGGAGGAGCAGGGTAGGTATAGATATATTTCAGCTCTTGTAGGTTAATACTGGTGTTAAGGGGAGAGAACTCCAAGTGGTCAGGGACTGGAAAAGAATAACAGCAGCTTCTTTTTATTTATTTATTGAGACTGGGTCTCGCTCTGTCACCCAGGCTGGAGTGCAGTGGCACAGTCTCGGCTCACCGCAACCTCCACCTCCCAGGTTCAAGCGATTCTCCTGCCTCAGCCTCCCAAGTAGCTGGGATTACAGGTGCCCGCCACCATGCCTGGCTAATTTTTTTTTTTTTTTTTTTTTTTTGGTATTTTTAGTAGAGATGCGGTTTTACTATGTTGGTCAGGCTAGTCTCAAACTCCTGACCTCAGGTAATCCACCTGCCTCGGCTCCCGAAGTGCTGGGATTACAGGCATGAGCCACTGCACCCAACCTGACAGCAGCTTCTTAAAGGAAAAGAATATTAATCTAGGCAGTAGATTGGGTAGTAGGGTGGTTAAGAGTAGGGTAGTAGTAGGGTGGTTAAGAGCATGGTCTTGGGAGTCCTGGGTTCAAATCCTGACCTTGACATTTACTGTCTGTGGGATCCAGGCAAATTACATAATCTCTTTAAATCTATAGAAACAACCTCAAGAGCGTTGTTGGGAGGCTTAATTGTGACTGAAATGATGTATGTAAAGTGTTTAGCACAGTCCCTGTTGCACAGAAAGTTTTCCATATGTGGTTCCACTATATTTATAGTAGTACTCTTGAAAGGAAGTAATGAGTGTATGTTTTTTTTCTCAGATGGAAGTGGAGAGTATCTTAGGGAGAAGGAGAGGTGAAGCAAAAGCAAGAAGGCAGAAAGGACAGCTTTGTTATTTATTATTTTCAGTACATATGGGTCAAGGGGAAGAGAGAGAGAAGAGTGGGAGACAGGCAAGATTAACATGGTTTAAACTAGAGGCCATGTTTCAGTTGAGTCTTTCGTAAGTACACACCATTTCAATCCATGGGATTTGGAGTAATCTCAAAAACTGTCTATTATCAGAGAACATCTTTACAAAAACGACCCAAGAGAAACCTTCAGAACAAGAATTACTTTGTTCAGTAGGGACTGTCTGAGAATGACAGAAGTTTCATTCTGTTAAAATGAAATTCTATCAGTTTCTCTAGGGAAGACTCTTGGTTTTATCTTCCCCAGGGCACCCTAACGCTGCCGTATCTGTCACAGCCTATTTCCTTGTGGTTTTCTTTATGTTGCTTAAAAAAAAAAAATTCTTACTACTAAATGTACTTTGAACTTAGGCAGGGTTGTTTAATTAAAAGCTAGAAGTAGTACCGTTACAGCTGGGATGATTCATCTGGGACTTCACTTTAAATGCATAATAGACAGAAGGAAGGTTCACAAACCAAAGTACAAAACCAACTGCACTATTTTTCCCTTAGTAGATCCTACTTTAACTCATTAAAGATGGCATGGAACAGCAGTGTCGTAATGCAAATGGGAAGATTTCTTCTCTTAGTAATTTTATTTCTGCCACGTGAGATGACAAGTAAGTTAAAGTTCTTTTTGACCTCTTTTTAGATAAAGGAAAATTTCCAATTAAGAAAAATGATCAATGGGCATTGGATATATCCTTAAATTCCAAATTGAAATGACTACACAGTTAGCATGGCTCACAGTATAGGAGTTAGCTAACAATAAAAAATCAAATGGAGGCCAGGCAGGTGGCTCATGCCTGTAATCCCAGCACTTTGGGAGGCTAAGGCGGGCAGATCATGAGGTCAGGAGATTGAGACCACCCTGACTAACACAGTGAAACCCCATCTCTACTAAAAATACAAAAAATTAGCCGGGCATGGTGGCAGGTGCCTGTAGTCCCAGCTACTCGGGAGGCTGAGGCAGGAGAATGGCGTGAATCCATTTCATGAGGCAGAGTTTGCAGTGAGCTGAGATGGCGGCACTACACTCTAGCCTGGGCAACAGGGTGAGACTCCGTCTCAAAAAAAAAAGGAAAAATATTGTTTTTAGGGTTTTATTATTACAAGACAAGGTGAAGTATTCTATTCTCTCCAGAGCCACCACCAGAATCCTCCTACATTTTAATGCATTTTATTACTAATGTTACCCCAAATAATCTTCTGTTTATCTGAACATGCCATTTCACATGAAAATCTTTCCAGCATTTGCTCCCCTACCACTCTTTTCTGATTTTAAAAGTAATGCATAGTCATAGTAAAATAAATTAGGCAATCTATTTTTTAAAAAAAGTACAAATCTCCCTAAATACTTTCATCCAGAGATGACAACCACTCAATATTCCATATTTTTTAAAAAAATACTAGACGATACGATTATCTTTACAAGTAGCTTAAGTTTTTTGTTTTTTGAGAAAGAGTCTCACTCTTGTCACCCAGGCTGGAGTGCAGTGGCCTGATTTCAGCTTACTGCAACCTTCACCTTGGTGCAAGTGATTCTCCTGCCTCAGCCTCCTGAGTAGCTGGGATTACAGGAGCCCGCCACCAGGCCTGGCTAATTTTTTTGTTACTTTTAGTAGAGACAGGGTTTCACTATGTTGGCCAGGATGGTCTCAAACTTTTGACCTCAGGTGATCTGCCTGTGTTGGCCTCCCAAAGTGCTGGGAGTACAGGCATGAGCCACCGTGCCCGGCCAGCTTAAGTTTTTTAAAAGGAAGGTTAATGTGTTTACAGAACATATCAACAAATGTTATCCAGGCTACAGGTTTATGATAGATAAAATTCTTTTTTAGCTTTTGTTACTTGCTTCTAAACCAGGAAAATAAAAATCAAAATTCAAGTGTATTACTACGCAATGAATAGATTTCTAAAAGTCAGAGCTGAAAGAAAAAAGAAACCTACTATGTATCCTGATCACCCAACCCACGAAGACTTGTCTACCACACAAACCCCAGCTACTTAAACTTCTTTTTATTTTTCTTCACTGCCAAAACAATATTAAAACACTATAGATGCAAGACCCAATTTGTCCATAATCCTATCATTTAATCATAAAAGTGTTTTCAAATCAGTTCTTACTCATATGCATGTGCAATTTTGATACATTTGTAGTAATTATTAGAGCTTTAACTTATATTCTGCATTTTTTGCCTAATGTTTATACCTTAAATATTTTTCCATTTCATTCCCTTGTTTTCCTACTTTCAATCCCTTCAAGTAAACAAATTAAATATGGTATATGTATATGTATATACATATATGCATGTGTGTGTGTGTGTGTATTCAATATATATGGGATTTTTTCCTAAGTCTTTTTTCCATGAAAATATGTGTATGTGTATATGTATACCATACACACATACACACACACACACACACGCATATGATCATTCTGTATGTATTGGTTTCTAACCTGGTGCTTCTCAAACTTCACTGCATATTACAATCACCTGGGGGTTGGGGGTGAGGTGCTTTAAACAACACAATGCCTAGATTGCACTCACGTCAACTAATTAGAAGTCTGGGGATGAGAACCAGGCATCAGTACTTTTTTTTGGAGGCGGGGTCTTGCTCGGTCACCCAGACTGGAGTGCAGTGGTGCGATCTTGGCTCACTGCAACCTCCACCTTCTGGGCTTAAGCGATTCTCCCACCTTATCCTCCCAAGTAGCTAGAAGTACGAATGTACACCACCGCGCCTGGCTAATGTTTTTTTAAATTATTATTATTTTTTGTGGAGAAGGGGTCTGACTATATTTCCCAGGCTGGTATTGAACTCCTGAGCTCAAACAGTCCTCCCGCCTCTACCTCCCAAAGTGCTGGGATTATAGGCGTGAGCCACTGCACCCGGCTACATCAGTACTTTTTAAAAGATCCCCTGGTGATTCCAACGTGCACCAAAATTTGATGACCACATTTTAATCTTTTTGTTTTTCAGTTAACAATACATTATGAATATTTTTCAATATAAATCATATAGATCAATACGACTATTTTTAATTGTTCAGAGTTTATTTTGTTCTACTGATGTAACATAACTTATTTAACCAATCCCCTGTTCATGAGCATTTAGGTTGTTTACTCTGTATATCTAAATAGTTTCTCTCTATACTCCCAGGTTCTGTTTTAACTGTGAATGGTAAAACTGAGAACTATATCCTGGATACTACACCTGGCTCCCAAGTGTCTCTGATATGTGCTGTTCAAAATCACACCAGAGAGGAAGAACTGCTCTGGTACCGAGAGGAGGGGAGAGTGGATTTGAAATCTGGAAACAAAATCAATTCCAGCTCTGTCTGTGTCTCTTCCATCAGTGAAAATGACAACGGAATCAGCTTTACCTGCAGGCTGGGGAGGGATCCGTCCGTGTCCATTTCGGTGGCACTGAATGTTATTTGTGAGTGAGGGGAACAGAAACGGCTAGTGGGTCTGTAATGTCTGTAACATATGAAGTGGTAGTTGAAATCTAGGTCTTGGTATTGCCAAATTGCCCAATTTACGCTCCCACCACAAAGCGTGAGAGTACCTATTTCCCCTCACCCTCATGAGCACTGAGTATCGTCAAACTCTGAGAATTTGCCAGCCTCCTTTGAAATTCTCTTTTCCTTTTTTCTTTCTTTCTTTCTTTTTTTTTTAGACAGAGTCTCGCTCTGTTGCCCAGGCTGGAGTGCAGTGCGGTGGCGCAATCTTGGCTCACTGCAACCTCTGCCTTCCCGGGTTCAAGCGATTCTCCTGCCTCAGCGTCCTGAGTAGCTGGGACTACAGGCACCCACCACCACACTCGGCTAATTTTTAATTTTTGTATTTTTAGTAGAGACGGCGGGAGTTCACCATGTTGGCCAGGCTGGTCTCAAGCTCCTAACCTGAAGTGATCTGCCTACCTCAGCATCTCAAACTGCTGGGATTACAGGTGTGAGCCACTGCGCCCAGCCTATTTTCAATTTTTAAATTAAGAATGAGGGTGTTCACCTTTATGTAAACATATAGGCCTTTTTTGTTTGTTTCCGTGAAATGCCTGCTTGTATCCTTAACTCATTTTTCTCTGGTGAGTTTTATGCCTTTTGCTCATTAATCTGTACGAGGGTTTTGTGCATTAAGGAAATTAGTCCTTTGTCATTTTGAACTGTAAGTATTTCTCCTACTTGTTTTTGAAAATTTTTATGGTTCTTTTTTTCCATATTGAAATTTTAAATGTTTATATATTTAAAGCTACAAGTCTTTTCCTTTGTAGTGCCTAGCTTTTGTGTTCTGCTTAGACAGATTTTCATGGCCTGGCACAGTAGCTCATGCCTGTAATCCCAACACTTTGGGAGGCAGAGGCAAATGGATCACTTAAGATCAGGAGTTCGAGACCAGCCTGATCAACATGGCGAAACCTGGCCTCTACTAAAAATACAAAAATTGGCCAGGTGCGGTGGTGGGCACCTGTAATCTCAGCTACTCAGGAGGCTGAGGCAGGAGAATTGCTTGAACTAAAGAAGCAGAGGTTGCAATGAGCTGAGATGCCATCACTGCACTTCAGCCTGGGCAACACAGTGAGACCCCATCTCAAAAAAAAAAAAAAGATTTTCATTAGGGAATCTTTAAACATTACCTTAAAGTCAAAAAAGGTGAAGCTCTTCAATGACTGGGTTCCAGGTATTGGTAACCTGTTGGTGGAACTGTATAGGCTTAGGGGACTGTCAAGTGATATTATGTAGGTGATCACATGGGTCATTGGGTGAAAAGCTGGTTCTGCATGAGAATGGTGTGGATGGTATGGCGATGGGTGAGGTATGATGATGCAGTATGATTTGGTAGAAAGACCCTATCTCTACAAACATAACATAGTGAGACCCTATTTCTACCAAAAAAAAAAAAAAGTATGTTTTTAATTAACTGGGCATTAATTAATTGAGGCTGGAAAACTGAAAACAATTTCTTTAAGTCATCAAATCACAAATCACATTGTGGGCATTTCTGCCTTGTCTCCCTTAAGAGGGTTCCATCAGCCCAGGCAACATAGCAAAACCCCGTCTCTACAAAAAATACAAAAATCAGCTCGGCGTGGTGGTGTGTGCCTGTAGTCCCAGCTACTTGGGAGGCTGAGGCAGGAGGATCACTTGAGCCTGGGAGGCAGAGGTTACAGTGAGTTGAGATTGTGCTACTGCACTCTAGTGTAGGTGACAGAGTGAGACGTTGTCTCCAAAAAAAAAAAAAAAAAAAAGAAAGAGGTTTCATGGAATAAGCACTTAAGCACTAGGTTAGAAGCTTGGGAATTAGTGTTTTGTTCTCAGCTGCAGCTATGATTTGAGCCCCTAGTCCGGGCCTTAGTTTCCTTAGCTGTCTTTTTTTGACAGGGTTTCACTCTGTTGCCTAGGTTGAAATGCAGTGGGGCAATCATAGCTCGCTGAAGCCTCAACCTTCTGGGCTCAGGCGATCCTCTAGCCTCAGCCTCCCGAGTAGCTGGGGCTACAGGTGTGTGCCACCACGCCGAGCTGATTTTTGTATTTTTTGTAGAGACGGGGTTTTGCTATGTTGCCTGGGCTGATGGAACCCTCTTAAGGGAGACACGGCAGAAATGCCCACAATGTGATTTGTGATTTGATGACTTAAAGAAATTGTTTTCAGTTTTCCAGCCTCAATCCACTTTTTAAATTCTCTTTATAAGAATCTCCTAAATATCGTTGTTGCTAAGTGTGTGTGTATAGTTAATTGCTCAGTAATCCATAATGACGGTACTGACACAAAGTCATCAACCAATAAATCAAAATGAGCTCATAAAACGTGACAAGGATATTATGTACCCTTCAAAGGCAGGACCATTATTGTTATAAATAGCAGATCAAGAACCAAATGGAAGCTTGATAATACACTGTTTGGAGGAGAATATGGAGAAACAGTTTCTCTCATACATCGTTGCTGAAAGTTTAAATTGAGAACCCTTCTTTCATAATACTTATCAAAATTTAAAGTGTGCGTACCCTATGACACAGCATTTCTCCTTCTAGATGTTAACCTTGGAGAAATACATGCACATAGGCATAAAGAGATATGTACAAAGATGTTTACTGTATCACTGTTTAACATTTTAAAATGAAAACAACCTAATTCTCATCAAAACACAAATGATTAAAGTAATGCATTCTAAAAGCAATAAGCTAGATCTCTGTGGTTCAATATGAACATATCTCAAAAACATGCAAGTTATTGAGAGAAACGAAGTATTTTATGTAAATCCTTTCCATGCCCCTAAAATAATATGGTATATTTCCTATGGGTACACTATATGTATAGAAAACTATTTAAGAAAAAAGAAAGACAGGGAAGGATTTACACCAAACTCATAGCAGCGGGTATCTCTGGGGGTCAGGAAGTGACCAGCTTGGATCTTAGCTTTATCTGAAAAGTACTAATTTTTACAAAGGGGATATTCACATATACTGATGTGCTTAAATTAATTTCAAATAGTTAAATAAAAAGAAATCACTAACAGAATCTGTCCACAAATGGAATTGTTCTATTTGGCAATTATGTTCTCTATTCCAGCAGCTTCCTGCATATCTGAATACCATATAACATCCTTGTTGGATTTGATACAGAATTCAAGCTCATTCCAAAGAGCAACAAAATATCATTCTTCTGAGAGAGTTATTAATAGCACAGCCTACTCAGGGTCTAATTATTCAGTGTGCAGATTATACAAGCTCCTTTTTCCTCCTTCTCCATCTCTATCTTTTTCCTAGTTCCCACTCTCCAACCATTTCTTACTATTCTGCACTTCTGCCAGAATATGCAAGGTGATATACATGTTTGACTGTCTATGGGTCTACAACTCCCCTTATTATAGAGGGAAGAAGGAATTGCTCACACAGAGGGATGAGAGGGACTCACTTGCCTTCCACAGATGCCAGAGTTCTCATGCTTAGAACACCTGGGAGGAGGACATTATTTCTAGAGCACCACTGAGAAAACGCGGAGATGCATTGGTAAATATGTTACCAAGGCAATGGTTAGATAAAATGCAAAAACAGACGGTGAGGGTAACCCTCAAAACCACCACCACCGTAATAAAAATAGTAGCTAGCACTGTGGCAAATTCTTTACAGGGATTATTTTATTTAATCTTTACAGCATCTCAGGAGATGTATGATTATCCCATTTTTTTACATGAGAAACAGAGGCCTTAGCAGTTAGTTAACTGTCTCAAAGTCACAGTAAATGGTGTCGATGGAATTAGGTCTAATTGCAGTGTATGCCTTCTTAATTTTGTACTGTTTTGTGCAACACTAGCACAGGTTGGTTTATTAAGTCTCAGAGAACAAAGACTCAAGGGTTATACTCTTGGGTAGTGTTACACATTGTCTGCTTATCGTAGATTCATTACTATATATCACGCTCATAATCATATATTGTTTCATGGTTTGTCTTGTTCGTCACATTAAAAGTTCCATGAGGTTTGGAACTGGAAGTGTTATTTGCCCTTGTTACCCCAGTGCTTGGCACACAGTACATATTTAATAAATTTTTGTCAAATGAATAAATGACCACATGAGACATACTGAAGGAAGACTTTGAACTCTGACAGTGAACTATTGCTTATCAGCTAATTAAATCTAAATGCTTGAGTCTTGCAGTTCCTCCTCTCCTAAGTGGAAACAACTTCCAAACAGTTGAGGAAGGCAGTAACGTGAAGTTGGTTTGCAGTGTGAAGGCCAACCCCCAGGCTCAAATGATGTGGTACAAAAACAGTAGTCTCCTGGATTTAGAGAAGAGCCATCACCAAATCCAACAGACAAGTGAGTCTTTTCAGCTGTCAATCACCAAAGTCGAGAAATCTGACAACGGAACCTACAGTTGTACTGCAAAGTCATCTCTGCAAACGGAGAGCTTGGACTTTCACCTGATTGTTAAAGGTAACTCTCTTTTTAAGTAATACTCAGCACAGTGCAAAACTCACGCCAGATGCTCGTAAATATTTTTGGTGACAATAAATGATAATAACAATTATGATTAGTGGCTAGGATTTTCTTTGGAGAATCATCCCCATCCAGGGATTTTTCCACTAAGAATCCTGGTCCATCCTTTTAGGGAAATCATGCCCATTCCATACAGGACACTGTTTTTTGAGCAAAGATCCTTTCTTAGAACAAAATATAGGAAACAATTCTGCTTGGCTTTTAGGGAGGAGTATTTCCATGAATTCTTCTGGGCAATGAGGTGTGTAGCAACTGGACTTTTGAGTTCATAGCTTCGTAACTAACAGAAGAGAAGTAAAAAACACACAGAGAAGAGAAATTATAACTAGATAAGAAAATGGATCTCTACAATCACTCCTAACTCAAATTCTAACCTGTAGGCTAATCAGCAGAGAGAGTAGGAAAAAATAAGGGGGAAAAAAGCCCTTTCTCTTGGATTCATGCTTCATCTACCCAGGGTTATCGCCTCTACAATGACAGAACAAATGACCATCTGTGGGGTTTTCCCTCCTCATATTTCTTGCTCATACAAAAAGAGAAAGGCAAAATGCCTGGGGTAGCAGATGCCGAAAATGCTCATTCACACATTGTCTGCTCTCATGCTAGCACACCAGAAGCAGCCCAACAAGCTGAGACTCCCATATCTTGTTAGAACATTATTCACTTTGTCATTTGCCTCCCTGTACCCACTCATTGCCAGTCTTGCCAGTCCCCAGGAAACCAACTGAACCCCTGCCAGAAGTGTTGTGGTGATATAACCTTAGCGTGTCTTATTTCCTTCCCCTTGAGGGGAAGGTTACAGGATATGAACAGAGTGGCTGGTGGGGAAGAAGAGTTACTGGAGGTCGAATGCCCGTCACTGTGATTCCTGGAATGACCAGTAATTCGTCCTGCAGAGCACTAACAATTGCTCAGGGGCTCCTTGTTTTACAAACCAAACCCACAAATATGCTGAGTACCCATGAGATAGAAGCAGTGAAAAAGCTTTGTGGCTATTTACCTCCCCCAAGACCACAAAAGCATGGAAGGGTGGGTGGGCCTCATGCCCTGCCATCCTAAGTGACTATGAACACCACACTTGGAGGCCAGGGAATTATATCCCTCCTGGTTAAGAAGAAATCATAATTGTTCTGTGTCACATTTTTTAAAAATACAGCTTATGTGGCAATCAGGGTGCTAGCTTAGCAAATTGGCTTTCAGGTGGGCAGAAACTCGTTTTGGGTGGGGCTCTTCCAAACTAACTTGTTTTTCTTATTTCTTCTTGCTTAGCTACTTCCCACGGCTGGTGGCGTAAATGCTCTGCTGCTGGGGCTCAGGCTAAATGCTTTCATGAGGCCTCTCCTGGCTTCACGGCTCAGTGAGGAAGTACCTAAATGAGGCCATGCAAAGCTACAGATGACATCACAGATCTTTTCTTGAGCACAAGATTTAGCCCATGTGTTGGGATTATTTAACCATGATGAATATGGGAGGGAAATATCAGATCTGGTTACAAATGAGACCGTAAAACAGGACAAGGGGAGAGGCGCAGTTATGCAATTACCCTCGCCAGAGTCTCTTTTTTCTTTCTTTTTCTTTTATTTTTTTTTGAGACAGGGTATCGCTCTGCCACCTAGGCTGGAGTGCATTGGCATAATCATAGTTCACTGCAACCTCATCCCCCCAGGCTCAAGCGATCTTTCCACCTCAGCCTCCTGAATAGCTGGGACAGGTGCGTGCCACCACAACCAGCTAATTTAAAAAATTGTTTTTGTAGAGATGAGGTCTTGCCATGTGGATCAGGCTGGTCTTGAATTCCTAGGCTCAAGCAATCTGCCACCTCAGCTTCCCAAAGTGCTGGGGTTACAGGCATGAGCCACCATGCCCAGACCAAAGTCACTTTCAACAGAAATTTGAAATCCAAAGCAAGCCAATGGGTAACGTTGTTTACTTCAGTTTGTTTATAGAATAAGAACTGTTGGCTGGGCACTGTGGCTCACGCCTGTAATCCCAGCACTTTGGGAGGCCGAGGTGGGTGGGTCATGAGGTCAGCAGTTTGAGACCAGCCGGACCAACATGGTAAAACCCTGTCTCTACTAAAAATACCAAAAAAAAAAAAAAAAAAATTAACCGGGTGTGATGGCCAGGCGCCTATAATCCCAGCTACTTGGGAGGCTGAGGCAGGAGAATTGCTTGAAACCAGAAGGCAGAGGTTGCAGTGAGCCAATATCGCACCACTACACTCTAGCCTGGGCAACAAGAGCAAAACTCTGTCTCAAAAAATAAGTAAATAAAAAACAGAATAAGAGCTGTCACATGTGGCTTCATTTTATCTGGCTTGGTAAAAATATTCCAACCTGTGAATGAATTCTGATTTCTTTTTCTAATTGTTTCACCTTTACTTCCCCCTTTGTTTTGACATCTTGCAAATAGAGGGGCTCCCCAGTAAAGGTGAGGGGCTCCCCAGTAAGGTGAGGGCCCTTTGGTGTGTCCCAGAGCTGGCTAGTACAGAACCAGGGCTTACTAGAAAAAGGCTCACTGAGCAAAGTTTCTCCATAGGGGTGATGTGACCCATACCTTCATGAGAATAATGTTTAGAAACAGCCAAGAGAGGGCAAAAATTTAATCCATTTATTCCCCAAAATTATCAAGAGCAGGAAAATTATAAAAAAGGTAATTACAGGCTGCGGGGGATGGTTCGTGCCTGTAGTCCCAGGACTACGGGAGGCCAAGTGAAAGGGTTGCTTGAGGCCAGGAGTTCCAAAACAACCTGGGCAACTTGCTGGGACGCTGTCTCTTCAACAAATAGAAAAATTAGCTGGGTGTGGTGGCACGCGCTGGTAGTCTCAACTACTCCGGAGGCTAAGGTAGGAGGATCTCTTAAGCCCTAGAGGTCAAGGCTGCAGTGAGCCATGATCATGCCACTGCACTCCAGCCTGGGTGACAGAGTGAGACCCTGTCTCCAAAAATAATAATAATAATAATAATAATAATACTAATTGGTTAGTGTGTTATACAGTTATGGGGACAGGGGAGATAAACCCTATTTCATAATCTTAAGGTATATAGGGATTGGGCTTTGAAATTAAATTTACCTAAAGTCACTTCTTTCCCTCTTCCCTGACTTTTGCCCTTCACTTGCTATTTCATGACCCTGTTTCCTTTCTAATACTTAATCTGTAGTATCTGTTTGTTTAATGTCTGTCTCCCCAACTAGAAGATGAGCTCCATGAAGGCAGAGGAGCCTTCCACACCTGTCCTATTTTTTGCAGAGCTGAACACAGTGCATAACACACATTAGTCACCCAGTAAATATTTGTTGACTGCACCTCAATCCATAAACTCAATTGTACAAGAAATAGCACATGCTCAATTTCCTTTAAATGCCTAAAATGTTATTTAAGCCATGACTGAAGCTCCTTCCCCTCGTTGGGTGGCATCAGAATCCAGGGGCTTGGACAAGGTCACTTAAAAACCTATGTTGACCTTAAGCACTTTTACTTTATTACTTTTTTAAGAAACGGGGTCCTGCCAGGTGCAGTGGCTGACGCCTGTAATTGCAACACTTTGGAAGGCCCAGGTAGGAGAACTGCTTGAGGTCAGGAGTTCAAGACCAGACTGGGCAACATACCCAGGCTCCATCTCTAAAAAAAAAATTTTTTTAATTAAAAAATAGGGTTGGCCAGGCATGGTGGCTCACACCTATAATCCTAGCACTTTGGGAGGCCAAGGCAGGCGGATCACTTGAGGTCAGGAGTTCGAGGCCAGACTGGCCAACATGGTAAAACCCTGTCTCCACCTACCTAAAATACAAAAATTAGCTGGGCATGGTGGTGTACACCTGTAGTACCAGCTACTCGGGAGGCTGAGGCAGGAGAATAGCTTGAACCCAGGAGGCAGAGGTTGCAGTGAGCTGAGATCAAGCCACTGCACTCCAGCCTGGGTGGCAGAGCGAGATTCTGTCTAAAAAAAAAAAAAAAAAAAAAAAATAGGGTCTCACTATGTTGCCCAAGGTAGAGAGCAGTGGCTATTCATAGGTGCAATCATAGGGTGCTATAACCCTGAACTCCTGGGCTTAAGCAATCCTCCTGCCTCAGCCTCCCAAGTGGCTGGGGCTACAGGTATACCACCCTGCCTGGCTTTCACTTTTACTTTTGAGAGCTTCATTCCATATCATATTAAAGATATTAAAAACAAAGCGCATTATCTGTGCTTTCTGTTGCAAAATTTTTGAAAGAATTTTTATAACTTGTATAGATTTTGAATTTTGTTATAAATAAGTTACTCATTTGGTTTTTGAGGTTTAAACATCATTATTTAACAGTTGAGTTATAGTTGATGCCAGACTGCATTTTACAGATGCTTAAACATCGATTAATTTTGATTAATTTTGCTACTTTATTTTCATATCTTGGGGCCAATCATTTTTTTCTGGGTCTCAAATATTTTCAGAGGCTCTTAGAAAGCTTGCAAACACAGGCACTATGCCTATAGTAACTGATAAATAAAGTAGCTCTTGGCCAGGTGCGGTGGTTCACACCTGTAATCCCAGCACTTAGGGAAACCCAGGCAAGCGGATCACAAGGTCAGGAGATGAAGACCATCCTAGCTAACACAGTGAAACCCCATCTCCACTAAAAAATCCAAAAATTATCTGGGCATGGTAGCATGCGCCTGTAATCCCAGCTACTCAGGAGGCTGAGGCAGGAAAATTACTTGAACCCGGGAGGCAGAGGTTGCAGTGAACCAAGATTGCACCACCGTACTCCAGCCCGGGCAACAGGAGCGAAACTCTGTCTAAAAAAAAAAAAAAAAGTAGCTCTCAGTTTGCCTGGTGTTTAGAAAATAAAGGAGTAGGCTTTCACTTCCAAGCTGTCGTGGTTGCTGCTGATCTCTTCCTAGTCCCAGTTAGAAGTAGGCCCTCTGTCTTTGCATGGCATTTAGAGAGATGCAGAAACCTTTGCCAAGGTTGGGAAGGCTAATGCTTAGAGTCCTACTTCCCTAGAGACACTATGCAGCCACTTACCTTCTATAATGTCTTGTCACCTGCTTGGAGCACCATCGTAGTACAGTTACAAGGCTCCCCACTGCTTTTGAGGCCCACAGACCTCTCTCTCCTTCTTAGTCCAGAAAGCTCTCCACCCTTTCTCTTCTTGCTCTCAAAGCCTTTCTCCCTCTCTTCCCTCACCCACCCCAGGATACTTCCCAATATATTTTGGGTTTTTCAAAATCCAGGCAAAACCGTTGACCTCAATCTAATTCTGCTCTGCGTGTGGCAAAAACTGTGGGTGAAGGAAGCACAAAATGGCCTACTTGTTTTAGGGGAGTTACTCATATTACAATAAATTATTAATCCACCAAGGAATTGATTCAAAACCTGCCTCTGCCATTTACTAGTTCTGTGACTTTTTTTTTTTTTTTTTTTGGAGAGACAGAGTTTTGCTCTGTCACTTAGACTGGAATGCAGTGGTGCGACCCTGGCTCACTGCAACCTCTGTCTCCCAGGATCAAGCAATTCTCCTGCCTCAGTCTCCCACATAGCTGGGAATACAGGCACTCACCACCATGCCCAGATATTGTTTCTTTTGTACAGATTGGGTTTCACCATGTGGGCCAGCCTGGTCTTGAACTCCTGACCTCAAGTGACCTGCCTGCCTTGGCCTTCCAAAGTTCTGGGATTCCAGGCATGAGCCACTGCACCCGGCCTAGTTCTATGACTTTGGACAAGCATTCTAACGTCTCAAAGCCCCTGGTTCCTCACCTGTGAAATGAGGACAATCATACCTACCTTTTGAGATTGTGGAGAAGGTTTAATTAAGGGGATGATATACATAAAGTTCAAGGCACCATTGCTGGGATGTACTGGAAGTATGTAAATGTTCATTCTTATTCCCTGTGTTTGCATTTCCAACAGATAAAACTGTGAGTGTACCAGTAGAGCCCATTATTGCTGCATGTGTCGTGATCTTTCTGACATTGTGCTTTGGACTGGTTGCTAGAAGAAAGAAAATAATGGAGGTATCTAAGTCTTCTGAGCTATTTAAGTAAAAAACGATCATCTGAATAAAGGCAGAAAGCTAGAAATATAAGTGACTTCAGTTAGGAACCCTTCTTGGCAAAGTCAAATCTGGTCTTTCTACCATGAGATCTTAAAATATAGTTGCTCAAGGGAATAAAAATTATATGGTATATTATGAGTACAGATTTACAAAGAAGAGAAGTGCACATGGGCAAAGCCTGAATTGAAAATAGCTGTGTTGCCAGGGGTAGGGAATTGGGGGCTGATTTTCCTTCCTTTTAAATTTCCCTTTATTGTTGCTATGGTACCGATGGTATAATAAATAAGTATAAGGAGGAACATCTGCTCTAGATGCAGAGATCTGCATGAAAAAGATGGCACTGGCTGCTCACCTCTGAACTACAGCCAGATGCCCTGGCTGATGTGGGCTGGGGTGTGAACTATAAAGTAGTTATCCTCATTGGTTGGTATGATTCAGAATATGTGCATGCATAGGTTAATGCCATGCATTTGACTCTGCCAGTTAAGCCAGTGCCAAAGAAGAGCAAATATGGCAGAAAGCCCTAGGCTGAGTTCATCATTCAGCAAGGGGCATTCTCCTTGGAACACATAGTAACAGGGCAGCCATGTCTCTCAAGAAGCAATTCACTCCGCTCCCTATTCCAATCCCAAGCATATTTTTGTTGTTGTTTCCTTCCTTCCTTCCTTCCTTCCTTTCTCCTTCCTTCCTTCCTTCCTTCCTTCCTTCCTTCCTTCCTTCCTTCCTTCCTTCCTTCCTTCCTTCCTTTCTTTCTTTCTTTCTTTCTTTCTTTCTTTCTTTCTTTCTTTCTTTCTTTCTTTCTTTCTTTCTCTCTCTCTCTCTTTCTTTCTTTCTTTCTTTCTTTTCTTCTTTCTTTCTTTCTGAGATAGAGTTTTACTCTCTCTCCCAGGCTGGAGTGCAGTGCCATGATCACAGCTCACTGTAGCCTCAACCTCCTGGGCTCAAGTGATCCTCCCACCTCAGCCTCCCAAGTAGTTGGGACCACAGGCATGCACCACCGTGCCCTGCTAATTTTTGTATTTTTTGTAGAGACAGGGTTTTGCCATGTTGCCCAGGCTGGTCTCGAACTCCTGAGCTCAAGTGATCTGCCTGCCTCAGCCTCCCAAAGCACTAGGATTATAGGTATGAGCTGCCATGCCCAGCCACAAAACTTTTCTTTTTTTTTTTTTTTTTTGAGACGGAGTCTTGCTCTGTCACCCTGGCTGGAGTGCAGTGGCACGATCTCAGCTCACTGCAAGCTCCACCTCCCGGGTTCATGCCATTCTCCTGACTCAGCCTCCAGAGTAACTGGGACTACAGGCATGCGGACCATACCTGGCTTTTTTTTTTTTTTTTTTTTTTTCTGTATTTTTAGTAGAGACGGGGTTTCACCATGTTGGCCAGGCTGGTCTTGAACTCCCAACCTCAAATGATCCACCCTCCTCGGCTTCCCAAAGTGCTGGGATTACAGGCGTGAGCCACCCCACTCGGCCACATTTTTTTTCTATAAAAAAAGAAATACTCGAGTATCTAAGATCCTGGAAGTATCTTAACTAACAGTTACATCTTCTCTGCGTTTGATAATAACTACTAGTGTGGCCCCCAAAACAACACCTGAGCCAGTACAGAGGTGGCTGTATTTCCATGCATCTGTCCTCAAGCCATCTTAATGCATTCAAAATTCTCCATGGGCCTTAAAAAGCAGGCTAATTTATTGCCATGTTTGCTTTTAGCTCTGCATGAAGGATAAAGACCCTCACAGGGAAACAGCTCTGTAAGTACTCTAGGCCGGGACCAGTGCTTTTTAAATAAGCAGATGAATAGCAGTGAAATGCATCACTCTAGACAAACTCCTAGAGTTTGGAAATCTAGAGATGGGAGGTGCTGGAAGGGGAAGGGGTTCAAAGAAGAATAGAAGGTGGAGGAAAATCTGCCTCCACTTTAGAGGAAGATAGGTTGAAAAGTTGCCTAGAACAGAGAACACCTTCGGTCCTAAGCCTGCTCTCTCTTTAAGTGAGTTTGTCTAACGTTTGTGCAACTGCATTTTATTGCCACACAACGCAAATGTTCTGGGGGAAGCCACTGCTCCATACTGCGTTACAACAAGGCCAGGAACCACATTCATCCTCATACTGCCTTCTCTTCGCAGCTTCATTTAGTGCTTCTAGCATATATGGAGTGGGTAGTAGGTAATAAGAACAAAGGCGTGTTGTCAGAGAATATGGGTTTTGTTTTGAATTTTTTTCTTATTGCTATGAACATCATTATAATTAATTTCTTCGTTCATTTCAGATGAGAAAGCTGAGATGCCATCGAATACAGAGAGAGTTTTGCATCAGGACCTCCAAAGTTATGTAGTCCCATCTGTATTTATTGCTATTATTAAATTCACTCCTGTCACTCCTGTTTCATTAATCACTTAACAGTAGTTGTTAGGGCTAATTTGATACACTTGTGGAATATTTTTATGGAGACAGCTATTAAGAATGAAAAGTAAAATTTCGTTAAGTCTTCTCCTTGAAGTATATATTAATGAGATTTGTTCCAAATAGGTTGGTAATCATTTACTGTTTAGTGTGTTTTTTTCTAGGTAGGAGATACTTGGGTCTCACAAATTGGTGCAAAACCAAAAAAAAAAAAAAAAAAAAAAAAAAAAAAGGAGGAAACAACAGAGTTATCAATTTTTTCAGTTGCCCAGAAAGCACATGAAAAAATACCAGTTATGCCAGGTGTGGTAGCTCCTATAATCCCAGCACTTGGGGAGGCTGAGGCAGGCAGATCACTTCAGGCCAGGAGTTCAAGATTAGCCTGGCCAACATAGTGAAAACCATCTCTACTAAAAGTACAAAAAGCCGGGTGTAGTGGCGTGCACCTGTAATCCCAGCTACTTGGGAAGCTGAGGCAGGAGAATCGCTTGAACCTGGTAGGCGGAGGTTGTAGTGAGCCGAGATGGCGCCACTGTACTCCAGCCTGGGCACCAGAGCAAGACTCTATCTCAAAAACAAACAAACAAAAAATCAATTATTATCTACCTTCACTATCATTTCATAAAAGAAATGTTTTAGGACTAAAGAAAGAAAGAAGACTATAATCTTGAAATATAAGATGCTCCTTTAAATGGAATAAATTTAGTATTATGAAAAACTCAGCATATGTTCTTGTTTTTCTCATCTCATTGTCGTTGACAGGGTCACAAAATTTGTGAGCTCTGTGTGGCAATGAATGTTTAAACAGCAATGAAAATGGTCATTTGTGCCACACTATCTGTACTAATGATGAGTCAGCCTGTACTTTTCTCATACATCTCCTATTTAAACCGCAGCTCTCTTATAATTTATCATTGACTTTCCCCACCTCCATTCTTTCTTCATTTTTGCCCCGTAAGAGTTTATGCTTCTCTTTCCCACACAACTGGGGGAGCTTGTGGGGAGAGGCAGCCTTGGCCAGAATCATCTTTGATGTCTCTTCTGTGCTCCTCCTCTGTCTTAGAAAAACAAAACAAAACTGTTTTCATCTAATTTTGCAGAAGCTAAATGTGCCACAGTGCAAGAGAAATCTGCTGTCAGACAGGTGGTAAAAAGCCTTCTTGACATAGAAGCAAAAAGAAGAAATTAGCAGCATGTATGAAATCTCAACAGACTTGTTTCTAAAAAGAACAGACATAATCCTCCTGTTCGTCTCTCTTTGCTTCCTTGGAAACTTCAGTATGGAATGGATGCGAGAGACCGCTACAGACTGTGGGTTACAGATTTCTCTGTCTTCTTGGAGGATCCAGCAGGGTTTTGTGGGGAAGCCTCCAGATCACGTTCCTCACTCGAGATTTCTCAAAGTAGAATCTGGAAACCCTAGGAGAATGTTGTAAGGATAAAATAGAATTATGAAAAAATCTGAACATTTAGACGATTAAGTAGAAGCCATGAGACTGTAAAGCAAAAAACAAATCTCAGGCAATGATGGTTGGGATAGTTCAAAATGGAAAAGGAAACAGAAAACGTACATATCAAATTGGACTTGGAATCAGGAGACCAGAGTTCTAGTGTTGGTTCTGTTAACTTGGGCAGGAAAAACTCTCTTGGACCTTTAGGAAATGAGGAGGTTAGATTAGGAGATCCTTATCCTTAAAGTACACGTTAGCTTCAAAAGTCTATAATTCTCAAAAGATCCTACATAATTTAGTTAAATGCTGGAAAGAGTTGGCAAGAAAGACTGAAAATGTAATCCCTTTGCCCCACCTAGTAAAATTTTGAATCAGCTTTATTCTAGGACATATAACAATCCTTGAGAATTACAGGTCATAAGTAAAGAGTTTCCTCACCCTTATAAAATACAGTGGCCTTGTACATTAGCACAGGCAAGGAACATTAACTAGCTTTAACAGAGCACAGCAATATTGTAAATGGTCATTGCATTTTGCCTTGCAGTATGGAAAAAAAAGAACTTGTATTAAAAACTATGTATACTATTAACACTAAAATCATGAGTGAGCCTGCCTAAGAAGGACATGAAATTTCAGGACTCAAAAGAGGACTCCACTGCCTTTTTCCAGATGTCTTTCCTACTTACTGTGAGATACCTAAAATTCCAACTTCATTCTTCTGGTTTTGATCCATAGGACTAAAAGTAGCAGCAGAGAAGTGACAATGCCCGTGGCTCCCTTCCCAACCTTTCCACCAATAAGGATACCTCTTGTTATTGTCACATTCTCTTTCTTGGGCCCCATTTTTCCAAGAACTAATCTATGAAGCAAACTTTATTTATTAAATAATAATAATTATCTGTCCAGGAGCTGTCGTTCACGCCTGTAATCTCAGCACTTTGGGAGGCCGAGGTGGGCAGATCACTTGAGGTCAGAAGTTCAAGACCAACCTGGTCAACATGGTGAAACCCCGTCTCTACTAAAAATACAAAAATTAGCCAGGTGTGGCATGGCACACCTGTAATCTCAGCTACTAGGGAGGCTGAGGCAGGAGAATTGCTTAAATCCAGGAGGCGGAGGTTGCAGTGAGCCAAGATCACACCACTGCACTCCAGTCTGAGCGACAGAGTGAGATTCCGTCTCAAAAATAATATTAATAAAGTTGAGCACGGTGGCTCACACCTGTAATCCTAGCACTTTGGGAGACTGAGGTGGGTGGATCACCTCAGGTCAGGAGTTCAAGTCCAGCCTGGCCAACATGGTGAAATTCCATCTTTACTAAAAATACAAATAATTAGCCGGGCGTACTGGTGGGCATCTGTAATCCTGGCTACTCGGGAGGCTGAGGCAGGAGAATTGCTTGAACCTGAGAGGCGGAGGTTGCAGTGAGCCAAGAACATGCCATTACATTCCAGCCTGGGTGACAAAAGTGAATCTCCGTCTAAAAATAAATAAATAAATAAACAAACAAACAATAAAGTAGTAATAAGAATTATCTGTTTTTCCAATTTTTAAAACATTAATCAATGATATCTGTTTGCCATTTTGATCTTTTATGACAATACAGTTACCCAGTTGACAGAATTTCACCTAAAAGCAAAGAAATCTGGTGCTTTAGTTAACCTGTGCAGTCTTTTAGAGGTTAAAGATAAAATCATTGCCAAAAGGCTTTTTGAATCATTGAAGAAAACCTCACAAACCTCTTTTCCCACCAGCTTTGCCCCTGTCATCACCACCCTCATGACTACTTTCCTGACCCTATTGGCCAGGGGTCATAGATTCAAATTCTTACAGACGTCAAGCAGGTCAATGAGTGAAGCAGGCTAGATGTACAATAATAGGGAGTGGTGGGGAGTGTGGCAAACAAAGAGCACATCTATGTCCAAAAGAAGGCTGATAATTATAATCAGGGACAGATCTTCTGCTTCTTTTTTTTTTTTTTTAGACGGTGTCTCGTTCTGTCAGGCTGGAGTGCAGTGGCATGATCTTGGCTCACTGCAACCTCCACCTCCCGAGTTCAAATGATTCTCATACCTCAGCCTCCCAAGTAGCTGGGATTACAGGCATGCACCACCATGCCTGGCTAACTTTTGTATTTTTAGTAGAGACAGAGTTTTGCCATATTGGCCAGGCTGGTCTTGAACTCCTGGTCTCAAGTGATTCACCTACCTTGGGATTACCTCTGGGATTACAGGTGTGAGCCATTGCACCTGGCCAGATCTTGTGATTCTTTAAGAGAAGTCAGAGATCTGAATTTTTATGTGTGATTCCCCTAATTTAAAAATGTTTTTTGTTTGTTTGTTTTAATCCTGAATGTCTAAGAGTAGAAGAATCCTCTTACCCAATATATGCCATCCTCTGGCAGGTAGGTTATAACAGAGTTGCCTTGGGCTTTCATTGTCTCGTGGAGATCTTTGTGAAACAGCTCTTGGAATTCTCACTCATTGCTTCCCCAGAGATCAGGCATGATCATGAGGAGCTAAGTCAGAGAGCAGTTAGTTATGGTCTGCTGAGGACTTTGTGCACATGATTGGACTGTAAACAATCCTATGAAATGGTCATGATTGTTGCAACTTTGGAGATGAGGACACTTGGGTTCAGAATGCATAATTAATGAATAGAGAGTGACTAAGCTGAGATTTATACCTGGGCTGATCCAAAGCCTGGGACTGGAGTAGCAAAGAGGATATCACAGAAGGGGTAAAGGTTGAATAATAAAAATTTCACCTCTCTCGTAATATGCTGAGAGTGATATCAGTACAACCCCACTTCTAATGACCTCTAGAGAAATTATTTCCGGAAGTAAAGGAAATTTACAATCATCTGAGTTGGAGAGACTTTTGGAAATGTTACAACACTCCTTGAGCTAATCTGCAATAGCCTGCAGTGTTGCAGGACTGGAACTGAGAATTGCTGCCCTAAATATTTGCTTGTCCTCCTGATGATAATAATCACCAAGTATTACTCTTTGTCAAGGGGTTTGCATAGATCATTTCCGATCTGTGCAACAACCCCTGAAAGGTAGGCGTTGAAGCCTCCATTTTATTGTCAAGAAAAGGGAAGAGTTGAGAAACAATATAACTTAGTGCAATAACAGTAGTGCAAACCAGAATAAAATTGGTCTCATTTTGTGTTAAAAAATCAAATCATGCTTAATCTCATGCCAGAGACTACAGGGAATAAAATTGACACATTAATCACACATTTCCTAATACTCAGGTAATCTTTTCCCAAGAATGTATCTCTGCAACTTCAAGGTTGCTATGTGGCAAACAGCTTACATCACGGGTTGTTTACATATACATACTGGTGGAAAACATGGCGAACACTATTGTAAATTCACAAAAAACCCTGAGTTCTCAAAAAATTGTATATATATACATATACACACACACATATATATACACACACCCACATATGTGTACATATACAGATATATATATAAAATGGAAGAAGTTCAGAGCTTCCTTTTTCTTTATGTATATATATACACACATATATATGTATATTTTTATTTATATATATATATATTTATATATATATATACACAAAAAATGGAAGATCTGGGGTTCCTGCCAACGTATCTCTACAGTAAAGTGTTGCTGTAGAAACCCATGAATTCATGAATGATTTGTCCTTATTTCTTCTGACACTCCTGATAGCAGCACTACTGCTAGCCTCTGTTTAAATTGTAGTTAGTAATAACAATCTCATATTTTCATGTTACCTTACAGTTTATGAAACATTTTTACAGGGATTTGGTTTGATTCTCACAGCCACTCTGTGAGATAGGTAGTGCTATCATTATTTATGATTTGCAACTAAATGATACTAAAATTCAGAAAGGTTAAGTGATCTGTCCAAGGTAACAGAGCTAGTAAGAAGAGTCACTTCTCCCATCACCCTGCCTTTTGGTCCTAAGTAAGTACTACAGTTGTTCTTAGTTTTGTAGAGGACAATCATTAGGTCCTTTTGCCTTACAGGTGATTACTGTATGACAGGAAAAGTGGCAATAGGAGGTGAAAAAATAAATGATCTCACACAAATACTAATTGTTTCCATTGGGTATTGTCAGGAATTGTCAACACTGAGTTCTCTGCTTACCTGATGTGTAGTGGCTTCACCTAACAGAAGTTACACCCCTGTGAGCACTTACCTTGTACTGTTATGAGCACTTTTAACATGTTATAACTCAATCTTAACAATCACAGAACAAGGATTCTATTTTTAAATCATACCTATTTTACAGGGAAGAAAACTGAGGCACAGAGGATTTAAGTCATGGGTCCTGGGTCACACAACTTGTTGGTGGCTAAACCAGAATTTGGGCCAAGATACTTTGGTCCTGGGTCTTTAACCACTAGGCTAAATTGTCTTTTACATTAACAATGAACATGTATATGATACTCCTATATTCCAGGAGCACACATAAATCGACTTATTTAATCTCCATTATTGACACATTTAACATTTGAATTCAAATAGAAAGCAGTGAGGCCAGGAGTTTGAGACCAGCCTGGGCAACACAGAGAGGCCCTGTCTCTAAAAAATTTTTTTTTATATTAGACCGGGTGAGGTGGCTCACACCTGTAATCCCAGCATTTGGGGAGGCCAAGGTAGGCAGATCACTTGAGGTCAGGAGGTCAACACCAGCCTGGTCAACACGGCGAAACCCCGTCTCTACTAAGAATACAAAAATTAGCTGGGCGTGGTGGCACACACCTGTAATTCCAGCTACTCGGGAGGCTGAGGCAGGAGAACCACTTGAACCCGGAAGGCGGAGGTTGCAGTGAGCCGAGATCGTGCCACTGTACTCCAGCCTGGGTGACAGAGTGAGACTCTGTCTCAAATAAATAAATAAATAAATAAATAAATAAATAAATAAATTAGCCAAGTATTGTGGCATGCACCTGTACTTCTAGCTACTCAGGAGGCTGAGGCAAGAGGATCACTTGAACCCAGAAGGTTGAGTCTACAATGAAATATGATCATGCCGCTGCATTTCAGCCTGGGTGACAGGGCGAGACCCTGTCTCGAAAAATAATAACTTTTTAAAAAGCAAATATAAAAAGACAGGGAGGGAGGGGCAAATGGGGAAAGGGAGATGAGAGAGAGAGACACATGCACACAGCTTGAAGTGCCGTGATGAGTCTTGTATTCCACGCAAAGAACACATGCCTTGAAGTGAGCACAAGAGTGGGAGGAGCGTCAGCTCCCCTGGTGAGTCCCAGTTCCCTCATGGCTCTTTAGGTTTGAGCCTATTGTGTGCTGAGGGTGAGTCTAGTGTTCAAGAATTTATATTTTTTGTACAACATAGTCCCTAAAAGGAAGCCAGATACCTCATTTGGTTCTCAACCACGAAATAGCCCTCTCCATTCTGGAATAAAAATTTTCTCTACGGTGCTTACAAAGAGGAGATATTTGGGTCTCCGATGATGCCTTCCCAAAGAATTTGCAAGGATAATTTTGACTACGACCAATTTGTGTTTGACTTTGGAGCCTCATCCTTGAGTAAGTCACAATTCCACTTATATCTTTGAACATGGTCAGTGCTGAAGGGAGTAGTCAGATTCCTGTAGTTTGTCACGCAACTGTGCTGTAACTGTGCTGTATGTATTCAACATTGCTCATGGAGAAGTTGTAGCTACCAGATATACATGAACCACCAGATCCATGAACAGTTGTTTGAAAACCTGGCCCCTCATCCTGGCTCAGCCACTAATGAACTGCTTAACTCAAGGAAATGATGTAACATTTTATAGGTTCAAAACTAAGGGACTAGACTGGAAGATAATCTGTAAGATCCTGTGAGGCCTCACATTATATGACTGCTATTTTTTAAAAGTTTAACAATAGATGGGGCACGGCAGCTCATGCTTGTTAACTCCAGCACTTTGGGAGGCTGAGACCAGTTGATTGCTTGAGCCCATGAGTTCGAGACCAGCCTGGGCAACATGGTTAAACCTCTTCTCTACAAAAAATACAAAATTTAGTTGGGCCTGGTGGCATGGGCCTGTGGTCCCATCTACTCTGGAGGCTGAGGTGGGTGGATCACTTGAGCCAGGCAGGTTGAGACTGCAGTGAGCCATGTTCTTACAAAATACAAAAAAATAGAAAAAATACAAAATACAAAAAATTAGCCAGCGTGGTGCTGCACACCTATAGTTCCAGCTACTCAGGAGGCTGAGGCAGGAGAATCGCTTGAACCCTGGAGGCAGAGGCTCCAGTGAGCCAAGATCGCGCCACTGCACTCCAGTCTGGGTGACAGAGCAAGACTCTGTCTCAAAAAGAAAAAAAAAAGACAAAACCAAAACTCCCAAAATAATAATGAAACAACTCTTAGGAGGCCTTACTACTTCCTAGGCAGCTCAAGGGCATCATTAAACAATTCCACCAAAGAGGATATGAACTTTGTTGCCACTCAAGAATCACAGCCTTGAATTCCTGAAATGACTTTATAGCTATGGTACTTTATAAAAGTGTTCAATAACAAACTTGACTCACTTGGAAATCACCAGTCTAAAGGACTTTGCTCCAATTTGAGATGTGAGTTATACTCGTTCTTAAGACAATGTTTAATGATGTATTAACAAGTTCATATTTCTGCTAAAGATTCACAATTTTTTTTTTTTTTTGAGAGTCTCACTCTGTTGCCCAGGCTGGAGTGCAGTGGTATGATCTCGGCTCACTGCAACCTCTACCTTCCGGGTTCAAGCAATTCTCACCCTTTAGCCTCCCAAGTAGCTGGAATTACAGGCGCGTGCCACCATGCCTGGCTAATATTTTTGTATTTTTAGTAGAGATGGGCTTTCACCATGTTGCCAGCCTGGTCTTCAACTCCTGGCCTCAAGAGATCTGCCTGCCTTGGCCTCCCGAAATGCTAGGATTACAGGCATGAGTCACCATGCCTAGCCTAAGAGTCACAATTTCTTGATCACTCTAAATGTAGGGATAATGCTTGTATGATTCTACAATGCTATCAGTCATATAACAAAGTCTTCTATCAATGATTCCTTATTTGTCATGTTGCGTGGTCTTCATTATTTTCTACCTATATCAGATAAATTAAAATGGGCTAATGTGAAAACTTAACAGCTGCAAATTTGTGTGCCTAAGAAAAACTTCATGATTCTGTTCCATTAACTATCCACAAATGGTTGCTTTGGGACAATTAGAAAAATGCCATAGGAAAACACTCAGCCATTTATAAATCTGCAGGTTTATTGTATAGACTGGTATGTCTAAAGTGCTTGAGTTTCAAAGTGCTTTCACTTACATTACATCTTTTGAGCCTTAGGCTTAGAGAGCTTAAGTTTTTGTTTGTTTGTATTTTGGAGACAGGGTCTTGCTCTGTCACCCAGGCTGGAGTGCAGTGGCGTGATCACAGTTCACTGCAGCCTTCAGCTCTCAGGCTCACGTGATCCTCCGGCCTCAGCCTCCCAAGTAGCTGCCCGCAGACACAGGCCATCATGCCCAGTTTTTTTTTTTTTTTTTTTTTTTTTTTTTTGTAGAGACGGGGTTTTGCCATGTTGCCCAGACTGGTCTTGAACTCCTGGGCTCAAGTGATCCACCGCCTCAGCCTCACAAAGTGCTGGGATTCCAGGTGTGAGCTACCATGCCCGGCTGAGAGTTTAAGTTTTTAATCTCTGGAATCAGACTGCTTGGGTTTGTATTTTGACTCTATCACTTTATTAGCTGTGCAAGTTATTATGTGCAAGTCACCTAGCCTTTCTGTTCTTGCGCTTCCTCATCTATAAAATGGGAATGGTAATAGAACCCACCTCCTGACTTAGAGTTATTGTGAAGATTAAACAGGCTAAAGCTTGTATAGAAAGCAGAACAATGCCTGCGGCACAGGAAGTGCTCAATAAATTTTAGCTACTATAGCTAGTATTATTATCCACCCCACTTTTCAGAAGATGAAACAGACTCAGAGATTAAATGAATACCTATAAACACTAAAAGTATTAAATACTAAAGCCATTAAAATACTAGAGCTATTAAAACCAGGTATAATAGACTTCAAACTTTGGCCTCTTTTTCCTAACTCCATGCTGCCTTTCTTACTTAATGTAAGAAATTCAGAGTTCTGATTGAGGACTTTTAGGGAACAATTTTCTTTCTTTCTTTCTTTCTTTCTTTCTTTCTTTCTTTCTTTCTTTCTTTCTTTCTTTCTTTCCTTCTTTCTTTCTTCTTTCTTTCTTCTTTCTTTCAGGGTAAGATGCATGTTTATCTTTTGTTTTTAGTTTTCATTTGCACTGTAATGTCTTCAGTTTTACTCTTATCTCATGAATCACTCTTGTTGGAACAAGGAAGAAATAAAAATAAACGAAAGAAAAATCAGGTGAGAACAAAAAGTGGAAATTGGATGAAAAAACATTTCAAAGGATATGCACTGGAAAAGGTGGAACTGAGCCACCAACTCCTGCATATTCACTTTGTTTTGTGATTTTTATGCTTTGTTTGTTTGTTTTTTGTTTTTTTTTTAAGCCTCTGGCCAGGTGCGGTGGCTCACGCCTGTAATCCTAGCACTTTGGGAGGCTGAGGCAGGTGGATCACTTGAGGTCAGTAAGTCGAGACCAGCTTGGCCAACATGGTGAAACCCCGTCTCTACTACAAATACAAAAATTAGCCGGGCATGGTGGTGTGTACCTGTAATCCCAGATAATTGGGAGGCTAAGCCAGGAGAATCGCTTGAACCCAGGATGCGGAGGTTGCAGTGAGCTGAGATCATATCACTGCACTCCAGCCTGGGCAACAGAGTGAGACCCTGTCTTAAAAAACAAAAACAAAACAAAACAAAAAAACACCATAATTATTATACTTAAACATTTGCTTCAGATAGTAAAGAATGTAATTCATAAACAAAGGAAGAATTAAAGAAAGCTTTGGTTTTGCATCTTTAAGTAATGCCAGTCTAACAGCATTCCCAGAAGGAAACTGGGATCTAAGGTCTCCAGTGATATTTAATTGTGATTTTCTCTCAAGTCCAATTTCCTCTGTTTCACCTCTGTCACTTTCTCTTCCATTTGCCCTTATTTTCCTTTTATCTTTGTTCCAATCTTTCTGTACTTCAACAAAATTTAGCTTTTGGTGATTGTGGTAGTCACTTTTTAAGGCTGAGTAATGCAAAAAAGCATTTTTAGGGTAGCCCAACCAGGACTTCCTTCTAGATCCTCACAGCGCTGAGGATCAGCACCTTATTTTGTTGCTCTTCACAAGGATCTTCCTTTCTCCCTGGCAGGAGGAAAGAAAAATAAAGACAGTTTCCCTGCATCTTCCAGGATGAGGTCTTAACTCCTCTGTGGGCACTGGTGGCTGTCTACACTCGGCCCCTGCCCTCTCTCTCCCTAGTTCAGCTGTGCTCAGTTTCCAAACAGAGATTTTGTTGTTTTGAGACTTTTAAGGGGCCGGCTGTGGTAGCTCACGCCTGTAATCCCAGCACTTTGGGGGGGCCAAGGCGAGTGGATCACGAGGTCAGGAGATTGAGACCATCCTGACTAACACGGCGAAACCCCGTCTCTGCTAAAAAATACAAAAAACTTAGTCGGGCGTGGTGGCAGGCACCTGTAATCTGAGCTACTCTGGAGGCTGAGGCAGGAGAATGGCGTGAACCCAGGAGGCGGTGAGCCGAGATCACACCACTACTCTCCAGCCTGGGCGACAGAGCAAGACTCCATGTCAGAAAAAAAAAAAGACTTTTGGGACCCAGCACTTTGGGAGCCCGAGGCTGGCGGATCACAAGGTCAGGAGTTTGAGATTGGCCTGGCCAACATAGTGAAACCCCATCTCTACTAAAAGTTTAAAAAATTAGCCGGGCGTGGTGGCAGGCTCCTATAATCCCAGCTACTTGGGAATCTCAGGCAGGAGAATAGCTTGAACCTGGGAGGCAGAGGTTGCTGTGAGCCGAGATCATGCCACTGCACTCCAGCCCAGGGGAGACTCCATCTCAAAAAAAAAAAAAAAAAAAAAAAAAAAAAGATTTTTCCATATTTCCTTTAACTGGAATTCCTTTCCACAGCTATTATCACTTGGCAAACTTTCAACCGGGCAAAACTCAGATGATCTGTCATCTCTTCCAAGAAACTTTCCCTAAAGCTCCCAGGGAGCTTTGACTTAGATATTCCTCCTCCACACTCCACATCACACCATGCAAATCTCTACCACAGCACAAGGGTTAGGGTTAGGGTTAATGTGATCCACCTCCAAAATATGTTCCATATTCATCTGTTTCTTTTCATTGCTACCACTGCCTTTTTTTTTTTTTTTCTGAGATGGAGCCTTGCTATGTCACCCAGAATGGAGTGCAGTGGTGCCATCTCAGATTACTGCAACCTCCACCTCCCAGGTTCAAGCCATTCTCCTGCCTCAGCCTCCCGAATAGCTGCAATTACAGGTACTCGCCAGCACGCCCAGCTAATTTTTAATTTTTGTATTTTTAGTAGAGACAGGATATCCCCCTGTTGGCCTGGCTGGTCTTGAACCCTGGACCTCAAGTGATCCGCCCACCTTGGCCTCCCAAATTGCTGGGATTACAGGTGTGAGCCACTGCGCCCAGCCTTCCTTTCTTTCTTAAGTCACTGCAGTCACAATGACCTTTTAAAGAAGTAATATTTCATATATACAAATACATACATAATATATAAAACTAGGTATAACAAATACTGTAGAATGAACACCCATGTACTCAACACCAGCTTAAGAAATAGGAAACTAGGCTGGGCATTGTGGCTCATGCCTGTAATGCCAGCACTTTGGGAGGCTGAGGTGGGCGGATCACAAGGTCAGGAGTTCAAGACCAGCCTGGCCAACATGGTGAAACCCCATCTCTACTACAAATACAAAATTAGCTGGGCATGATGGCAGGTGCCTGTAATCCCAGCTACTTTGGGAGGCTGAATCAGGAGAATCGCTTAAACCCAGGATGTGGAGGTTGTGGTGAGCCAAGATCGTGCCACTGTACTTCAGCCTGAGTGACAGAATGTGACTCAGTCTCAAAAAAAAATTAAAAAATAGGAAACTATAAATACCTTTGAAGCTCAGTGTCTCCTCCCCAAAGGTAAATACTATCTTGAATTTGGTGTTTAACATTCACTTGTTAAAAAAATATATTTTACCATCTATGTATATATTTCTAAACAATACTTCAGGCCAGGCACAGTGGCTCACACTTGTTATCCCAGCACTTTGGGAGGCCGAGGTGGGCAGATCACGAGGTCAAGAGATCAAGACCATCCTGACCAACATGGTGAAATCCCATCTCTACTAAAAATACAAAAATTAGCTGGGTATGGTGGTACCTGTAGTCCCAGCTACTCCGGAGGCTGAGGCAGGAGAATTGCTTGAACCTAGGAGGCGGAGGTTGCAGCGAGCCAAGATCAAGCCACTCTACTCCAGCCTGGCAACAGAATGAGACTCAGTCTCAAAAAAAACAAAAAATTATTTGACTTTGCTTGTTTTTGAAATTTTGAAAACAGATTTCATGCCATTTGCTCTGCAACGTGATTTTTGTACTCAACATTGCTTCTGAAACTCAACTACTTAGATTTTTACTACTGTGTTATAATATTCCATTATATGACTATGTCACGATTTATACAAATGCCTGTGATGAACTGTTGGATTTTTTTTGAGTTTTTATGCAACCACCAGCAAAGCTAGGATCAACAGTTTTGACCATGACTTCTAGTACATGTATGTAAGAATTTATCTAGGGAAAGAGAAATTACTGTGATAATGAAAATGTTCTAGTTATATGCTCTCCATCCAATGAGGTAGCCTCCAGCCATGTGTGGCTATTAAGCACGTGGAATATAACTATTATAACTGAAAAACTAAATTTTTATTTTACTTAATTTAGATTTAAATAGCCACAAGCATCTAGTGGCTACCATACTGGACAGAATAGCTCGAGAAAATATACACAAGAATAGAGTTGCTAGATTATGGAGTAGGTGTGTCTTCAACTTTACAAAATATTGACAAAAGTTTTCTAAAGTGGTAATATTAATTTATACTTCTATCAGCAGTATACAAGAATTGTCAACATATTTTTTAATGCCTGCTTTAAAATTGTTTGCTTATCTAGGTATAAACTGGGAATAGTCAGAGGTGTTTGAACCAGAGCAACACCATCCGGAATTGGGGCTGTGTAAAATAAGGCTGAGACCTACTGGGTTGCATTCCCAGGAGGTTAGGCACTCAATGACAGGATACAATAGGTCATTGGCACAAGGTACAGGTCACAAAGATCTTGCTGATAAAAGGATATGGTAAAGAAGTCAGCCAAATCCCATCAAATCAAGATGGCAATGAAAGCTACCTCTGGTCATCCTCACTCCTCATTATACATTAATTGTAAAACATTAGCATACTAAAAGACACTCCCACTGGCACCAGTACAGTTTACCAATGTCACAGCAATGTCAAGAAGTTACCCTATATTGGCCAAGCACGGTGGCTCATGCCTGTAATCCCAGCACTTTGGAAGGCCAAGGCAGACAGATCACAATGTCAGGAGTTCAAGACCAGCCTGGTCAACATGGTGAAACCCCGTCTCTACTAAAGAAATACAAAAATTAGCTGGGCATGGTGGTGGGTGCCTGTAATCCCAGCTACTCGGGAGGCTGAAGCAGGAGAATTGCTTGAACCTGGAAGGCGGAGGTTGCAGTGAGCCAAGATCGTGCCACTACACTCCAGCCTGGGCAACAGAGCAAGACTCTGTCTCAAAAAAAAGTTACTCTAAAACAGGGAGGAACCCTCAGTTCCAAGAATCATCCACCCCTTTCCCAGAAAACGAATGAATAATCCATCCCTTGCTTAGCATATAATTAAGAAATAACTATAATTAGTCAAGCAACCCAAATCGCTGTTCTGCCTGTGGAGTAGCCATTCTTTTATTTCTTTGCTTTCTTAATAAACTTGCTTTCACTTTACCGTATGGACTCGCCCTGAATTCCTTCTTGTGCGAGGTCCAAGAACCCTCTCATTGGGCCTGGATCAGGTTCCCTTGCCAGTGAAAGCATCTTATTTGCATTTTAGTTTGTATTTCCATCATCATTGTTTATTTGCCATTTATGCTTTCTTTTTTGTAAAATGTCTGTCTAAGTCTTTTGTCTCCTTTCCTATTGGGTTGTTCGGCTTTTCCTATCGATATTTTGGAGTTCTTTATATATATTTTTGCTTGTTTGATGTGTATATATTTTAATATTATATTTTCCAATTAAATGTGTTACAATTATCCTCAAAGTTGCCCTTAGAAACATAAATCAAATCATGTCTCATTTCTTAAAACTCATTACACTTCAAATAAAACCTAAATTTCTTATGACGATGCAGTGAACATTGTGATTAACTCTCGACACCCATCCCATCTCTGTAGCACTGAGGACAAACAGTACAATTTGGGGAATTGACCAGTGTAGTAAGGACAGGCTTCATCGAGGTAAGGGTAATCCCATCCCCTAACCAATGATTGGTTCAGGAAAAGGCATGTAATCTCCTTTTGGACAACAAAATTCAGGGAGCGATTTGCTGAAAACTTCTGGGAAAGTTGGCCTTCACTCTTAGGAGGGAGTAAGAAAAAGCCAGACTTTTTTCCACTGGACTTGAAAGAGGAAGTGAAACTGCCTTTGCAAAAATTGTAACAATGAGAAAATTATGACAATGAAAAAGATCTGATCTAACAACTCTCCCATATTGCCTTTAACCTCCAAATTATCCTTGTTCATTCCTGGGCTTGGGCCAAGCTAACTTTGGGAGAAACTTACAGTTTCAATGATAATAGCCTTTCCCCAAATTAAACTGCCTTTGTAAAACTAATGAAAGATCACTGTTAGGATTAGAGAAGCCTGGATTCTGCTAAGATCTAGGCGTGAACAATGACCAGCCATTATTACAGAGGTCACAAGATTTGCATCTTTCTCAATTACTCCTACTGATAACATCACTATTGTAGAACATCTGCTATTGTAGAACCTAAGATTGGCCTTTTGAAATGTCTTTTCAGGCTTTTGCGTTTCTGACAACTAGATGGCCTCACCCAGACCCACGACTCTTGAGTCAACTGGTCCTGTGGCCCCACCCAGAAGTAGATTCAGCACACAAGGACTGGGGTTTCCACATCCCTATGATTGTATCCCCAACCAATCAGCTGAACCCATTCTTTTGCCTGCTAAACTGTCTTTGAAAAACCCTAGCCTCTGTGTTTTCAGGGAGGCTGATTTGAGTAATAATAAAGCTGTGGTCTCCTAATTAGCTGGTTCTGTGTGTATTAAGCCTTTTCTCTATTGCAATTCCCCTGTTTTGATAAATTGGCTCTTTCTGGGCAGCAGGCAGAATGAACCCAACGACCTTGTTAAGTGGTGCTTGTTTCTATAAGGCCCTTGCCCTTGCTTTCTCTCACAGAGCCTCACAAAGCCAGATCTTTATTGTCATTCAGTTTCAGAACAAATAGTCACCTCCTTAAAGAGGCCTTTAATGCCACTACTCCCCCTGGACAGTCACTATCACATCATGGTGTTTTATTTTCTTTATGTTACTATTTGAAATAGTGACATATTTTTATATGTCATATATTTGTTTATTGTCTAACTCCCCCACCAGAATGCAAGCACCAGAAGGGAGAAACCTTGTCTATCTGGTTTTCCTGTGTATTTCTGTATCATTTTTATTATTTTTATTTTATTTGTTTATTTTTTTGAGACAGAGTCTCACTCTGTCACCCAGGCTGGAGTGCAGTGGCATGATCTCGGCTCACTGCAAGCTCTGCCGCAAGCTCCGCCTCCCAGGTTCAACGCCATTCTCCTGCCTCAGCCTCCCGAGTAGCTGGGACTACAAGCGCCCGCCACTGCGCCTGGCTAATTTTTTGTATTTTTAGTAGAGATGGGGTTTCACCGTGGTCTCGATCTCCTGACCTCGTGATCCGCCCACCTCAGCCTCCCAAAGTGCTGGGATTACAGACATGAGCCACCGCCCCTAGCCGTATTTCTGTGTCTAATACAGTGCCTGACATGTAATAATGCTCAATGAATTTTTTTTTTCTTTTTTTTTTGAGATGGGGCTTCACCATGTTGGCCAGGCTGGTCTTGAACTTCTGGCCTCAAGTGATCCACCTGCCTTGACCTCCCAAAGTGCTGGGATTACAGGTGTGAGCCACCACACCCAGCCGAATATTTTTTGTATTAATCAAAAAATAATGATTAATTTTGTTGTGTTCATTTTCCCTACTAGATTGAAGCTTCTTGAAGTCAAGGACTAGTCTCCTTCATTTTCTGTATTTCAAGTGCCTAGTACAGTTGCTACCAATCAGTAGGCGTTCAATAAGCAGTTAAATAAATGAATTAAAGAGAGAAATTTGGGGGAAATATAATGTCAACCTATTCCCTTTATGGGAAATATAATTTGAAGTTGATTCTCTCTCATTTTTTTACTGATAGAGGAGGATTTTGTGAGTACAGTCATATCCCCATGAGCAAAAGATGCATACCTTTCAAAGGGCTTCATGGTTTGACTATAAACCATTTTTTCAACCTCATTTCTTACCTCCTATATACATTTATCCCCCGCCATTTACTCTACGCTACTGCCACACCAAATTCTAGAGCAGCCGAATTTTATGAAAGGGATATATTCCTGAAATCTTCATGTAAAATTTAAAACTTCCAAAATCCAAGACTATTTTTCTCATAGCAATAAATGTGAATTTATTGAAGGAAAGATACTATTTTTCCAGCTAAAATGGCTCCGCCATGTGGCACTAGCATAAACAGTTTCTAATTCACTTTACCACCACCAGGTTTGAAAGTATGCAATTTCTGACAAATATTAAATATTACAAAGGTTTCACACCACTTCAAATTTTGTGTATATAATGAAGTACTATTAACGGTTTATAATGAATGATTCCAAATTTGCATATCTCAAATGCTCATAAAACTCAACCAAACTTTCTCATTGTTCTTGAATCAGACTCAAGGCCATTCATGCTTCTACCTTTGCATGTGCTGTTTCCTCTGCCCAGAATGCTCTGTGAAGTGCTAGCACCTAGAGCAGTGACTAGCAGAAATGTTATATCCAGAGGTGAGAATAATGTGGGTGTAAACATCAAGAACATTGGATCAACATTCAAGAACATTGGATCATGTTTCAAAAAAACCCCAGACATAATCTACAACTAATGTTGAATACGCTGAAACATTTAAAACCTGAATCTAAAGTTCTCTGGGCTTAAGGAGGGGTCACAGGGTTGGGTTAAGCCCACATGGAGTTTAGGAGTGGCAGGGAAGGTGGAAGTCAGAAAGCCGCCAGTTCTCCTGGACTCAGATGGGTGCATGCCACATTCTGAAGAAAAATTATAGTGAAGAGATATAGGCTCCTTTGGGCCCCCAAAGCCCCAGGATCCAGTATCTCAAAGTTTTGGCAGGGTCAGCACCTGCTGGCTTTGCTCATCTTAGGGAGGCGGGAATTACAAGGATAAGAATGGGGATGATAGTGGAAAGGGAGAAATAATTTTCCCAAACTCCACCCAGGTCATTCTAAATCAGGGGTTGAAAACATAAATATCCATAGGCAATAAATGTAACACTTTTTTTTTCCTCTTTTGATGCAGAAATTACTATCACGGGAAAACAACAGTATTTTTTTTCTTTTTTTCTTCTTTTTTTGACAGGGTTCGGTTCTGTTGCCCAGGCTGGGGTGCAGTGGTGCAATCTCTGCTCACTATAACCTCTGCTTCCCAGGCTCAAACCATTCTCCCACCTCAGTCTACCAAGTAGCTGGGACTATAGATACACACTACCACCACCTGGCTAATGTTTGTATTTTTGGTAGAGACGGGTTTTGACACAGGATTTTTCTCAGCCACTTTGCCAGCCAGAGACCTCTGGCCAGTGATGCCCCTGCCCAGGCCTCGCTTGGCACTGGGTTTGTTGCAGGAGACACTCAGCCTACTCGGCCCATAGGCCGTGCCTGATTTGTGCTCCAGCACAGATCCCACAGGCACCACAACTGCACGCTCAGCCCCCAGTGGGAAGGGATGTGTGGGCGAGCGAGTGCAGGGTCTGGCCAGTAGCTCCAAGTGCTGGCATAGGAGCAGGCTCCATGTGGTGCCCGTGGTTGAACCACGCCTGTTGCAAGAGACTCCTGTGGTGGACTCTGGCATCCAGGTGAGGGGAACGTGGTGGTGTCCAAACAGGGAAGCCTGTGACCCTGAAGCCCCAAAAGAGTGTGTTACAACACGCTAACAGCTCTTTTAGTCTGGAGTTAACCATTCTGTCAGTCCCACTGCCCTGCTCTAGCCTATGGCTCTGGGGTTGGCTCAGCCCTGCCATAGTGTGGGGCAGCTGCCAGGTGCCAATGTGGGGTGGAGGGCTACAGTGTTATTGCCTTTTTGTATTTGCATTCAGCAGGGTCCTGAGTTTTTGTCCCACATCCAAGAATGAGACTACGCTGACAATCAAAGGGTGAGAAGGATGGAGAAGAGTTTTATTGAGCGATGAAAACCTCTCACTAGAGAGGGAATGCGAGAATGGTCCCCCACCTGAAGTTGGGTGGTCTCTCTCCCAGGGTGGCTGGGTCCAGGGCTTTTATGGGCTCAGAATAGGGCAGTGTGTGCTGATTGGTTTGTGGGTATGGCAAAAAGGCTAAAACAAAGGCACAACAGTGTAAAAAATCAATTAGGGAAGGGTAGGTATATGTAAATTATTGGAAGGATGGGGTTCAGTCAGAGGAAAGCACGCCAAACAGGAAGAGGGGTTCTCAATTCAGTCCATGGATTTATCCAAAACTTGTAGCTTGGCTTTCAGGCTTTAAACTGTCTTTGGCTTGAAGGTGGGATTTTGCTGGGGACCCGCCCCTATCTACTTAGGCATTTGACTACCTCCTGTTGCTATCAGTTTCACCATGTTGCCCAGGCTGTTCTTAAACTCCTGGATTCGAGTGATCTGCCTCCTTGACCTCCCAAAATGCTAGGCATGAACCACTGCACCCAGTCAAAACAATAATATTTTAAAGAGAAGCCAGCTACCCGGATTTGTATCCAAAACTTCCCAATTATACATATTGTCTCAAAAAAAATTTTCTTTGAGACAGGGTCTTGCTCTGTCATCCAGGCTGGAGGGCAGTGGCGTGATCATGACTCACTGCAGCCTCAACCTCCCAAACTCAAGCAACCTTCCCATCTCAGACTGCCAGGTAGCTGGGACTAAGGTACACACTATCACACTGACTAATTTTTGTATTTTTTATAGACACAGGGTTTTGCCATGCCATGTTGCTCAGGCTGATCTCCAACTCCTGAGCATTCTGCCTGCCTCAGCCTCCCAAAGTGCTGGGATTCCAGGCGTGAGCCATTACCCCGGCCAGCTCAAAAATTTTAAATTACCATGCAGGCCGAACAAAATGTCTCAAAGCTGAATTTGCTCCAATAGGCTACCAGTGTGTGAACTCTAAAGTTGACTATCACGTCTGGTGAAATATAAGAAGGCTTCCTAACCAAGGCAAATCTTGGAGTTAGTGGGACAACACTTAAGTATGAATGAGTTTCATAGAATTGGAGAATGTTTGTGTTAGATTCTAGCGTAGGCTTCCATTCAACATAAAAACCTGGTCTTTTCTATCGAAATAGAAGTAGTTGCGGCCAGGCACAGTGGCTCACGCCTATAATCCCAGCACTTTGGGAGGCTGAGGTGAGCGGATCACCTGAGGTCAGGAGTTTGAAACCAGCCTGGTCAACATGGTGAAACCCCTTCTCTACTAAAAATACAAAAATTAACTGGGTGTGGTGGCCAGGCGCCTGTAATCCCAGCTACTTGGGAGGCTGAAGCAGGAGAATTGCTTGAACCTGGGAGGCAGAGATTGCAGTGAGCCGCGATCACGCCATTGCATTCCAGTCTGGGAGACAAGAGCGAGACTTCATCTCAAAAAAAAAAAAGTAGTAGTTGACAAACACATGTTGAAGATTGGTGGACAGCAAAGGAGAAGACCTACAGGGTGGGCAATCAATTTGCCTTGAGACTGGCCTTGTTTGCTTTAACTTGGTAGAGTGGTGTGGAAGCAACAGGCAGAAGGCATGTCTGCTGTGGCAGATGGTGCTGCCTCACAGGATTTATAAAGATTTTCTTTTCTTTCTTTTTAGAGACAGCTGAGTATAGCAGTGTGATCATAGCTCACTGCACCCTCAAACTCCTGAGCTCAAGTGATCTTCCCATCTCAGCTTCCTGGGTAGCTAGGTCTAAAAGTGTCTGCCACCACATTCAGCTAATTTGTTTCTAAAATTTTTTCTTTCTTTCTTTCTTTTTTTGTAGTGGTGGGGTTTCACTATGTTGCCCAGGCTGGTCTTCAACTCCTGGCCTTTAACTTGAGGCAGGAATCCTCCCACTTCAGCCTCCCAAAGTGCTGGGATTACAGGCAATATTTTGTTTTTTAATATTATGGACTTCATACTAGAATTGTTTCTGGTTGCCTTGTCCCGTGAGGTGTCACTGGGCTGTACAACATCTCTTCTGGCTGGAATAAGAGGGCCAGAACATAAGAATTTTCTTCTTGGAGAAATTGTCTTCCTGGGTGGGGCATTTGGGGGCAACCCACTGGGAAACCAGTTTTATTCTGTACCTCCTCACCATGCCCACATGGGGGCTGAGTGCATGGGTGTGAATTGCTGGGTGGAAATCTGGTAATAAAGGTGCCACCCTGATGATGAGGACAGAGCAGGATGCTGGCAAAGAGATGATGATAGAAATCTCTGGGCATGGGGTGGAGAAATGTAATCGCCAGCATGGAAAGGGTGGCAATAGCTGTAAAACTGGTCCCCTCCACCTTCCCCAGTGATTCCATCTCCTCCTGAGCTCTTACTCTTGCACTTGTATCCTCTCTGACGTATATTTAATCTCTCATCTGTACTGATTCCTTCCTTTCATCCTCCGTAGACATAAATTTACCCTTTCTCCCCAAAGAGCTTCCCTAATATTTACCTTCCTCTCAACTCACTACAATGTGGCTTCTGCCCACCCTTCCCCTCCACTAAAACTGCCCTCTCTAAGGTTGCCTGCAACCCAGTTGCCAAAACCAATCTTAAACTTGACTTTCTGCAGCTTTTAGTTCAATTCACTGTCCTCGCCTTGCCTTCCTGGGATTCCAGGACGTAACTCCCCAGGTCTCCTACTTCTCTCACTGCTCTATTTCTGCTGGCTCCTCTGTTTTCATCCATACTTTAAACATTATCATTTTCAGAGCTAATGCTACCCCCATATGGTATCCTTATAAGAAGTCGTGAAAGGGGCCGGGCGCGGTGGCTCACGCCTTTAATTCCAGCACTTTGGGAGGCCGAGGTGGGCGGATCACGAGGTCAGGGGTTCAAGACCAGCCTGGCCAACATGGTGAAACCCCATCTCCCTTAAAAATACAAAAATTAGCCGGGTATAGTGGTGCGTGTCTGTAATCCCAGCTACTCAGGAGGCTGAGGCAGGAGAATTGCTTGAACCCAGGAGGTGGAGGTTGCGGTGAGCCGAGATTACACAGCGAGACTCTGTCTCAAAAAAAAAAAAAAAAGAAAGAAAGTAGTGAAAGGTACATCATACTCTGTGCACAGCCTTGGCCAGGGTGCATGGCTTGGCAAGCAGAACCTGGACTGCATTTTAGTCTCTACTCACCACACTCAGCCTAGTGCCCTTGTGCCATGAACACCCTGTGCCACTGCACCTTGCAGCCCAGGGCACTATCTGTGGTCTTCATCTCTTTCTCGCTCTATCCTCTTTCTCTCTGTAACCCTGCTGACTTTCATGGTTCCAACTTGAACTTATGTGTCTCACCTAATCTCTAGGTATCTTTTCATCTACCTCCTGAACTTCTCTTCCTGGGTGTCCTGTGGGCATCCTAATTTTGCTATAGCCCAAACTCAGTTCAGATCTGCACACTTGCAAATATGCAAATATGCCTATTTTTCTGTATGCCCTCTCTTGGTTAATGATACCACCTTCCATCTTCTTATTCAGCTGAAAACCTCAAGATTATCGATGCCTCTTTCCGTTCTGCAATTTAAGGCTTTTGTCCTCTCCCAAGTTCACTACTGGAAGAACCTTCTAAGCAGTTTCCCTATCTCCAGAGCCTCTCCCCTCCAAATCACTCTCCCCGCTGCCACCAGGTTTCTTTTTTTACACGGACTTCAGCATGTTTTTCCTTTGTTTCAAAACCCATTTTGTCTTCTAATTAACCATAAGATAAAGTCTAGATGCTCAGGCATTGCACATAAAACCCTTTATATCTTGGCCCGAACTCACACTTTTCCAGTCCTACACCTTGCCTCTGCTCCCAACACATGCCTTGCTCTTAGCCACATCCGATTATGATGCACCCTTTCTCGAACATGATTTTATTCTCTGTGCCTTCGCTGGTGCCTTGAACGCCCTTCTCCTGTTCTTTGACTTGTAAAAATCTCATCCACTCTTCAAGATCACGCTCTCTTGTCACTTCTATTTTCAGGCACCCTTTGGCCCTAATTGATGGTGCTCTCCTCATTGCTTCTACAGTCTACAGCGCTATTGGTATGCTACTACAGAGAGTCTAAAAGTTGTTTTGCATTTCTTTCCTACTACACTGAGCTTCTTAAGGGCAAGATTAAGTTTTGTTCTTCTCTATGTCATCAGTAGTTTGTCCAGTGCATAGTACATGTTAGATATTGAATAAAAATTTATTATTTGAATTGGACAGGATGCTTGAACATCATTTTGTGAAAAGACCAGTGATTTCTTTCTGTATAATTTTCAGCCTTTTCTTTTTCAGATATTGAAAGAACCTCAGAATATGATGGTTGATGGGCCCACTTAAAATAGTTGCTATGTTATAGCCCCAATTTTTAGCTGAGTCTCTCTAGGGACATAGAAACTGTGCTTTCTTGAATGACTGGTGCCTCAGTATGGATTTTTCCAGATATCAGAGCTCCTTAGAACTGCGATGATTTTCAACCTAAGAAGACCTAGATTCTAGGTTCCACACACACACACACACACACAACCTTATTGTTTTGAATAGCAGATACAGGGTTTCAGTGTTTTTGTTTTACCCTCTTTGGGTTCTAGCCCAACATCTTACTAAAGGCTGAGATTTCAGGGCATGAAAAACGGAATCAACAAAAACAAGGTTTTCTACAATCTCAAAACTTTGGGAAACTGTTATCTTGAAAGCCTAGAGGGGGAAGCATCAGTTAGTTTTGTAGAGAACTCGGCAAAACAATATTGAGGCATAAGGCTAGCCTTTGTCATCCTCCTGGGTTAAACCCAACGGGACATGCTGGACTATACAGGAGACACTCGTGAACTCCGTGAAGACCAAATGGGTAGCGTTCTTGATGTCTATTTGTAAAACTCTGGTAATAGCTTTGGAGTGGGTGGGAAAGAGCTTGGTTCCAATTTCCCCTCAAAGACAATTAATTTGCTTCTGACGAGAATCCAAGCAACCAGTTGCCATTGAGAATGCAGTGATTGGTCAGCAAACGAAGCCTATAGGAAGAGCCTTCGGGTGCATTCCTTGTGACCCGTCCTAAGCCTGATGCTTAATTATGGGACCTCTCAGCTCCCCCCTCCCGCCTCGAGCTCCCTTTTGGCTTTTCACAAGGATTCCTGGGGACGATTCCCCGATGCTAGAGCACTTGGGGTCTGGGCCCGTAGGGAACACGTCAGCCTCCCTCCCCGGAGCGGGCCTGATACCGACAGGGCGCCCGCGCGGCCCGGAGGCGGGAACCCAGGTGGCGAGGGCTCCGGCACCGCCCTGCCTCGCAGAGCAACTGTGCTGTAGTGCGCGGGGGCAGGCGCGGCCTCGGGCCCCCGGCACTGGCTGACCCAGCGCGTCAGCTAGGCCGCCCCCGTCGGCCCTCCCCCGGGCGGGGCCAACCCCGACGGCGCTGAGTCAGCAACGCGAGGGGGGAGTTTTGTCCCTCCGCGGACCCCGTTTCTCCCGGCCTCAGCCTCCCCGCCGCCACCGCCAGGCCGGTTTCCTTTTTCCGGCGCTCCGGGTGCGAGAGGCAGGTCCGGCGCTTTAGGCAGGGAGCCGCAGCGCAACCCCGGCGCTCGCCCGAGGACCCTGGAAGCTACCGTTACGCCGCCGGGCAGCGTGGGCGCCATGAGCTGCGCGGGTGAGGTGCCGCCGTCCCCCGCCGAGGCCCCGCCGCGGTCCTCTCTGGAGGAGCTCCGCGGTCCCCGTGAGGCCCGGCGGCGGGGAAGGCCGGGGGCTGGGACCCTGGGCGATGGCGGGGAGGGAGCTTTCGGGGCGAGCTGGAGCGGCCTGGAGGGAGACAGCGCCTTGGAGGAGGATGCAGCTGATGGGCTTCGCCGCTGCAGCGGGCATCCCAGGATGCGCCTACGAAGTTAGATCCGGGACGCGGGAGCCCCAGATCAGCCCTATTCCCCCTCTTTTTGGCGTTAAAATCCCGTTTGGTCTCCCAACAGGACTGAATTCGGAGAAGGTAGCTGCTCTGATACAGAAACTGAATTCTGACTCCCAGTTCGTACTTGCCCAGAATGTCGGGACCACCCACGACCTGCTGGACATCTGTCTGAAGCGGGCCACGGTGCAGCGCGCGCAGCATGTGTTCCAGCACGCGGTGTCCCAGGAGGGCAAGCCAGTCACCAACCAGAAGAGCTCAGGTGCGGGCTTCAACTTCTCCCATACTTTCCTTGACCTTCCTGACAGCGTCCCATTTTGGTGTCTTACTTAAGAGTGGTCTTAAATTTGTACTGAAAGAAGTGGTTGTAAATTCTTAGAGAGTGAGGCACAGGTACAGGCAGGTCTAAGAACATTACCCATGTGGTTTGTTTTGGTGTTCTGTGGCTTGTTAGCACATGTGGTTAGAATACTAAAGTGACATGTCCACGAGTATACGTTTGAGTGTAATTGACTATATTATGTTCCGATGTTTTGTGGTTTGTAGCCCATGTCTTGGAGATATATGGTTTTGGTCACAAAACAGAATATGTGAAAAGGTTCATATCCTTGGAGGACTCCCCAGAAATGCCCTGGAGGCCCTATACTATGACATAGAAAAGATACAATGTAATTACATTAAAATGTCATCAGATGTTACTTTTAAATTTGCTTCTTGGTTACAGTTGAAGCTAATGTGCTGATGGGCTCAGTTCCCACCAGTAGATCAATTTGTAATACAGGAAAAAGTTCTATTCTCATGCCTTACTAATCAAGAAGTCTCGTTTTGCTATCTGCTTTCTAGCAGCACTCTCAGAAAAAAACAGGTATAGGGAAAGATTGGATATCCAACAATCTAAATAAGGAGCACATTCTCACAACAAAATTGTACTAAAAGGATTTTTTTAAAGTCTTTATCTGCTTGAAAACGACCCCCAGACTATCTATATGGACAGGAAGCACATCAGTGCTTGTTTAGAGTCGGTCAGAACTCACAAAGCACACATTTAACTTGAGTACATTTTATTGTATGTACATTTTACCTGAATAAAGTTGATTTTTTAAATGTTAAGGAAAAAATCAAGACCTTACAATAATTAATGTTTTGCTCTAGAAGAAAGTGCTTGGAGTGTTATGGGCTCTCAGGCTACAGATGATCCAGTTAGTAATGTCACAGTGGTCCTACATAGTTTAGATTGCAGTGACTTGTTAGGGAACAGGTCAGGTCTTACACATTTTGCAGTGTCACTTTTATACACAAAAGATCCAAATAGCATGTGAGCTATGTAGTTTATTTTCATGCAGTTTTCACATCACCAGTGCATCCAGATCCCTTCTACTAGAAATATATAGCATATAGAAGAGAGGTGACATACAGGTAAATCTAAGGTAAAGACTAATAGTAAGGCACTGGTGACTTTCAAAAAGCACTGTAGTTAACTAGAGTTTTCTTCTTGTTACAAAATTATTTTTGTTTAATGTAGAATATTTGCAAATACCAAGTGAATATTTTTCCTGTGTATTTGTCAGGTCTGTGTGTGTGTGTGTGTGTGTGTGTGTGTAATGTGGATTGATACCTTATGCATTGTTATGTAAGCTACCTATCTTTTTCACTTACCAATATATTATAAACGTATTTTCATATTAGTAAAAAAGTTATACCCAATACAAGTCAAAGTTTTTCCCTCAGAATTTTCCTTCAGAAAAGAGATAATTTCCCTGTATTTAAGACCTTAAAGGATTTTTCTAATGGGCGCTCTCAGTTAATTTATTTTGAAGTAGAGTACAATTTGGAGAAGACGTTACTCTGAAAAACCTCGGATGCATACTACCTTTGCATGCTTATATAGATCCTTTGATTGAATCAGCTTTTTTTAAAAGGTGACAAATTAGAATAATTGATGTTGCATATCATTGTAAATAGACCTTTTAAAGATCATTTAAGTCAGAACAGGAAGTGGTGACATGGAGTTTGTGATTATACACATACAGGACAAAGGAAGAATCTGATTATATAGTTGATGCTTGGCATAGAATTTTCAGGGACAGCATCATGCATGGATTCAAAACATTGACTCAAACATACTAGAGGAAGAGAGGTGACGTGTGCTGACTGAAAGGGTGGATCTAATGATGGCACAGACACTGATGGCTAGGTACATGTGAAGAGTATGAATCAGTGTGGAAATGAAATGTGAAGTAGGAAAAACAGTACTTCTAAATCAATTTATGTTAACATGATTTTAAGTATATATTTAAATTTATAAAATATTGACTGGGTGCTGTGGCTCATGCCTGTAATCCTAGCACTCTGGGTGACTGAGGCAGATGGATCACTTGAGGTCAAGAGTTCGAGACCAACCTTGCCAACATGGCAAAACCCTGGCTCTACTAAAAGTACAGAAATTAGGTGGGTGTGGTGGCACGCATCTGTAATTCCAGCTACTCAGGAGGCTGAGACATGAGAATCAGGAGGCGAAGTTTGCAGCGAGCTGAGATTGCACCACTGCACTACAGCCTGAGTGACAGAGTGAGACTCTCTCCTAAAAAAAATTTATTAAAATATTATGGGTAGACAATTTACTATTCATACATGTTTCGAAGTGTTTATAAAATCCAGTTAGGGAAATATCTCCACTTTTTTGGCTTATTGCTGGGAGAATGGAGTATTGACTTATGTTAAGGTCAGCCTATACCGAAGCATATACAATCACCCTATATTGAAGCATATTGGAACGCATATTCCAGATTAAAGGGTAGAGGCTTTTTATTTTTTATTTATTTTTTGAGACAGAGTCTCCCTCTGTCACCCAGGCTGGAGTACAGTGGCACCATCTCAGCTCACTGCAACATCTGCTTCCTGGGTTCAAGTGATTCTCCTGCCTCAGCCTCCTGAGTAGCTGGGATTACTGGTGCTCGCCACCATGCCCGGCTAATTTTTGTATTTTTAATAGAGACAGGGTTTCACTGTGTTGGCCAGGCTGGTCTCGAACTCCTGACCTCAGGTGATCCACCCACCTCGGCCTCCCAGAGTGCTGAGATTACAGGCATGAGCCACCGCCGGATGGGTAGGGACTTTTTAAAGCTTTTGCTAGGTGTTGCCAAATTGCATTCAGGTATTTTATACCTATTTAGATTCCTATCAAGATTGATAATGATGCTTATTTCCCCAAATGAAATATAAGAAATGATCTTTCCCCACTTAACAGGTATCTTATCATTAACTTTTAAAACTGCTTCTTTGTCATTTGTATCTTTTTTGGCCACTGAATGATCTATTTGTGGTCTCTGTTCACAGTTTTCTAGCTATGTTTCTTTTTCTAATGTGATTTTCTTGGGTGATAGGTAATGGATTCTTTATTTGATATGTAAAGAGTGTTTTTGTGTTAAAGATATTAAACCTTTGCATATATATTGCTAATGATAATTACCACCTTTCTTGTTTTGTTTTATTTTTAATTTTTCTGCTTTTGCTGATTTGCTCTTTCTGAATTGTCCAGATCTTGTGATGAGTTCATTGGTGGGAAATAACAGTTGGAGCAGTGCAGTCTATGTGAACCCTCATAATTTCTTGATGTGCTTTCTTGTTTCAGGGCGATGCTGGATCTTTTCTTGTCTGAATGTTATGAGGCTTCCATTCATGAAAAAATTAAATATTGAAGAATTTGAGTTTAGTCAATCTTACCTCTTTTTTTGGGACAAGGTATGGGACGGATCTGGCAAGATTCTTTTTGTATTGATTTCGGCCTTGGTAGAGACTGCCTCTTCATTTGTTGCTTTTCCATTTATACCCTGCCCTTTCATAATGGGTGAGACACCTTTTATTCTGACTTCCAGAGTATCAAAAGTTGACTCTTTCAAAGGCAAGAACTGTTTTTGGTTGGTAGGTGGCTATTTTTTGCAATGAGATAAGTTTACTGACTCATCTTACTTGCTTGTCTATTTAAAATTTTAAATTTTATATTCAATATTCAATTCAGTGTATCTCCCTTTTTAACGTCTTTTTAGGTTATTTGTTCTTTTCTAGGACCTAATTTCCCTTCTCAAGTACTTGTCTGAAAAACAGTAAATAATGTTATTTCATTGTTTATTTATTTATGTATTTATTTATTTTTTGAGACCGTCTCACCCTGCCACCTGGGCTAGAGGACTGTGGCACAATCTCAGCTCACTGTAACCTCTGCCTCCCGGGTTCAAGTCGTCCTCTGAACTCAACCTCCCAAGTAGCTGGAATCACAGGCACATGCCACCATGCCCAGCTAATTTTTGTATTTTTAGTAGAGACAGGGCATTTCACCATGTTGGCCAGACTGGTTTCGAACTCCTGACCTCAAGTGATCTGCCTGCCTTGGCCTCCCAAAGTGCTGGGATTACAGGTGTGAGCCACCACTCCTGGCCATATTCCATTTCCTAATCTTCAAAATGTATATTACTGGCCTGGTTTAGTGGCTCATGCTTGTAATCCCAGCACTTTGGGAGGCTGAGGTGAGAGGATTACTTGAGCCCAGGAATTCGAGACCAGTCTGGACGTGGCAAAACCCTGTCTCTACAAAAAATGCAAAAATTAGCCAGGTGTGGTGGTGCACACCTGTCCCCCCAGCTACTTGGGAGGCTGAGGTAGGAGGATTGCTTGAGCCCAGGAGGTTGAGGCTGCAGTGAGATTGTACCACTGCACTCCAGTCTAGGCAACAGAGCATGACCCTGTCTAAAAATAAATAAATAAACAAAATATATATTACATAGGTGCTCATTAAATGTTTATTGATTAAAGACGTTAGATATCAGGTTTTGTTTTAGCATTGAAATGTAAACACTGTACACATATACGCAATATATTGGAATACATATACAAGTATAAGAAACTTCACATATTCTGATGAAGTCAGATACTGATGTTTATTTACCAATTTTAGTTTAAAAATACTTATGGTTCTTGTTTCAGCATCACAAATACCCCAAACTGGAGTGATACAGAAAAGATTAGCATGACCTCTATACCAGGATGACATGTAAATTCACGAAGGGTTCATGTTTTTAAAAATAAAACAAAAAACTATTATGTTGATTCCATGGTAATTCCAAGACTCCCATTCTGTTGATAATGCCAATAAAATGACTAACTCTTTTTTCTTTTAATTTTATTTAACTTTCTTTACTCTTTAGGTTGAGCGCTGTTATTTCTTCTTGAACGCTTTTGTGGACACAGCCCAGAGAAAGGAGCCTGAGGATGGGAGGCTGGTGCAGTTTTTGCTTATGAACCCTGCAAATGATGGTGGCCAATGGGATATGCTTGTCAATATTGTTGGTAAAAGTTCTTTCTTTAATGGAACTGAAACTCAGCGTGATTAAGTAAGCCTGTAGTTAGACATGGGCCATTTCTTGTGGTGGTTATGTACAGAGTAGAACTGGTCTCTATTAAGGATATATCGTTATTTCTAAGAACCTTTAGTTCACATTCTCACCTATAAAGTGCCTTTCTTAAATGAGGAATAAGGAGAAAGCTACTGTGAAGGATGGGTTGGAGAAGAAAAGGTAGTATTAAGTAGAACTAATTTTCCATGAAAAAATTGTTTTCTTCTCCATTGATGTAATCAGGAAACACGTGAAAACTGTAGCTGTTTTAAAATGTCTTCAAAACATCTTTTGGGGAAATATCATGCTGAGCACTTCACAAAAGTATGATAGATACACTTCATCTTGACCAAAAGCCTGAGAAGTGACAAAGCATAGTAGATAAAAAGAATAGAATTAATTCTAACATAGACAGATAAATATGCACATTAAAAACCTACTTAGGCTGAGTAAGGTGGCTCAGGCATGTAATCATAGCACTTTGGGAGACAAGGGCAGGAGAATTGCTCAAGCCCAGGAGTTCAGTACCAGCCTAGGTAACATAGTGGGACCCTGTCTCTACAGAAAATAAAAAAATTAGCTGCACATGGTATCATGCGCCATAGTTGTGCTACTCAGGAGGCCAAGCCTGGGAGTTCAAGGCTGCAGTGGGCCAGGATTGTGTCACAGCACTCCAGTCTGAGTGACAGAGCAAAACTCTGTTTAAAAAAAAAAAAAAAAAAAACCCTGCTTAATAATATGAAGTATAAGATTTTCTGAATTAAGCCAGCAAAATATGGCCTATTTTTTTAAACAATCACTATTTTTGCCAGGGTTTCTAATCTTTTACCTTATTTAACACTGGAATTTGTTTTCTTTTAGAAAAATATGGTGTTATCCCTAAGAAATGCTTTCCTGAATCTTATACAACAGAGGCAACCAGAAGGATGAATGATATTCTGAATCACAAGGTACAATATATGAAGCAGGGTTGGATTGAGTTTAGTGTACTTTCCTTAAAACTTACTTTTTAGAAGGGGTTCCTGGGTATTTCAGTGTATACCGTTTGTGTACAAGATAACTACTGATGTCAATGTCTGTCAAAAGCAATGTAGCTACATAATAACTTTAAAAATAATTAATATTAGAGGGTTTTTGCTTTTAAAAAACTTCCACTTTTATTTCTGTTGATGTTAATATCTTCTTAGGGGGATAGTTAGGAAATAAAGTCCCATGTCCAATTAATACTGGCCGCAAGCGCTCAGGATGCTGTGTCTCTCACTTGGTTCTAGTGGAGGTGGGCTAGGACTGCTTTATGTGCTAGTCAAACCAAAAGAACTATTCGCAAGCTTCCCTTAAAGAGTGTGCTGTGTTCTGAGACTTCCCCAGACCACATCAATGTGGTTTATCCACCCACTAAAGATTTGTTGTAGTTATTGGACTGCTTTTTATTTGCTTCATTATCTTAATGAATCATTGTGTCTTCTCTACATAACCAGTTTTCCCGAGGAGAATTACAATTCCTACAGGGATGCTGTTTTTCTAGCCAGGCCTCGTTTTTGAGAACTAGGAGTTGCCAGAATCTGCTGTCCTAATCCATGAGGCCAAAATTGGATTTTTCATCTCCCTGGGAGAAAGATTACATTTTAAAATAAACTATAGGTGTGTCTCCCCAACATTAGAAGTGGGCTATTTTCCACCCTGGAAACGCTGGGGATTTTTTTTTTTTTTTTTTTTTTGAGACGGAGTCTTGCTCTGTCGCCCAGGCTGGAGTGCAGTGGCCAGATCTCGGCTCACTGCAAGCTCCGCCTCCCGGGTTCACGCCATTCTCCTGCCTCAGCCTCCCGAGTAGCTGGGACTACAGGCGCCCGCCACCTCGCCCGACTAGTTTTTTGTAATATTTAGTAGAGACGGGGTTTCACCGTGTTAGCCAGGATGGTCTCGATCTCCTGACCTCGTGATCCACCCGTCTCCGCCTCCCAAAGTGCTGGGATTACAGGCTTGAGCCACCGCGCCCGGCCACGCTGGGGATTTTTATCCAAAGGCTAAAAGATCATTAATAATATGGCATTTGATTCCATTTGAAGTGAGAGCAACAGCTTCTTTAGCACTGTGGTTAAATTTCAGACTCACCTTTATCTTAGTGAAAAAATGAAATGAAAAAATGAAAATTTTTTTGGGGGCTGGCATAACCATAGTCATAGTCAGTTGGCAGAGAAGGAAAAATGGACAGCTATTGAAATTCTAAGTAAAAATCTACTAGAGTAACATAGTGGCATAATTATCTTGTCTCCTGCTTTTTCTGAGTGATAGGCATTATGTAATCATGTGTTTTCCCCATGCCCAGACACATAAAACATCTTTATATGATGTTTGCAGAGCAGGAGCAGTTCCATCTAGTATTTTGGAGGAATAATGTATGCCTTTGCTCCTTATGGAAAGCATTTTTAGCTATGTGTTTAAGTGGACAAGTTGAAGAAAAACACATTTGCCTTTATGAACTTTGCCACGGGTCTGGCCTGAGTTATACTTCAAAATAGAACTTGCGTTGGTCTATGAGACTCATTTATGATTGAATTTGGGTAACTATTGGAGTGCTAAATAAGTTTCTGTCGTAGATGAGAGAATTCTGTATACGACTACGGAACCTGGTACACAGTGGAGCAACCAAAGGAGAAATCTCAGCCACACAGGATGTCATGATGGAGGAGGTAGTAACAAAATTTGGATTTTTTTGTGACCCTGCTAAAGAACTCTCAGAATATTCCCATCTGTTAAACTAATGATTAGGAAGCTTTAGTCATGGCAACGAACGTTTAATTGAATTGAAAATTACTTATTTTACACTGAAAAAACTGAGATTAAAACTTACTTTGCCTTTTAGTATAGGACTTGGACTTAGGTTTTCTAATGCCTAGTTTAGTGGTCTGTATAATCATTCTTTTATCATTTCATAAATACTAAATACCTTCTATGAGTTTGGCACTGAGGAAACAGATGAGAAAGACATAGTCACTGCCTTTTTTTTTTTTTTTTTTTTTTTGAGACGGAGTCTGGCTCTGTCGCCCAGGCTGGAGTGCAGTGGCCTGATCTCAGCTCACTGCAAGCTCCGCCTCCTGGGTTTACGCCATTCTCCTGCCTCAGCCTCCCGAGTAGCTGGGACTACAGGCGCCGCCACCACGCCCGGCTAGTTTTTTGTATTTTTTTAGTAGAGACGAAAAAAAGAGCTCAGTCTCTTGGGAAAAACACATCTATAATTAGAATAAATCCTGTGCTAGATGTGTAAAACTGATTTGGTGGTCATAGAGGAGGAAGTAACTAGCTCAGTGAGCTGAAGGTTTCATAGGGAAGATAGCTCTTGAAAGAGTAGTCAGAATTTACCAGGTAGATAACAAGACCATTCTAGGTAAAAGGAATTGTATGAACAGTGCCATGAACAAAGATAGAACCTTCAGGGAATCGTGTGGCTGAAACATAACTTTTGTCAGTATGATGGATAGTGAATTAAGCTAGAAAGGCAGAGATGTGAGGGATGTTGGATAGATGCCAGAACATTTGGCTTCTTTCTGTAGAAATAAAGACAGGGAGCTATTGATGGTTATATTTGTTAAAATAATATATGTAAAAACATTTTGGAAAATGTAAAAAGCAGTAAAATATGTGATGGTAATATTATTTATGATCAAGACAGTTAAGAATCTTTATTATTAATACTATCCATGTCCAGAATGAATAAGCATAAAACTGAAATTGGTTTGAGGAAAGAATAAATGTATCCGTTTGTCAGCCAGTGGGCCCTTAGTTAGGCTTCGTTTCAAGACTGTATGGAGTTAAAATGGCCTACTTTTTTCACTGCAATGAAAAACACTAATGCTTCACTCCTGTTTTCCTTTAAATTTTAGAGACACAGCATAGTGGAGTAGTGGAGGGTGTAATCTCTGAAGTCAGGCTATCTGAGTTCTAGTCTTCTCATTACTTAATAGCCATATATCCTGGGACAAGTTCCTTAAGCTCTAAAGACTCCGTTCATGTTTAACATATCTAGCTTAGTGCTTGACACAATAGCTGTTTCTTAAATATTTGTTGAGTGGATGAATGCAGAAATTTCATTTACCAAATGCATTTAAATAATCTCATTTTTATCTCTTAAATTCTTATGGAAGAGAGGCATCTTAGTATAGTAGGAAAAAAATAGACTTTGGAGTCAGACATACATGGGTTTAAATTCTGACTCTTTTACTTAACAATCTGTGATCCTAGGTAAACCTGTCTGAGATTCAGTTCAGGATCTGAAATATTTTCCTTATTGGATTTTTGGGGAATCTGTCTTGCAAAGGCTATATCTGCTACATAATTTGCCTTTATTTAGGGTTAGATTAAGATGGTGGGGGCCAGGCACAGTGGCTCACACTTGCAATCTCAGCACTTTGGGAGACTGAGGCAGGCGGATCACAGGGTCAGGAGATCAAGACTATCCTGGCCAATATGGTGAAACCCTGTCTCTACTAAAATACAAAAAATTAGCCAGTTGTGGTGGTGTGCGCCTGTAGTCCCAGCTACTTGGGAGATTGAGGCGGGAATCACTTGAACCGAGGAGGTAGAGATTGCAGTGAGCCGAGATCATGCCACTGCATTCCAGCCTGGCAACAGAATGAGACTCCATCTCAAAAAAAAAAAAAAAAAAAAAAAAAGATGGGGACATAGTAGGAATGAAGGTTCTGCAAACAGTTATGGAAAAGGGCCTAGATAATACTTGCTGTAGATCATAAGCATCCTTTTGGCCTTTGATGTTTGCTTTAATGATCTTTGAACTAATGATGTGTCTAAGATTGATGTCCTCATCATTTGTAGAGCATGGTAATTGGCTGATAAGAATTAGGGCAGATATGTTTCACATGTTTTTTTCCTCCCCCTACTCCTGCCTCTGAGAAATAGTAACATCCAACTTTACCAAGTCCTGAGTATGAGTATTTTATAGGATTATTTACTTAATGATTCTGCCTAAACTATTTACTACAGAATTCTGTGTGTAAGGGTTTTTCCCCCTTAGAGACAGAGCTCACTTTGTTGCCCAGGCTGGAGTGCAGAGGCGCAGTCATAGCTTACTATTACCTTCAACTCCTGGGCTCAAGTGCTGCTTCAGCCACCCAGGTAGCTGGGACTACAGGTGCATGCCACCATGCCCAGCTCATTTATTTAAAAAATTGTGTAGAGATTCAGTCTCACTATGTTTCCCAGGCCTATCTACACCACCTGGGCTCAAGCAATCCTCCCACCTCAGCCTCCCAAAGATTGCATGTATTATAAAGTGTGAGCCACCATGCGTGGCCCTGTATATAAGGTTTTAAAATTTTTACAATCCCCCAGATGACTTCTTTTCATTGAACCTGACTCTTTGGTAATGAAGAATCTAGCTGCAGTTTTAAAGCCACAAATTAGTACCTATGATTTGTGTAACCTTGTAGGCAAGTCAAAATGATGACTTAATCAACAACCATGAAGCTCAGATAGCTTTGAATAAAATGCGTTTATGCTAAAGGCATTCTTACTGAGAAGTGAGGTGTAGACTGCTTGTTGAGATGACAGGCAAGGCAGGTTTGTTTTGGAGATGTGTGGTTACCTGTATTGCAATGTTATCTCAGTATCCATTTTTTTAACCTGCAGATCCCCTTAAGATTATTAATGTATTCTCAGTTGGGCGCAGTGGCTCATGCCTATAATCCCAGCACTTTGGGAGGTCGAGGCAGGTGGATCACTTGAGGCCAGGAGTTCAAGAACAGCCTGGCCAACATGGCAAAACCCCGTCTCTACTAAAATACGGAAAAAATACCTGGGCGTGGTGGTGCATGCCTGTAATGCCAGCTGCTTGGGCAGCTGAGACACGAGAATCACTGGAACCCCGCATGTGGCAGAGACCAAGATTGTACCACTGCACTCCAGCCTGGGTGCCAGAGCAAGGCTCTGTCTCAAAAACAAAACAAAACAAAAAACTTTGTCTGTTAAAAAGCAAAACATAGCCAGGCATGGTGGTAACACTTGTAAATTTTTTGTTTTGTAACAAAAATAATTCTCTTTTTTGTTTTGTAACACTTGTAGTGCCAGCTACTTGGGAGGCTAAGGCAGATCACTTGAGTCCACATGCCCAGGAGTTCAGGTGCTACCTGGACAACACAGTGAGACCTCATTTCTAAAATCAATCAATCAGTCAATCAAAGACCAAAAACAATATTTGTTGGTGCCACAAAAAGGGAAAAGAAGCCATTATGGTTGACTTAGGAAATTCTATAGCAGTGGCTCTCAGCTATTAAAAACAATATATAGGCCTAACTTGTCCCAGACCCACAAAGTCAGTTTCCCTGAGAACAGAACCTAGTTATCTGTATTTTTATTTTAAAGACATCTTTGATTAAAAAATATACTTTTAACATCAAATACATAAAATGTTCAGATGTGGTGGCATATGCTAGAAGGAGACTGAGGTGGGAGGATCACTTGTGCCCAGGAGTTCCAGGCTGCAGTGAGCTATGATTGTCACCACTGCACTCCAGCTTGAATGACAGAGCGAGACTCCATCTCAGAAACAAAAAATTTTTCAGGATATATTTTGGAAGTGAAGCTGTCAGGACTTGCTGATGAATTGGATGTGGAGGACGAGGAAAAGTACTGGGATAACGTCCTGGGATCTTGAAGGGTGGACTTACAGATAGGAAAGAAGGCTTTTTGGCAATTAGGGCAGTGTGAGGGAACCAATGTGTAGAAAAGGATAGCAGGTGTGAATGAGAGAAATAATAATTGAAGAAGCAAGGTTTTGGAAGAGAGAGTAGATGTGGTCTAAAGTAGTGCCATCAGACTTTACTGTGCACATGAATCACCTTGGGATCTTGTTAAGATGCAGATTGATTCAGTAGGTGTGGGGTGGGGCCAGATAGTCCACATTTCTGTTTCTTTCTTTGATGTAAACACCTCTAGAAGTAATCTCGATCATTTAACTATTATCATCTATATGAGTTCATTCCCTTTAACATCACAGAAGTGCCTATACTTTTAAAGTGTACCTTTTTATGTCTTTCTGTGCCCAAAAACATATTTAATGCCTCCAGAAGGCATCTGCTTTTTTGCCTGCTTTTGCAAGCTTAGGTGTTTTACTTTAAAAAAAAAAAAACAGATCTTTACCCTTCTTTCATTCCCTACCAGAAAGTAGTAGAGAGCTGTCCTCCCTTCTCCTCTTCTTCTGTGAATTAATAGTCACTAAGGTAGGTTCCTTACTCCTTGTCTCCTATAACTGGCTCATTGACCCACGGCACTGAACCTTTTTCAGAGTTGAGCTGTTTTCTGTGACTGCTTTAGTGTTCTCGTGACCATTCTATTCTTTGATCAATAGGTTGTTTTACCCTTGAGACTATTTTCTCCATCAGTAAAACTAAAATAAGCTGGGGTAGGCTGTGCACAGTGGCTCATGTCTATAATCCCAGTGCCTTGGGAGGCCAAGGCAGGAGGATCACTTGAGCACAGGAACTTGAGACCAGCTTGGCCAACACAGAGAGACCTCATCTCTACAAAAAAATGAAAAAATTAGCTGGATGTGTTGGTGCGTGCCTGTAATCTTAGCTACATGGTAGGCTGAGGCGAGAGGATCACTTGAGCCCAGGAGTTCAAGGTTGCAGTGAGTGCAGTGAGCTATGATTGCACCACTGCACTCCAGTCTGGGCGACAGAGTGACACCCTGTCTCTTAAAAAATCAGTTGGGGTAAGTGATTGTAGGGCTTTGCATTTTATATAATAGAAGTAACTAATATTTTTACAGTGCTTTAGACTTTACTGTACTACTTTCTCAACAACCCAGTATTGCAAATACAAATGAAGACTTAAGATTCTGTCTCTTCTGCGGTGGTTTCAAGCACTGAAATCTTTTAGCCTTAACAGTGGAAAGGTAAAATTAGACATAGATAATAAGAACTTAGGGTACTAGCATGAGAGTTTGCCCCGATTCAATAGGCAATGAGAAGTCAGGAAGATTTTTGAGCAGAAGAATTACATGAAATTTTGCTGTCTTTCAAGTAGTTTGGTTGTCATCTTCGAATTACCTTACTATTCTAACCTCTCCTCCTTTATGTGTCTGCCTGTAGCTGCCTTAAAAAACTGTTTCAGGTTCTCAGGCTTCTAAGATTTATGCCTGACTCTCAACTGCTGCATCTTTCCTTCTTCCTCTCATTTGATGTCTGTCATGGGTATGGGAATTAACTAAGTCCTGTATCATTTGTCTTTAAATTGGGATCTACACTCTTTCCCCTTATTTCATGTCTTATTCTTTTACCTTTCTCTCCTGATTCTGCTTCTTTTACCGTGTTGTACTTCAGCAAGTCATTTAAAATAAACAGATCTCTCCATTAGAGAGATTTATTTTTTTATTTTTTTGAGATAATGTCTTGCTCTGTTGCCCAGGCTGGAGTGCAGTGTTACGATCACAGCCCACTGCAGCCTCCCAGGCTCAAGTTATCCTCCCACCTCAGCCTCCCAACATGCTGGGATTACAGGCATGAGCCACTGCATCTGGCATGAAAATATTTTTAGAGATCAGTTACAATAGAGCTCCTTTATAAAATGAGACTTGAGAGGAAAGACCCTTCTTTATAATTCACCTTCTTATGAAATATATTTGAACTGGAAATAGGACTTGGACCTTTCTGGCACCAGCTGCAGTTTTTCCAGTTATAGGTTGCTAGAAAGGGACTATATATAATCCACATTGTTGTAGGTTAGTTTAAGTTCCCTATTTAATTAGCTGAAGATACAAAATCTTAATCAGAAGACAAATGGCCCCAAGAGACAAGTACAGATGCACTCAGCATAGCTTCCCTTGACATACACCTGCCCCCAGGGTATAAGCGAAGGGTCTCCATCAATCAAAAAATTTAGCTCAGTTTTGGGCAGGCTGTCCTTTATACTCTGGGACTCATATCACAATTTTAGGGGACCTTTCTCAGTAATCTATTTTTAAGGGAATAATTAGAAACATTGGTGCTTCTGTTCTTTTTAAACCAGATTCAGAATTAATAGGATCACATCATTATTCGTTTAAGGAGTTGAGGAAGAGCAGAATCTGTTGCCAGGTGTCATTGAGCCATGTATATCTTTGCCTTCAGCTTTCCAGCATTTTGGAAAGCCCATATTCCAAGTCCACACCCTTTATCAGTTTGGTTCTAAATTTGGTTTGAAATGACAAAAGTGCTCGGGGCTGGATATGGGGCTGGACGTGGTGACTCACGCCTATAATCCCAGCACTCTGGGAGGCAGGTGGATCTCGTTGGCCTGGCCAACGTGGCGAAACCTTGTCTCTACTGAAAATACAAAAAATTAGCCAGGCATGGTGGGTGGCGCATGCATGTAATCCCTGCTACTTGGGAGGCTGAGGCCTGAGAAACGCTTGAACCTGGGAGGCAGAGGTTGCAGCGAGCCAAGATCATGCCACCACATTCCAGCCTGGGTGACAGAGTGCGGCTTTGTCCCCCGCTCCCCCCTACAAAAAAGGAGTCATGTGTTCAGTAAATGTTTCTTAATATATGTACCTGACACTATTCTAGGCATTGGAGATTGAACAGTGAACAACGCGGAAAAGAATACCTACCTTTGTGTAGTTGATGTTCTAGTAGGGAAAGGCAAGTGTATAAGACATGTAATATGTCAGAAGATAAGTGCAATGGAGAAAAGTAAAGGAGAAAAGATGTGAAGTACTGGGATGGGAAGTGAGCAATTTCAATTAAAGACACAAATACATTTCCCTAAATGGGCTAATTGTTGGTTTTAATATTAATTTAATGTGTAATTATATTCTGAGGGATGTGGTTGTACTCTTATTTTATTCAATTCAATATAATCTCTTGTGTTCAATGTCCAGTATCTTTTTTTGTGCTGAATGCCAAATAGATCTTGTGAGAAGCAGGTGACACTCCAGTGTTGCCCACCAGAGAGCAGACTTGGATATCTAAAGCTCACTGCCCAGGGAATGTTATTTCAGAACTACAGAGTCTCTTATCAAAAAAATCTAGTATCAGAGACCATGGAAATTATTCTTCAGAGCATTTTTTTTTTAATGAAAGCTTATTTAATTAACTAGTGTTGTTTGGCTCAGAGTCAGATACTCCTTACAAAGTGTTACAGACTGACTTAAGTATTAATGACTTTGGATAATTTATAGTCATGGTAAACAAATAGTATAAAGCAATGCAACGTATCTCAAGTTACAAAGTTTTACTAAAATCTAAAAGAAAGAAATATCACCCTTATCCTTACTTATGCCTTAATTATATCTATTAAAATTCAGATTTATAAAATATATGTGAAGGGCATAAGTATTGTCTTACAAAAGGACTCACTGTAGAATTCATTTAGATAGCAGAAATGCAGATTTCCTCTAATATATTTGGGAGAAGGAAGAATTTAACCCTTTTTACTTTAAATAGGAAGTCAAGTACATAATAAGGTATTTTGCAAATTATAGTGTAAAACATTTGTATTTATCTTTAGAATATGTTTAAAAGTAAACACAAATTCACTTAGTTATCTTCATCTTAATTGGGCCTGGCCTTGCGTCTCCTTTTTTGGCCAGAGCCTGGCTGACCTGAATTTACCACCCTTGGATAACTGAGAATTGATCGAAATGATTCCACTACTACATGTAGATACACATGTAACAATAGTTACTAGTTGAAAATACATATCATTTAGGTCTTTAAAACCTTTGTAATCTAAGTATGTTCTGACCGTACACCTTCATTGCCATTGAGTTGACCATAGTTACCGTAAGTGGCAATGTCTTCTTCATAATGACAGATGCCTAAAGTTGTCATTTGTAGTCTTGGCGCTAAGCAAATGCAAAATGACTGTGAATCCCAAACAGAGCTCATTAATCCTTGGCTAGAGTAACTCAATTGCAGTTGCTTATGTGATACTCTGCCTCCTTTCTGTGGTAGAAACCAACTTGCGGAGGATATAATGTTAAAAGAGAGATGGTTTAATGACCAGATGTTCAGGCTCATAACACACACAGTAAATCTTAATAAAGGAAGGTTCTATCTTGGAAAACAGAACAAAACAAAATAACAGGCAAGCATAACTTCTTCTCTAAGTTAACTTGCTTCTGTTAAGATAGAATCAGAGCAGTGAAGAACAGATTGCTCACATACACAGCAATGTATGTGAATCTCACAGACATTATGTCAGCCAAAGGAAGCAAGACACAAAAGATACGTTCTATGAATACTTTTATACGAAGTTAAAGGACAGGCAAAACTAATCAATGGTTATAAAGTAAAAATAGTGGTGATCTGGTGGAAGTTGTGGGTTACTTAACAGCAAAGGGAACAGAGAACCTCCAGAGCCTGGAAATGTTATGTATATTGATGTGAATGATGGTTACATGAGTATATAGGTATGTTTTTAAAAAACAAATTGTTAGTGTGTTTTACACACTTAACATATGTTATGCCTAAGTTAAAAAGTAAGAAAAAAGAATTAGGTCACGGAGTTTGGATTTGTTGTGGGAGGTAATAAGGAAACATTGGATCCTCAACAGGGACGTGAGTTGAGAAAAGTAGTCCTTTTAAAATTCTCCTGTGGTGATATGGAGAATGGACCAATGTTCAGATCAGCTGGTATATCTATGTCATGTCGCCAGCATTGCTAGATGCTATAAAGGACACGAAATATCCATGATCTGGTTCTTATCTTTAAGAAGTGTATAATCTTTTATGAGAGACAAGTTGTATGAAAACTAGAAAGTTACAGTAAATGGCAAATAGATGGACTTTGGAAACAGCATATTAAAGTCAGCCCTAAGTTCAAATCCTGATACTGCCATTTACTGGCTCTATGACTTCAGGAAAGTGATTTATTTCCCTGAACCTGGATTTCCTTATCTGTAAAAGGGGGATAATATCCACCATCTTTGTTGAGAGGCTTAAGAGATATGGTAATGAAAGATAGTACAGCAAAGTAGACGGTCAGTACATCTTCCCTTTTTAAATCCTGTAGCCAAGGAGCAGTACTTTGTTGTTGTTGTCGTTGACAGCATGTGACTTCAGTTTAGATTGTGGTTTTCCACTTGCTGGCTGTGTGACTTTAAGTAAATTATTTGGTTTCTTTGTGTCTCAATCTCTGATTAAAAAAAAAAGAAGAAGAAAAAGAAGAAAAAACAAGGTGAAGCGGAAGTGGAGGGAAATATACCTTGAGAGGGTATTACGAGAATGAAGTGGACCTAGCAAATACATAGTATCTAGCACAAAATAGGCACACTTGGTAAATATAAAATCTGTTTCTCTTGAATGTGATAGCAGATACAAATGTGTGACATAAATAATGCAGGTAGTAGATGATTGGATCAGGGTGGTGACTGTGGGTGCAAAAGGGAGAGACAGATCATAGTGTTATGTTTTTAAAAAGAAGGGCATTTGATACAGAAGATGAAATACTTTTATTCTGTCCTCGTGCGGGGTGTATCTCTTTTTCTATTTTTGCATTGCCTTTTTTTTTGAGATAGAGTCTTGCCTGTCACCCAGGCTGGAGTGCAATGGCATGATCTCAGCTCACTGCAACCTCTCCCTCCTGGGTTCAAGCAATTCTCCTGCCTCAGCCTCCCGAGTAGCTGGGATTATAGGCGCATGCCACCATACCCAGCTAGTTTGGTTTTTTTTTTTTTTTTTGTATCTTTAGTAGAGACGGGGGTTTCAACATGTTGGCCAGGCTGGTCTCGAACTCCTGACCTCATGATCCACCTGCCTCAGCCTCCCAAAGGGCTGGGATTACAGGCGTGAGCCACTGCACCCAGCCTTATTTTTGCATTTCTATAAAATGAAAAAAATATAAAATATATCCTTGGATTATAATGATGTTAACTTGAGGGTGTTGTGACATCATTAGAAAATATGTTGTCTCACAACCCAGAAAATTATACCTTATTACTAAAAGTTACTCCTCTTCTTTTTATTTTTGAGACAGGGTCCTCACTCTGTCACTCAGGCTGGAGTGCAGTGGTGTGATCTCAACTCACTGCAACCTCTGCCTTCTGGACTCAAGTGGTCACCCCACCTCAGCCTCCTGAGTAGTTGTGACCACAGGCTCAGGCTACCACGCCTGGCTAATGTTTGTACTTTTTTTTTTTAAACCATGACTCAGCCCTCAGGAGATCCTGAGAACATGTGCCCCTAATTTTTGTATTTTTTGAGATAGGGTATTGTTCTGTCACCCAGGCTAGAGTGTAGTGGCACGATCATGGCTCACTGAAGCCTCTGCCTCCTGGGCTCAAGCGATCCTCCTACTTCAGCTTCCTGAGCAGCTGGGACTACAGGCATGAGCCACCGCGTCCAGCTGATTTTTTTCTTTTTTAAGATAGGGTTTCACTACGTTGTCCAGACTGGTCTTGAACTCCTCGGTTCAAGCGATCCTCCAACCTCAGCCTCCCAAAGTGCTGGGATTACAGGCATGAACCACCGCACCTAGCCCTCCTCTTCTAATACTTTTAATAGGCATTGTCATCCAACTGCAGCTGAAAGATTAGTTACTTTCCTATGAGTAGAGACTCCTGTTGTAATAAGGAAAACATCAATGTATAAAGGGAAGGAAATCCATTTATAAAATTTGTCATTATTTGTTACTTGAAAAATAATCAGCAGAGCAGCAACTCAGATCTTGCTGGGTATCAATGGTAGGCAGATTCTTGGCTAAGGAAGTTTTAATTTTCAGGACAAGTACTAAGCACTAAATGTTAACATTTCAGAATTGCATTGTTCACAGTGTTTATTTGAGAACTCATAAGTTGACTGGTACCGAATCTCAGACATCAGCTTTCCAATTTTTGACGCAGTATTAGATTTCTTGTGAAATTTTTAGCTTGAATTTAGTCACTAACTTCTTGTGTTTCCTAAGCTTAAGGAAAAAGAAGAGGTGAAAAAAATAACATTTCCCCCGGGCCATTTCTCACCTTTCCTCCTCCTCTCTTCCAGATATTCCGAGTGGTGTGCATCTGTTTGGGTAATCCACCAGAGACATTCACCTGGGAGTATCGAGACAAAGATAAAAATTATCAGAAGATTGGCCCCATAACACCCTTGGAGTTTTACAGGGAGCATGTCAAGCCACTCTTCAATATGGAAGATAAGGTTGGTGAATGGCACTGGTAGTCACTGGCTGTTTACTTTCAAATGGCTGTTAATCACAGGGAATGGTGTAAGACTCTTGGTTAGCATGCATGAGTATCAAACTAGACAGCAAACATTTTTCCCCACTTCCTTGGAAGTATTTTATGTAGCTAATGAAGTTGGTGGTGCCAGGATTTATCAGCCTTTCCCCAGTGTTCCTCTTCAGCGACTTTTTAAACTGTAAGCCAGCAGTGATTTTAATTCACACATACGCCCCTGTCTAGGACCAGAATCATTCTCAAGTGCAAAGACAATGAAAGTGTATTGGGTATTTCTTATCATGGAGTCAGAGCACTTTTGCACTGAGGTCCCCTTGGGGAACTCTCTTGTTGAAGGGAGCAATCTTCATTTTTCCTGTTCCCTTTAGGTCTTCCTCATCTGCCTAGCAGGATGATCAGAGCCTCTTCCTTTTATTGGCTTCTTGATCCTCTTCCAAGCAGATGCCTGTCTTGTAACTTGAGAACAGGGGCCTTGTGATTAGCTCTCCAGTTTTTCTTACTCAGTGCATGTAATTTTTCAAAATGAGTTTTGAGAGCCGGGTGCGGTGGCTCACGCCTGTAATCCCAGCACACTGGGGGGCTGTGGTGAGTGGATCACCTGAGTTTGGGAGTTCGAGACCAACCTGGCCAACATGGTGAAACTCCGCCTCTACTAAAAATACAAAAATTAGAAAGGCGTGGTGGCGCACGTCTGTAATCCCAGCTACTTGGGAGGCTGAAGCGGGAGAATCACTTGAACCCAGGAGGCAGAGGTTGCATTGAGCCGAGATGGTGCCACAGCACTCCAGCCTGGGTGACAGAGTGAGACTCTGTCTCAAAAAAAAAAATTTTTGCTTTTGGAGCAGTTCTTGCTAGTAGGAAAAACAGGTAGATGCGTCTCCTAAGTGTGTCTCTTACACAAATTAGAATAAGCAAGGGCCTCTCTCACATGTATTTTGCCACTTTTTGTTTCTTTGTTACTTAACAATGTGGCTATAGTACTTAGCTTGTAGGCAGAGATGATGAGCTTGATGCAAACATGAACCTAGAGGAGAGCTGTGTGTTGTTTGACATTCCTGGTTTTGTGCCCTAATCAATATGTTTTTGCTCTTGATAGATTTGTTTAGTGAATGACCCTAGGCCCCAGCACAAGTACAACAAACTTTACACGGTGGAATACTTAAGCAATATGGTTGGAGGGAGAAAAACTCTATACAACAACCAGCCCATTGACTTCCTGAAAAAGATGGTTGCTGCCTCCATCAAAGATGGAGAGGTTGGTATTGTTTTTGTATTTTGCACATTGGGGTTAAAACATCTTTTACTTCTTTGGTATAATAGGAAGGTGGGGTTTATGTTGATTTTCTTCCTCTCTCTTCTGTTTCTAGGCTGTGTGGTTTGGCTGTGATGTTGGAAAACACTTCAATGGCAAGCTGGGCCTCAGTGACATGAATCTGTGAGTGCAGGAAATTTAAAATAGAAAGTCATTTGTGGGTTGTTGCTGTTAGAGTGTGCTCTTGGTACAAAATGACTCTGCCGAGGTTCATCCAAAGATGAAAGTTGGCCTAAGGGCGAGTCTCTTCCTTTGCATCCTGTAGAGTTTGAGGATTCATAGCAGAAGCTCCACATACTTAAATACTCTAACCCAAGACATCAAGATCACAATACTTTCTGAGTAGAAATCGTTGAGTGTTCCTAAAAAGCCATCTTCTATGAGAAAGACACTTTAAAAAAATAATTGACTACTGTGTAAATGTGTTCAGTACATTTGGGAATGTAATGAAAGATTTTGCAAGGCTCCCATTTGCTGTGTTACTTTAGTGGCTTTGTATTTTGTCTTTGTGACAAGTGGGACTAATTTGCATGCATACTTTAAAGCATTCCTCCTGGTCATTTATGACAATGAAGGTTAATTTGCAAACTAAATCATATAGGATTCCTTGACAGTTCACCATTCTCCATTTTAGGGTTACTTTTAAGTAGTTGTTACTTGTAGGAAGTTGAGTAAATATCTTGATAGTCAGAGAAATCTGCTAAAAAGAGAATTAATGAGGTTTAAAAAATTTTTGAAGCAGATAGATGCAACTCCCAAGTGTGTCTCTCACACTAACTAGAACACGCAAGGATATCTCTCACATGTATTTTGGCTTTTGTTTCTTTGTATTTAACAATGTGAGTGTAGTGCTTATGCAAAAATATTCCCCAATATTTTGGGCATTATTTATTTAAATTTTAATCAGCAATGATTTAAATGAATTCAGAAACTGGTTGGTTCTACCAGCTCAAAAGAGACCAGTTTTCTAAGAAGTTACTTCAAAAGCTTTTTTCATTATTTTTTAAAGTTTTCTTGCCTCAATGACAGTGTAAACTTGTTAGCTTCTGATGTGGAGAATTTATGTTTAATCATCTCCTTTTTTTCCCCGCATACTCTTGTGACACGTAGAGAATGGACTCCCACTGAGAGACTAAGTTCTGCATGTTCCATATTCTTTCTGAAGAGCTACAGCTAGAGCCTTATTTATTTGGAGCTGTTGAGCCCCTTCAGTTTCTTCTGAATTCCTTTTACAACCAAAAGCCAGTTTTCCCTATGATCGTACTCCCTTTATTTTGTACTATCATTCTTTTTACAGCTATGACCATGAGTTAGTGTTTGGTGTCTCCTTGAAGAACATGAATAAAGCGGAGAGGCTGACTTTTGGTGAGTCACTTATGACCCACGCCATGACCTTCACTGCTGTCTCAGAGAAGGTATGACCCTCAGCATGCCTGCTGGAGTGTTTGCACAGATGGATCTACATTCTCCTGCAGACTGTTTACCCAACAGAGCTTCATTTATAGTGTATATGATTTCTGTTAAAAGTTAGTTTCCAAGTGAGACATTGTACCTACGTCACTTGGGGCTTGACTGCGTGCTTAGAGGTAATATAAAAATAGAAACTTTCTATGAAGAGAATTAGGGTCAGCAGGGAACGATCAAGTAACTGTGTAACTTTGGAAGGTCATGGTGTAAAGAGAAGTCAGCAAGGGAACTTGAGAGAAGGTAACTTCTGCTTTATGGATCACGAGGTCAGGAGATCGAGACCATCCTGGCTAACCCGGTGAAACCCCGTCTCTACTAAAAAAATACAAAAAACTAGCCGGGCGAGATGGCGGGCGCCTGTAGTCCCAGCTACTCGGGAGGCTGAGGCAGGAGAATGGCGTAAACCCGGGAGGCGGAGCTTGCAGTGAGCTGAGATCCGGCCACTGCACTCCAGCCTGGGTGACAGAGCGAGACTCCGTCTCAAAAAAAAAAAAAAAAAAAAATGTGCCCTGAAAGTGTTCATATCTTGATGATGTATGTTCAGATTTCCCTTCATTTGTCATTCAGATTCTTCTTTAGTAAAATGTCAATAACAGTAATTTGTGGACTCCATACCCATTACTAGTTATATACAGAGCTTCAGGAAATTGGATATAAAGTATTTTGAATTTCCTGTGAAATAGTGTGTATAGTAATACTGCTTTTTCTAGGATGCACAGTTGGAAACAACTGAAATTTTATCTTTCACAAATAAACTCCTCACTTCCAGTCAGTAAAAATAGATATTTTCCCCTCTGTGCTCAGGGATCATCAGGAAGGAAGAACTTGAACTACTTTAATTCCTTACCACCACAAGCAAAAATATTCTCTTTCTAGCCTAATTCCTGGAAACTCACAGAATAACTACCTTGTATAAATTGTTCTAGAAAATCGTTTTGGGTTTTTTTTGTTTTTTTTGTTTGTTTGTTTGTTTTTTGAAACGGAGCCTCACTTACTCTGTCATCCAGGCTTGAGTGCTGTAGCATGATCTCAGCTCACTGCAGCCTCCACCTCTCAGGCTCAAAAGATTCTCCTGCCTCAGCCTTGTGAGTAGCTGGGTTTACAAGCGCCTGCCACCACGCCCAGCTGATTTTCTGTATTTTTAGTAGAAATGGGGTTTTGCCATGTTGGCCAGGCTGGTCTCAAACTCCTGACCTCAAGTGATGTGCCCACCTTGGCTTCCTAAAGTGCTGGGATTACAGGCGTGAGCCATTGTGCCCGGCTAGAAAATAGTTTGATAGAGAATTGTTTTTGCTATCCTATCCAGTAGATTTATGATCTTTAAAATGTTTAGAAATATCTTAGCATATCATTGGCCGGGCGCGGTGGCTCAAGCCTGTAATCCCAGCACTTTGGGAGGCCGAGACGGGCGGATCACGAGGTCAGGAGATCGAGACCATCCTGGCTAACACGGTGAAACCCCGTCTCTACTAAAAATACAAAAAACTAGCCGGGCGAGGTGGCAGGCGCCTGTGGTCCCAGCTACTCGGGAGGCTGAGGCAGGAGAATGGCGTGAACCTGGGAGGCGGAGCTTGCAGTGAGCTGAGATCCGGCCACTGCACTCCAGTCTGGGCGACAGAGCGAGACTCCGTCTCAAAAAAAAAAAAAAAAAAAAAAAAAAGAAATATCTTAGCATATCATTATGCCACATTTTCATAACTAGCCTATCTAAAAGTCCTGATTTGTTTTTTATGCTCTATGCAGAATTGTGAGTGGAATGGTGTTTTCTGTCTGTACCTTTTTCTCACCTCTTCCAACTACTTCACTTGAAGGGTGCCCTTTCAACCCCACAGCATCTAAGATCCCTGTGCTCTCTCCGTATTCAAAACTTGGTCTTAAAGGTTTAATTACATTCCTGCAAATTATAAGGCTAGTGCTTTAAGTAGTAGAAGAACTCTGAGGTATTCTCAGTTTTATATGAGATCAAACAGTATGGTGTAAAGGTGCCCTGAACTTAAGAGGCAGTCTTAATGCTGATATTTCTGATCCTCATGTAGTTTTCATAAATAAATGTAAAGATTGAGGTCTTATAAACCAGCGAGCTGTTTTCCTCATTATTCCATTCGTCGATAATCTTAGCTCTGTAGTTAGCGAGACTCCCACACCAAGAAACAGGTTTTCAGGGTTACCCAAGAGAATGTGTGGAGTATAATTTGCATTACTTATGTACTTATGTAGATCACGAAAAGCCATTTTAAAATAGCAAAAGGTGATTTAAAAGTGTTATCACCCCAATTTAACAAAATTCTCACATTTGAATTATAAACGAAACATAAAGTTAGGTTATTAAAGGTTTTTTAGACCGGGTGCAGTGGCTCATGCCTGAAATCCCAGCACTTTGGGAGGCCGAGGCGGGAGGGTCACCTGAGGTCAGGAGTTCGAGACCAGCCTGGCCAACATGGCGAGACCCTGTCTCTACTAAAAATACAAAAATTAGCTGGGCATGGTGGCACAAGTGTGTAATCCCAGCTACTAGGGAGGCTGAGGCAGGAGAATTGCTTGAACCTGGGAGGTGGAGGTTGCAGTGAACCAAGATCATGCCACTGCACTCCAGCCTGGGCGATGGAGTGAGATTCTGTCTCAAAATAAATAAATAAATAATTTTTTAAAAAAGGTTTTTAGCTGGGCACTGTGTCTCACGCTTATAATCCCAGCACTTTGGGAGCCCGAGGCGGGAGGATCACTTGAGGTCAGGACTTCAAGACCAGCCTGGCCAACATGGTGAAACCCTGCCTCTACTAAAAATACAAAAATTAGCTGGGCATGGTGGCATGCACCTGTAATTCCAGCTGCTCTGAAGGCTGAGGCAGGAGAATTCCTTGAACCTGGGAAGTGGAGGTTGCAGTGAGACAAGATTGCACCACTGCACTCCAGCCTGGGTGACAGAGCAAGACTTTGTCTCAAAAAATATATATAAATAAATAATTAAAATACATGAAAAGGTTTTTCTTTTTTTTTTTTTTTTTTTTGAGACAGAGTCTGGCTCTGTCGCCCAGGCTGGAGTGCAGTGGCCGGATCTCAGCTCACTGCAAGCTCTGCCTCCCGGGTTTACGCCATTCTCCTGCCTCAGCCTCCCGAGTAGCTGGGACTACAGGCGCCGCCACCACGCCCGGCTAGTTTTTTGTATTTTTTAGTAGAGACGGGGTTTCACCGTGTTAGCCAGGATGGTCTCGATCTCCTGACCTCGTGATCCGCCCGTCTCAGCCTCCCAAAGTGCTGGGATTACAGGCTTGAGCCACCGCGCCCGGCCTTGAAAAGGTTTTTCAAATAAGGGTGCTTTATAACTAAACTAAAGCTCTTTAAATAAATTTTTAAACTGTATAGAGTTGTTTTTTTTTTTTTTTTTGGAGACTGAGTCTTGTTCTGTTGCCCAGGCTAGAGTATACTGGCACAGTCTCAGCTCACTGCAACTTCTACCTCCTGGGTTCAAGCTCTTCTCCTGCCTCAGCTTCCTGAGTAACTAGGACTACAGGCATGCACCACCAGGCCTGGCTAATTTTTTTTTTTTTTTTTTTTTTTTTAAAGTAGAGACAGGATTTCACCATGTTTCCCATGCTGGTGTTGAACTCCTGACCTCAAGCGATCCACCTTCCTTGGCCTCCCAAAGTGCTGGGATTATAGGCTTGAGCCACTGTGCCCAGCCGAGAGTTTTTTGTTTTGTTTTTTTAAACAAACCAACAATACCTGTTGTAATTTCCAAGAGAAATTCTGCTTTTTATCATTTCTGTCTCTCTTACAGAATATTCCTATTTTTCAGAAACAAAAATAATGAATACCACTGTCATTTTCTTGGGAACTTCCGTTCTTTGATTAGCATGGTTTATTTCCTTAGGAAAATGGAGCTACCTTACATGCTAATGGTATAAAGCAGAATTTATATTATTATAACAAGAATTTTATATTGAACATTTTCTCTTCATTCCACTAGAGTTTTTGATCCCAAAAATGAGTTTGAACTGCACTTGAGTAATAGTACAGAGGTAAATGCATACTAGTGGTTGTATTTCCACAGTTTTCTTTCTTTTGTCACTGATATCATGGAATCCCTATAAGGGAGTTCCAGGTATTAATAATTTTGTAATTGTAGATGACCCAGAGAACAATTTGATCTAGGTCACTCCAGGAATTCATTGGCCAACAGGAAAACATAGGAACCATTTTAAGACTGAGAGTACAAGTAACTATTATCGCTTTAGGTGACATTGATTCTAACAGTGATATTTAAAAGGGAAGTAAAGTTGGACTACAGTGGGAGGAATAGAAAACCAAAACAGATATGTCAGCTGCAGAATGTATAGTATATAACGATATGGTTTTAAAGGATTTGGGGGCAAAGAGTAAGGATTAGTACAGGTAAGGGTGTCTGAAACTTGTGAGTTTGTTGGCACTATTTGTGAGACAGAAAATTACTGAGATCCAAGAAAACTGCCAAGAGTGGAGTGTTTGGGTTAGCAGAGCCAAAGAGAACCAAATCCCATATAGATGAGACTCATCATATAGTTATTTGCAAGTGGGAGTTGACAGATGAAATCATTAGGCGATAATACAGAGGTCAGTGCTTTTCTCATGCTACAAAGATTTAAGTTGCTTTGACATCAGTAAATGTCCTGAATAAACATAAAAGATAAGTCTTTTCCCAAATGGAGCCTTCCTCTTGTCTCTCTCTGTGTCACTATAGTAAAAGCTGTAAATGAAGGTTATCATGATGAGTATCACTGTACCTTTAAGAAGACAAAAATCGAGCTTATTTTAATAATGAAGATGGAAGAAGGAGAAAAGTAGAACTGCCTGGCTTTTGTTTATGAAAATGGTCTTTTTACTTTTGCTTTGCCATTCAGTCTCTTCCGTGAAATTCAATATTTGTGTAACTGGATCAGTAAAAGAATGCACTTGGAGAGTATCATTATTTGGTTTCCCCAAGTAGAAAATAGGCAGATGATGAGTTTATTTTGTTTTGTTTAAAAAAGACTGACCAGGTTTTAGAATTATTCCTGAAATAAAGTAGGATGCATTCGCTTTAATCAATATTGATTGATTAAAAGCAAGAATCCCCAGCTTCAAATGGTGTTTACTGCTTTTAGTAGCTTAATACAGTTTTTCGTAGTCAAGTAGCATTTTTACATGCTTATTTTATGTATAGAATAGAATAGAAAGGATGAAATAGTATTTATTGCTTTGTTAGTTTATTATGTTTTTACCCCAAGAGATTCAAATTCCATTTCTATTGGAGTATCCCTTTAGTGATAGTAGGAAACTTATGGCCCTGACCAAGTACATCCTGCCTGTATAGAGCAGGCTGTTTCTTTCAAGTGGCTACAGAAGAGCTAAAATTATATGACTCCTCAGCAGGGAGAATCTGGCTTCATACTACTCACCATCATCCACTTTTTTGCAGGATGATCAAGATGGTGCTTTCACAAAATGGAGAGTGGAGAATTCATGGGGTGAAGACCATGGCCACAAAGGTGAGCTCAGTTTGGTAATACTAACTCCAGGTGACTGAACCTGCTCTACTCTGCCTTTCTGGGTGTCAAGCTGCTCTAGTGTGGAGGATTTCTCAGTAATTGGCTCACTGACTAGACTATTCTACAGAAAAATCTGAGGATCTGATTTGCCCCCAGAATTCCCCTGACCGTTATGGCGTGCCTGAACTCCCAGGTTGACTCTGAGACCGCTATGTGCTGCATTTGTTCCAAACTATGTTAATCCTCCCCTCTTTGTAGACCACTTGGCTAGTGAGGAGGTTGAAGTTGAGTGCCCTTGCCAGGACACTTGCTATATGGCGTTTGATGCATTTTCTTTTTTTTTTTTTTTTTTTTTTTTGAGACTGAGTCTCGCTCTGTCACCCAGGCTGGAGTGCAGTGGCGTGATCTCGGCTCACTGCAAGCTCCACCTCCCAGGGTCACGCCATTCTCCTACCTCTGCCTCCCGAGTGGCTGGGACTACAGGCACCCGCCACCACGCCCGGCTGATGTTTTGTATTTTTAGTAGAGACGAGGTTTCACCGTGTTAGCCAGGATGGTGTTAATCTCCTGATCTCATGATCTCCTCTCCTCGGCCTCCCAAAGTGCTGGGATTACAGGCGTGAGCCACTGCACCCAGCCTTGATGTATTTTCATCTACTACATCAGTACTCTAGAAAGTCAGAAGCCTTCTGTATGGGAGAATGGGACTGGCAAGAAGCTTTCTTTAGGCATTTATTAGAGACTCCGTAGAAGTTACCATTGCCTAAAGTGGAAATGAACACTTTGCTTACCACTTAGAACTTCTTTATACTGACAAATCAAAACCCAGGGAGAAGTCATAACTTACACTAGGTAGACTAAACAAAATAACATAGGTAATATGTGAGTTGTAGAAAAATTTTAAAATATAGATAAAAAGTCTCTAATAATCCAACCACCTAGAGATCACCATTGATTAACAGTTTAGGGTGTATTATTGTAAAATTTTGAGACCATATTTTTAAAGGCTGTCTTTAGTAATAGCTTTTGAAGGAGATTTTACACTTTAATTTTTAGGGTTCCAAACCAAAAGTGGCGACCACCATGGCATATGTGTACATATGAACACGTAGATGTGTGTGTGCTGGGGGCGTTTTGTAGCCAACTCTTCCCCAGAGTCCTTTTTCTTTTAACCAATGAATTCTGGCTAGGAAAAACATTAACTGCAGCTTAGTAGACTAGTTAGAAAACTGAGAGGAACCAGGTAGGAAAGCCAGAGAAGTGACACGCAGAGATACTTGGAAACAAACTTGAGCATACATTTACCCAACAGGAATCAGGCATTTTATTTTTAAAAAAAAGAAAGAAAAAGAGATTTTAGCAACTCTTTGTTGTTGCCCCTCTCTGTGTTTAGAATAGTGATTTTCCAGCTATGTTCCTCACAGCCCTAGGATTTCCGAGGGTAAAATGTAGAGGACGGGGTGTGGAGGTTTGGACGTGAGCATATCTGACTTCCATAGCTTGTATTTGAAAATTGCTGTTTTAGAACAGTCTGTTAAGCTAAGTTTTGAACTTGACAGCACTTTAGTATGCTGATTGGGCAGCACAGGCTTGTATATGATAGCCAAAATCTGAAGACATTTATTTGTCATTCTAGGGCTTTTCATCTCCCTATGAGAAAAATCACTGGTGGGTTTTGGCTGACTGTCCCTGGAATCTGCTGTGAAACTCAGCAGCCCGGTGTTTATATGTAAACAGATACAAGTGCTGTTACTGCGTTTCTCTTCATCATCAGATAGTTGCATGTCTACCTTCTGTGATGTCTATAATTGTTCTGTGATTTCAGGGGTGCCAAAGTTAACTATTATGAATTAGAATGCAACATTTTAAAATTGGCAGTTTCTTGTAAGGTTAATTCTATTTTGAGACAAATACACAATAGGGTCAAATAGAGAAGGGTTTAAACCTCAGCAAAGCTAGCAGACAGTAAAAATAACTCACAATTTAGTCGTATCTGTAAGTTGGCTATAGTTAAGAGATGGATACTTGTCTTAAATTGGAAAGATTTGATTATTTGTAGCAAACATAAGATACTGAGTTAAAGTTTCCTGTTGCTTCCAGTGAACCCCCTGCAGCTTCTGTTTCATTTCTGGTCTAATTTGGTTCCTGTAATTGGGTTTGTTATCATATAGCTTACCACCTACGAGAAGAACTAAAGTTATATTTGTTTAGAAGAGCCTGGATCCATCAGCTTGCCGCGATATTTTTCCATCTGTACTAGTCAGTGAGTTTGAAGATAGTAGTGTTATCTGGTTAATAGAGGATAAACACTTGTAAAATCAGGAAAATGTGTTTTATGTAGTGTGAGTTACTGTCTTTATTATTTTGAACCTAAATACTTAATTTTAGGTCACTTTACTGTATATAATTTTTCCATTTAGCTTTACCTCTTAAAAGTTTTGCTTCTGCTAACTTACTTATTTCATTATTATGCTGAGAGAACTGTATAATACAGGATCTTGCTATCCCTGTAACTCTTCTATAATCCTTCTTAGTGAAATCTGCAGCTATCTAGTAAAGATTAACTTTTTTGTTCTCAAATAACTGAAATGCCCGTGATTATACACAGCAAAGCATTTCGTAGAGAGCCAAAAGATAAGAAACAGAACTGGAGTGGGGGCAGGGAATCGTTCATTCAAGCCAAAATAAATTATTCTCATGTATTTCTTGGTAATGTTCTTTCTAACTTAACAGGAAGGAAGGAAAGAAAACATGATCTAATTTAATTGGCACACTTGGTCTGACCTTAGGAGAGCGCATAGTATGTTATTATGTTGGCAATATGTGTTTACCCCAGCAGGGCCTTCTTGTCTGTCTTCCTAGTGGACATTGGCTGGCACGTCTGAGACAGGACCTCTGTTTATGTTCTCTTGGAAGACATGACAACCTTAAGAAGCATTGCTGGGATTTTGTTTCTGTAGATAACATTGTTAACAGTTTGTTGCTATTCTCTTTGGGATTTCTTACTGTTAAGATTGATGTTTCTGAAAAAGCAGTGTTGATAATACATGCTGGAGATAAACAGAGCAAAGATACCTGGGCAAGCTGCCTTTGCCCAGCTGTGGCTTTGGTTCTCCCCATTGGTTATGCCCAGAAACTGTTTTGTAACAGATAACCTGACTGTTTCATAAAATGGACAGAAGGTTTCTTCTCCCCTCCTTCTTAAAATACTTGACTATCCATTTTGTACCTTGTTAATGGATCATATCAGAAATGGATTTCACAATTAGATGAGGGAACAGACTTTGGGATTTAATATATTATCTTTCATTTTGAAATGTTGATAAAAATATTTTGTAAAATATTTAAGAATTTAAAATCAAGGAAGTCACCTTTGATTCCTCTCACTATTAGTCAGAAATTCATCTGAGAAGAGCCTAATCTTTAAGCCAAAGTGACCTGCAGATCCCCTAGCTAGTAAGTGATAGAGCCAGAATTATAACCCAGATGGCCTGATACCAGCGCCAGTTTTCTTAACCACTAAACTGTGCTTTTTCTCAGCTTCCCTATTGTAGTAGCATGTCATCCACTCATGAAATAACAGGTCAGTTCATGGTCATTGGTAACCAGAAACAGTGGGTGAGGGGATATAAAACTGTATGAAGGACCTGGAGATGTTATGTAAATGTCTGACACTGGGAGAAAAGGCCCCTAGAGCATCATTTGTGGCTGGGAATCTGGGTAAAGAGTGAAGAATGGGGCATTCTCTGAGGGTTTGTCCCATGTTAGCACATTTGTGACTTAGGCAAGTAAGAAACTATGCAGCCACCCAAAACCTCCCTGAATTTTGTCCATAGTGCTTTATAATAAGGTTATTTAGTTCTTTTTTTTTTTTTTTTTTTTTTTTTTTTTGAGATGGAGTCTTGCTCTGTCACTCAGGCTGGAGTGCAGTGTCGCGATCTCAGCTCACTGCAAGCTCTGCCTCCCAGGTTCACGCCATTCTCCTGCCTCAGCCTCCCGAGTAGCTGGGACTACAGGTGCTCCCCACCATGCCTCGCTAATTTTTTGTATTTTTTAGTGGAGACGGGGTTTCACCAGGTTAGCCAGGATGGTCTCGATCTCCTGACCTTGTGATCCGCCCACCTCAGCCTCCCAAAGTGCTAAGTTTACAGGCGTGAGTCACCGCGCCCAGCTAAGGTTACTTAGTTCTTAACTTTTTATCTTGGACAATTTTAAACATATATAAAGTAAACAGGATTGTGTTAAGGAAGCCTGCATATGCCTGTCACCTACCTTCAGTAGTTATCAGTATTCTGTCATGCAAATAATAGTGTATTTGATAGTCAATAAATAAAATTCCTAGATGGTCTTTCTAATGAACCAGTCTTACTATGAAACTTTACTTGTGACTGGTTCACTTAGTTATGAGATTGTATTCCATTTCTAGAGCCTGACACAGCAGAGCTCTAAATGTGGAATTATCATAATATAGTGCTTATTCTTAATGCTTATTTGGTCTAGTTTCTCAATATGATAAGTAACAACTTTTAAGTGAAGATATGAGGGATATTTTCTAATTCTGCAATGTTCACTGAAGGAAAATACTTACCTTTAAAAATTCAGTCTCTTCTGATTTTCATTTTGAACCAAGATGAGTTTTCCATTTTTCACATTGCTTTTGTTCCTTTCAGATACATGAACATTTGAAATTGTTTTTAACCCACATTTTTAATCTTTTCTTACAAATGAGGCTCTCTGTTCCTGATTTCTTTCATTTTAGGAAAATTTTCAGACTTCCTTCTAGAAAGGAGCCTCTAAATGGTTTCAGTTAAAGAGACTTTGGCATGTTAGAGATTAGAAAGAAACATGTTACCAATTCAGATTATATCTAGATTTCTGCTGCTTCCTAAAAACCAACATTATGACCTTTAATTGTCTCACCAGCCAAACTGCCACATGTGATTTTGGAGATGGTATATTCAAAGCTAGGCATAAAAACCATCATATTCTTCATATAATGCTATGTTGTAGAACCAGGTGAGTTGAGAGACAATTACTAATAATTAATTCTTGATTTTAGATGCAGGGCAGTAATTTAACTCATTGTAGTGTCACATTTCTATATCAATAACATGAACAATCTGTTTCTTTATGAGCTCCTACAGTTTGTATGTAGCCACCAAATGAAATAATATATGCAAGCATTTTTCAAACCGTATACTGTTATATAAATCTAAGGAGTTATGAACAGCCCATATTTCTTTTGGAGGTAGTCGAGACGTAAAGCTACAGGGCATCTTGCTTCATGAGAATTCAAAGTTCGCTAATAATTTCTATTTATTTATCCTCATGACATCAGAGTAGAATAACTCGGGATGTGAACGGGGGTGATTATACCCAGGTTTTATGTGAAGAAACTAAAACTTACTGACAGTTGCGTCTTGTTCGGATTCCACAGAATCAGAGAGAGAATTGGAATTCAGATCTCTTAATTTGACACAGATCGCTTCCCTAAAAGTGTATATTACTTACAAAAGACAATCAGTTATTTGCAGGTCTCTTTGAGGTTCAGTTCTGGATCTCTAGTACAATAATGGAAATTATAGGTAATGTTGGGCCAGACTTGCTGAAACGAGAGTGAATTGTAGAACTTAAAACCTCAGGTTTCTGATTTCCGAGAAAAGGGCAAGACGCAAATTTGTTTTGTCACCTTGGAGGGTTTCATGTCTCTCCAGGCTTGGGAAAAGTGCTGCTACCGTCAAATCTGGATTCTGGGTTCTTTCAGAAGGGCTTTTTGTTGCTGCTGTTGTTACTGTTGTGACGGAGTGTTGCTCTGTCTGCCCAGGCTGGGGTGCAGTGGTGTGGTCTCGGCTCACTACAACCTCTGCCTCCCAGGTTCAAACGATTTTCATGTCTTGGCCTGTGAGTAGCTGGAATTACTGGCGCCCACCACCATGCCCAGCCTTTTGTTTTCTTTTCTTTTTTTTTTTTTTTTTGTATTTTTAGTAGAGACGGGGTTTCACCTGTTGGCCAGGCTGGTCTCGAACTCCAGACCTCAAGTGATCCGCCCACCTCGGCCTCCCAAAGTGCTGTGATTATAGGTGTGAGCCACCATGCCCGGCCTTCTCAGAAGGGCTTTTCATCATACATCTTTATTAACCAAAAAGCCTGCATAACTTTGGCTGAGAAATAGTGTATGTAGATGGAATAGAGGAAGCATGTACTCTCCAGTTCACTGGTGCTTCCTGATCAAAGTATGTGACTAAGAGGATTATCATTATGTAGGCAAGGACAGACTGTGTGACAGAGCTCTTAACCTGCAATGAGGCATCTGCTTCAGAGAGAAATCTCCTCATATCTAATGTAGAGTTTTGGTATAGATGTGCTTTTACCTATAGATAGGATCTATAATTTTCACCAGATTGTCTCCAAGGTGTGTTTGCATTGACTTAAGAAGGATGAAGGTTTAAGCACAGAATCTGGAGCCAGACCACCTGGGTATGCATCCTGGCTAACCTATCTATATTGACTGTGTCACAGTGGTCATTGACATTTAATCTGTCTGAGCCTCAGCTTTCTCATCTGTGAAATAGGGATAATAATTGGACCTATCTCATAGGGTTGTTGTGAGAACCATGCCAGGCGCATAAGAAGTGCTTAGAAATATTAGAGCTCCTATTGCTACTGTTGTTAATGTTTTCTATAGACTAATGAGGGCAAGAGAACAAGAACATGAAGCTCCCTAACCTTTCCCTTCTAGAGGAGGGCATCTAACTTGCCCCATGGTTCCAGTTTCAGATCTCTAAATTCAGTGCCGTAGTGTGATCATTATGCTACATCACCAGTGCACTGGGTGGATGACCCATAGTGTGGGCTTAGTGTCGTGAGAGAAAGCAGTGAAGGTGAATAAACCTAGTGCTGAGGAAAAACCATTAGCAGTAGCATCAACTCACATTTATTGATGGGATGCAAGGAACCGTGCATAGGCCATGGTGGAGTGAATGTCTCTGACCCTCAGAGGAATTTATACTTACTCACCTGTGACACAGGAAGGGGATTTGAAGAGGGCTGTGATGTGACAGGAGTGGCATTCATGGTGTGCTCCTCCGACTGTAAGATATAGGATAAATAGACCGAGAAAAGCAGAGAAGGGATGAATTTTTTTCCAAGAAGGCAGTTGACAGAAGAAGAACTAGGGAGTACCTTCCCTCAGTGGGGAGACAGTAGGAAGACATGGAAGCTGAGGTGATTGAAAAGGGTGAGGGGTTGGAGAGAGCACCTTGGAAGCCCAGGACTAGAGGGCATCAGGAAGAACATGGTGGTGCATAGTGGAACAGCAGAGCAGACCGAAAATGGGTCAAGGAGAAAAGCTTTTGGGTTGGACTTAAGGTAGTTTTTTGAAACTTTAGGAGGGGTCAGGGTGCAAGCCCAGCTATCCTATTATGCTCCATTGGCAGCATGTCAGTACTTCGTTCCCTCAAAGGCTACGTACAGTGGAGTTGCAAGGAATTGAAGTTGGGACAATTAAGGCTGTAAGTCTTGGCCCCATATGGTGTTTGTAACCTATTGTAAGAAAAAATCTGTAAAACATAAACACAAGAATAAGTGCAGAGTCACACACGGGATAAACTGCAAGGGAAGTGGTCAGTGACTGGAACTGTGAGGCCTCCATAGGGATTCTTCAAGGGTGACCCTCTTTAGGGAGAATTTTAGGGCTGTGGCTTTTTTTCTGAAAAGGGAGAGGGAGGCCAGCCAGAGAAATGGTGGCTGAGAGGTGCAGCTCTTGGCATTTGGAGCATGCGTTGAACAGGTCAGAGGAGTGAAGCCAAGAAATAATGTGACTTGCCATTCATAGAGCTTTTGAGGAATGACCAACAAGCAGACTTTGTCTGAAACAAATAGGAGTAGCGATAGTTTGGGGTGAGAGAAAAGTCACTGAGTTTCAGTGGGAAAACAAGACCCTTGGATGGCATCTGAATTTGTGCTTTCCTCTCTGGGTTCACCCTCAGAGATCCTGGAGAGCTGTGTGTGCCCTCAGGGCTGCCTGGCTCGTGCTCATTGGTCTAGAGAAAGAAGGCAGCTGGGAGGTGAACAGGCTGCTTCTGGGCTCCTTAGCAGAGGGCACTTCTCAGGCTGTGGACACTTCTGCTGACTGAACTTTGTGGTGGTTTAATGGTTTAAAAAATACAAACCACAAACCAAAACAACTCCTTTTCTCTACCACATTTTCCGCCCTGCATTTTTCCTAGTATATTTACTGGGGAAATGGTACTTTCTAACCTTTGTTTCTGAAAGAGACCACAAGTAATATCCGGCTATAAGAGTATCTCTTCTTTTATCAGCAAATGGTTTATGAATGTAAATGTGTCCTCACCACATAGCCAGAATTTTATGTTTCCTCTGGAGGAAAAAGAAGCCTCTTCTCAGATCACTGTTTCAAATGGCAGTCATAATTATAAGTGGTGGTTCTGGTTCCCTTCCTCTGGCCTTTTTTTTTTTTTTAAACATCCAACCCATCCTGTTATCTGTCTTTCTAAATACATGCACTTAGAACACATGGTGTCTCTTGTCTCTTTGATTTAAACAGACAAAATAGCTAGCCAAACATGGTAGTATGCACTTATAGTCTTAGCTACCCAGGATGCTGAGGCAGGAGGATTGAGCCCAGGAGTTCAAGTCCGGCCTGGGCAAGATAGTGAGACTCCATCGCTAAAAAATAAATAAATAGAAGATACAAAATACATTATAAATGGACCCAACAAAAACTGGGTTCCTGTTTGTTGATATGGGAGTTGTGAGCAGATGGAGTTGGTTTCAAAGTTAGGTACCTGAGCTAGACTAAATGCTATCTGTTGCTGAATCCATAACTACCTCCCAAGTCTCTTTGCCCACAGAGTGCTCAACTGGAGGAAGCTGAGCCCGATGAAAAAGACGGAATTTGAATTTAAGACCTGGATTTGATGTCGGCTTTACTTACTGCCCTCCTGTCTAACAGTATTGTTGTGAGGATTAAAATCAAAACCAGGATAGTGATGTGAAATTACATTGTGAAGTGTAAAGTCCTCACAGGGTTTTGGGGGTATATATGTGTGCATTTTTTTGTTTTGTTTTCTAAAGTGTAATTCTTTTAGTAGATAATGAAATTACATCGTTCCAAAATCAAAATATAAAAAGATATATGGAAGAATTTTGTTTCCATCTCCGTCACTCTTCATTCCCCTGCCTCTCTCTTAGGTTATTATTTCTATTTCTGGTATGTCTTTCCTTGTTTTTTTAGTACTAACATTACACATATTTAAGTATATTATTGCCTCCTTTTCTTACACTAGTGGTAGCACACTAGGTTGCCTGCTCTGCATCTTGTTCTCACAGCGTATCTTGGGGACATTTCCTTATCAGTACATCAGTACAGCTTCATTATCTTCCATTGTCTGGATCTACCAACCATTTCCCTTACTAATAGGACTTGGGTTGTTGCAGTCTTTTGCTATTACAAACAATATTGCAGTGGGTTATTATATATATGTACAGTGCTTAGAATAGTACCTGGCACATCTTAAGTGCCAAATAAATATTAACTTTGCTGCACATAAATTCATATTGTATGCATGTAAGTATTGTGTATTTGTAGCATGAAGTCCCAGAAATGACATTGCTCAATGAAGAGGGTAAATGCATTTGTAATTTTTCTAGATACTGAAAAGGACATATCTAACACCTCTGGACACCATTCCATAGGCAGTGTGTCATTTTGCACATTTGCAACATACCCTGTACAAATTCAAGGAAATATTAGGTCATGCTTCACCCAGTGGATACCTAACAGAAGTGGTTGACAAATTATCACTACTTAATTATCTGTTGAAATTGTCCGGATTCATAGTTGGGAACTATGCCAAGGCCTTAGTGAGTAATAGAGTTTTTCGTTGAGAGTCTTGTTTCTGATGTTTTCTTATCAATTGTCCTCCTTTTTTCTTGTATGTTTTTCATTATAATAGCAGAAAAATGTTTGTAAGCATAACACCAGTTAGAAACCAAAAAGAAAAAGATTAATAAATTTGACTTAATAAAAACAAAAATGGGCCGGGCACAAAGGCTTAACACCTGTAATCCCAGCACTTTGGGAGGCCGAGGCAGGTGGATCACCTGAGGTCAGGAGTTTGAGACCAGCCTGGCCAAAGTGGCGAAACCCCATCTCCACTAAAAATACGAAAAATTAGCCGGGCGTGGTGGTGGACACCTGTATTCCCAGCTACTCAGGAGGCTGAGGCAGGAGAATCGCCTGAACCTGGAAGGCAGAGGTTGAGGTGAGCTGAGATCGCGCCATTGCACTCCAGCTTGGGCTACAGAGCAAAACTCTGTCTCGAAACAACAACAACAACAAATGTTAGTAGGCTAGAAAATATAAACTAAATTAGAAGGCAAATTACATAATAGGAAAAAAATGTTTGCAACCAATATAAATATAGAGTGTACTGTAACTGATCACTATGAAAAAGAAGAAAGCTCCAATTTAAAATATGCAGAGGGCTAGGTATAGTGGCTCACACCTGTAACTCCAGAGGTTTGGGAGGCCAAAACAGGAGGATTGCTTGAGCCCAGGAGCTCAAGACCAGCCTGGGCAACATCCGAAGACCCCATCTCTACGAAAATTAAGAAAATTAACTGGGTGAGGAGGCGCATGTTCATAGTCCCAGCTACTTGGGAAGCTAAGGTGGGAGGATCGCATGTCCGCAGGAGTTTGAGGCTGCAGTGAGCTATGATTGTGTCACTCAGCCTGGTTAACACAGTGAGACCTTGTCTCTCTCTTTTTTTTTTTTGAGACAGACTCTCACTCTGTCACCCAGGCTCTGGAGTCCAGTGGCACGATCTTGGCTCACTGCAGCCTCCGCCTGCCTGATTTAAGCAATTCTCCTGCCTCAGCCTCCCAAGTGACTGGGACTACAGGCACGTGCCACCATGCCCAGCTAATTTTATGTATTTTTAGTAGAGATGGGTTTTACCATGCTGGCCAGGCTGGTCTTGAACTTCTGACCTCGTGATCTGCCCGCCTCGGCCTCCCAAAGTGCTGGGATTACAGGCTTGAGCCACCATGCCTAGCCAGACCTTGTCTCTTAAAAAAAAAAAAAATGAACAGAGTTCTCAGACACTTTAGAAAATAAAACTGTCAATAGCAAGCAAACACATAAAAGGAGAAAAGACTCAAATTGGATCCAAGAAGAAAGTTAGTAATTATGTATACCAGATATTGATTAGGATATAAGGAAATTTAATACAGTGAAGCATTGCTTAAGACAGGGATCTTTTCTGAGAAATACATCATTAGGTGATTTTGTCATTGTGTGGACATCATGAATTGTACTTACACAAACCTCGATGGTGTAGCCCATTGCCCCTAAGCTACAAACCTGTACAGCTTGTTACTATACTGAATACTCTAGGCAGTTGTAACATAGTGTTAAGTGCTATTTGTGTATCTAAACATAGAAAAGGTACAGCAAAAATACCTTATTATAATCTTATAGAACCACTATCATATATGTAGTTCATTGCTGACCAAAATGTCACTACGCAGTGCATGAATGTAGATGATTAAGGGTGTGCACAAAGATTTACCTACAGAAATGTTTATAACAGTATTGTTTCTAAGCATGAAAAAACAGTCCGGATTCCAACAATAGGGGACTGATTAAATGTGTTTTGATTTAATCATGTAGATTCAGTACTTAAAAATTATGATGTAGATAGATGTATTTCATTATCAATAAGGAAAGAGATTAATTGGAAAACAGTGTGTGTATTACTTTGTATTGTAATATAAGACCACCATGTAAGATGTCCCATTTTTATGAAATTTATAGCTTCTAGTACATATAGAAACTTTATCAAGGATACATGTAAAATTTGACAGAGCTTGAACATGTGTCCCAAGGTGGTGGGATTGTAGGCAGTTTAAAAATTATTTGTCTTCTCTTTCTCCTCCTTTCATGTTTCCAGAATTTTTTATGATGAGTCTTTGGGTAATTTTTAAGGAGTTAAAAAGCAGTGTAACATTCCAGAAATTTTGGAGAGAAAATCTCCTATCCCATGGCATAAAATTCTCATGTTTTATTGCTTTTCATAGTTTTTTTTTTCTCATGTACATCTATATTTGTAATGTAGTTGTAATTATACAGGATATGCCACTTTATTTTTATTACCTAAACATTTTTTCATGTTGCTACACAGTCTTTACAACTTCATTATAAAGTGATTCCTGTTCTGTGAGGTGGTTTCTCCCTGATGATTAGGAAGCTTGAAATATAAGACAAGTGCCAATGAGACTTCTGCTTTCCTTTCTGGGAGCCTTTTTTCAACCTTGAGTTCCGACCGCCAGGTGAAAGATTGGCAGTGACTGAATGAAGGGTTGGTAGTCCAGCTTCTTAGTTTCATGCTGCCAGACAGACCGTTAGAGCAGAACAGATACCTTCATTTTGTCACAACTTTTTTAAAAATGGCAAAAAATAACAGCCACATATAGTTTGTTAGTGAGGCGAAATACCTCATAGAACAAGACAACAAAGAATATCTAATATGTTAAAATATAAATATTTTACATTCTTTGTATTCTTTAGTCTGAAAGACTTAAATCTTACATCTCTGGTGGAATTTCAGAAAAAAAAAAAATGTTTTCTTAGGTAAAGCGACTTTTTTCTCTTAAACTAGCCCATGTGAAACTCTTCTGTTTCTGAATGAATTTCACCTAACCTGTCTACAGCTATATTCACAGACACTGTTTTTCCCTTTACAGACCGACCCTACCCTTTCTGTTACAAAATACAGAAACATTGCCAGTGTTTTTTGGTTGGTTGGTTGGTTTGAGGTGTTTTGTTTTGAGGACTGTTCACTTTTCTTTCTTTCTCATTGCATGTAAACAAGACATTAAAGTTTAAACAAAATTTAATTTCACCTTAGTTCCTAAAGCTGACTTTCTTTATGTATTTATCTGTTTGTTTCCCTCAGTGTAACCTTGGGATCCCTGGAGCAGGTTTTTATTTTGTTTTGTTTTCTTTTTCCTTTGGAATGCTTGTGTCTCATGGCCAGTGGGCCTAAGGGTTAGGAACCGTACCTTCCCACAAATGAAAAGTGCCACCCGAATCCTGCCTGAGCCAGTGCTTTGCTGCTTCCTACCCAGATTTCAGACATGCTGATCCTAATCTTCTCAGTCAAACTCCAAGACACACAGTGTCAACAGTTACGGCAGCCGCAAGTTCATTATCTACATAGGGCGCAATTACTTGGCAGCTACCTAGACTGTGAGGATTTTGTGGGTCCCCAAAGAACTCATATCCTGAAGAGAGAGACTAATCAAGGTGGGTCCTCTTGGCAGGGACATTGAAAGGGTGGATTACAATTGATAGGAATTTTAATTTGTGAGGACTTAATCTGATATGCTTTTGGAACAAGATAGTGTAGATGTACTTATTGTCCATATTCTGGGAGCATTCTTTGAAGATTCATTTGATTGTATGGTGATAGTATTGTTGAAAGGACACAGAATTTTATTACATGAATCTGCTTCTATCCTTCACCTGCCTAACTGCCCAGGGCTACTGCAAGTGTTTATTCAGCCTGCATTGTGGTGAGGGAAGGGATGACTAATGTCTCAAACCGTGTGGTGTTCCCTAGTCTGCTCTCCTGCTTGCTGAAAGCTCCTTTTTGGGAAGGCAGATGCTGAGTTTTCAGGAAGCACTCACTTAGGATGCAGTGTTTTAGTTTTAAATATATGCACTAGTTGACCTTTGAGCGGACAGAACTTTCATTGCCAGAACCTGGTGGCACTGGTGTGAGTGATGTTAATTAAGGGCCAGGTCCTGACACCAACAAAGCCAGGAAGTTTGGAATATATAATCAAGACAAGCCAGAAGTAGCACAAGCTGCAGAACGGGCCTGTACCCTCCTTCCGTCTCTCATCTATTGAAAGTAGGGGCCCTGGGTCCTGGAGGCCAGCTTATCAAGAGACAAGGATGCATTCCTTTATCTGCCTTGGTCGGAGCACTTGAACACTTTTACAGAGCACTCCCAACCCCCGCCATTCCCACCCCCAAGACAGGATCTCACTCTGTTAAGGCTGGAGTGCAGTGGTGATCTTGGCTCACTGAAACCACAGGCTCAGGCCACCACACTGGCGAATTTTTTTATTTATTTTTATTTTTATTTTTTTTGATATTTTTTGTCGGGATGGGGTTTCGCCATGTTGCCCAGGCTGGTCTTGAACAACTGGGCTCAAGCAGTCCACCTGCCTCGGCCGCCCTCCTAAAGTGCTGAGGCTATAGGTGTGAGCCACTGCATCTGGCCTCCAGTGTTTTTGAGGGTAAATGTATGCTATGCCACATCAGGATGATCTGTCTCTGACTTCTGTTAGAGGTGAAAAACAGGATTGGGCATAGATGACTTCACCAAATCAATTGTGTTTTCAGGTTAAATAATGCCCTTTGTCACACCATTTAGCATACAAAATTAGACTTACCACTATCGTTGCCTTTTAATTATTTAAACCAGTCTTGCCTCAAGAGCAACAGTTCTCCCTAGGGCCCTTTCAGGGCATGTGCAGGGTCTGCCCTTGAGCAACGTATCTGTGGGAGGCTGGATTTCCTTCATCTGCTTCAGCCAGAACAACATACTGCAACAGATTAAACACAGATGCAGATACCGGAATTCAGCGTCTTCTACAAATCCAGATATTAAAATATAAAACATGCCACTTTTCTAACTAAAAATATTTTTTTACAGAATATAATTATTTTTTCCTTAAAATATATTGTTTATATTCATTTTTCATACTTATTTTTAAATGAATTAATATTTTTAGCTTTCTGTTTTAGTTTCTGGTATAGTAAATAATGATAGATATTAGTCCACATAAAGAATGTTTTAGGTCCTTAATAATTTTAGGAATGTAAAGGGCAGGGCTTGAGGCCAAGAGGCTTGAGAACTGCTGCACTAGGGGACCCTCTTGGTAGAAACACCTACTTCTCCTTTCCCTGGGTCCTATGTAGTGAGAAATGGTATAGCACAGGTCTAGGCTGATACAAACTTTCAGAGAAAAATGGCTCCAATGTTTACTGTAAAACAAGTATCAGATACAGTCAGATGACAGTTGTGGTGCTGATGGCCATTGCTAGTCCAGGTAGCCCTTGAATGTGTGTGCCTGCATTGGTCTTGATTCAGTACACATCGTTTGCTCTGTGTTCTGTCTGTGGCCCAGCAGCCCATTCTTGTTAAATATATGGACTTCAGTCTCTCACTTTAATTTTGCTCTTCTTATTAGCAATGGCTTGGGTAAAGCATTTTTTTCCCATTTAAGTTTTTTTGGAGATCTGTTCCTGAAAGAACAGATTTGTTTGTTTTTGTTTTTTTAACTTTCAATCGTTTTGGGGGAACAGGTGGGTTTTGGTTACATGGATAAGTTATTTAGGGGTGATTTCTGGGACTTTGGTGCACCCGGCACCTGTGCAGTGTACACTGGTATGTTGTCTTTGTTTTATCCCTCTACCCCTCCCACTCTTCCATCCTGAGTGCCCAAAGTCCATTATATCATTCTTATGCCTTTGCATCCTCATGGCTTCGCTCCAACTTATATAAGTGAGAACATATGATATTTAGTTTTCCATTCCTGAGTTACTTCATTTAGAATCATGGTCTCCAGCTCCATCCAAGTTGCTACAAAATATGTTATTTTTTTCCTTTTTATGGCTGAGTGTAATATTCCACAATATGTAAATGTCACATTTTCTTTATCCACTCGTTGGTTGATGGGCACTTAGGTTGGGTCCATGCTTTTGCAATTGTGAATTGTGCTGCTATAAGCATGCGTGTGTGCATGTGTCTTTTTCATTTAATGACCTCTTTTCCTTTGGGTAGATACCCAGTAGAGGGATTGCTGGATCGAATGGTAGATCATTAGTTCTTTAAGAAATCTCCATACTGTTTTCCTTAGTGTTTGTACTAGTTTATATTCCCACCAGCAGTGTAAAAGTGTTCCCTTTTCACCACATCCACGCCAACATCTATAATTTTTTTGCTTTTTAATTATGGCCATTCTTGCAGGAGTAAGGTGGTATCACATTGTGGTTTTAATTTGCGTTTCTCTGATAATTAGTGATATTGAGCATTTTTTCATGTGTGTGTTGGCTGTTTGTGTATCTTCTTTTTCAGATTGTCTATTCATGTCCTTTGCCCATTTTTTGATGTGATTTTTTTTTTCTTGCCAATTTGTTTGAGTTCCTTGTAGACTCTGGGTGTTAGTCCTTTGTCGAATTCATGGTTTGTGAAGATTTTCTGCGACTCTGTGGGTTGTCTATTTACCCTGCTATTTCTCTTGCTGTGCAGATGGCTTTTAGTTTAATTAGGTCCCATTTATTTATGTTTTTGTTGCATTTGCTTTTGGGGTCTTAGTCGTGAATTCTTTGCCTAAGCCAGTGTCTAGAAGAGTGTTTCCAATGTTATCTTCTAGAACTTGTATTGGTTTCAGGTTTTAGATTTCAGCCTTTGACCATCCTGAGTTGATTTTTGTGTAAGTTGAGAGATGAGGATCTGGTTTCTGAACGGGAATTTGTGTTGGCCTAGTGGAGCCTGAGATGCAGGTTAATCCTCCTTATGGAAGACGACGATTACTAGGATGGGTACCCGATGACACCACACTTTTTCTCTCAGCTGAGCTCTCAACCTTAAATGGGGCTTTAGTGCCAGGACACCTCTGTATAGTCCTAACCCACTGGAGAGGCCTTCCTGAGGAGAACAGGTTAAGCAGATGTCTCATTCTTCTAGTTCTGCCTGATCCTCATCATAGATTTCCTCCTAGGAAAGCAAGGACTGTTTGATCATTTTACTCCCACAGTATCATCTGCAAATAAGTGCGTATCTAGGAATGATGACATGACCCTATCAAAATGCTCACAGCGGCCTACCTGATTGTTGTAGGAGTGCGTGATAGAAAGGAATGGGGGAGAACAGCCATTGACACTGGTAGGGTAAGAAGGGAAATGGGCTGCTTGCCCTTCTGACCCTAGAGATTTATGCCCTAGATGTGGCTGTATGAATGAGAAGTTTTTCTGCCTCCCTGCTAGTATACAGGTATTCACTCACCATCACCAAGGCAGCTGAGGAAGAGAGCAGCAGCACAGGATCTGGTGTTAGCCTTGGGTCCAAGGCTCGGCTCCAAACCTCACCATATGACCTGGGCACATCACCTAGTTACTCCAAGACCCAGTTTTCTAATTTTTCTAAAAATAGAGCCATGCCTGTCCTGTCTGCTTCACAGAATTGCTAATAAGGTTTAAATTAAATGATTCACAGATGGGAAAGCTGAAAAATATGTGTGAATATCAGTTTTGTAAAAGGTTTATCCTGCAAAAAGGGTTTCTGCTCTTTGCCCCTTGCCCTCTGTACTCATAAGTCTTCTGTTTTTTCCTCCAGGTTACCTGTGCATGACAGATGAGTGGTTCTCTGAGTATGTCTACGAAGTGGTGGTGGACAGGAAGCATGTCCCTGAAGAGGTGCTAGCTGTGTTAGAGCAGGAACCCATTGTCCTGCCAGCGTGGGACCCCATGGGAGCTTTGGCTGAGTGATACTGCCTCCAGCTTTTTCCTCCTTCCATGGAACCTGATGTAGCTGCAAAGGACACATCCAGGGACTGAAGCCAAAGTTATGCAAGGGACTATGTGTTGCCACAGGACACAGTCAGATTTCCAGTCTCCACCAGGAACCTCTTTGGGAAGTGTGGTTTATGCTGAAACAGAATACTCTTAAAAAAAGGAGGGGGAAAGATCAGGTCATACTGTGTACTCTCCTCATCTCTAACAGCTCAGGATCTCTTAGCATTTTAATCAGATGTAATTGTTTGTCTTTAACTGTCAAAAAGTTTGGTTCTGTGTCTGTGTTTTAATAAGACAAGAGAGGATGAGCGATTGAGGTGTATGGAGAGAAAACAGACCTAATGCTCCTTGTTCCTAGAGTAGAGTGGAGGGAGGGTGGCTTAAGAATTGAGCTCTCGGAACTGCATGCTGCTGGACAGTATCACTGTCTTTCTTAGATGGCAGTCACTGAATTCCATTTTTTCAAGGTAATTTCTGGTGCCTCTAATAGCCCAAAAATGGGAGGTTGATCGGGTCTGACATGATTCCTTCCTGTTCTGAACTGTGGGGTGCACATCTCTGCTTGAGTCAGGTTTGAGTAGAGGCTTAGAGGTGAGAACAACCAAAATCTTATCATGGTCTCAGTTACAATCATTAGGGGGAGCTCTAGCCAAATGGTTTAACTTCTGCCTTTGGAACTGGGGATTGGGTGGGCAGGAAAAGGTGATATCCATTCTTTCTGATAACTAGATGGTGCTGAGAAGCTTTTGAATAAAAACTTTGCTAAATGAAAATAAGCTAATTTATGTGATCTGTCTGTCTAAGAAGTGTTTGTTTAACTACAAAAGAAAGCAGCCAGGTGGCTGGCTCATGTTCTTGAAAGTGAAAAACAGGAAAAGGGCTTTTCCCTCCTCATCTTCTCTGCAAGATGTGTGCTCTTTCCCAGACTGCCGGTTCTCACCGGCATCTGCAAAGGGCCTCCAAGTGCCTGTTCAAGGATTGTTCCCTACCATGTAAATGTTCTGCCCAGATCCAGGGTCCCTGCAAGGGTGGGGAGTGAGGCTCTGTTGGGCCCAGCCTTAGAATAGGTCAGTAAGTTATCTTACTGAGATTGGCCCACCCTTTCAAGAACAAGGGTGAAATAGAAGACATTTTCACAAAAAAACTTGAGTTTGCCCCAACAGAAGGGAAGTGATCATATGGAAGGGTTGGAATGTATCAAGGAATGTAGAATAAAGAGCATGATTGTTATGTGGATCAGCTACACAAAAAGCGACTATAGATGAGTCTTACAGGGTGTGAAAAAAGGTGAAACTAAAGTCCATGAAGGTAGCAGATAACTAGGGAGGGGAGGTAATAGGAATGAACATAGTCTTCAGATCCTCGTGTCTTTCAGGAAGAAGATAAATACATTAACTTCAGACTTTGGTATGTAAACATGTGTGCCAAAAATTTCTGTAGTATCTACTAAAAATAAGCAGAGGATACAGTTTCCAGTCAAGAATAAATAGAATGGAAAAATGCAGTCAGCCCATAAGACAAGATAGGGTAGAGAAAGAAAAGGCAGGACAAATAAAGCATCCAAAATAAGATACTAGAGAGAAATCTAAATGTGCCAATAATTATATGTAAATGGACTAAATGTTCCAGAAAAAAAAAAAAAAAAAATGCCAATCCAGCCGTATGTGATGACAAGAGAGAGACATAGGCAACCTAGAATATAAGAAAGGATGGAAAAGATACATCAGGCAGATACTCACCAAAATAAAACTGAGAAGTTATATTCATAACCCACAAAATTAAAGCCACTCCGAATAACGAAACAGACGGTCTAATTCCAGGGTATGCTGTTTGCATAACTGTAATGTGAATGTCCTCCCTAGAACTGTGGAACACCGCAGCCCTGGAAACAGGCCTTAAGACAAAAAGCATTACTACAGATAGAACCACTACATAATGATACGCTTACCCAATTCTTCAGAAAAACATAAAGATTCTAAGTTACGTACCTAATAACATTGCCTCAAAATATGTAAAACAAAAACAGCTATATGGAAAAATAAGAAATCCAACATCATAGTGGAGATTTTAATATACTTCACATAGACCAAGCAACAAAAAATTCAGGTAAGTATGTAAGAGATTTAAGCATTTAGCGAGTTTGGTAAAATGGACATGTGTAGAAGACCACATCTTCATCCTGAAAGCACAGATGTGTGGAAACCAATGACCGAGCATAAACCTGTTAAAAAAAAAAAAAATGCATCTAACAACTGCACTTTCATGTTGATCACATATGGAACTTTTTCAAAAATTGACCACACACTGAACAGTAGAGTCAACCTCAACAAATTTAAAAAGGTGGTTGCCACGTAGACCACACTCCAACCACAGTGCAATTAAGTTAGAAACCAAAATTAAAAGATTACAAGATGACCTCTGTATGTTTAGAAATTAACTCATGGGTCCAAGAGGAAATCATGAAGGAAATTTAACCTGAACAATAATAAAAATATGTAAAAATGAGGGATGCAGCTACAACAGTAATTTAAAAATTTTACAGCATTAAATTAATATTACATTAATGTATTAAGATTACAGAATTTTATAGTTCTGAATAGAATAATGTAAATTCTAAATCTAAATATAAAAATTATGCTAGGATGTAATAAAGGCTGAAAATTGAGCTAAACATCTGTTTCAAGAAATTAGAACAGCAAAATAAACCTAAAGAAAGTAGATATGCACAGAAATTAAGCATGGCATCAACAAAGCCAGAAGAAGTTGGTTCTTTTAAAGAAAAGTTGACAAATATTTTTTAAGTACACATGGAATTAAAAGGATATTATAGATGCTGAAAATATTAGAAAAATAGAAGATACCCTCAAAGCCACAGTAAAGGGAGTTGTTTAGAAGACAAATCCACAAGCTCAGGAAGACCAGGAGAGAAGTCAATGAAATATTTAAACCCAGAAAGCAGATGCAGACCTTGGAAGATTTAGCAGAGCTGAAAAACTTGAATTTCACTGAGCCCTGGTGGAGAAAGCCAGTGATAAGCAAATCGGTTTACAGTGCATCGTCCCCCGAAAAGTGCAGATACGGTAGCAACAGAGAGCATGACTTCTGGAATTGGGTGTGAAGGGAGGGTTACCAAAGAGTTGAATGTCTGTTGGGTCCCCTTCCTATACCCACCAGCTTGGTGACTGCCCTTCCTCCATTCATCAGCCCATTAGAGAAAAAGTGTAGTCTAGGCGTCAGGTGAATCCCCAAGGGGATTAAATGAGCATTTACATTCTGAATCTTCTTGCCATCCTTGGCTCCTAGAACTCTAGTAGCCAGGAAGTTGGAAGTCTTCTCAGGAGCAACTTGATTAGCTCAATAGGCAAGATGTAAAAAATGACTTTATGGCCTAAAGAATGATTTTTTGAGGGTGGTATAACCCTGATAAGGACAGTGGAAAAAATACATGTAAACCTCACCCATAAACATAGATGCAAAGTCCTAAACCAAATGCAGCAATATGTAAAAAAGATAATCTTCATTACCAAATACCTAATAAAATCCATTTTTCAAATGAAATTAGGATCCAGAGGGGAGAATTGAAGCATGGTGGGTTTATCTTCTCTGCTAAACGATCAGGGAAATGGGCTGAAGTTGTAGCTAGAGGTCTCAGTTGGAAGAAACTGCTAATATTTGGGTGACAAATGAGGAAATGGGAAGGCATGGAGTTGTCTTTTGCTTTACCTCCGAATCTTACAGTGTCACCAGAGGAGAGCTTCATGACTGTGGCCTCTGAGAAGTCCCGGCCTGGGTAATGGTGACCCTACATGTCCAAGAAGCCAAGACATGATAATGAGACATGCCTTCGGGATGTGGTGTGGCCCCATCTGCTTGCCTTGGCTTGTCCTTAAAGAGTAACTTAATTCTAATTTGCTGTTGGCGGCACCAGGGCACTCGTACTTGAAGTCCCGTTCCTCCAGTGTGCGGGTGGGCACCGCTATCCACTGTGGCTCTGGTTAATCATTTGTTAAGTTAGATTCCACTTTTTAAAGTAATTCCAGATGAGCATGGTCATATTTAGGACAACTTCTCCAAAACGAGTAAGTCTTTTAAGTTCTACTTGCACACATTGAATGACAGGTACACACAGCCTCTCACGGTGGCCCCTGCCCACCTGTCCACACTCGACTTACTCCCCTTCTTGTACACTCTGCTTCAGCCAACCACTGACCACCTCCCACCCTGTCCCGCACTTTGTCCCTCAGACACACCATGCTCATCTCCAACTCCTTGCTGTTCCTCCTTGCTGTTCCTTCTACCTAAAGCTCTTCCCTCAGGTCTTTGCTTGGCTAGCTTCTCATTCGGGTCATGCCTTCAGTGTCAAGGCCATCTCTGACCACCTTATCTAGGGAGCCAACTTCCTCCTCCCCCTGCCTGTGCCGCCTCCATGCTGTTACAGGGTCTATTTTATTCACAGCACTTACCACTTTCTGGAGGTACCGATGTATTTATATGTGTATTGTCTGTTTTCCCCAAAGTCAGTTACTCCCTGTCAGCTCCCAGGGGTGGGAACCTTGTCCTGCTAGTGACTGTATTCTCAGTGCCTGGCTCATAAGAAATATAGGGTAGGCTGACACTGAGCACACCCTCCATTCTGACAGCTATAATTAATGAACAGTTTTTACATAGACCTGAAGTCAGCTTCACTATAACTTGCTCAGTAGGGACAACTAGAACGAGAACAAAGCCCCCGGACATCTTTGTATTCCAACATTTCACATTAAGGTCTCGATTTCATTTCATGCAGGTGCGTGGCAGCAGGGAGAATAGGTAGGGAGAGAACAACAGAGGCTTACCTGGCTTCCTCACTGCTTGAACCTTGTTTCAAATCAGTCCAACACAACGGGAAGACCAGGGCCTTTGGATTCAGATATGCTGGCCTTGCCACTTGACAACCATGTAAGTGCTTACACCTGGCAAGCCTGTATAAATGTGGAGAAGCTACTTAACCTCTGAGCCTCCATTTCCGTACTTCCTTTGTTGAAAAATAATATTAAAATGTATTCACTTTGTGAGGCTGAGATGGGTGGGTCACAAGGTCAAGAGATTGAGATCATCTGGCCAACATGGTGAAACCCCGTCTCTACTAAAAATACAAAAATTAGCTGGGCGTGGTGTTGCACACCTGTAGTCCCAGCTACTCGGGAGGCTGAGGCAGGAGAATGGCTTGAACCCAGGAGGCAGAGGTTTCAGTGAGCTGAGATCACGCCACTGCACTCCAGCCTGAATGACAGAGCGAGACTCCATCTCAAAAAAAAAAATTATTAAACATGAGAACACAGCCTGAAAAGGAGGAAAACCATAATTTAGTTTTTGATAACATATATAGTTATCCAAAAATAATAATACCAGTTTATATTGCATATTTCCCATATGGTAGAAAAAGGACAGAAGATAATTCATATAATGTACCCAGCAGAGGCTCAATAAATGGCAGCTTTTATTAAAAACAGTTCTCATGGAGCTGCTTCAGTGTGTCCAGTGTTGTGGGAGCCCCTCTAGGAGTTGAAACAATTCGCTTCTCTCCAACCAAATTAGTCATTTACTTGGGAAAATAACATGTTTATGCATGAACCAGTTGAAAAAGCTGACTTTATATGAGAGAGGTCTTCCAGTAAACTCCGTAATAATTGTGAAAGGGCTTGACGTTGGAGAAGGAAACGTGCTGACTGGTTTTAAAGTAACTTCAACCCACAGTGAACACAGACCTCAAGGGTGAGGGTGATCAGCTCACCAAGAAGAAAGTAAGGGAAGCCCTTCCTAGATGGAGAGACATAAGTTACCCTGAAGTTTGCTGAGAGGAAGAAGAGCCAAAGAGAGGGTGAGTGTCTTACAAACTTGAGCAGGAGAAAGAAAAATGGAAATGGGATACAGGAGAGAGGATTGGCTTCAGGAGCTGGGAGCAGAGGGCTTGAGTTCTAAGAGTGGGTCTAACTCTTTGATCAAGTCTTGAGCAAAGCCTTGGACTTCACCTCTTGGCTCCCAGCATCTTTGCTAATAAATAGGAAAAAAACTGTACTCCTTAAGTGAACAGCACTGGTGATGTGTAATGTGGCAACATTAGTGGGGTAGTGCGTCTGCTGTAACATGGAGCTGAGCTCCTTTGAACTCCCTAGGGCTCCTTCCTCCTTTGTGAGACGCCTCAGGCCCCTTAGAACATCTTTTTTCTTCTTCTTCTTCTCCTCTTTTCTTTCTTTTCCCTCCCTTCCACCCTTACCCCTTTCTTTCTTTGCCTTTTATAATGAAAAAAAATGCTTTTCTGAAAAAGTTTCATAAAAATACCACCTGTACGTGGCAAATATGTAAATAGTAGAGCAGGGTAGACGTTGACAAAGGGGGTTTCCTTCCACCCTAATATCCTCTCCTTCCAAGGCACCTACTGTTCCCAGTCTCTTCTGTACACTTACAGATTTCAATACACATATCAGCCCCCATGCCTCGCCCTCAACAAATTGGAGTAACACTTGTTCTGTGCATTTTTTCCCCTCCATTAATAATAAATCTTGAGAACTTCCCCAGATCAGCCCATAGAAAACTGCCTTACTCTTTTTACCTGCTGCATGGTACTCCATTGGTGGATATGCCCCTGGGGCCCTGGTTTTATGGCACGAAGTCTGGTAAGACTCAGAGGCATTTTCCAAGCCCTTCATTGCCAGTGTGTACATTGATGGAGGCTGCTGTGCGCCCACGCAGTGATAGGTGTTGAGGCATGGAGACAGGCAGCAAGCACCCTGTCCCTTGGGAACCCAGAGTCCAGGAAATTCGGAGAGGGACCAATGTGTTCCAACAGCTCTGTGTGTGTACAGGGCGGTGGGGCCCTCCCTGGTTCTCTGTGCTTCTGGTGTCAACATCTCCACCAAGGTGGAAGGGAAAAACAGCTGCCCTCCAGAGTGTGGCCCTGGCTGATGAAGTCAGGGAAGGGAATCCCCTAGGGAGGAAGTAGAAATCATAAACCCTTAAGGAAGGAGACCACCACTTCGAAGTAAGAGTAAGACCACCACTTCTTCCTTTCCTTCGAAGAAAAGGAAAAAAGCAAAAAATCAAAGTCAAAAAAAAAACAACAACCAGAAGTAAGATAAATAGCCAGATGACCTTGGCACCACCCGGCCCTGGTGGTTAAAAAATAATAACAATAATAATAATAATATTATCAACCCCTGACCTAAACTACTTGTGTTATCTGTAAATTCCAGACATTGTATGAGGAAGCATTGCAAAACTTTCTGTTCTGTTAGCTGATGTATGTAGCCCCCAGCCACGTTCTCCACGCTTGCTCGATCTATCACGACCCTTTCACATGTGCCCCTTAGAGTTGTAAGCCCTTACAAGGGCCAGGAATTTCTTTTTCAGGGAGTTCAGTTCTTGAGACATGAGTCCGCTGATGCTCCCAGCTGAATAAAGCCACTTCCTTCTTCAGCCCGGTGTCTGAGGGGTTTTGTCTCCGGTTTGTCTTGCTACACCCTGGCTCACAGAGATTGCAGCTAGATCGTGGGGTAGTCACAGTATCTGTAAAGTCTGGGGGTCACCTACACCTTGATTTCTCCTCGTGTGAGTGTCCTTCAAGCTGGGCCTTTCCACATCAGCCACTCCCACCTTTCCCCCTCTTTTAGAAAAAGTTCTCCATGAAGTCTGAATCTACAATGAGTTAAGCAAGGGTAGCAATGGAAACTTACATCGACGCTAATCTGAAAAATACTTCCTGATTTTAAACAGTTATGACTCTGCCTCTCAATGGGGTTGTGGAAGCAGCAGGGGCACCCCTGGTGAAGACTGAGGGAGTCAATTATGGGCCTTAGAAAGCGCTTTAAAAGTCTTAGTTATTGTTGTTGGCGTTAGCATTGGCCCAGCAAATGCTTCTGGGAGGGTTTGGGGTGCTATCATAGAGTGGGTGGTGTGACGAGGCTGCTGCCATAACACGTGATAAGAGAGAACAGGAGTTCAAGTGGAGAGGACAGTGCAGCTGGGGAGAGGGAGGTGGGAGACTGGGTGATGGGGTGCTAGGAGGAGGGTTTAGCAAAGGCAGAAGGCTCTGAAGGAATACGTGGGGAAGGAGCTAGGAAAAGTGACCAATGACAAAATGAACCTACTTCCAAACGTTTCTGGCCTTCCTTAGGGCTGAACCTGATCTGTTCCTCTCCCACACCCCCCGCATTCCCAAAGGGACCTTGCTTGGAGTTCCCTTTAGCTTGCTTCATCTGGATGGGGTGGGCCTGCTAGGGGCTCCCATGGAGACCTCTGTAGAGAGGAGCCCAAGGTTCCCAGTGGCAGCAAGTCCTGCCTTGGAGGTGCCACTGAACATGAATGTAGAGTCACCAAAACCACACCAGGTCCCAGGAAAAACTGGGTGTGTCGCGGAGGCGCTGGTGGGAATGGAGCAAGACGACACTCTAAGGACAGAATACTGTCAGCATTTTCCTGGGCCTGAGAAAAAGCCCACAAGGAGGGGTGGGCCTCCTTCTTCCTTTATTGTATAAACAGGGCAGAGGCAGGACAGACAGATGGCACCAAAGGCTTCCGGAGGGAGATCCCGGGATTCACATGGTTGGGTCCTGGCTGGCTCCACCGAGGACTCACTGCTGGCCTTTGAGACTCCCAGTAAGTGGGTTTTCTTGGCGGTGTTTGGGGCAGGTGTAAATATTTATGTGCTCCTTACCTCTCAAAGCGAAAGCCTACGTTTATTCTGAGCCCCAGAGCAGCTTCTAAGCCCCACTATTTCTGGGCTCAAGCAGGTGAACAAAGAAAAATATTGCCGTGCGGTGATCGCCTGGCAGCCTCTTCCCAGCTGCCCAGGACCTGTCGCCCTTGACATCTCCATGGCTGTCCCTATACATCACCAGCACCAAGCTTCGCAGGTGCCTGCTGGGTTTCTGGCTTGCATCCCTTCCCTGCGGCCACCCGCTGACACCTGCATTCACATTCTAAGGAACCCCAATCACCACGACGCTCCCCGCTGTTACCTGCAGCGCACGCAGGTCATAGATATTAGATTCTTCCCCGAAACACTGCTTCCCTCCTGCCGCGCTCAGGGCTCCCTCTTGCCTTCCACGCCCAGGATAGGGTCTCCCAGCCTCCCCAGGTCTCTGGAGCAACAGAGGTGGTGACTTCCTCATGCGGTCAGGCTCAGGCTGGGAAGGAGCGGCCAGAGGCGGGGGAGGCACGGGTGTCGGGCTGCCCCTTCCCGGGCGGTGGAGGCTGAAACCTGTCCACCTGAATTGGAGGCGGGGAGGGGCAGTCGACTGACCGCCTGGCAGGGGAGCACGGTGCGGGTTCAGAGGGAGGGAATGGGAGGCCCGAGAAGGACAAGGCGCCTGTGGTGATGAGTATCAGAAGGCAGAATGGAGCTGCTCCAGTGGGGAGAAGGGCTGGCTCTGTGGAGGTGAGGACCTGCAGGTGGGCCTGTCCTTTCTGTGGGATGGTGCCCAGGGCAGGAGAAAGAGAAACACCTGTTTAAAGAGACGGGGAGGGTCTGGACCAATTGTGTGCGGACTCTGCGAGGGAGGCAGGGGGAATCAGGGTGGGGCCGTCTGTGTAATTCTAATGTCGTTTGCTAATGGTGGGTGCCTGCAGCCAGGGAGCAAGAGAGGAGGAGATGGGATCACTCGGCCGGACAGAGGATGGGTCGAAGGCCCCCTTGGAGGAAGGGCCCAGCGCACAGGGCCTGCAAGGAGTTGGTCCCTTCCCCACCCACAGCTGGGCAGTGCCCACTGAGATCATCCTCCCTACTTCACAGACAGAGACACAAAGGCCAGACAGCTTGAGGTTAAGGAGCTCGGCCAAGCCCACACGACTGTACAGGGTGGGGGCCGGGATTTGACCCAGGTCCACAGGGTGCCCACTCTCTAGGCAGCACCCGCACAGAACAGGGCAGTGCCGTAGGGAGGGGCTGCGCGCTGGGCAGGAATGGATGTTCGGCTAGAAAGAATCTAGAAGGAAGGCCAGGAGTGATGAGGTCAAGTTCACGAGACTGCACAGTTAAGAAGTATTAAGTCACACTGGACAGACCTGGTCTTGGTGGCCAAGCGCTAAAGTCACCCCTGCCGCCGTCCTCCGCTGGCGCCTCTTCCCAGCGCCCCTGCCCCCCTCCTTTGGCCCTCCTGGAAACAGCGCCTCGCGTTTTTTGTTGCCCTTGCCTATACGGCACAAACATGCTCATTTAAGAACGAGAACTAGGGGCCGGGCGCGGTGGCTCAAGCCTGTAATCCTAGCACTTTGGGAGGCCGAGACGGGCGGATCATGAGGTCAGGAGATCGAGACTATCCTGACTAACACGGTGAAATCCTGTCTCTACTAAAAAAAAATACAAAAAACTAGGTGGCGGGCGCCTGTAGTCCCAGCTACTTGGGAGGCTGAGGCGGGAGAATGGTGTAAACCCGGGAGGCGAAACTTGCAGTGAGCTGAGATTCGGCCACTGCACCCCAGCCTGGGCGACAGAGCGAGACTCCGTCTCAAAAAAAAAAAAAAAAAAAAAAAAAAAAAAAAAAAAAAAAAGAACGAGAAGTGGAACGTGGGAGGCAGCAGACAACTGTGTTCATCTGAAAGGAGGAGCCCCCACCCCCATGCAGGCGCTGCCCCTGGGGATGAAATTCCCAAGCTTGTTGGGGAATCCCCCGCCTGGTGTTGCCGCTCTGAATGCCAGCACCTAACCCCCTAATGTCCCTGCTGCAGCCCTCCCAGCATCTCCTTGTTCCCCTCCTAGGATCTCCCCTACACCCCCCATTATCCTCCCTGCACCCCTTGCGGCATCCCCCCTGCACCCCCTAGCATTCCCCCTGCAGCTTCCCAGCATCTCCCCTGCACCCCGCAGCATCCCCCCTGCAGCCCTTTCAGCATTCCCCTGCACCCCTCCCAGGATCTCCCTTGCACCCCCATTATCTCCCCTGCACCCCTCGCAGTATCCCCCGCACCTCCATTATCCCCCCTGCACCCCTTGCGGCATGCCCCCTGCACCCCCCAGTATTCCCCCTGCAGCCCCCCCAGCATCTTCCCCGCACCCCCTCAGCATCCCCCCTGCAGCCCTTCCAGGATCTCCCCTGCAACCCCATTATCCCCCCTGCGCCCCTCGCGGCATCCCCCTACACCCCCCAACATACCCTCTGCACCCCCCGGAATTCCCCCTGCACCCCTCCAGCATTCCCCTTGCACCCTCCCAGTATCCCCCTGCATCCCGGGCTCCAAGCCTCCCGCCCACCTTGCGGTCCCCGCCCTGGCGTCTAGGTGGCACCAGAATCCCGCGCGGACTCCTCCCGCTGGGTGCCGCCCTCGCTTGCCCGTGGTTGTCCAGCTCAGTCCCTCTAGACGCTCAGCCCAACCGGCCGCACAGTTTTCAGGGGTCAGTTCCTCCAAGTACAACGGGCTGTGGCATCTCTGGAGCTGCAAACTTGTTACTGCTATTTCCTTTCGGTCTTCTACTTCCTATCGTTCCTGGCCTCTTCTTGGGGAGAGGTAGAGCCTTCTCCTCTCTGCCTCAGGGACAATCGAAAGCAAGTACTGCATGTGCCCTTTTTAAAATTTTAAATAATTTTAGCAAAAAGGGTATTAACATTAAATCCATTTTTAAACTTTTTGAAAAAAATTATCAAAATAACATGCACATGGTTCAAAACAACAGGCTCCTGCTGGGCGCTTTCAGATAATTCAAATTATCACCCAGGTTTGAGTGCAGTGGCTCCATCACGGCTTACTGCAGCCTCTACCTCCTGGGCTCAGCTGATCCTCCACCTCAGCCCCCTGAGTAGCTGGGACCACAGGTGCGGGCAACCACGCCCGGTTAATTAAAAAAAAAAAATTTTTTTTCTAGAGATAGGGTCTTGCTGTGTTGCCCAGGCTAGTCTCGAATTCCTGGGCTCAAGCGATCCTCCCGCCTCAGCCTCCCAAAGCACTGTGCTCCGTTTTGACGCAGCTTTGAACAGTAGCTGGTTAACAAAATGAGAACCAGTTCTTCATTCCTTCATTGTGGAAGTCTTTATTGTGGGACTCTGGGGACAGAGAGGAATTAGACAAGGGCCTCTAAGCTGAGCTCACATCCCAGCAGTCAGATAAACGCATGGGTACCAAGTACTGTTAACGTCCCAGGAAGAAAAAGCAGGTTTCGGGATGGGGGCGATGGGGAGGTGTCGGAGGTCAAGAGGAAGCGGCACCAGCAGACCCCTATGTGCCGTCCTGGGGGAGGGGGGCGGCAGGGGAGGCGCATACCCCGTGCCCCGTTGTGCAGCCTCCCCCCTCCCGCAAAGTTAAAGAGCAGGAAAGTCAGGATTCCTCGCTCGGCCCTGCCCTACCCTGCCTGCTGCTCCGCGCTCCGCTCCTCCCTGCGAGCGTGTGTGTGTCGGGGGTCCCTCCCCTCCTGGCGCTGGGGTCGGGCGCGCACCCCGCCCAGTAGCGCGGCCCCTCCCGGGCGAGCGCAACCCCATCCAGCGGGAGCGCCGAGCCGCGGCCGCGGGGAAGCATTAAGTTTATTCGCCTCAAAGTGACGCAAAAATTCTTCAAGAGCTCTTTGGCGGCGGCTATCTAGAGATCAGACCATGTGAGGGGCCGCGGGTACAAATACGGCCGCGCGGGCGCCCCTCTGCACAGCCAGCGCTGCCCGGTGCCTCGAGGGCGCGAGGCCCGCCCGACTCCCCAGCCCGGGACCAGCCTCCCGGCACAGCCCTGCAGGTGGGTCCGCTTTTCCTCTCCGCCTCGAACCCACGTTTCTTTCCAGAACTTCTTCCCCGCCTCAGGGAGGGGGAGAGAACCGCTGCGCCTCACCGCCCGGCGAGGAGGCGAGGACGTGCATGCGCCCCAGCGGTGGGCGCCGGATCCTGGCCCTGCGCCCTCCAAGCTCAGCAAGAGCCAGAGCTGAAGCGGACCGGCCAGGGTGGGGGACGAGGAACGTGGAGTGCTCAAAGGAGCCTGGGGGGCGGGCGTAGGGGGTTGCTTTGTTGTTGCAGTGGCTTTGCAACCTCTTGAGGACCCCTGGAAGACCCCTTAAAGAGGGTCTTGAGCAAAGTGCTGTCCTGCGCTTTGGGAAAAGTTGCTTTCGTTTCAACCCATGGTTTAGGTTTGATCTTTCCTTTGCTGTCATCGCGTGCAGGTGGCTTTATGCAAAGGGAGAGTTCTGGTTGACACAAATGCCCGGATAGCTAGAGAAGTCTCTGAGTGGCGCTTAAGTGGGCCCAGTCTCCGCGCGCTCGGGTGGTTTCACTGTCAGAGCTGAGGTGCGCTCAGACGTTTCACAGGCCATTCAGAATTTATGTGAAACTCCAACTGCAATGACTGTGCTGCGTGGTTGAAGGGTATAACCATCATTTGCTTGAAAATTGTGTACATTCAAATTTGTTCTTGAAAAAAAAAAGCTCTCTGGAGCTCGAGAGTGGATTTGGGTCTTGGGCTAAGGAGCAGATTTTCTTCTGAACTGGGGCTTTTGCATATTGAATTGTTCCTTTTCCATTTGGGACTCTGAAGAATTTGAGAGGGGTAGAATTTCTGAATCAGACATTGCAAAGGCTTTGTGTATGTATTTTTACGATCAGTTTTGTCCAGAAAAGTGAACCAGGTCAATGGATTATTTATGAGCCTGCTAGCTAACTCTCATCATAGGAAGACGAGATCAAATATTTAATGTGTTTTGCCTTCAGTTACATAGGAAAAATGTCTGAGAAAGTGACATTGGGACTTGTGTTTAATGAAACAGAGAACTGTGGGCAGCGTCAGTGTTGGGTTTTTAGGAGCGCAGGGAGCACACAGCTTTGACTCTTTGTCCCATTACTTGCTTCTGTGAAGCCACTGAGGCCCCAGGGTTTGGGTTTTCCTACCACGCACTCGGGTTGCAGTGACCGTTCCAGCATGGATGAGTGAGAGGCAGGTTCTTAGGAGGTTTATGTAAATTGAGCAAGACACTTGGGGCATGGGCTTTTCTTTCTTTCTTTTTCCCACTAAAGAACAGATTGGAACTGGTTCACAGTTAATCAAAAGTTCCCTCAACACTCTGGTGATCCATCTAAGACCTCTCAGAGATGTAACCACCAACACAGATATTCAAACACATTTTTTCCAATCTGGTTGTTTAAGAAATATATATATACTAGGAGTGGGATAGAGGGATTAATGTTGATGTTTTAATGGAATCCGAAAGACCTCAGAAATTCCTCTTGGGGGATGTTTAGAGTCATCTGAGCATTTTGATGAAACTTGGAGAGGCATGTTGAAGAGTTTTGCAAATGGGTGAGGTGCCTGAGGAATGGGGATGCTTGGCTGGAGGGGGGGGGGTTAGGAGCATGGATCAGTCTCTTTCTTACAGCAGGTACTTGCTTCCCAAACACCCTGGATGTCCCCTGCCAAACAGAAACACAGGTAACTCCAGACATTAAGCCAATACGTGGCGGCTCCTTCTGCTTCCTACTTGTGGAATGAATGGTATAATTGGAGAGAACATAGAAGGCAGGGTTTCCTGAAGAAGCTTAATTTTAATTTGGCTTCATGAATCAACAGGATATGGTCATGACTTGACTTTTTCTAAAGATGTCTGGACAGTCAGAGCAAACATTATACAGTCATTTTTGGCTGTTGTTGAGAAGGTAACTCAGACCTTAGTTATTCCCAGTGACACATCAGCTCCTCGTGGTCCTCAGCTCTAAATGAGGGGCTATGAGGAGGCCTGCCTAACACGATGTCCGAGTCCCCTCCAACTCACTCTGCAACCGTGACCCTAACCTCTCCACTTGAAGAAAACACGAGTTGAAATGATGGTGCAAAAATGCTGCAGGTCTGGTACTCTCCACCCAGAGATCACCTTCAAATCAGGGTCTCCTGGGGATCCCCTCGGGTTTCACTCTAAGGCAGAGGCTGTGCACACTCTGACACACGTAAGTGAGTTAAGCCCCGCACCTTAGCCACATCCAACCAACAGGGGCCCAGTAACCCCCCAGCTGCCCCAATGCCCTTTGCAAGATGCCCAGGGTGTGGTGAGGTAGAAACGGCCCCCAGGCAGCACAAATTTGGGCTGCGTCAATTTTCCTGTCCAGTCCCTGGGCTACTGACAGCCGCCTGCACTCCCCTGAGGTTTGCAATGTTCATGGAATATACGTGGGTGTGGAGCGAAACCTCTCATAAAAGTGCCTGTTTCTCCACACTTGGGACAAGTGAGGCACACTCCCTTGCTCTTACAGAGAATCTGTTTCTGGGCTTAACCAGGCAAAATGACATTCCAAGGAAAGAAAACTCCCACCTTTCTAGGAGGAATCCAGGGGAAAACATGAAACTAGCCTTTCACAGAAACCTGGCATCAATGATCTTCCCTGAGCAGAAAGGCAAATTGCTCTTCTAGGGTGTGCACGGGCTCCACCATCGGCCTGCACAGCCCCGTACTTCCAGGTGGAGCTCACCGTGCTGACTTTGGTTCACATTCAGAAATGTTGGTCTCTGCAGCAGCTGGTCCCTTCAGCCTGACTTTTGTTCGCTCTGGGTGACTGGGAAGATAAAGGCTCATTTACTGAATGTCAACAATGCGCTTTTAAATGGGAGCAAGTGTTTTCCCAGCCCTGTGTCTAATGAGGTGACAAAATGAGTAGTGATAAAGTGGGTGTGAGGCAATCTGACTGTCTTATTATTATTTCCATCTTTCCTTTGGCCCCCCTGGAACCTGGCAGCAGCTCCCCAGCTTCCATCCCAACTGTGAACCAAGGGGATTTGTTAATGGGATTGAAGCCACAGGCTCTTTAGCACCCACGACTGGATGGACCTCCATTAATCCCAGAAGCCCCTGGGCTGCAAAAGGAGAGACGCACCCCAGTGATGTAGAGACACAGAGGCAATGTCCCAGGGCCTTCAGGTACTGAGGAGTGACAGACGGGTCTGTCTCCTGGGAGGGTCTCCTGGGATGGTGAAGTCAAGTTTTTCAGGTACATTATTTGAGGTAGGGAGGGCAGAGGTGACAGGAGGGGTTGTGATGAGACCAGGTGGTGGTCTGGGCAAGCACTTCTCAGCCACGTTGGGGACACAGTGAGCCCGCTGTGCGCTTCGGGAGAGCCCAGAGCCCCAGGCTGGGTAGGCAGCCGGTGGGAGGGGGCAAGTACGTAGGCCTTTGCCATCCTGGGTTTTGGTGTGATCTTTCTGTGTGGATACCAGGAAAAAAGTGCATTTCATTTCCTTTGTTACTGAACTGTCGAATAAAATAAGCCGATTTGTTTTCTCTAAGGGGCCGAGAATTAGAGACTGTGAGACCCGGAAGGACCAGGGAGGGGTTCTGCTGCCCGTAGCTCTGTGTGTGGCTGGCTTGAGCTCGCCCACAGCTCCTGAGGACAGAGCCAGGCCTGGAACTTGAGACTCTTGTACTTTCACTCTCTTCTCTTCCCTCCGTAATGGTGGGCATGTCGTCTTTAAAAGGCGAATCAAATTAGCTGGCCCTTTCCCGTGTTTCAGGGGAGGGGAGCTGGGCCGAAGGAACAGAGAGGGAGGAGCCTGGAGGGGAGAGGGGAGATAAGCTATTCTGGCCAGCAGGGAGCTTTGGCTGACTGGAAGTTTCCCAGCACTGGCTGAGGGCTAGAATTATTTTTTCTTTTGAAAATGTTCAACTGAAAAATCAGAGATATGGTCCATTTTCCCCAGTTAACATTTTGCCAATTTGTGTACAAAGTCACTCTAATTATGCATAGATCTAATTTTTGCATATGCAGTATATGTATAATTTGATATGTGTAATATGTAAGATCATTAATATTATACCTTTTATATATTTGTATATATACATACAGCTATATATCATGTATATATAGATATATAGTATATATAATCTGTATATATACAGATTATATATACACTCTCTGTATATATAGGTTCAACTAATATATATAGTTGAACCTTTGAGAGTTTGCAGACTTCCAGATACTTCTTCCTTAAATACTTCAGCATACATTTCCAACAAACAAGGACCTTCTGGTACATAACCACAGCGCCGTGTTCATGCTGGGGAAACTGGAGATGGATACAATACTATTATCACACATACAGCTCCTATTCCCATTTCCCCCGCTGTCTCAGTGATGTCCTTTTTAGCTTACAGTGTTACTTGGTGAGACTGTAAACTAGGGGTCAGAAAGTTTTTCTTGCTCTCATCTCAGTGCATATCTGAGAACTAGATTGGTGCAATGGTGTGTGAGGATGAACTGATTTTTCGTGAGTGTCCCCAACTGTGTGACTCACACTAAAGCACATCTCAGAAATGTTTGACCTAAGAGTAGAGGCACTGTTGAGCAGCAACACCCAAACTCCAAACACCTTGTGGCTGAAGAGGTGGCTGCACGTGGCCTCCACGCCCCCTCTCCACCTGGATGCACCCCTCTCCTCCAGCAGCCTCACCTCACCTGACCTCACCTCTCCTTCTCCCCTCCATGCCCCGCCCAGAGAAATGGGCCAGTTTCTCCTCTCTTTTCTCTTCTCCACTCCCATTTTATTTTGTAATTCCACTTCAAACCTGTTTTTCCCCGCTTCCCTCTTCCACCTTGCTAAGCAGCCACAGGTAAATCCACCCTTATTTCATAGCACCCTCTCCCTGGGGCTTTTTCCCTCTTCTCCCTGTCTTGGGTCCCTTTGTGGGCCCAATCATGTCTGTTTTACACAAAGGTAATCTTAGTAATATACCCGTACAAAGGAAAAGAGAAGCTGTGTGTGGACATGTTCCCATGTGTTTTATCTTGATTTTTACTTATTGCATAAATTGTATTTATCACAACAGTAAAGGAGTGTTTAGAAGGTGTAAGTGACACTCATAATCCTGCTTAATCTAACACATCACCTGTTTTGAGTTTCTCAAGTCTCTTTCCCAGCCTCGTCCACATTTAAATATACTATGGTAACAGAGTAAAAGCAGTTTTGTTTTCTGCAAAAAGTTGTAAGTTGTGAAATTATGTGTCACAAGTAATTCATGTCATCAACTTCTTCTTCTTTCTTTTTTTTTTTTTTTTTTTTTGAGACGGAGTTTTGCTCTTGTTGCCCAGGCTGGAGTGCAATGGCCCGATCTCGGCTCACCACAGCCTCTGCCTCCTGGGTTTAAGCGATTCTCCTGCCTCAGCCTCCCAAGTAGCTGGGATTACAGGCATGCGCCACCATGCCTGGAGAATTTTTGTATTTTTAGTAGATACAGGGTTTCTCCATGTTGATCAGGCTGCTCTCAAACTCCTGATCTCAGGTAATCCACCCGCCTCGGCCTCCCAAAGTGATGGGATTACAGGCATGAGCCACTGCACCTGGCCCATGTCATCAACTTCTAAAGAACTTGGGCTGGGCGCAGTGGCTCATGCCTGTAATCCCAGCACTTTGGGAGGCTGAGGCAGGAGGATTACTGGAGTCCAGGAGTTCGAGACCAGCCTGGGCAACATAGGGAGACCTCATCTCTATTGTGTATTTTTAAATTGAACAACAAACAAAACTAAAGACCTCAAAAGTGCCTAAAAGACACCTCCATGGAATCTGTACAAGGATCTCCCTGCTCCTTGTTCTTCTTTCCTTAAATTTAGTTTTCCTTAAGAACCAAAAAGAAGGTTAAAATAAAGAAAGAACGAACTTCGGATCAGTCTCATTGTCAACCCCCTCCCCACCCCTACGCCGTCTTGTAGCACTTAACAATGCTGTGTTCATCACAGCTTTCATTTCAGATGCTTTAGTTTACCACGTTTATTTCTGTGGGTGGGAAATATATTCTAAGTTTCAAACCACCAGCTCACAGATGAACATTCGGAGCCCAGGCCGCTGATGGGTGTGCCTGCCAGTACTTGTTTCAAAGTCTGAAAGCCCATCCTGGGCTCTTTAATCCTAGGCATGTCAGTCTCTTCCTGTCCATAGTCCATGAAAATGATTTTAAGGCAGCCCTCCTCCTCTGCTACCAAGATGCCTGCCAGTCTTCCTGGCGGGAGGGGCAGGGAGGGGTAGGGTCCCTTAGAATAGAACCCTGATCCCATTTGACTTAACTCCAGGGAGGAGAGAACGAGCAGCACCTCACATGGAGCCCAGATCTGTTGACACCCTTGCCCAGCCAGGAAACCGAACACAAGCCCTCCGTGCTGAGATCTGTACAGGGCCTGCTCCAGTCTGCAAGTATTTGGACTGAGGGACGTGCAGCCATAGCCCCTGCTTCCAGAGGAACACAAAGCAAATGTACTTAAAAGCATAACTAATGATACCTGGTAATCAATGGCGAGTGACAAATGAGAATCGAGTAGAAAGAGTGTATCTTGGGCTGGAGTGGTGAGAGGAGGTGGATAGAAGTTTATGCCAGGCCTTGGAGGGTGCAGGATAATTAGAGGAAGGGAAGCTACAGGGTGGGGACGCACACAGCACTGTTGGTGCCTACTGGCCCCTTAGTAACCTGCAGTATTTGTTAAAAACTGCAGATCCCTGAGTGCCCACGTGGATCTCTTGAATTAGAATCTCTGGGAGAGCAGCCCAGGAGTCTGTTTCCCAGGTGGCCCCAAGCACTGATTGAGAGAAACAAGCATGACCCATTGAGGCCCGTGCTGGGAGCCAGAGATCGCTTAAATCTCAAGTCTTGTGGGCCTTAGTTTCCCTGACTAGGGTCTGAAGTAGAAAGGCAGAATGGGTTGCGGATGTGTGGTGGTGATACTGACATCAATTCACTGTCATTGATTGATGCTTCCCCGTGCTAGACACTGAGTTAAGCATGTGTCATACTTTAATTCCCATGACAGCCTTTAGGAAGTAGCAGTTTTAACAGTCTGCTTTTACACAGGAGGAAATGGAAGCTAAGAGAGGTGAAGTGACCTACTCAAAGTCACACAGCCAGTAAGTGGTGGACCAGGGATTCCAGTGCAGACCTGAAACAGAAAGGAGAGCTATGGGTTGTGAACACAGGAACTAATGAAGGATGACTCTGGAAGGAAGTTAGTCTGGGCTTGGCTGTTTATGTTCACTGGAGGAGACTGTTCATGTCTGCTATGCCAAATTCATTTCTTTCTAGTAAAGTCAAAATTAATCCAGTGTCCTTTTGGCCAGCCTCTCGGGGGGATCTTAACCCCATCACAAGGAGCAAATCCTCTAGATTTTAGACTCTGTGTAGAGAGAAGCCCAGGGCTATCCTCTCCCAGGCAGGGAAAGTTCTGGACAGAGATTCTTTTCCTTTCTCATGGTAACGGGCCCAAATGGCCCTGAGAATTTTATCCTACTTAATTCCTCTCCAAAAAATTAAACCAGGCTGGGTGCAGTGGATCATGCCTGTAATCCCAGCACTTTGGGAGGCCAAGGCAGGAGGATCGCTTATAGGCCAGGAATTTCAAGACCAACCTGGGCAACATGATGAAACCTCGTCTTTGAAAAAAGTACAAAAAATTAGCTGGGTATGGTGGCACACACCTGTAATCTCAGCTACTCGGGAGCCTGAGGTGGGAGGATTCCTTGAGCCTGGGAGGTTGAGGCTGCAGAGAGCCGTGATCGTGCCCCTGCACTCCAGCATGGATGACAGAGCAAGACCCTGTCTCTTAACAACAACAACAAACAAACAAACAACAAACAAACGGAAAAAACACGAAGCTGTTTGACTCTGTTATATAAGGAATCCTTTGGATAAGAAGATGGCTGTGATAGTGGAGTTCATTTCTACCCTTTTTGCCCAAAAAAACAAGCAGATTTTCTCTATTCTCTTCATTTCTATCATGAAGTCTCTTCAATTCATTGGAAAGGCAAGCCAGGAGTCCCTATGGCTTCCAACCTGTGCCCCGTGACCCTGCACACTTCTGGAACACAGCGGTGCCTTCGGCAGATGCAAACGTGAGCCTCCATTTTACACTGCGGAGCCTGCAAGGAAGGATCAGCCGACAGCCGAGGTCCTGTGACAGAAACTGTGCAATAGCAGCAAAAGAATACTTAAAGCGTGGGGCAACTGTGGTGCAAAACATGTGAGCTATCTAAACATGCCGCGGCAAGTCAGCGGCAGCCACCGTTCACCACCGGATGTGCGGCAGCACCAGCCTCTCTCCAGAAGCATCGTGTTTTTCCTAGCAATTGGTCTTCCTTTTCAGATTTTGGGCTTGGCCTGTGGACACCATGCAGGTGGACACCATGCAGGCAGGACTGCGCCTGTTGTTTCTTTTTTCTTTCTTTCTTTCTTTCTTTCTTTTTTTTTTTTTTTTTTTTTTTTTTGAGACAAAGTCTCTGTGGCCCAGGCTGGAGCGCAGTTCAGCTCACTGTAACCTCTGCCTCCCAGGTCCAGGCGATTCTCATGCATCAGCCTTCTGAGTAGCTGGGATTACAGACATGCACCATCATGCCTGGCTAATTTTTGTATGTATGTATGTGTGTATTTATTTATTTGAAACAGAGTTTCACTCTTGTCACCTAGGCTGGAGTGTAATGGCTGGATCTTGGCTCACTGCAACCTCCGACTCCTGGGTTCAAGCAATTCTCCTGGCTCAGCCTCACAAGTAGCTGAGATTACAGGTGCCCGCCACCATACCCAGCTACTTTTTGTATTTTTAGTAGAGACAGGATTTCACCGTGCTGGCTAGGCTGGTCTCAAACTCCTGACCTCAGGTGATCCATCCGCCTTGGCCTCCCAAAGTGCTGGGATTGCAGTGGTGAGTCACCCGGCCCGGCCTGCCTGCCTTTTTCCCTAGGAGCCTAGCACATGTGGGCCTGCGCGCATCTTTACTGAAGGAGTACTTCTCCGCGGAGAGGGCCAGATTCCATGTTTACTGCTTCGGGCGGCACCAGCATTCTGTAATTCCCACCACCCATGGGAGATGCCCTGGGAACTTCAGCCTCCCTCTGAATAGAGAACATTAACTACCAGTTGCCTCTATGACCTGTAACTAATCCTATCTTAGCGTTAAACACACAGTTCATTTGTTTTTGTTTGTTTTGAAAAAGAAAGTTGAATTTCCTGAGAAATGAACTCACTTTGATCTTGACGCATGAAGTCAAAGTTCAACATTTCTGTAGTGTCTTTCTGCTTAGAAGGCACTGATGGACTTCAAGTAGATGGAATGTCACAGGCATTTCCAAAGGGCTGGGTGTTTATGACCAGTCATCATGATTGCATGCTTGTTCAGGTACGGGTTGCTCCTGGCTATAGAGACAGAGTGTGTGGAAAGAGGAATGGAGATTTGATCAGGAGAGGTTTAAATAGAAACACTTCTTTTTTACTTGGAGTCAGGGATTGGGGAAATGGAGTGCATTAACTTCAGGAGAGTGAAGAGAAAGTCAACCATGCCCATTGGCTGGTCAACTGCACCCCTCACGTACAGAGACCTGGGGGGCGAGGCTCCTGCCTGCCAGCTGTCGTCCCACTGCAGAGATGGGGTCCGTGGCACCACCCTCAGCCTGTCACCAGCACAATCTGGAACAACAGCACACATCCAAGATGCAAAGGAAGGCTTCCTTCTGGGGCTTTTTCTGGCCATGGAGAAACTCAAAGGCTGCCTGGAGAAGGTCACAGCTGTAATATTGACTTCATTTGCAATCTTTCCACCCAGCAGGATAAAAATACCTTTTAAAAAAAGAAAGCTTAGAAGAGGGCATTCTCAGAAACCAACCTTCTTAACAACTCACACTTCTCTATTCCTGGGCCAGTTTGTTTTCAGCCATTGTTATGTGCAAGTCTTGATAGAAAAAGCCAGCCAGGGCTCTGCAGAATCAGAAAAAAAATGAGAAGAGAGTCTGGGGCTCCACAGGCAGGAGCTTGCAGGCAGAAACGGCCCCAGGCACATGGCATCTGCTCCTAGCCGACCCGATTAGTCACCGAGAGGAGTTTTCCTCTACCTGGCAGAGGCAGAGGAGTGAATTAAGAAAAGGAGATGTGTGTCTCCTTTGAGTGGCTGTAACTTTCTGTTTGCATCCCAGATTCTGTGATGAGGGGTGGGGGCTCAGTAGGAGAACCCCAGAAAGCACCACTGGATAGAGAGAGACAGCCTCTGGGGAGAGGCTGCCCGGTCATGAGCTGTCTGAGGGATGCTCTGGGTTTTCTTGCACTGAGACCACTTCAGCCTATTGATATAAAATTTCTTAATTAAAAAAATTAAAAAGAACTAGGGGATATTTCAGGAAACAAGACCTCTGTAATGGCTCAGAACACACAGAAACAGTGTATTACTCTTCCAGGAGCTGCTCACCATTGTCGCCAGGAATTCAGGACTGGATGCCTTCGGGGCTGAAGCCCTGAGGACTCCTGAGAACACATGTTGTCCCCCAAAGTCTACCTACCTGAACCCATTTTCTACCCTCTCTGCACGATGCCTCAAGGGAGAAGGTAAACGAAATCCAGAACAAATCATTTGGCCCCTGAGGCAGAAGCGTAACTGCTCACTGCTGTGGCTAAATGTTTATTTCCTCTCCCCAAAGTATTGCTTCTGAGATGGACCTAGTTTCCCTTCCGTAGACCCTCTGGGCCTGGGTAGAGAGGCCAGGGAAAGATTGGGTGATGCAATTGGAGCTTCTGTTCAAGTGACAGGAAAGTGGCAGTACTGAAAATAGAAGAGGTTCTTGCAGAAAACTGTGGGGCCAGGCTGGGTGTGGTGGCTCACACCTGTAATCCCAGCTCTTTGGGAGGCCGAGGCGGGTGGATCATGTGAGGTCAGGAGTTCGAGACTGTCCTGGCCAACATAGTGAAACCCCGTCTCTACTAAAAATATAAAAATGAGCCAGACATGGTGGAACGCACCTGTAGTCCCAGCTACTTGGAGGCTGGGGCACGAGAATCGCTTGAACCCGGGAGGCAGAAGTTGCAGTGAGCCAAAATTGTGCCACTGAACACCAGCGTGGGCGACACAGCAAGACTCTGTCTCAAAAAAAAAAAAAAAAAATTGTGGAAGGCCAGCAGGAGGAAGAGCAAGGGGTGGGGCAGCTCTGTCAGCTTGGTGCCCTCCAGCCGCACAGGGAAAAGCTCTTCCTCCCTGCCATTTGGCCTCCAAGTTCGTCGGTTGTTAAATGTACAAAACATGTAATTGATATAGGCTGGAAGGAAGTACAGAGGCCTTCTTAAACAACACAACCATTGACCACCAAGTTCAGGTTTAATTTAGCTGAATATTTAAATACGTTGACATCTCATCATGTAATAAAATAATAATATCCATTGGCCTGGTAAAATGGTTACCTGTGGCGGGTGAGGGCATGTGTGATTATTTTAAAAGCCTATCAAGCGTAGTTGAGGGCCCAAGGAAAGGGGAAGCAAGGGGAGGCCAAGGCCAGACAGTAGCATAGATGGTGAGCGGAATGAGGTTATGGAGATTGCTCTTGTCAGAAACTCATATCCTTCTGAGTGGTGTTTACATCTTTGAGCCTGGGGTGGGTGGCAGAGGGCTCAAACAGTGGGGTACAGCCCTAGACATCTACCCCCCCTTACACACACACCCCCCCGGCTACATAGAGCTGATTTATCCCTTGTTGCTGTAGATATTTTTGGCAACCATCAATCCCTTTAAAATTTTTATTTTCCACTTTGCAGAAAAAACGCAGCAGAGGCAAAACCCTAGTGACTGACATTCCCTGGTGTTCTTGTCTAATCCTTGCTCATATTTATAACCGTAGTCATCCATGTGAAGCTACTATTTTGTGTCCTGATTTTTCACTTACTATGTTTTTGTCTTCACGTGTGTAGATAGTTAAGTTGCAGTCACCAAAAACCCCAAGTAGGTAGGAGACACCCATGTGCCGTTTCTATTAGCCAGTCCCTAGCCATCCTCCTAACTGTTGGATCTGGAGGGTTAGCCTCAGATCATTGCAGTTATAAATAGTCCATCCCTGGCTATCTTTTCTAGAAGTGTCCAGTGTCATCTCAGCTAGGCAGAAACATATTTCAACTCCCAAACTGTTTCCAGAGTTTGAAAAGCTCAGGCCCAGAAGAAACAGAGTGAGCAGTTGAACGGTCTTACAACTGCTGCTTACAACTTTATAACAGGCCATAGGTTTAAAGTCCAAAAGGGCTCAAATTTCTACCCCATGTTTGACGACTCAGACCTCAATTCAGAGCTGAGCTGACTTCCCTGCGCCCAGGCCACGGGGGTGAAGTGAAGGCACAGCAGCCCCAGCTGGGCCCTCCCGATGGAGGCACAGGGGGACGGCGACACCAGCCACTCCAGCGTCGGTAACCTGCAAGCTCTTCTCCCTGGGTCTCCTGGAGGCAAGGCGACCTTGCTTGCCCGCTATTGCAGAATAACAAGGGGCTTAGCCACAGGAGTTGCTGGCAAGTGGCAAGAAGAGTAAATGGTGAGCAGCAGTGCCGTTTAAGGACCAGTCGGGCTTGCAAATGCATAATGGGAACGCAGAAAGGCCATGTGCAGATAGACTGGACACAGCTGGAGGCAGCTCAAAGCTGCCCCAACCTTCCTTGGGGTTAAAAGACGAGTGACAGAGTCCATAGCTAAGGAGCTGGGGTGCCTCACAAAGGGAGGCCTTTTCACCTCTGTCCTTTGCTTTTATCCTTTTAAAATCATATCTGTAGTTGATACAAAATGTAACTTTGGGTGTGCAGCTTAAATGCTGGCGAGGACTGTCCTGCCTACTGAAAGGCAGAAACGCCTTTGCTTGTCATTTTTTCCCCAACATGGCATCCAAGACAAAGGGGGTGCTCTGTGACACTTCGGAGCCTCCCTCACGTTCTTCTGAGCTGCTGGCAAACCATAAGGTGAGATTCCAGTAGCTCAAAGGGAAGTGAGTGCTTTACTCTCCAGTCCAGCCTGTGCAAAACTTGGTGATTTGCTATCTATTTTTGTTGGTTTTGTTGTTTCCTTTTGAAATTGCTTGATTGTAATTTGATGCCCTGTATAGGTTGAGAAATTTAGTTGATTTTATGGACTGCCATGTAGCAAATAGGATGTCTCACATTTAACAGATGCATTTGTAATCGTGTTAGCTAATGTAGTTTAAGATGTATGATGAGTTAATACCAAAGACGAGTAAAATGTCTAACTTTATTCTCCTTCCTCTGTGTTTCTTTCCAACAGAGTCAATCCTGACGTGTCAATCCCGACGATAGAAAGCTCGGAGGTGATCCACAAATCCAAGCACCCAGAGTTCAGTTGGGATCCTTGGCAGATGGACATCAGTGCCATTTACTAACCAGCAGGATGGAGACCACGCCCTTAAATTCTCAGAAGCAGCTCTCAGCATGTAAGGATGGAGAAGACTGTCAGGAAAATGGAGTTCTACAGAAGGTTGTTCCCACCCCAGGGGACAAAGTGGAGTCCGGGCAAATATCCAATGGATACTCAGCAGTTCCAAGTCCTGGTGCGGGAGACGATACGCGGCACTCTATCCCGGCGGCCACCACCACCCTAGTGGCTGAGCTTCATCAAGGGGAACGGGAGACCTGGGGCAAGAAGGTGGATTTCCTCCTCTCAGTCATTGGCTATGCTGTGGACCTGGGCAATGTCTGGCGCTTCCCCTACATATGTTACCAGAATGGAGGAGGTCAGTATCACAGGTTGCGAGTAGAGGCTGTGACCTGGGGTGGGCTGTGAGCCGGGGTGGGCTGAGACCCGGGTGGGCTGTGACCCGGGTGGGCTGTGACCTGGGGTGGGCTGTAGGTCCTCTTGAGAGGCCAGAACACAGATCACATCTTTTCAGTCTTCACTGGTGTAAGTCTGGGAACATGATGGCTTAGACTTTCGAGCTGGTCGAAAAGTCAAATCTCGCCAGGCATGGTGTCTCATGCCTGTAATCCCAGAACTTTGGGAGGCTCAGGCAGGTGGATCACCTGAGGTCAGGAGTTCAAGACCAGCCTTGCCAACATGGCAAAACCCCATCTTCACTAAAAGTATAAAAATTAGCTGGGTATGGTGGTGGGCCCCTGTAGTCCCAGCTACTTGGGAGGCTGAGGCAGGAGAATCACATGAACCTGGGAGGTGGAGGTTGCAGTGAGTCAAGATGATGCCGCTGCACTCCAGCCTGGGTGACAGAGCTAGACTCTGTCTCAAAAAAAAAAGAAAAGAAAAGTCAAATCTCCAGCAAGCCAAAAGCTGAAGGGAGTGTGTCTGAGGCTCTCCGGGTTGAAGCTGGGTGAAGCGCTCCCAAGCCTGACCTCATAGATCTCCAGCATCATTAGCACTCCATTTACTGAAGGGCCTCCTCATCCTGCATTCTCCAGGCTCTGTCCTCCCTCAGCTAGAAGTGAGGGAATGGCCATCAGCCCTGTGCTGAGTCCCTTCACTCCTGCTGGCAACTTCTGCTGGGAAGAGTCCAGAAGGGTAGGCCTGCGTAAGGGAAAATTTGGAGGTTGCTTCAGCGTCCCAGATGCTCCTGATCCTTTGGACCCGTGTGAGGTCAGAGAAGGGCATCAACGTAGGTCCAGAGTCTTAATTACCAGTCTGGGCAGAATTTAAGCTGGATTAGATTCACAGCATGACATTAATGCCAACCTCAAAATACGAATGGCTGGCCCTCCTATCTCCTCCTGGGATGTTAGATTTTTGAGGCCAGAGGCCCTATCTTGTTCCTTGTACCCCTAAAGCCTATCAAGTAGATAACTTATAGATTATCAAAAATAGTAGCTGACTATAGGCCTGAAGATGGGAACCTGGGGGAGAGCGGAGCAGTGGGGGAAAGTGAGTGGGTTTGGGGCCTCTGGACTTGTTATCAGCACAGGAAAATAACAAGAAGTGGGTGTCAAATGAGTCAAGCTTGATTTTGATGGAAGCTCTGACAACAGATTTGGGAGGGCAGTTAAAAAGAGGTTTGGGGATTATCCATTTGTGTCACTCTCACTTCTCCCATGACCTAACACAGAATGGCCTGGATTTACTGTCTCTTTTAAGGATTTCTGTCCATGCAGCTACAAAGGTAGTTCCAGGGGGCCCCCGGGAAGTTCAGAGCTTCCTGCCTAGGAGGAGCAAAAGTCATAATCACCTTATCTCCTGCTCCAGAGGACTCACCTTTAGCCTGAGCATTATGTAAGGGGCTGGGTCACTGGTGACGTTTCCCTTACACTCATTCCCCAGCGTAAAGCTGATCAAGCAGGCTCTTTGGAGGAAGGCCGTCACGAGAACACATGGTTTTATTCTCGAGCCGGGCTTACCCAGTGTGACTGTAAATTACGTGGACCTTTATGACTTGCATGGACCTCAGGTTTCTGGGTTCAGAGCATTTTACAGCAGGTAAAATTATCAGGGAAAAATCACAGCTGACCCCCACTTTAGGCTAAAAACTCAGGCTGCAGGTGAACATTCCCCAACTTGGTATTTTAAAATTCAGCCTCAGCCACAAGATCCGGGAGACACCAGCATCTCCAGTTAGGTAGCAGCTCTGTGCTTTCCTGTTCTGTGAAAACTACCCTGTCCAGCCCCTCCTGCAAACGGCGCTTGTCAGGGAGCGTTCCGGCTCAGTGGAATTACGGAAGTGTAGCCAAATATGAATAACCATGTGTCTGGAGCCATAGACAATACTGATGAACAAAGATGCTGATTCCGTGACTCACAGGTGGTTGCAGCTGTTGCTACAGATTGTCACAGGTGATCTATTCCAAGGATCCCAGGTATTGGTTGCATCAGAATCACCTTAGGGAGCTTGAACACAATTTTTGTGTTGTACTCATGCTTGGAGATTCTGCTTCAGGAGGTCCAGGGTAGACCCAGGAATCTAGGTGACTATGATGTGTGGCTACATTTGGGAAACTCAGCTCTCCTCAACTGTGTTCTTTTATAGGGAGGAAACTGGGGCTCAGAGAGGGGAAGTGGCCCAGGGTTCTCAGGCAGTCAGAAGGGGACGTGATCCTGCCCGTTCTGTTGACTCCCAAACCCGGCTTTCTTCCCAATTGGTCTCTTGGCCTCCTCTGAAACCTCATTTTAGTCATGGCGCTCCCCCTACGACTGCTTCTGGCAAAGCAGTAAGACCAGAGGAGCATAGCGTGAGGCCACTCAGCCCAGGGTGGCTCCGTGACACTCACATCATCCGGCGACTGTGATTCTCAGAGTCACAGATTGGTTGGGCTATCCTGGGACAGATGCGGGCAGGAAGTGAAGTTGTCTTTCATCTGCCTCAGGGGCATTCCTCCTCCCCTACACCATCATGGCCATTTTTGGGGGAATCCCGCTCTTTTACATGGAGCTCGCGCTGGGACAGTACCACCGAAACGGATGCATTTCAATATGGAGGAAAATCTGCCCGATTTTCAAAGGTAACTGAAGGGCTTGGTGGGGTGGGTTAGTGGAGCCTCTCAGGAAGGGATTTCCATCAGTGGGTGGGAGCTGGGGACCTTCTCCTGGAATCAGTCAGGCCTTAGGAGATGGCTTGAGTAATTAAGGCTTTGACTGTGTAAGTGGTGTGAAATGGTTAAAGAGAAACAGAATAAATGGCGATGAGAAGTAAACGAATGTAAATATTTTAAAGCATTAGCAAGACATGTACACATTTTCTAAAACGTGTTACCTTGCAAATACATACGAGTGACTCACAGCAGGGCCAGTTTTCCCGTGGTGGCCTGGAGTCCTTGAAATGGAACGGAGGGCGGCACCCACCTGTACCCCTCTGCTGGGCTGCGGGGCTTTCCGATGCCGCGTTTCAGCCTTTTGTCATTGGGCCACCCTTAAACTCGGCCTCTGTCTCCCCGTCTCACCCACTGCCCAGGGATTGGTTATGCCATCTGCATCATTGCCTTTTACATTGCCTCCTACTACAACACCATCATGGCCTGGGCGCTATACTACCTCATCTCCTCCTTCACGGACCAGCTGCCCTGGACCAGCTGCAAGAACTCCTGGAACACTGGCAACTGCACCAATTACTTCTCTGAGGACAACATCACCTGGACCCTCCATTCCACCTCCCCAGCTGAAGAATTTTACACGTAAGTGCATGTAAGTGAGGGGTGGGCCTGTTAGGGGCAGGCCACACCCCTGGGATTTGTCTTCTTAGGAAGGCCAGGGCCAGGGGCTCCCCACCTCTCTCCTGGCAGATTTCTGAGAGATGACGCTATCAGGGGTGGGAGTAGCAGAATTCTGAGTTGGGAAACTCTACCTCAAGTGCTCCACGGCCTGGCCCTGCTGTGCCTCCCGCACTTTCTCATGTGCCAAGCCAGGTTGCTCCAACGCGCCCAAGCCCGTCCCTCCCTTCACATTCCAAAATTACTCCCCTCCCCTTGTTCTGGGTCCTCCTCTCAGCCGAATGTCATGGAGGCAAAGCATCCTAGTACTTTGAAAGTTCAAAACTATTCAAATGGTTTAATGTGTTAACTTCGTAAGTGGCATCTACCCTTTGGAAGAAGCAGCTTGGGGAAGGTAGTATTCTTTAATGCTGGAATTTCAGGCAATGGCAGCCCAAAGAGAGAGCTACTTTGGGGTAGGGAAGAGAGCCGACTCCCCACGCTTATACATCCCTCATGTCCCCAGAAGCCAGTCACATTGGCAAAGGAGTTCAGGTCTCAGCCAGCAAAGGAGAATCCAGGAAGTCTGCCTTTAGGTTGAACACTCTTCCCGGGGTGTTAGCCAAATGGGCTTTGTGGTCCTTCAGGACAGGCAGGTCCAATCCCAGCTCTTCCTGGGCCTCAGTGACCACTTGGTCCTAGCAGCACAGTGTCCATTTGTCCTGGGCACCCTCAAAGGAGCAGCACAGATGTGTGCCCAGGTCACTCTCCAGAGCCTCTCAGGGGCCTTTCTTTCTCCTTCACCCCAGGCGCCACGTCCTGCAGATCCACCGGTCTAAGGGGCTCCAGGACCTGGGGGGCATCAGCTGGCAGCTGGCCCTCTGCATCATGCTGATCTTCACTGTTATCTACTTCAGCATCTGGAAAGGCGTCAAGACCTCTGGCAAGGTGAGGAGGGCTCTGACTGCCGAGCCAGGCCTGCCCAGGGGTCCACAGGCTCTCAAATTCAAAACCCAGTAGCCTGGACAGACAGCACTGTTTCCTTCCACACCAAACACATTCTGTGATGCACCCTCTCTCTCTTCACCACATTTGTTAGAAAATTCTAGAAGTGGGTTGGGCATGGTGGCTCACGCCTCTAATCCCAGCACTTTGGGAAGCTGAGATGGGTGGATCATTTGAGGCCAGGAGTTCAAGACCAGCCTGGCCAACATGTCGAAACCTCATCCCCACCAAAGAAAAAAAAAAAAATAGCTAGGCGTGGTGGCAGGCACCTGTAATCCCAGCTACTCGGGAGGCTGAGGCAAGAGAATCACTTGAACCTGGGAGGTGGAGGTTTCTGTGAGCCAAGATCATGCCATTACACTCCTGGGCAACAGAGCAAAATTCTGTCTCACAAAAAAAAAAAAAAAGGAAAAGAAAAAACAATATTTTCTGGAAATGGGCCAATGCCAAGAACCATTACATGATTTTTTTTTTTTTTTTCAGAATTCCTTTAACCCACCGGTAGTACCACAATTAATAATTGTGGCAATAATTTACTGGAAACCCATCGTGGACCATGTTCAGTGCTTTTTATACACTGGCCAGTGCTATTGTTTCCTGCTAGATACTCCCTCAACCTTACAGATGCGTAGTGGGCTCAGAGGTAGTTCTACTGGCCAACCTGAATCCGATCCTGTCTGTGTGATTCCAAGGGCTGTGATCTTTCTGCCACACCACCTTGCCCTCCTTTCCCAAGGTCTTCAAGAATAAAAGACATGGCTGGGCGTGGCGGCTCACGCCTGTAATCCCAGCACTTTGGGAGGCCGAGACGGGTGGATCACGAGGTCAGGAGATCGAGACCATCCTGGCTAACACGGTGAAACCCCGTCTCTACTAAAAAATACAAAAAAAAAAAAAAAAAAAAAAAACTAGCCGAGCGAGGTGGCGGGCGCCTGTAGTCCCAGCTACTCAGGAGGCTAAGGCAGGAAAATGGCGTAAACCCGGGAGGTGGAGGTTGCAGTGAGCCAAGATCCGGCCACTGCACTCCAGCCTGGGCGACAGAGCGAGACTCCGTCTCAAAAAAAAAAAAAAAAGAATAAGAGACACTGATGTCCATCCACCCATCTCCCTCCCCTCCCCTCCCCCGCTCCCCTCTGCTGTTTCCCTCCCCTCCCCTCCCCTCCCTGGAACAGCACGGTGATAACCCATGCTTTCGCCCTTCTTCCTTACAGGTGGTGTGGGTGACAGCCACCTTCCCTTATATCATCCTTTCTGTCCTGCTGGTGAGGGGTGCCACCCTCCCTGGAGCCTGGAGGGGTGTTCTCTTCTACTTGAAACCCAACTGGCAGAAACTCCTAGAGACAGGGGTAAGATAATGAGGGAAATATCTGTACCTGTCTCATTTTACTAAACGAAGCTGGTCCTCCTCCACATCGGACAGTAGGGACAACTGAAATGTGGCTTTAGTGTGCAAGTCTGCCATGATACTTTAACCAAGAAATACAAGCAGTAAAGTACAGTTGAGGCCACTGGATGGGTTTATGCCTAGATGATAGGAAGAGAAATCACATTTGTTGGCACTTGATTTATGGCTATGCCTGGAATGAGCCTTAAAAGCTGGTTTTCTGCCTCTGCACTTAGCCACATGGAAGCAGGAGAGACGACCCTGTTGGTGCCAGGGTCAGCCTGTGTCTCCCCCTCACCCCAGGCCCTTACCCCTGCTGTGTTCCAGGTGTGGATAGATGCAGCTGCTCAGATCTTCTTCTCTCTTGGTCCGGGCTTTGGGGTCCTGCTGGCTTTTGCTAGCTACAACAAGTTCAACAACAACTGCTACCAGTGAGTATCTGAGGTCCCCAAAGAAAGCTTGAAAGTGGCGTGAAAGTCAGCCAGTGTGGAGGAAGGTGATTGGACCGATGGCCTCGAATCTGGCCAGGTTTAGGCCTTGATGCCACTGCCCCTCAAGGGTACTGCAGGCCCCTGACCAGCTCACCCATGGCCAGAGCACTCACTGAAGCCGGGGCTTCACCCGGGCCGCTCAGAGGCTGAGAGGGCCCCAGGCCCTTCAGTTTTGTCAGCGCTCCTCTATATAAAAATAATAAGAGGCTGGGCGCGGTGGCTCACACCTATAATCCCAGCACTTTGGGAGGCCAAGGCAGGCGGATCACCTGAGGTCGGGAGTTCCAGGCTAACCTGGCCAACATGGCAAAACCCTGTCTGTACTAAAAATACAAAGATTAGCCAGGCGTGGTGCACACCTGTAATCCCAGCCACTTGGGAGGCTAAGGCACAAGAGGTTGCAGTGAGCCGAGATCGTGCCATTGCACTCCAACCTGAGTGACAGAGCAAGTTTCCAGAGAGAGAGAGAGAGAGAGAGAGAAAGATTTCAAAGTAAGTTTACAAAAAGCTGCAACATACAATTACATAGTTAGGTTTAACTAGTCAATGTGTTTAACAACAAAAATTATAACGTGATTATTTGTATTACGTATAAACAAAAAGTATGATGATCACGTTATTTTGACTAACACAAAATGCCATAATTTTTCTTTTCTTTTCTTTTCTTTTTTTTGAGACAGAGTTTCTTGTTGCCCAGGCTGGAGTGCAACGGTGAGATCTCGGCTCACCGCAACCTCTGCCTCCCGGGTTCAAGTGATTCTCCTGCTTCAGCCTCCCAAGTAGCTGGGATTACAGGCATGCATCACCATGCCCAGCTAATTTTGTATTTTTAGTAGAGACAGGGCTTCTCCATGTTGGTCAGGCTGATCTTGAACTCCCAACCTCAGGTGATCCACCCACCTCGGCCTCCCAAAGTGCTGGGATTACAGGCGTGAGCCACTGCACCCAGCCAAAATGCCATAATTTTTGCAACAAAATCCTATTTCAGAAATTTTAACAAAATAGGAAGTGTTACACCAATTATGGTTTTAAATATCATCCACTGGGCCAGGTGCGGTGGCTCACACCTGTAATCTTAGCTCTTTGGGAGGCTGAGGCAGGAGGATCATTTGAACCTAAGAGTTTGAGTCCAGCCTGGGTAACATGGCGAGACCCCATCTCTACAAAAAATTTAAAAATTAGCTGAGTGTAGTAGTGCATACCTATAGTCCCAGCTATCCAGGAGGCTGAAGCAGGAGGATTGCTTGAGCCCAGGAGGTTAAGGCTACAGTGAGCTGTGTTCATGCCACTGCACTATAGCCTGTGCAACAGAGGGAGACCCTGTCTCAAAAATAAATAAATAAATATCACCCATCATCTTTAGACTTAATTTTGATCGATCACAGATGGCAGCATCCAGCAATCTCCTTGTGCTATGCATAAGATAATTGTAGAACTGATTTTTTTTTAAAGGTGGGAGGGAAATTCACATGTACCCTAAGCAATGTGGCCTTGCACTGGGACACCACCCTGCAGTTGTATGATGAGGCTGTCATTTAAAAGTGTGAGGGTGGGAGTTTCAGACCAGCCTGGCCAACATGGGAAGACCTCGTCTCTACTAAAAATACAAAAATTAGCCAGGCATGGTGGCAGGCACCTGTAATCCCAGCTACTTGGGAGGCTGAAGCAGGAGAATCGCTTGAACCCGGGAGGCAGAGGGTACGGTGAGCCGAGATCGTGCTACCCGCACTCCAGCCTGGGCAATAGAGCAAGGCTTCATCTCAAAAAAAAGGAAAGAAAAAAGGTGTGAGAGTATCTCTCTGGCTGGAAGTCTGTGACTTAGTTTGAAGATAATGTCAAAGTCTAAATCTGAGGATCTCACAAATGTGAAGCTTAGGCCCTGTCCTGGCCCCCACTCCAACCCGGGCCGTGCTCCAGAACAAGGCTGGTTTGAAATGGAGAGGTCTGCGCTGGCAGGATCACCTTTTAAAGCACCTGCCACTGCTCTTCTCCCTGCACCATGTGTGGTGGTCATGGCAGTCGGAGCTGCAAGCTTCGGCAGCTGGGCTCTGGGAGAAGGGGAAGGGGCTCTGGGACAGGCTGGAGGTTCCTTCAGTTCAGCCTGCTTGTCCTTGCTGTGGCCGGCCTGTCTAAGGCAGGGCAGGCACATAGACAGTTGCTCCTTAGAGCCCTGATCTTGGAACTGTCTCAGGCAGCCCCTTGGGTTTTCCCCTCCAGAGATGCCCTGGTGACCAGCGTGGTGAACTGCATGACGAGCTTCGTTTCGGGATTTGTCATCTTCACGGTGCTCGGTTACATGGCTGAGATGAGGAATGAAGATGTGTCTGAGGTGGCCAAAGATGCAGGTAGGACCTCAGGTTTTGTGCAGGTCCCTTGCTCCTACTGAGTTGCTTTGCTTTGAACCTTTATAAAGATCTAACTTTTGATTTATTTCTAAATGTTCCCGAAATTTTCCAAAGAAGGCTGGGCATGGTGGAGTTCAAGACCAGCCTGGACAACATAGTGAGACCCTGCCTCTGTAAAAAATAAATGAGCTGGGCATGGTAGTGCACACCTGTAGTCCCAGCTACTCAGGAAGCTGAGGTGGGAGGATTGCTTAAGCCTGGGAGGTCAAGGCCACAGTGAGCCATGATCACGCCACTGTACTCAGCCTGGGTGGCAGAATAAGACCGTGTCTCTAAAGTAAAAACATTTTTTATTCAAAGATTTGAGAGAAGGTTGATGCCTTGGAGATCTTTCCATGTGTTCAGGCCATGCAGGGACAGGGCAACTTCCTTGGCACCCAGTTCTGGGGCCTTCAAAATCTGTGGGCTTGAAATGTTGACTCTGATGATGGCTTTAAAACCCGTGTTTGCTTCCTGTGATGGTCTTGTGATGGCTCAAAGTCTAGTAAGCAAATAATCATTTATCCGTAGAACTGCACCTTGCAGAAAAAGAAAATCTAGCCAATATGACCACTCTATTTTACCATGAAGTTTTCGTGGAAAAAGAAAATAGCGACAGAGGTAGAAAAAAACAGATGACGGCATCTAGTGGGCGAGGTCCCAGGGCCTTCTTGCTAACAAGCTTGTATCTTTGGCCTGATTCGGTGCTTTGACCAACTCCATGCCCCAAACGAGGGCACTGCTTTGACCAACTCCATGCCCCAAACGAGGGCACCCCTAGCTAGCCCATGAGAGGCTGAAGACATGTCCCTCACACTATCAAAAGGGACTTCACAATAGAAAGAGGTCTTTATTCCAAGGCCTCTGTGACTCTACAGAAATCAATGTAACATTTCCTACTGTTCTGGAGCTGAAGACATCAGAGGGGGTAACTGCCACGGACTTCAGAAATATCAATCCTGGTCCTGAAAAATCCCACAGAATTGTTACACGGTGGAAACTCTTATTCTTGTGTGCAGCTTTGCCAGTCTCTGGGTCTTGGGTCTGTTACCCACCCCCAGGGTTCATGGAGGGCACACAGTTTTCAAGATGGAGGCCCCACCCTTCCTGCCTCCCAGGAACTGGGGTGGCCAGGTCAGATGGAGTAGAGAGTGAGGAAGCACTTGGTGTGTGTCAAAACCTGATTCGCGCATAAGGTCTTGTGATGAGAATTGTAACTTGTTGTGGCTGAGTTTTCCTCTGTGACATCTTTGTAGGATAGGTCTTGTCAACCACCTCCTCCTCTCTCCCCTCTGTCTCAGGTCCCAGCCTCCTCTTCATCACGTATGCAGAAGCGATAGCCAACATGCCAGCGTCTACTTTCTTTGCCATCATCTTCTTTCTGATGTTAATCACGCTGGGCTTGGACAGCACGGTGAGGACATGGGAAGGGGAAGTGGGCTGTGGGAGGATGAAGTGGAAAGGAGGAGGACGCAGCTGGACTCAATTCCCTCCCATCCCTGGCCATCCCAGGCAGTGGTGGCTGCTCCCTTCTGGTGCCCCATGCCCCCTGCTGACTCCTCAGCATTTACCACCCTCTGGTGCATTCGAGTCATTCATGAGATAATGTGGGTCAAGCGCCTGGCACAGGCCCAAGGCTCACATACATGAACTGTTATTGAGCACTGTTCCTTGGCCCAATTATGGCGCCTACAGGCCAGGGCGAGGTCTCTCCTGGGTCTCTGCTTTGTCAAGCATTCAGTTCAGGGCCTGGAATTATTAGTGTGGAGTGAGTCTCAGCTTTGAGTTGGCCTTTCTGGTGCAGAGAAAGTCTCCCCGAGACCTCATATATCAAAGTTCTGTCCACGTGTTCTGTTTTGTTTCCTGGCTCTCCTTAGTGACGGGCTTTAAATGACAGTGTAAAACGGCGAAATACTCTTTGAGATGCTTTCATGGTCCAGTGAGTCGGGGAACTGGTGATAATCAGCTTGACCAGTCACTCAGCAACGTCACCCCCTTACCCCTCCCTCCCATTCACTGTTCTGAAGGCTACAGCCTTGTCCCAAAGCCTCCACTGTGACTGCTTGCCTGTACCTCCCAGTTTGCAGGCTTGGAGGGGGTGATCACAGCTGTGCTGGATGAGTTCCCACACATCTGGGCCAAGCGCCGGGAGTGGTTTGTGCTCGCCGTGGTCATCACCTGCTTCTTTGGATCCCTGGTCACCCTGACTTTTGTGAGTACCACCCCCCCAGCTTTGAGTTGGCCTCCCCTAGGGCAACAGAACACTAAGGAAGCTGTTCCTCTCCTTCCATCTCACATGGCGCCCTGGCTTTGGGACCAAAAGAGGGGAGGTTGTTATTCCCATTAAAAAATTTGTCATCAAGAAGAAAAGTTGTTTCTTGCACATCTGCTTGTAGACTCTGTGCATAGTATCCACCGGCTCTCAGCATTTTACAGTAGATCCCACTGGATTTCAGGCTTCAAAAACTATCTGGAGAAAATGAGGATTTGCTTTTCCAGCCTATTTCCACTCTTTAGAGCTGCTTTCGTGGGGATACTGCCCTGACATTTTGTACGTCATGTGTGTCATGCCGCTTGGTCTCCTCCAGAATTTGCAATGGTAAAAAAGTCACACCCTCTCTAGAGATTTCTTTCTTTCTTTCTTTCTTTTTTTTTTTTTTTGGTAACTGAAGTAAATACTCTGAAGCAGATTTTGCAGATGTGCATCTTTAAGCCCTGACCCTGATGGCCCTGGAGTGGGGGTCACAGGGACTGAGTGGAACCCCAGTGAGTCATGATTTAGGACAGAAGGCAAAACTGTGACCAAGGCCCTTAATGTGTCTGGTATCCTGGGCCCTTCTGGATTCAGTCTTTAGAGGCAGGGATTCTCCAGGGTCCGGTCCACAGCAGGTGTTCAATAAGTTGAAGAAAGTTTAAAATAGAACCCAAGGCCCTTTGGAGTTTTTCTCTTAAAGTTTAATGGGGAGAGGAAATAAGAAGAATGAACTACACAGGATGGGGGAAGAGGCGTCTGAGTAGGTAAAACCTGCCCACACTGCAGAGGCCTGTCCAAGAAGCAGTTTCTTTTTTTTTTTTTTAGATGGAGTCTTGCTCTGTCCCCCAGGCTGGAGTTCAATGGTGCTATCTCAGCTCACTGCAACCTCCACCTCTTGTGTTCAAGCAATTCTCCTGCCTCAGCCTCCTGAGTAGCTGGGATTACAGGTGCCCGCCACCACGCCTGGCTAATTTTTTGTATTTTTAGTAGAGATGGGGTTTCACCATGTTGGCCAGGCTGGTCTCGAACTCCTGACCTCAGGTGATCCGCCCGCCTCTGCCTCCCAAAGTGCTGGGATGACAGACATGAGCCACCGCACCCGGCCTAAGAGGCAGTTTCTGGGGTACTCACATTCAGTCCCAGGTGGGATTTTTCCAGAATGATTCTAAGTGAGGAAGCCCCTGCAGGTCTCTATAGTTGGAAGGGGTGGCACCTCAGAGGGCCCTCACCCAGGCTCTGCTCTCCCCTCCAGGGAGGGGCCTACGTGGTGAAGCTGCTGGAGGAGTACGCCACGGGGCCTGCAGTGCTCACTGTCGCGCTGATCGAGGCAGTCGCTGTGTCTTGGTTCTATGGTAAGACGCTTCCTTCAGCCAGCTGGGTCTCTTCTACACCATCAGCTGGCACAATGGCAAAGGGCTGATTTCACCAAAAAAGGCGGTGAAGGGCAGTTTGCAAGATGTGACCTCCCGACGATGGGTCTGTAAGAGTCTCGGCCAGGCGTGGTGGCTCCCGCCTGTAATCCCAGCACTTTGGGAGGCTGAGGCAGGTGGATCACCTGAGATCAGGAGTTCGAGACCAGCCTGCCCAACATGGTGAAACTCCGTCTCTACCAAAAATACAAAACAAACAAAAAATTTAGCCGGGCATGATGGTGCATGCTTATAATCTCAGTTACTCGGGAGACTGAGGCAGAATTGCTTGAACCTGGGAGGCAGAGGTTGCAATGAGCCAAGATCACGCCACTACACTCCAGTCTAGACAACAGAGTGAGAGTCTGTCTCAAACAAAAAACCCAAAAACAGACAAAAGTAAACCACTTTTGCTTGTTATTTGTTACACATATTATCCAGGAGGGGACACACATTTTGGGTTGCACACAGGCCCGTTTTTTTTTTTTTTTTTTTTTTTTTTTTAAAGAAGAAATCTTCTTACCTCCTTGGCAATTTAGAGGACCAAGTTCAATTGTGTGAATCTCCATAGACCTGCCCTAGGAACTGCTGGGACCTTTCGGGGAAGCAACCACAGAGCACCTTCTCCTTCTCAATTTCTCACTCTTCTTTGGGAATTTTCAGTTCTCACTTCCACACCAGTGACTTTTTGTAGAAGAACCTTTGATCTTGATCTGGCATATGAATGGGCAATATTGTGGTTAAAAATTTCCCTTGAAAGTTTCCAGTGTCATGGTCAAAGCCAGTGTCTGTCAGACGGATTCACCATTCCTGGACAAAATTCAACTTTTTTACAATAACAATGAAATCAGATACACACTCAGCTCTCAGGAAGGCAGTGCGGCACCAAGAAGGGGGTGTGCATCTCTTCCCAGATGCCCATCCATCCTCCCAGATGTCCATCCATCCTTCCAGATGCACATCCGTCCTCCCACCCTATGTAGAAAGAGTCTTGCTTGCTATAAAAATGCAGTTTTGTGACAAGTCCCCCAGTCCCACTTTCGGACCAGATTGTTGTTGCTGCAGTCCTCCTAGAGAGAAATTCCAGAGCTACTCTGTGTCCAGGGTAGGAATTCCGGCTTGTCATTTCCCCTTGTCATTCCCAGTGCTGATTCTGTGACTCTGACTCTCCCAGAGAATCAGGGCACAGCAGCACAGCCCGTGCCCTTTCTCAGCCTCTGCCTCTCTTCCCCTTGGGCGGTTCCAGGCATCACTCAGTTCTGCAGGGACGTGAAGGAAATGCTGGGCTTCAGCCCGGGCTGGTTCTGGAGGATCTGCTGGGTGGCCATCAGCCCTCTGTTTCTCCTGGTGAGTTGCGATTTCCCTGTTCCTCCTTGCCCTGGCGAAAGACTTGCCCCCAGATACATAAAAAATGAATTGTAATGGCTGGGCGCGGTGGCTCATCCTGTAATCCCAACACTTTGGGAGTCTGAGGCAGGCGGCCAACATGGCAAAACCCCATCTCTACTAAAAAAAATACAAAAATTAGCCTGGTATGGTGATGGGCACCTGTAATCCCAGCTACTCAGGAGGCTGAGGCAGGAGAATCACCTGAACCTAGGAGGCGGAGGTTGCAGTGAGCCGAGATCGCGCCACTGCACTCCAGCCTGGGTGACAAAGCGACACTCTGTCTTAGAAAATAAATAAATAAATAAATAAATCGTATTGAAGAATAACATATGCATAAAAGTATTAATATACATATCATAAGTGTACATCTCAAAGAAATGTTATAAATTGAGCACACCTATGTAGCCAAAACCATACCAGGAGACAAAAACATGACCAGCACTTCAGAAGCCCCTCTTGTGCTCCCTCCCAGCCACTATGCCCACCATGGTTCCCCACCCTTCTGACTCCTAACACCGTGGAGTAGTCTGGGCTTCAGTCACTCTGGCGCGTCACACCTCTGCTCAGTCTCAGCCTTTATGGAGTGCTAAATGCCAGGCCAGACTTCAGGCTCAACTTACACCCACTGTTCTATAAATCCTCACGATAGTTCTATGAAGTGGTTATAGTTCTGGCACTCCCGTCTTACATTTAAGGAGATTGAGGCCGGGTGCGGTGGCTCATGCCTGTCATCCCAGCACTTTGGGAGGCTGAGGCGGGTGGATCACCTGAGGTCAGGAGTTCAAGACCAGCCTGGCCAACATGGTCAAACCCCGTCTCTACTAAAAATACGAAAATTAACTGGGTGTGGTACTGGGTGCTACTCAGGAGGCTGAGGCAGGAGAATTGTTTGAATCTGGGAGGCAGAGGTTGTAGTGAGCTGAGATCATGCCATTGCACTCCAGTCTGGGTGACAGAGCAAGACTGTTTCAAAAAAAAAAAGAAAGAAAAGAAAAAGAGGCCGGGCACGGTGGCTCAAGCCTGTAATCCCAGCACTTTGGGAGGCCGAGATGGGTGGATCACGAGGTCAGGAGATCGAGACCATCCTGGCTAACACGGTGAAACTCCATCTCTACTAAAAAATACAAAAAACTAGCCAGGTGTGAAGGCCGGTGCCTGTAGTCCCAGCTACTTGGGAGGCTGAAGCAGGAGAATGGCATGAACCCGGGAGGCGGAGCTTGCAGTGAGCTGAGATCCGGCCACTATACTCCAGCCTGGGCGACAGGGCAAGACTCCGTCTTAAAAAAAAAAAAAAAAAGAAAAAGAAAAACGAAAGGAGATTGAGGCTTACCAATGTAAAGTGAAGGGTCCAAAGTCACACAGCAAAAAGAACTGTTCAAGACCAGGGAAGGATCTGCTGTGCTCTTCATGGGGGCCCTGATGGGGTACTAGTACTTGTGTGTTTACAATTTTGTATGCATCTTCTTTAAGATAACACAAAGCTCTCTAAGCAAAAATGCACGTCAAAACTAGAATCCCTGTATTACCAAAGGACCTGGGTGAGACAGTTGAGTCCCAAGGGTTGTCCATGTGTTGAGATGTGTTCAATATTCACTTTGTCCTTGGTTCACGTGCCCCTGTCCAAGATGGATAGCCTGCTGGCCTCCCAAGAGTGTGCTGAGGTAGCCTGGGGTAAACTGATGTCATGCACACCAACAGGCACTATTCTTCAGTTCTTTCATTTATCTGGAACTTTGTTTTTGTTTTTGTTTTGTCTTTTAGAGCCAGAAATGTTGTTAGATTGTTCCTTCAGTCCACCTCCAGCTTTTTAGGAGTATGTAGGCTATCCCATTTTGTTTTATGACATCTCTTTGGCATCCAGCTGTTCTGTGTCCCCTTTCAAAACAGCTGGGTGCAGTGGTTCACACCTGTAATCTCAGCATTTGGGGAGGCCGAGGCAGGTGGATGCCTTGAGGTCAGGAGTTCAAGACCAGCCTGGGCAACATGGCAAAACCCTGTCTCTACTAAAAATACAAAAATTAGCAGGGCCTGAGCAAGAATCAGTCTAAAAAAAAAAAAAACAGAAATGAAAACAGCTCTTTTTGTATTCTGTGTTTTGACTTTCTTGGGGTAGCCCTTTATTTTTTGTACTTCTTTTGTACCCACACATCTTGACATTAACTTATCTATGATGGACAACATGCTTGTTCTTGCCTTTGTGACACTGCATGTGTCTCTCTGTACCCCAGAATTCCTCCTTGACTTCCTTTCCCCGGACCCTTGAGGTTTCCAAAATCAAAGCCAATGTTTGCACCAAGCAGCACATGTTCCCAGGGTGCAGTGACTCTGGTGCAAGCTCTGGGCTCCTGAGATGTTGGCCTGGGAGCTCATTATGACCTTATCAGCTTCCTGATGTTTTTAGGCACATTTGAAATGCATGTGTTTTTAAATCCAGAAGTTTTAGTTGTTTTCAGTGAGAGGGTTGTTGGAAGTCGCCTAGCCCATCCCACCAGAAGCAGAAGCCCTGACATAAATGGGTTATTAATTTATATTATTACCAGTACTTCTCAATAATCTACTTAAACATTTTTATTTGTTTTTCAAAGGAAGAAGAGTCACTGGATTAATTCCTTGAGGGCAGAAAGATTGTTTGTTTGTTTGTGTGTTTACTTCCATATTTATTCCCCCCACAGTGAGGAAATGATGTCTAGGGAGACGTGAAGGCAAGTAAAACATTCACTGTGGGTATAAAATTTAAGAAGGCACCAAAGAGCTCAGTACTCATGATGAATATTATTTTAATGCAATATTTTTTAAAAATACAAATTAATTCAAAAAGATCCATGATTAACAAAATATCAACATTTTCAATAAACACAGGGGCCAGCCCTGTACTTGTACGTCTTACCTCACTTGCTTTACCCTAATCTGGCCGTGTTAGAGCCTGTCTTTTAAAAAATTGTAATAAAATATTATTTATTTTGATTTTGGCTCCCGCTTAAATGTTGTGCCTGAGGTGAGTGCCTCCATGTGCTTTGGGACTTGAGTCTGTTCATTTCTGTCAATTTCTGGCTGTCAGCCTGGGTAAACTCTTGGTACACAGTCATTGCGTTTCTTTGCCCAGTAAAACCCACGTGCAGCTTTGGATGTGGGCGCATTACTCACAATTCCCATGATGTTTGCCATACTCACCCCCTCTACAGCCAACTGCCGTAGTGCCTAATTGAGAGAGGCACATCTGTCTTCCGCTTCTGCGTTTACTTAACAGGTCCCCTGCTTTGGGCTTCTTAAGGCTGCTTTAGGTAAACAACAAGTAGCTTACTAAAAATATTCTTTTTCACTGCAGCCAGGTTGAAAGAAAGAAAATATTGTGCATGAGTAGAAGCCAGGATGTGTGAGGGGGTTTCTGAAGTAGCACTTGCCCCAGCCAGAGGTCGAGCCCGCGACGACTGAGTGGGATTCCATACACCTGACATTAGGAGACAATTAGCCGGGATGGCTCCTAACCACATCCTCCTTCCCTGTTCCCAATCTTCCTCCGTAGCCGGCTCTGGGGATGAGGAGCGTGGGTTAGGAGGAAGGTTTGCAATTGACCAGGCTCCTGTTTTGAAGGCTTCCTCCTAGACTTAAGATAGCACCGCTCAGAGGATGGATGTGTGTTTAGCAATTTCCCATTTTATTACCTGCAGACAGAGAAAAAAAAAGATATAAATAGATGTTTAACCACACAAATAATTTACATTACTGTCTTCTTTATGACTATGAAATAATAAAATACAATTAAATCAAGAGCAATAACGATTTCGGCACAGTGGTACTAAGCAAAATCTGGAAACCAAGGAAATAAGAAAACCCATAAACCGGGTGTTGGGAGCACACTGTGAAATTTTTCTTGGTCAAAATTCTCACAGTATGTTCAAGTGAAAGGTGTATTAAGCTGCTTTTTTTCCTTCCATAATTCCTTTCACGATGAGGGCCTGTGGCAGGCAGTCATTCACTGCTGAGATGCCTAGTGGCAGAGCTATCTTTCTTGAAACCCCAGGCGATGAAGCTTAATGCAGAAGGCAGAGAGCTCAAGAAAATGAGAGAAGGAGCACACCCCCAGAAGCCTGAGTCCTCTCTGGGTCTTGAGAACCTTCTTATCTTTCCTGGACATCAGGCACCTTCCGTCTGACCGAAAACAACCACAGCCAGAAACGCAAGGCAATGAAAACAAAGCAGAGGAAGCCCGGGGCCTGGCGGGGGCTGCAGAGAAGTCACCCAGTTTATTCGTCTGCCTTCTGGCAAGACAAGGCCCAAATCACTCTCAAGGTTGCCAGTCTCTTCGCCTGGGCAGAGGCCCGTCCTGAAGTGGGAGCTGCAGGCTCCCCGACTATAGGGGCAGCTGTAGGGCTACTGCAACATCCCCCTATAGGAAGTGAGGGCTGGGGAGGAAAATCAGGGAAAGCACCTGGCTGGTTTAGTCTTGCAGCTTGGGTACAGAGGCTGGTAATTCTGTGTGTCAGAGTTCAGTCCAGGATATATCACATCTTGGGAATTTCCTGAAAGTATCTTACCTTTAGCGTTTAGTGTTTATGGTATCGGAAATGTCTCTACCTGCATGGATATTGTTAAGGTTTTTAATGTTTCTTGGAATTTCTGTTTTAGTTCATCATTTGCAGTTTTCTGATGAGCCCGCCACAGCTACGACTTTTCCAATATAATTATCCCCACTGGAGTATCATCTTGGGTTACTGCATAGGAACCTCATCTTTCGTCTGCATCCCCACATACATAGCTTATCGGCTGATCAGCACTCCAGGGACATTTAAGGAGGTACGTGCTAGTTAGTGTGTATATGTGTGTGTTCAGACTGCTAATTGTTTTGGGAGAAAAGGATTCTCTTGTTATCCTCTATTCAAAATAGGATTCACCAGGAGGCACGCAACCCTAGATATGTATGTACCTGCGCCATAGCAAAGACCTCTCATGGCTGTCACTGTCATCTTAAGGCATCTCCCAAAGCCTCAAGTGCAAGGGTAAAAGAGTGAGCTGATCATTTGGGTGCACCAGAGCATTCAGCTTGGGCTATGCATAGGTTTTCAAACTTGTCAGGCAACTCCCCTGCCTCCTGCTTGCCACTGGCCATGGACATCAGAACTGTGATGTCTGGAGCAATACATAAATCTTAAGTGGCGATTGTGGTGGAAAATGTCCATGGTGACTTTTCTAACAGCAATGTGACAAGTACTATTTTGGAAATCATCACAAAATAAGGATGTTGCAACAATATCATAGTTTTAGCTCAAAATTGTTAGCTATCTAACAATAGCATAATTTTAGCTCAAACCATTGGAGTAAAAATGTTTTGCCAGGATAGCAAGATTCATTTTAGCAATGAATGCGCTGTAGAAACGTTAATAACAGTACCTTACAATTTGTATGAGTGCCATTTTCAAAGCATCTGCATGTCAAGTATCCTATTCTGTTATCAAAGTACCTTGGGAGGTAAACAAGCAGGCATTATTACCAGACAAGGACACAGAGGTGGGGAATAATCTTCTCGAAGTTTCCTTATTTCCGGCTGGGCACGGTGGCTCACACCTGTAATTCCAGCATTTTAGGAGGCCAAGGCGGGAAGATCACTTGAGGTCAGGAGTTCAAGACCAGCCTGGCCAACATGGTGAAACCCTGTCTCTACTAAAATTACAAAAATTAGCTGGGCATGGTGGCACTGACCTGTAGTCCCAGCTACTCAGCATAATCTATAATAGCCTGAGACCAGGGGTGGGCTAATTTGAGATCTTACAGCAAAATTTAGACATGAGACCATCACAGTAGTCATCCTAAGACATTTCATAAGAAATGAGAAGCAAGAGAACACAGGCAATTAAACATCAGCTCTTTCTTTTCTTTCAGACAAGGTCTCACTCTGTACCCCAGGCTGGAATGCAGTGGTGTAATCATGGCTTACTGCAGCCTCAAACTCCTGGGCGCAGGGGATCCTTTCACCTCAGCCTCCTGAGTAGCTGGGACTATAGGCGCCTGGCCAATTTTTAAAATTTTTAATGGAAACAAGGTCTCACTGTGTTGCCCAGGCTGGTCTCAAACTCCTGAGCTTAATCCTCCTGCCTCAGCTTCCCAAAGTGCTGGGATTGCCGGCATGAATCACTGCACCCGGCCAAACATCAGCCCTTTCTGAGAACAACTGGGTTCATTTCTTTTTCGAAACAGGAAAACTGAATTCAGGGTGAACAGAACTCTGAGCTCTGTAGTTACTAATTTCCTAGAGCCAAAGCAGCCCTCTCGTGACTGCGCTCCCCGCAAAGAGCCTTGGGCCCCGTGCTGCTTCCTGCACACTCTCTTACCCAGAGTCACTGAACGCATTCCTTCCAGTCGTCCGTCATGGCAGTTGTGATGATCTATGAGCTCTGTTGCTTCAAATCCAGAGGCCAAGGTTGGAGGTGGGAACCGTGTTAGGTTAGTAAATGTCAGGATTCTTCAGTCACAGGCTACACCTCAGATCCTGGCCATCTTTCTCACAAATTCCCCCAGTTGGCCACAAGGGAATGCCACCCAAAAGTGTGTCACTAACAGAGCTCAGATCCGTTAGCAGTAGAGGTAAGACTAATTGTAGGTAGGGCAGTCTTCATGAGGGACCACCAGACGGGGAGCAGTGGTTACCCGGAAGCAGTGTGGTACATACACCCTGTCAGTGCGGACCACGGAAAAGGCCCTAGTCGGCTCTGGCAGACACTCACCTTATCTGGGCCTCGGTTTCCTCATCTTTCAAATGTGCTCATTCGGCCATATTAACATTTCCCAAAGTGTGTTCCAGGGGCTGTCACAGGTATTATTGCTGGAGAAAAAGTTTATGTAGTCAGGTAATTTTTTCAGACGCTGGACTAAGGCAAGTTAAACAGGTTTCTTGGCTGGGCATGGTGGCTCACACCTGTAATCCCAGCACTTGGCAGGCAAAGGTGGATGGGTCACCTGAGGTCAGGAGTTCAAAACCAGCCTGGCCAACATGGTAAAACCCCGTCTCTACTAAAAATGCAAAAATTAGCTGGGCGTGGTGGCAAGCACCTGTAGTTCCAGCTTCTCAGGAGGCTGAGGCATGGGAATTGCTTGAGCCTGAGAGGCAGAGATTGCAGTGAGCTGAGATCATCGAGCCACTGCACTCCACCCTGGGCAACAGAGTGAGACTCTGTCTCAAAAAAATTAAATAAATAAATAAATGGGTTTGTTTACCTCAGGACTTCTCAGAAAAACTTCTCAAAAAATATGCCGTTGTGCATGTTTAATCTCTGAGAATAAAGCATTGCTGTGTTTTTTTTGCCAAAGGTCTAGAATTCTTCACAATTCTTTATGAATACCAGACTTGCTAGTCTGTAACTTTCTGTCTGTGAGGGAGGGAAGCCTCATATAAAATCCTTTTGGGCCCTGGCCACATGCAAGGTTGGAGTTTGTGGAGTGAGCCACCGCTTACTGGTGTAATTTGAAGCGTATCACACGTACCCACAGCCTGGAAGTCTCGTGTTGGAGTCATCCACTGGCTTAGGTCATTTTTGCAGAAACTACTAATAATCCACCCAAAGATACTGGAAAATGGTCCCTAATGAGTACACGTTTATGAAGATATCAAGAGGAATCCATTTCTTAGATTAACTTGTTATCATCTTGCAGAAGGCCAGGGCCTGGCAAATTTTGAGAGCAGCAGTGGCCTGGCAACTAGAATGCTGACAAAGTACGGAAAACAGACGTGGGCCTGGCATCCTGGGTGGTCAGTCACCAACAGGGCAGCAGACCATGTGGGTAGGTTAGGGCACAAAAGCCAAGTGTTTGACTTTACGACATTGTTCATTGCTGGCCTTGCCCCACCAAATACCTCGGTGATCTCTTCTCTCTCTGAGCTGTGGTGATAGCTCCACTTAAGACAAGTTCTAGGAGTCGAGCATGGTACCATGCACCTGTAGCTCCAGCTACTTGGGAGGCTGGGGCAGGAGGATCCCTTGAGCCCAGGGGTTCAAGACTGCAGTGAGGCATGATTGTGCCACTGCACTCCAGCCTGGGCAACAGAGCAAGACCCCGGCTCTAAAAAAAAAAAAAAAAAAAGGCGGCCGGGCGCGGTGGCTCACGCCTGTAATTCCAGCACTTTGGGAGGCCTAGGCGGGCGGATCACAAGGTCAGGAGATCGAGACCATGGTGAAACCCCGTCTCTACTAAAAAATAGAAAAAAATTAGCCGGGCGCAGTGGCGGGCGCCTGTAGTCCCAGCTACTGGGGAGGCTGAGGTAGGAGAATGGCGTGAACCCGGGAGGCGGAGCTTGCAGTGAGCCGAGATTGCGCCACTGCACTCCAGCCTGGGCGACAGAGCGAGACTCCGTCTCAAAAAAAAAAAAAAAAAAAAAAAAAAAAAGGCTTGTTATAGTGATCTCTGTCTAGTTCTCAACTAACAAGTCATAATTCCGTTGAATCAGGCATAGTTCACATGTTAATCTGTGGGAATGTGTGCCTTCTGAAAGGCTGCTTTCTGTGACTCGGCATGCTCTGGCAGCTGATGAGCCCTGCAATGACTCCTTTTAAAACGGATTTCTAGCGAGAGTTCAGTGCGCAGATACTAAGGTCATGAGGAGCACAAAATGTGCAATTTTGTGCATTTTGCCCTATAGTGCATTTCATTAACTGTAGGACTGGAACTTTTTGAATTTTATAGGCCCTATTCCTTAAACAACAAACTCCCAGAAAGAGGACATAGAAAAGCTTGAAGGCGTCTCCAGACGTTTTCAGTCCAAAATTAAAATGACAGGAGCAGAACGTCGCCTAAAGATCAGTAAATCAAAGGATGCTTTGAGATCCAAATTGTCTGCTTATGATACATACAGACTTTTGGCCAAAAAAGATTTTATTAAGCCACTTAATAAAGATTTTTCGAAGCCTCTGCAGGCAGTGCTGCTGTTTTTTTTCCTCCATATCCCTGAGCTGCTTTTTGCCACTCTGATGCTGAGTTTTACAAGGCAGGTTGTATATTTCATACTTAAGCCTAAGTATATTTCGGATCCATCTTAAAGCTTCTGTGTACCTCAGCTGTTTCTATAGTAGACCTTCTCAGCCACTTCTCTGTGATGAGTACTACATCAACACAATGTTGCATTAGAAGTGATGATTTCAATAATCGCATCTTTTACAATTTAACTATGTGATAATTTACACTCTTGTATGAACTAACCAGTATTGCTTTACAGGTGAATTCATTAAATTAGTAACATCCTGGCTGTTACAGTGGCTGATAGCACTGGGCACTATGGCTGCAGTGTGTCTGCAGGGGACAAAGAGCCTGGGTGAGGGGATGGGGGCCAAAACCCAGCAATTGCTCTGCTCCCCAAGCCCTGTGTGGCCGCAGAAGCCTCCTCTGTCCAGAGAAAAGTGTACCCTTTCCCAAGTCCTTCAAAAGCATGTTATTGGCCATCAGAGATTCTATTGAAGGCTCATCATTTTCTTCCATTAGTGTTATAATGATTTTCTCAGTTTACAGATGCGTATAGTTCCTAAATATATCATTTTAATTCATATTTGAGAGTAAATAAATTGGGAATTCTTTTCCTAAGGAAAGTCAAATTCCAACTCGCTGTTAGATGTTATTGAAGTGTTGGTTTAAGCTTTGTTTTAATATTAATGTTGACTATTTTTGCAAGTTTTAAAAATTACAAGAATGTTTATAACGTTGTATTTTCTTCCCAATAGCGTATTATTAAAAGTATCACCCCAGAAACACCAACAGAAGTTCCTTGTGGGGACATCCGCTTGAATGCTGTGTAACACACTCAATGAGAGGAAAAAGGCTTCCCCATAACCTCCTCCTCCAGTTCTGACGAGTCACGCCTGCCTTGTCCCCTCCAAGTGGATGAGTTTCCAGCTAAGCCTGATGATGGAAAGGGCCTTCTCTACAGGGACACAGTCCCAAGAGACGATGGTGCCCAGACTCAAGGCCTCCAGCCACTCATTTCCACGGACTCCCCTGGACATATTCCCACGGTAGACTGTGATGCAGCTGAGCCGGCCTGTTTTGGACATGCGAGGATGTGAATGGAGGTGATGAAAAGCACCCTATCAGTTAGGATTAGGTTTAGAATCAAGTCTGTGAAAGTCTCCTGTATCATTTCTTGGTATGACCACTGCTATCTGGTATCTGTTTGCTTCTAAAGGTTTCACTGTTCATGAATGCGTAAACTGCGTAGGAGAGAACAAGGATGCTGTGTCACTAGCCATATATTTTCTGAGTAGCATACAGAATTTTATTGCTGGAATCTACTAGAACCTTCTAATCCATGTGCTGCTGTGGTGTCAGGAAAGGAAGATATAAGAAGCTAAAATGAAAAATAATGTGTCCATGTAAGCATGTGAGTCTGTGTATATTGTTGTTTCAGTGTATTCTTATCTCTAGTTCAATACTTTGGGCCCATTACAAATATATGAACTTCCCCAAATTTTTCTTACATTAACAAATTCTACCGACTCAATTGTGTATGGAGGTTATTACTTGAAGGGTACAATCACTACTAAATGCTCTGCCACCCACTCCTTTTCCAGCGACACTGCTTGGCCCACACACTTTCCTTTACGGGCCAGCCTCTGGCGTTTGCTGCACCTCATTGCCACCTTCCTGTCTCTCTGTGCTAAACATTCACAACAGTGTTCCACAGGCAGATCTGGCCTATTTCATTAGTCACTGCAGCTTGGCTGTGAAGTACATTGCAGGTGGATCTTGTCGCATGCCCCTTCAGTGTTTACCTGACTCTCTGGTTTAAGCTTTGTCTGCCTTAGGCGACTGAGTGTGACTGTCCAGGTTGCTTTGCTAGGTAAAGAGAGGAGAGTAAATTGGATTCTTGCTTAGCCCTGGGACATACAGATCTGGCACCCTAACCTAAACCAAGGCATCTTCACTCCAAGAGCAACTGGAGAGTCTGGGTTAGCCTTACATGGACCTCGCCACTTACTGGCAGTCACAATTGTGAGCCCTCCAGATAATTTTTAAGATTGAGTCTAAGTAAGGCTGCTTGGGAAATGGTCAGCTCAGTAAATCACCTTTCATTTCACATAAAGCCCTTAACATAGATAGGTAAATTTGGCCTTTGGTGGCTCGTGACTCTCAGAGGCATAGGTAGAGGAGCAAATTAATATTTGTAGCATGGGAATTCCTTATCAGAATTTTGAGGGGAATAAATCCTCATCAGAGACAAAAGGACTTCATCATCTGGCCGCCTATCACTTCAGTTCTCTGTATAAATGAAATTTAATTCTAACAACCTTATAAAAAGAAGGTCTAGACAGCAGAGGAAACGTCCTGTCCAATTCTAGGTTTTTCTCCCTCGGCCCCCTTTCCCCAGCCTTGTCTACCCTGGCCTGCTTCCTGCATTCTCTCCACGCCCTGCTATTTCTGATTCTTTGCTTCTCTTAGTGAGATACTTTCCTTGTATGATAGCTGCTGAGACGTTTCCCAGAATACTAGAGGAAAAGAAGAGGGGAATTTAGAAATGTCCCTCACTGACCTAGCTCCATTATCTTCACTCTTTCATTCTTCCTGCCGCCTCATGCCCATTCTCTTTACCGTCTAGCATGCTGAAAAGAAGGAAGTGATCTAAATGCCAGCATATTCAGTGGTAAATATTAGTTGGGGCAAAAGAAAAACCGTGATCACTTTTGCACCAACCTAATAGCTTTGCACATTTTAAGAACTTGCTTTATGAAGATATTCAGATATGGATTCTCTGCACCCCACATACTTAGACATTGTTCAAATATGCTACTTTAAAAAAAAAAACACCTTTTCAAACAGAATTAGAGTTTTGCCAAACCTGGTATTAAGGGAATTGTGCAGGAGCTTTGAAAGTTTTCAAACTTTATTAAACTAAAATAAATAAATAAATAAAAATCTCTGTCTGTTCTGCATAGTATGCATTTATTTGACCCCTATTTATCACTACTACTACGTTTTTTTTTAAAAAAGAAAATTTAAGAGTAGGTAGGTGGATTTTAAAATAATATTTTAAAGACCTTTTACATCTATATGTAGCATTTATAGAAAAACAAAAACTAAAAATAGAATTGAATTATAACATTATTTAAGGACTGAAGTTAATTTTTTTTTTCTTGTAATTGTATCAGTAAGAAATACGCAAGAGGCCGGGTGTGGTGGCTCACACCTGAAATCCCAGCACTTTAGGAGGCTGAGGTGGGAGGATCACCTGACATCAGGAGTTTGAGACCAGCTTGGCCAACACGGCGAAACCCCGTCTCTATTAAAAATAGAAAAAATTAGCTGGGTGTGGTGGTAGGCGCCTATAATTCCAGCTACTTGAGAGTCTGAGGCAGGAGAGTCGCTTGAACCCAGGAGGCGGAGGTTGCAGTGAGCTGAGGTAGCACCATTGCACTCCAGCCTGGATGACAAGAGCGAAATTCCGTCTCAAAAAAAAAAAAAAAAAAAAAAATTGTTACACTTAGTTCCATGGAAAGAATATTCTAAAGCTTTAAGTCTTCTTTTTCTATTTTCCATAGTATTGCCCTTTCCCCACTTCATTGTTTAACTATCTCTAAATTTGAATGATAGAATAATATTTTAAAGGTCAGATAATGCCATTAGAGGCAGAGACAAACCCAAACCTGGGGACCAAGCTAATTTCTCTGCTCTTGAGAGCACTAAAGACAAGTGAACTGGAATTTTATTGCCCCTGCTAGAATGAAATAATACCTTCTCCGCCAGGCGTGGTGGCTCACACCTATAATCCCAGCACTTTGGGAGGCCAAGGCAGGCAGATCACTTGAGGTCAGGAGTTCGAGACCAGCCTGGCCGACATGGTGAAACCCCATCTCTACTAAAAGTACAAAAATTAGCCGGCCATGATGGCAGGTGCCTGTAATCCCAGCTACTTGGGAGACTGAGGTGGGATAATCACTTGAACCCAGGAGGCAGAGGTTGCAGTGAGCTGAGGTAGTGCCACTACATGCCAGCCTGGGTGACAGAGCAAGACTCCATCTTAAAAACAAAACAAAACAAAACGAAAAAAACCCTCTCAATTGGTTTAATGCCACAATAGAAAAGATAAATATTTTAGGATGGAATCTTAAATATGTCTGTCCTTTTGTTTCATATAGTTGAAATCAATTCAGTATTGTTTCTATATTAGGTGTTTCAAAAACAGTCACCTTTGCAACAGAAAAGCTCTTTTGTTGAAAATGATTCACAATATAGTTCAGTTGGAATATCAGGTGGTATTTCTCTTACCAACACCTCACAGAATCTATGCCAAGCTGCTCTACCACCAGTGCAAGTATTTTTTTAAAGCTACCAAAATAAACTTTCTTCACCAGTCAACTCTAATTTGGAGACAGCGTGCATTGGTGAAGGACCTCATCAGAATAAGTTTGAATGTCTACTGAACTAAGAAGAACTTCGTCATTTGGGGAAGAGAATAGATGGCATCGGTCCTTCAATTATGTAACTGAAGACTCTAATTATAGTAGATAAGAGTCGTGTTTTTTTAAATACTGACAGTCCAAACAAAAATATTTGGTGAAGAAGGATGTCCCATCTTTTTGCTTAAATATCATAAACAAATACGAGCATTTACTAAATTTTTAAACGATATTTTGAAAGATTACTCTTATTTACACTCTAAAATTAAAGGCGTACTTTACCTTAAGAAAGTGATATATGAAAAATGCATATTTTAAAAGATAAAATTGGGGAATTTACAGTTATTTTGTGAATGGCATTTAAACTATGATTTGATTTATATACAACTTTTCAGAATACTTTTGACTGCGTGTTGGACATATCTAAAGTTAATTTTATCTGGCAGAATTAAACCTAAATTTATTTGTGTAAAAGAGTCCCCTTTCTAAAATTCATATAGTGTCCTTGTATTCATTTATGCAGTGTTTATAAATATTTCAAGTGAGATTGTGAGATATCAATAAATGATTTATGCTGTGAACTGTTACTGTAATTAATGCTTAATATCATGACTTGTTGTATCATTAAAAAAACACAAAATTCTAAACTCTTAAGGTTAAAATAAAAATCTTACCATATAGTCAAAATATTTAAACATCTTCCAAAACATCACTGCATAGCAGTACGAAATCTACATTGAATTAGATGTATTCAATTTCAGTAAAGTTAAATTTCAGTAAAGTTATAATTCTTTGTAATTTGTGAAGAGCTTTAGTTTATAATGTGCTTCCCCATGGGATCACCAGCGGTCTAGGTGACAGATGTATTTTCCCAGGTGACGATGGGGGCGGGATGAGGAGCCTGAGGCACAAAGAGGTTGATTGATTTGCCCGAGTTCACACACCTGGGACGTTCCAGGACCGGCCTTATGCCTGGGTTTTCTAATTCCAGCCCAAAGGTTATTTACATGTTTAGCTTTAAAATTAGCATCCATAGAAGCTTGAGAAATCCAAAGAGTGTTCAACTGCGGAATGGGTTTTGTTTCTAAACTTCAAGGATGTTCTATCTCATTTTAAAGTGTGATGGGGAAGAATAATTAACATAGGGGAAGAACCTGTTACTGATATATCATTACATGTGCGCATAACCTACAGCAGCAGTCCCCAGCGTTTTTGGCATCAGGGACCGGTTTCATGGAAGACAATTTTTCCATGGATGGTGGGGAGCAGAGGGGTATTTCAGGATGAAACTATCCCACCTTAGTTCATCAGACATTAGATTCTCATAAGAAGCACACAACGGCCTAGATCCCTCGCATGCATAATTCACGACCGGGTTCACACTCTTGTGAGAATCTAATGCTGCTGCTGATGGGACAGGAGGTGAAGTTCGGGTGGTAATGAGCTGTGTGGCCCAGTTCCTAACAGACCTCCTGCCCTATAGTTAAAGACTCTCCAGTTACCATCCACACTCAATCTAATCCTTGTACTAGATTCAAATTAACTGATTTACATGGACTTGTTTAAAGAGGTATTAAGGTAGGGATTCCCAAAATAAAGGATAACATAAGCCAAAGATGGGTGACAAAAAGAAAGAAAAACAAGAGCGAGAAAATAAAATGGACCAGAAATGAGGCTACATGTCACACCAGAATGATTTTCACATGTGCTGTTGGTATGCCACAAATCTGATCCTAGGCTTTGTTAGAGATAACCATTTCATCCAGATATGAGATGCCATTTATTATCACTAAGGCTTAGTGGTCACTCTGGGTGCTGCTGCTTTTCCAGGGATATTGCTATTATTTAAAATAAATGCTAATGCTGTCAGTGCTTTATAGAGAGTTGGGGCAACTCCAGTATCAAGTGTAATATTTCAATTACAGGATTCTCTTTGGAGTCTCAGCTCCAGTTTTGGAACACATCACTAAGTAATAACTAAAGATCTCAAAATGATTACCAGTATTTTTTTTTTACACACTTTTTTTTTTTTTTGAGACAAAGTATCCTGTCACCCAGGCTGGAGTGCAGTGGCGTGATCTTGGCTCACTGTAGCCTTGACTCCTGGACTCAAGTGATCCTCCCACCTCAGCCTGCTGAGTAGCTGGGACTACAGGCATGCACCACCATGCCCAGCTAATTCTTTGCATTTTTAATAGAGACCGAGTTTTACTATGTTGCCCAGGCTGGTCTCGAACTCCTGGGCTCAAGCAATCTGCCCGCCACAGCCTCCCAAAGTACTGGAATTACAGGCATAAGCCAGTGCACCCAGACACATGGTTTTTATAAACTAAAAAATTCAATATGTAAAATGATGGAGAGGATAGTTAATGCTGAGATCTGAATAAATGGACTTGAATAAAAAGTAGAACATATCTTAAAGTATAGATTCTAACTACAAAAATGAAAATGAGGGATGTGTTTCTGACAAATGAAGACATTCTCCTACATAACCGCATTAAACCATCATAGTTAGGAAAGTAACACTGCTACACGACTGTCACCTCATCTTCAGACCCTGTTCAATGATCTTTAGGAAAAAGGATCTAGTCCAGAATCATTTTCATTTAGTTTCATGTCTCTCTTGTTTTCTTCAGTCTGGAACCGTTTTCCAGTCTTTCCTTGACTTTCACCACCTTGAAGCCTTTGACGTTAACGGGCAAGTTATTCTGTAGAATGTCCCTCAATTTGATTTGTTTGAAGATCAATTCCTCCTAATGAAATACAGTACGTATTTTTGGCAGGATTATCACTGGAATAGTGCTGTGTTGTTTTCCCTGCCTCCTACCAGGTGGAGCGTGATTTTGATTTGTGCCCTCACTGGTGATGTTAACTTCAATCATTTGGTTAAGGTGGTGTCTACCGGGCTTTCCACTGTAAAGTTCCTTTTCTTTTTGCCATTAATATTTTGGGGGATGGAGTTATTCTAACACTGTGCAAATATCCTGTCCTCATCAATCCATTTGCTTTTTAAAATAGATTCCTGTTTTATCCAATGGATTATAATCAATTTTATCCATTTATTCATTCATTCATTTTTGGATACAGGGTCTCGTTGTGTCGCCCAGGCTGGAGTACAGTGGTGCGATCATGGCTCACTACAGCCTCGACCAGGCTTAAGTGATTCTCCTGCCTCAGCCTCCTGAGTATCTGGGATCACAGGCACCTACCACCATGTCTGGCTAACTTTTGTATTTTGTGTAGAGACAGGGTTTCACCATGTTGCCCAAGGAGGTCTCCTGTGCTCAAGCAATCCTCCTATCCCAGCCTCTCAAAGTGCTGGGACTACAGGCGTGAAACACAGCACCTGCCCCCATTATTATTTATTTTGATGCTCAATTTGTCCCAAATTTAGCCAGTGAGAAAGTCCCTTCAAGCTGGTTTCTGTGTGCTTTTGACATGTCCCCATCATTCTGGGACCAGTTCCTTGTTTTCCAGAGTGAGATGTTTCAGGACCAGCTTGTACTTTCTCTGCCACAGCTCTGAAATCAGTTCTATCTCCAAGAAGCCCTGGTTCCTCTTAGTCAAGAGCAGATTTAGAAACCACGATCTAGGTGTTAGGTGTTCTCATGGCTACTGAGCTGTCACTGATCCTCAGCCCTCTCACTGGACGGAAGTGTGTATAAATAATATGAATTTAATAGTTAATTCCGTATCTTAAAAACCATGTGGTCACACCAATATCTCCAATTCCAACCCAACACTACAAAGTTCATTCTAATTTTCTTCCTTTCCATATTTATAACCCCTTTTACCACCTACCTATGTATTTTTAATAGTTTTGCCTTTTTCCCCCCTATATATATATTTCTTCTTCTCACAAGACTGAAATTCATGCAAGTTGGGTATAGCTCTAGTGTGTTCATTTAACTGTTATATTGCCTATGTGTGCGTGTGAATATATAATTATATATATTCTATATATATTTATGTTTTATATATTTATATATAATATATATAATTATATATATATATGTATTTTCTGAGACAGTCTTGCTTGTCACCCAGGCTGGAGTGCAATGGCATGATCTCGGCTCACTGCAACTTCCATCTCCTGGGTTCAAGTGATTCTCGTGCCTCAGCTTCCTAGTAGCTGGGATTACAGGCATGCACCACCACACCCAGCTAATTTCTTGTAATTTTAGTAGAGATGGGGTTTCACCATGTTGGCCAGGCTGGTCTCGAACTCCTGAGATCGGGCAGTCTGCCCACCTTGGCCTCCCAAAGTGCTACGATTACAGGCATGAGCCACCACGCCTAGCTATATATTCTCTACTACTGATGGAGATTTAGGTTGTATCATTTATGAAAAATGTATTACAGATATTCCTGGTGTATCTGTGGAACATGAGTTATAGGAAACATGCAGTGTCAGTTACTAGGTAAAGCCAAACTTTTCCCAAAAATGTTGTACCAGTTCACCTATTACTAGTAGCACACAAAAATTACTGTTGCTGCTGGGTGCAGCGGCTGATGCCTGTAATCCCAGCTCTTTGGGAGGTCGAGGCAGGCAGATCATATGAGGCCAGGAGTTCAAGATCAGCATGGCCAACATGGCAAAATCCTGTTTCTACCAAAAATACAAAAATTAGCCAGGTGTGGTGGTGTACGTCCGTAATCCCAGGTACTCGGGAGGCTAAGGCAGGAGAACTGCTTGAAGCAGGAGGCAAAGTTTGCAGTGAGCTGAAATTGCATCACTGCACTCTAGCCTGGGCGACAGAACAAGGCTATCTTTGGAAAAAAAAAAAAAAAAGGGAGCCGGGCATAGTGGCTCTCGCCTGTAATCCCAGCACTTTGAGACGACAAGGAAGGCAGATCATGACATCATGAGGTTAGGAGATCGAGACCATCCTAGCCAACACAGTGAAACCCCGTCTCTACTAAAAACAGAAAAAATTAGCTGGGTGTGTTGGCGGGTGCCTGTAGTCCCAGCTACTCCGGAGGCTGAGGCAGGAGAATGGCGTGAACCCGGGAGGTGGAGCTTGCAGTGAGCTGAGATCACACCACTGTACTCCAGCCTGGGCGTCAGAGCGAGACTCCGTCTCAAAAAAAAAAAAAAAAAATTACCGTTGCTCCACATCCTCATCAACACTTCGTATTGTAAGACTCTTAACATTTTGCCATCCTTGTGGAAGTGTAATGGTATTCACTGTGGTTTTAATCTGAACTGTCATTCATTGTTGAGTCTATTTGATATCCATATGGAACAAAATCTTAATCCCTATCTTACTCCACAAACAAAAATTAATTCCAAGTGCATTGTAGATCTAAATGGGAAATATAAGCAATAATGCTTCTAGAAAATGTTGTCCAGTATAACTTTGTGCAGTGGAAATGTTCTATAAATCTGCACTGCCCTATGTGGCAGCCACCAGCCACATGTTGAGCATTTGAAATGTCTAATGCAACTGAGGAACTTTATCTTAAATTTTATTAATTTTAATTAACTTTGTAAAATTAGAGCTATCTGTTCATTAAAAATACCGTTAAGAGAGTGAAAAGGTAAAGTCATAGAGGGGAGGGAGAAGTTCCATACAAACAACTCGTATCTAGAATATCTGAAGAACCTGTACCGGGGCCAGGCGAGGTGGCTCACGCCTGTAATCCCAGCACTTCAGGAGGCCGCGGCGGGCAGATCACTTGAGGTCGCGAGTTCAAGATCAGCCTGATTGACATGGAGAAACCCCATATCTACTAAAAATACAAAATTAGCCAGGCATGGTGGCAGGCGCCTGTAATCCTAGCTACTCAGGAGGCTGAGGCAGGAGAATCACTTGAACCTGGGAGGTGGAAGTTGCTGTGAGCCGAGATCGTGCCACTGCACTCCAGCCTGGGCAACAAGAGCGAAACTCCGTCTCAACAACAAAACAAAACAAAACCTGTATTGGATTAAGAAAAAGGCAGAGAGTTCCTCTCCACCCCCCGCCAAAAAAAAAAAAAAAAAAAAGCAGGGACTGGAAAGGTAGTTAATACCTGTAATCCCAGCACTTTGAGAAGCCGAGGCAGGCGAATTGCTTGAGCCTAGGAGTTTGAGACCAGCCTAGACAACATAGCAAAACCCTGTCTCTATAGAAAATTGGCCAGGCGTGGTGGCATGCAGCTGTAGTCCCAGCTACTTGGAAGGCTGAGGTGGGAGGATCGCTTCACCGTGGGAGGTCAAGGCTGCAGTGAGCCATGATCGCATCACTACACTCCAGCCTAGGTGACAGAAGAAGACCCTGTCTCAAAAACAAATACCACGCCCTGCCTCGCCAAGATATCAAAATGTTAAATGTTAATAAAGATATAAGAGCCATCAGGGAACCACAAAATAAAATCATGAGATACCACAACACCTACCAGAGTAGCTAAAAGACAAAAAGCTAAAAGACAAATACCAAGTGTGAGCAAGACGTGGGGCAACTGGAACTCTCATACATTGATGGAGGGAGTGCCTTTTAGTTCAAATATTTTGGAAAACCGATTGGTAGTTAACTGCTAAAGCAGAACATGAGCATACCCTATGAATCAGCAATTCCATTCCTCAGAAATACCCAACCAAAACATACATGTATGTACCAGAAGACAAGCACAAGAATGTACCTAGAAGATACATTACCTGGAAGATATTATTATTCACAACCCAAAAAGAAATAACCAATATCCATCAACAGAATGGAGAAGTAGTATACTCTAGAAAACAAGCAAAACTACTCTATGGTGCTAAAAGTCAGAAAGAGTAGGCTGGGAGAGAAGTTTAAGGGGAGCTTCTATGGCACAGGTAATGTCTTTTTAAACTAGGTGTACTGTGTGAATCCATTAAGCTGTAAACTCCATGTGCACTTTAAACATATAACAAAACAATTTACTAACAGTGTTCTGGTAATTTTTGGCACAGAGCTATCATGAATGGAACCTTGTATCAAATAGGACTTTTTGAGTTGTGACAGCAGAAATCCAATTCAAACTAATGTAACAGAAAAAGGGAAAAGTATTGGTTTAAATGTCTTTAAAACAAAACAAAAACAAACAAACAAACAAACAAAGCTACACTAGAGCCAGAGATGCAAAAGCAATCATCAGGTTTTTTGTCCTTCTCTGTTTGGCTTTTTTTGTGGGCTTTTTTTCTGCCAGGTATCAAGGCACTCTCTCATGAAACTCAGACTTACCTCATCGCCATAATCAGCAAAGACAACAGAAAACATCTTTCTGTAAATTCTGACAACAGGACCAGCATCAGCCTAGCTTGAGTTGCATACCCTTCCTGTAGGCTATTCTGCCCCATTTGAACCCGTGGACTAAGGATAGTAAAGGTGTGTTTTCTCAAGGACAAATCAAGGTGCTGTTACCAGGAAAAGGGGGGAATGAATGCCAGAGAGGCAAAACCAACATTCTGTATATTTGGAGGAGACAGAAGAAAACTCTTCATTTGCAGTCTCTCATACTGATTTATGTCAAATTAAGTCAGTTAATAAAAGTAATTTATAGCTTTCCTATCTAAGGATCCAAGCTGCTTTGTAAAACTTTCTGAGCTTTTCCCTCTGGGAGAGGGAAACGGAGTTTATCATCAGATGTCTCTGATATCAGTCTCTCCTCCTGGACTACCTTGCACCCTATGATCAAATTAATCTTCCCAATGCATGGCTCTAGTTATAAAACAATCCTAACAAAGAAACCATATTCCCCACCAAAGTTAAAGATTTTGTCTGTCACTCATGGTCCTTCCATGACGTCACCCTTTTACCTTTCCATACTTACATTATGTTGCTCCCTTTGTGTACACCAAGTCAGTGATTTTGGGAGTTTGTCACTGTCACTGACTGACTTTAGAGTATTAGGATGTAACTGACATTCAATGTATCAGTCACAGATTTGGGCGTTAACTTTCCTGTGACTTTTCCTTTCTGGTTTTAAAGGTACAATACAATAAAATGATTTATAAATGCTAGATCTGACCCTTAATATATAATGTTTTTCATCTAGTCAGCATTCTTACTAAACCAAGTTTATCCTTCTAAAAATAAGAAAGTGTGCTAACTCTTTATGATAAAGTATTGTGAGAGATATAAACAGTACTTTCTTAACGGGAAGACCTATTAGAGAACTATTTTCTCCACAGCATTCATCTTTCCCCATAAACAAAATATTTACAGTGTATAATTATTTCTCCCGAGTTTCAAAGACTCAGGAGAAAGATACTAGTTTTATTTTTATACACAAGTGGAACTTGTAATAAACTGCACTATCTTTTTCAGAGTATGTAAAACAAGATATGTTTAGAAATAGGCCACCTGGATCTTTAGCTAATTTCATTTAGGCTAATGTCCCCACAGCTTCACCTTTAACCAAAAGTGATTTACGTACATAACCAATTTACTAACTTGTCAAGGTTTCAGAATTACAAATTAATTTCTACTAAAAGCAAAAAGATGAACTGCGACATGAGTAAAATTACTTTAAAATAAACGCATAAAATGTATAAGCATATCATTTTATTTTCATTTAAGCCAACTATGCTGTAAGCTATTTAGACAAGATGTATGATTCACATTTTACACTTTAATACAAATTTCAGAACATAAAGTATATTTTCTATTTTTCAAATCCGTATTTTATCTTAAATACAATATTTATAAAACAAACAGCTCCTGCAACAAAACATTATTAGAAGAGTTAAATTATTATAAAATTTTTTTTTTAGAGACAGGGTCCCATTCTGTCACCCAGGTTGGAGTGCAGTGGTATGATCACAGATCACTGTAACATCAAATTCCTAGGCTCAAGTGATCTTCCTGCCTCAGCCTCTCGAACAGCTGGGACTACAGGCATGCACTAACATGCCAGGCTTTTTGTTTTTTAAATAGAGGCAAGGTCTCATTATCCTGCCTAGGCTGGTCTTGAATGCCTGGCCTCACGTGATCCTTCTGCCTTGGCCTCCCAAAATGCTGGTATTACAGGCACGAGCTACCACATCTGGCCAAAATTATTTTTTAATGGTTGTGGTGGAGCCAATTTTCCTCATTATGTACCTACAGGGAATTAGCACACTCTCACAGTTCTTGAATACAACAAAGAATGTGGTAATGATGAGTACATACTATATATAAATTCAGCCAAACATCCACATCCAAAATTTAAGACTGACTTTTGATTTTAACCTAAAATTTTGAAAATAAAATTTAAAATGCCCTCCAAACTATCTTTCTCTTAGGGTAGCCATCAATCATCTTCTTTCTCAATATAGGTCTTTGTATTAACCCGCGCCATCTGCCTGGCCAAGTACCTGTCTCTAGCTGACATTACAGTTTCTTCATTGTTCCGCTTTGCAAACTTGCTCACTGCCTCAGGTGGTCTGTCTGGTTCTTTACCCTTCTCTTGCCTTTCCTCTGTGAGTCTGTGTTTTGTTCCCAGTGATGATTCAGAATTAGAGGCTTTCTCCTGGTTTCTTTCTTTGTCCTTTGCCATGTTTCTCATTTTGTTGGATATTTCTTGGTCAAGAAATGTATCCTTTGCCCTAGAATTTGGGCTGCTTTCCTTTCTATCTCGATTTCTTTCTGAAGATTGAACACTTACTTCTCGTTTTTCTCTATCTCTGTATTTATCATTATTTTCATATCTTTCCTTCCTTACTTTCATATGCTCTTCCTTTGCTTTGCTTTTCTCTTCCTTCTCTCCTTTCTCACTGTGTCGGTTCTGATCATTTTGTTGTCTATCTCTTTCTTGTTCTCTTTGGGAATATTTCTCCCTGTCTTTCTCCCTTTTCCACACTCTGTCACTTCTTTCTCTTTGGTCCCTTGACCTTGGTTTATCTTCCTGTTCATGCCTCTTCCAATGGGAATCTCTATAACTGGCCTCTCTGTGCCTATGAGAATCCCTTTCTTTCCAGTAATCACGGTCAGTGTAATGGTTCTCCTGGTCTCTGGATTGCTTCTGTTGGTGCTGATCTTCCCTTTTCTCATGTCCTCTCGATGTTCGTGATCCTTTCGTGTGGTGTCTGGTACTGTGCCCTCTTTCTTCACTAGGCGACCGAGAGTGGTTTTGATTCCTGTGGTGCTTGGAGTCATTCTCAGGAGTCTCTATGACCTTTTCCCTTCTGCAGTTCACTCTCGTTTCTTCTACTTCATCATCCTCACTGCTCTTAGCATCAAAGTCACTGTCTGCATCTGGGTTTTTCTCTACTTTCACATCAGTTTGAAGAATGCATTTCTCCTGTGGTATTCTGCTTTTTGAACTTACTTCATTGGAGTAGCCCCTTGATTTTTCCTCCTTTATACCAGATCTTAAAAACAAAAAAACAAAAAGGGCAGAAAAAATGCCACATTATCAGTTGTAATAAGCAAATGAAGGGTTCATATAATTTTTATCAATACTCAAATCAATACACTTAAAATAGTGATATACAGTATCTGATTATCCAAATGCAAAAAGGTCCTGATGTCTATGCAAACTAGTAATTTCAAATTCATACCATTCAGAACATGTCTAATATTTGTAGAAGTGAAAAAAGAAAATTAGCCCTTGTCTACTATATTACTAGAACCTACAGGCAAGGGTTCGTACAGGTCTTCATTTTTTGGTAAGCCTAAGACAAAGAATAATTGGGAAAAGTAAGATATGTTCTGAATCTAAGTTCTGTTTCACAACATGAAGCTTAAGTTGTGACTCTTAGATTTTTTGTTTCCTTTCTTATTTATTTTGAGACAGTTTGTCACCCAGGCTGGAGTGCAGAGGCACAATCTTGGTTCACTGCAACCTCTGCCTCCCAGGCTCAAGTGATCCTCTCACCTTAGCTTTCTGAGCAGCTGGGATTACAGGCCTGCACCAACACACCCAGCTAATTTTTGTATTTTTAGTAGAGATGGGGTTTCACCACATTGGCCAAACCGGTCTCAAACTCTTGACCTCAGGTGATCCAACCACCTCAGCCTTCCAAAGTGCGGGGATTATAGGCGTGAGCCACCATGCTCGGCCTTTTTCTTTTCAAAAAATTATAAAAATAGTCCTAGAAATGCATGAAGATAATCTCTGCACAGCAAAACAGTGGCAAATATAATCCTAAATATTTACTCTCTCTCATGATGAAAAAAGCACTAGTATCCTGATATACTCCTTGGCACCTATCACAAAATGGAAATATATTAATTTGTCCATTAGAATCAACAGCACTAAAATTATTTATATTACTTACATTGTTCCAGCTGGCAAGTACAGTTAACTTTGTACTACTCACACAGTGAGTATAATGTAAATAAGAATCACTCAGTGATTCTTACTAATCACTTACTAACCACACTAATGCTGCAACAACTTTGGTTCTCCAGGAATTATCGGCAGAACTATCTTGGCTAAAGGACCCACTAACAGTTAGGAATTTGATTATTAGACTCTGAGAAGTACAACTATGTCAACGACATTACAGAGTTTCCAGATGAAACTCTAATACAAAGACATAATGTATAATTTCCATTCAAAACCTGAATCTTCAAATACAGTTTCTTAGGTTCATACTTCTCACCAATTTTATAATCAAAACCTAGCAGCGCAGGGAGAGAGTGGGGCATAAACTTCCTCTCCTCACCTTAATTCTATTCTCCTACCTCTTCCCTTCCTTAGCAACACAGACTCAGATCTACTCAGAACCGTTTCTGTTAAATTTTTTTTTTTTGCTTAGGACAGACTCTTTTATCTTCAGCTACATATGGCATAATCATCTCACCACTCCTATAATACGTTATAACTTTATTCAAAAATCCTCTAATCCTTTACCTTCTAGACCAGCACTAATAGAAATGCCTCAAGAAAAGGTAATGTTCATATCTGAGCTGTCCCAGTATGGCAACCATCAGCCAAATATGGCAACTGAGTATCTGAAATGTGGCCGCTGTGATCAAAACTTTAAATTTTATTTACATTTTTTATTTTATTTTATTATTAATTAATTAATTTATTTTGAGACAGAGTCTTCCACTGTCGCCCAGGCTGTAGTGCAGTGGCGCAATCTCAGCTCACTGTAATCTCAGCTCACTGCAAGCCCCCCCTCCTGGGTTCATGCCATTCTCTGGCCTCAGTCTCCCGAGAAGATGGGACTACAGGCTCCTGCCACCACACCCAGCTAATTTTTTGTTTTTGTATTTTTAGTAGAGACAGGATTTCACTGTGTTAGCGAAGATGGTCTCGATCTCCTGACCTTGCGATCCGCCCGCCTCGGTCTCCCAAAGTGCTGGGATTACAGGAGTAAGCCACCGCGCCCAGCCATTTTATTTTATTTTTTGAGATGCAGTCTAGCTCTGTTGCCAGGTTGGAGTGCAGTGGTGCAATCTCAGCTCACTGCAATCTCCGCCTTCCGGGTTTAAGCAATTCTCCTGCCTCAACCTCCTGAGTAGCTGGGATTACAGGCACGTGCCACCACGCCTAGCTAATTTTTGTATTTTTAGTAGAGACAAGGTTTCACCATGTTGGCCAGTATGGTCTCGATCTCCTGACCTCATGATCCACCCGCCTCAGCCTCCCAAAGTGCTGGGATTACAGGCGTGAGCCACCACGCTCAACCTACTTCATTTACTTTAAATTAAGTAGCTACACGTGACCAGTGCCTACATACTGAACAGTGCTGTTCTAGCCCCTGATATGTAAGTCTTACATTTTATGAAGGCTGGGTCCTATTTTTGAAAATAAATCACTTTCCTTTTTATATACGATCTGAACATGTATATAAGACCTACGTTGTAGACACCTAATTCTTTCCAAATTTCTCCTTAATTCTGACAGCAAAATCATTTTACGGTACCAGGCACCGATCATTTTAAGGATCATGAGGAATACCTACATTCTTATTTAAAAAAAAAAAAAAAAAAGCAGCCAGGTGCAGTGGCTCATACATGTAATCCCAGCACTTTGGGAGGCTGAGATGGAGGGATCACTCAAGCCCAGGAGCTCGAGACCAGCCTGGGCAACATAAAGCCCCATCTCTACAACAAAAATACAAAAAGAGGCTGGGCGTGGTGGCTCACGCATATAATCGCAGCACTTTGGGAGGCCAAGGCAGATGTATCACCTGAGGTCAGGAATTCGAGATCAGTCTGGCCAACATGGTGAAACTATCTCTACTAAAAACACAAAGATTAGCTGGGCATAGTGGCATGCGCCTGTAGTCCCAGCTACTCAGGAAGCTGAGGCAGGAAAACCGCTTGAACCTGGGAGGCAGAGGTTGCAGTGAGCTGAGATCACACCATTGCACTCCAGCCTGGGCAACAGAGCGAGACTCCATTCCATCTCAAAAAAAAAAAAAAACCAAAAAACCAAAAAAAAAAAACAAAAAACACAAAAAGAAAATTGGCTGGGCATGATGGCTTGCACCTGTAGTCCCAGCTACTTGGGGGGATCATTTGAGCCCCTGAGGCAAAGGTTGCAGTGAGCTATGACTGAATCACTGTACTCCATCCCACCCTAGGCGACAGAGTGCGACTGTATCTCAAAATAAAAAAAAGAAAAAGAAAAAAAACACAATTTGATTTTGCTTTCCCTTGAAGATTTTGCTCTCCCTTGTTAAGACTTGTAAGTCACTTAAAAATTCAGAAACTTTATACATTAAAAGTCTGTCTTTGGTTTTACAATAATATTAAACTCAATCACTGACTATGTTTTAATGTAACAATTTCTGTGAACTGCAGTTATAAAAATGATCTTAAACTAAATCTGTAGGTTTTAAAATCAAGAAACTGCAAATTTCTAGTCATTCATTCAATTAGGTAAGGCTGGCTGACAACACAATATGCAATGTTGTAATCTTCCATCTTTCAGAGGGTTAAAATGACCCCACAACCACAGATTATTATAACAGTATCTTTCTTCAAAATATTTCATATACATCTCCTCACCTGGCTTCACGAAAACTGCATTTAGGTACTTCCTCTTCACCAACTGCTTGATTTAATAGGTGCCTATAAAATCCACTGAGATCTCTCTGCTTGGTTACATCCAAACATGCTAACAGAGGGAAAGCAAAAATTAGAATATATTCAATAAGGCACAGTGCAGTTTCATTTTATAGACGTAGAGTATATAACATACAGTGTGTAAACTATTCTCTGGATCAGGATTTGGCAAACTATATCCTACAGGCCAAATTGGGCCTGTTGCCTGTTTTTGTAAATACATTTTTATTGAAACAAAGCCCTGTTCATTTATGTACTGCCCAAAGCTGCTTTTGTACTACAAAAGCAGAGCTGAGTAACTGCGACAGAGATCACACATACAAAAAGCCCTAAAGTATGAATACGATCTGGCATTTATAAATATGAATTTATAAATTTAAAGTCTTAAAATATAAATACTAAAATACTATCTGGTCCTTTATAGAAAGACTGCTGACTGGCACTCTAAACACATAGTACATGCTTAGACAGAATGTTATAGACTTGGTTTTCTTCTACTTAAAAGCTGAAGAGGCCAGGCACAGTGGCTCACACCTGTAATCCTAGAACTTTGGGAGGCTAAGGTGGGTGGATCATCTGAGCTCAGGAGTTCAAGACAAACCTGGCCAACATGGTAAAATTCCGTCTCTACTAAAAATATAAAAATTATCCAGGTGTGGTGGTACATGCCTGTAATCCTGGCTACTTGGGAGGCTGAGGCATAAGAATTACTTGAACTCGGGAGGCAGAGGTTGCAGTGAGCCAAGATCACACGACTGCACTTCAGCCTGGGCGACAGAGCGAGACTCGTGTCTCAGATTAAAAAAAAAAAAAAAAAAAAAAAAAAAAAAAAGGCTGATGAGCATTTGCCAATTAAAGTATTTACAGGGCTGGGCATGGTGGTTCATGCCTGTAATGCCAACACTTTGGGAGGCTGAGGCAGGAAGATTACTTGAGCCCAAGAGTTTGAGACCAGCCCTAGAAACATAGTGAGACCCTGCCTCTACAAAAAATACAAAAATTAACCAGACACAGTGGTATGTTCCTATAGTCCTAGCTACCCAAGAGGCTGAGGTGGGAGGATCACTGGAGCCTGGGAGGTCAGGGCCGCAGTGAGCCAAGGCTGAGCCACTGCACTTCAGCCTGGGTGACAGAAACCCAGTCTCAAAAAAAAAAAGTATTTTATAAATACATACTCTACTTAGATCTTGAGACATAATCATAAGCAGAAAGCACTAAAGCATTAAGATATTCTTAATTCATCCAATTTTTATTCTTTCTTCAATTAATGTTATTCTTTTACTAATTGCCTCATTGATGCTTCTTGAGTGGTGTTACTCTATTATTTTCTCATTCCAGAAAAATGTAACTAGGGTTTAAAATTATATTTATATTGTTTCTGACAAATGCCATGGTGTTATACTTTGTAATAAATGTTTTTACATTTCAAATCATGTTCTAAGGCAAAAGCCACAAAATGAGAACTAAGTCTAGTAGAAATAATAGTTACTGAAAAGTTCAACTGTGTTTTTAAACTTTCCTCTCTGTTTTATAGTACTATATAATACCATATTTCTCGTGTCTTGAATTCCTAAACATAAGTTATGATCACAAATTCATAACCCAAAAGTTCAGTGACAGAGCAAACAGCTAACCACAGGGTAGAGATTCTGCTACTGTTTCCTTGTGCCTTTCCCACTCTTTCATGTTACCTTCCAGCGCAGCAGCCCTCTTTTCTCTTTCTTCTTCCTCAGCTCTCTCTTGCAGTTTTTTCTTATATGCAGACGTCACAAATGCTTCTTTATCATCAAACTCTCCCTTTTCCATTTCTCGTTCTCTCTGGATTTTCTTTTCCATTCTTTTTTCCTGTTCCTTTTTTCTGATCTCAACAGCTTTTAGCAAGTTGTGAATATACTTGGGCTAAGGAAATAAAAAAGATTTACGAAAAGAGTAAAAAAATAGTAATTGTTAATATTACATTTTTTATAATGAATTCATTAAGATAGAAATGATCGGCCCAAATAAGATTGTCTTCCCTACATTCAATATGAACTTACTAGCAAGATTAATATTGAAACTGTTTTCAATAAAAATTTAGGTGTAGCAGAGATAGAAATTGTTTATAATGTGATTTAACTTTAAAAAACATCAAACTAAATACAATTTTTTTTCTCTTTTTTCTGATATTCTCTTAATTAAAAAAAAAATCAGAAAAGTTCCTGCCAGTTTTTCACATTTAGTAGAAATATGACTATTTAAAATAGTAGCTTTAATATAATTTTATACCATCACTCTACTAGTAGGTAACTGTCAGATGCAAATGCCCTTAAAATCAGCCTGTGCTTGTGAAAGAACAAGAGTTGATAGAAAGAAAATCTGAACTTATTTCAGTTTTTCCCCCTCCCACATTTTTGTCTCACTGAAAATAAAATCATGATAGGTGCAGACAGATGATTCAGTTACCAGCTAGGAAGAAATAAAAAAAAATGAGAGGATAATAAAACACAAGTAAACATACACAGGGCAGGAGCAGTACAAATTTGGTACACTAGAATTCTAAGAAAGTTTCCAAAAAACTATTTGCAAAGGTTTCAAAGCAAAAAACAAAATTGTTAGATAATTCACTTGGCCTGTTAGGATAATATACGTAGTACTTCTTGAGTTCTAAGATCAAATCTATAATATCTGGAATTAGGGACTCTTCACACTTCACATACCTAAAAGCTTTTTCTCAGATCATTCTCATGTTAAAATAAGATTAAAACACAAAATGTAGGTCAAGGTCAAAGAAAGTCTGTTATTTCAGCTAACAAACCTTTCGGTCTTTCCCCAAAAGCAATTTGGGATTATTTTCCTCCTTTTTTTTCTGCATTTCATCATAAATACTGTCATATTCATACACAGTAGCATCTTCTGCAAGGGCCTTCTGGATTTCCAGTTTGGTCTTAAAAAAAAAAAATTAAACATGTTTCAAAAATATGAGCCAGCAAATAGATATAACAAAATCTATGTTTTTTGAGAATGGTTCATAAATTGAAAATATATCATAAAAATTACAATCACATTTCAGATACGAAATATGAATAAATTCTGGAGCCAGGCTGCCTGGGTATGAATCCTGGCTCTACACTTACTAATTACCCTGGGCAAGTTTGTTTATAATCTTTTGGTACCTTAATTTCTTCATCTAGAAGAGAAAGAATAATGATTATCTTTACATTCTAAGCTGTTATAATTAAATGACTAAACTTAAAACACTTAGAGCCTGATAAAGAATAAGTATTCAATAAACATCAACTATTATTATCATCTATTCATTTGTATATAATTATCCACATCAAAAGGTCAAAAGGTACGATGGAAACACCTAACCTTGGTTTTGACAGGCCTGTATTATACACTAAACTTTCATTATCATTTTCAGAGTTGTCAAACATAAAGTCTCTGCCTTTATCATGTTCCTTCCATCTTAAATGATGTTTTTTCCTCCTCTTTCAAGCTTTCAAAATCTTATCCAGTGTTTAAGGGCCAGTCCTACTTCTTCTTTGAGCCCATTTCTGAGGCCTCTAACCCCCAATGATCTTTCTTCTAAACACTGAGGAACATTCTATTCTGCAATAATTAGCTCTTAATAACACACTATATATTTTTTTCTTTTTTTTCTTTTAAGAGATGGGGTCTCGCTCTGTCGCCCAGGCTAGAGTGCAGTGGTGCAATCTTGGCTCACTGCAACCTCTGCCTCCCAGGCTTCAAGTGGTCCTCCCACTTCAGCCGCCCAAGTAGCTGGGACTATAGGCATGTGCCACCATGCCTGGCTAATTTTTATATGTTTTGTAGAGACAGAGTTTCACCATGCTGCTCAGACTGGTCTTGAACTCCTGGGCTCAAATGATCCACCTACCTCAGCGCCCCTACAAAGTGCTGGGATTACACGCCTGAGTCACCATGCCAGGCATGGGTGTTTTTACTTCCTGTTTTACAAATCTTAGCCTTTTGCTCCCGGTTGTAAATTCCTGAAGTACAGAGTCTATACACTTTAACTTTTTCCTGAATTGCTAGGTTGGCTAATGTAGAACCCAAGAGGGATCCTTTTTAAGTGACAGGATGATGTAATTATTCAAAAGAATCTATCTGATAGACTCGGGTTTTTACATACCAACATTTAAACTCTGAATAATGCACATGCTAACTGAAAAACCTTTTTTCTAGAATATTGTTTAAAATATTAAGAAATTCATTTTTTTCACTTCTCAACCTTTAGAAAGTGAAAGAATTCTCCTGCCTAGATGTTGAAATGGCACTCCTGCTCACTCCCCAAAACCAGCCTGGATAACACAAAGAGGGAAACATGGAATCTAAGAAATAATCACCACTACAATAACAAAAAGCAAGGGAAAAGGGAGACTGAGGGCTGTTTTTTTTTGAGACGAAGTCTCTCACTGTTGCCCCGGCTGATGTGCAGTGGCGCCATCTTGGCTTGCTGCAACCTCCGCCTCCCGGGTTCAAGCAATTCCCCTGCCTCAGCCTCCAGAGTAGCTAGGATTACAGGTACCTGCCACCACACCTGGCTAATTTTTTGTATTTTTAGTAGACACGGGGTTTCACTATGTTGGTCAAGCTGTTCTCGAACTCCTGACCTCATGATCTACCCACTTTGGCCTCCTGAAGTGCCGGGATTACATGCGTGAGCCACTGTTTTAAACTGATGACATGCCTTTGTATATGTTGGGAGGAGAGCTGTAGGGGAGCACTTGAGTAGGTATGTTACTATTAACTATGTTGCAACATAAATAAAGCAAAAACTGAACAGATATCCAAGGAAAAATAGACAAATCCACAATCACAGCAAGAGATTTTAACATATGCCTCTCAGTAACAGAATGGACCAAAAAAAAAACAACAAAAAACCACAAAACAAAAAAACCAACCAACCAAAAAACAACAACAACAAAAACACAGTATGAATATATATGGATTAACACAACTGGCCCAATGGCACATACAGAACATTTTCTTTTTTCTTTTTTTTGGGGGGGTTTGGAATCTTGCTCTGTCACCTAGGCTGGAGTGCAGTGGCACCATCTTGGCTCACCGCAACCTCCACCTCCTGTGTTCAAGTGATTCTCCTGCCTCAGCCTCCTGAGTAGCTGGGACTACAGGTGCACACCACCAGGCCCGGCTAATTTTTATATCAATACAGAACATTTTCAAACACAGAAGAAATATTTATAAAAACTGACTATATACTGGACCATAAAGTATGTTTTAAAGGCATGAAACAATACAGTGCAGTGTCTTGGAACCCAAAATAATCATGTTAGGGACTCGGTGTGGTGGCTCATGCCTGTAATCCCAACACTTTGGGGGGCCAAGGTGGGCGGATCACCTGAGATCAGGAGACCAGCCTGGCCAACACAGTGAAACCCTGTCTCTACTAAAAATATAAAAATTAGCCGGGCATGGTGGTGCACACCTGTAATCCCAGCTATAAGGAGGCTGAGGCAGAAGAATCACTTGAATCCAGGAGGTGGAGGTTGCAGTGAGCCACTGCACTCCAGCCTACGTACAGAGCGAGACTCCATCTCAAAAACAAAAACAAAAACAAAACAAAACAAAACAAAACAAAACACAAAAAAACCCCAAAAACAAACAAGCAAAAAAACAAAGTAATCACATTAGGAATGAATAACAAAAAGGTAATCAAAAACCTCCGTTATGTTCAGAAATTAATACTACATGGGTCAAACAAGAAATCATAATGCAAATCAGAAAATATTTTGCATGAAACAACAAAAATATTGCCTATCAAAATCTATAAGATGCAGCTACAGAAGTACTTAGAGGGAAACATATAGCATTAAATGCATATATCAGAAAAGAGAAAGAACAGAAAACAGAGAGCTATGCACCCATCTCAAACAGTTAGAAAAATAACAAAATAAACCCAAAGAAAATAGAATGAAGAAAACACTAATCTGTCAGGACAGAAAATGAAGTAGAAATGAACAAAATGTATACAGTATTGTATTAGCTCATAGTATAAGACTCGCCAAACCTTGGTATTATCAGACTTTTTCAATGTGGATAATTATAGTGAAAGAAAAGGAAAACTACCCTATTCTGCCCAGTCTCACTTATGATGCAAAAATCTTCAATACTTAAAAACTCTCAAAAACTTCAGTAAGCCAAATGCTACAATATAAGAAAAGGATAACATTTTATGCTCATGTTAGGTTTATGCCACTTATGTGAAGTCACAGCAATTGATTTTCTAAAGTTAAGCTGACTTCACATTATTGGTATAAAACCAACATGGTCATGAAGTAGTATTCTTTCTGTATATAGTTTACCATTTAAACAAATAAACAACAAAACCCTCAAACTAAGAAAACAATTTCCTTAGATTAGCATCAAATATCTACCAGAGACCTACAGCAAATGTTTTATTTCCTGATGACATACTGAAAGTTTTCCCAACGAAATAGGGAATACAACAATAATGTTGCCATCATCGGTTCTGTAAACTTGAGGTTCTGATAAAAGAATAAAAAAATCCTTTAAAGTACCCCATTTTAAAGAGCACTTTCTCTAAGATTCAGTAAATGCAATCAAGCTAGTATTCTTCATAGTAAAATGAAAAATAGCTTCAATTGGTATGGATAAAGACACTCGACAAGCTGAATCAACCAAGTGGGGAACAAATGGAAGAGTATGTAATATACATGTGAGGAAAAAAAAAACAGCAGAAAGCAGGTGAAAGGTATAAGAGTTGTAGCAGCATTCCTAATTTTCAAGCAAACTATGAAAAAGTCCCACTAAACACATAAAGTGTCTTGAACAAGACAGAGTTAAGAATAAAATTAGATTTGGGATTCATGCTTTAAGTGAAGAAAAAAAGGCAGCATAAAAATGTTAAAATAATCCTGGAAAACAAGATACCTGTATTATCGTGGATAAGTTACCCAACTCTCCAGAACTAAGTCTCCCATTTACATAGTGAGGAAGTTGAATTTAACGGTCTCTCCAAAATTCTGACTCAAAGCACTACAGTGTTTACATTAAATAATCAGTTTTTTTATGTTTTATGTGTATATTAAATCATTCTGAGGCTGCTGAGTTACACATTATATTTCACTGTGAAACTCTGACATTATCTTAAAATGACTAAATATATTCTTCTGTGCTAATTCGTCCAGGAGGGTGTGAAACACAGTGGTTAAAAGCTTAGGTTCTGAAGTTTCACTGTCTAGTTTTGAACACAGCCCTATCATTTATTAACTATGTGGTCTCATGCAAGTCACATAAATTCTTCTTGCTTTCACTTCCTTAACTACAAAATAAGGATTATAAAAGCATAATTATTGTAAGAATTAAAGATCATTCTTAAAACATAGTTGACATGATGCCTGGCACATACAAGGTGCTTAATAAACTTACCTTTATGCAGGTTTCCAGTTAGACAAAGAGGAAACAGTATCAAAAATTATAAAGCTAATGTGGAGGATAAATAATTTAAAATGAAAAAGAAAGGCACCTTGCTATTGTTTAATTTCATTACATTCCATAGCAGAAAATCTAAGATATACTAGTATAGAAGTAGAAAAATTAGTAAGTCTTCAGGCCTAGTTTGATATTTAGTAGTATGATCTTAAGGAGCACTTTATCCTTTCTGAGTTTCAGATTTCTTAATCAGGACTATGGGCAAGTTTGTGAGAATTGTAAAAGATAAATGTATGTAAAAAGTATTTGGAAACACTAAGGTACTAGCAAGTCTTTTAAAATTATCAGGCCAGACACGGTGGCTCACGCCTGTAATCCCAGCACTTTGGGAGGCTGAGGTGGGCGGATCACCTGAGGTCAGGGGTTTCAGAACAGCCTGACCAATATGGTGAAACCCCGTCTCTACTAAAAACACAAAAATTAGCTGGGCGTGGTGGTATGCGCCTTTAGTTCCAGCTACTTGGGAGGCTGAGACAGGAGAATTGTTTGAACCCAGGAGACGGAGACTGCAGTGAGCCGAGAGTGTACCACGGCACTCCAGCCTGGGCAACAGAGCAAGACTCCATCTCAAAAATAAATAAATAAATAAATCTCTATGTCTATATATTTTTATCTATCTCTGATATTCTTCTTTCTTGGTAGATGAGTTTCAAATAATTATAAATTTGTGAAACGATTTTGATTGTGAAAAGGTTTTTTTTCCCCAAGTAAGCTCACTAGCAAGAATTCAATAATAACAACAGGCCAAACAATCCATTATTAGACTAATGAGTCATCTACAAGTAGAACTGGTTTAATCTATAGCACAGCAATAAGGAGCTAATTCTTCATTGTGTTTTTCCTTAAATCTACTCTATTTTAGTCTCAGCACCTAGATACCAAAACTGATGCTTAAAAATGAGCCAAAATGCTTCACTGAATGCACTTATCCCAGTCTTCTACCTTACCTGTTTCATGGCCTGCTTCTTAGCAGCTTCCCTCTGAAGGCTTTCACTCACGGAGGTCTATCAAACAGAAATATATTATCACTTTTTAAAAAAATTTAAAATTTATTTTCCAGTACGAGTGTCCCCTATCTAAAATACGTGGGACCAGAAATGTTTTGTATTTCAGATTTTTAAAATACTTAGTGGTTCAGCATCCCAAATTAGAAAATCTGATATCTGATGCTCCAACGAGCATTTCCTCTGAGCTTCACATTAGTGCTCAAAAAAGTTTTAGATTTTAGAACATTTAGGATTTTCGATTTTCATATTTGGGATGCTCAACCTGTTTTCTGGTTGGCAATGGTGCCTTACTTATAGCTAAAAGTAAAAAGATAATAATACGAATTAAACTAACATTTTCAGGTGCCCACTTATAGCTAAAAGTAAAAAGATAATAATACGAATTAAACTAACATTTTCAGGGTTTCTCCCCTAAACTTCAGGAAATAAATGAATTTGCATTGTAAATTCTCAGAATAGATTATAAGGTGTCAGAGAAAATAGAATGTTACAGGAAAAAATGAGGAAACATGAATTTTTAATCCTAACTTCACTACTGTCATTCAACCTTTATGGATTTCAATTTGCTTCATGTGAACATGAGAGACAGACAGAGAGAGAGAGAGAGCATGTGTGTGTGTGTGTGTGTGTTTGAGTGTGTGAAATGGGGAAAGACTGGACTAGATAATATTTCAGGTACCTTCCAACACTAAAATGGTATGATTCCCAGCTTACAAAAAGCAAATTATTTTAACATTCACCACTCAATATAGTGTATCAAGCTCTTGGTTTATGCTTAAAGCTTAGGGACAGCAGTAACTATTCGTGGCTATAATCATTCAAAAACTATGTACTGAAAAGCCTTCCATACCAGGCATATTTAGGTCCTGAGGATAGTGAAAAAGCAAGAATAGTCTCTGTCTTAAGGCCAGAGACTGAAACAAGATCTTGCTTCAGATAAATGGTCTGAAAGGGAAGACAATTAAAGAGATAATTATAATATATGGACAGGCACGGTGGCTCATGCCTGTAATCCCAGCACTTTGGGAGGCTGAGGCGGGCGGATCACTTAAGGCCAGGAGTTTGAGACCAGTCTGGCCAACACGTTGAAACCCTATCTCTACTAAAAATACAAAAATGAGCCGGGAGTGTTGGAGCACACTTGTAATCCCTGCTACTTGGAAGGTTGAGACATGAGAATCACTTGAACCGGGAGGCAGACGTTGCAGTGAGCCGAGATTGTGCCACCGCACTCCAGCCTGGGCAACAGAACCAGGCTCCATCTTAAAAAAAAAAAAAAAAGGCAATTACAATATAAATGTGATAAGCAATATAATGAAGGAATAAACAAAGGGCTGGGAAGCCCAGGGCAGAGAAGGCATCTAGATGTATATGAAGAATCCGGAATCCCTTTCCAAAAGAGATATGATATTAGATGAGAATCAAAGAGAATAAAACTGTAAAAGAACGCAAGAGGAAGACAGGAAGTAGTCATCACATGGGCAAAAGTAAAGATTACATACAGCTAAGAAAAAAAAAATACTTAAGAAAAATATGTTTCCTTAAAAGTATCAGGCTTTAATCATCAGGGAAATGTAAATCAGAACCACTATAAGATAACACTTCAGACCTGTTAGAATGGCTATTATAAAAAAGTCAGAAAATAACAAAGGTTAGCATGGTGTCAGAAAAGGGAATTCTTGTATACTGCTGGTGCAGATGTAGGCTGGTACAGTCAATATGGAAAACAGTATGGAGGTTTATAAACAAATTAAAAATAGAACTACCATACAGCCTAGCAATCCCTCTTGGCATATAGCCAAAGGAAATGAAGTCACCACCTGGTAAAGGTATCATGTTCACTGCAGCATTATTTGCAATAGCCAGGTATGGAAACAACCTAAGTGTTCATTGACGAATGGATAAAGAAACTGTGGTACATATGTATGATCGAGTATTACTCAGCCTTTAAAAAGGAGACCCTGCCATTTGCACAACATGAATGAACCTGGAGGACATTATGCTACATGGTAAGCCAAACACAAAAAGAAAAAAAGTACCTGACATCACTTGTAAGTGGAATCTCTCACAGAGATAAAGAACTTAAAAACAATGGTTACTAGGGGTGGGGTGGGAGGAAATGGGGAAAGGCAGGGATGTAACAAGATGAACAAGTCTAGAGATCTAATGTACCACATGAGGACAATACGTAATAAAATTGTACTATATATGGTATTCATGCTAACTGAGTAAATTGTAGCTGCTCTTGCCACAGAAACAAAAAAAAGTATGTAAGATAATGGATATGTTAATTTGCTTTACTGTGGTAACCTTTTAACCATCTATACCCCATAACATTGTTATATACCTTAAATATGCACAATAAAAATTTTTTTAAAGTATCAGGATTTGCAAATATACTGACACTGAACTGTATAAAGGGTGAATTTTATGCTATGTGAATTACATCTTTTTATGGCTAGGGCTACATGGGTTATCCCTGTCCGTCTCAATTTTGCTGTCTAAAACTGCTGTTTAAAAAAAAATGAAGTCTTAAATATAGATAAAAACATGTCTAAGTAACATATATATTAAACAAATATACGTTTAAACATATTAACATATATATGTTTAAATATAATCAGCTCTAGAATTATAGTAGTCTAGTTTATTAACACTTGCTATCTTCAGTTGTATTGTATCAGCAATTGGTGCTTTTTTTTTTTCATGGTAATAACCAGAACAAAATAGTTCTCTATGACCACAGACAAATAAATTCAATACACAAAGGTCATACAATATAGTACATATTTAATAAATTAAATAAGTATGCAAAGAACTAAAGACATTTTAGGTGATGGTAAACTGACTAATTGGGGGAAAGATGTTGATAACAAAAGCAGTAACAGCTGCTAACATGTATTGAGCTAGGTGCTATGCTAAGTACACTAGCTGTGTATTACATGTATTACTCATTTAATGCAAATTTCTGTTACATGTAATATGACACTTTCATTCATTAGAATATCAATTTTAAATACCAAAACTGAAAGTAACAGTAAATATTTCCAATGTATTTTCATGTCTGTATTTCTAATTAGTATGAATGAAAAATACTTTTCTTGACCACTGAGTTGATGCCTTCAGGACTGACTGAGAATACATCTCCAAATGCTGGATGTTTTCCTCTTTTACTTGCTTTTATTAGTTTTTCCTATCTCCTCCTTCAGTCTGTCACCTTTAATCTGTCAGAGTTTACCTGCTGCCTTTCAAACTGGATGCTTCAATCTAAACTATGTAACTTGGTTATTATAGAGGATACTCAGAGAAATAAAATAACTTTCAAAAAGAAAACTTGGGAAAGAAAAACACAAGGCTATGCCTTTTCAGATTTTTATAAAGTATAGAATAAACAGACTGGGAAAGGCCTTTCCAATGTAAGTTGTATCTATTTTGAGATATCTCAAAAGATTTTGTTTCTATGTTTACAGTTGTTTAGAAGAATGAAATATGACTGTTGAAAAAACAAGCTGTTACTACTTACACAGGAAGGTAACATAATGGAAGGAGTGCAATAGTTTTACATATTCTATTCACAAACTTATATCCCTAGAATTCAACAGCATCAGTGGATAACTCTGAACCTAACCTGAAAAAGTCAGGAAAGATTGACGATCTTCTTCTGAAGGTCATTTGATTCTCAATTTTCTAAATAAAGGTACTTTAACAATCAATGACTACTTGGGATGATGATTAAAATGCCAAAAACCTGTTTAAACAAATACAAAAAGCTTAAAAGAGTAGCAGTAAAACTCTTACTTTTTTCTGTAATAGTAACCCTACATAAAAATACATAAAATGATCTTCTATATAACATAAAAAACTCATCTAGATCAGACAGAAAAATAACTAGTACAATTAAAGGCAAAATCAGTAAGATCTTTTTTTTTTTCGTTGAGATGGAGTCTTGCTCTGCGGCCCAGGCTAGAGTGCAATGGCGCAATCTCGGCTCACTGCAACCTCCACCTCCCGGGTTCAAGTGATTTTCCTGCTTCAGCCTCCTGAGTAGCTGGGATTACAGGTGCACACCACCATGCACAGCTAATTTTTGTATTTTTAGTAGAGACAGGTTTCACCATACTGGTCAGGGTGGTCTCAAACTCCTGACCTCATGATCCGTTGGCCTTGGCCTCCCAAAGTGCTGAGATTACAGGTGTGAGCCACCGTGCCTGGCCAGATCTTATGTTTTTAAAGGTCAAGTCTTTTTACATTTTTAGAGGTATCTCTAAAATACTAATACAGTATACATACACAACAGAATAGTATTTGGCCATAAAAAGAATGAAACCATGTCATTTACAGCAACATGGAAGGAACTTGAGGTCATTATCTTAAGTAAAATAAGCCACACACAAAAAGATAAACATCATATGTTCTCAATTGCATGTGGGAGCTAAAATAAATTTGATCACATGGAGGTAGGGTGAAAAGGTAGATAACAGAGACTGAGAAGGATAAGTGAGGGAAGTGGGGAGGATGAAGAGAAGCTGGTTAAAGGGTACATACAGTAAGATAGAAGGAATATATTCAGTGTTTGACAGAAGAGTAAGGTGACTACCCTTTTTGTTTGTTTGAGATGGAGTCTTGCTCTGCTGCCCAGGCTGGAGTGCAGTAGTGTGATTTCAGCTCACTGAAACCTCTGCCTCCCGGGTTCAAGCAATTCTCCTGCCTCAGCCTCCCCAGTAGCTGGGATTACAAGTGCGCACCACCACACCTGGCTAATTTTTTTGTATTTTTAGTAGAGATGGGGTTCCACCATGATGGCTAGGCTGGTCTCAAACTCCTGGCCTCAAGTGATCTGCCTACCTCGGCCTCCCAAAGTGTTGGGATTACAGGCATGAGCCACTGCGCCCAGCCAGGGTGACTATACTTAACAGAAACGTATTGTACTTGGGTAACAAACACTAATTGCCGACTTGATCCCTAAACATTATATACATGTAACAAAATCTCACAGGTACCCCATAAACTTGTATAAAATTTTTAAAAATACTAACACAAATTTTAAGAGAACTTTTAAATCATAAATCAGGGAAGGGTTGATCTTACTGAACTCAGCAAGAGAAGAAATAGATTTCACGTGTGTCCTATGAATAAAACAAAATTTAAATATAACTGCAAAGATTATTAATCTCTAACTTCAGAGTTCCTATACTGTATAGCATAAGGAGGACGTACAGAATAACGTTCACAAGTGTAGGCTCAGAAACAGTCTACAACTGTTCTCTCTTGCTAGCTTGTTATTCTAGGTGTGCTAATTTCTTCCTGTTTCAGTTTCCTCATCTATATAGCTCACAAAGGTTAGCTACCATTTTTGTTATTATTACATTCCTGTTTAAAAATATATGGCTGAAGAAATGCTTATATTTAAACAAATCAAAATTATGAGAACACAGTAGCTATACTTTTTTTTTTCTTGGAGTATTATAGTTAAAATTATTCACCAGAAAAGCATGCAAACAATATTCCTCTTTATAGTACATTTATCAGTGTGCTTAATAAAATGTAAGGTTGGTATTTATTTGAAGTGACATTAATATAATATTTCCATTTACTGAATTAGAAAAATCTATTCTGCTGAATATTTAAAAGGCTGTATATGTTTTCTTTTGTGTTAAGATTCTTTAAGGTTTTATATTCAGTATGTCCATAAACAGGAAAATGTAGGATGCACATATTTGAATACTTAATTAACCATGGGAGCTGTAGCATAACTAGAAATGGGTTTTCTAGAATTGATAGTGGCTTTACTAGGAACTATTCATAAACAAAAATACACTGCCCCCAAACCTGAGTAGATTAGAGAGTACTCTCCTTTGAGGGTATCCTCTGCTGTGCTGCTATAATCAAATGGCAAGATACCAAGGACACGCTAAATGAACAGACATTTGTTTTTAATAATTGCCCCGGTTTGGGGTGAGAAGGGGAAGTACTTGTTTAAAAAAGCGTATTTTTAAACTTCAAAGAAATGTACAGTTAAGTACTGTGTACCCTTTACCTAACCTCTCCCAATGTTAGTAAGTTGCATAGAGTACAATATCAACACCAGGGAACTGACACTGGTACACACACACTGCTTATTCAGATTTCACCATTTTTATACATATACATCTGTGCGTGTATGTGTGTAGTCCCATGCCATTTTATAACACATAGCTTCATGTAACTACCACCACAATCAAGACACTTAATTGTACCAGTCACCACAATACTCCTTTGCACTACTCCTTTATAAGCCGTACTCATCCTTCCTCCTCCGTCTCTAATCCCTGGCAACCATTATCTCTGTGTTTGACGAATGTTAAATAAATTGAATTATGCAGTATATCCTTTTGAGATTGGATCTTTTCTATCAGCATTATTTTCAAGGATATTTTGTTTAGTATAAACATTGCAAAAACATTTTTTTCTTGCCACAAAATATCTTAACTTACAAGTTATCTAGGGAAAAATAGCTGTTTAAAAAAAGATTAAGGCTGAATGTGACCAAACCACACAATACAGTCATTAATTGACTCATTTCAGAATTAGTAGGTAGACAATTATTCTAATTCTATGCCTGAGGACCAGTTTGCAGTGTAACACAGGAGAATATTCATTAAAAGTGGCTTCTTTTTTCTTTTTTTTGAGACAGGGTCCTGCTCTGTTGTCCAGGCTGGAGTGCAGTGGCATGATCACAGTTCACTGCAGCCTCAACTTCCTAGGCTCAAGCAATCCTCCTGCCTCAGCTTCTGGAGTAGCTGGGACTACAGATGTATGTCACCACATCCAGCTAATTTTTTAATCTTTTTGTAGAGACAGGGTCTTACTTTGTTGCCCAGGCTGGTCTCAAACCCCTGGGCTCAAGCAATCCTCCCGCCTTTGCCTCCTAAAGTGCTGGGATTACAGGCATAAGCCACCATGCTCAGCCAACGGTGCCTTCTAATAAAATCATTAGTTTTAAATTTAGGGAGACAAAATTTACTTCCTATAAGGGACTTTATCTCAAAGGAAAAAAAAATCAACTTATAAACAAACAGGTTCAAATGCAAACATTAGAACTTTTGTAAAAGTACAAAAAAAACACTAATATTTCAAGATAGGTTCTTCATCAAAATCTCAGGAAAACACCTTTCCAAAAATCTGAAGTAGCAGCTCCTTCCAAATGTTTAAAGTTAATTCAGTAAACATGCTGAGAGCCTAACATGTGGACAGCACTTAGACTAGGTGCTACAAAAAGATTACAATCTAGTGGGAAAGGAGCCATATTTGGTCAACATTTAAATTTATGTCTAAGAGTTAGTAGGTTCCAGTTAGCTTTAATTCCAAATAAGAAAGGAACCCACAAAAAAAGGGAAGAAAGTGGCTGGTCTATTTTACAAACAAAATTAACATAAACAATACTTCGCACACACGCACACGCACGCACACACACATACATATTATAAGGGTAAAAAATGTGGTCACTGGCCGGGTGCAGTGGCTCATGCCTGGTAATCCCAGCACTTTGGGAGGTGGAGGCAGGCAGATCACCTGAGGTCAAGAGTCCAAGACCAGCCTTGCCAACATGGTGAAACCTCGTCTCTACTAAAAATACCAAAAAAATTAGTTGGGAATGGTGGCGCGCGCCTGTAATCCCAGCTACTCCGGGAGGCTGAGGCAGAACTGCTTGAACCCAGGAGGTGGAGGTTGCAGTCAGCGGAGATCACGCCACTGCACTCTAGCCTGAGTGACAGAGGGAGACTCTATCTCAAAAACCAAACCAAACAAAACAAAAAAAAAACAAAAAGTGGTCAAAGTATAGACACCATAAACTGCAGAATTAAGAAAAACACTGCAACTAGATTTCTTAGTTTTCTTCTCCCTCCATTGTTCTGTGTAGAGAATAAAAATTAATCAATCTAATACTTGCTTCATTTTGAATAGCAGTCAGATATGACCTAAAAGGGAGACTTACAAAAAATCAAAAAACCTTTACAGTTAGCTCAGATAAATCGAAGAGAAAATAAAAGACTATGGACCTTTGTTGTGTCACTATACAATTTTAAATCGATTACCTCCTGGGCGGTAGTAACCATCAGAAAAGAATCAAGGCCGGGCACAGTGGCTCACGCCTGTAATCCCAGCACTTTGGGAGGCTGAGGAGGATGGACTGCTTAAGCTCAGGAGTTCGAGACCAGGCTGGCTGTGAAACCCCGTCTCTACTAAAAATACAAAAAAAATTTGCATTTCTCTGATGGCCAGTGATGATGAGCATTTTTTCATGTGTCTGTTGGCTGTATGAATGTCTTCTTCTGAGAAATATCTGTTCATATCCTTTACCCACTTTTTGATGGGGTTGTTTTTTTCTTGTAAATTTGTTTGAGTTCTTTGTAGGTTCTGGATATTAGCCCTTTGTCTGATGAGTAGATTGCAAAAATTTTCTCCCATTCTGTAGGTTGCCTGTTCACTCTGATGGTAGTTTCTTTTGCTGTGCAGAAGCTCTTTAGTTTAATTAGATCCCATTTGTCAATTTTGGCTTTTGTTGCCAATGAGATACCATCTCACACCAGTTAGAATGGCAATCATTAAAAAGTCAGGAAACAACAGGTGCTGGAGAGGATGTGGAGAAATAGGAACACTTTTACACTGTTGATGGGATTGTAAACTAGTTCAATCATTATGGAAAACAGTATGGCGATTCCTCAAGGATCTAGAACCAGAAGTACCATATGACCCAGCCATCCCATTACTGGGTATATACCCAAAGGATTATAAATCATGCTGCTATAAAGACACATGCACACGTATGTTTATTGCGGCACTATTCACAATAGCAAAGACTTGGAATCAACCCAAATGTCCATCAGTGACAGATTGGATTAAGAAAATGTGGCACATATACACTATGGAATACTATGCAGCCATAAAAAACGATGAGTTTGTGTCCTTTGTAGGGTCATGGATGCAGCTGGAAACCATCATTCTCAGCAAAATATTGCAAGAACAGAAAACCAAACACCGCATGTTCTCACTCATAGGTGGGAACTGAACAATGAGATCACTTGGACTCGGGAAGGGGAACATCACACACCGGGGCCTATCACGGGGAGGGTGGAGGGGGGAGGGATTGCATTGGGAATTATACCTGATGTAAATGACGAGTTGGTGGGTGCTGACGAGTTGATGGGTGCAGCACACCAACATGGTACAAGTATACATATGTAACAAACCTGCATGTTATGCACATGTACCCTAGAACTTAAAGTATAATAATTTTGAAAAAAAAAAAAAAAATAGCCGGGTGTGGTGGCACATGCCTGTAATCCCAGCACTTTGAGAGGCCGAGGCGGGCAGATCACTTGAGCTCAGGAGTTCGAGACCAGCCTGGCCAACATGGTGAAGTCTCGTATCCACTAAAAATGAAAAAAAAAAAAAATTAGCCAGGCATGGTGGCATGTGCCTGTAATCCCAGCTATTCAGGAGGCTGAGGCAGGAGAATCGCTTGAAGCCGGGAGGCAGAGCTTGCAGTGAGCTGAGATCATGCCACTGCACTCCAGTCTGGATGACAGAGTGAGACTCGGTCTCAAAAAAAAAAAAGGAATTAGGTCTGTATTATTGGTACTCCCTTCAGCAGGAAACAAAATACAGTCTAATGACACTGAAAAAATTATAGATACTAGACCATTATTTATATTATTAAATTACCTTCAATCATAAATTTATTTTAACACAAAAATTTAGTAATGGGTTCTGAGTTTTTTCTTTTTGCAGAAATAATTATTCCATAACTAATAAAGCACAATGGGACATATGAGCTTCTTTCTTAAATAAAATTGTACCTACCCAATTATCCAAAATGGCTCTTAGCTAAACAAAAACAGTTCAAGAACCAATCCTTCTTTCAAATGGCTCACGGCTAAAATTTTCTGTTGTGCTCTGAGAACTTCCTGTTCTTTTGTTCTTTTTTAAACTTAGTAACAGATCACTTATTAAAAGTCTTATAACTCAGCAATCTCTACTAGGGGCCTTATTTGTCCATATTCACACAACTCTTGTAAGTACACAGTTTAAGAGCTGTGATGAGTACCTAACATTTTCATTACATAAGCTCAGACCTAAGACAAACACTACAACAGAAAAAAATAGACACAGCTGGCCAGGTGCAGTGGCTCACGCCTGTAATCCCAGCACTTTGGGAGGCTGAGGTGGGCGGATCACGAGGTAGGGAGATCAAGACCATCCTGGCTAACAGGGTGAAACCCCATCTTTACTAAAAATAAAAAATAAAAAATTAGCCAGGCTACAGAGGTGAAAATAAAAATATTAACTTTTATCACCTATCATGTTGGTAAAGATTTTAAAAATGATATTACTCAACCCTGGCAAGGTATACTGGGGCAAGCAAAGACATACTCTTACAACATAAAAATGTGACAGGGAAAATGTCACAGAGAGATCATTTCATCCATAGCTGTGTTTTTAGAATGGTTCTAAATACGAACAAAAGAAAAATTACATTTCTTATCCAAAAGGATCTGAATGTATCATCTTTGACAAGTCATACTTCAACAGTTCACCACTGATGACTCAAATCCCATACACAGGACAAGATTTTCATAATCTAACTGTCTTACAATACTGTACCTCATCACAAAAGGAAAACTTTCTGTTTTCCACATTTTTCTTTAATATTCAAACATTTAGGTTTTGAAGAATATGCAAGTAAACTAAAAATGTGTCTATCTGAAACAATTCCATAGGAAAGCAACAGGGTAAAAATTTTCCCAAAATATGCATTAGATATATTATAAAGCCACAGAAATTAAAACAGTATATATAACAGTGCTAATACAGTACAAAGCAGATCCATAGACAAGAGACAAAAATGAACACAAGCATATACAGAAAACTAGTATAAGAAAGAAGTGACATTTCTAATAACTAGAAAAATGACTATTTAAACAGACACCTTAAGCGACCCAGCCATTGCATGCATAGGTATTTACTTAAGAGAAATGAAAGCCTATGTACACATAAAGAATTGTGTACAAATGTTTATAGCCAGTTTACTTGTAATAGCCAAAACCCAGAAACATATATACTTTGTATGGGGGGGTTATCTACTTCTTTCAGTATAGTTTGAGATTAATTCACATCATGTATCAAGTCTGTTCTTTCTTGCCAAGTAGTGTTTCCATTGTATAAACATGGCACAAATTGTTTATCCATTCACCCGTTAATGGTCTTCTCAAAGTAAGCCTGTCTTTCATTCCTGGTTACGCATGAGAAAAGGCCCTAATCCTAACAAAGCCCCTTAGTAGCTTCTGAAATTTTAGCTTCTCTCAGAAGTGAAGATATTTTAGTTTTAACTTGAATTATCTATAAATTCATTTTCATAATGTATAATAAATATCTTTGAGAGCAGAGATCTGTCTTATTCAGCCTTCTACTTACTACCAGTAGTATCCAGTACAGCGTCTTCTACACATCAGATGATCAAGAATGATGGTTCAAGTGTTTAACAAGAAAACCATTTTACAAAATTATGTTTCTAGACCAACCAAGAACTCAAACAAAATCAGAAATGAAAAAGGAGACATTACAACTGATACTACAGAAATACAAAAGATCATCAGAGACTACTATGAACTACTATACACCAACAAACTGGAAAACCTAAAGAAAACGGACAAATTCTTGGACACATACAACCTATCAAGAATGAATCAGGAAGAAATAGAAAACCTTAACAAATAATGAGTAATGAGATTGAATTAGTAACAACAAATCTAAAAAAGAAAAGCCCAGGATCTGATGGCTTCACTGCCAAAGTCTACTAAACTTACAAAGAATACCAATTCTCCTCAAACTATTCCAAAAAATAAAAGAGGAGGGAATTCTTCCTAACTCTTTCTGTGAAGCCCTGAAACTAAAACCAGACAAGGGCACAACATTAAAAAACAAAACAAAACAAAACAAAAAAATTACAGGCCATAGTTGAACACAGATGCAAAAGTCTTCAACAAAATACTATCAAACCAAATCCAACAGTACATCAAAAGGACAATATACCACAATCAAGTAGGATTTATCCCTGAGTCGTAAAGATAATTGACCATATGCAAATCAATAAACATGATATATCACATCAACATAATGAAAGACAAAAACCATATGATCATCTCAACAGGGGCAGAAAAAGCGTTCAATAAAACTCAACATCCCTTCATGATAAAAATGCTCAACGAACTAGGCACAGAAAAAACATACCTCAGCCTGGCACAATGGCTCACATGTACAATCCCAGCACTTTGGGAGGCCAAGGCGGGCAGATCACTTGAGGTCAAGAGTCTGAGACCAGCCTGGCCAACATGGTGAAATCTCATCTCTACTAAAAATACAAAAAAAAAATTAGCCGGACATGGTGGCGCATGCCTGTAGTCCCAGCTACTTGGGAGGCTGAGGCAGAGAGTCACTTGAACTCAGGAGGCAGAGGTTGCAGTGAGTTGAGGTCGTGCCACTGCATTCCAGCCTGGGCAACAGAGCGAGACTCCATCTCAAAAATAAATAAATAAATAAATAAATAAATAAATAAAAATAAATAGAAAGAACATACCTCAACATAATAAAGGCCATATATGACAAATCCATAGCCAACATTATACTGAACAGAGAAAAGCTGAAAGCTTTTCCTGTAAGAACCGAAACTAGACAAGGATGCCCACTTTCACCACTCTTATTCAATACTATACTGGAAGTCCTAGCCAAAGCAATCAGGTAAGAGAAGGAAATTAAAGGCATTCACACTGGAAAAGAGGAAGTCAAACTGTCCCTCTCTGTAGATGACATGATCTTATATTTAGAAAAACCAAATGACTCCACTAAAAAAAAAAAAAAAACCTCTTAAAACTGGTGAGCAAATTCAATAAAGCTGCAGGACACAAAATCAACACAAAAAATCAGTATAGCTTTCAATATACTAGCAACAAACTAGAAGAAAAAGAAATCAAGAAAGCAATGTTATTTCCAAAAACTAAAAACAAAAACAAAAACCCTAGGAATAAATTTTACCAAGGTGAAAGACCTCTACAAGGAAAACTATAAAACATCGATGAAAGAAATTAAAGAGGACACACAAAAAAGGAAAGACATCCCATGTTCATGGATCGGAAGAATTAATATGGTGTAAATGACCATTCTACCAAAAACAATCTACAGATTCAATGCAATCTCTACCAAAATACCAATATTTTTCACAGAACTAGAACAAACAATTCTAAAATTTGCATGAAACTACAAAGAGCCTGAATAACCAAAGCAATCCTGAGCAAAAAGAACAGCTGGAGGCATCACACTACCTGACTTCAAAATATACAACAAGGCTATCATAACCAAAATGGCATAGTATTGGTATAAAAACAGACACATAGACCAGAATGGAACAGAACAGAGAATCCAGAAATAAATCCACTCACATCTTTATATCCAACTGGTTTTTGACAAAGGTGCCAAGAACGTATACTGGGGAAAGGACACCCTCTTCAATAAATGGTGCTGGGAGAACTAAATATCCACATGGAGAAGAATAAAACTAGACCCCTGTCTCTCACCATATACAAAAATCAAAACAAAATGGATGACAGACTTAATGTAAGGCTTCAAACTATAAAACTACTAGAAGAAAACATAGGAGAAATGCTCCAGGGACATGGGTTGAGGCAGAGTTTATGGCCAAGATCCCAAAAGCACAGTAAAGAAAAACAAAGATAGATAAATGGGACCGTATTAAACTAAAACGCTTCCGTACAGCAAAGAAAACCCTCAGCAAAAGAGACAACCTGATGAATGAGAGAAAACATTTACAAAATATTCATCTGACAAGTGACTAATATCCAGAATATAGAAGGAACTGAAACAACTCAATAGCAAAAAAAAAAAAAAAGCCATTAAACAGTGGGTGAAGGACATGAATAGACATTTCTCAAAAGACATACAAAGGCCAACAGGTATATGAAAAAATGCTAATCACTAATCATCAGTGAAATGCAAATCTAAACCATAGTAAGATATCTTACCCCAGCTAGAACCTCTATTATTAAAAAGACAGGAAATAACAGATGCTGGTGAGAAAAGGGAACTCTTACACACTGCTGGTGGGAATGTAAATTAGCAAAACAAACCTAAAGAAATCAGTATGGAGATTTCTCAAAAAGTAAAATTAGAACTACCATTAAGACCCAGCAATCTCACTATTGGGTATCTATCCAAAGAAGAACTCAGTGTATCAAAAGGACATTCTCACTCATATGTTCCTCACAGTACTATTCACAATAGCAAAGACATGGAATCAACCTAAATGCCCAGCAACAGATAAATGGATAAAGTGTGCTATACATAAACAATAATACTATTTGGCCATAATGAAATAATGTAATTTGCAGCAACATGCATAGAAACGGAGATTATTATTTTAAGTGAAATAGGCCAGGCAAAGAAAGACAAATACTGCATGTCCTCACTCATATGTGGGAGCTAAAAAACTTGATCTCATGGACATAGAGAATAGAACAATAGATAACAGAGACTAGTAAGGGGAGGGAGATGGGAGATAAAGAGAGCAGAGACACAAAGACTATAAGAAGTATAGTCACCCTAGTCTGCTATCCAACACTGGAACTTATTTCTTATGTACCCAAACATACAGTTAGATAGAAGAAATAAGTTCCAATGTTTGATAGCAGACAAAGGTGACTATACTTAGCAATAATAATATGTACATTTCAAAGTGATTAGAAGAGAGGGCTTGAAATGATACCAACATATAAAAATGATAAACATTCTAGGTGATGGATACCCCAATTACCCTGCCTTGATCATTATATATTCTTTGTATGTAACAAACACATGTACACCATAAATATGTAAATTATTGTATATCAATAAAAAGGGAAAAAAGTGGGAAACAGCGATTTCTCAAAATACATAGGAGTAGCCAACAGGTATATAAAAAAATGCCCAACACCACTAACTATCAGGGAAATGCAAATCAAAACCACAATGATATCATCTTACCCAGTCAGAATAGCTATTATCAAAAAGACAAAAACTAACGGATGCTGGCAAGGATGCAGAGTAAAAGGAGCTCTCATACACTGTAGGTGGGAATGTAACTTATTACAGCCATTATGGAAAACAGTATGGAGATTTTTCAAAAAATTAAACACAGAACTACCGTAAGATCCAGCAATATCACCACTGGTATTTATTCAAAGGACAGAAAATCAGTATATCAAAAGGATACATGCATTTTTATGTTCACTGCAGCACTACTCACAACAGCCAAAATATGGAATCAACCTAAGTCTCCATCACATATGAATTGACAAAGAAAATGCGGTATATTTACACAGTGGAGTACTATTTGGCCATAAAAAAGAATGCAATCAGCTGGGCACGGTGGCTCACGCCTGTAATCCCAGCACTTTGGGAGGCCGAGGTGGGCAGATCACCTGAGGTTGGGAGTTCGAGACCAGTCTGATCAACATGGAGAAACTAAAAACACAAAATTAGCCGGGTATGGTGGTGCATGCCTGTAATCCCAGCTATTTGGAAGGCTGACGCAGGAAAATTGCTTGAACCCGGGAGGCAGAGGTTGCAGTGAGCCAAGATTGCACCATTGCACTCTAGCCCGGGCAACAACAGCGAAACTCCGACTCAAAAAAGAAAAAAAGAAAAAGGATGGAATCATGTCACTTATAGCAACATGGATTAAACCAAAGGTCATTATCTTAAGTAACATAAGCCAGACACAGAAAGACAAAATCTCATGTACTCACCCATATGTATGAACTAAAAAAATTTATTTCATAGAGGTAGAAAGTAGAATGATAGTTAACAGAGGCTGGGAAGGACTTGGGGGAGGAGGAAGATAAAGAGAGGTTGGTTAATGGGTACTAATGGGTATGAACATACAGTGAGATAGAGGAATAAATTCTAATGTCCGATAGTAGAGTAGGGTGACTACAGCTAACAACAATGTACTGTACACTTCAAAATAGCTACAAGTGAGGAGTTGAAATGTTCTCAACACATAGAAATGATAAATGCTAGTGATGACAGATAGCCTAAATACTTTAGCTTGGTCATTAACATTCTATGCATTAAAAATATCACATGTATCCTGTAAATATGTACAAATAGCATGTATCAATAACAAAATTTAATTGTTTACTGAAACTCAAATTCTCCACTTTTTGAATTATCATAGTATTTCTAGACCAGTTTACTTCCATTGCCTAGGGCCTCTCGTGTTCCTCTCCCACTAATAAGAGAACATGTGATGACTAAATACAAAACAACTAGTAAAAGTTTAAATATAATTAGTAAATTTGTGGAAATAAATCTTACGTACTCAAAGGCCAAATATATATAATATAAAAAATTAGTTATACTCAGCTTCCAACTCCTCTTAAGTCAGGCTCCCTCCCTCTAAAGAGGTTCTACAAGTCAGGGAGGTTAAATGTGAGAAGTAAACATAAAACTGTAAAAACCCCTGGGGAGGCACAAGCTCGCTTTTGTAAATGAAGGGAGGGCAGTGTAGCAATCCAGGGTTGAAAAGTACAGGGCACACCACTTGAGGCGGGGGTGGGGTGGGTAGGATGAAAGAGAGTTTTTCAGAAATGTTCTTATCTGTCTTCAGTTTCCTCTGAGGCAAAAAAGCAACACCAACCTAGTGCTGAAGGTAACATCAGGTTGAGGTGGCAGCCCTGATCTGTTTGTTCAATGAACTTCCATGAGGGTCTGTGCTTGATAAACAGCAACTTCCTGATGGATTTACTGCAAGGTGTCCTGAGAGACAAGGTAAATAGAAACTATCTGAAATAATATAGTCAAAATAAAAATATTAAGAGATGGGTCGGGCGTGGTGGCTCACGCCTGTAATTCCAGCACTCTGGGAGGCTGGGGCAGGCGGATCACTTGAGGTCAGCAGTTTGAGACCAACCTGGGCAACATGGTGAAACCATGTCTCTACTAAAAGTATAAAAATTAGCCGGGTTTGGTGGTGGGTGCCTGTAATCCCACCTACTAGGGAGGCTGAGGCACGAGAATCACTTGAACCCGGGAGGTGGAGGTTGCAGTGAGCCGAGATCATGCCACTGCACTCCAGCTTGGGTGACAGACTGAGACTCCATCTCAAAAATAAATAAATAAATAAATAAAATAAAATTAAGAGATGGGTAAATGAGTGAATGGATATAGCTGAAAAATGTTTTAATAAGTTAGAATATTAGGCTAAGAAACTCCTAGAACACGCACGGAAAGGGTAAAAAGCTTAAAAAAAGAAAAAAGCCACACGGTGGTGTATGTCTGTAGTCCTAGCTACAGCCAGGAGGCTGAGGCAAGAGGATCACTTGAGCCCAGCAGTTTGAGGCACAGTGCACTATTACCATGCCTGTGAATAGCCACTGCGTTTCAGCTTGGGCAATATAATGAGACCCCGTATCTTAAAAACAAAACAAAAAAAGGTATAGTGATATGAAAGATATTTACATAACAGAAGACCCAGAGGAAGACATATAAACTAAACAGATTCAAAGAACTATTTGAACGACTGGTAATTTTCCAGAATTGGAGAAAAATATCATATTGAACAGGTTTTGAATGCAAAAGAGGACAGAGGATAAACAAAACACACACACCTGTATATACAACAACTAGATACATTATAATGAAATTTAAGAAAATCAAAGATAAAAAGAAAATTCTAAGAGCTTCCAACAAGGAAGAGTAGGTCACCTATAAAGGGGTACGATCAGAATGTCATCAAATATCTCATCAGCAACCTGGGATTTAAGAATAAGTAATCCATATTATGCACCACATGCCTGTACCAAAATATCTCACATATTCCATAAATATATACATCTACTTCACACTCACAAAATTTTTTTAAAAAAAGGTAGTAAATCTTAATTAACATTACCCAGATGGAGTAACTTTAAAGTGCTAATGGAAAGCACTTTGAACTAAAAAGTGTATATCCAGAAAAACTATGATCAAAAGTAAAGATGTTTTAAGCACATAAAATCTCAGAAGGTCTGCCTCATAAAAGCTCTCTTTGAAAATAAAGGAAGTACAGGATGAATATCCCTAATTCAACAATCCCAAATCTAAAACTTTTCCAGTGTCAACAGTATGCTCAAAGAAGCATTTTGGATTTCTGGATTAGGAATGTTCAGCTATTAAGTATAATACAAATATTCCCAAATCTGAAAAAACCTGAAATCTGAAACGCTTCTGGTCCCAAGCATTCATTTCTTTCTCTCTCTCTCTCTTTTTTTTTTTTTGAGACAGGGTCTCACTCTGTTGCCCAGGCTGGAGTTCAGTGGCATGATCATGGCTCACTGGAGCCTTGAGTTCCCAGGCTCAAGAGATCCTCCTACCTTAGCCTCCCGAATAGCTGGGACTACAGGTATGTACCACTACACACGGATAATTTTTTAGTTTTTTGTAGAGACAGGGTATCACTGTGTTGCCCAGCTGTTCTTTAACTCCGGGGCTGAAGCAATTCTCCCGCCTCAGCCTCAGAAAGTGCTGGATTATAGGCACCAGCCACCACACCTGGCCCCAAGCATTTCGGAAAGGGATACTCAACCTGTACTCCCAATAATAATATTATGAGATACATGAAAGCTAAATACACAACTTAGTAAAACTTAATTTTTTTTTTTTTTGAGACAGGGTCTCACTGAGTTGCCCAGGCTGGAGTACAGTGGTGCAATCACGACTGACTGTAGCCTCAAGCTCCCAGGCTCAAGCAATCCTCCCACCTCAGCCTTCTGAGTAGCTGGGACCACAGGCACCTGCCACCACGCCTGGCTTATTTTTTTATTTTTTGTAGAGATCTCAGTACGTTACCCAGGCTGGTCTTGAACTCCTTCCTGGGTTTAAGAAATCCTCCTGCGTCAGCCTCCCAAAGTGCTGAGATTACAGCACACATGAGAGCCACCACACCTGGCCCTAATATTATCTTTAAAAATGAGACAAAAAACAACCATAACAATCCAGGACCAAATCTAGAGCAGGGCTATACAACTTTCTGAAATGGCTAAAATATTTACCTGTGTTGTCCAATATGTTAGCCACCAGTCATATGTGGCTATAGAACACATGAAATGTGGCTAATGTGACTAAGGAACTAATTTTTAAATTTTACTTAAGCTAAACAGCCTCTAAGACTACTGGCTATCATATTAACACAGATCCAGAGCAGGGGTCAGCAAATTTCCTCAAGGGACAAACGGTGAATACACAGGCTGATGGACCATGTGGCCTGTTGCATCTATTCATGTAGCACAAAATTAGCCACAGACAGACAAATGGCAAGGCTGTGTTCCAATAAAACTTTATTTTAAAACAGGATGTCAACACGAGACACAGTTTGCCAACACCTCATCTAGATGATATAAACACAGTGGCAAGGCAAGCAGCAAGTGGAAGAGAGGGAGAGAAGACAACCAGAAGGTAGCCAGAGTGTGCCATGGTACTTATGTTGAAGACAGTGGGTGACATAAAGATACTTGCAACAACAATAAAAGAAACCAAACATATAAATCTAAGCATAGATTGGTTTGGGATAATGACCAAAATTATAACTGAAACACAGTGAAATGTGTACATTTCAAATGAGGAAAAGAAAATTCAACCTATTAAATGAAAGAGAGAGAGAAAAAAAGAAGACAAACTCTGGGATTAGCTTTTTAAAAGATCCAGAAATAGGAGGTCTGTAAAAAGAGTCTAAATACAATAGGATATAAAAATGCTGAAAATAGGCCGGGCACGGTGGTTCATGCCTGTAATCCCAGTACTCTGGGAAGCTGAGGCAGGCGAATTACTTGACGCCAGGAGTTTGAGACCAGCCTGGTCAACATGGCAAAACTCCATCTCTACTAAGAAATATAAAAATTAGCAGGGTATGGTGGCACACACCTGTAATCCCAGCTACTCAGGATAGCTGAGGCATGAGAATCATTTGAACCTGGGAGGCAGAGGTTGCAGTGCAGTGAGCTGAGATCATGTCACTATACTCCAGCCTGGGCAACACAGCAAGGCTCTGTCTCAAAAAAAAAGCTGAAAATAAATGAGTGGGAAAAAATATGACAGGCAAATATGAATCAAAAGCTTGATAGTAATTATAAAATCAGGAAAAACAGAATTAAAGAGAAACGTATGTGAAGAACAAAGTAGGGTACTAGATACTGAGGAACAGATCAAGAAGAAATAGCAATCATAAACATTTATGCTTTTAACAATGTATCTTTCAAGTAAATAAAGCAACACCAAGACAATCCAATGGGGAAAGAACAGTCTATTCAACAAACGGTGCTGGAACAACTAGATACGCATACGCAAAAGAATGAAGTTGGGCCCTTACCTTACCTTGCAAAAAATAACTTAAAATGGAGTTAATCTAAATGTTTACATTTAGCTAAAACTATAAAACTCTTAGAAGAAAACGTACAAGTAAATCTTTGTGACCTTAAATTAGACACATGACAAAATCTGTGTAGCTAAAACCAAAAGTCCAAATGACCAAAAAAACAAAAACAAAAACAAAAATAAAACTATTAGGCTGGGCACAGTGGCTCACGCCTGTAATCCTAGCACTTTGGGAGGCTGAGGCGGGCTGATCATGAAGTCAGGAGCTCAAGATCAGCCTGCCTAACAGAGTGAAACCCTGTCTCTACTAAAAACACAAAAATTAGCCGGGCACAGTGGTGCACACCTGTAGTCCCAGGTACTTGAGAGACTGCGGCAGGAGAATCACTTGAACCCAGGAAGCAGAGGTTGCGGTGAGCTGTGATTGTGCCACTGCACTTCAGCCTGGGCAACAGAGCGAGTCTCCATTTCAAAAGAAAAAAAAATTTATTTCAAATCTCATCAAAATAAATTGTTGCTTCAAAAGCCATCAAGAAAGTGACAAATAGGCTGGGTGTAGTGGCTCACATCTGTAATCCCAGCACTTTGGGAGGCTGGCGCGGGCAGATCATGATGTCAGGAATTCAAGAACAGCCTGGCCAACAGAGTGAAACCCTGTCTCTACTAAAAATACAAAAATTTGCCAGGCACAGTTGTGCGCACCTGTAGTCCCAGTTACTCGAGAGACTGAGGCAGGAGAATCGCTTGAACCCGGGAAGCAGAGGTTGCGGTGAGCTGAGATCGTGCCATTGCAGTCCAGCCTGGGCAACCGAGTGAGACTCCGTCTCAAAAAAAAAATTATTTGAAATCTCATCAAAATAAATTGTTGCTTCAAAAGCCATCAGGAAAGTGACAAATTAGACTGGGTGTGTGGCTCACGCCTGTAATCCCAACACTTTGGGAGGCCAAGGCAGGCAGATCACCTGAGGTCGGGAGTTCGAGACCAGCCTGACCAACATTGAGAAACCCTGTATCTACTAAAAATACACAATTACCCCGGCATGGTTGCGCATGCCTGTAATCCCAGCTATTTGGGAGAATCACTTGAACCCAGGAGGTGGTGGTGGAGGTGAGCCAAGATTGTGTCACTGCACTCCAGCCTCGGTAACAAAAGCAAAACTCCGTCTCAAAAAAAATAAAAAAAGGAAAGTGACAACCCACAGAATGGGAAAAAATACAGTTGACTCTTGAACAATACAAGTTTGAACTGCATAGGTACATCTCTATGTAGATTTTAAATAAAAGTTACACCCAGTGTGCCTGCCTCACCTTTCACCTCCTCCACCTCTTCTGTCTCTGGCACTCAGAAACAGTTAAGACCAATCCCTCCTCCTCCTCCTCAGTCAGCTGAATGTGAAGATGATGATGAAGAGGAAAACCTTTATGATGATCCACTTCTACTTAATAAATAGGAAATATATTTTATTATATATCTTCCTTCTGATTTTCCTAGTAACATTTTTTTTAAATCTAGCTTAACTGTAAGAATACAGTACACAATACATATAGAAAGTGTGTTAGTTGTTTATCAATGAGGATTCCGGTCAACAATAGGTTACTGGTAGTTAAGTTCTGGGGTAGTCAAAAGTTTTCAACTGCACGGGTGTTGGTATCTCTAACCCCTGTATTGTTCAAGAATCAACTGTATTTGTAATCATATATCTATTATGGAACTTGCAGCCCATCAAGAATTCCTACAATTCAACAATAAAAAGACAAATAAACTAAAAAATGGACAGAGGAGTTGAACATTTTTTTTCAAAGAAGAAATACAAATTTATTTCAACGAAGATATAAAAATGGCCAAAAAGCACATGAAAAGGTGCTCAACATCATTAGACATTGGGGAAATGCAAATCAAACCCACATTCAAATACCACTTCATACCCAACAGGATGGCTAAAATAAAAAAGAGTCACAAATGCTGATAAAGATGTGGAAACAGGCAAGTGTGGTGGCTCTCACCTGTAATCCCAGCATTTTGGGAGGCTGAGGCAGGCAGTTCACCTGAGGTCAGGAGTTCGAGACCAGTGTGGCCAACAGAGCAAAACCCCATCTCTACTAAAAATACAAAAATTAGCCAGGCATGGTGGCGGGCACCCATAATCCCAGCTACTCCAGAGGCTGAGGCAGGAGAATCACTTGAATCCAAGAGGTGGAGATTGCAGCCAGCCGAGCTCGCGCCACTGAACTCCAATCCAGGTGACAGAGCGAGACTCCAAAAAAACAAAACAAAACAAAACAAAACGGCCAGGCATGGTGGCAAACGGCCAGGCATGGTGGCCCATGCCTGTAATCCCAGCACTTTGGGAGGCCGAGGCGGGTAGATCACAAGGTCAAGAGATCGAGACCATCCTGGCCAACATGGTGAAACCCCGTCTCTACTAAAAACACAAAAATTAGCTGGGTGTGGTGACGTGCACCTGTAGTCCCAGCTACTTGGGAGGTTGCAGTGAGTCGAGGTTGCACCATTGCACTCTAGCCTGGCGACAGAGCAAGACTCCGTCTCAGAGCGGAAAAAAAAAAAAAAAAAAAAGATTTGGAAAAACTGGTGCCCTCGTACCCTGCTGGTGGAATTGTAAAATGGTATAGCCACTTTGGAAACATTCTCGCAATTTCTCAAAAAGTTAAAAGTAAAGTTACCATATGACGTAGCAATTCCACTCCTAGGTATGCACTCAGGAGAAGTGAAACATATGCCCACACAAAAATTTGTACACCAGTGTTCACAGTAGCCTTGCTCAGGAATAATAATCAAAAAGTAGAAACAATAAAGATGACATGTATATCAACACAATGGAATATTATTCAGCCATAAAAAGGAATGATGTACTAATAAATGCTCACTGCAGCCTTGACCTCCTGGGCTCAAGTCATGTTCCTGCCTCAGCCTCCTGTGTGGCTGGGACCAGAGGCATGTGCCACAGGCATGTCCAATTAATTTTTAAATTTTTTTGCAGAGACAGGGTCTCACCATGTTTCCCAGGCTAGTCTTGAACTCCTGGGCTCAAGCAATTCTCCTGCCTCAGCCTCCCAAAGGGCTGGGATTACAGGCATGAGCCACTGCACCTGGCCTTGCTATGTGAATTTTATCTCTAAAATAAAGTTTTTTAAATAAATGAATAAATAAAAAGCAGCAACTCTCAGAAATATAAGGACAGCAACCATTTTAGATGGCAATTTTAACTTACTCCTCTCTGAAACAAATAGATCAAGAATAAAAATATACATCAGATAATCTTATGTTCTTCAGTCATAACACAATAAAACATAAGAAAAAAAACAAGAGCCAAGTGCAGTAGCTCAACCCTGTAATCCCAACACTTTGGGAGGCCAAGATTGGAGGATCACTTGAGACCAAGAGTTCAAGACAAGCCTGGACAACACAGCAAGACCCCATCTCTATTTTTTTTAAGTAAAAATTAAATAAAATAATAGAAACAGCAATAAAAATATCTTTGAAAAAACCAAACCTGTATGTCAAAACTAAAAGCTATACTTGTAAGTCTTCAGGTTAAACAAATCATAAAGGAAACTACAAAATATTTATAAACGTATAACAGTGAAAACACTACATGCCAAAACGTATGAGATACAGCTAAAATGGTACTCAAAAAGAAACTTGAGAAGACTGACAAAATAACCCAGGGAAGCAATAAGGATATGGGCAGAAATTAGAGAATAAATCAACAAAATATAGATGAACAAAATCAAAGGCTGGTTATTTGAAAAGATTTTGTGAGATGGACAAACTGTTGGCGAGATTAATCAAGAAAAGTAAAGAGATGCAAGTAACAGTAGATGAAAGATTTAAAAAATACTATCGTGAACAATTAAATCTCAAAACCTGGGCAGAACAGATACATATTCTAAAAACTGTAAATCAGCCAATCCACAGCCCAAACTTAGAACCATCTCCTCTGGCCCCTAAGCCAGGAATCAACAGTCCTCTGCCTTCATTGCCCAGGGCCAGATATGAAAAAACGGGTGATCACCCCTACAGCCCAGAGGCAACTGACATGGTTCAAACTAGCCAATACTAAACTTTTCCCCTTTCTTTCCCATGAAAAATAAAATAATAAAGACTCTGAACTATGCTTTTCCTGATCCAAACTGGTTCTTCCCCATGTAGCCCTGCATAAAATGGCATGTCTCCTCCTGTCAGTAAATGTACATAACAATAATGTTCTTTTAAAGGGCACTGGTCTCACTATGTCATTTGTCACCTCCATAAATTAAAATCCTACAGACATTTTTAGACAATAAACAAAGCCTTTTGCACTTATAGACACAGATGTTTGAAAACCCTAAATCAAGCTTTAGTGAATTGAGTGAGTTCACTAGCATATTAAAAATGAAACATCCTGCTCAAAAGGATTTAAGCCAGAAATTCAAGAATGGTTTACACTTAAAAATGTATCAATCTAATAAACCATATTAAAGAAACACAGGAGAAAAACGACTTAACTAGCTCAATAAATTCAGGAAGGCATTTAGTACCTATCTGTGATTTATAAAAAATTGTCAGGCTAGGTGTGGTGGCTCACGCCTGTAATCCTAGCACTTTGGGAGGCCGAGGCGGGCGGATTACTTGAGGTCAGGAGTTTGCGAGACCAGCCTGGCCAACATGGGGAAACCTACCAAAAATACAAAAAATTAGCTGGGCATGGTGGTGCATGCCTGTAATCCCAGCTACTCCAGAGGTTGGGACAGGAGAATTGCTTGAATCTGGGAGGCAGAGGTTGCAGGGAACTGAGGTTGCACCATTGCACTCCAGCCAGGGGGACAAGAGTGAAACTCGGTCTCAAAAAAACAAAACAAACAAACAAACAAAAAAAAACAAAAAGAAAAGTTGGTCAGTTAACTATGAATATAAGAGTTCCTTAACTTAAAAAACTCTGGCCGGGTGCAGTGGCTCACACTTGTAATCCCAGCACTTTAGGAGGCCAAGGTGGGCAGATCTCCTGAGGACAGAAGTTCAAGACCAGCCTAGTCAACATGGTGAAACCCCGTCTTTACTAAAAATACAAAAATTAGCTGGGGCATGGTGGCGGGGGCCTGTAATCCCAGCTACTCAGGAGGCTGAGGCAGCAGAATCACTTGAACCCAGGAGGTGGAGGTTGCAGTGAGTCGAGATCGCACCATTGCATTCCAGCCTGGGCAACAAGAGCAAAACTCCATCTCAAAGAAAAGAAAAAGAAAAAGTCTACATACCAAAAGCCAATAACAAAAATCAAACTTAATGAAAAAACTTCAGAAGCATTCCACTTAGGATAGACACGTCAGAATGCCCACTAAGGACATTTTTCAACATACTACTGAAACCTTGTCTAATAAAGTAAAACAGGAAAAATAAATACAGGTATAAGGATTAGAAGAGATGAAGCAGATCGTGTAGACAAACTATTACAGTAAATATGATTAGGCTCAGGTGTGGTGGCTCATGCCCGTAATCCCAACACCTTGTGAAGCCCAGGTGGGCAGATTGCTTGAGGCCAGCCTGGCCAACAGGGCAAAACTCCATCTCAACTAAAAATGCAAAAATTAGCTGGGCATGGTGCTGCACACCTGTAATCCCAGCTACTCAGGAGGCAGAGGTGGCAGTGAGCCAAGATTGCGTCGCTGTAGGTCAGCCTGGGGGACACAGCGAGACTCTTAAAAATATATATATTCCTAAAAATATGGTACCACTCACAGTAGCTACAAAATGTAGGAAGTACCTAGGAATTAAACTACAGAGAAGGCACAGGACCTTAATGGGGTAAAAAATTACCTCATAAAAAAAGTCTAGGAGGGGTGTGGTGGCTCACACCTATAATCCCAACACTTTGGGAGGCCAATGTGGGAGGACTGCTTGAGCCCAGGAGTTTGAGACCAGAATGGGCAAGATAGCAAGACACTGTTTCTATTTAAAATTTAAAAAGTCTAAATGAAGGAAGAACTATACCACACTAACATATAGTTCCTTCAAGACTAATATAACTTATAAATCCAAGGCAGTTCCAATACAAATCTCAGAATAGTTTTAATTTTGAAGGAATTTCACAAACTTTATCTATATAAGAATAAAAGTCCACAAATAGTTTGATCAAGTTTGAAAAAGAAGTGTAGAGTAGGGTGCTCACCCAACTAGATACACTAAGTTATAGTAATAATAAAAAAAGATGTTTTGGTCAAGCACAGTGGCTCACACCTACAACCCCAGCAGTTTGAAAGGCCAAGGCAAGAGAACTGCTTGAGGCCAGGAGTTTGAGACCAGCATCAGTAACATGGCAAAACTCCAATTCTACAAAAATTAGCCAGGCATGGTGGCATGCACCTGCAGTCCTAGCTACTTGGAAGACAGAAGTGGGAGAATTGCTTGAGCTCCATACATCGAGGCTACAGTGAGCCATGGTCATGCCTCTGCACTCAAGCCTGAGGAACAGAATGGGACCTTGTCTAAAACAAAACAAACTATGTTTTGGCACAGCAACATATAAAAATAAAACAGGAAAGCTTAGCAGCAGTTTCGTGGATATATGGAAATGCATACAGCATGATGAAGATAACCCACAAATCAGGAAAAAAATGCATCCACTATTTGTGGATGGTACTGTAAAAATTGTCTCCAAAAGAAAAGGTAAATAAATAAAGTGCTGATGAGAATAACAACAGTGGCCACCAATGAAAACGTAAACTGATACAGCCATTTCAGAAAGTGGTTAGTGAAATAATTTTGTTTTTTGAGACGTAGTCTTGCTCTGTTGCCAGGCTGGAGTGCAGTGGCGTGATCTCAGCTCCCTACAACCTCTACCTCCCGGATTCAAGTGATTCTCCTGCCTCAGCCTCCCGAGTAGCTGGGACTACAGGTGTGCGCCACTACGTCCAGCTAATTTTTGTATTTTCAGTAGAGACAGGGTTTCACCATATTGGCCAGAATTGTCTCAATCTCTTGACCTTGTGATCCACCCAGCTTGGCCTCCCAAAGTGCTGGGATTACAGGTGTGAGCCACTGTGCCCAGCCTTAGTGCAATAATTTATATACATATCCTATGATCTAGAAATCCCTCTCCTGAATATATACTCCCACAGAAACTGTTGCACGGGTTTCTACTGGGACTTGTATGATAATTTTTTAAAATAACATCACTGTGGTAGCAGGGAACTGAAGTGTTTATCTCAGAAGGAATGGAATAGGTAAAATACAGTAGATGTATATGCTGTAGTTAAAAACAATTAACTAGGTATACATATTGTAATGCAGTATGGACTTAAAAAATGACATAATGCAGTACATCTATGTTTATAAAATCATGTGTACTCAAAACAAAACATAATTTAAAAGTATACACAGATATTTAAGTAGCATATATATCAAACACATCAGCACATATATCAAACAGATATCCAAGCAGCATATATATATATGTTCAAAGGGGAATGAGAGGGGATCAGAAGAAGAAAATTAATAAAGAAGAAAAGAGCTTTGTGCAGGCTGGGCTGATGATAGGAGTGTGCGCCTTGAAATGAGAAGTATGACTAACAATTCTCTGAACATGTTTCAAAAAAGAAGTGTATCGTATGCATAGGCATAACAGTTCTTTCCTTTGTAAAAGAGATGTCGTACTTCCAGAAAGACAAATATATCTATATCGACATACAGATGTGTGTGTCTATACATATACATACACATACAGTTGCAAATACATATATAAATTCCATGAAGGATGCAGTTTGAAAATAATCTTAAATTGCCGGGCACAGTGGCCTCACTCCTGTAATCTCAGCACTTTGGGAGGCTGAGGTGGAGAGATCGCCTGAGATCAGGAGTTTGAGACCAGCATGGCCAACATGGAAAAACCATGTCTCTACTAAAAATACAAAAATTAGCTGGGCATGATGGTGCATGCCTGTAATCCCAGCTACTCAGGAGGCTGAGGCAGGAGAATCTCTTGAACCTGGGAGGCAGAAGTTGGAGCGGGCAGATTGTGCCACTCCACTCCAGTCTAAGCAATAGAGTGAAACTCTGTCTCAAAAAAAAAAAAAAAAAAAATCTTACATGCCTTGTGTGATAATTGCTCTGAGATTAAAAAACAAACAACAAAAACCACAAAAACCACAGCAAAAGGTGGGAGAAGCATAAAGGGGTTGTGAACAGGAGGGTAATTTTAGATTGCTCATGAGGAAAACGGTATAGTTCCCTGACACTCGAATATAGTCTAAGATACTGATTAAAGGGAAAAAAATCAGAATATGTTTTTCAATATTCTGTAATGTTAGCCAAAAATCGTGGTAGAAAAACAAATATTTACTATTTTTAAAAATTATTTAAAAAATGTTTGTGGATACATGGTAGATGCATACATTTATGGGGTACAAGAGATGTTTTGATACAGGCGTGCCATGTGAAATAAGCACATCATGGAGAATGGGGTATCCATTCCCTCAAGCTTTTATACTTAGTTACAAACAATTCAGTCATATTCTTTAAGTTTATTTAAAAATATACAAGTTATTATTGACTAGTCACCCTACTGTGCTATCAGAAATGCAAATATTTAATAAGCTTTAGTGAAAACATATATACTAGAATTAATGACATGTTTTCCAATTATTGCTTAATTAACCAATAAAAGAAAAACTCCATAAGTTTGTTCCAGCTAGAAACACAAACTTATTTTCAAAAGGAACATCATTAACTATGTTGGTAACAACTAGCACACTTATAATGAACAGTCAAAGGTCTTACAACCTTTTCTACACAGGCCAAATTTTAATGAAAAACACTTGGTATTTTTTTCAAGAGACAAGCAATAGTTTGGCACCTAATATATAATCACAATGACCAAGTCAGGTGTGCAGTGTCCCCAGTACAGACTTTATTAGAGTTCAGTTATAAATACACAATCTCTTGACACTAAAGATGTAGTTCTTGCAGATAAAGCCCAAAGGCAGGAAATGAATCTCCTTCCAAATGCTGCTTCTTATCTTTAAAGTAACCTCAAATTATTACTAAACTAATAAAGTAATTTTGCTTCAGAAAGTGATCTGATCTATTTTACTTTCAGCTTTTGATAAATTCAAGAGTGAGATGAGGGATTATTGCTTTTTGTCTGACAACACACACTGAAACACAACATGAAAATAAAGGAAAAACTTTATTTTAATGACTTTTATGGTAAAGCTGGAATGGGTAATATCAAAGCCTGTCAGTATATGGAAGCAGATGTGTATGGTTTTGGAGAAATACAAAGCTAATTTTGTTATTTAACTTCATAAATTTGGAAGTAAAGCTTATATTACCTTCTAATTAGAAATTGTCAAACAGGTTGAGTAAAAAGAGTGCAATGAGATTGTACACAAACCAAAAAAAACAATAACTCAAAAATGTAATTATGGACATTACTGCCTTATTTATGGAATTTTTCTAACATAATGGTACATAGTGAATGGCCACAAACCCAAATTGGCAATCAAGATTCTATTAAAAGGTCATTAAAAAGCCAGGCTACCAAATATGACAAACACAAAGTGGGATGGAGACAACACAGGAAACTTTCAGGCCACTAATGATGAATAATAATTACTGCACAGATATAATTATTATTGTAGCAATATAGCTACCACTTATTGCACTTCTGTGTCATGCACTGGACTAAACACTTAAGATACACTGTTTCTAATACTTAGGTCGGGTGAGGTTCCAGCACTTTGGGAGACTGAGTTGGGAGGATCATTTGAGACCAGGAGTTCCAAACCGGCCTGGGAACATAGCAAGACTTCATTTCTATAATTTTTTTTTTTTTTTTAACTAGCCAGGTGTGGTGGCACATGCCTATATTCCCAACTACTCTGGAGACTGAGGTGGGAGGATCACTTGAGCCCAGGAGTTCGAGGCTGCAGTGAGCTATGACAGAGCCACTGCACTCCCGCCTAGGCAACAAAGCAAAACCCACCCCGCCCCGTCTCTAAAAAAATAAAACACATTTTTTAAAATTTTTTTTTTTTCTGAGACGGAGTCTCACTCTGTCGCCCAGGCTGGAGTGCAGTGGCGCAATCTCAGCTCACTGCAAGCTCCGCCTCCTGGGTTCACGCCATTCTCCTGCCTCAGCCCCCCAAGTAGCTGGGACTATAGGCACCCGCCACTGCACCCGGCTAATTTTTTGTATTTTTAGTAGAGATGGGGTTTCACCATTCACAGGATGGTCTCAATCTCCTGACCTTGTGATCTGCCCGCCTTGGCCTCCTAAAGTGCTGAGATTACAGGCGTGAGCCACTGCGCCCGGTCATAAAATACATTTTTAAAAATGTAATGAGTCTTTACATATCTAACATAGTTTTGAAATACATAAACGTAAAACTTATTTCAAAAGAGAGATATTTAAAACACTATAACCATAGCGGAAAACTATCACACCACACACATAAAAAAAAAATCATGTAGACCAGTGAGAAAGGATATAGATGTGAATAACAGCATTAAGGCTGGACAAGAGATACAAACTCAAATTGCTTGCAAGGTACAGAGATACAGCCTCTTGTAATAGAGTAGGGAGTGGAAGAAACTACAGCTAGTCAAAGAGAGCAAGCCCCACCTAAAGACAGTCACATTTTTTAAATTTTTTTGAGACAGTCTCACTCTGTTGCCCAGGCTGGAGTGCACTGGCGTAATCTTGGCTCACTGCAACCTCCACCTCCTGGGCTCAAGTGATCCTCCCACCTCAGCCTTCCAAGTAGCTGGGACTACAAGTGCGGGCCACCACACCCAGTTAATTCTTTGTATTTTTAGTAGAGACGAGGTTTCACCACATTGCCCAGGCTGGTCTTGAACTCCTGGGCTCAATGAATCTGCCCACTTTGGCTCCCACAGTGCTGAGATGACCAGCATGAGTCACTGCGCCCGGCCGATATTCACATTTTTAAAGTTTTAAAAATTGCCACAACCACCAATTTGCTTGTGACCAATTAATAAACAAAGCACAAATATATACACAAATATATATTCAAACGTACATAAGTATGTAAATGTATATCGTACTTTAAAGAAAACAGGAAAAACATTCATTTCAAACATAGATGAATTGTCACAAAATGTGACTATGTATTAAGATACTAAGAAAATGTCAAAAAACTACAAAAAACAGAAATCACACGGGCCATAGACATGTTTACAGACAAAATGAGTTAGGATTAACAGCAAAAAGTGGAGGAAAAAGGCCAAATATTTGAAAATTAAAAGCATAATTCTAAATGTTTTGTATTAAAAACAGAGAATCAAAACAAAAATTACAAATTATGTCTAAAAAAATACACAATGTGGTCACTAAATAAAAGCCTGTGGCATGCACTCAACGCAGCACTGAAGAAAAATTTACAGCTATTAATAAATTTCTTAGAAAAAAATTAAAGAATTTAAAAGAGAACTAATATCAAAGAAAGATTATACAGAGATAATAAAGATAAAAAAGTAATAAAATAGAAAACTAAAAGACAGTGGACAATGAATAATCAAAAAGCTGATTCCAGCTAGGTGTGGTGGGTCACGCTCATAATCCCTTTGGGAGGTCAAAGCAGAACTGCTTGAGCCCAGGAGTTTAAGACCAGCCTGGGCAACATAGCAAGACCTCATCTCTACAAAACAATTTTTTCTTTTAAATTAGCCAGACGTGGTGTCACATGCCATAATCCCAGCTACTCAGGAGGCTGAGGTGGGAGGAATACCTGAGCCCAGGAGGTCATGGCTACACAGTGAGACCCTGTCTCTAAATAAATGTAAATAACCAAAATTAGCTGAAAAAGTAAAATCTGGGGCCGGGCGCAGTGGCTCACGCCTGTAATCCCAGCACTTTGGGAGACTGAGGAGGGTGAATCACGAGGTCAGGAGTTCGAGACCAGCCTGACCAATGTGGTGAAACCCCATCTTTACTAAAAATACAAAAATTAGCTGGGCATGGTGGTGCACACCTGTAATCCCACCTACTCAAGAGACTGAGGCAGGAGAATTGCTTGAGCCTGAGAGGCAAGGGTTGCAGTGAGATAAGATCACACCACTGCACTCCAACCTGGGCCACACAGTGAGACTCATCTCAAAAAAAAAAAAAAAAAAAAAAAAATCTGAACAATTAAAAAAAAGAAGAAACTGAAATAGTGAAGGACCAATTCCAAATATATTACCTTTAACAAAATTTCTGTTAACTGTCCTAAAACAGAGGTTCACAAATATTTTGGTCTCTTTCATACTCTTTAAAATTATTGAGGACCCAAATAAGTTTTTGTTTATAAGCATGGATTTAGCTGTCAATATTTACCACAGTGGAAATTAAAAGAAAAAATTTTAAGTTATTAACTATAAAATAACCCATTTCATGCTACTAACATTCTTATCAAAGGTTATAAAACTAGTTACGAAAAACAACTAGTTTCAAAAAATTAGAAAAGTCAAAGTATTTTGTATTTTTGCAAATCTGTTAACAAATGATTGCTGAATTCTAATATGTGCTCTATGTTCAATTATAATATCACATGTATGCAGCCTCTGGAAAATACCATATACCTGTGACACTACAAGAGTGAAAAGCAAATAACGTCTTTTTTTTCCTTGAGATGGAGTCTCGCTCCGTCGCCCAGGCTGGAGTGCAGTGGTGCGATCTCGGCTCACTGCAAGCTCCGCCTCCCGGGTTCACGCCATTCTCCTGCCTCAGCCTCCTGAGTAGCCCGCCACCACGCCTGGCTAATTTTTTGTATTTTCAGTAAAGACGGGGTTTCACCGTGTTAGTCAGGCTGGTCTCGATCTCCTGACCTCGTGATTCGCCCGCCTCAGCCTCCCAAAGTGCTGGGATTATAGGCATGAGCCACCGCGCCCAGCCTCAAATAGTGTCTTAGTATTCCTGTGAAAAAGTTTTGTTTTTGCAGATCCTAAATAATTCCCAAGGGCTACCCCCCATTTCACACCTGAAGAGTCATTGTTCTAGAGGAAATAAAAGAAAGAAAGCAAAATCAACACCAGATTAGAACAGCACAGGAAAACCATAGGCCAATGCAACTTAATAGCAAACACACTGTACATAAAAATTTTGTGTCAAAATGGATTAAAGACCTAAACATAAGGGCTAAAACTAAAAAAACTCTTGAAAGAAAACAGAAAGCTTAATGAAACTGGATCTGGTAACGATTTCTTAGATATGACACCAAAAGCAGAGGTAACAAAAAAATTGATAAACTGGATCAGCATAATTAAAAACTTGTGCAGGAAAGGACCCTTCCAACAGAGTGAAAAAGCAACCCACAAAAAGGAGAAAATATCTGCATATCATATATCTGGATACACGGATTGATATAAGAACTCCTACAACTCAACAAGAACAAAAACCCTGATTAAAAAATGGGCAAAGACAGCTGGGTGCGGCGATTCATGCCTGTAATCCCAGCACTTTGGGAGGCTGATGTGGGTAGATCACGAGGTCAGGAGATTGAGACAATCCTGGCTAACACAGTGAAACCTCGTCTCTACTAAAAATACAAAAAATTAGCTGGGCATGGTGGCAGGCGCCTATAGTCCCAGCTACTCGGGAGGCTGAGGCAGAAGAATGGCATGAATCCAGGAGGCGGAGCTTGCAGTGAGCCGGGATTGTGCCACTGCACTCCACCCTGGGCGACAGAGCAAGACTCCATCTCAGGGAACAAAAAATAAAAATAAAAGTAAAAATAAAAGGGCAAAGACTCGAGATACCACTTCATACCCCTTAAGATAGCTATTATCAAATAAAACAGTCAATACCAAGCGCTGTGAATGGATGTAGAGAAATTGGAACTTGTGTGTATTGCTGGTAGGCATGTAAAATGACATAGCCACTGTGGTGGTTCCTCAAGACTGAAACAGTCCTCAAAAACTTAAACACAGAATTACCATATGATCCAACAATTCCCCACCACCACCCAAAGTATACAGTTGGCCCTCCGTATCTGTGGGTTCCATCTACATGGATTCAACCAACCATGGTTTGAAAATATTTGGAAAAAAAAACTGTGCCTGTACTGAAGATGTACAGGATTTTTCCTTGCTATTATTCCCTAAACAATAAAGTATAACTATTTACATAGCATTTACATTGTATTAGGTATTACACGTAATCCAGAGATGACTGAAAGTATATGGGAGAACATGCATAGGTTATGTGCAAATACTATGCCATTTTACATCAAGGACTTGGGCATTCACAGATTTTCGTATCTGTGGGAGGAAGGATCTCAAACCAGTCCCCCACAGACACCAAGGGACAACTGTACACTCAAAAGAACTGAAGGCAGGAAATGAAATGAAGACTTGTATAGCCATGTACATAGCAGCATTATTCACAATAGCCAAAAGGTCCAGGCACGGACGAACAGATTAAACAAAATGTGACACACATATACAATGGAGAAGGAAATTCTGACACATGCTGTACCGTGGATGAACCCTGAGGATATTATGCTAAGTGAAATAACCCTGTCACAAAAAGACAAATACTATATGATTCCATGTATATGAAGTATCTGGAATGGTCAAATTTATAGACACAAAGTAGAATGGTGGTTGCTAAGGACTGGGCAGGGCATGGGGGAAGGGGAGTTATTATAGAACGAGTATGTAGTTTCAGTTTGTGAAGATAAAAAAGTTCTCAAAGTAGACCATGGTAATAGTTGAACAACAGTGTAAATGCATTTAATGCTACTGAACTACACGCTTAATGCTTAAATGGTAAATTTTATGTTATGTATATTTTACAATTTAAAAAACAGCAAATAAAATCCAGTTGCACATTTAAAGAATAATACACCAAGACTAAGTCCAGTTTATCCTAGTATTTTAGAGTGGTTTCACTTTTCAAAAAAATCTATCAATGTAATTCACAATAGTAACAGATACTGAAAAAAGAGCTGACAAAATTCAATCCCTAATTAAAATGTTTAGCAACTAAAGTTATTGGTCAATTCTGATAATTGATCCTGTGTTAACAAACATCACCAAAGTCTCAAGGCTTACAATACAAAGGTTTATTTCTCACTCATGCTACATGTCCATTGTGGACAGCCGTGGCTCCTCACTGTCTTCATTCTAGGACTGAAGCTGAAGGCACAGTACCTATATGCAACATATTGTTCAAATGGCAGAGGGGGGAAAAAGCAATGACTTAATCAGGCAACGACTCCTGAAGTTTTGCTCAGATACAGCATACATCACTTCCACTGGCTAAAGCAAGCCTCACGGCTAAGCCTGATATCAAGAAGGTAGGAAGTATATTCTCTCACAGGGATGGGCACCTGATAGAAGGACTCTATAAAGACAGACTCAGTAAAGAGGATTGCCCAATAGTTGTAAACAAGATTTGGGAATGACAAATCTACAATACAGGAAAACTCCCTTAATTTGAAAAAGGATATTTACCATGAACCTAGTGTGAATAGCATACTTAATGGTGAAACATTAGAAATACCTTCATAAGGTATTAAAATATTAATATTAAAATCATTTTCAGGTAATATGATTACCTACCCAGAAAATCCAGAGGATTTTTAACCTATTATTACAACTAATGAAAGAGTTTAGCAAGGTGCTCAGATACTATATCCACATACAAAAAAAATCCTTAGATATATACATAAAATATGACATATGTACAAATGTGTGTGTGTATATAATTACTTTTGCTGCGTATCAGCAATAAATGTTTAGAAAATGTAGTAACTTTAAAAGATCCCAATCAACCATATGGATTATTAAGTCAATCAGCTTTTAACCTCAGGCAAGTTATTTAAACTTTCTGCCTGTTTCCTCAACTATAAAATGAGAATAATGACATCTTATTTCACTGATTCTAAAACACAGATTCTTCATATCTTAACCTCTCAGAAATCAATGACTTCTTAAAAAAATGCTGTCACCCAGGAAGCAATAATGATGTTCTGTCTGAAAAGTTTTCATTGACACTTTCTGGTAACACCAAGAAAGCATCAATATCAAAGCATCTTAGATTTGATAAAATATGGTAAATCAATTAACACATCGTAAAGCCATGCCTAACATATACAAAGTGCTCAATAAACTTTAGCTTTTCTTATTCTTTGTCCTATCATATATTAAAAGAGATTATAATGCTAGAGTAATTGAAATAATATGATATTGAAGGAGGATTAAAGAAAAAAAATCAATGAAACAGAATAGTCCAAAGAAACAAACCTACATATTTATGGAAATTTAATATATAATAAATGAGCCATTTTTATGTCAGTGGGGAAAGCCCAGACTGGTAGTTCTCAATCATATCATACCCAATACTCTTTTTGTTTTTGTTTTTAATTTTGAGACGGAGTCTTGCTCTGCCTCCCAGGTTCAAGCAATTCTCCTGCCTCAGCCTCCCAAGTAGCTGGGACTACAGATGTGCACCACCACACCCAGCTAATCTTTGTATTTTTAGTAGAGAGGGGGTTTCGTCATGTTGGCCAGGATGGTCTCAAACTCCTGACCTCAGGCGATCCACCCGCCTTGGCCTCCCAAAGTGCTGGGATTACAGGCGTGAGCCACCACTTGAGCCTGGGACATCAAGGCTACAGTGGGCCACGATCACAAAAATGAAATAAAATAAGCAGTTTTTCATCTATATGCATGTTCAGAGGGATTTCACCTATATGAGTCGGGGCATGAGATGCACAGTTATCTACCACCTCTGGTCCTCATCAAAAACTGGTGCCAGCACCGGGAATGGTGGCTCACACCTGCAATCCCAGCACTTTGGGAGGTTGAAGCAGGTCACAAGGGCAGGAAATCGAGACCATCCTGGCTAACATGGTGAAACCCTGTCTGTACTAAAAACACAAAAAAATTAGACAGGTGTGGTGGCGGGCACCTATAGTCCCAGCTACTCCGAAGGCTGAGGCAGGAGAATGGCGTGAACCTGGGAAGTGGAGCTTGCAGTGAGCCGAGATCGCGCCACTGCACTCCAGCCTGGGTGACAGAGCAAGACTCCATCTCAAAAACAAAACAAAACAAGAAACTGGTGCCAACAACATCCTACCTAAGATAGCTGTGATAAGCGCCAGGCATGGTGGCTCACACCTACAGTTCCAGCATTTTGGGAGGCCAAAGTGGGTGGATCACTTGAGCCCCAGGAGTTCAAGACCAGCCTGGGCCAACATGGTGAAACCCTCTCTACAAAAAACACAAAAATTAGCTGGGCATGGTGGCATGTGCCTGTAGTCCCAGCTACTCAGCAGGCTGAAATGGGAGGATCGCTTGAGTCCCAGATGCAGAGGTTGCAGTGAGCTGTGACTGCACCACTGCACTCCAGCCTGGGAGACAAGAGTAAGACCCTGTCTCAAACAAATAAATAAGTAAGTATAAATAAATACAATTGTGATAAGCAAAAGTCACTCCACAAATTTCTGAATGTCCTCTTGAAGTAGCAACATACCCACTGAAAACCTTTCGGATAGACTGTTAAAAAAAAAAAAAAATATATATATATATATATATATATATATCTCCAGACAATGGGATATCCCCTAATCTCCTCAAAACATTCCTAGGTCACTGGAAGGCAAAGTTGTGTAATTTCACATGATAAAAAGCACATTTGACCACAACTTCTATTTGTGTTCCCTTTCCAAATAATAAACAAGATTGACCCTTTGAAGTCAACCTGATCTTTACCAGTCCCCTACTAACTCCTTTTCTATTGTTTCTGAAATCCATTCTCTGAAACTTTGGAAATTCCATGATGAACAAACTAACTCTCAGAGGGAGTACATTAAATTGTTTAAAAGCATTGACTTTAATCAAGCACACCTGGATTCAAAATTTAGCTCTATTATCTAAGTACTCTGTGTGTGCTATGGACCAGCTAACTTCTTGACACCCTTGTTTCCTTAGCTGTAAAATCTCTCGTTTTTCCTTAACTGCTTCTCTTTCAGCCGAAACCTACACAAATTCTCTCTATCCTAAGACAACAACAAAAAGGAAAATTACACTGACTGTACCATTATAGGCATTCTTTGTTTTACTGTGCTTCACCGGTACATTTTATTACAAATTGAAGTTGTGTGGCAACCCAACACTGAGTAAGTCTATCAGTGCCATTTTTCCAACAGCACGTGTTCACTTCATGTCAGCGTGTCACATTTTGGTAATTCTCACAACATTTCAAACTTTTTCACTATTACATGTTACAATGATCTATAATCAACAATCTTTGGTGTTACTAATGTATCTGCTTGGGTAAGCCATGTACCATGCCGAGATAAAATGGATAACTTAACTGACAAATGTGTGTGTTCTGACTGCTCCACCAACCGGTGTTCTTCTCTCTCCCCCTCCTCAGGCCTTCCTATTCCCTGAGCCACTACAATACTGAATGTAGGTCAACTAATAATCCTACAATGGCCTTTAAGTGTTCAAGTGAAAGAAAGTGTAGCAGGTTTCTTACTTTAAATCAAAAGCTGGAAATGATTAAGCTTATGGAGGAAGGCATGCTGAAAGGTGAGACAGGCTGAAAGCTAGGCTTCTTGCAGCCAAACAGTCAAGTTCTGAATGCAAAGGAAAAGTTACTGAAGGAAATTAAAAGTTGCTACTCCAGCGAACACATGAATGATAAGAAGGCAAACAGCCTTATTGCTGATATGGAGAGAATTTCAGTAGTCTGAAGAGAAGATCAAACTAGCCACTACGTTCCCTTAAGCCAATTCAGAAGCTGCTGTAAGTTATCCAGAAAACCTAACTAGGACCATCAATGAAAGTGGCTACACTAAACAACAGATTCTCAATGTAGACAAAACAGCCTTCTATGGGAAGATGATGCCATCTAGGACTTTCAAAGCCCAAGAGAAGTCAATGCTTGGCTTCAAAGCTTCAAAGGCTGACTCTCATTGAGCATCTGAAAAATGCTAGGGTCCTTAAGAATTATGCTAAATCTACTCGCCTGTGCTCTACAAATGAAACAACAAAGCCTAGATGACAGTACATCCATTTACAGCTTGGTTTACTGAATATTTTAATCCCGTCATGGAGACCCACTGCTCGAAAAAGATTCCTTTCAAAATACTGCTCACTGACAATGCATCAGGTTATCAAGAGCTCTGACAGAGATGTACAAGGAGACGAATGTTGTTTTCAGGTCTATCAACACACTATCCATTCTGGAGCAAATGGTTCAAGGAGCAATTCTGACCTTCCAGTCTTCTTTATGAAATACATTTCAAGACCAGGTGTGGTGGCTAATACCTGTAACCCCAGCACTTTGGGAAGCCAAGGCGGGTGAATTGCTTGAGCCCAGGAGACCATACTGGGCAACATGGTGAGACCCCTGTCTGTACCAAAATAAACAAAAAAAACCAAAACACAGCCGGCTGTGGTGGTCAGTGCCTGTGGTCCATGCTACTCAGGAGGCTGAGGTGAGAGAATTGTTTGAGCCCAGGGGCAGAGGTTGCAGTGAATCAAGATTGCACCACTGCACTGCAGCCACAGTGACAAAGCAAGACCTTGTCTCAACAACAACAACAAAAAATACATTTCTTAAACTCTACAGCTCAAGAAATGGGTGGGCAAGTAAACTGAAAACCTTCTGAAAGAAATTCACCAGTCTAGAAGTCATTAAGAACACTTGTGATTCATGGGAAGAGGCCAAACATCATTAATATGAGTTTGGAAGAAGCTGATTCCAACCCTCATGAATGACTTTGAGGGCTTCAAGACTTCAGTAGATGAAGTGGCTGCAGATGGGGCAGAATTAGCAAGAGAACTAGAATTACAAATGGAGTCTGAAGATGTGACTGAACTGCTCATGATAAAACTTGAACTGATGACAATCTCATGATTAAACTTGAATTGATGACAAATTTATTCTACTGGATGAGCAAAGAAAAAGGTTTCTTTTCTTTTCTTTTTGAGACAGTCTCGCTCTGTCGCCCAAGCTGGGGTGCAGTGGCATGATCTTGACTCACTGCAACCTCCACCACCTGTGTTCATGTGATTCTCCGCCTCAGCCTTCTGAGTTGGTGGGATTATAGGCGCGCGCCACCATGCCTGGCTAACTTTTCTATTTTTTAGTAGAGACGGGATTTTACCATGTTGGCCAGGGTCGTCTTCAACTCCTGACCTCAGGTGATTCGCTTACTTCAGCCTCCCAAAGTGTCGGGATTACAGGTGTGAGCCACTGCACTGGTTCCTTTTTTTTTTTTTTTTGAGACGGAGTCTCGCTCTGTTGCCCAGGCTGGAGCGCAGTGGTACACCACAAGCTCTGCCTCCTGGGTTCATGACATTCTCCTGCCTTAGCCTCCCAAGTAGCTGGGACTACAGGCGCCTGCCACCATGCCTGGCTAATTTTTTGTATTTTTAGTAGAGATGGTTTCACCATGTTAGCCAGGATGGTCTTGATCTCCTGACCTCGTGATCCACCCACCTCGGCCTCCCAAAGTGCTGGCATTACAAGTGTGAGCCATCGCTCCCAGCCTTGCACTGGTTTCGTTATATGGAATCTACTCACGGTGACGACATGAGCATTGTTGAAATGACAACAAAGAATTTAGATTGTACTAATGTAATATAAACTTAGTTGATAAAACAGCAGCAGGATTTGAGAGGACTGACTCCAATTTTTAAACTTCTACTGTGGGTAAATGCTATCAAACAGCATTACATGTTATCAATAAATAATTCATTAAAGGAAGAGTCAGTCAATGCAGCAAACTTTGTTTCAATCTTAAGAAATTGCTACAGCCACCCAGCCTTCAGCAACCACTACCTAATCAGGCAGTAGCCGTTAACACTGAGACGAAACCCTCCAGCAGCAAAGAGATTATTGCTGGCTAAATGCTCAGATGATCATTAGCAATTTTTAGCATTAAGTATTTTAAAATTATGGTAGAGGCTTTTTTTTTTTTTTTAGCTATAATACTATTACACACTTTAAAAACCATAGCATAGCATAAACAACTTTTATATACACTAGGGACTTGCTTTACTGAGATATTTATTTTACTGCAGTGGTCTGGAAACATACCCACAATATCACCAAGGTATACCTGTATTTCTTCGAACTATCATTTCCATCTCTTCCTCTGTCTCTTCCCTGTCAAACTCTTTCAAAATAAGATCACTAATTAAATTTTAAAAGTTAATATTCAGATGAGGGGACAATAAAACACAGAAAAACTGTAGAGCTAAAGAAAACATATTGAAGACTAAAATAACACCAATAGAGCTAATAAATAAATTAGAAACAGTAAGAAACAGAAAAGCTATAACTGAAGCACTGACAAAAGTTTAATCTTAGTCAGTAGAGAGAAAAAGACATAGACTGAGTAATTTCCCTAAATACCTGTTTAATTCTTCTTACCCTACTCTACTTTTTCACAGCTCTGTAATCTTCTAAATTCACATGTAACTTACTTCTCGGTTATGTTAATTACTTATCACCCCGCCCCACCACCTGGTGCCACCTCTAGAATCTAAGTACCACTGAGGCAGTGGCTTTTGTTATGTCTCATCGGCACAGGGCAAGTGATCAGTAAGTGTGTGGTGAGTGCGTGAATGAACGCACGACAATGGCATGGAAGAAAAGACAATCCTCCAAAAGGATAACCTAGCGCGTGGATGACAGTAAATTTCAATGCAATGAAGAAAAAGCTAAATATTTAGAGAACAAGCAACAACGTATTCCTGGAAAAAAAAATTCAAAATTATTTGCAGCAAGACACATTGAATTAAAAAGGCTATAAAAGAATACACTCTCCAGTAGTCCAAGCCAATTAAAAAAAGTCTAGAAGTAGGGATAAAATAACCTATAGTGTACTTCCTGATAAGAACATTAAGTACCAGAAAAAAATGACTAATTCTGTAAGATTTTGAAATAAATTGTTATTCTGGAAATACTACACCCAATCAAGTAGATATTTAAGTGACAAAAGCAATGGGCAAGCATTCTTTAAAAATCAAAAACTTAGGCCGGGCGCGGTGGCTCAAGCCTGTAATCCCAGCACTTTGGGAGGCCCAGACAGGTGGATCACGAGGTCAGGAGATCAAGGCCATCCCAGCTAACACGGTGAAACCCCATCTCCACTTAAAAAATACAAAAAACTAGCCGGGTGAGGTGGCGGGCGCCTGTAGTGTCAGCTACTTGGGAGGCTGAGGCAGGAGAATGGCATAAACCCGGGAGGCGGAGCTTGTAGTGAGCTGCACTCCAGCCTGGGCTCCGTCTCAAAAAAAAAAAAAAAAAAGAAAAACAAAAAAACAATCAAAAGCTTAAGAAATAATGCCCCAATGAGCACATGTTGAAAAACTGAAATTAAGTCAAAGACCTCAGAAATGGAAAACAATGGTTAAAAAGACTAGTGGAGGCTGGGCTTAGTGGCTCACACTTCTAATCCCAGTACTTTGGGAGGCTGAGGCAGGAGGATCGTTTGAAGCCAGGAGCTCCAGAACAGCCTAGGCAACATAGTGAGACTCTATCTCAACAAAAAATAAAAAAAAATTAAGCGGGCATGGTAGTGCATGACTGTAGTCCCAGCTACTTGGGAGGCTGAGGTGGGAGGCGTGCTTTGGCCTGGGAGGTTGAGGCTGCCATGAGTTGCGACTGCACAAACTGTACTCCAGCCTGGGTGAAAGGGCAAGATCTTGTCTCAAGAAATGGAAATAATAATAATAAGAAGTAATATAAATTAAATAAAATGTAAAACTAAGTTAATAAATTTTAGCTATCTAAACTTAATACTCTCTTTTAAAGCGGTTAAAAAGTTTTGTCTCTTTATCTAAAAGCCACAACCAGGTCAGTTACAGTAGTTCGCACCTGTAATCCCAACACTTTGGGAGGCTGAGGCAGGAGGACTGCTAGAGGTCAGGAGTTTGAGACCAGCCTGGGCAACAAAGGGAGACCCTGTCTCTACAAAAAATAAACAAATTAGCCGGATGTGATGACATACCCCTGTGGTGCCAGCTACTGGAGTGTAGAAGTGAGAGGATCACTTGAGCCCAGAAGGTCAAGGTTGTAGTGAGCCGTGATCACACCACTGCACTCCAGCCTCGGCAGCAGAGCAAAATCTTGCCTCCAAAAAAAGTGCAACAATTTTCAGATTGTATACATTGTATCTCTTAGTGGCATATAAATTATGCTACAAAACTAGATTTCACCAGTATACCACTGTTTAGAAATAAACATTTCAATTGCTGACATTAAAAGGAAAATTCATTACGCTCTGCAAAATGGGCAGACATTTATCATAGATAAACATCTAAAAAGGAGTTCAATGTTTAATCTGTCACGCAACATCTAACCATTTTGGTCACTTACAACACTCGTGAAATATTTGTTATCACAAATACTTTTTTTTTTTTGAGATGGAGTCTCGCTCTGTCGCCCAGGCTGGAGTGCAGTGGCCGGATCTCAGCTCACTGCAAGCTCTGCCTTCCGGGTTTACGCCATTCTCCTGCCTCAGCCTCCCAAGTAGCTGGGACTACAGGCGCCTGCCACCTTGCCCGGCTAGTTTTTTTGTATTTTTTTAGTAGAGACGGGGTTTCACCGTGTTAGCCAGGATGGTCTTGATCTCCTGACCTCGTGATTCACCCGTCTCGGCCTCCCAAAGTGCTGGGATTATAGGCTTGAGCCACCGCGCCCGGCTATCACAAATACTTTTAAGCACAATCATACAGACCAGTGGTCAGCAAGTTATAGGCTATGGGTCAAATACAGCCCATCTCCATTTTTGTAAATAAAGTTTTATTAAAACACATTTATTACTCATGCTCATAATTTACGTATTGCCTAATGGCTGCTTTCACACTGAGACTGAAGTTGTACAGTTGCCCTGCAAGGCCTAAAACATTTACTTCCTGGCTCTTCACAATACAGACAGCTAAAACACCTGAATAAATAATCTTACTGATTTTTAGAAGCTAGCCTAGGCCAGGCATAGTGGCTCATGCTTGTAATCCTTTGGGAGGCCAAGGTGGGCGTTTTACTTTGAGCTCAAGAGCTTGAGACCCACCTGGGCAACATGGCGAAACCCTGTCTCTACAAATAAATACAAAAATGAGCCAAGAGTGGTGTCTCACACCGGTGGTCCCAGCTACTCAGGAGGCAGAGGCTAAAACATCACTCAGGCTGGGAAGCGGAGGTTGCAGTAACCCGAAATCTCATCACTGCACTCCAGCCTGGGCAACAGAGCAAGACTGTTTCAAAAAATTAAAATGAAGCTAGGCTAGATGGCCAGATCCTAACTCACAGAACTCATACTTTATCTAGTACAGTGACAAGACACGTATGTAAACAACTTATAATGCAAGATTTTAAAAGCTAAGTGCAATAACAATGTAAGAAAAAGGAACAGATTCTTTCCAGTGAGGAAAATCAAAGAAGGTATCTTGAAAGAAGTAGGTTTTGCACTGGGTTTTGAAGGATGGCTATAATTTGGACATTTAAAAAATGGGGAGAAGACTTGCACTGTAAAGAAAAGCAGAGCTGTGAAAAACTGCAAGCACGACAGCGTACTTTTTACGAAGGAACAGTTAGGAGAAAATACTAATAAGCATTTTAGGGGCAAAGAACAGAGAAAGTTTCCAAAGTCAAGATTAGATTTTAAATATAATTACGTTCAGGACTGAGGATCAGTGATTATAACTGCTTTATGAAGATCAATCTGACAATAATATCTGAAATAATTTGAGGAGACAGATAATAAGGAAAGTAGTTATGAAACAATTAAAATAATCCAAGAGAAAAGAATGAACATGGTGACAGTGAGACCAGAAAAGAGAGGATTGGAAAAAAAAAAAAAGATTAAATATATTATGATGACAGCAAAACCACTTATGAATTGAGAGCAGCATCAGAATATGCTTTCTTACTCAAATGGTGTAAAAACTTTCACCTCCCCCCAACCATCTCTCCCACCTTGAACAAAATGATAATTAGTTCTAATTTGTTCTGACAATTTCTACTAGGCTGGGCATGGTGGCTCACGCCTGCAATTACAGCACTTTGGGAGGCTGAGGCAGGCAGATCCCTTGAGGCCAGGAGTTCAAGACCAGCCTGGCCAACATGGCAAAACCCCATCACTACAAAAAATACAAAAATTAGCTGGGCCTGGTGGCGCATGCCTGTGATCCCAGCTACTTGGGAGGCTGAGGCACAAGAATTGCTTGAACCTGGGAGGTGGAGGCTGCAGTGACCTGAGATTGCGCCACTGCACTCCAGCCTGGGTGACAGAGCCAGACTCTGTCTCTGTCTCAAAAAAGAAAGGAGGAACTGCTTAAATTACAATTAAAAGGGACAGACTACCACTTTCCCACTAAACTAACCCGGGATGCAAGCACAAAACGAAAACAATTCATGTGCTAGGGCTCCCTCTGCTGGACCACTAGAGAGAAAATCTGATCTTAAATGCTTCTGCTGAATTGATGAAAAGAATAGATTAAGTTGGCTTCATAGCAGCTCCTTTCCAAGTGTATCAAACGCTCTCCTCAGGAGGGGAATAAGAAATTATCTTTCTTCTATATTTTCCACAGCACTAATAATTTAACTGCTGCTTAAATTGTTGACTAATTATGAAAGAGATTTTAATATACAGTCAAATTTCACAATTTTTTAAAATCTTTTTTTGAGACGGAGTTTTATTCTGTCACCCAGGCTGGAGTACAGTGGCTCGATCTTAGCTCACTGCAACCTCTGGCTCCAGGGTTCAAGCAATTCTCCTGCCTCGGCCTGAGTAGCTGGGATTACAGGTGCCCACCATGATGTCCAGCTAATTTTTGTATTTTTAGTAGAGATGGGGTTTCACCATGTTGGCCAGGCTGGTCTTGAACTACTGATCTCAAGTGATCTGCCCACCTCAGCCTCCCAAAGTGCTGGGATTACAGGCCTGAGCCACTGTGCCTGGCCAAATCTCACAAATATTTAAATATACTCAACTAAGAAATTTACTTCTCAGTAAAAAGACAAGCTGGAATTAACCGGACTGATTTTTTTTTTATAGGTAAGGAAATTATTCTAAAGAATGGTTTTATATTCCGTTCACTAAAAAATAACCTGCAGCTCCCTTGTCCATTGGCTTTGACTGGAAGGTCAAAGAAACCAGGCTGGCCAACATGGTAAAAATCCATTTCTATTAAAAGTACAAAATTAGCCAGGCATGGTGGCACATGCCTGTAACCCCAGCTACTCAGGAGGCTGAGGCGGAAGAATTGCTTGAAACAGGGAGGCAGAGACTGCAATGAGCTGAGATCATGCCATTGCACTCCAGCCTGGGTGATGAGCCAAACTCTGTCTCAAAAAATATACACATAAATAAAACCAGAGTTATCATATGAACCAGAAATTCTATCCTAGGTATATATCCAATACAATATCCACAGAAATGAAAATATGTCCACACAAAAAACCTATACACAAGTATTTATAGCAGCATTATTGCCAGAAATTGGGAAAAACCCAAATGCCTACCACTGACAGATAAAATATGGTACATTCATACAATGGAATGTTATTCAGTAATAAAGAGTATTGACACGTTACAATCATGAGAATATCATGCTAAGTGAAAGAAGTCAGACACAAAAGACAGCCTATTGCATGATTCTATTTATATGAAATATGCAGAATAGGCAAACCCATAGAAACAGAAAGTAAATTAGTGTTTGCCAGGGTTTAGGGGTGGGGAGAATGGGGAGTGATGGTAATGGGTACACAGTTTCTTTCTGGGTGAGGAAAATGTTCTAAATAGTGGTGATGCCTGCACAACTCTTAAAAATCAGTGAATTGGCCAGGCGCGGTGGCTCACGCCTGTAAACCCAGCACTCAGGGAGGCCGAGGCAGGTGGATCACGAGGTCAGGGGTTCGAGACCAGCCTGACCAACATGGCGAAACCCTATCTCTACTAAAAATACAAAAATTAGCTGGGCTTGGTGGTGGGTGCCTGTAATCCCAGCTACTCAGGAGGCTGAGGCAGGAGAATTGCTTGAACCTGGGAGGCAGAGGTTGCAGTGAGCTGAGATTGTGCCACTGCACTCCAGCCTGGGCAATAGAGCGAGACTCCATCTCAAAAAAAAAAAAAACCGTGAATTGTACACTTTAAAAGGGTAAAGTATACAGTGTGTGAATTATAAATTTTTTTAACAAGGGAAAATGATGACCAAAAAAAAAAAAGGATCTTGCATAAGGACTCATCTCTTTACTTTCCCATATATTCAATGTGGCTGCCAGGTCCTACTTATTTCTGTGGTATCTCTCACATTTTTCCCCATTCATTCCCACTGACCTCAACCTAGGTTAAGATCTCTCACCTGAACTGCTAAAAAAGCCTTCTAACAAGCTTTGCTAACGAGCATTTTGAACTTTCTCTCTCATTTCTCCCTTTCTTTGCTTTACAATTCAAGAGGTATCTTCCCAAGGTAAAAGTGTGGTAATATTACCAAATTGCTCAAAAACTACTTAAAAATATAAAGTTGAAATTTTATACAAAAAATTTAAGGTACTCCACAATCTGGCCCAATCCTGTTACAACCTCATCTGCAACACTTTTTTCCTATACACCCTATTCTCCAGCCACAGTATTCCACAAAAATGCCTTGTACTTGTATGCCATTCTGTATTTCTTGCTGTTCTCTCCCAACTGAAATTATTTCCACCTCTATTTTTGCCTATTTAAATCTAAACCAGCCTTGAATGTTATTTAAATGCTTATTCCTGCAAAGTGAATGATTTCATTCTCTACATTTCATTCACATTCTGTAACTCTATTGTTAAAACAAGGCAAGACAGAAGAATGAATAGTATAGGTTTGAAGGTCAGATAGGCCTGTGTTCAAATTCCAATCCTGACACTTATTTATCAGCCACATGGCCTTGAACAAATTACTTAACCTGAGCTTCAATTTTCTGATCTGTAAAATGAAATAATACATCACAGAGTGATCCTGAAGATCAAATAAAGTATATAACAAGCACACAGGAATCCTCAGTATATTAGTTTCCTTTTCAAATTTCAGTCTGCTTTATATTCATATTCACATGTCTGTCTTCCCCACTAGACTAGACACTGGTTGAAAGCAACACTATATATGGTCCCAAAAAAACTGTTAAAAGGGTACTACATAATAAAAAGTACATAGGTTACAGGTGCAAAACTGATCAACTCTTAACCTATAGTAGGTATTAAATATTTATTAATGAAACAACATAATTAAAAATTCAAAAGTTGTAATTAGTAACTTCCTCAATATTCCATTTGAAAATATTCTAGTTGGCTACGCAGAAATGGAGATTTAACTAGTAACCTTGATTCAGTTCTTATGTCAATTACTCTAAAATTTTATGAAGAAATAAAAACAGAAAAATAGAAGAAAAACTTAAGTCACTGTTAAAGGGGAAAAAATCCATTTTAAGAAAAAAGTGACTCTACAACTACACGGATAAATCTGGCATTATACTGAGTGGAGTAAGTCAGACATAAAAGAGTACATACTTTATGATAGTTTTTATATGAAATTCTGTAACAGGCAAAACTAATCTAGTGATAGAAATACAAGCACTTGTCTAGGGCAGCAAGTGGAGAGGTAGACTGACTGCAGCAGGGTATGGAAGGCCTTTTGGGAGAGAGCAAAACGTTCTAAATCTTGATTGGGGCATATACATTTGTCAAAAATCATCAAGCACTTAAAATCTGAGAATTTTATATGTAAATTATACCTCAATTTTTAGCAAGTGTGAGCCATACAGAGCCAATGTCTTCAAAAGTAGCAAAGAAATATCAAACATGTTCAGTTATCTACCCATGCTATTATATAATAAAAACTGAAAAACGGCCAGGCGCAGTGGGTCATGCCTGTAATCCCAGCACTTTGGGAGGCCAAGGTGGGTGGATCACCTGGGGTCAGGAGTTTGAGACCAGCTTGATCAACATGGTGAATTCCCACCTCTACTAAAAATACAAGAATTAGCCAGGTGGGATGGTGCGTTCCTGTAATCCCTGCTACTCAGCAGGCTGAGGCAGGAGAATCGCTTGAACCTAGGGGGCAGAGGTTGCGGTGAGCTGAAATTGCACCACTGCACTCCTGCCTAGGCAACAGAGGGAGACTCCATCTGGGGAAAAAAAAAAAAAAAAAAAAGAGGCTGGGCACGGTGACTCATGTCTGTAATCCCAGCACTTTGGGAGGCCGAGGTGAGTGGATCACCTGAGGTCGGGTTCAAGACCAGCCTGGCCAACATGGTGAAACCCCATCTCTCCTAAAAATATAAAAATTAGCTGGGCGTGGTGGTGGGGCACCTGTAATCCCAGCTACTTAGGAGGCTGAGGCAGGAAAATCTACTAAATATACAAAAAATATTAAAAATACAAAAAATACTAAAAATACAAAAAAAAAAAAAAAATTAGCCGGGCATGGTGGCAGGCACCTGTAACCCCAGCTACTCGGGAGGCTGAAGCAGGAGAATCACTTGAACCTAGGAGGCAGAGGTTGTAGTGAGCCAAGATTGCACCATCGCACTTCAGCCTAGGTAACAAGAGCGAAACTCTGTCTCAAAAAAAAAGAAAAAAAAAATATTAAAACATGACAGGAGTATTAGAAAAGCACACATTTACTGGGCATGGTGGCTCACACCTGTAATCCCAGCACTTTGGGAGGCTGAGGTAGGTGGATCACCTGAGGTCAGGAGTTCGAGACTAGCCCAGCCAATATGGTGAAACCCTGTCTCTACAAAAAATATTAAAAATATATAAAACTTAGCTGGGCATGATGGCAGGTGCCTGTAATCCCAACTACTCAAGAAGCTTAGGCAAGAGAAAAGCTTGAACCCAGGAAGCGGAGGTTGCAGTGAGCCGAGATCACGGCAATGCACTTCAGCCTTGGCAACTGTGCAAGACTCAAAAAAAAAAAAAAAAAAAAAGAAAAGCACACATTTGGGGTTGTTTCTGATATATAACTGTGGGTTTCACAGAAAAAGTTTTGGCTGCTAAAATAGAAAAATTTTTTTTTTTTTGAGACGGAGTCTCGCTCTGTCGCCCAGGCTGCAGTGCAGTGGCCGGATCTCAGCTCACTGCAAGCTCCGCCTCCCGGGTTTATGCCATTCTCCTGCCTCAGCCTCCTGAGTAGCTGGGACTACAGGCGCCCGCCACCTCGCCCGGCTAGTTTTTTTATATATTTTTTAGTAGAGACGGGGTTTCACTGTGTTAGCCAGGATGGTCTCGATCTCCTGACCTCGTGATCTGCCCGTCTCGGCCTCCCAAAGTAATAGAAAATTTTTATATTAGATGTTATTGTAGTACTATCAAGGGTAACTATTTACTACCACGATTATAACTGAGCAATCACATTTGGCAGACACTGAATTAAAAAAAAGTAGTGTTGTTAAGAACTGTTATATAGTGATCTTAGCTCATGGTTAACAAAAAACTGCTTTTGCTAATAAAAATTTGTAGGAAATTGGTGACATCTTAATAACTCATACCTAGGGATCTTTTTTTTTTTTTCATACCTAGGGATCTTTACACCAACAATTTTGTTATGACAATTTCAGTAGTCTGAAAAGACTGTGTATTTGTTTAAAGGTAAAGTTCACAGCTTTTAGAGGGAAAAAAATATTTTAAAAAATCGGTGGAGCTGCTTTCTTTACACATTCCTTTTTGACAGTTTTGTAAATTATACTTCACTGTACTGACAAATAACAAAGGCAAAGGTATCAGAGTCGCAAGTTCAATTTTTAAAAAATTTACATTTCCAACAATGTACGAGTAAAACATAGGTTTCCTTACCTCATCATCATCATCAGAATCATTCCCAAACACTGATGGTTTTTGCAAAACAGGGTGCAACTGCTGTATTTTCTTTGGCAAAATAAGCCCATACCTGCATATATTTTTTTTGAAATAGAAATTAAACCATTATGTTTAAATGTTAACAAATACATCTACTATCTCTTCCACATGAAGCTACCAAATCAAAACATGTCATAAGCTTTATGAACACATAACAGACTGTTTCTGCTTCTCAGTGATGTCAAAATTCTAACATGCTGTAAGATTCTATAATTATTACTTTAAGTGATCATTTGTGGACACGGGCCAAACTCGAATACCATTTTTATCAAAGAAGAGAAGTAAATGAAAAGTTCAGAAATGTTTTAAGATGGCGAAGTGACGGTAACATTTTCTAAAAAAACATGTGTAGTGGAAAGTTTAGTTCATGTCCACCAAAGATTTTTAAATGCTTTCAATTATCCTTGTGGTCTAACAAGTCAAGAAAATGGCCAGATTTTTTTTTTTTTCCTACTGTGTACTTATACAGTTTCTAAGAATTGACTGGATAGTGTAACTCACTAAAATTTTTAAAAGATTAACTGAGAAACCCAAGTAGCCATGGGGCAAGTTCGCATTACACTTTATTAAGATCACGTGCTTTGCTAAGCGAACCATCCCATCAGATCCACCTCCTTCAGTTTCTCACGTTTTGGCCTTTAAGATGCGGAGATCACGGGAGGCCGCATCAAAACTAAGGATTACACATCAAAGGTAAACCTTTCAAGTACGTACAGTATTTGTCTCTTTTGCGGCAACGTATATCCCAATTTCCTATATGCCTACCCTTTTTCTGTGGCTTCTCAGAACAATATTCCTAAAACGAGAAGGAAGGGCGGGAATCAGGACTTGAGCTTCTGCCAAGGAGAACAAGGCCCTCTAAGGAAGCCAGGAACTGTCTCTCTTCACACTGCCCCTGAGAGCATCCAAGCGGGGAGAAACTCAAGCGCGGGGTAGGAAGCAAGACTGAGGGGCCTCAGACCGAGCTTTTGGAAAATAGAAAAGTCTCGCTCTCTGCCCCTCAGCCTAACTTCCTTTATTTCCTCACAAGTTTCTCCCTCAAACTTCGAGCTTCCATCCTGCAAAATGTACGGGGGAGGGGAATCTATGTTCCTCAGGACTTCTCGTTTTTTCCCGTCTGTACCCCTGACGACACAGTCCCTTCACTTCCAGCGCATTTAAAACTCCTCGGCCAAAGACACAGTCGCCGTAGTTTCTCATCCCCCAGTCTGACCCTAACTCCCGCATCACTCACTGCCTGCCCGGAATCGCCATCTTGCTCCCGTGTCCGCTGAACGTGGCCGACGCCACCGTGACGCTGACGCCGATGACGTCACTTAAACTCTCGCGCGGCTTTGGGTGGCCCGGATTCTGCTTGTCTGTTGAGTCGCTGGTTTGAGTCACTTCGACCGTACTGGGAATCGGATCCCGTGGCCTCTGTTCTGTTTCGGAGCCCACCGGCTGCCTCAAAATCTGTAGGAGGAAAGAATGACAACGTTCTAGGCCAGTTGTTCTAGAGTGTGGTTCTGCGACCAGCGGCATCAGCATCACGGGAGATATTGTTAAAATGACAAATTCTCGGGCCCCACCCCAAACCTGCCGAATCAGAAGTTTTGGAGTGGAGAGAGTTATCTGAATTTTAACCCGCGGGTAATTCTGATACTCAAGTTTGAAAACCACTGCCATGGCTATCGATATTCCGCCTACCCACTTCCAAGTGTTCAGTTTAACTGGTTCAGGATAATTAGGCGAAAAATGAAAATCCATGTATTAATAATACCTTACATGGGACCAAAATTATTTTTTTATTTTTATTTATGTATTTTTTTGAGACGGAGTTTCCCTCTTATTGCCCAGACTAGAGTGCAAAGGCGCGAACTCGGTTACCGCAACCGCAACCTCCACCTCCCGGGTTCAAGCGATTCTCCTGCCTCAGCCTCCCTTGTAGCTGAGATTACAGGTATGTGCCACCAGGCCCGGCTAGTTTTGTATTTTTAGTACAGACGGGGTTTCTCCATGTTGGTCAGGCTGGTCTCGAACTCCGGACCTCAGGTGATCCGCCCGACTCGCCCTCCCAAATTGCTGGGATTACAGGCATGAGCTACCGTGCCCGGCCCATATATGATACCTTTTTGAAAACTCTACCCACATCTGTGCACTCATTCACTCTTGGTTCATTCCAGATTAGTCTCAGAGCAGCCAAAGAGATCAATTACTGAGAGAAGGATGTTGAAGTCTCCAACTATAATTGTGAATTTGCTTCTCCTTTCAATTCTATCAGTTTGTGTCATGTATTTTGAACTTAGGTATGTAAACATTTAGGATTGTTATGTTCTCTTGCATTAACCTCTATAGCATTAAGAAGTGGCCCTCTTCCTTTATTCTTTGCTTGGTCTGCTCTAAATATAACTGGCTTTCTTTTGATTAATGCTAGCATAGTGTAAGGTTTTCAACCGATTTTAATCTGTGTATTTATATTCAAATTGGATCACACGTTGACAGAATATAGTTGGGTCTTTTTTATCCAGTCTGACAGTCTCTTCCATTTAATTTGGATGTTTAAAACGTTTTCATTAAAGTGACTGTGATAGCAGACTGGGTGGGGTGGCTCAGGCCTGTAGTCCCAGCACTTTGGGAGGTTGAGGCCAGCATGCACAACGTAGCCAGACCCCATCTCAAAAAAAAGAAAAAAAAAGTATGATTGCTGTTTTCTACTTTTCCCAACTGTGATTCAGCTTATGATTTTCATGCTTCAGCCTCCTTTGTTGGTTTATTGACCATACTTCTTTGCTTGTTATTTTTTTAAGCTGTTGCTTTAGGGTTTCTAATATATGTCTTAAACTTATCACAGTCTACCTTAAAGTAAGACTCTACCGCTTTCTATATAGTATAAGAAGCTTACAAAAGTATACTTCCGTTTTATCTCCTAGTTTGTGCTATTGTCACTATGTCATAAATGCACGATAAATTATTTTTGCTATAAAAAGTAAATTCGTTTTTAAAAAGATTTTTTTGAATAGGAAAAATATGTTTACCCACATATTTATCATTTCTCATGTTTCCATGTCTTTGTGTAGATTCAGATTTCTGTCTAATATAATATTTTAAAAAATCTTTTTTAAAATTTTTATTGAGCGGTAATTCACATATCGTACAATTCATTCATTTAAAGTGTATAATTCAGTGGTGTTTAGTATAGTAAAGTTGTATTTTTAGTATAGTCATAGTTCTACTACCCTCACCACAATCAATTTTAGATTTTTTTTTTTTTTTTGAGACAGAGCCTTGCTCTGTTGCCCAGGCTGGAGTGCTGTGGTGCATCTTGGCTCACTGCAAGCTCCTGGGTTCAAGCCTCCTGGGTTCAAGCGATTCTCCTGCCTCAGCCTCCCAAATAGCTGGGATTACAGGCATGTGCCACCACACCCAGCTAATTTTTGTATTTTTAGTAGAGACAGGATTTCTCTATGTTGGCCAGGGTGGTCTCAAACCCCTGACCTCAGGTGATCCACCTGCCTCGGCCTCCCAAAGTGCTGGGATCACAGGTGTGAGCCACTGCGCCTGGCCACTTTTAGATTATTTTTAATACCCAGCAAAGAAACCATGTACCTATTGGTCGCTCCTATTTTCCTCCAAATCCTCCAGTCCTGGGTAACCATTTTATGTCTATAGACTTGAAGTTCTATCAGTTTTAACTTCATGTATTTTGAAGCTCTGTCATTAGGTTTACGATTGTAATATCTTCTTAATTGACTTTTCATTATCAAATAACCTTTAACATTATAATATTCTTTGCTCTGAAATCTACTTGTGTGATATTATAGCCACTCCGGTTTTCTTTTGACATTAACTCTAGGGAAAGCAAAAGGATGTACAGGAATGGAAAATAATTGTAATTTACAACATGGCTAAGCTCTAAATAGCATACATAATCATGATAATACAAACACTGAATATTGATCTATTCTGATTAAATTACCATGTAATAATATTGAGAAGAATGGATGGGAAGTGTGTGTGTATGTATGCTGAGGAAGGAGCTAAATCTTTGTATTGTATACTGGGAGATTAATAGATATTGCCTGAATCGGAAAAACAAAAATAGCCACACAAGCATGTAATTTAACAATATAGAGGTAAATGTCAAAACCACAGCTAAAACAGAGGTTGGCAAACTTTTTCTGCAGTCGGATAGCAAATAATTTAGTGCATGTGACCCATGTGGTTTTTGTGGCAACTACTCAACTCTGCCCTGATAATGTGAAAGCAGCCGTAGACATGGGCATACCTATTCCAATAAAACTTTACCATACTGGGCAGCTGGCCACATTTGGCCAATGGGCTGTTTACCAACTCCTGAGCAAAAAGAATTGAAAGTAGTTGATTCAGAAGCAAGGAAAATAAAGGTAAGGTGGGGCTGGGAAATGCCGTGGTCTCAGCAGACCTTGTGTAACAGAATGACTTTTTAGGAGTATATGTTACTTTGCTTAAAATAAAGAGTAAAAAATAAAGCCCCCTGCCAGGGCTGCCTGCCTCTTGCTTGAAGAGACTGAATGGGGAATTAGTTACCCATAATTACCCAGGGGGGAACTCAATATCCTAGATAATTTGAGTTTTTCAATTGGTATATTCTGTATTCTTCCATTGCCTTTGGGGCATTTTAATGAAGCAAGCGGTCATGGGATTTTCCCTAGGCTAGAAGGGACAGTTTCTCAGATGTAGTGTTATAGAGTCTGCAGCAGTGGTGGTAACTGCAGCGGTGAATAAGGGCACAGAGAAGCCTCCTAACATTTTGGAACCCAACTTTTGAAACTTTAACCAGAAATGCTGTAAGGACAAGCTGGGTAAACCAGTAAAAGATAGTATCATCACTACCATCCTCATGGTTATTATACAACAGAAATTTCCAATCATCTTCAACTTCCAGAACAGAACAGTTGACTAAATTGGATCCATTACCGAAACTCTTGGATCTTCTATTTAATCTTTTGACACTAGCGTTACTAATGTTAACTTCACTACTTTCAGTTTCTTCTCTTTGCACCCAATCTTTTCCCCAACCAACTACTCACACCTTTTTTCTACCTATAGTTTCTGCTAACTTGTAGCATCTTGAAGGCAGTATGCACCAACTTCCTTCAAGGCCTCTCATGACACCTTTGGCCTCTCTAAACACTTAATTTCCTTTTATTATTTTTTAATTTTTATTTATTTATTTACTTACTTATTTTTGGAGACGGAGTATCACTCTGTTGCCCAGACTGGAGTGCAGTGGCGCGATCTTGGCTCACTGCAACCTCCACCTCCCAGGTTCAAGCAATTCTTCTGCTCATCTCCCGAGTAGCTGGGCTTACAGGTGCACACCACCACGCCCAGCGAATTTTTGTATTTTTAATAGAGACGGGGTTTCACCATATTGACCAGGCTGGTCTCGAACTCCTGATCTAGTGATCCGCCCGCCTCGACCTCCCAAACTGCTGGGATTACAGGCGTGAGCCACTGTGCGCGGCCTTAATTTCCTTTTAGACACTGCTCCCATTGTTGTTTCCCAGTTTGGCTTGTCCATGGTTTGGGTGCTTTTTATATTAGGCCATTTCACAAATTGGTCTCACTTTGGTAAGGGGTCACCCCTAATTCAAACAACTGTAACTAGAGAGTCAATCACGTAATGGCCACCTAGAGTTGCCTCATCACTTGAAGTGCTTGGGCAGGACAGTCTAAGCTCAGACAGTAGATGGAGGAGAGGTTAAATACGGTTAATGACTAGGAGATGATACACCTACTGAGGGTAATAACCAAGCTTAAGGGCAGAGAAATTAGGCAATATTTATTTATTTATAAATTTAACAAATTTGACCAAGAAAAAGATTATGGAACTGGACAGCATTCTAGACCAAAGATGGTTCACAATGGCCCTACTTTCAAAGTGGTGAGCTATATTTATAACCAGAAAACAGGTGAAATAGGCAATATTTAATTCACTGATCTTATCAGTTGAGTTTTTTAATTAAAATTTTTATTTTTGCTTTAAATTTTTTTTTAACTTTTAGGTTGTGGGGTACATGTGCAAGTTGGTTATATAGGTAAACTTGTGTCATAGGGGTTCACTGTACATATTATTTCGTCACCCAGGTACCAAGTCTAGTATCCAATAGTTACTTTTTCTGATCCTGAGAGAGGTCTTCGTAACAAGATTCTGTGAAAGGAGAGTAAGAACATGGCGTTGATGATATGAGGTGAGGTTTTGTGGGAGTGGCATTGCAGAAAACCTCCTATATGAGAGGAATGCACAATTCTTTTTTTTTTTTTTTTTTTTGAGACAGAGTTTCGCTCTTGCTGCCCAGGCTGGAGTGCAGTGGCACAATCTCGGCTCACCGCAAACTCCGCCTCCCAGGTTCAAGTGATTCTCCTGCGTCAGCCTCCCGAGTAGCTGGGATTACAGGCATGTGCCACCATGTCCAGCTAATTTTGTATTTTTAGTAGAGATGGGTTTTCTCCATGTTGGTCAGGCTGGTCTCGAACTCCTGACCTCAGTTGATCTGCCCGCCTCAGCCTCCCAAAGTGCTGGGATTACAGGCATGAGCCATCGCGCCTGGCCTGCACAATTCTTAAATTACCTTCAAATGATCTTCTGAGTTGGAGGATTGATAATGTCCAGAAGTTCAGGGCATCTGGTTGCTTAAGCCTATTTAGATTAAGAGGGAATTGGCTGGGTGCACTGGCTCATGCCTGTAATCTCAGCACTTTGGGAGTCTGAGGGGGCCAATCACTTGAGGCCAGGAGTTCAAGACCAGCCTGGCTAACATGGTGAAGCTTGTCTCTACTAAAAATACAAAAATTAGCCAGGCGTGGTGGTGCATGCCTGTAATCCCAACTACCTGTGAGGCTGAGGCACAAGAATCACTTGAACCCGGGAGGCAGAGGTTGCAGTGAGCCAACATTGCACCACTGCACTCCAGCCTGGGCGACAGAGTGAGACTCTATCTCAAAAAAAAAAAAAAAAAAAAAAAAAAAATGAGGGAAGAGGAGGCCAATTACAAAAGACCACATATTATATGCAAAATGTCCAGATAGGCAAATCCGTAGAGAAAAAAAATTAGCGGTTGCCTAGGGCTGGGGGTAGGAGAAAGTGGGGAGTGACTGCTAATGGGTATGTGGTTTCTTATTGGGATGATCAAAATGTTCGGCGGGCTCGTAGCTTACGCCTGTAATCCCAGCACTTTGGTAGGCCAAGGTGGGCAGATCACGAGGTCAGGAGTTTGAGACCAGCCTGGCAAACTAGCAAAAACCAGTCTCTACTAAAAATACAAAAAAAAAAAAAAAAAAAAAAAAAAAAAAAAGCCGGGCGTGGTGGCCGACACCTGTAATCCCAGCTACTCGGGAGGCTGAGGCAGGAGAATCGCTTGAACCCAGGAGGCTTGAACCCAGGAGGTTGCAGTGAGCCAAGATGCACCACAGCACTCCAGCCTGGGCAACAGCAAGTCTCCGTCTCGGGTGGGGGAAAAAAAATCTAAAATTGATTGTAGTGAGGGTAGTACAACTCTGTAAATATATAACAAAAATTAATTCTGCACTTTAATGGGTAACTTTTATGGTATGTGGATATGTTAGTAAAGCTGTTTAAAAAGGCAGTTGGAGCTTTTTTGAGATTCCAAAGTCATTATCTTTACACTTCATGATGTTCCTGAATCATGACAAGCCAAAAGTATAAAAGAAAGTGAAGCTGGGCACAGTGGCTCATGCCTATAATCTCAACATTTTGGGAGGCTGAGGCGGGAGGATCACTTGAGTCCAGCAGTTTAAGGCTGCAGTGAGTTATGATCAAGCCATTGCACTCCAGCCTGGGGGACAGGGCGAGACCCCGTCACTTAAAAAAATAAAAAAGAAAGCAAAGGAAAGAAAGCGGTCTGGATGGTCTACACTGTGCAGTGTCATTGTTACCTATGAACTGTGAGGAAAGAGCCAATTACAAATTCAGTTAATCAAGTCCAAGCTTCTGAAGCATATGTAAATATAATAAATAAATCTATTAACAGTGAAATAAATGGATTTATATATAAATCTGTGTCTAACCTTTGTCAGGTATAAATAACATCTTCCTCACTCAAAATATAAGCTCCTAAGGTTGAGGGACAGTATTTTACTTGAATGATTATTTAATAAATTTAACCAATCTGGCTTGTTGGCTGCAAATTTTAAAGCAGTTTTCAAAAGACTGACAGCATGGTCATTAGCCTAGTAAGAAAGCTGGAAAGTGTGAGTGAGATTTCTAGGGTGCTGGCAAGGGCAATAAACCAGAAATTAGGTGCTAGGTCCGCTCTGCCTCTTATACCTGTTGTGAAGTGAGCAACTCATTTATAAAATAAGAGATAATATCAGGACTATCCACTTTAGAGATTATTAGAAGAATCAGATAAGCTAGTATGTGAAAATACTTCAAGTTAAAGTGCCATGCAAATGTATGATATTTGTTATCAAGCTAGAAGTCATTTAGTTAATTTGATTTCCAGGATAATGGTTACAAACATAGCATTCTGCAAAATCTTTCCTTCCTTGCTCCCTAAAATGCCATTTGTATTCACAGTGAACTCTGTAAACTTGTTCTGAAGCCATCAGGATATGTGGTTATCAGTTTAATATCTTCAAGAACATTGTTTCTTGAAATGTTGCTGTGAATGCCCTAAAAAGCCCTCTTCCAAATATGAAACAGGCATATAGGTTAAAACTGGCATGTGATCATCCGAGAGAGGAGGACTGGTAATAACACCACCCTCTTATCAGAAAAGGTTAAAAAGGGACAGCCAATCTCAAATTATAAGATATTTGGACACATCACATTTTGTCAATCTAATAAAGAAAATAAAGTTTAATTTCCCAAAATGTTATTAAAACTGGACTCTGTCATCAGATATCTTATTGCAAAGATGAAATCTCACCACAGAGCAGTAAAGTTTGTCATAAAAACAAGCTTTAAACAAATATAAATTCTTTTTGCACTTCTTAAACTGAAGAGGTTTTTATCATTTAAAAAGTGTCTTCTTTTTTCCATGAGTCATGGACATTTTCCCACAAGAATTTCTGTTCATTAAAATCACTTTTGAGTACCCCATAAATATGTATACCTACTATGTACCCACAAAAATTAAAAATTAATAAGTTAAAAATGACTTGAGTTGTTAAGGCAAGAGTAGGGGGGCAGAGAGAGGGAAGAGGTGATGTTATAAGTCTTTGAAAAATTAGAAAAACAATTCTCAGTCCATTTCTTAAAAATCTTTATTATTTGGTATTCTTTTGGTTTATCTTTATTATTTGGTATTCTGTTTGGTATTCTTGTTTTCTAAATCCTCAGTTGTTACTTTGCACCTTATAAGAATGAAAAATAACTACTCAATCAACCATAACAGTTCCACAGCAGATACAAAGCTCAAACTGAAAGGAAGCTTTCAAATATATTCTATAACATACTTAAAAACACTTGGCTATGGCTACCTTCGCTGGATATTTTTTGGCTAAATTTCTTCTTAGGTACCACTTTTGGGTTTAGAAAGTGCTGAGATAAATGTTAGGAGCAGATGATGTTTATCGGTACCCCTTTCCAATGGAAAATATTTTATAGTTAACAAACAAAACTGAACATGAACAAAGGATCCTAAATACAGTACCAATTCCATTATCATTCATGATCACTTCTCTTGCAAACCTTCCCCTGGCATTTTTGCATACATATAATTGTCAGTCTTGGAGGGCAACGGGGGTGTAATAGAACTATTTAGTTTTTTGGTGATCTTCATGAGAGCTGAACAGATGTGTATCCAGTGGTATAGATGTTCAATGACAACATTACCAAATTTCCATACTTCGGTTCGGGAATGACCTGCATCAGGAAGAAAAAAGTAAGAGTGGATAGTTTTACACTTCACTATTAAAATGATAAGTTCCAGTATTATGATTAAAGTTCATTAGATATGTTTTGAGTCAAAACCAAGCAGAATCTTGTATAAATATGTAATTACAGGACTATGGATAAATTTTGGTGTAGTCATACAATGGAATACTTGACAGCAGTTAACAAAGAATTAGAGTTATTTGTATTCATGAATAAATCTCAAAATATTCAATAGAAAAAGTAAGTTATAGATATATGCACTTTTGGACACAATTAAACAGTTTTAAAACCTGCAAGATAGAATTATATTATTTATGGATTCATTAGCATATGGTAAAAATAGGAAATCATGCATGAAACTAATACCAAATTCATGATAGTATTATCTCTAGGGAAAGACAAGAAGACAGTGGGATCGAGGAAGGATAGAAATCCTTAACTGTTCTTATAATGTTTTCTTTAGAAAGTCTAACTCAAACATAGTGTTAAGGTTGGATATAAAATATAGCTTCATAATGACTATGCAGGTGTTATTCTCTATACTTGCATGTTTGAAATGTTTTCTAATTAAAAATTATTTAAAGCTATATAGTAACTGCACACCATTATATGTTTTAAGTTTTTTAAATTGAAAACTGTTAAACTGTCATTCATAAAAGTTGCTTTTTCCCAGGAGTCAGTGACTAATATTCAAATAGAATGGTCCAATGGAAAGACTATATAGAGTTGAACAGATGTGGGTTCTGTCCAATGGAAAGACTATCTAGAGTTTAACAGATCTTGACTCTACACCAATGAGTTTTGTCACTTAACTGCTCTGAGCCTCAGTTTCTTCTCTCATAAAACAAAATTGGAAGAATTGTTTTTTCTTTTGAGTCAGGGTCTTGCCCTGTTGCCCAGGCTGGAGTGCAGTGGCATGATCATGGCTCACTGCAGCCTCGACCTCCCATGCTCAGGTGATCCTCCCACTTCAGCCTCCCAAGTAGCTGGGACCAGAGGCTGAGAAAATATTTGTGAAGATCTGTCACAGAGTAGTTGCTCAAAAATATTAACTATTAGCTGGGTGCGGTGACTCACACCTGTAATCCCAGCACATTGGGAGGCAGAGGTGGGTGGATCACTTGAGGTCAGGAGTTCGAGATCAGCCTGGCCAACATGGTGAAACCCCATCTCTACTAAAAATACAAAAATTAGCCAGGCGTGGTGGTGGGCACCTGTGATCCTAGCTACTCGGGAAGCTGAGGCAGGAGAACCGCTTGAACCTGGGAAGTGGAGATTGCAGTGAACTGACATTGTGCCACTGCACTCCAGCCTGGGTGGCAGAGTGAGACTCCATTTCAAATAATAATAATAATAATAACTATCCCCTTTCTTTCAGATGCCTCTCACCCACAAGTCTGTTTTATTCATTTCTGTTATTCCTAGTGACTAACTCACTGCCTAACCCAATACATGTTTGCTGATTTGAGTAAACCATTTAGTTATAATTGAGTTCAAGCTTTATTATTTATTTATTTATAATTATAAATAAATAATTTATTCATTATCTTTAATCATAGAGATGGGGTATTGTTATGTTGCCCAGGCTAGTCTTGAACTTCTGGCCTCAAGCAATCCTCCCACCTAGGCCTCCTAAAGTACTGGGATTACAGGCATGAGCCCCCGCACCTGGCTTTTTTTTTTTTTTTAATTGAGCAAAAGCTTTTAAATATCAAGTCTTCCATCCAATAGCTTATTAACAGTAATGACAATGATCTATTAGAATTGCTAAGCAGGACATATTTTATTTTCTTGTCTTTTATCAACACAAAGGAACAAGATTCTCTGAATTAGGTTTAGCTGTCCTATGGTTTGGAAGGAACTATACAACAAAAGGTATACTACGGGATACACTAAGGCACATAAAATGTGGAAAACATTCACAAGTCTCAATTTTTATTTGAAGCTGACTTTAAAACGTGGATCCAATTAATTTTCTAAAATTCTCTGTTTTAACACACACATACGCTCACACACACACCACCCTGGCATTGTCTTTTCTCATTCAATTGTAAGTCTTCAATAAATGTTAAACTGAAACATTAAATTAAGGAATAATGAATTAGGTATTTCAAATACTAAACATCTTTCCAGATTATAGCTCAGTAACATTAGAGAGAATTATGAATAAAAACAAAAACAGGTGCTGCTCATGAGATCACACTCAAAATACCTGATTCATTTTATGGGCAACACTAGACCAATCGACATACATATTTAAAATATTGAAGGTGCATTTGTTACAATTCTTTTTTCTTTTCTTTCTTTTTTTTTTTTTTTTCTCTGAGATGGAGTCTCACTCTGTTGCCCAGGCTGGAGTGCAGTGGCACCTTGTAGGCTCACTGCAACCTCTATCTCCTGAGTTCAAGCGATTTTCCTGCTTCAGCCTTACAAGTAGCTGGGATTACAGGCGCCTACCACCATGCCTGGCTAATTTTTATATTTTTAGTAGAGATGGAGTTTCATCATGTTGGTCAGGCTGGTCTCGAACTCCTGACCTCAGATGATCTGCCCGCCTCAGCCTCCCAAAGTGCTGGGATTACAGTGAGCAACCGCGCCCGGCCAATTCATCTCTCTTTCTATTAATTAGTTTCCTGGAAACCCTGCAAGGTAAATGACACAGGTTTCTAAAGATAATCTTAATGTCTCAATGATATGAAGCTAAATAAAATAAAATTCAACCTAGGACACTCCTAAAAGTCTAATTTTCGGAGACAAAACAGCTCTGCTGCTCCCCTTAGCTTTTCTTCCGCCCTTCCGTAATGCCCATGAAGAGCTCTGTTCCTTTGACCCCTGCCACAGTGTTCTTATCTGAACATCCACATGAGCAGACGCCCATCTGCAGCCATTATTAAGCTAGTTGCCATCTCCATGGTGATTCAGCGACACGAGGATGGTGAGCAAGGTCGTCGCTCTCTTTCACAAGACCCTGTTGCTTATTTCCTGTCTTATTGTTACCGAGACAGAAGCTCCGAAAGTGTCTGGACGGTGGTTCCTGTTTCCCTGTCCTTTCCAGAGGTTGATGCGTTAACGACCTGCTCTAACGATTCCTCTAATGAGCCTCCAGCGCTCTGCTGGGTTTCCTATTAACGGTTGAGTGCTACTGCCCTCTTGTGGTAGATGCATGCCGGATCTTTGCAGCTTGGCCCACGACAGACCCCACTCACACAGACTTAGTAATTTTTTCAAGCAGATAAACGCTTCTTTTATAACCATAGAAATAACGCTTTTTTTTTTTTTTTGCTTTGCTTTGGAAAAGTGTATAGTAAATTATTTGAATACGTCTAATGTATAGAGAATACTGGTCGACCTTTGAGTCTATTTATGGACATTAGTTCAGAAACATGATATTTTTGTAGGTTCTAGTTTAATCAAACTTTTAATTACACAGTGAATTCATTATGCTGGAAACACTGGGCTATAGTAGGATATTTCTGAATTAAAACTCCATTTATGGATCTCTGCTTTTAACACTGGATTCATAAAATTAAATCTTTGGGAATGATGGATAATTAGCATAGATGGGCAAAGCAAAAAGAAAGAAGTACTTAAGCTTCAAGTACAAAAGTTAAAATGTAACTGCTCCTTTCAACTAACAATCCAAGATCAGCCGCATTTTTTGCTGTTCCTCTTCTTCATTAGTTCTCTTAGTTTTCATTCCCATTTCTATTGCTTCACATACCCCAAGTCACTCCTTAACATTACAGCCACACACAATGAACTGAAGGTCCCTGCAGCAATAGAAGGGTATGTGTATGCAAATTTCTTTTCTTTTCTTTTTTAGACGGAGTTTTGCTCTTGTCATCCAGCCTGGAGTGCAATGGTGCGATCTTGGCTCACTGCAATGTCTGCCTCCCGGGTTCAAGCCATTCTCCTGCCTCAGCCTCCCAAGTGGTTGGGATTACAGGTGTGCACCACCAGACCTGGCTAATTTTTTTTGTATTATTAGCAGAGATGGTGTTTCACCACGTTGGCCAGGCTGGTCTTGAACTTCTGACTTCAGGTGATCCACCTGCCTTGGCCTCCCAAAGTGCTGGGACTGCAGGCATGAGCCACCATGCCCGGTCATGTATGCAAATTTCAATCAGTTTTTTTGTAGGCAGGAGAACTTACATCTGCCATGGCAATCAGGCACTTAATATGTCATTGTTAATTTAATGTGATCCCAAAGGCACTGTAGGGTACTGCCTCCCAGATTTATCAGGAAAAATATCAGTGTTACATGGGGAGTTAAAAACACATTTTTCTCGAGTAATCGAAGTTTGGGGGGAAGTTTGTTCCAGGATGAATGCTGGAATCAGTTTCATTCCCATTGCAAGCATATTTCTGTACAACGTCACAAGCATAATTTCTATACAATATCACATAATTTCTGTACAATATCACATGTAGTGGCTTTTTTAATGATATAGCTATAAATCAAGTCATGTGTAAATTGAAATCAATGCAAATTATATTTACAAAATTCATAGTTTAATGTAGTGGCCTCCAAGTTCTTTTGATCATGTACCTCTATCAGTAACAAACATTGAGCACGTGACCCCATATATATATATATATATAAATTATTTATTTTAAAACATTTTAAACAAAAAAGTAGAAATTAACAATGAGTTAAAAACATTATAAAGAAAAGTCCTTTGGTGGGGTGCAGTGGCTCACGCCTGTAATCCCAACACTTGGGAGGCCAAGGCAGGTGGATTGCTTGAGTCCTGGAGTTCAAGACCAGCCTGGGCAACACGGTCTGTCTCTACAAAAAATACAAAAATTAGCCAGGCAAAGTGGTGTGGGCCTCTAGTGTCAGCTACTAGGGAGGCTCAGGTGGGAGGAGGGAGGATTACCTGAGCCTGAGAGGGAGAGGTTGCAGTAAGGCAAGATCGTGCCACTGCACTTCAGCCTGGGTGACAGAGTGAGACCCTGTCTCCAAAAAAAGAAAGAAAGAAAAAAAGAAAGTCCTTAGTCCTTTGGTATTTTTCTTTCTGTCTGTCTTTCAGTGTCTCAACAGAATCATCTTTGATATTTTTCTTGCACCCCAGAGATAGTTTTTAAAAAAATCTTCTGGGGTACTTGCATTTAACTTTGGAGACCACCAAGTTAAAATATGAAAGAAATTGAATGAATAATGCTTTTCTAGATGATTAACATGCATTCAATTTTGCTACATCTGAAATTCCTACTAAGACTAATGTAAAGGAAAAGAAAGAAGAAAAGAAAAAGAAAAAGAAGACATAGGAACCGGGCATGGTGACTCATGCCTGTAATCCCAGCTACTCAGGAGGCTGAGGCAGGAGAATCATCTAAGCCCAGGAGTTCAAGGTTACAGTGAGCCATGATCACACCACTGCACTCCAGCCTGGGTGACAGAGACAGACCCTGCCTCTATAATTAATTAATTAATTAAAGAAGACATAAAACACAACGATAGAAAGATCAGGAAAAAAGAAACACCAATATTTAATTCCTATTCCTGTCCTCTCAAAGTCCCAACAACTTCCTCTCCCATCCTCACTCTGGCTGATGACTCTGCTTTCAGCTTCACTGTAAGATTGACACAAGCAGAAGGCAACTTCCATAGACTCCCACCAGCACACCTACCCCCTCACTCTCATCTGCACCTATGTTCTCTATCCTCTTGCTGTCTTACGCCAATTCCTCCCTTGATGCGGTAGATCCAGGGTAGTCAAGTAATTCATTGTCCAAATTGGTACACTTGAGAGAGAAAGAGGATGCTAACTGGAGAAGTCACCAGAACAACAAGCAAAAACTTGGGCTGTGCCAAGGTAAATATAGACTGTATGGTTACTCTAACAACAGCCCATCCTCTCTCATGTGCTTGAGGACATTGCTACAGGAATTCTCTATCTTCAACATTGTTAACTTCTTGCTCTCTACAGGATTTCCCATCAGAATCAAACCTACTGTTATCTTTCCCATCTGAGAAACAAAACAAAACCTTGACCCCATTGTCTCCTCCAGTTACCACACCATTTCTTTGCTCCCCTTCGTGGCAAAACATTTAGAATTGTCTCTACTCAGTGTTCCCGCCGAGACTTTCCTCCCTTTGCCAGTCATCTATTCACCAACCAGTCTCGATTTTGTATCTCCAGCTTAGACCTTTCTCCAAAACTCCAGATTTATTTAACCATCTACATATTCACATCTCTACTTCCATATCCAATAGATATCTCAAACTCAGCATGTCAAAATCTGAACACTTCATCTCCCCCGACCAAAGCCTGCTCCACCTACATGTTCTCCATCTCAGCTAATGGTAACTCCATCCTTCCAAACCATGAAGTCAGTCTTGGCTCCTCTGTTTCTTTCTCATTTCACACTCAAACTGTCAAGATATATTTTGACTCTGCCTCTCAAATATATATAATATGACAACTTTTCACCATTTCCACTGGTACATTCCTCATCTCTCATCCGGATTCCTGCAACAGCTCCTCTAGTTGGTCTCTCTGCATCTCTTCTTGACCTCCAAAGTGTCTTCTAATTATAGAAGCAGGGCGATCCTTTTAAAACACAGGTCATGTCATTCCTCTGCTGAAAACCTTGCAATGGCTCTACTTCACTGGGTGTTGTGGCTCATGCCTGTAATCCCACACTTTGGAGGATAAGGCAGGAGGATCACCATAAGCCATAAAATCAAGACATTATGATAGTCTTCAAGACCTTAATTGATTCAGTCCTCCATTACCTCCTGAACTCATCTCCTTACTTACCTCCTGTTCTCTGACCCTGCTGCTGACACCGTGGCCTTCTTGTTGCTATTTGAATACACTGGTTGTTCCTGCCTTTGCTTTGGCTGTTTTCTCTGCCTGGAATACTCTTTTTCTTTTCTTAGGATACAATATCATCAAGCAACACCTGGAATATTCCTTCTACATTCATATGGATGATTCCCTCACTTCCTTCACATCTTTGCTTAAATCTCACTTTTTTTTTTTTTTTTTTTTGAGACGGAGTCTCACTTTGTCACCCAGGTTGGAGTGCAGTGGCGTGATCTTGGTTCACTGCAACCTCCGCCTCCTGGGTTGGAACAGTTCTCCTGCCTCAGCCTCCTGAGTAGCTGGGACGACAGGTGCCTGCCACCATGCCCAGCTAATTTTTGTATTTTTAGTAGAGATGGGGTTTTGCATGTTGGCCAGGCTGGTCTTGAACTCCCGACCTCAGGTGAGCCATCCACCTCAGCCTCTCAAGAGTGCTGGAATTACAGGCATGAGCCACCGCGCCCAGCCTAAATCTCACCTTCTTGATAAGGCCTACCTGACTTCTCTATTTAAATTTTCAGCCCGTGCCTCCTCCCTGCCTCCTACCTTTGCATCCACTGCCTTACTCTACTTTGCTTTTCTCCCCCATAGCACTTATTTTCTACCATAGTATATAATTTATTACGTTTATTGCTTATCCTCTGCTCTCCCCTTTAGAATGTAAGCTTCTTGAGGGCAGGAATCTTGGTCTATGTCATTCACTACTGTACCCTAGGAACCTAGAACAGGGCCTGTCACATGGATAGCACTGAGATAATTTTAGTTGAGTGAAAGACAGAACAACAAAATTTGAGAAATATAAAGCAGGTGAAGAAGTGGTAGCAGACAGGAGAAAAGTGGAATCCTAAATCAGCAGTGGAGAAAACCTAGAACCAACCTTCTATATATCCCAGAATCCTCAAAGGGTTCAGAAGGGTTTGTTGAAGTTGTTTAGGAAAAAGGAGAGAAAATATAGGGATTTTTAAGACTAAATCTGGGAGATCCAATGTCTGAATAATAGGAATCCCAAAGAGTGAATACAGAAAAAAGAGGGCAGGGCCACCACCAGCATTATAGGTCACCTTGGTGTAAAGGTGAGGAAAACACACCTCCTGTGAGGGAATGCATCCTGTGGGCACAGAGCTTGGTGGATGAAAAAGATGCTCCTCCTCCAAGCAGATGTAGCTTCAGGTTAAGGCACACAGTCTAGTGAATGGAATCTGGGATACATTTTGGCCCCCACCCACCTCCTTAGCAGAGCACCTTTGTGCAGTGTACAAATTGCACAGCTGTAAGTAACAGTCTTCATGCCATGGAGGAAATCATCCAGCACTTAACAACCTAGATTTCACAATTGAAAAAAGCCCAGCCAGTACACTGATCAACTGATGAAAACAGACCCATAAAAAGGCATATCATTATGAAATGTTTGCAACTTTGGGGATGAAGGGATGATTCTACAGCTTCTGGAGAGAGATAAAACAAAAAAGGTCACACCGATTTAGAAAGGCTTCAGACTTCTTAACAGCAACCTTTGCCTTTTTTTTTTTTTTTAAGAGATTAAGTCTCACTTTGTTGCCCAGACTGGAGTGCAGTGGCATGATCATGGCCCACTGCAGCCTTAACTGGGTTCAGCTTCTTGAGTAGCTGGAACTACAGGCATGTGCCACCACACTTGGCAAAGTTTTTCATTTTTTGTGGGGACAGGGTCTCACTATGTTGCCCAGGCTGTCAACAGCAATCTTTAAAGTTGGATGACAATGGAGTCTTTTCCACAAAAAGTTAAACATAGAGTTACCATATGTTTGCACTCCAAAGGTATATACACAAGAGAGCTGAAAATACATGTTTACACAAAAACTTACAAACAAATGTTAATGGAGGCATAATTTCAGTAGCCAAAAAGTGGAAACAACCTACAGGTGCATCAGCTGATGGGTGAATAAACAGAATGGGTTCTATCATAGAATATAATTCAGCCACACACACAAAAATGAAGTACTGATACAAGCTAGAACATAGACGGACCTTGAAAACATTATGCTGGGTGAAAGAAGCCAGATACAAAAAGTTACGTATTGTGTGATTCCATTTATATGAAATGTCCAGAATAGGCAAATCTGTAGAGACAGAAAGCAGATTAGTGGCTCCCAGGAGCTACAGGGAGAGGAAGGAAGGAGTGACTGCCAATGGGTACAGGGTTTCTATTTGGGGTGATGAAAATGTTTTAAAATTAGATAGTGGTGATAATTGCACAATCTGGGATATATATTCAAAACCACTAAATTCTACACTTTAAAATGTGCAAAGAGTGAAATTTATGGCATGTGAATTATGTCTCAGTTTTTTAAAAAGACAGTGGAAAGCCAGGTGCGGTGGCAGCACTCCTGTAGTACTGTAGTAGCTACTTGGGAGGCTGAGGTGGAAGGACAGCTTAAGCCCAGGAGTATTTTTTTATTTTTCTGTAGACAGGGTCTCGTTCTGTGGCCAGGCTGGAGTGCAGTGGTGCAAATATGGCTCACTGCAGCCTCAACCTCCTGGGTTCAAGCGATCCTCCCATCTCAGCTCTCCTGAGTAGCTGGAACTACAGGCACATGCCACTACTCCCAGCTTTTTTTTTTTTTTTTTTTTTCAAGTTTTTTGTAGAGACAGGGTCTCACTATGTTGCCCAGGCTGGTCTTGAACTCCTGGGCTCAAGCGATCGGCCCACCTCAGCCTCCCAAAGTGCTGGGATTACAGGCATGAGCCACTGTGCCTGGCAAACCCTGGAGTTTTGAGTCCAGCCTGGGTAATACAGCAAGACCCCGTCTGTTAAAAATATATAAAACCTGGCCAGACACGGAGGCTCACGCCTGTAATCCCAGCACTTTGGGAGGCTGAGATGGGTGGATCACCTGAGGTCAAGAGTTCGAAACCAGCCTGGCCAACACGGCAAAACCCCATCTGTACTACAAATCCAAAAAAAATAGCTGGGCGTGGTGGCGGGCGCCTGTAATCCCAGCTACTCAGGAGGCTGAGGTAGGAGAATTGCTAGAACCCTGGGGGTGGAGGTTGCAGTGAGCCAAGATCACACCACTGCACTCCAGCCTGGGTGACAGAGTGAGACTACGTCTCAAAAAAAAAAAACAGTATATATATATATATATATATATGTATTAAAAATATTTTAAATAATATCTATTTTATTTATATATTTATTTATATATAATTTATTATATATTATTTATTTATATATTTTATTATTTATTTATAGATTAAATAATATGTATTTTATTTAAAATATATATAAATAAAAATGTAAAAAGACAATAGAGCAATGTCTTCAAAATTATCTTCCACAGCAAAGTAGAAATCAAGTGTGAGGACTGAATAAAAACATCTTCAAAAACGAAAGGTCTCAAAAAATTTACCACTTATACACTCTTTCTCAGAAAACTACTGGAGACATGTTACCTGAAAACAAGGGACTAGACCAAGAACGACGAAGAGAATGGCAAATTAAATTCCTACAATAGTGGCGAAGTGAATCTCAGGAAGGCAGCTGAGTAGCAGATCTGGGGGCAGGGGAAAGACTTTAGATAGAGAAAGAATTGAGGCCTGGGTATGGTGGCTTACATCTGTAATCCCAGCACTTTGGGAGGCCAAGGTGGGAGAATCCCTTGAGGTCAGGAGTTCAAGACTAGCCTGGTAATATAGTGAGACCCCCACCTCTACAAAAATAAACAAAATTAGTTGGGCGTGATGGCACGCGCCTATAGTCCCAGCTACTTGGAAACCTGAGCCAGGAGGATTACTTGAACCAGGGAGGTCGAGGCTGCAGTGAGCTGTGATTGTGGCACTGCACTCCAGCCTGGGTGATAGAGTGAGGCCCTGTCTCAAAACACAAAACAAAACAAAACAAAAACAGGAATTGAGATCTCTAGAAGAGATGGCTTTGGGAAAAGAAAATAAATTAGACCTAATAAATTATCTGATAGAACTATCTTATGGGAGAGACAAACGGAAGGGGTGGGAATTATCAAGAACTACAAATAAAACTAAGAAAGTTTACAAATAAAAGACAGCCGGGCGCGGTGGCTCAAGCCTGTAATCCCAGCACTTTGGGAGGCTGAGACGGGCGGATCACTAAGTCAGGAGATCGAGACCATCCTGGCTAACCCGGTGAAACCCCGTCTCTACTAAAAAATACAAAAAAAAACTAGCCGGGCGAGGTGGCGGGCGCCTGTAGTCCCAGCTACTTGGGAGGCTGAGGCAGGAGAATGGCGTAAACCCGGGAGGCGGAGCTTGCAGTGAGCTGAGATCCCACCACTGCACTCCAGCCTGGGTGACAGAGCGAGACTCCGTCTCAAAAAAATAAAAAAATAAAAATAAATAAAATAAAAGACAATTATTTACTTCAGGAAAAACAAAAAAAGATGAGGAATCAAAATATGCTATAATCCTCAGGTGTGTATAATATTTGCATAGGCAAAATCAGGTAAACATTGCATCTTTATTTAACCCCAAATTATAAATACAGCTATATTGGGAGGATGGGGTAAGAGAATAGTGGCATAACAGAATGAAATCTTCATTTATAATCAGAGGAAATTGACTGATAAGGTTTAAAATTGATGAATCAAAAGATAGCAATATGTGCATAATAGAAATAGATGTGCAAATGCCAAGAAGAAAGAGTGAAAGGACAAAACACGGTTGCCTCTGGCGAGGGGGACTGAAGAGAATGAAAGAGAAGATATAGGCTAGTGACTCTTTTTAGGCTTTTAGTTCTATGTGACCTTTTCAAGTACTTTAATAAAAAATTTAAAGCCGGCGCAGTGGCTCATGCCTGTAATCCCAGCACTTTGGGAGGCTGAGGCAGGCGGATCATCTGAGCTCGGGAGTTTGAGATCAGTCCGACCAACATGGAGAAACCCTGTTTCTACTAAAAATAGAAAATTAGCTGGGCATGGTGGCACATGCCTGTAATCCCAGCTACTTGGGAGGCTGAGGCAGGAGAATCGCTGGAACTCAGGAGGTGGAGGTTGCGGTGAGCCGAGATAGTGCCACTGCACTCCAGCCTGGGCCACAAGAGCGAAACTCCATCTCAAAAAAAAAAAAAAAAAAAAAAAAACTGTATATATGTAAAATATATATATACATAAAATATCTATAAAATATATATATATGCCTGTAATCCCAGCACTTTGGGAGCCGTGGTGGGTGCATCACCTGAGGTCAGGAGTTCGAGACCAGCCTGGCCAAGTGGTGCAACCCCGCCTCTACTAAAAATACAAAAATTAGCCAAGCATGGTGGTGCACACCTATAGTCCCAGCTACTCAGGCAGGAGAATCTCTTGAACCTGGGAGGCAGAGGTTGCAGTGAGCTGAGGTTGGGCCACTGCGCTCCAGCCTGAGTGACAGAGCAAGACTCCATCTCAAAAAAAAATACACACACACACACACACACACACACACACACACATATATATAAAATATTTATATCCTTTCAGGATAAAAGACAGTTTTAACAGCCACTAAAATTTTTAAAAAATGAGTATCAAATTAAATAGAAAACTGTTCTTATTAATTTCTACAGTCGGTGTCCACTATGTCGCCCAGGCTGGAGTGCAGTGCTATTCACAGGCACCATCACTGTGCACTACAGCCTTGAACTTCCGGCCCCAAACAATCCTTGTGCCTCAGCTTCCTAAGTAGCTGGGACCACAGGTGCACGCCATCATGCTCTACATCTCATCAAGTTCATTTTTGAAAGTCTTTAATCAGATATCAAAGTAGCAGTGATGTTATCTACACATGTAGAACTGTGTTTAGTTATTCCTCTTAATAACTACTGCTAGAAAACTTCAAAATTTAAATCACAAGAAGTGGTAAGAAACATAAAAAGAGTGGCTGGTTTGATTTTCTTTTTTCCCCTGAATAACTTGGAACTGAAAAGGCAAGGGGTTTGCATGCATGGGAAATCGAAGCATTTCAGGCCTGAGATCTTTACCGAGAACAGAGTGTTATACCCTTCCCCTGTGCATGGTGTGAGTACTTGTCTAATATCATAACTCATAACTAAAAGGGCTTTTTAAGGGGCTCTTGCCAGGACAAAGGAAATCTGTTCTCAAGCTGAACTGATATTTCCTCCTCCACGGCCTAAAATCTGTGAGCAACTTGTAAATAAATGGCGCACTCTTAGCTCTCTATTAAACCCAAGTCTAGCTGTGATGGCAAGTTTTTTCCTATAAGAGGGAACCAACAGCAATTCCCATTCAAGATGACTAAGTCCAAAAAGACAGCAGAGAACTGTAATTGAATCCAAAGCAATGTTAGCATACAGAAGGTTTAAATGAGTAGGACAGAACTATGTTCCTGTCGTCTGGTTGTCCATTTTGGCTTGACCCATTTAAAAGAAAAAGGCACGTCCTCAGAGTTGCAGATTCAGTGCTGTTTCCTACTTGTTTTTTCTGGATTGTCGGTAGAATCATTCTACCAAGGTTCCTGTCAGGTCCTTAGCTGTGCAGTGGGGATTAAGGAATGAGTCATGTTCCATTTTTGTAATGGAGTTGCAGGGAGCGTGGCACCTATGAGCGCCACCGCGGTGGCGGCAGTAGCAATTAGGGAAGGATCTTCCAGGGAAGGCGAATCTTGAAGATAAAGTTAATTAGGACTGTGAATCCAGCAGTCCTCCCCTGCTGATGGGAAGGTACCTTCCTTCATTGTTACTCTTAGAGGATGATAGTGTCATTTTATTGCGGAAGCTAGTGGGTTTCTTTACAAATGGTGACAGCACTGAGCCTCTGGCTGCTTTGGCAGAGTTGGAGCTCTGGGAACCATGTAGGAGAAGTGGAGGGCCTGGGGCACTCCTGCTGAGACCAATGTCTGTGGACTTGTAAACACTTGGATTTAGAGGAGGAGGGACGGTCACTTGGCAGACACCCAGGTTCTAGACAGAAAAGTGATTCTGGTTATACTTGCGATAGGGGACAGCTCTTCTTGCCTCTGGGTCTAAGAACATTTCCAAGCAGGCAACATCTGTCTAAAACTCCTGGGAGGGGGACATGGAGCAGACATGGGGCATCCTGAATGACCAGATGAGACTGGCAGCAGAGGTCCAAAGTGGAGTGGGGAGAATAGGTCCTTGAGAAGGTGGTCAAGTCATGAATCTCCAGGTAGAAGAGACCAACTACGAGGAGTTATCTTAGGCAAAGTGACAGAGAATAGTAGGCTATTGATGTACTAGTGCATACACAGCTGTCTGGGAGTGCTCACTGGAGTCACAGGGACCCCCACAGGGGGAAGTATGTCAGCAGCACTCACCTGCAATGGCACAGTCTTGGGAGGCCAGGCCTGCTCAACAAAGCTACCCAATGTTACTTCACAGATGACTGGCTCAATCTAAAGGCAGGACACAGCTGCCTGGAGTTCCACCAGAATAAAAAAAAAAAACTTCCTTTTTGTTGTTGTTGTTTTTGAGATGGGATCTCATTCTGTTGCCCAGGCTGGAGTGCAGTGGCATGATCACATTTCACAGCAGCCTCAACCTCCCAGGCTCAAGTAATCTCCCACCTCAGCCTCCTGAGTAGCTGGGATTACAGGCGTGCACCACCACACCCAGTTAGTTTTTGTATTTTTTTTTGTAGAGACAAGATTTTGCCATGTTGTCCAGGCTAGTCTCCAACTTCTGGGCTCAAGCAATCTGCCCGCCTTGGCCTCCCAAAGTATCGGGATTACAGGTGTGTGTCACTGTGCCCAGCCAAAAATACCCTTTTCTTTCTTTTCTTTTTTTTAAAAATTATTATTATACTTTAAGTTCTAGGGCACATGTGCACAACATACAGGTTTGTTACATAGGTATACATGTGCCATGTTGGTGTGCTGCACCCACCAACTCATCATTTACATTAGGAAATACCCTTTTCTTGAACTAGGATGAAGAGGGCGTAAGAGTTGGCAGCAGAAGCCCTAAGAAAGTATGGGCACATTACGAGCCGTAATTCCACCCTTTTGGTAAAGTAATAGTTTGGAAGGCGTGGTGGGTTAGGAGCTACGCTATATAGTCTAGCAGTCTCTGCCTGTCACAGGCTGAGCCTACAGGTATTATTGGTGACATTTCATTCTGGGTAGATTCGTGGAGTAGGGCCATTACTTAAAGCTGCTAGGCCAGGTAAACTTCGAGCAGCAGATTGCCCTGCCTGAAGACTCCTCTCCTTCTGGCACAAATAGAAAGGCACCCCGAATTCCTCTCCCTTCCCCTAAGCAAGAAGCTTAGCATTTCCTGATGTAACTGCATCTGAAGGAGAGAGCGTTGGTATCTGGGTGACCTACGAACTTTCTCGGGATTGCTGCGGAGACTGGTATAACCAAAGGCTTGGCGGCAGTGACTGGGGAGCCTATGGGCTATTTTCTGGCTGAGTCGGGCTCCGTTAACTGCAATTAGTATTTCTTCCATCAGAGGGCACTGTTGGAAAGCAGAAAGTGGGGGGAAGCGTTGGAGGTCAAGGCTGCTCAGGAATCAGCTAGGATAGTTCCCTGCGAACCCAGAAACCCTTCTGCGTTGGTCTAGAGCCTCCACAGATAGTAGGAGAGCGGGAAGAGGAGGAAAGGGATAGATTTAGTAAGCAATTTCTACAGAGCCATTTTCCCAACTATGAATTATTTTTTCATAAAAAAGAAAAAAACAAACTTTAAATGAATTCCTCATCACAGCCTGAGGCCTCTGAGAATACGGGTCAGCAGAGGACCTTGGGCCTCTGTTTGTATATTTACTTTCATATGTGGCCTGTTCCCTGTGGTCAAACAGCTAATCGTTTTCTCCAACCCGAGAGCCTCGCTGCTCTCCATTCTTGGTGATTCTCCTCCCTGAAAAAGTCTATTATTTTCTTTGGTTATTTATTGAAGCTAAAGATAGCCTTTTTGCTTAACATTTCTATTCTCATTGCAGCCCCATTTGCATTTTTAAAAATAAATAATGCACATGTAGTTAATAAGTGGGAGGTAGATGTGCTTTTGAATTCTCATATGTGTGGCAGAGACAGTGACTTTGGGGAATGATGCAATAGATTATAGATAGTGTCCCTCCTCTTAGAAGACTTATAACTATTTTCTCCTAAAAACTGAATTTATGACCCATTTGTTTTATCCTAATAAAAATCTCTTAATCAGAACTATGTTTTATTGCTGTTGCTATAGATTTAGGCCGTAATTAAGTGAAAATTTACCTCTGATATATTCATCAATGAGCTGTACATTAACTTCCACATGCTTGGCAGTTGGATCAAAGACACAAATATTGTTGACTAAATATTTGTTAATATACTGTGAACAAACAACAAGAGAAAATTTATGGGATCACCAGCAAGCAGAAATACAGTGCCCAGTTCAACAACTTACATAATTCCATTTATATAGATTTTAAAATAGGCAAAACCAATCAATGGTGTTAGAAGGGAAGATGATGGTTACCCATGGCCAGGCACGGTGGCTCACGTCTGTAATCACAGCACTTTGGGAGACTGAGGTGGGAGCCTGAGGTCAGGAGTTTGAGACCAGCCTGGCTAACATGGTGAAACCCAGTTTCAACTAAAAATATAGAAAATTAGCTGGGCATGGTGGTGGGCACCTGTGATCCCAGCTACTCGGGAGGCTGAGGCAGGAAAATTGCTTGAACCCAGGAGGCAGAGGTTGCAGTGAGCCAAGATCGTGCCATTGCAAGTGAGCAATGCAGTGCCATTGCAGTGAGCCAAGATCGTACCATTGCAGTGAGCCAAGATCGTACCAATCAATGGTGTTAGAAGGGAATGGTATTGTCCAGCTTGGACAACACCACCAACAATGGTTAACAACAACAACAAAAAAGGTAATGGTTACCCTTGGGGTGGGTGGAGTGAAGGGATGATGAGGAATGGTACAAAGGAGAGCTTTTGGGATTCTATAAATGTTCTATTTTTGATCTAGGTCTGGTTACGTGAACATGTTCCACTCAGTAAAAATTCTTGCATTTGTACCCTTACGATTTATGCAATTATGATTTGTACATTTAAATTTGTTTAGGTGATTCTTCAATTTAAAAGGTGCTTAAAAAAAAAAAAAAACTTACAAATTTACACTTATCCCAACTTCCAAAGTCACTTGAAAATTCCAACTCTGGATGAAAGAACAAGATAACCGCCTTCAGGGTGTCACGCACTAGTTCCATGTTGGCTTCTGGCTCTATGGATTTGCTGTCTTGAGGATAATTTGGCTCTGTTAGAAGAGTATGGTCATAGAGCAACAGTGACACAAATTCCATGGAATTGAGTAGTTGTATGCTTTCCTGTAGCTCAAGCAGCATGATTCGGAAGAAGAGAATTCCTGCCCGCTGGACTTCCCCGACATTTTCAATCTCTGGAATAACAAAATGATAGCTCACGTTGCTGTTCAGTCTAATGTATATTGTTGTATATTACTTTTTCATAGGATTCTGAACATATTATAGTAAATTTTTTGTCAAGAAAAAGCAGACCATATCCTTCGGTTTTAAACAACCTTAGTTTCTCTAGCCATGAAATCAAAAGAAAGAAAGGAAATTACTCCTGGTGAAGCTCACAGAAGAGGCTTTGAGAAAAGGCAAAAACTTGGGTTTTAGAGTTAGACCCTGGTTGGAACACACGCTGTTCTCCTTATTAATCTATTGTCTCTCTGAATATCCTTTTCCTCTTCTGTGAGAATGGGCTTAATCCCTACTTCCTTGGTTAGCTGTGAGAGTTAGAGAAGATGATATATGTAAAAGTGCTTAGTTACAGGCGTTACACATAGTGAACACTCAGGAGACATGAATTTTCTCCTTTCTTCTTATCCCACTGTATGACATAGTTACAAATCTTTTGGCTTAATCCCACATAGTGTTACTCTTCTAATTCTATTCACTTCATTCTAGGAAGCCAAAGGTTTCCATGCCTTCTTCCTCCCTCCCTCTCTCCAAGCTGTCATTGCACTGAGAGTAGCCTAGTGGATATGGAATTACAAAAACTAAAGTCTTGTCTTGCCTCTCCCACCAGCTTGCTATTGGACCTTAGATAATCCACTTTACTTTTGCAGGCTTTGGCATCTTTATCTGTAAAATGAGATGTTCTGATTACTTAATGCTGTATAACATAGTGGGAAGAGCACCCAAACATAGGTTCAAATCCAGCCCTCACCATTTCTTAACTGTGTGATTGGGGGCAATTTGCTTACTTTCCTCACCTGTACATGGGCTAGCACTATTCACCTCATAGGGTTATGGCAAGGATTAAATGAAATAATACCTGAAACACATAATGGGGGCATTTAATAAATGTTAGTTCTAGCTTGCCTTTATGAGCCCTTCCAGTTCTAAAACTATATGACTATAACCAAGAGAATGTGATTCCAGGCTGTTTGCTTTAATTTGTAGACATTACTCATCAGCGCAAGACTGCATAAGGGAATTCCTTTTAGCTGGAAAGGTCTGTATATTGTAACAATTCATTTTAGAAAGTGCATATTTCATTGCACTGCCTGTGATTTCCCCAAAACCTATTAAACTTGTGAATTTAGGCTGATGCCACACGAACAATACCTAAGACATATTTTTTCTCTATCTCTCCAGATAACTCGCCAAGGATTTCATAGCAGGCCACTTGGACCACTTTCATCATTTTCTGGAGATCTTTATATTCTTGATACAACAACATCCTATTTCGGCCGATGTTAAAATCGAGGACTCCCAGAGCCTCTCCTGTTCTCTCACGAAGTGGAACTACTATGTGGGTTTCTCCACAGGCAGAGGCCAGAACGACTTCTGAACTGTCAGTACATTTAAAGAGGAAATCTCTGAAATCAAAACCAAATAAGCACAAAGATATTAAACTTCTGCCTGTTCACATCATTCCACCCAAACATATTGAATTACTCTCTTGTGCCTACCTCACTTCCACCATGCCAGCCCTTCTTGCTGTTTCATCTGCCTGGAACATTCTAGCCCTTGATTTCACGTGGCTGTCTGTCTGCTCACTCTTGTCTCTGCTCAAACATCCCCTCGGCAGAGAAGGCTTCCCTGACCACCCAATCTCAGCTAGCAAGCAGCGCCCAAGCCACTCTCCATCATGATACTCTGCTTCATTGTCTTTGCTTATCTGAAGGTGTTCATGTTTTGTTTACTTATTGTCCATTATGCTTTTGTTTACTTATTGTCCATTATGCTTTGGTGGAGTGCCAGCAGAAATGATGAGCGTGTTAGGTCGGGTTCCCTAGAAGCAGAGCCTGAGACAGGGATCCTTATGCAAGTGATTTATTGAGCGAGTGTTCGCTGGAGAAACCTGTGAGGGACTGAGGGAAGCAGGATAGGCAAGGGGAAGAAGCTAAGTAAGAATGTAATTTCACATGAAGTCTAGCCTCGGCCTGACACCAAGGGGAGCTCTGACAGGTCAATTGTACCAAAGAATCTGTTCCACCTTGAGACAAAGGGAGGGGTCTTTTGTATCCTAGCACTAGTCAGTCATTGGCTCTAAGCTGCCCTGGGTGTGTGTGAGCAGTTTGGGCTGGGGGAGTGTTTACACATCTCTTAGGTACCTCCTGGTGAAGAGCTCCAATGGCTCAAGGGCACTCCTCCAGAGAAAGTTACGGTGTGAGCCGTTACTTGTAGCCGTGCCTACAGAAGCTGGTAAAAAGGCATTTTGGGAATCTGGGTAGAGCATCTATAGCATCTGCCTCGGTGAGAGACTTGAGATTTTTCATGGAAATATAGTGGCTGCTTCTTTCTCTTGGTGAGGCACAGACACACCTCTTTTTCTTTCTTTTCCTTTTCCCCATCTACATTAATTCTGATATGCCATTTCTTTAGGGTATTTGTAAAAAATTGGTACTTTGCATCCTCAAAAAGCACATTTATAGTTTGTATATCAATCCTACAGTAACAGGTAAGATGATGTCCTTCTGCTCTTCCCACCCCTTTTTCTGCTGCTGAGCCACCACTTTCTGTTGTGTCTTGATGACTGCCATAGTAGTAATGCATCATACTAAGCTTTCCAGGCATAACAATAGAGCCCATTGGTCAACTGACTTCCTCCAAAGACATCTGTTCTAAGTTACACACAAGAATCCAGGGTTATGCATGTTCCCACTCATAGGTGGGGATTGAACAATCAGAACACGTAGACACAGGGTGGGGAACATCACACACCGGGGCCTGTAGTGGGGGTGGGGGGGAGGGGCCTCAGGAGATATACCTAATGTAAATGACGAGTTAATGGGTGCAGCACACCAACATGGCATGTGTATACATATGTAACAAATCTGCACGTTGCGCACAAGTACCCTAGAACTTTAAGTATAATTTTAAAAATACATAATAAAAAATTAAAAAAAAAAAAAAGAATCCAGGGCTATGAGTCTGCATATTACAAGGACTTCTGTAAAGCTCTTGACCAGCACAAGGAATAGCTATGTGGAAAAGAGCTTGAGAGTGAATGAACATTCTGGCATGAGGCCAAACTAAAACTTAATTGCCATATGTAATTAAATGTTGAATTAGCCTACTAGTCTGGGATGACTGGGTTACTGCCTACTCAATGACACCGACCCCCTAAGAAGCAGTCATTCCCTTTTGCAATAGGTGTGTTCTCAGTTAAGATCTGTTTACATTTGTACACATTTTAGTAGTGTTCCTTGCATTTGACAAGTGAGAGTCATTCTAAGTAATTGAGAACCAAGTACTTATTAAATACAACATGCTCTGCCTTCTCTCCAACTCTGCCCCTGCACGTCTTCTTTAAATAAAAAAGACACATTCACAGCCTTGCTAACATTCACAGATGAGCTCTGATGAGTGATGTGAATATATTATTCATAATTATGGTGGGTTTTTTGTTGAATTCCATATTTACAAGGAAATTCATTGAAAATAAAACACTTTCATGCTTTAAAACTTGCAATTTTAAAATAAAATGCCAATGAAATCTGTTTTAAAAAGGACTTAGGAAGGCTGGGCACCATAAAAAAAATTAAATGAGCTGGGCTTGGCAAATACATGTAGTCCCAGCTATTTGGGAAGCAGAGGCAGGAAGTTAGCTTGAGTCCAGGAGTTTGAGACTGGCATGAGCTATGATCATAGCACTGCACTCCCACCTAGGTGATACAGCGAGACCCCCATCTCTCAAGAAAAAAGGACTTGGGAAAAAAAGAGCCAGTATGTCCCATGCAGACAACATTCTGCTGAAATTTTTCTTTAAAAGCCAATCAGAATAAAATTCAGTGTGATCATTAGAGAAATGCACATCAAAACCCCAATGAGATATCATCTCATACCAGTCAGAATGGTGATTTTAAATCAAGAAACTAGAGATGCTGGTGAGACTGTGGAAAAATAGGAACGCTTTTACACTGCTGGTGGGAATGTAAATTAGTTTAACCATTGTGGAAGACAGTGTGGTGATTCCTCAAAGGCCTAGAACCAGACATATCATTTGACCCAGCAATCTCATTACTGGGTATATACCCAAAAGAATATAAATCATTGTATTATAAAGATACATGCACACATATGTTCATTGCAGCACTAATCACAGTAGCAAAGACATGGAATCAACCCAAATGCTCATCAATGATAGAATGGATAAAGAAAATGTGGTATACACACACCATGGAATACTATGCAACTATAAAGAAGAATGAGATCATATCCTTTTCAGGGACATGGATGGAGCTGGAAGTCATTATCTTCAGCAAACTAACACAGGAACAGAAAACCAAACACCACATGTTCTCACTTATAAGCGGGAGCTGAACAGTGAGAACACATGGACACAGGGAAGGGAACACACTGGGGCCTGTCAAGGGGGCAAGGGCAGGGAGAGCATTAGGAAAAAATAGCTAATGCATGCGGGGCTTAATACCTAGGTGATGGGTTGATAGGTGTAGCAAACCACCATGGCACAAGTTTACCTATGTAACAAACCTGCACATCCTGCACGTGTATCCCGGAACTTAAAATTAAATTAAATTAAAAAGAAAGAATACAAGTCAGTGTGTATGAGCCAGAGCCAGAAGCTGTGTCTTTCAGGTCTACTACTGTACCAGAAGGATGTATTCTGGCAGTCAAACAAAACAGACATGTCTCATACCTGAAGATGCATGACTTCCTGTGGATGGTAGGAGGATTTTTGTGGATTTCTGTTAGACCCAGCTGCCCTGTAACCATCATGTTGCGTAAAACATAGTCTGAATCCTTGAAAAGAGGAAGACATTTCATTAGAGAGGAGTAAGTAGACCTCATATTCCCATTAAAGCTTTTTGGGGACAGATAAATAGAAAAAAAAAAAGGAAAGCTTAGATGACCTCTGGCTTTAAGGACAGTGTCATTTTACTTAGTACTATTAAAGAACAGGATAATTGTTGTTGTTGTTTTTTTTCCGAGATGAGTTTCACTCTTGTTGCCCAGGCTGGAGTACAATAGCACGATCTTGGCTCACCGCAATCTCCGCCTCCCGGGTTCAAGCAATTCTCCTGCCTCAGCCTCCCAAGTAGCTGGGATTACAGGCATGCGCCATCATACCCAGCTAATTTTGTATTTTTGGTAGAGACAGGGTTTCACCGTGTTGGCTAGGCTGGTCTTGAACTCCTGACCTCATCCTTGGCCTCCCAAAGTGCTGGGATTACAAGTGTGAGCCACCCCGCCTGACCCCAGCTAATTTTTTGTTTGTTTGTTTGTTTGTATCTTTAGTAGAGACAGAGTTTAACCATGTTGGCCAGGCTGGTCTCGACCTCCTGACTTCAGGTGATCCACCCGCCTCAACCTCCCAAAGTGCTGGAATTATAGGCGTGAGCCACCGCGCCCGGCCGATTTACTTTCTTCACTTCGCTGTTGGGACGACACTCTCCTGGTTCTCCTTCTACCTCACTAAACAATCCTCATTCTCTTTGCTTCTTTATTTCCCTTACTTCTAAGAAGTTTTCAAACTGTAGGTCAACACACAACTTACATGTGGGTTGTGAAAATATTTTAATGAGTTTTGATCAATATTTTTTTCATAGAAACTATTTATGAAAGTATATTAACATATTCTGTAAATACAGTAACTGTAGGAAACACAAATTCAATTAAGAGATGTAAAGAGGGGTTTTGATGAATCATTCCTTTGAAAAAATAATTCTTGGAGCATGCCTGTAGTCTTAGCTACTCCAGAGGCTGAGGCAGGAGGATCGCTTGAGTCTAGGAGTTCAAAGTCACAGTGAGCTCCGATCATGTCACTGCACTTCAGCCTGGGCAACAGAATGAGACCTGGTCTCTAAAAAAATAAAAATAAAGATAACTAATTATTGGAATAAAGAAGAAATATGACAAGAGGATCCATAGAGGCTGCATGCTAAATGGTGCTTGGAAGAGGAACCGCTGCTTTGTAATGTGAAATTTCCTCTTGCCTCTATACTCCATGACCTCAAGGGTTCTTCCAAACTCTTTAGAAGGGAAATGTTGTCAACATTATCCTTGGAAAATTGTTAAGATTATTCCATATTGACGACTGGGCTTCTAGCTTCTTTCCAAATTTATTTCTTTCATGGTTTGTTACTTAATGTTACATACTAGACTGAAAAAATATATATATATTGAAATCTCACCCTATGTATCTAGGTTTAAATGTTTAGCCACAACTTTCCTGTTTTTCCCTCCAAAATTGTATAAATTGACCACTCCTGCTGTTAGATCAGAAGCATAATACAGAAAATAAGCGGCTTAAAATAATATGCCTGAAACTAAGTTTATTTTTTATTTGATTTTAGTCAGACCAAAAACTGTACATTCAGCGAGCCCCTCAGCAATTATTCAGTAGTGAGAAAAGCACTCCTAGTTAAAATTTCCTAGGAAACCTTTCGGGAAAAGGCTGCAATTATATTTCCCCCTCCTTTTCTTTCTTCTGGTTCTGGCTTGTTATTTTTTTCCCCTTTCGTCTCCAATATCTATCCATGCTCACCTTTCCCATTACAAATTGTTTATCTCCTTTGCTTTAATATTTATGCTCTTTTCCTTTTTTCTTGTTTGACAAACACTTTTTTTTTTTTTTTTGTAAAAAACAAGGAATGAAATAAAAGAGAGAATATCAGAAAATATAACATGTAGGGAAAGTAGGTATTCTTTTGTGAAATTTCTGTTTCATGTGTGTGCCCGCATGTTCATGTAAGGAGTCAGGATGGAAAATGTTTTTCATACTGTGGGTCACAGTCAGTAAAATTTTTTGAGCCACAGTGATTCCAAACACTTGGAGCACCTCAGGGCTCAGTCCTGAGACTTTTTTTTTTTCTTTTCTCACGCATTCCTTTGGTCATCCCTTCCAGTCTCATGGTTTTGTGTTTTGTTTTGTGTATTGCGGTAAAACATACATAGCATATTTCTCATTTAACCATCTGTTTAAGTGTACAATTCAGTGGCATTGAATACCTTGACAATGTTATGTAACCCAGTCTTATGGCTTTAAATGCCGTTTATTCATTAGCCTGGATTTCTACCCAAACACTGAGAGCTTATACCGGACTGCCTATTCAATATCTCCTCTAAGATGTCTAACAGATATTTCAAATTGTAGTTAAAAATTTTTTTGGCCCAGGCGTGGTGACTCACGCCTGTAATCCCAACACTTTAGGAGGCTGAGATGGGACAACAGCTTGAGTCCAGGAATTCGAGACCAGCCTGGACAACACAGGAAGACCCCTGTCTCAAAAAAAAAAAAAAAAAAAAAAAAAAAAGAAAGTTTCGATTTACTAGGTAAAAATTATCTTTTACTTAACTTTGTATTTATTTCATTGAGAATAATTGAATATTTTCTTACATGTTTATAAATCATTTGCATGGTTTTTTTTTCCCCCAAGTATACTTGCCCTTTGCTTTTCTTTTGGATTTTTTTTTTTTTTTTTTTTTTTTGAGACGGAGCCTCGCTCTGTTGCCCAGGCTGGAGTGCAGTGGCCGGATCTCAGCTCACTGCAAGCTCCGCCTCCCAGGTTTACACCATTCTCCTGCCTCAGCCTCCCAAGTAGCTGGGACTACAGGCACCCGCCACCTTGCCTGGCTAGTTTTTTGTATTTTTTAGTGGAGACGGGGTTTCACCGGGTTAGCCAGGATGGTCTCGATCTCCTGACCTCGTGATCCGCCCGTCTCGGCCTCCCAAAGTGCTGGGATTACAGGCTTGAGCCACCGCGCCTGGCCTTCTTTTGGATTTTTAAAAAAATCTCATTGATTTGTGTATAATCGTGTTAACCCTTTGCCAGGTAAATGGTGATTTCCCCCAGTTTGTCACATGCAATTTAATTTTCTTTATAACTCTGGTGCAAGAAAGTTTTACATTTTTATCTAGTCAATGTATCAACCTTCCCTTAATTGTTCCAACCTTTGGTGTAAGTAGCAATCCTTCTCCAGACCAAGATTGTAAATGTTCTCTCAACCCTCGTATTCTTAGCTATCCTGTGAAAATTAAAATCATTTGTCAAGTTTTTAAAAAATGATGTTGAGATTTTTCTTGGAATTTTGTTAAATTTATAAATAATTGTTGGAAGAAATTATATCTTTAAAAAATGATCTTCTTGTGGGAGAAAATCACGGCCTTCTACTTCATAAGAACTATTTATATCACTTGACATAAATTACAGTTTGTTTCATATAGGGCCTAAGGGTGATGCGATGAAGTGAGTAAAATGTTCCAGAATAACAACATTTTTGAAATCCCTGAGGTAAAAGAAAATTTGCTTCCTATTACGAAATGTGTGATGTGAAACATTAATTGTAGTGTTACATTTTTCTCCTCCTGAGAGTCTCTCCCCTCCTCTTCCCTCTCATTCAAGCAGAAAGTCTGTTTACTGCCTTAGAAAAGGAATGTGATGAGGTAGAAAGGAGAAATCACCGGCCAGTCTGACTTTCAAATTTTTCCAAAAGCCTACATTGCCATGACTTAAGATAGCAAACCAGGCACCCGTGTTAGCTACTTGTCTCTCTTGAGACCCCAGGGAAATAAAAGACTGCCATACTGATTTCTTTGCTAGCTGTCAGCCGGGGGCTGCCCTTAGTGTCCTGGGCCTTTGTCCACAGCCCTGTGTATCTCGGGACCGGCAGTGGGGTGTTAACTCACCATCTTTCTGACTCTTCCTCCATCCTCCTGTCTCTCATGGATCACAACCAGAAAGGGTTCTCTGTTTTTAAGGGCTCATACGATCCAGGGCTCACCTGGATAATCCAAGATAATCTCCCCATCTCAAATTCCTTAATCTTAATCACATCTGCAAAATCCTTTTTGCCATGTAAAGTGACATACTCACAGTTTCCAGGAATTTGGACATGGACATCTTAGGGGAAGGCATTATTCTGCCTGCCACAGTTACCTATTTAATAAGTTCGGTACTCCAAAGAAATAGACAGAGGTGCTTTGGGGTGATAAAGTAAAATACCCTGAATTTCATACCTAAGAGAATTTGAATCTGTTTTTACTCATCTATGGTTACTGTTAACAGAGCAGTAATTTTTTTCCTCTGTGACTCTGTACCTTACAGGAACATGGGCTTGAGGTGAGGGGGAGTATCTCAGAATTTACTTTATAATTCGTATCAGTCAGGGTATCACAAGGAAGCAGATTGCCCCAGCTGGGTAATTTAAGGGGAGTTTAACAAAGGAACTATTTATGAAGGCAGTGTTTAGAATCCCGACCTAGTAATAAGGAAGAGCTGTTACCACTCTTAGCCTGAAGAGGTGGGGAAATGGGGTGCGGGCTGGGGAAGCAATGACCAGAACCGACAAAGGACAGCTGTGTGGACAGGACTGCCTGATGAAAGGTGAAGTGACCTTTAGGAGAGAAACACAGCTAACCCACAGCAACCTGGCAGAGAGGGAGACAGAAGCACCAATGCCCCAGTTGCACTCTGCTTCTGCCCTCCAGTGTCCTGTTGGCAGCTGTCATTGGACAAACTCAAGCAGAAGCCAAAGGGCCAAAGAGCCCATGGATACTGGTTTATTTTTTGAGACACAGAGCAGGCTGGAAAAGAGAGAGAAATGTGAATCTGGAGGGGCTGCAGAAGGGGAAGAGGGAGGCTGAGGAAGTTATGATCGTTGAGTGCTTGAAAAGAGCTTAGCCAGGCTGTTCTGGTCTCTGTCCCACCACGATCTCACTCACAACCCGCTGCTGGGTGGCCCTTCTCTCCCCCTACTTTTGGCAGGATCTTCTTCACCACCATAAGAAGTCCACGTCAGATGGGATGTGACCCTGGTGGTTTTGTCCGTGGACTCTTGATTCTGAACCTACAGCCGCTGAAGTCATGCTTCTTGCTGACTGCTTTGGGCTATTTTGGCCTTTTCCATGGTTCCCTATGTGTTGTTTCTCTTAAGGCCCTGACAGTATTCTTCTGAATCTTCCCTGGGACCCCATGTACTTTGAAGGGCCACTATAGCTGGGGCCCTTCAAACAGGGTGCTCTGCCCCAGTCCTAAGTGCCCTTGGAGGCTCCCAACCACACCCTCAATAGCAGTGCCAATTACAAGGCATTCTCTGCCTCCATGGCCTGGCCAACCCACAAGAGAGTCCACGATTCTGCCCTCATTGACCAAGGCCTCATCAGATTGAACCAGCCACTGAGGGAGGGAAGTAGGGACCTGGTGGGAAAAAGGAAAGAAGCAGCCCGGAGGGAAGTGCAGACATGCTTGCTGTGGGCCAGCCAAGGGACTGGGAGACAACTAGGTGATGCTACCACCAGACCAAGCACCTCCCAGAGTCATTCAGCCTTTCTGAAAGGAAAAACCTTTCCACCCACTCTCATCATATGCAAAATCCTAACACAAAGTATAAAGAAGCAAAGCAAATAGTCAGCAAGAATTCATGACATTATGGATAGGAGGGCTTAAAAAAAATTGGTGTCATATAACTGAGTCCTTCCAAAACAGCAGCTCCTAGTCCCTTCCCACTCCACCCATGAGATTCTGGTGAGTGGTGCCCATTACTGTAAAGTCCACACTCTGGCCAGGGGTACATATCTCAGTATAAGTCAAAAAGAGTTTTCTGGCCCGGCGCAGTGGCTCACACCTGTAATCGTAGCACTTTGGGAGGCCGAAGTGGCTGGATCATCTGAGGTTGGGAGTTCAAGACTAGCTTGACCAACATGGATAAACCCCATCTCTACTAAAAATACAAAATTAACTGGGCATGGTGGCACATGCCTGTAATTCCAGCTACTTGGGAGGCTGAGGCAGGAGAATCACTTGAACCCGGGAGGTGGAGGTTGAGGTAAGCTGAGATTGCGCTATTGCACTCCAGCCTGGGCAATAAGAGTGAGACTCTGTCTTCTTTCTTGGGTTTTCCAAACTGGAACTTTTTACTGGTTGCTTTTAGTAAGCATCTGACTTGCTCTGTGGAAGAAGCCAATCTTTAGCTGGAAGAACAAAACCAATGTACAGAGGGAAACAAACATGAGAGGTGGACAGATGAACACAAGAGAGGACTGATGGTTTCAAATCCCTAGATCTGGCCATCCTGAAAGATAGCTTGACTCCTGCCCTGTCTTCATTTTGGTCACGTGAGTCAGTTAATTCTCCCTTTTGGCTAAGGCAATTTGAGGTGGATTCCTGTCACTCACAATCAAGGGTCTTGTATTGGGAAATCCGTCTTCAGTTAGACTAATAGCTAATTAATATGGTTTTCAAATATTAGCAAGAAATAACATCTAGACACTTGGCTACCTTGGAGAGATCTACCACTACTGAACCTTGCCTACCTGGGTTGGGCTAGGCTCTACAAAGTACATAGTGATGGAGGTGATGCTGGATGTGACGTCAAAGAGCCAGCCAATGCCAGTGATCACAATATGCAGAATGTGCTCCCGGCTGTGGACGTAGTGATAGGCAGTGCTAAAGACATTGGCAACACCCTGTAGAGACAGAAAATTCAAATAGCCTACTCTTTTTAAAATAGAAAAAATAATTAGTAATATAGTAATTGGATTACCTTTACCAGTAATTTAATTACTTCTTGATAATCTACTTCCTGCAAATTATTCAGCAGTCCTCAAAGGGCAATGTTCCAGGTTCTACTATAAAAAAAGGATCATCAAGAAATCAAAGGCATAGGCCAGGTACCATGGCTCATGCTTTTAATCTCAGCACTTTGGGAGGCCAAGTCAGAGTGCATCACTTGAGGTCAGGAGTTTGAGACCAGCCTGGCCAACATGGTGAAACCCTGTCTCTACTAAAAATGCGAATATTAGCTGGGCATGGTGGTGGGCACCCGTAATCCCAGCTACTTGGGAGGCTGAGGCAGGAGAATTGCTTGAACTCAGGAGCTGAGATCGCACGACTGCACTCCAACCTGGGAAACAGAGCAAGTTTCACAAAAAGAGTCAGAGGTGTAAAGAGAGAGACCCGCATAAGTTTTTATGCTTTTGATAGTCATCCAGTGAAATTTGTGATATGTGCTAGTAGAGAATAGCATCAAAGGAACAAGATAAACTTTGAAATGAGAAAAAAAAATGTTAAAAAGCCAAGAATGAACGCCAATCTTAGGCAGGTGGGTAGGAGCTGCCTTGATCGGATGCCAATGTTAATGCCTGCATCTGTGCAGACATGGCCACTATCATCAGATCAACATTATAAGACATGTTTGGTTCCAAGACCCACAGCGTGCTAGATTACATAGTCCTCTTATAGGCATAAGAAGACCCTGTTCCACAGAGAAGGGATGGGAAATCCTTAGAACCCATATGTGGGCTTGTTGTCAAGAAACTCTAGGAATCACAAACTCTTCAAAATTATATGCCTTTTATCTTAGGACTCAAGGCATCTAAGGGTAACCCAGAAGCCTTTACCTCTCTCACAAGACTATATATACTTCACCTACTGATAACTTCATACTCCTCCATTTCAATATCGTCACATAATTCCATGTCAGATGAGAATGAATTTTATTATTAAAAATATGTCCAGAGAAAGAGGTTCTACCACTTTCCTCAACTATCCACCCAATAAATGGGAAGAGAAAGTGAAAAATAATGGTAAATAAACATAAAGAGCCAAAGGCTTACAGGGCAACAAATGATAAGGGCATAGCAAGTTCAAGTTCCTAACTCGCTGCTATAGTCCACAGTTCATTGTCTCCATAAAGGCTTTCAATCTTCCTTTACTGCAAGTTCTATCCACAAATTAAATAAAAATGCTTGTAGAAATGGTCTAGCTATTTCATGACCTTAAAAGTGCCTATCATTTTGTGATCTAATTTAAAAACATGAATACTCAAGAAACATTTAGGCCTTTTTCTTTACTTTTCATCCTCAAAAATTATAACACTGAAATCAAGACCTATGGGGATACATATCAGAGTTAGTACCATTTGTAGAAAGTACAAAAGATTTCTAGATAGATACCACTATTAGTAAAACACAAATCTGTCCCTTCTAAAAGTTCATTCCCGCTTTGTGGGTCTTAGTGGTCTAATGGTTGGATTTCTGTTCTATAGCATAAAATTCTATTCCTGTGATAAATGCTATGGGACACATGAGGCTGAGGCATGGATATGCAACTGAGGCTGAAAGTCCTCCCATGAGTAATGGGGAACTTCTCAAAAGAGTGAAGCATACATTCAGGGAACAGGAGCAAGAATGATGATGTTATCTGTATACACAGCTTTACTCTCATCGGATTTCAGGTTTCACTCTTTAAAAAGTATTAGAAGGAGAGGCCATCCTACCATTGCTCTTGAAGACGTCTATGACTTACCTGATAGAATCTGATCTCATGAGGTAGAAAGATGTTTATTTCGTGGGGATCTCTAAGGGTGTCAACAGCCAAGACCCCAAAGATCCTCATATATGCATCTTGAAGAGGCAGAGCCAGGAATGACCCATTACAATCATCCTTATTACGGGACTGGTCCCAGAAGAAGATGTTCCCGTGGTACTGAACTTGGGGAACATGGATCGGCTTCCCTTCATCCACTACTGTAAAGCTGAGGAAAAAGAGTACGAGGATGGAAGAAAGGCACAGGGAGAGACTTAGATTAAACCATGGAGGAAGCTAGAGCGATTCTCTATTCACAGTCTGTGGCATTATATGACCGAGCAGTGGACTCAATAAGATGACCAGTTTGGAGGTCTGACTTGAGAAAGACTTAAAAAAAAAAAAAAAAAAAAAACTTAGATGTGGACGTAGAAAACAAATATAAACAGAACTCCGGAGACATAACTTACAGAGCAGGCAGAAATAATTGAACTGATATTGTGAAGTAGAGTCCCTGTGTGGCGAATCGTTGCCAAAGAGCGAGCTCTAGAAATAGGTGAAATCATCCAGGACTGGAAGCCATCAGCTTCTACTCCAGAAGCACTGGTGACTTGAGCCACTTCTCTTTTGAGCAGCCAGCTGGGATCTTGATGCCAGTTTACTCAGAAAGGGAATTATTATTTTAGGAGGGTAAAACCAACCTCTTCAAGAGGTTCTTACCTGATTCCTTTCATGTCCCTGTAGAGCACTCTGTTCAGTACAAATAGAGCATCATCTAAGGTGCAAGCCACATTCCTCAATAGAACATTCCCTTTCTCAGGCAGTAGTAGGTTTTCTTCTAAGAGGGAAATGTGAGCACTGATCTTTTTATTTCCATGAGCTTCAGCATCCTACGGCAAAACATTTCGACCATGTGTTTGCCAACAGCCAAAGAACTCCCCTAATCATGTCCCCCTCACTGGTTAATTCATGCATCTGGCCCCAGCAGTTTCATTTTCCTGAATAAAGAATGCATATATTACTATTCATGGGCAGTGAGGAAAAAGTTCACACCATAGCTATACCCTAAATCTGAGTTTTAGTGAGGATAATGGGTTTCCTCTATGCCAACTGGATTGGTTTACCGGAAAAGAAAAACAAAACCAGAGAACTTTCAGGTCTACTCAAATTTAGAAGTTTAAAACTTGGATTCCTTTGACCTATAGTCAAATAGTCTGTGTTTCTATTAAAAGTGTTGATTTTAGAGAGCTGGGCCAAGAATATGCCTTCACTTCACTCATATTTCTTGACCATCAGCTGTGAATGTGAATGTGAAAAAAAATGCTCTCAAGGAACTCTTAACACACTTTGTATATTTGATCTTTGTAATTTCAGGAAGGATTTTGTTTTGGGCCCAAGATTGCAATCTTTCTGCAACTACTATTTCTGCAACTACAAATTCTCTGTACCTAAAATATTATTATGTTATTAATAATATTATGTGTCAATACATACATTAAACATATCCATAAATTGGGGACATGTGAGACACTTTTCCTGATATTTTTCTCCTCTTTCTATATATTTGGGTTTGCTTTCCATGCCCATTTCTTTTGCCTTTATTCCTTCTTTCCACATACAAGATCATGGAGTCATTAACAAATGTGTAGTGAGATTTCTCTCACAATACCACAGATCTCTGAAGCAAGCTAGAACAATGCCTCTTTTTCTTGAGTGGTTGTTTGGTCCCGTTGCCCCATTTCCAACTACACTGGAAAATTCAGCCATTCAGGAGATGATTCCATTGAGCAAGTGTCGCTACTTAGCTGAGATGACTGGCACAGGTTCCCTGGATCAGTGGAATCTATGATACATGTAGAAGGCAGCCGTGCTGTTTCTGCCTGTGAACAGCAGCAACCTGGGAGTCTCTAAGGAGGTGGCAAGGCTGTAGGTAGTGGCCCCTCACGGCCATGTGTTCTTAAGTGACAGGATTCTGCAGTAGTCTCAGCTTGCTTCTAGGCAATGCTGTGAAATACTGTGTGGTGTCAGACTCGATAATGAGTTTATGATTTAAATAGTTCCTTTTAAAACTGACTCCCAAAATACCATGCAAGGGAAATGTAGCTTGAACTGCTTGTACAGCTCGTTACTGATATTTTACATAATCTGTCTATTGTCCATTCTAGGCTTATTTGACTCTGAGCAGAAATGAAATTAGAAATCCCAAGACATCTTTTCTACATCTGTCTTTTCTACCTTTCTGCTCTGCTTCTATCTTGTCAACCAGCAGTCACTCCAGTTGCGCGTCTCCTAGGCTTCAGGCCATTTGTAATGGACTGGGATGAATAAAATATCTATAGCAGCACCCAGCGATTTTTCAAGAGAATTCAGGTTGCTCCTCTTTTGCGGATATTGAACATCGCCTACTGTGAGGAGATGTTTCCTCTCACATACCACTTTAGAAAACGTACCTGCGTGAGGGCCTTAAAGGCCTCACTATACACTGGCTCTAGGGACACTCCACTTGTCTCTGCAGCACGTTGGATTTGGTGCAGCCACTTCCGCCTGGCACAATTCCTCAGACTCTCAATGTGGCTCCTCTCTAAAGCATTCATCAGAAATTCCACAACATTTTCCAGAACTTGGTCTTCATTGCCCCTGAGTTCAGATACAACCAATTCTATGTAATTCTGAAATTGTTTTGAAGACAATCTCACTTCGTGACCAGGGTGTGGCTTTGGAAATTGGATGTGTAGTTTAGCTAAAAGACACAAACACAAAACCAAGAACTAACCAAAAGTTCACTCATTGGTGGGGGGAATTTTCATTCTCCTCTTACGATGAACTGCCCTGGACGACTGCTCTACTGGAAAACCAAATATATCAAAGGCATCTCTGAGCCCAATGGAATATTTTACAATGAATTTCTATGCTGAACTCAATATGACTCATGTGTCAACTTCTTTGTTTTTGTTTTGTTTTGTTTTGATTTTGCCACCTAGCCTGGTGAAACCTCAAGGTTTGCTTTGATTCCTTCCCTACCTTTGCCTTCCATATCCAATAAGCCACTTAATTCTATCCTGTTACTCTTTGGCAGTGTGGCCACTCCTCTCCTTTCATACTTTCATAACCCCAAAGCCAGCTTTTATCACTTTGTAATTGACTTAACAATAGTAAATGCTCAATACATGTTTGTAAAATTAAATTAAAACACAACTTGCATTAGGCAATTCCCTGGTTCAAAGTCCTACCATATTTGGATCCAGTCTATTTCCAATCACATCTGCCCCTAATGCCATATAGGAATTATTTGCTGCAGTATCTCCATTCTACTCATGGTTCCTGACCATGTCTTGCACACTTCTGTATTCACATCTCTTCTCGATTTTTGTAATTGTATAATCATGAACCTACTACCAAATCTGAACATTACCAGTAACATATATTCTTCTGTGATCTGCCCTCTTCCATTCCCTGCCTCCTCACACCTCCCACTGATATCCTGAATTTGGCTTTATCTTTACCTTTCTTTTAATTTTCCCAGTGTTATTATAGTTACATAACAATATATGTGTTTGACACGCACACACACACACACATGCACATGCACACACACACTTCTAAACAATATGTGGTTTAGTTTTGCATTTTTTAAATTTATTTATTTATTTGAGACGGAGTCTAGCTCTGTTACCCAGGCAGGAGTGTAGTGGCACAATCTTGGCTCACTGCAACCTCCACCTCCCAGATTCAAGCGATTCTCCTGCCTCAGTCTCCTAAGTAGCTGGGATTACAGGTGTGCACCACCATGCCTGGCTAATTTTTATATTTTCAGTAGAGGTGGGGTTTCACCATATTGGCCAGACTGGTCTCAAACTCCTGACCTCAGATGATCTGCCCCCTCAGCCTCCCAAAGTGCTGGGATTATAGGTGTAGCCACCGAGCTCAGCCAGTTTTTCATGTTTATAAACTTTAGAAAAAGGTTATCAAACCATGTGTAGTTTTCTAGGACATACTTTTTTATTCAACACTATGCTACATATCTTCCTTGTTGTTTATCTTTCCAACATATCTTTCCATGTTGTTACTGTAGCTATGATTCATTCATTTTCACCAGTGTATGTTATTATATGAGTATATCATTACTGATTTAGTCTACTATCAGTGGGTGTTTAAGTTATTCTCAATATTTTACTCATATGAACAGTGTTATGAGCATTTTGTAAATGTCTCCTGGTGCATATATACAAGATTCTTTGACAGTTGTTATAAATTAATAAGTCACAGAGTATGTACTCTTCCCCTTTATAGTTCAAAGTTCCTCCTCCCTCAGGAAGACTTCTGTTGTGATTTATCCTTCTCTTGAAAAGACAATAGCATCTATTCTACACCATTTATTTGACAATTAACAAATACTACCTGGCACTTGTGGACATCATATCATGTGTGAGTTTCTCATTTCTGTAGTTGAACATTTATTGATTTTTTGCTCCTTAGCATCCAGTCACCTTTCTCTGAGTAATTGTATCTCTAACTTTGCTTTGGGGAAGCAACTTCATTCCCATCTCTGGTCATGTGTTTGAATGGGGTTCCATTCACAGTTCTAGAGGTGAAGCATGTGCCTCAGGCTTAAGCCAGTCATGACATTCTATTCCTTTAGCCAGAGTGGTTGGTTTAGTACTGACAAATGCCAGACTTTTTGACTGAATGATTAGGAAGAAGATACTTTCTTTTTTATTCCCATTGGACTTGAATGAAACTGTGAGCATGTGAAACTGGACCTGGTTACCACAAAGGTAGAGGCTGTATGATAGTGCAGCTAAAACAGAAGACAGCAAGAGAAAGAGAAAGAACCAGACAGCTGTCCTAATGTCATTATTTGGATTCCCAAATCTAGTTGTGTCCTAAACTAGTACTGGACTTTTTCATTGTATGAACCAATAAATTCCTCTTATGTGTAAACACTTAGGGTTGGGTTCTCTATTACTTGAGTCAAAAGGATCTTAACTAGTACAATCCTCAGTTAGATTAAAAGTGCCTTGTGGATTCTTCATCTTCCATTTCTTCTTCTTTTTTCCCTTTCCTTCTTTTGCCTCCTTGAACTATTTGATCCTAAAGTCATTAGGTGGGGCAGAGCAAGGTAAGCATCTGTTCCTGGTCAGGTGAAGTCAATGTGGCACCAAGCAGGATATCAGGGCCCAAATCTGTGCAGGGTTAGCCAGGCAAGAGTTGTCAGAGCCTGAGCAGGGCGAGGAGGGTATCCATGTGGAAGGGCAATCTTCGGTCCATGTGGGTAAAGAGGATGGCCTTACAGAGAGGTGGTTTAACTTGGGTGTCAGATTCCAAGCAGTACAAATAGGGTATCCATATGAGATGGACGCCCAACATGGGGTGTTTAATCTTGAGCAGGGTGAGAAGGGCATCCAAATCGAGGGATGGCCTGGCCTGGGAGGTCAGAACCTAAACAGGGTGAGGAGGGTGTCTACGTGGAAGGGCCATCCACATAGGTTGGGGGTCAGCTCAGCGTAAGGAGTCAGAGCCTGAGTGGATTGACAAGGGCATCTATATGAAAATGTGCCTTGGCATGGAGTGTCAGAGCCTAAGGACTATGTAAAGGACATCCACTTGGAGGGGGTGATCTGTTGTGGGCTATCAGAACCTAAGCAGAGTAAGGAGGATAGCCATGTGGGAAGGGCCGATTAGCGCAAGATGTTAGAACTTAAATGTAGTAAAAAGGAAATCAGTGTGGAAGAGAGGACAGCAACAGTGATGGGAGATTAGTTCCATATAGAACTAATAGATTCATTGGGGGATCGATCAAATAAATAAATATATTTAGGATAACACAGCCAGAGAAAACGGAACTACAAAAGGGAAGGAGAAAAAACTAGAATGAACCCTGTTGTGTTGGATTGGACTTGGAATTACCAGTGTGAACTCATGATTTTTAATATTAGTAGACAGAAAGGTACGTGCAGATATAAATGTATACATGTACATGCACAGGTGTGCACGAGTGCGTGCATGCGTACACATACACACACATACACACACACACACATACAGTTTCTACATCTGTCCACTGAGAAATCTGAGAGAGGAGACTCATGAATAATGAGCACGTGTAGAACCCAGATGCTGGCTTGGGGAGATGGATGATTCCAGGGTGAAAGAAGGGAAAATATAAGACCAACCTGGAAGATCTCTTTGTGCCAGAAAGAAAGGACATGCTCAAAAAATGAGGGATACATGTTAAAAGGATGCAGAAAATTGGCAGAAAATTGGCAGTTTTTTATAAAGCTAAACATATATATTCCACTCCTAAGTATTCATTAATAAGAAATGAAAACATAGTCACCAGAAGATTTACTTAAGATTGTGAAGAGTAGCTTTATTTATAATAGCTGAGAACTGGAAACAGCCCAAGTGTCCATACACTGGAAAATGGATAAACAAACCATGGTATATTCATCCAATGGAATACTCCTCAGCAATAAAAAGAAGCAAATTGCTGATACATGTAGCAACATATTAAGACTCTCAAGAAAAATTATGCTGAGTCGACCAGGCCCAGTGGCTTATGACTGTAATCCAGAGCTTTGGGAGGCTGAGCAGGGAGGATCGCTTGAGGCCAGGAGTTAGTGCCCAGCCTGGGCAACATGATGTCTCTACAAAAAGTTGATAAACTAGCCAGGCATGGTGGTGTGCACCTGTAGTCTCCCAGCTACTTGGGAGGCTGAGGCGGGAGGATTGCTTGTGCCCAGGAGTTCAAGGCTGCAGTGAGTTATGATCACACGCCACTACACTCCAGCCTGGGCAACAGAGTGAGACTCTGTCTCCCTGAAAATGTTAAAAAATAAAAGTAAAAATTATACTGAGTGAAAGAAGGCATACACAAAAGAGTACATAGAGTTTAAACTCTGTAAAAACAAGGTGCATACTGTATAATTTCATTTTTATGAAATTCCAGATAATACTAAAAAGATCAAACTAATTTATGGTAGAAAATAGAAAAGTGGTTGCTTTGGGGACTGGAGGGTGGGCAACTGAATGGGAAAGAGGCGTGAGGACTTGTTTTGTTCTATATCTTTTATTTAATTATTATTTTTTAAGAGATGGGTTTTTTATTTTTTTAAGAGATGGGTTTTGCGATGTTACCCAGGCTGATCTCGAACTCCTGGGCTCAAGCGATCTTCCTGCCTCTGCCTCTGCCTCTTGAGTAGTTGGGATTACAGGTGTGTCACTGTGCTATTTGTTCTGTATCTTGATAGGAGTATGGGGCGCACAGGGCATGTATTTATCAAAACTCAGCAAATATACACTTAAAATTTGTACATCTCATTTTATGGAAATTTGGTCTCAAGAGGAAAACACTTCCTGCTTTACCCATGTGCAAAAAGAAAGAAAAAAACTGTTAATAAATATCGAACTCTAATTAATGATACACACGCTGAGGTATTTAGGGAGAAGTGTATTGATTTCTATAATTTACTTAAAATGCGCTACATGCATCAAAAATAAGAGAGATGGAAGGATTGAGGGACAGGGCGATGAATAGACATATTAAAAAGTGAGGTAAAATATTAATGAAGTGAGGTAAAATAAAAATGATTAATTTATGTGGTGGGTATATAGGTATCGCTGTAAAATTCTCTCAGCTTTGCCATGTTTGACAGTTTTCATAATGAAATGCTGGGGTCGGGCATGGTGACTCATGCCTGTAATCCCAGCACTTCGGGAGACTGAGGTGAGAGGGTTGCTTCAGGCCAGGAGTTTGTGACCAGCATGGGCAACACAGAGAGACCCCATCCATACCAAAAATTAGAAAAATGAGCCAGGCTTGCGACGCATACCTGTAGTCCCAATTGCTCAGGAGTCTGTGGTGGGAGGATGATCACTTGAGTCCAGGAGTTGGAGGCTGCAGCGAGCTACAGTTGTGCCACTGCACTCCAGACTGAGAGAGAGAGTGAGACCTGGTGTCAAAAAAAAAAAAAAAAAAAAAACCACACACACACACACACACACACACACACACAAAACCATGGGCGTGGGGAGGGGAGGACACAGGAGCCAGAGTGAAAGAACTCCCATTGTCTAAAACTGGGACAATATGAGTATCAAAACAAATAGTAATAGTATTGGATTATAACCCATTGAATAAAAAACGAAACCATGAACACATACTGCTATAAATGAATAAATGAAAAGTTGACAAAAAGGAAGAATGGTTTATACGGTTTCAATGGACACCCATGAAGTACTTACTAATTACAAAGGGGAAAAAACAGCTTTAAAGTGGAGGGGCCTGATAGATATAATCTTAATCAACTGGTCAACGTTGTTACTATGGGACTTCTGATCAGATACAATGAGAAGAACACAGCATTGCTTCTGTGATATATTTCTGACAAAGATGAATAACCTGAATTTAACCATGGGGAAACAGTTGATAAATCAAAATGAAGGACATACTGCAACCAACTTATAATCTTCAAGTGTCAAGGTTATGGAAATCAAAGAAAGATGGAAGACTTTCTTAGAGATTCTTTATTCCAGAGTCTGGAGCAAAGGAATAGCAACAGGAGTTTTATGCTAGCTACTTGTCCAGTTTTCAGTTTCTTTAAAAAGCTCTTGTGTGCTTTTCAATGAGACTTTCAAATAATTATGGCTCTTAATTTTCATGGTTTCTGTAACTTTGTGACAAAAAGTATCACCAAAATGCTTTTTGTTGTTTTGTTTTAAAATAAATGTTTTATTAGTTCCAACTGTACTTTTTGCCTTTATTATTTTTAATTGATGCATAATTGTCCATATTTATGGGGTACAGAGTGTTATTTCAATACATGTACACAATATATAATAATCAAATCAGCATAATGAGTATCTACATCACCTCAATCATTTATCACTTCTTTGTGTTGGGAACATTCAAAATCTGCTCTTCCGGCTATTTGAAAACATACAACAAATTGCTGTTAATTATAGTCACTCTACAGTGCTACAGAACACTATAACTTACGCCTCATATCTAGCTGTACTTTTGTATCCATTAACCAAACTTTGGATATCCCCTCCACCCTTAACCTTCCCTGTCTCTAGTAATCACTATTCTACTTTCTCCTTAAATAAGCTCAATTTTTTTAGCTTCAACATATGGGTAAGAACATGTAACATTTATCTTTTTGTGCCTGACTTATTTCATTTAACATAATGCCCTCCAACCTCATCCATGTTGCTTCAAATGACAGAATTTTTTCTTTTTGGTGGCTAAATACTATTGCATTGTGTATATAGACCAAATTTTTTTATTCATTCATCTGCTGATAGACACTTAGGTTGATCTCATATCTCAGCTATTGTGAGTAATGCAGCAATAAACATGGGAATGTAGAAATCTCTTTGACATACTTATTTCCCTTTTTTTGGATATATACTTTGAGTGGGATTACTAGATCATACAGTAGTTTTGTTTTTAGTGTTTTGAGGGACCTCCATACTGTTTTCAGTAATGGCTGTACTAATTTACATCACACCAACAATGTATAAGGGTTTCCCTTTGTCTGCATCCTCACCAGCATTTGTTATTTTTTGTGCCAGGGTGAGATAATACCTCATTGTGGTTTTGATTTGTATTTCCCTGATTAGTGATGTTAAGCATTTTTTCATATACCTGTTGATCATTTTTCTTTTGAGAGATGTCTATTCAGCTCATTTACCCTTTTTTCATTTGAATTATTTGACTTTTCTTTTTCTTTTTTTTTTTTGGCTATTGCTTTGTCTGAGTTCCTTGTATATTTTGAATATTAATCCCTTGTCAGATGAATAGTTTGAAAATATTTTCTCCCCTTCTGCAGGTTGTCTCTTCACTCCATTGATTGTTTCCTTTGCAGTGCAGAAGCTTTTTAGTTTGAAATAATCCCACTTGTCTAATTTTGTTTTTGTTGCCTGTGCTTTTGAGGTCTTTTCCATAAAAAGTTTGCCTAGACCAATGTCCTGAAGTGTTTCCCTTATGTTTTCATGAGTAGTTTCATAGTCTGGGGGGTCTTACATTTAAGTCCTTGATCCATTTGAAGTTTTTGTGTGTGTGTGTGTGTGTGTGTGTGTGTGTGTGTGTGTGTGTGTGTGTTTGAGACGGAATCTTGCTCTGTCACCTAGGCTGGAGTGCAGTGGCACAATCTGGGCTCACTGCAACCTCTGCCTCCTGGGTTCAAGCAATTTTCCTGTCTCAGCCTCCCGAGTAGCTGGGACTACAGGCGTGCACCACCATGCCTGGCTAATTTTTGTATTTTTAGTAGAGACAGGGTATTGCCATGCTGGCCAGGCTAGTCTGGAACTCCTGACCTCAGGTGATCCACCTGCCTCGGCCTCCCAAAGTGCTGGGATTACAGGTATAAGCCACAGTGCCTGGCCCATTTTCAGTTTATTTTTATATATGATGAGAGATAGGGGTCTAGTTTTATTTTCCTTCATATGAACATCCGATTTCCCCAGCAATATTTGTTGAAGAAACTCTCCCTTTCCCAATGAATGTTCTTGGCACCTTTGTTGAAAATCAGTTGGCTGTAAATATATGGATTTCTTTCTGGGTTCTCTATTCTGTTCCATTGGTCTATGTGTTTTTATGCCAGTACCATGCTGTTTTGGTTACTAGAGATTTGTAGTATATTTTAAAGTCTGGTAGTGTGATATCTATTTGTTCTTTTTGTTCAGGATTGTTTTGGCTATCCATGGCATTTTGGATAGCCAAATTTTCGAATTTTTTGTTTATTTATGTGAAAAATGCTATTGGTATTTGATCGGGATTGTGTTGAATCTGTAGATTGCTTTTGGTAGTATGGTCATTTTCTTTTTCTTTTTCTTTTTTTTAAAGGGGCTGTAATTGTATTTATTAGATTAACAAGGCAAATGTGAATTTTCTTTTCTATGTTCCGGTGAGTCTGTATTGGTTGACTCAGACAGACAAGAAGCCACAAGGAAACAAAGAAGTAATCATTTGTTGAGAGACGTGATTAACTATGTTCTTCCCTGAAGCTACTGGGATGGGAAAGGTCAGTGACTTCCTTAGAACCCTGAGACAACTGGGGGCTCTGGAGACCTGCTGTGCCCCTGCTACTGGAGCAGCCCCCCTGCCAAGGCAGCCTCAAGTTCAGGAACAACTAATTACCAGCTCCGGCATTCAGTTTGTCTAGCCTTATGATGGCTACATAGGCCACTTCCCACTGTTTTCTTTTTCAGCTGAACACCATCGGCCTGGGTATCCCTTTTGGGGGAATATGTCTGTCTGTCTGAATCCCTTTCTCTTCAAATGGCTCTGTGGTAAAATCTGGTCATACCATGCTCCAGCACCAGGGGTACATGAGAGTACGCAGTCTGTGAGCGCCCATGAGGACTCTCGTGCTAGGCCCCCACAGCCCAGGCTAGCTGTGGTACCAGTCGAGGAAGAGAAAGGAGAAGGAGCACACATCATGGGGAAGAAGAGGATCCACACGTGGAAGCCAGCGTTGTTGTTATTGGCCTCTCTTATATCTTTGTTGCCTTCCTTGATATTTTCAGTTGCCCCCACAACTAACTGGTGAATGCTATCAATCTCAGCTTCCTGTGGCAAAACCTTTTCCGTGAATATCTCTTGAAGTCTGGAAATCTCAACCACTCTCCCTTCGATCTGCCTCACTTCATCAAACAAGCTGATCATTTCACCAATTCGTCGCTGATTTTCCAGTTCAAACATTTGTATTTCTTCTGGGGATAATTCATCTTCACCTTTGCCATCTCCCCAGGTTCCCAATTCAGGTTGTGTTTCAGCCAAAATCTTTTCTGGATGTTCTTCAGTGGCAGGGTTTTCTTCAGAGTCTTTTGAAGAACTCTGTGAAACTTTCTCAGATGTGGATTCTCTTGTCTTTGTATTTGGTTCTGGTTTCAGCTTAGATAATCTTTTCTTATCCACCACTCTTAACTCGGATGGCTCTTTGTTCTGAGTAAAGTTTACACACTGTTTTTTTTTTTTAAGTAGTCTTCAATGAAATCCAAAACAGCAGAACTGTGCTCCTTCACTGCTGGGAATGTATCTCCTTGTGAGCTTCTGTTCGTAGTTGTTGAATTGTTTCTGAACAGGTCCTCATGGATATCTGGACATCCTGGTCTACCTGGTCTCGTTCTGTGTCTGTCATCCTCCCAGGTTCAGACATGGTATAGCTATAAGCATTAATATAATCTTTCCTGTGTTCCAGAAGACAGTCTCTCAGTTTGCCAATGTGAGAAATCACTTCGTGGGCCCGGCTGGAGAAGTCGCCCTTGGGCCAGGGACTGCGGCGGAACAGCTCATCCCGGCTGCCATCGACTCCGCCGCTCACCGCCACTCCCAGCGCCTTGTTCTGCGTCTTCACGGTCCTGACACTGGTCTGGAATAGCAGCGTGATGTCTACTGCCCTAGCGACCGGCACCGGCAGCCCCACACGGGACCTGCCCGCGTCAGCAGCTGGCGACAGCGGTAGTATGGTCATTTTTACAAGTTTAATTTTTCCAATCCATGAACGTGACATGTCTTCCATTTTTTGGTGTCCTCTTCAATTTCTTTCATCAGCGTTTTACAGTTTTCCTTGTAGACGTCTTTCACCTCCCTGGTTAAATTTATTCCTATGTATTGTATTTTTTTTGTGGCTACTGTAAATGGGGTTACTTTTAAAATTTCTTTTTCTTCTGGTTGATTGCTAATGTAAGAAATGCTACTGATTTTTTTTTTTTTTTCACGGAGTCTCGCTCTTTTGCCCAGGCTGGAGTGCAGTGGCGAGATCTCCGCTCACTGCAAGCTCCGCCTCCCAGGTTCACGCCATTCTCCTGCCTCAGCCTCCTGAGTAGCTGGGACTACAGGCGCCAACCACCACGTTCGGCTAATTTTTTGTATTTTTAGTACAGACGGGGTTTCACCGTGTTAGCCAGGATGGTCTCCATCTCCTGACCTCATGATCTGCCTGCCTTGGCCTCCCAAAGTGCTGGAATTACAGGCGTGAGCCACCGCACCCGGCCTACTGATTTTTATATGTTGATTTTGTATCCTGCAACTTTACTGAATTCGTTGATCAGTTTTAATAACTTTTTGGTGGAGCTTTTAGGGTTTTTTATATATAAGATCATGTCATCTACAACAGGGACAATTTGACTTTCTCTTTTCCAATTGGATGCCCTTTATTTCTGCCTCTTTCCTAACTGCTCTGGCTAGGACATCTAGAATAAACGGATGTGGAATAAAAGTGGTGAAAGTGGGCATCTTTTTCTCATTCCAGATCTTAGAAAAAAATATTTCAACTTTCCCCCATTTAATACGATGTTGCCTTTGTTATGTATGACCTTTCTTGTGTTGAGGTATTTTCCTTCTAAACCTAACTTGTTGAGAGTTTTTAATCATGAAGGAATATTGAATTTTATCAAATGCTTTTCCTGCATCTATTGAGAGGGTCATATGATTTTTTGTCTATTCTGTTGATGGGATGTATCATGGTTATTGATATTTGTATGTTAAATCATCTTTGCATTATTGGGATAAATCCCAGTTGATCAGGGTAAATGATCTTTTATTTCCTTCTTCTTCTTCTTATAGAGACAGGGTCTCATTATGTTGCCCAGAATAGTCTCAAACTATTGGGCTCAAGTGATCCTCCTGTCCAGGCCCCCAAAGTGCTGGGATTAGAGGTAAAGGCCACCATACCCAGCCTTTCTTTTATTCTCTATGTGAATGATCTTTTTAATGTGTTGCTAGATTCAGTTTGCTAGTATTTTGTTGAGAATCTTACATTTATGTTCATTAGGGATACTGGCTTATAATTCCATTTCTATTGTTGTTGTGTTCTTGTCTGGTGTTAGTATTAGCATAATGCTGGCCTCATAGAACGAGTTTGGAAGAATTCCTTCCTCTTCAATTTTCTAAAAGAGTTTGAGAAGAACTAATATTAGATATTCTTTAAATATTTGGTAGAATTCTGCAGTGGAGTCATCAGATCCTGGGCTTTTCTTTGATGAGAGACATTTTATTACAGATTAAGTCTTGTTAATTGTGATTGGTCTGTTCAGGTTTTCTATTTCTTTTTGCTTCAATCTTGGTAGGTTGTACGTATCCAGGAATTTATCCATTCCTGCTAGGTTTTCTATTATGTTGGCATATAGTTTGTAACAGTCACTAATGATTCTTTGTATTTCTGTGGTGTCAGTAGTAATGTCTCCTTTTTCATTTCTGATTTTATTCACTTGGGTCTTTTTTTTCTTGGTTAGTCTAGCTAATGGTTTGGCAATATGGTTTATCTTTTACAAAACCAACTTTTTGTTTTGTTGATTTTTTGTTTTTTTTTTTTTTGTCTTAATTTTATTTCTGCTTTGATCTTTATTATTTCTTTTTTTCTACTAGTTTTGAGTCTGGTTTATGCTTGCTTTTCAAATTCCTTGAGATGCATTGTTAGATTGTTTATTTGAAACCTTTCTACAATTTTGATGTGAGCATTTATTTCTATAAACTTCCCTTTCAATACTGCTTTTTCTGTATTTCATAGGTTTTAGTATGTTGTGTTTCTATTTTCACTCGTTCCAAGAAATCTTATGATGTCATGGGACCTCAGTAGAAGAAATTTTAAAAAATAAATTAAAAAGTAAAAAAGTAAAAATTAAAAAAAATTAAATTCCCTTCTTAATTTCTTCACTGACCCACTGCTCATTCAGGAGCACGTTGTTTAAATTCTAAAGTTGCTCTTGTTATTGATTTCTATTTTTATTTCATTGAGGTCAGAAAAGATATTTGATATGATTTCAATTTCTTTAAATTTAATAAGATTTGTTTTCTGACTTAACATGTGATCTATCCTGGAGAATGTTCCATGGGCTGAAAAAAAAGAGGTGTATTCTGCAGCCAGCTGTTGGATGAAATGTTCTATAAATATCTGTTAGGTCCATTTGGTCTAATGTTTAGTTTAAATCCAATGTTTCTTTATTGATTTTCTGTCTAAATGATCTGTCCCATTTATTGATTTTCTGCTAAATGATCTGTCCCATGCTGAGAGTAGGGTGTTGAAGTCCCCAACTATTATTGTATTAGAGTTTATCTCTTCCTTTAGATTTAATAATATTTGCTTTATAATATTGGAGTGCTCTGATGTTGGGTGCATGTATGTTTAGAGTTGTTCTCTTGCTGAATTGATCCCTTTATCATTATATAATGACATTTTTCTCTTTTTACAGTTTTGACTTAAAGTCTGTTTTGTCTAAGTATAGCTACTCCTGCTTGCTTTCAATTTCCATTCATGTGAAATATCTTTTTCCATCCCTTCACTTTCAGTCTACATATGTCTTTACAGGTGAACTGAGTTTCTTCTAGGCAGCATATAGTTAGGTCATTTTTTGTTTGTTTGTTTGTTTGCTTGTTTTGAGACAGAATCTGGCTCTGTCACCCAGGCTGGAGTGCAGTGGTGCAATCTCGGCTCACTGCAACCTCTGCCTCCTGGGTTCAAGCAATTCTCCCACGTCAGCCTCCCGAGTAGCTGGGACTACAGGCACGTGCCATCACACCCAGCTAATTTTCATATTTTTAGTAGAGATGGGATTTCACCCTTTTGGCCAGGATGGTTTCAATCTCTTGACCCTGTGATCCACCTGCCTCGGCTCCCAAAGTGCTGGGATTACAGGAATGAGCCACTGCACCTGGCCAGTTAGGTCATGTTTTTAATTTATTCAGTTAATCTATATCTTTTAAGTGGGGGATTTAATCCATTTATATTCAAAGCTATTATTGATAGGTGAGTACTTACTCCTGTCATTTTGTTAATTGTTTTCTGGTTGTTTTGTATATCCTTTGTTCCTTTTTTCCCCTCTTATTAGTATTGCAGTGTACTGGTTTTCTTTGGTGATAGGACTTGATTCTTTTATTTCTCCTTTGTATATCTGCCCTACCAGTGAGTTTCATATTTTTGCATGTTTTCATGATAGTGATTATCATCTTTTCACTTCCAGATATAGGGCTCCCTTGAGCATTTCTTGTAAGGCCAGTTTAGTGGTGATACTTTCCCTCAGTTTTTGCATATCTGTGAAAGACTTTATTGTTCTCTCATTTCTGAAGGACAGTTTTTCTGCATATACTATTCTTCGTTGGCAAATTTTTTTTCTTTCAGCACTTTGAATGTATCATCCCATTCTCTTATGGCCTATGAGATTTCTGCAACAAATTCTGTTGTTATTCTAATGGGGACTCCAATGTTAGTCTAATGGTGATTCCCTTATATGTGACTTTTCTCTGGCTTTCCCTTATATTATACTTTTCTCTGGCTGTTTTTAGAGTTCTCTCTTTGTCTCTGACTTTTGACAATTTGACCTTAATTTGCCTTGGGGAGGAATTTTAGGCTGTATCTATTTGGGAAATTTTGAGCTTCCTGGATCTGGATGTCCATATGTCTCCCCAGACTTGGGAAGTTTCCAGCTATTATTATTATTATTTTTTAATTTATTTATTTTTGAGACGGAGTCTCGCTCTGTCGCCCAGGCTGGAGTGTAGTGGCCGGATCTCAGCTCACTGCAAGCTCTGCCTCCCGGGTTTACGCCATTCTCCTGCCTCAGCCTCCCGAGTAGCTGGGACTACAGGCGCCCGCCACCTCGCCCGGCTAGTTTTTTTGTATTTTTTAGAGATGGGGTTTCACCATGTTCGCCAGGATGGTCTCGATCTCCTGACCTCGTGATCCGCCTGTCTCGGCCTCCCAAAGTGCTGGGATTACAGGCTTGAGCCACCGTGCCCGGCCTCCAGCTATTATTTTGTTAAATAGGTTTTCAACATATTTTCCCTTCTCTTCTCCTTCTGGAAGTCCCATAATACAAATATTTGTTCACTTAATAGTGATAATTGTAGGCTTTCTTCACACTTTTTCATTCTTATTTCTTTTTTCTTTCTCTGACTGGGTAATTTCAAATGGCCTATCTTCAAGTTCAGAGATTAGTTTTTCTGCTTGATTAGTAAGTCTGCTGGTGAAGCTCTCTATTGTATTTCTATTTCATTCATTGAATTCTTCAGCTGCAGGGATTCTGTCTGCTTCTTTTTTATGACTTCCATCTCTTTGTTGAATTTCTCATTCATATGGGGATTTGTTTTCCTGATTTTGTTGAACTGTCAATCTGAATTTTCTTGTCTTGTTGAGTTTCCTTAAGATCATTATTTTAAATTCCTTTCCTGGCAATTAATTAATTTCCTTTTCTTCAGTGTCTGTTACTAGAGAGTTATATTCCTTCAGTAGTGCCATATTTCCTTGCTTTATCATGTTTCTTGTGTACCTGCATTGATGTCTGTGTACTTGGTGGAATAACTGCCTCTTCCAAACTTTCTAGAGTGGCTTTTATAGAGGAAGATTTTCACCTGTAGTTGAAATTTTGTATGCTCGTTGGGATGGATGTGGCAACATTGTTTCCAGATAGGTGAAATGGTATAGTCTCTGTGCAGTTTCTTTAACTGTGTTCAACATCAGCAATACCTGTGGGCACCTCAGTGGCCTTGGCTGTAGAAAGTTTGTGAGAGCAGCAGCAGTGGCATATGTTATTAATGTCCTTGATGTTGAGGGCTTTTGGAGTCCTCCTACTCTTGTTTTCCCCACAATGGGGAAACTTAGCTGAGGGGGATCCCTCTTGGTGTCAGGTCTGACATGGCGTATAAGCAGCTGCAGTGGCACTGGGTTCCAGGTGCAGTTGCTCAGAGAAGGTGTGGGGTTAGGGTCCTAAACACAGGATCTCCCAAACTTATTGTGGCTCCTGAGTCTTGGGGTGCAGGCTTGGTTTCTGTGGCAAGGTTGGGTATAGGTTGCCCATAGAGACACGATCTGTGACTCTGAGGCACGTCCTAGCAGCTTGAGCCCAGGAGGCTGGGCTGTAGCTGTGATTTTACCCCTGAGGGGCAGGGCACAGCACTGACCTGACTCCAGAGAGGAAGCTTGCTGTGGAGGTTTGGGCCCAGGAGGAGGATATGGTTGCAATATGGGAACCTAAACAAATAAAACTCAAAGGCAACTCAGGTCTCAGGGCATGAGGCACTGTGTAGTAGTGACACAAGACCATGGAATGGTGGGGCTCAGCATTATCCAAGACACTGTAAGACCAGGTACAGTGGCAGCAAGGAACCCAGAAAAGCAGAGCACAGCTGTTCTTCGGGCCTTAGGGAGTATAAGGAAAAGAATAGCAGTGACTCCACTTTCCAGGGAGAGGGGTATTTCAGCCACTCAGACTCTAGGGATCTAGTACAGCTCCAGAGAAGCCAGGTACTAGAGTTGTTTGGACTGTAAGGCAGAGTTCCTTAGTGCAGCCAATGCTCTGTTTCCTTAGGACACAGGTTACGACATCAACTCAGCACTGGGTTGTGTAGCAGCTCAGTTTGGCCAGGGTACCAATTCCCAGAGGGCAATGTGCTGCTTCAGTTCAGGGCTGGGGGTGGCCAAGGCACCATTTCTTGGGATGCAGGGAGTTTCTTCAACTTAGGCACTGAGGAGGAATGACTGCTTTGAGTGGCCAATGAATTGTTTTTCTAGGAGGCAAAGTACTGTCTCAGCTTTGGCCCAAGGGAATGAGGGGAGAGGGAGATGGAGTGACTCCACCTCCACTTGGCCTCATGTGGAAGAGTGCTTGCAGCTCTGCTTGGGGATGCTGGGCCACTGGCCTGAGATGGTTTGGTGGTGGCTTAGCCCCAGGGATGAAGGGGTGTCGTGACTACTCACCCCTGAGAAAGACACACTCCAGCCATAGTTCCAATCCCAAGTTGGTGTAGTGCAGTAGCCACATGTGCCACAAGGGTCAGGGCACTGTGTCAGCTTCTTCTTTGGGGAGAGCACAGGTATGTGGTCTAGAGGCAGCTCCCTCAGCTGGGCTTAATGCCTGTGAGGACTGCAGGGGACCCCAGTAGTGAGCTGTGTAGGTGTCCAGGGTGTCGATGGGGGCTGCTGGGATCCTTTTGCTTACTTTCACTTCATAGATACAAGTCCTTCCCAGTTCCCACCTGATCCTGGTTGGGGGATGGGGTAGTGGAGACCTGGCATTGCCTTCTGTTCTCTATGTGGCCATCTTGAGTTTCTGTGCTCACCAGGATTTCTGCTACTCCTCTGAGGCAAGATGGCACTCTCCCTCAGTTATTTTTCTTAATGTAGTTGTTTATTTGTTGTTCTGGCTTGTCTTTGTGAGGGAAACAGGCCCTAAGGGCTTCTAGTTGGTCATCTTGCTGATGTTACCGAAATAAATGTTTCTAAAATGTTTTAATTATAAAAGAGTTAAATGTCCTACTGAAATAGAAATGAACATATCAAAGCAAATTTAGTCATTCAAATAGAAAATTAAAAGGCAAACCCAATAATGTTAATAGCTATCCTATGAAAAGTAATGGAGAAAAAATTACTTATTCCATTAAATTCAACAATGTAGACAGGTCACATGTTCTATAGCTTTTATTTGTGATGTTTCTGCCCAAAAAGATTAGGTTGTATCAGACAGGACTGAAAGGGGAAATGAGGCTGGGTGCAGTGGCTCACACCTGTAATCCCAGAACTTTGGGATACTGAGGCAGGAGGCTCTCTTGAGCCCAGGAATTTAAGACCAGCCTGGGCAACATAGTGAGACCCTGTCTTAAAAAAAATAGCCAGGCATGGTGGCACAGTCTGTAGTCTTAGTTACTCAGGAGGCTGACATGGGAGGATCATTTGAACCTGGGAGATAGAGGCTGGAGTGAGCCATGATTATGCCATTGCACTCCAGCCTTGGCAACAGAGTGAGCTCTTGTCTCTAAAAAAAAGGTTGGGGGGGAAGGGGGATGACAGACTAAAAGTTTCAAGTTTCCTCTTCCATATAGAAATCTTCCATTTTGAGGACACCAGCAGAAACCTTTCTAAAAACTTCTAATCCTATGATTTTATGCTACTTAAATCCAATTTTAAATCTTGGACAAAGAAGCAATAAGAGTAGAGCAAAACAAGCAAACAAACAAAAGAGCTGTTTGAAGATTTGCCAATAAGTTATTAGCAATGCTTGAAATTTAGAATCTTCTTCCTTTTTAAAGAGGATAAATCTGCTTTTCTTCTTCCATACTGCCATCAGCTCAGCAATCATCTCCTCAGACCAAATGGCTACCAATATGTGTTTATTGAGAGTCATTCTGTATAAGCCTGCCCTTGGAGAGAATAATTATTCTTGTTTGCAGACATTTTTATCTGGCAGCAGATTCTGCCTCCTCATTGCTGTCCTTATTCTCATTTGCTGGGCTTAATCCTTCATATTTTATGCTATCTATCTGTCCCTATTGCTATACCTTACTCATATATATGATTCCATATAATTCCACATAATTGGATTCCATATCATCTAATCTATGGGACTTCCTTATAACATTACCCTTAGCTTCCTTAAATTCTAAGATTCATCATATCTAAAGCCTTCATTTTACAAACAAGGAGACCTGGGTCTATGGAGGTTAAGGAACTTGCCAAAGATCACAGGATCATTTAGTGAAGATCCAGTATTGGAACCCAGCTGCTATAACTACTGTCTAGTGTTCTCTGTAGGATGTGGCTTTGTGTTACGAAATTTGCCCATCTTATAAGTGAAAATCACATCATTATGTCTTTTGGAATTTCATTAAGTAAATTCTCTTTGGATATATCGTAAGACAAGCCAGGTAGTATAATGTAAAATTTGTAGAAGACACAGTTACTGAAGAGAACATGACAATCGATAAACTTAGGAACATTTGAAGCTCAACCAATACAATGATTTTTGAAAGGGCTGAAGAACTTAACTAACCTTGACAGTTCTTTCCCTTGTTTACTATATACTTTAAAAACTGAAAATCTGGTACACCAAAGTTAGCCAGCTAAATCTTTAAACCCAGTGAAGAGAAAAATAATTTAAATTAAGATCTAATAAAACGAAGAAAGGAATTTATCACACTGGAACGAGAATTTTAGTGGCTTTTGACTGGTAAATATTGGTAATAAGAGACAAATATAATACATAAAAAGTCACTAAGGAGAATAAGAAGTTAGTAAATTGAAGAGAAATTTGTAAGCCAGTGAAGACAAAGAGATAAAACAAGAAGAGAGAACAAGCAGAACTGTGGAATGGCTTGGGTTCTTTTAATCTTAAAAGTGAGAGTAGCCAGGTATACAGAAGGAATCTAACTATATAGATTTAAGATTTTGGACAAAGCATTCTGCAACATATTCCACTTCTGACTGTGCTGACAAATGCATAAGTCTTCTAATATTTTCACATCCTTGCCAACACTTGTTATTTTCCACTTAAAAGATTAGAGCCAGAGTTGGGCACAGTTGGCAGGTGCCTGTAGTTACAGCTGCTCAGGAGGCTGAGGTGGGAGGATCACTGGATCCCAGGAATTAGAGCCCAGTCTGGGCAACACAGTGAGACTCCCATCTCTATTATTAGAAATTAAAAATAAATAAGATAAATGTATAGCTATACTAGGAGACATGAAGGGTTATCTCGTGGTTTTAGCATAACCAGTATTTTAACTGTATATGTGTACTGGGAAACTTGAAGCCAAGTTAATTACCACAATTTAAATAAGAACATTCTTATATTTTACCTTTCTTCATAGATTCTTTTTCCATTCCCTCCTTGTATGTGTATAAGAGTTCATCAACTTCCTTCAGATCCAGGAAGCCTGAGCCATCACTGTCCCACTTCTGAAAGATGGCTTCTAGAAGAAGCCTCCGTCGGACTTGGAAAGCATTTTGGCTAAACTAGGATACAAACAGGATAATAAAGCACAGAAGATACATGATCATTGTGCTAGTGTTTATTCCTAAAAAAGTCCAGCATCTTTTATTAAAACAGGTTTACTTTGGGGCTAAGCATGATATTAACAGAAAATGCAGTGATTCAGCAGTGGCGCATGCCTGTAAATCCAGCCGCTCAGGAGGCTGAGGCAGGAGTATCACTTGAGGCCGGGAGTTGGAGACCAGCCTGAGCAACATAGCGAGACCTCAGTCTTTTTTTTTTTTTTTTTTTTTTTTGAGACGGAGTCTCGCTCTGTCGCCCAGGCTGGAGTGCAGTGGCGCAATCTCAGCTCACTGCAAGCTCTGCCTTCCGGGTTCACGCCATTCTCCTGCCTCAGCCTCCCGAGTAGCTGGGACTACAGGCGCCCGCCACTGCGCCCGGCTAATTTTTTCTATTTTTAGTAGAGACGGGATTTCACCATGGTCTCGATCTCCTGACCTTGTGATCCGCCCGCCTCGGCCTCCCAAAGTGCTGGGATTACAGGCGTGAGCCACCGCGCCCAGCCTAGAGACCTCAGTCTTAAAAAAAAATTTTTTTCTATTTTTTAGAAAAGAAAATGCAGTGATTAATTTTAATCCCTTAAATACCATTTCTCTGTTTTACCTCTAGGCCAAAACAAAAACAAAAACAAAAACAAAACAAAACAGACATTCTTGTTTGGTCCCATGGTAGGGGGTTATCAGAACTTATTAACATTAGTGTCAACTAAAGTTGGTATACAACCTCCCACTGCTAAACTTGACTGGCTTTGAAGAAAAAGAACAACAACAGGCATTCTCTGCGTTAGTATTCCTTAAGAATCTTTTTTTTGTGGGTGTGTGTGCAAATTTCTTCTACAAACCTTAAGAATCTTTGACCATTCTTTTCCACTCCTTCTCTAGTTGTTCAGGAATGTGATAAATACACAGAGTGCTCTGCCTGACTTCTTAGTGGGATTTTAAAATTATTATTATTTTTATCTAGAGACAGAGTCTTGCTGTGTCACCCAGGATGGAATAGAGTGGCATAATTACAGCTCACTGTAACTTCAAATTCCTGAGCCCAAGAGATTTTCCCTCCTTAGCCTCCCAAAGCACTGGAATTACAAGCATGAGCCACTGTACCTGGCCCTAAGGGATATGTTTTGAGTGAAGGGGAATGAATGGCAGTGTTTAAATAATGAAAAATGGCTGTGTTTTAAAAATTCTTTTTTTATATTTAAGATTGATTATATTTGACATTAATTTTATTTATCTTTTAGAGTTTTCACTAGGCTAATTATATTAGTGAGATAGTAATTGAATTAATGTCTAGGTAGATCTAATTGCAAAAATAAAATGAATATATACCTTTTGATTAAGTAGGAGGAACTGGAATTGAGAAGGTAAAGGGAATTGTCTAGAATTAGGCTGAAAAGACTCATAAGGCTGATGATTACTGAAAAAGCTTAGTGAAAGTAATTTACATATTTCATGTAAGAGACAAGAAATTGTTCATATAAGCTAATGTGTCACCCAAGTAAGTAGTAAGTTCTTAGGAAATATGTACTATCTGAGTGCTCATGAGTAAAAATATATACTCAGCCATAATCATACCCCAAGTGTGTGTACTCATACACATATAATGCACACACACACATCTTTGCATATATCCGTATCTGCTTGTCAACCTTCAGAGAAAGAATAAAGCTGTACAATAAACCATCTCCTGCCAGGAGCAATCATGTTATTATTAGGAGAATGAGTTCTCTGGGGTGTGATCTTAGAATATTTGATGATAAAATAGAATCTTTAATGGCTATGCTTGTTGAAATAAAGTGATCAGTTTGGTTGTACATTTTTTAACATGAGCCATATCAGGAGCAACTGAGGTTGAGAGATTTACTTATAATAGTGACCTCATTTGTATCATTAATAAATAATACTACCCACCTGTTCTAAGGCATTCATTTTCTCTTGTTCTGTTTCAACATAGCCCTCCTTAAAAAAGGAGGTGAGAGTCTCGCTGACACTCAAGGGAGCGTCTTCACCAACAAATGTCTCCAGGAGTTGCACAAACTGGAGCAGATTGAATGAAACTCCATTGAAGGCAGTTCTGCCTTTTACCTCCTTGCAAGACTGAATATTTCTGATAATTGAGTGTAAATCTGTCAAGCAGGAAACATTACCAAGCAGTAAAGTGAACAAGTCTTTCCGTTAGGGAAAATAAATGAGTGCCTATTGTAATGAATACCTGCTATTTTTGCCTGTCAGGAATCCATGCTCCCTTCAGGAGGACAGCATCCTCCTTTTTTCTTTGGAAAAAACATCTCTTCATTGTCAGTTCAGATGAGTCAGGTCATACTGTGCCTCCCACTCTGGTGCCATGGATGGTCATGTGATATGCATCCAGCTAACAATTCGTATATGATAGCAATGTAACCTACTATAGGCCAATGAGAGTTAGCCTTAGAACTTTTGGAAGAACTATTAGGGACGAATCATTCTTTTTGTACTCTGATTGCTGAACTAGTAGAATATAAGCTTAGAGATGCTTTCATGGCCATTTTTGTCACAGCAGGTAGAAAACTGTCTCAAATTGAAAGTGGCACAGAAAAACAGGGCTCAGAGGCAGACAGACAGTATCCTGTTGCTATTGTTGAGCCTTTGAATCTAGTTGTGCCTGAAAACAGCTGCACTCTGAACTTTCTAGTTAAATAAATTACTAAATACCACCACCACAACTCCTTTCTCCAAGAGTCTTGACTAATATATTTACCTTTTAGCTTAATAGTGTAATATGGAGTACATTTCATAAAATGTCAGCAAAGTGACTTCCATTTGATTTATTCATTGATTCAATCATTCATGCCCTTCTATATGAGATTTGATGTGACAAACAAATGATTACTCACAATTTTTATATACATTGGTAAAGCAAAATTGATATAAACATGACTAAGAAGAACAACATGAACTAGCAGGCTGCAAGAGCTTGACCAATGCCATGCATTTTCACCAGAAAATTTGAGGATAGAAAGTTTGTTATTTGAGGCTTAAATGAGAGAAAAATTTGCAGGTAGGAAGAAGATAATCTTGATCTAATTTAGTTCTACAATTTGTTGATGTGAAAGGCAAAACAATATAATAGGATTTTAGTGAAATATGAGTGCTTTTGGAATAATCATTGTTAAAGACATGCTTTGTCTGAAAACCAGAAACTACTCTGCTCTGTTGAGTAGATCTTTCTTTGTAAGTTTTCAAAAACAAGATAAGATTCTCACTTGTCTCATATGTTTAGATGTGGCCCTACCAGGGAAAGGCATAGCTGAAATGATTTCTATTGAGTTTTAGTATCTAGTATCTGATTTTCTCTGTATGCTTAGATCATAGCTTTAAAGTGGTGGTAGGGTCATATCATGGTTAAAAAATGTATACTAATACGATAAGTTTCAAAGCAGAAGAGCACTCATCAATAGCACATTCCACCATCAATAGTACACCACCACCAAATACATCTATCTGGTATATATTTAGATTCACCACAGCTTATGGACAAAATAATGCAAGGAACACCTTCCCATTCTGCCTTAGCTAAATGCAGTCTTTATCATCGAGTTCCAGAGTAAATTAAATCCATCTATTGGACTGCCATCTATTCTTCCTACTTTCATTGTTAACATGTACCTGCGAACCTGGAGTTACTATAGATTAAGTTTGCCTGTTCCTCATCTTCAAATGTGACATACTTCATTTTCCAGTTGCAAGTAAAAAATTCACCTGTAAAAACACATTCCATAACGTAGCCAATCAAACTTCACTTTCACAATATTTTTGTTCTAGGGTATAAATGAAAGGAGGATTAAACGAGGAGTTACCTGACCATGACTTTCCTTCTATTTTTTGGGACTTGGGTTCACAGGACTTGTCTTTCTGAACTTCCTTTTTTGTAGTTTCTAAAAGGTACAAATGAAAATGCTTATGAATTAGACATTACGTATTCCATTAGCTATTCTAAGGTTCATAAGTGATAGAAATGCCTTGCATATAGAACACGAAAAACCCTAAGTACTTTCCCATATATGTAGTGTCGTAATCAACCACAGTGAATACATTAATAACTTGAATTGTTGAAAGCAGCTCTGTAGCAAAAGCTATTATTGTATCCAATTTGGCCGTGCAAAATGAGGGCTATATTTCCCAGCCACCCTCACAGCTAGGTATTACTATACAGTAGCCCTCTTTTTATACTTGGGAGGATATGTTCCAAGATCCCTAGTGAATGCCTGAAACTGCAGATAGTACATATACTTTTGCAGTTTGAGGTGTGACAGAAAAACTAGCATGAGTTTCTTTTTCCTTCTTCACAATTTAATAAGTAAAAGATTTTTCTTACTGTACATTTTAACAACCCCAGAATACAATTTTCTTTCTTTCCTAAGTTGAGAACTTTCATCCCTTCCTTCCTTCCTCCCTCCCTCCCTCCCTCCCTCCCTTCCTTCCTTCCTTCCTTCCTTCCTTCCTTCCTTCCTTCCTTCCTTCCTTCCTTCCTTCCTTCCTCTCTCTCTCTCTTTCTTTCTCTCTCTTCTTTCTGATAGGGTTTCACTTTGTTGCTTAGGCTGGATGGAGTGCAGTGGTGCAATCATGGCTTATTGCAGGCTCAACCTCCTGAGGTTCAGGTGATCCTCCCACCTCAGCCTCCTGTGTAACCAAGACTACAGGTGCATGCCACTATGCCCAACTAATTTTTTTTTTTGAGATGGCGTTTTGCCATGTTGCTCAGGCTGGTCTTGAACTCCTGGGCTTAAGCAATCCACCTGCCTCAGCCTCTCAAAGTGCTGGGATTACAGGCATAAGCCACCGTGCCCAGCTGAGAACTTTCACCTTTTCACTTCAAAGGTAGCACTTTATGGCTTCTCTTTGGCATATCCAAATTGCCAGCATCATTACTCTTGTGACTGGAGCCATTATTAGGTAAAATAAGGGTTACTTGAACAAGAGTACTGCAACATAATGACAATCTGATAATCCAGCAGCTATTAAGTGACTAATGAGCAGGTAACATAGACAACATGGACATACTGAACAAAAGGTGCAAGATTTCATTATACTACTCAGAATGGTGCACAATTAAAAATGTATGAATTGTTTATTTCTAGAATTTCCATGTAATACTTTCTGACTGTGGTTGATTGCGGTTTACTGAAACTGTGGAAAGCAAAACCATGGATAAGGGAGAACTACTGTATGCCTAAATTCTGACCAAAGACATGAGAATAAATATTTGAAATGCAGGGTGCATTCTGTCTTAAATATGACTTTCAGAAACTCTTCTAGAACATATATTTTATATTTAACTGAAAAAAGTGAGACCCATTTACAGTTGAAATAAAAGAAGATTTTTAAAATGGTTTCTAGTATCAGACATTACATTTAAAACAAAAGGGCTTCTCCTACCTTTCCAGAAACCCAATTAAAACACTTCTATAATCTAGTACAATGGAAATTATACGTAAATTGACAATAGAGACATTCTGGTTTGCATTTCACTGGTGAATGTAATTAACTTAATTGATTATTGTTCAAGGTCTAGACTCATGTTGAGCAGCAAAATATGCCTGAGATTTGCATGACCTGATATGCCAGGAAAAAAATTCTGACTTAAATGAGTATTTTCTGAAAAGACTTTAAAAACCATTCCATGAAACAGGGAGCCGATGTTGTAGAAGAACTGCATTACTACCTGAAAAGTGATCTTTTCTACTTAATGTTGGAACTTCCTCTTGCAGTTCAGAACTCAGGAATACTTCCTCTTCATATGCTTGTTCCCAAGACCTCTTTTCCTGTAGAGGGACTTCAGTGTACTCAGAGGGTATAGACTCCCCATATTTTGTACTTTTTAAGATGCTATCTTTTCTTGATTGTGAAGTTGAGTCTTCTTGCTCTTCTGAAATTATCTCTCCATAAGGTGCTTGTTCTGATTTTTGGTATGGTTCTTCTATTATTGACTCTCTGAGTGATTCCTGTTCTGCAGTTGACATTCTGCGTGATCCTTGTTCTGCTACTGACCCTTTGTGTCGATCTTTTTCTGCAACTGACTCTCTGCGTGACCCCTGTTCTGCAATAGACTCTCTGCGTGACCCCTGTTCTGCAATTGACTCTCTGCGTGCCCCTTGTTCTGAAACTGACACTCTGCGTGGTCCTTGTCCTTCTATTGACCCTTTTTGCTGTCCTTGTTCTGTAGTTGACTCTCTGCGTGTTTCTTGTTCTGTTACTAACCCTCTACTTGACTCTTGTTCTAGACTTGACTCTGTGTGGGTTCCTGGTTCTATTACTGATTCTGTGTACAGTTCTTGTTCTGCAGTTGACTTTTTGCCTTGTTCTTCAGTTGAAATTCTTTGTGGTCCTTGTTCTGCAGTTACTCCTCTCCACTGTTCTGGTGGGTTTGGTGGTGGTGTTGATGTTCTCTGTTCATCAAGTTTAGGTTGATCTGGACTTTCTAATAATTTACTTTGGGTTTTGCTAGCATGTTTTGCAGAAAGTAACGTATTCATCTCTAAGAGCACTTCGTCAAAACCTTCATAAATGTGTTTCTGATTATCCATGTCTCCCCACAACTCAGTCAAGTTTATCTCTTCAAATTCAATGAATGGCCCTAATGCAGAAAACAAAATATTCACTTAAACCATTGATCTTATAATGTAGAATTAGAGCTATTAAATTAATGCAAAGAAAAGCATTGAGCACAGAGATTGTAATATAGACCTATTGCTCTAAATAAATATCAGTTATCTTTGGTTGCAACACAATAAAAAGTAAAAAGGTATCCAAAAGAACTTATACTACTAAGTTAGAAATCATCCCTTCCTAAAAGGTGTGATTTTGGAAATAAACAGGATTCTCCTTTTGCTACTTGGAGTATTGCTTAGACTGCCAAGACCAATAGAATTTGTCCTCTACCTTTGCAGTCCCCTACAATAAGCATTGCATAGGGATGGGAAAGGGGACACATCTTTCATCTTAAATAAATATATTTTCAATATCTGCAATATAAAAAGCAAGTCTTTATCCATGACAATCCTTCACTGAGGCTATATTTTTCCAGCATTCATTTCCCCCCCCATCTCTTTCCCTCTTCTTTGTTCTTCATTCCTCAGTTATTTTCCTCTACAACTTATGTGGGCACCTGGAACAGAATACTAGGGAAAGACTGGATAGTATTCACAGAATCCCACTGTTAAACGACGACAGTAAAACCCTGGTGTCTGTACTATAAAGAGTGGAAATCATGCCACAAGACTGTTCCCGTTTCTCCCAAAACAGTAGTGGTAAGCTATAAAATTGTGATTCTCACAATTTTCAGAAATACTCCAAGTATATCACCCACAGATTTGTAAGTATCCAAGTAATAAATCTTCACACAAAAATAAAATATTGACATTCTTGGCCAGGTGTGGTGGCTCAATGCCTGTAATCCCAGCACTTTGGGAGCCAAGGCAGGTGGATACCTGAGGTCAGGAGTTTGAGACCAGCCTGCCCAACATGGCAAAACCCTGTCTCTACTAAAAATACAAAAAATTAGCTGCGTGTGGTGGCAGGCACCTGTAATCCCAGATACTTGGGAGGATAAGGCAGGGATAATCGCTTGAACCCGGGAGGCAGAGGTTGCAGTTAGCTGAGATCGCGCCATTGCACTCCAGCCTGGGCAACAGAGTAAGACTCTGTCTCAAAAAAAAAAAAAAAGACATTCTTTGAGAAACTCAGCCAGTACGATACCTTCTCTTTAAAAAAAAAAAAAATGAAAAAAGCTGAGCACAGTGGCACATGCGTGTAGTCCTGGCTACCCTGGAGCCTGAGGCAGGAGGATTGCTGGATCCCAGGAGTTTGAAGCCAGCCTAGGCAACATAGCAAGACCCCATCTCTGAAAAAGTAAAATAAAATAAAAATAAACCCCATAATTCTATTTGTCTTGGAAATAACATAAAAAGGACATTTTACTGTATAAGTAAAGGTATACAAGTAAAAATGCTTGGGAAAAGGAAATATTATTCTTATAAATCTTATAATTTTAAGTTGGGTATTAAAAATGGAATTACCAGGCTGGGTGCAGTGGCTTACACGTATAATCCCAGCACCCAGGAATTTGAGAATATCCTTGGAAACAGGGTGAAACCCTCTCTCTATTAAAAATACAAAAAATTAGCTGGGCATGGTGGTGCACACCTGTAGTCCCAGCTACTCAGGGGGCTGAGGTGGGAGAATCATCTCCCACCTGGGAGGTTGAGGCTGCAGTGAGTCATGATCATGCCACTGCACTCCAGCCTGGGCAAGAAGAGTACGATTCTGTCTCAAAAAATTTTTTTTGTTGATAAAATGGAATTACCATTACTAACTTAATTTCCAAAACATTCAGACTGTCACTAGAGCATTTCTTCATTTGCATGAATTTAAAATTGGGTTCTCACTGAGTTCTGATATAAAATTTTTGAGTATTGCACTGTGGTGAAAAATACATCTAGTTGTGATGAAGAGTGAATTTTGTGGAGGGAATAAACAACTAGATACAGTTATCATGATCTAAGAGAGCTATTATGTGAAGGGATTCCATGGTGGTAGAATAATCTTGTGTTATCATATCAGTGTATCATATCAGTACATATCAAGTGACACTTCAGCTTGAACATACTCCCTCTGAGTGGCACTTACATTGTCGTGGGTTTCGAAGTAAACTCCTAAGCATTTGTGAACTATGGTCATAGAACAATTCCAGCAAGGCCAATGTCCTCTGCCGATCCAAAAACCCTACCTAAGCAAAGAAGAAAGTTTGTGATTAGTTGTTACAGGAGATTTAAGATTTTTATGCAGTTGGAACGTGGCTTATTGAAGCTTTTATCATCACTACCACCACAACAATCATTATTGTGTAAGTAAAAGCTGCAGCATCAAAATCAGGAAAGTTATATCTTGCCTTTAGGCTTATACTCCACTTTCTCATTCTATGACATGTCAAAATGACCTCTACTTAGTAAATGTTTAAGAACTATTTGTGACTGACTTATTGATGGCTAAATCCAATGTATAATGTTCAGTTCTTATCTTACCTGACCTGAGTATGTCACTTGAAACAATTAACTGCTCCCTACTTGTTCTTTTTCCATTGTTATTTTTGAAAAACTTTTTAATAATAGAATATAGAAAATGATAGAATTAACATATGTGTTCCCAACACCTAGAAATAATAATTGTTAACATTTTGTGTATGTGCTTTAAAAAGTCTGATATAGCAACACAGTGAGGCCCCCATTGCTTCAAAAAGTAAAAAATTAGCCAGGCATAGTGGTGCACACCTGTAGTCCTAGCTACTCCAGAGGCTGAGGCCAGAGGATTGCTTGATTGGCAGTGAGCTATGATCATGTCACTGCACTCCAGCCTGGCTGACAGAGCAAGACCTTGTCTCAAAAACAAAAACAAAAATACCTGATATCGGCCAGGCGCGATGGCTCATGACTGTAATCCCAGCACTTTGGGAGGCCGAGGTGGGTGGGTCACCTAAGGTTGGGAGTTCAAGACCAACCTGACCAACATGGAGAAACCCTGTCTCTACTAAAAATACAAAAATTAGCCAGGCATGGTGACGGGTGCCTGTAATCCCATCTACTCAGGAGGCTGAGGCAGGAGAATCACTTGAACCCAGGAGGCGGAGGTTGCAGTGAGCAGAGATCATGCCATTGCACTCCAGCCTGGGCAACAAGAGCAAAACTCCATCTAACAAAAAAAAAAAAGGAAAAAAAATGCCTGATATAGTACATACGTCTTTCTTCAAATTGCTTTTATTTACTCAACATTGAGATCTAATTCATATCTGTAAAGAAATATATTTTATTCTTTTTAACTGCAATAAGGCATTCTGTAATATGAAAACACCATAAAAAAAAACAACTCCTCTATTGATGGGCGTTTTCATTATTTTTAGTATTTTGATATCAACATAATGTTGCGATGGATATCCTTATATACTCCTTGTGTACATATGCAAACATTTCTCTAGGGTAAATAACTAGAAGTGGAATTACTGGATTGTATAATGTATGCATTTTCAACTTTATTAGTTATAGCCAAATTGCTTCACAAAATGTTAATACCAATTTACATTCTTGCCAGCATTGAATGACAGTATTATTTCTCCATATCTACATCAATACTTGATATTATTAGAGTTTATTATTTTTTCTAATCTGATAGATAAAAATGGTATCATTATTATTAATTTGCATTTCCCTGATTACTAGTGAGATTTAATATATTCTCATGTGCTTATTATATGTTTGGGTTTTTCATCTTCTATGAATGGCTTTTTCATATCCTTTTCTCATTTTTCAGTTGGGACCAGTTGCGTATTTCTTTTTTTGAGATGGAGTCTCACTCTGTTTCCAGGCTGGAGTACAGTGGCGCGATCTCGGCTCACTGCAACCTCCACCTCCTGGGTTCAAGTGATTCTCCTGCCTCAGCCTCCCGAGTAGCTGGGGCTACGGATGCCTGCCAGCACACCTGGCCAAACTTTTTGTCTTTTTAGTAGAGATGCAGTTTCACTGTGTTAGCCAAGATGGTCTCGATCTCCTGACCTCGTGATCTGCCCACCTCGGCCTCCCAAAGTGCTGGGATTACAGGTGTGAGCCACTGTGCCCCACCCAGTTGTCTACTTCTTATGGATTTGTAAAATTTTGAGAATGACCATTCTTTTATTTACATAGCAAATATTTTTCCCCAGTTTATCTCTTATTTTTCAATTTAACTTTTGGTGAGTTTAGCCATATCAATGTTATCCATTAATTTTGAGGATATACATTAATTTTGAGGTAGTCAAACATATAAATCATTTCTTTTTGATATACAGTAAAAAATCAGTGAATGATATTGGGACAATTACTTTTTCATATTGGGAAAAACATAAAAGTAGATCCCACCCTCATTAATGAGAAAAGTAAGTTCTATCTGATCAGAAACCTAGCTGTGGAAAACAAAATTTAAAAAATTTTGGAAGCAGCCAGGTGTGAGTCACCACGCCTGGCTGCTTCTAAAACTTTTTTAGACAGGGTCTCACTAAGGAATGCTCCTAAGGAATACTCCAAATAAGCACAAACCATTTTAAGTTCCAAATATATGCTCTAAATTTTCTTTTTTCTTTTTTCCTTTTTTTTGAGACAGGGTCTCACTGTGTAACCCAGACTGGAGTGCAGTGGCATGATCATAGCTCACTGCATCCTCAAATTCCTGGACTCAAGCAATCCTCCTGCCTCAGCAGGAGTCGCTGGGATTACAGGTATGAGCCACCACACTTGGCTGCTTCTAAAATTTTAAAAATTTTGTTTTCCACATCTAGGTTTCTAATTAGACAGAACTCACTTTTCCTCATTAATGAGGGTGGAATCTACTTTTATATTTTTCCCAATATGGAAAATTAATTGTCCTAGCATAACTCATTGATTATTTCTTTTCCCAATGATTTATATTGCCACCTGCATTATATACTAAATTCCCACATGCTCTTGCATCTGATGCCAGATCTAATATTCTGTTCCACTGATTTGTCTATTCCAGTACCAAAGCCAAAGCTATTTTAATTAATATAAGTTTATTTTAAAAATAAGCTCCTGCACAGCAAAATAAACTATCTCCCGTTTGTTTGTCTGTTCACTCTGTTTACACCCGACCTGAATATACAATTTTCATGAGAAGACATACATGGCTGGTGCCTGTAATCACTGCACTCTAGGAGGCCTGGCAGATCACTTGAACCCAGGAATTTGAGACTAGCTTAGACCACATAGTGAAACCCCATCTCTACAAAAATTATCTGGGCCTGGTGGCGTGGCCTATAGTCCCAGTTACTTGGGAGGCTGAGGTAGGAGGATCGCTCAAGCCCAGGAGGTTGAGGCTGCAGTGAACCGTGATCGTGCCACTGCACTCCAGCCTGAATGACAGAATGAGATCCTGTCTCAGGAAAAAAAAAAAAAAGATGAAGAAGAAGACATACGCACAGCCAACAAGCATATGAAAAAATGCTCAACATCGCTAATCATTAGAGAAATGCAAATCAAAACCACAATGAGATTCATCTCACACCAGTCAGAATGGCTATTATTAAAAAGTCAAAAAATAACAGATGCTGGCAAGGTTGCAGAAAAAAGGGAATGCTTATATACTGTTGGTAGAATGTAAATTAGTTCAGCCATTGTGAAAACTGTTTGGTGATTTCTCAAAGAACTCAAAGCAGAATTACCATTTGGCCCAGCAATCCTATTATTGGGTATATATCCAAAGGGATATAAATTGTTCTACCATAAAGACACATGCACACGTATGTTCATTGTAGCACTATTCACAATAGCAAAGACATGGAAACCAACCTAAATATGAACCAATGGTAGACCGTATAAAGAAAATGTGGTACAAGCCAAGCGCAGTGGTTCATGCCTGTAATCCCAACACTTTGGGAGGCTGAAGAGGGAGGATCACTTGAGCTGAGGAGTTTAAGAGCAGCTCTGGGTAACACGGTGAGTTACCATCTCTACAGAAACAGAAAAAATTACCTGGCATGGCGGTATGTACCTGTAGTCCTCGCTAGTCCTGAGGCTGAGGTGGGAGGATCGCTTGAGTCTGAGTTGCAGTGACTTGTGATCACACTACACTCAGCCTAGGTGACAGAGCGAGGCCTTGTCTCCAAAAAAAAAAAAAAAAAAATAGTAACAGAAAATGTGGTACATATGCACCATGGAATTCTATGCAGTCATAAGAAGAATGAGATTATGTCATTTGCAGCAACATGGATGGAGCTGGAGGCCATAATCCTAAGTGAACTAACACAGGAACAGAAAACCAAATACCAACATGTTTCCACTTACAAGTGGGCGCTAAACTGAGTACATATGGACAGAAAGAAGGGAACAACAGACACCGAGGCCTACCTGAGGGTCAGCGGAGGGAGGACGGAGAGCGTCACAAAACTACCTGTAGGGTACTGTGCTTATTATCTGGGTGGCGAAATAATCTGTATATCAAACCCCATGTCACACAATTTACCTATATAACAAACCCATACAAGTACCCCTGAGTCTAAAATAAAAGTTGTCCGGGCAGGTGGTGCACACCTGTAGTTCCAGCACTTTGGGAGGCTGAGGTGGGCAGATAACTTGAGCTCAGGAGTTTGGACCAGCCTGGGCAATGTGGCAAAATCCCATCTCTACGAAAAATAAAAAAATTAACTGGGCATGGTGTCACACGCCTGTAGTCCCAGCTACTAAGGAGGCTGAGGTGGGAAGATGGCTTAAGCCTGGCATGTGGAGGCTGCAGTGAGCCGAGATCCCACCACTGCACTCCAGCTTGGGTGACAAAGTGAGACCCTGTCTCAAAAAATAAAATTAATTAATTAATTAAATAAAAGTTTAAAAAATCAGGGAAATTCTCCCCAACTTGTTTTTCATTTGTAACTATTTTTGCTATATTTGAACCTTTATTTTCCCATCTAAATTTTTTTAACTAAACCTTTTAAAATATATATATACCCTATAAAAAGAAAAGTGCACAAAACCTAAGTATACAGTTTTATGAATTATTGGAATAAAAAAACACACAGGAGGACTTTCTCAAAGAGAATCACAAACTTGAGTAGAGGGTAGAGCTTTGCTCCAAAACTCAAGGGAACTACAATATGATTTTATTGTTTGAATTGCCACAGCATTCCAAATGCAATTCCAAATTGCCATATTCCCTCTAAATACTGTAGGATCTTCTATATAATAAGGCACAAAGTAAAGAAGAGTTTTGGCACTGCAGTTTAGAAAAGCCTACAAAGCCTTTTCTTTCTCTGGGACGCACTCTGGAAGCTGATGGCTCATTTAATGCATAAAAGTAACACACACAAATGTGCTCAGTTAATTCATAAAAGCAGCACATGCAAATGTGGCAACAATTGTTTTTAAAATATAAAAAAGATCCAATAAGCATTGTGCCTCTTTTTTAGTGGTAGGTGGCACACGGTACAACAATTTACCCTACACCTGGAACTACTGGACTGCTAAAATTTCTTTTTTTTTTTTTTGAGACGGAGTTGCGATCTCCACCTCCCGGGTTCAAGCAATTCTTCTGCCTCAGCCTCCCGAGTAGCTGGGACTACAGGCGCATGCCACCACACCCAGCTAACTTTTGTATTTTTAGTCGAGACAGGGTTTCACCATGTTGGCCAGGGTAGTCTCGGTTCGTGACCTCGTGATCCACTCGCCTCGGCCTCCCAAAGTAAAAATGTTAACAAGACCATAAACCTGTACTTTTATGGGGCTTATCTCCCATCCTCTGACACACATTAGCTGTCTTACCAAGACATCTAATGCTACTTTACCAAGGCATCTAATGCTGCTTTCAGCTAATCAAGTCCAATCATCATGATGGATATCATGGACCTATGTAATGTTCTGTGATATGTCAATACCATCAAGGTCTATGTATACTAGATTACAATAGAGAAAAGAAGAACTGCCTTAGCCCTAAGAGAATGCAGTGAAAAGTATTGCTATTCTTTTTTTTTTTTTTTTTTTTTTTTTTGAGACAGAGTCTTGCTCTGTCGCCTGGGCTGGAGTGCAGTGGCCGGATCTCAGCTCACTGCAAGCTCCGCCTCCCGGGTTTACGCCATTCTCCTGCCTCAGCCTCCCGAGTAGCGGGGACTACAGGCGCCCGCCACCTCACCCGGCTAGTTTTGTGTGTGTGTGTGTGTGTGTGTGTGTGTGTGTGTTTTTAGTAGAGACGGGGTTTCACCGTGTTAGCCAGGATGGTCTCGATATCCTGACCTCGTGATCCGCCCGTCTCGGCCTCCCAAAGTGCTGGAATTACAGGCTTGAGCCACCGCGCCCGGCCTATTCTTGACAGGTGAAATCAAATTTCTTTTGGTCCTTGTAAACTTCTCTAGAGAAAACAGCATTTGCCAGACCAATAGTTGTTGTGAATGAGAGAGCTATGTCAATTTGGTTCAGCAAAGATTCCACACCTGGAAGAGCCACATAAATAGAACCACAGTAATCTACATTCTTCAAGATGTAGGCTGGGTGCAGCAGCTCATGCCTGTAATCCCAGCACTTTGGGATGCTGGGGCAGGCGGATCACCTGAGGTCAGGAGTTTGAGAGCAGCCTGGCTAACATGGTGAAACCCCATCTCTACTAAAAACATAAAATTAGAAGGCATGGTGGCACGCATCCCAGCTACTTGGGAGGCTGAGGTAGAAGAATCGCTCGAACCCAAGAGGTGGATGTTGCAGTGAACTGAAATCGTGCAGCTGTACTCCAGCCTGGGCGACAGGGTAAGACTGTCTCACAAAAGAAAAAAAAAAAAAAGATGTATCCTCCACCTTCTACGTAGACAAAACAGGAAAATTACATAAGAAAGTGGTAAGATTATTTCCCCTGAATCCTTTATATATTTTCATATCTATCTCTGTGGGGTTTTTTTGTTTTTGTTATCTGCTTATGTATTTGTTTTTTTAACATTCTGGCAGACAGGGAAAGTTTAGGAGTTTCTGTTACCATAATACTAGGTCCTTCCTACCATAATAGTCCTCAGTTCCCAATATGGAGAACAAATGTGAAGATTCTGTTGGTTGCTGTGTGTCTATTCCAATTAAACATCCAAGAACCAGAAATAACCATAGCTAAGTCCATAGATTAATTGGGCCTGTGACATAACCTTTGACCAAAATAGCATTTATTGTCTGACATCTACACACCCTAACTTTACCCAGTGGCCCATGGGAGTGCTTTGGGATCCTAGGAATTGATGTTAACTTGGAATCAGTATCTGGTAATCCCTGAGTCTGTGATATTCCTTTGCCAATGCATATTCACCCTAATAAATGGCTACGGGCCCTTTGAGCAAAGCCTTGAGTAAAATCTACGATATATACTTGAGGAAGTCTTGTAGAATTCTTCCCCAAGAGACCCAGCCTTCCCTTCAACCAAAGAGTTCTGGGTATACTATCTGACTTAAGTCTGGCATCTGGGTGAGAGACTGAGATTCTCCATTGTGGTATCTCAACTCATGTTTCTGGACCTATAGTTAGTGCTTTTCTGTAAGTAGATCCAGTAATAATTTAGAAGGTATTATATCCATTTAATTCCTAAGGAAACTGTAATCACCAAGAAAACATTCAGGTGTCCACTTTAACTCCCACTACTCATTATGGTAATTCCAAGTATATATTCAGGAACCAACCACAGTGTGAGTCCTAGACAAACTGGATCCGTTAAAATATGACCTTGGATCTTTGAGATTGAATCAAAATACCATGATTAATTATACTTATGAGCACTAACTTTGACTAGTGGGCCTTGTCTCTAGTAGTTAAATGTCATGTATCTTTTGTCACTCTAGAAGACAATCATTTCCCTTGAAATTAGAGTGTTTACTTCAGTGACAGTAACTCTCACCATTGTCCCCAGGACAGCTACCATAGAACTTTTTAGTGATGTTGGTCCTCCCCTCGTTAATTTCTTTAGTTATTTCTCAAGGGAATGTCATTTGGGCTGTCCTGGGCAATATGGTAGAAGTGCACATATAGAGGCTACATATGAAAAATCAATTTCAGAAATCTTGAAAGCCTTTAGATTTCTTACTGTATAGTAAGCCAAGAAGATTCTGGCATCTCAACCTCATTGAATATAGGCTATCTTTGAGTCAAGGTTTTATTTAATCTACCAATAAAATTGTTAAAACCAAAAATATTACTGCTAAGTACATACTGCAAAGTATACCAATATTGATAAATTTGAGGCAATCCAAAGTTATATCTATCCTTCTTAGTCTGAAAATACTATAATCAATCCCCACACATATAACCCCGCTTTCTGCTGCTAGAAATTAGCAAAAACTTACTGATCTGTTGGAGTACCAATACTCATCTTTCAAGACAGACTTTGAACTAGTATTCCTGGAGAAATACTGAGATCAGTCTCCAATTTTGGATTTAAAGGCAATGAATGTTGTACAGGTGGATCGTGAAGAAAACAGACATCTCCTTGCAAACTAATTGCCCTAAGGCAAGTTATTAAAGGATCTCTAAGGAAAGAAAAGCTAATATTCTCAGACAGGAGAGAAGGTATTGCTTCTCCTGCCAAGGAAAGCTTAGGGAGAATTGTGGCTCAAGTCTCAGATTCCTCCGAGTCCACCCATATGTAACTATTCCAAATTTCAGGGTCTCATCTATTTTCTAATGTGCTAACTTTTATGTAAAAGATTTGGCAAGTCTGTGAATTCAACTTGCATCTTGATTCTGTCACATTTATTTGGGGGCTGATTTTTCATCCATATTTGCCCTGAAGCTATAAGAAATAGAGATTTTTATATAATGATCAGGTTTTCTGACTGCAATTTGAGCTGAGAGTTTAAAGTCCTGAGCGTGTCTTTTACTTTCTATAACCTCTCTCATACTGTGAGACGAAGCCCACCCACTGACAACCCCAGGGGTCATCACTACTGTAATTATGGCCAAATGCAGCAAAAGCTTTTCCTTTAATAGGCACTTCATCCCAAGCAACCATAAGTGATTATTTTTAAGAAAATTTTCATTAAGGAGTAACAAATATGCAACGAGGTATGCAAACCCTAAGTGTTTACCTCACTGAATGTTTGCCACTCGGATAAAGACATAGCACATTTTCGTCACTGCCAGAAGGCTCCATTACTATTTCTTAGTCAATAATTCCTCCAAAGGTGGTGATTATTCTGATATTTATCATTATCGATTAGTTTGTTCATTTTTGTTTTTGTTTTCTTTGAGACAAGGTTTCACTCTGTTGCCCAGGCTAGAGTGCAGTGGCATGATCATAGCTCACTATATCTTCTAACTTCTGGGCTCAAGCTATCCTCCTGCCTCAGCCTCCTGGGACTACAGGTGCCATGCGACTACACTCAGCTAATTTTTATTTATTTATTTTTTTATTTATTTGTAATTTTATTATGTATTTATGTATTTATTTATTTTTGTAGAGACCAGGTCTCACTATGTTGCCCAGGCAGGTCTTGAACTCTTAGACTCAACTGATCCTCTTGCCTCAGACTCCTGAGTAGATAGGACTACAGACATGCACCATGATACCCAGGTAATTTTTGTTTATTTTTTGTAGAGAGGGGGTCTCACTATATTGCCCTCACAAGTGTGAGCCACTGTGCCCAAACCATTCTTGTCTTTTAAAATCAACTTTAGTGAAGTATAGATTCAATAAAATGCACCAATTTTAAGTGTATAGTTCAATGAGTTTTGACAATGTATACACTCATGTGTACCACCACAGTGAAGCTGCAGAACATTTTCATCATCCCCAGAAGCTCCCTATGTCTCTCTCTTTTTTCTTTCTTTCTTTTTTTCTTTTTGGAGACAGAGTCTAGCTCTGTTGCCCAGGCTGGAGTGTAGTGGCACAATCTTGGCTCACTGCAACCTCCGCCTCCTGGGTTCAAGTGATTTTCCTGCCTCAGCTTCCTGAGTAACTGGGACCACAGGCACGTGCCACCATAGCTGGCTAATATTTTGTATTTTTAGTAGAGAAGGGGGTTTGCCATGTTGCCCAGACTAGTCTTGAACTCCTGAGCTCCAGGAATCCACCTGCCTCAGCCTCCCAAAGTGCTAGGATTACAGGCGTGAGCCACCGTGCCTGGCCACTTATGTCCCTTCTTAATCAGTCCCCTCACTCATGGTCCCAGGAAACCACTGATCTGCTTTCTATTGCTGTAAATTACTTTTCCCTTTTCTATAATTTTATATAAATAAAATAATGGCAAATTCTTTGGTTCAGCCTTCTTTCACTTAGAATAATATTTTTGAGATTCATCAGTGTTATTGTATCAGCGGTTCATTCTCTTTTATTACTGAGTAGTATTCCATCGTGTGAATATACTACAATTTGTTTATCCATCCACAAGTTGATGGACATTTGGGTTGTCTCCAGCTTAAAGCTATCATGAATGAGGCTGCTAAGAACAGTCATGTGTAAGTCTTTTAGTTTTAATTATATGATTTAATTTCTTTCATTTCATTTATCCTAGGTGTATAATCTAGGAGAGAAATTGCTGATTGCTAGGTCATATAGAGAGTGTATATTGAACTCTTTAAGAAATTGTCAAAACTGTTTTTGAAGTGGTTGTATAATTCCTACCAGCAATCTAAGAGAATTTAAGTTGTTCCACATCTTTCCCAACACTTGGTATTGTCAGTTTTTTTTCTTTTTAATTATAATGAATATCAGATTTTTTTTTTTTTTATTGTGAGACAGAGTCTTGCTTTGTTGCCCAGGCTGGAGTGCAGTGGTGTGATCTTGGCTCATTGCAACCTCCGCCTCCCAGGTTCAAGCAATTCTCGTGCCTCAGCCACTCAGTAGCTGGGATTACAGGGATGGCCACTACGCCCAGCTATTTTTTGTATTTTTAGTAGAGACAAGGTTTTGCCATGTTGGCCAAACTGGTCTTGAACTCCCGGGTTGAACTGATTTGCCCACCTTGGCCTCCCAAAGTGCCGAGATTACAGGCGTGAGCCACTGTACTCTGCCAGTCTTTTAAATTTTATTCATTCTAGTACGTTTAATTTTTATCTCACTGTGGCTTCAGTTTGCATGAAAAATTGATGATTATTTATCTGATAAATAATTTATCAGATTAATTATAATCTGATGAATAACTGAACATATTTCCATGTGCTTATTGGATATACCTATATCTTCTTTTCTGGCATGCCCATGATTTTTTAAATTGGGTTGTTTTATAAAGTTGTAGGAGTCTTTATATGGTCAAAATGCAAGTCTTTTGTCATTAAATGTATCACAAATATTTTCTCCCAGTCTATAGCTGTCGTTTCATTTCTTTTACTAGTATCTTTCAAAGAGCAGAATTTTTTATTTTGGTGATGTCTATTTTTTGTCAACATTGTTTTGGCTGTTGTGAGTCCTTTGAAATGCCACACGAATTTCGGAATAGTTTGTCAATTTCTGTAAATAAGTTCACTGGGATTTGGATTGGAATCGTGTTGGATTTGTAAGTCAATTTGGGGACTAACAATACTTAATTTTTTGACTCATTAATATAGTCTTTGACAGAAACAATAAAGGATCTTTCTTATTATTTAGGTCTTTCATTTCTTAACAATATTTCATAGTTTTCAGCCTGTAGATATTTGCAAATACTTTGTTAAATTTATTTCTAAGTATTTCATGTGTGTGATGTTATTATAAATGGCATTTACAAATTTCATCTTCCAATATTTCTTTGCTAGTATGTGGAAATCCAATTGACTTTCATGTATTGATTTTTACATCCTGAAGCCTTGCTAAATTTATGTATTTGTTTTAGTGAATTTAACTTTTTTCTTGAGATTCCTTAGGATTTTCTACACAGAAGATCATGTAGTCTGTGAATAAGAGAGTTTTCTTTTTTTTTCTTGTTTTATTTAATAGACTAGTACCTCCGGTACAATGTAAAATAAAAGTGGTAAGAGTGGATATCCTTGCCTTGTCCTTGTTATAAGGAGGGAATCATTAAATTGTTTACCTTTGTAAGTATAGCTGTAAGTTATTCATAGATGTGCTTTATTGGGTTGAAGAAATTTTAGTGTGTTGAGAGGTTTTAAAAATTTTTTTTTTTTATCATAAATGAGTGTTGAATTTTGTCACAGTTATATAGTTTTGTTTTTTGGTCTCTTAATGTGATGAATTGTTTCAATAGATTTTTTTTTGTTTAAGAAATGGGGGTGGTCTTACTATGTTGCCCAGGCTGGATTCAAACTCCTGGGCTCAAGCACTCCTTTTACCTCAGTGTCCTCATTAGCTGGGATTATAGGCACGTGCCACCATGCTCAGCTCTGATTTTTGAATGTTAAACCACCCTTGTATCCCTGGATTAAGCTCTATTTGATTGTTTTTAATGTACTGTTTAACCGATCTGTTAAAATTAACTTAAAGAGGCCGGGAGCGGTGGCTCAAGCCTGTAATCCCAGCACTTTGGGAGGCCGAGACGGGCGGATCACGAGGTCAGGAGGTCGAGACCCTCCTGGCTAACACAGTGAAACCCCGTCTCTACTAAAAAAATACAAAAAACTAGCCAGGCGAGGTGGCGGGCGCCTGTAGTCCCAGCTACTCGGGAGGTTGAGGCAGGAGAATGGTGTGAACCCGGGAGGCGGAGCTTATAGTGAGCTGAGATCTGGCCACTGCACTCCAGCCTGGGCGACAGAGCAAGACTCCATTTCAAAAAAAAAAAAAAAAAAAAAAAAAAAAAAATTAACTTAAAGATTTTTGAGTCTATGTTCATGAGGACTGTTAGTCTATGGTTTTCTTTTATTGAAATATCTTTATCTGGATTTCATATCAAAATAATACTGGCCCCATAAAATGAGTTGGGAAGTGTTCCTTCCTCTTCTCTTAAGAGTTTATGTAGATTTGAAATTATCCCTTCCTTAAATGTTTGGTAGAATTTATTAGTAACGCTATCTGGGCCAGGCATTCTGTTTGTGGAATGTTTTCTAGTGGTATTAATTATACTTCTTTATACATATAAGGATGTCTAGTTTTCCTATTTTCTTTTGAGTTAGATTTGGTAATTTGTGTCTTTAAGGAATTTATCCATTTAATGTAATTTGCAAATTCATTGGCATAAAGTTGTTCATAATGTTTCCTATCATTCTCTTAATGTTTGCAGGGTCTGTAGTGATGTTCCCTCTTTCTTTCCTGATATCAGGACAGGCATTCCTTAGAGATATCACAGGTCCAGTTCCAGACAATAGCCATAAAATGAATATTGCAAAAAAGCAAGTCACACAAATTCACTTTGGTTTGTTAGTGCTTATAAAAGTTATGTTTATGGCTGGGTGTGGTGGCTCACACCTGTAATTCCAGCACTTTGGGAGGCTGAGGCAGGTGGGTTACTTGAGGTCAGGAGTTTGAGACCAGCCTGGCCAACACAGTGAAACCCCATCTCTACTAAAAATACAAAAATTAGCTGGGCATGGTGGTGCACACCTGTAATCCCAGCTACTCCAGAGGCAGAGGCAGAGGCAGAGGCAGGAGAATCGTTTGAACTTTCGCAGCAGAGGTTGCAGTGAACCAAGATTGTGCCACTGCACTCCAGCCTGGGAGGCAGAGTGAGACTCCATCTCAAAAAAAAAAAAAAAAAAAAAAAAAAGTTATGTTTATACTATACTGTAGTCTATTAAGCGTGCAATAACTTAAACTGTAGTTTCTTAAGTGTACCATAGATTAATCGCCTAACCAAGTATACACCTTAATTTAAAAACACTTTATTGCTAAAAAATGCTAATGATCATCTGTGCCTTCAGCAAGTCATAGCTGTTTTGCTGGTGAAAGGTTGTATCTTAATGTTGTTGGCTACTAACTGATCAGGATTGTGGTTGCTGAAGGTGGGTGTGTGCTGTGGTAATTTCTTAAAATAAGACAACAATGAAGTTTGCTGCACCTATTGACTCTTCCTTTAATGAATGATTTCTCTGTAGCATGTGATGCTGTTTGATAGCATTTTATCTACAATAGAACTTCTTTCAAAATTGGAGTCAATTCTTTCAAATCCTATTGCTGCTTTATCAACTAAGTTTATGTAATAATCTAAATCCGTTGTTGTCATTTCAACAATGCTCATGTCTTCACCAGGGGTAGATTCCATATCAAGAAACCATTTTCTTTGCTTATCCATTAGAAAAAATTTGTCATGCATTCAAATTTTATCATAAGATTACAGCAATTCAGTCACATCTTCAGGCTCCAATTATAATTCTAAATTTTCTTGCTATTTCCACTATATCTGCAGCTATTTTGTCTACTGAAGTCTTAAAGCTCTCAAAGTCATCCATGAAGGTTGAAATCTTCTTCCAAACTCCTGTTACTGTTGAATATTTTGACCTCCTCCCATGAATCACAAATGTTCTTAATGGCATCTAAAATGGCGAATTATTTCCTTCCTTCCTTCCTTCCTTCCTCTCTCTTTCTTTCTCTTTCTTCTTTCTTTCTCTCTTTCTTTCTTTCTTTCTTTCTTTCTTTCTTTCTTTCTTTCTTTCTTTCTTTTTTTCTTTTTTTCTTTCTTTCTTTCTTTCTTTCTTTCTTTCTTTCTTTCTTTCTTTCTTTCTTTCTGTCAGGAAGGCAATCTTTACTTTCTGCAGAAAGCGTGCTCAGTTGCATATGGAACAATGGCAAGAGCACACCTGAACAAAGGAAAAGCAGACATATTTATCCCTTATGCATCTGGGTCGTCTTTACTGTTGTGTCCTGCATCCATTGGCTGGAGCTGGACCTCACACTCTTAAACTGATACCCGCTTTGCTAATAGCTTAAAACTTCCCTAAATGGGTAAGTGCAGGGAAGAACAAAGAATGAGAGGAAGTTGCTTATGAAAGGTTTAAGGAAGCAAAAACATTTCCAAATAAGCAAGGGGCACAAGCTATGAGCTAAGATTTGCCTGGGCCTATCCAGACATGTCTGAGTAAGCCAAAGCAACTAGCTGGGCTAAACTGTAAGAACTAATAGTTGAGAGGAGGCTTTAGAGTAAGGAGCTATTATTCCTAGTGTCTATTATTTTATTTTTAAACCATGATGAGCTTTGAAGAGGAACTTTTCTACTTTCTACAATTTCCTCCTCTTTTACTTTATAGTTTCCTCTTCAAACTCACTTAACATATCTTGGCTTAGCTTGTTTTGATTAACTTCTGGATGTATGGTACAACATAGCACCTAAGAAGAAGGAGCACACCTTATTATAGTTGTTAAAGAGGTAAGAATTGAGGCTACTTTTTTTCTTTTTTTGATTGATGAAATGCCAGGGTAAAAGGGATAGCCAATTGGACTAGAGCATAAGTACTGCTCTAATTATTTGGCAGAGTGTCCGGTAAAGGTTCTCCATAATACCACCATACATCTGCTCCGGGATGGATAAGGGCGGACTGATAGGTCAGCTCTTGGAAGTGCCTGACTTCACTGCATCCTATTAAGTCTCCAAGGAATGCCAAATTTTTCCCCTTGTCATTGGAGACACAAGGTAACATTGGTTTTGGAAGATGGAGGATGGATGACCCGTGGGGGCTGACCCACAGGGTGTTGAACTTCAGGAAATAGCAGAGAAAGAGCTTGGCACAATTCATTATTCCAGGCAGTGGAATCTTGAGAAAGAGCTACCATGCACTCCATGTCCACTTGATTTGAGGACCATCCTAGTGGAAAGGGGACAACCTGGGCCTCTGGCCTACCATACACACAAGTGTAACAGTCACTTTTGTTTAAAGTGCAAACGGAATATTTAATCCATTCTAACAAAGCATTTACATCTTTATACCCTGTTTCAGTAGCACTGGTTTGCCTTAGGTCTTCTATTTCTACTACTGAGACTTTGCTTTTGTCATTTGGCATGAGGCAAGGTGTAGTTTGATTTCATAGGTTTGAGAAAAGGGCAGTTGTAGGAGGTGGAGGAGGGAGAACAAAGAGCATCTTAAAGAAGCCTATAGGATCCTTTCCAGTGACTTCTGATCCTAAACCATAGAAACGCTCTAAAATGGGGTTAGAGTTGCTAGTGGTAGGAACAGTAACGGATATAAGCACTGGGTTACACTGGTGGGATTGACAATTGGCGGGGGGCGGGTGGGGCAATCCCTTTAGTAAGGTAGTGGTATGGCTTTAAGTCGGCACATCCCTCCTCGGAGGTCCAGCCTTGATCCAGATGACATTCACTCACTGAGCATATAATTTTCAACTTGGGGTATCTTGGTACCTCCACCACAAGCAAGATGCAGGGGTGGCAGTGGCCTCCCTGGAGGGGCAGAGGTATTTTTCTGAAGTAGAGAGTTGTCTCTGGCTTTGCAAACCTCCACAAGGTATAACAAGGCAAGCATCAAATGTTATAACCTGTGGTGAATCTGATTTGGTTACACTGTTGACACAATGAGGGATAGTTAGAGGGAAGGAAAGCAAAGAAAAAGATGGATAGACTAAGCTTTTCTTAGCTTTAATTTGGTAGGGCTTGATCCAGGAACAATGGCCCATGATTCTGATGATAATGGCGCTTGCTTGACTCGGGTGTGATGTGTGCATCCCCTTTCCACTGTACGAACAGTAGTCTCGGTGGTTAGCAGCACAAGGTAGGGTCCTTCCCAGGCTGGCTTGAGTTTCCCTTCTTTCCACCCTTTGATGAGGATGTGGTTCTCAGGCTGGTGCTGGTTTACCAGAAATTCTAAGGGTGGTAGCTGTGCTAAAAGACAGCTCCTGCGGCTTCTCCTTCCTTGGTCTGTGCACAGACTCGTCACCACAGTATGTGAGGATCCTTTACCCCAGGTTGCTGGCTGGTTTCTTTCCGTGTTGCTGAGAGTCTGGGTTTATTCGTCACACCAGGTGGGTCTCGGTCCCTTACCCCTGAGGCCACCGCAAGAGGTGGCGGGGTGCCTCCTCATGAGAAAGGACCAGAGACCAACACCAGATGAGAATGTATCCCCATACGGGCCACCAAAATTGTTAGAAATACCAAAATTGTTAGAAATAGATAATCGGTGCCATGAAGAAAAGTCAGCATGGAGACAAAAGATCTCTCAGCAAGGCAATCTTTCCTTTCTGCAGAAAGGGTGCTCAATCACAGATGAAACAGTGGTGAGAGCACCTAGAATGGTGAATTATTTATAAAAGATTTTCAATTTGCTTTGCCCAGATCCATCAAAGGAATCACTATCTATGGAAGCTATAGCCTTATGAAATGTATTTCTTAAGTAACAAGACTTAAATGTCAAAATGACTGACTCCTTGATCCATGGGCTGCAGAATGGATACTGTGTTACTAGGAGTGAAAACAACATTCATCTCCTTGTACATCTCCATCAGAGCTCTTGGGTAACCAGGTGCATCTCAATGAACAGTAATATTTTGAAAGGAATCTTTTTTTCTGAGCAGTCGGTCTTCACAGTGTGTTAAAATATTCAGTAAACTATGCCACAGACATATCTACTGTCATCTAGGCTTTGCTGTTTCCTTTATAGAGCACAGGCAGAGTAGATTTGGCATAATTCTTAAGGGCTAGGATTTTTTGAAATGGTCAATGAACGCTGGTTTCAACTGAAAGTCACCGGTTGCACTAGCCTCTAAGAAGAGAATCTGCCAGTCATTTGAAGCTTTGAAGCCAGACATTGACTTCTGTCAGAAATAAGGCTGTTTGCTTTCTTATCACTTGTGTCTTCGTGGGAGTAGTGCTTTTAACTTCCTTCAAAAACTTTTCCTTGCATTCACAACTTGGCTAACTGGAGCAAGGGGCCTAGCTTTCAGCCACCTCTTGGCTTTCAACATGCCTTCCTTACTAAGATGAATCACTTCTAGCTTTTGATTTAAAGTGAGAGATATGTGACTCTTCCTTTCACTTGAATACAATTAATAACCCTTTTTAGGGTTATTAATTGGCCTAATTTTAATATTGTTGTATCTCAGGAAATAGGGAGGCTTTAAAGCATTCCCTTATATAGTATTTCATTAACCTCTCTTTCTCTTTTTCTTCGTTTATAAACAATGCATCAAGAATTTTCTCTGTATGCGTATTTTTAATTTACTAATGCTTTTATTTCTATGGAATACAAATTTCAGGAATGGCTTGCCTGTGAATCATGTATGTATTTTTTATTTAAGTAGATATATCCAGAATGCTTTGCAAAGATACAACTATTAAATTTTCACCAGGAATGTTTGAGAAATGTTTTCCTTCTATTCGTATCAGCGATAGGTATTATCATTAAAAACTATTTTTGGTCATCTATTGAGTATATAGTGATTCCATGAATTGTGTGTTCATATCTTTTGCCCATATTTTGGGGGGTGGGGGTGCTTATATAGAGTCCTGCCATCAGGTAAAGGAGAGTCTAGCTCAGTGCCAGCCACAGTACTTGTTGACTGTGACTGTGGTGTATGTACTTCATCTCATTGAGTCATCTGGAAGTTTTATTTTGGTATTTGCTATTTATGTTCATAGTTCTTCTTGTCCTAACCCAGGTGTCTTCTTGAGGGTACTCCCAGAACTTTCACAGTCATCATCTCTGCACACCCACTGTCCTTTACACACAGGTATTTAGGAATAGTCATCATCTTTCCTCTGGCCACAGGAGTGAAAGGGAGTATCTTCAGGCCCATCTACCTACACCCCACCTTCTATAGCTGCTACTCTTTCTCTTTAGTGCCATGTTGAATTTAGCACTTCTCTATGAAGCTTGTAGTCTCTGAGCTACACCTAGAAAATGAAGTATAAGTGCCCACTGTTCTTAAATTTCCTGTCAACCTACCTGGAATTTCCAGGGGTGTCAATAATGTTGCCCTCAATCTCCAACCATGATTGGAGCTCAGGAATGGAAGATCAGGTGCTAATCCTGACTTAGGGAACCAGACAACCTCTAAACTCTAGTCACATGCACTCCAACCTCCTTCTCTCATCAGCTGGTCACAATTTCCCATTGATAGAATAACTGCTTTGATGCCACATTTTGCATTCTTCTTTACTTTATGATTCTCCATTGTTTCTTAAGAACCCAGCATTTTCCATTTAAAGTCTAGGCTTTTAGAACTTTAGAACTTTTGTCTCAGCTGCTGGTTAAAAATATACATTCAAGGCTGGATGTGGTGGCTCACACCTGTAATGCCAGGGCTTTGGGAGGCCAAGGTGGGAAGATCTCTTGAGCCAGAAGATCAAGAACAGCCTGGGCAACATAGACGCTGTTTCTACAAAAATTTAAAAATTAGCCAGGCATGGTGGTACATGCCTGTAGTCCTAGCTATTTGGGAGGCTGAGGTGGGAGATTACTTGAACCCAGGAGGTAGAGGCTGTAGTGAGCTATGATCATGCTGCTGCATTCTAGCCTGGGTAATAGAGTGAGGCTCTGTCTCCCACAGGCCCCCTCTCTCTCTCTCTCTCTGTATTAGAGAATAGATATTGATATCTATTAGAGAATGGATCTCTATCAGAGAGAGAGAGAGAGAGAGTTTTTGGTCATCTATTTTTGGTCATATATAGTATATATATATATAGAGAGAGACTCATATATATATTAATATATATATTAAATATATATTAATATATAGTTATTTATGCGTGTGTGTGTATATAAGACATATACATAGTCATTATGTTATGCATTTTGGGGCTTTGTTCCCAGATATATATTCCATTCAGAAACTCATATAACTTCTTTTTTTGAGACTCTATCTTTCCTCTGAGGGGGTTAAAATATGCCATTCTGGCATATTGACTAAGTTAAAGACACTTGAAAAGCAACAGATATGAGAAGATCACCTGACCTTTGTGCTGTTTCTTCAAAGCAGAAGATGAAATTCCCATGTGAAAGTAACTCTCCCTATACTATAAGGAAAGGCACAATTGTTATCTTCAAGGATGAGAAGTTGAGACCAACAGAATACTGTACAGACGTTTTTAGAATAACTCTTATCTTTTAAGACTCCCCACATAATTTAGTCACATTTTCACAGTTTGCTGTTCTTTGTCCAATCCAATACATAAGTAACTGACTCTAAGTGCTTCTTTGGGCCTTCATTTCCTTAAGAGGACTCCTGTGCCATATAAAACTTGTAACTAAATTTGTACGGTTTTCTCCTATTATTCTATCATGTCCGTTTAATGCTCAGACCCAGCAGGGATCCTACGAGGATGCAGGTGTAGTTTTTCCGCCCCTGCATATAACTACTGCTTGAATGATGGGAAGAAAAGCAAAGAATGAAAGCAAACCTCAGTTAATTGCTCTAAATATTATCCCACTACGTTTGTTACACACACGAATTGGTGTTAAATTGGCCAATAGAGAATAGTTATCCTTCAGGCATTTTACCAGGGAGTAAAACTTTGACACTTGTCACCCAATATTTATTACAAACTCTGTTAAAAGAAGCAATATTCAATAAGGGTTGACTGAAAGACACATAGACATTTCAGATTTTATAAAATATATTCCTGGCTTCATTCAAATTAGCAGGAATTTGAGAACCTAGATTGCAATATATTGGTTCTTTTAAGAATTGCTTTTTCTGAATTGCAGTCCAGTGTGGCATCGTTTGCCTACATTTGAAATAACTATAAGAAATTGCCCTTAAAAAGTCATTGTTTAATTTATTGCAATCCCATCATAAAAGATTTTCACTTCAGTACATAAGGGCCCCTTTAATAAAGAGAAGCTCCTAACTGTAATTTGAACCCCAGGATTCATTGATTTTTTGAAGGGTTTTTGTGTCTCTATCTCCTTCAGTTCTGCTCTGATCTTAGTTATTTCTTGCCTTCTGCTAACTTTTTTTTTGAAAAGATCAACAAAATTGATAGACTGCTAGCAAGACTAATAAAGAATAAAAGAGAGAAGAATCAAGTAGACGCAATAAAAAATGATATCACCACCGATCCCACAGAAATACAACCTACCATCAGAGAACACTATAAACACCTCTATGCAAATAAACCAGAAAATCTAGAAGAAATGGATAAATTCCTGGACACATACACCCTCCCAAGACTAAACCAGAAAGAAGTTGAATCCCTGAATAGATCAATAACAGGCTCTGAAATTGAGGCAATAATTAATAGCCTACCAACCAAAAAAAGTCCAGGACCAGACAGATTCACAGCCGAATTCTACCAGAGGTACAAAGAGGAGCTGGTACCATTCCTTCTGAAACTATTTCAGTCAATAGAAAAAGAGGGAATCCTCCCTGACTCATTTTACGAGGCCAGCATCATCCTAATACCAAAGCCTGGCAGAGACACAACAAAAAAAGATAATTTTAGACCAATATCCCTGATGAACATCTATGCAAAAATCCTCAATAAAATACCGGCAAACCGAATCCAGCAGCACATCAAAAAGCTTATCCACCATGACCAAGTGGGCTTCATCCCTGGGATGCAAGGCTGGTTCAACATACACAAATCAATAAATGTAATCCAGCATATAAACAGAACAAAAGACAAAAACCACATGATTATCTCAATAGATGCAGAAAAGATCTTTGACAAAATTCAACAGCCCTTCATGCTAAAAATGCTCAATAAATTCGGTATTGATGGGACGTATCTCAAAATGCTAAGAGCTATTTATGACAAACACACAGCCAATATCATATTGAATGGGCAAAAACTGGAAGCATTCCCTTCGAAAACTGGCACAAGACAGGGATGCCCTCTCTCACCACTCCTATTCAACATAGTGTTGGAAGTTCTGGCCAGGGCAATCAGGCAGGGGAAAGAAATAAAGGGTATTCAATTAGGAAAAGAGGAAGTCAAATTGTCCCTGTTTGCAGATGACATGATTGTACATTTAGAAAACCCCATCATCTCAGCCCCAAATCTCCTTAAGCTGATAAGCAACTTCAGCAAAGTCCCAGGATACAAAATCAATGTGCAAAAATCACAAGCATTCTTATATACCAATAACAGACAAACAGAGAGCCAAATCATGAATGAACTCCAATTCACAATTGCTTCAAAGAGAATAAAATACCTAGGAAGCCAACTTACAAGGGATGTGAAGGACCTCTTCAAGGAGAACTACAAATAACTGCTCAACAAAATAAAAAAGTACACAAACAAATGGAAGAACATTCAATGCTCATGGATAGGAAGAATCAATATCGTGAAAATGGCCATACTGCCCAAGGTAATTTATAGATTCAATGCCATCCCCATCAAGCTACCAATGACTTTCTTCACAGAATTGGAAAAAACTACTTTAAAGTTCATATGGAACCAAAAAAGAGCCCACATTGCCAAGTCAATCCTAAGCCAAAAGAACAAAGCTGGAGGCATCATGCTACCTGACTTCAAACTATACTACAAGGCTACAGTAACCAAAACAGCATGGTACTGGTACCAAAACAAAGGTATAGACCAATGGAACAGAACAGAGCCCTCAGAAATAATACCACACATCTACAACCATCTGATCTTTGACAAACCTGACAAAAACAAGAAATGGGGAAAGGATTCCCTATTTAATAAATGGTACTGGGAAAACTGCCTAGCCATATGTAGAAAGCTGAAACTGGATCCCTTCCTTACACCTTATACAAAAATTAATTCAAAATGGATTACATACTGAAATGTTAGACCTAAAACCATAAAAATCCTAAAAGAAAACCTAGGCAATACCATTCAGGACATAGGCATGGGCAAGGACTTCATGTCTAAAACACCAAAAGCAATGGCAACAAAAGCCAAAATTGATAAATGGGATCTAATTAAACTAAAGAACTTCTGCACAGCAAACAAAACTACCATCAGAGTGAACAGGCAACCTACAGAATGGGAGAAAATTTTTGCAATCTACTCATCTAACAAACAGTTAATATCCAGAATCTACAAAGAACTCAAACAAATTTACAAGAAAAAAACAAACCCCATCAAAAAGTGGGTGAAAGATATGAACAGATACTTCTCAAAAGAAGACATTTATGCAGCCAACAGACACATGAAAAAATGCTCATCATCACTGGCCATCAGAGAAATGCAAATCAAAACCACAATGAGATACCATCTCACACAAGTTAGAATGGCGATCATTAAAAAGTCAGGAAACAACAGGTGCTGGAGAGGATGTGGAGAAATAGGAACACTTTTACACTGTTGGTGGGACTGTAAACTAGTTCAACCATTGTGGAAGACAGTGTGGCGATTCCTCAAGGATCCAGAACTAGAAATACCATTTGACACAACTATCCCATTACTGGGTATATACCCAAAGGATTATAAATCATGCTGCTATAAAGACACATGCACATGTATGTTTATTGCGGCACTACTCACAATAGCAAAGACTTGGAACCAACCCAAATGTCCATCAATGGTAGACTGGATTAAGAAAATGTGGCACATATACACTATGGAATACCATGCAGCCATAAAAAAGGATGAGTTCCTGTCCTTTGTAGGGACATGGATGAAGCTGGAAACCATCATTCTCAGCAAACTCTTGCAAGAACAGAAAACCAAACACCGCATGTTCTCACTCATAGGTGGGAATTGAACAGTGAGAACACTTGAACACAGGAAGGGAATATCACACACCAGGGCCTGTCGTGGGGTGGGGGGAAGGGGGAGGAATAGCATTAGCAGATATACCTAATGTAAATGACAAGTTAATGGGTGCAGCACACCAACATGGCATGTATACTTATATAACAAACCTGCACATGGTACACATGTACCCTAGAAATTAAAGTATAATGAATAAAAAATAAAAATAAAAATTTGAACCCCAAATTTCTGTACTTCTTAGCACTTGTTTGTAATTATCTTTTTTTTTTTTTTTTGAGATGGAGTTTCGCTCTGTTGCCCAGGCTGGAGCGCAGTGGCGTGATCTCGGCTCACTGCAAGTTCCGCCTCCTGGGTTCATGCCATTCTCCTGCCTCAGCCTCACAAGTAGCTGGGACCACAGGCACCCGCCACCATGCTTGACTAATTTTTTGTATTTTTAGTAGAGACGGGGTTTCACCGTGTTAGCCAGGATGGTCTCGATCTCCTGACCTCGTGATCCGCCCGCCTCAGGCCTCCCAAAGTGCCGGGATTACAGGCGTGAGCCACTGCGCCCGGTCAGTAATTATCTTATAAATATTGTCAATAGTGTGTTTGGTCATGTTTTCCTTTTCACATTCACTGCTAGGAATCTTAGATCCAAACTTGTAAACAACCCACGACGACTATTTAGGTCATTATTTGGGGCTTTGTTCCCAGCTTCATTTGCTATCCCCTCTCTTATTTTTTTCTTCTTTCATCCTACTTTTAGTTTACATTTTGTTGTTGCATCTTCTCTATTCTTGTGAGCTTACTTAAATCCTTTCTGGACATGGAGATACCAACAAATAAATATAAGGTTCATAAACAAATATATTTCAGTAAAGTTTGTATCATTTTGTAGAGATGGGCTTTCACCATGTTGTCTAGACGGGTCTCAAACTCCTGGGCTCAAGCAATCCACCAGCCTCAGCCTCCTAAAGTGCCGGGATTACAGGTGTGAGCCACATGTCTGGCCAAGAAGCAATTCTTTAAATGTCTTAACCCACCTTCCCATGGTCACAATGTAGGAAGAGTTCAGCGAACATCTGCCTCCGCATGTCAGCTTTTATGACCTCCCGGAATTCATCTGCAGAGTGGCAAAGGTGCTTAAGGAGTTCCTCAAACATTTCACTCTTCAAGTCTTTAATATGTGAAGAGATGTACTACAGGGAAAAAAAGAGGATAAACGATTGACTTAAAACCATGCTCTACTTGGATTTTCCCCAGGATTCAACCAATGTGCATGAAATACATTGGCTGTAAAATGTTTCCATATGATTTGCTTATCACTTAGATGAAGCATTTTCATGTTAGCTGCTCTAAAAGCTGTGATGCAGAGAGAGGTAACTAATGCAGTCCCCAGTACCACACATCAGTGGGACTAGATATTTTTGGAGCTATTTCCCTCTATATCACATCAACATTATATAGGGCAGACTTTCCTCACAGTATGAAATAGCAGTAGTTGCCTGTAAAATGCTACCTGCAAATTAAAAATTCTAAAAATTGAATGCAGTTTTTCTATGGTATATATATATGGTATACAAAAGCACATGTATTGCAAGACTGGCTGCATTTAATTACTGGCGTGTAAGGGACAAGGATCATGGGTGGCTTTTTGTTTTTTGATATTGCAATAAGATATCCTTTGTCTATGATCTTCTTTTAAAAGTATAGGGACTGAAAACATCTATACTCTTCAGCCATTTCTCTTGATCCCTGTTGAGTAGATTCCCAGAAGTGGAATTTCTAGCTTAGAGGATTAATGCACCTGAATATTTTGTAGGTTTGACATGGGGCTTGCACCCTTTTGCACTCCTATCACTAATGCATGAGTGACTATTTCTTCTCAGCCTCACCATCAGTGTGTATTGGCATCTGAGTTTTTGCCAATTTGATAGGTCAGGAACGATTACATTCTTGGTCTACACTTTACTATAAGAGGTAGAAGGTATCCTGTGATAGAGAGAAGTGATCAAGCACTGCAAGAGTTTCTGAGAGCACTCCTTTTAAAGTGTGAGCTCAGTTCACAGCCAATGATTTCCTCCCCTGCCTCATGCACAGAAGTAGCCAAAGTTATACTGCATGAGCCCACTTCCATAGCCATAAATGATTGAACCAGGGGAAACACTTAAGGCCATTCAGATTCTCTCCACTAGGAACTGGGGATTACAACTGAGTAACAGCCAGTTAATCTGAGTGGGCCTGAATTTGTGAATGTGTAGTCGAGGCAAAACTTTACATCTGCTCTCTTAGGGTCTTTGGCTGGGCCTGAGAATTAAATTGACATAAGATAGGTTAGTAGGAGAAAGGCATAAAGATTTAATATAAATTTTATGTGACATAGGAGCTGTCATAAAGAAATGAAGACCCAAAGAAATGGCAAAAACTACATGCTTTTATTAATATATTGGGTTGAACAAAGAGAGGCAATTGTGGAAAAGTAACTAAATTATGTTGGGAAGCTAAAAGGAAGATAATAATTATTTTAACAAGGTCTGTTTGTACAGAATTCTCTCAGCTAAGACTCCCGATTGAATAATGTTTCCTTTCTCCTAATACAGGGAGGACATCTTTCACATGGGAGATTTTAACTTCCTATTTTCAGGAAGAAAAAGGGAGATTAGAATGCCCTTCTTGTATCTATTTTTCAAGTGCCTTTAGCTGAAAGTAATCCTTATGCCAGAGTGGAATGTCTTGGGGTAGCATATTTTGCCACCCTTCAAATGTAAATTTAAGAGTTTTGGGGTGGCCAGATTCCTCCATGTGAACTGAGACTGCCGGGAAAGTCTGTTATGGAGAGAAACAGATGAAATGGAAAGCAGAGAGAAGCAGTCTTAACACTTTCCAAGTCCTTGTTCTAGTCTCTTCCTGAAGCCCTTGGATTGTGCACATTTCATATTCAGTTGTACAGCTCAGGTTGGTTTCTGGTTCTTATAATTAGCACGCATTTAACATGGTTTGTAAAAATCATGTTCCACTTTAGTAATTTGTTTAAAATGGAACATGTTTTTGGCATATTTCATTGACATATAATTTTTGTTTTTATTTTTTTAGAGATAGGGTCTCATTCTGTTGCCCAAGCTGGAGCGCAGTGGTACAGTGGCACAATCATGGCTCACTGCAGCCTTGACCACAAGAATCAAGCGATCCTCCTACCTCAGCCTCCTGAGTTGCTGGAACTACAGGTGCGAGCCACCACACCTGGCTAATTAAAAAAACAAAACAAATTAAAAAAAACAACTGTGTGTGTAGAGATAGCGTCTCACTATGTTGCCCAAACTGGTCTCAAACTCCTGGGCTCAGGTGATCTTCCTGCTTCAGCCTCCCAAAGTACTGAAATTACAGGCATGAGCCACTGTACCCAGGATCACTGTCATTATTCTTGATGGATCAATGCACACAGTTAAGTTCTTATCTGTTACCATGGGAAGCAGAGTAGTGGAAACGGCCAAGAACTTACTCTGAAGCCTGTCTGGGCTCAACGCCCTGTTCTCATGTCCCTTCATTTGTGAAATGGGTATCACAGTAGTAGTTACCTCACTGAGTTATGGTATGTACGATCTGGGTGTTTCACGTAGTAAGTTCTCTTCAGCCATTGTGCTTGTCTACTCTTGAGGTAGGTAAGAAATTGGCCAAGAACATCTTCTTCATTAAATAAACAGTCCTCTTAGCTGATAAACAACTTTAGAAAGAGAAAACCCAACAAGATCAGCGGTTCTCAAAGCGTGATCCCTAGATCAACAGCATCAGCATCATCTGAGAACGTGTCAGAAATGCAAATTTTTGAGCCCCCCCACCCCCCACATTTACTGAATCAGAAATTCTGGGGGTAGGGCCCAACAAGCTATAGTTTAACAAGCCTCCCAGGTAATTCTGATGCTCATTAAAGTTTGAGAACCACTGAACTCCATGATCTGGGGTATCTGGTCCTAATTAGTCCCGTATCCTAAGATCCTGTTGTTTGATCCTTAATGACTTTTAACTTGACTAGTAGGTATTTTTCTATACTATTCATAAGTTAGAATTATTGAATAATTGACATTTTCTGGCAGCATTGTAGCTCAGTCCTCTAATGCTGAAAAAAAAATTGGTATTTGGAAGAATCATCCTGTTTTAAATTAAGTTTTTGGGAATTGACTGCAAAGCCATATGAGTTTTCTGGCTGTGGGAATGCTATTGAATCAATAATTAGTTTTAAAAGGCTGAGGCATGAGGATCGCTCGAGGCCAAGAGCTTGAGGCCAGCCTGAGAAACATAGGAAGACTTCATCTCTACAAAAGATTTAAAAATTTAGCCAAGAGTGGTGGTGCATGCTTGTAGTCCCACTTAGGAGGCTGAGGTGGCAGGATCACTTGAACCCAGTAGTTCAAGGCTTCAGTGAGCTATGACCACATCATTCCAGCCTAGGCAACAGAGAGCGGGACCCTGTTTCAAAAAAAAAAAAAAAAAAAAAGAATTAGTTAGAAAACCTTTCTCTGGGCTGGGCACAGTGGCTCATGCCTGTAATCCCAGCACTTTGGGAGGCCGAGGTGGGCGGATCACCTGAAGTCAGGTGTTCAAGACCATCCTGGCCAATATGGTGAAACCCTGTCTCTACTAAAAATTAAAAATTAGCCGGGCATAATGGCGGGTGCCTGTAATCCCAGTGACTCAGGAGGCTGAGGCAGGAGAATCGCTTGAACCCTGGAGGCGGAGGTTGCAATGAGCTGAGATTGCGCCATTGCACTCCAGCCTAGGCAACAGAGCGAGCGAGACTCTGTCTCAAAACAAACAAACAAACAAAAAAATAAACATCTTTTTCTGAGAGACATTTCTGGATTTTTCATCCCTGAAAGTTCTAAAGGAAAAACAATATTCTGGAGCTGTACTCTGTGGGTTTTCTGAGTTTGCATATTCTGATTGTTCTGTAAGTATAGGCTAGCTGGCATAAAGACTAACAGTTGGCAATATCAACTACAAATCAAATTCCAAATATAAGAATTACAGAAGTTTGCCAATATCTCTTACAAAAACAGAAAAAGGTGAAAATAGATGGGAGCCTCCATGTTTTCATACCTTTCCAAGCAATGATTGCTTAATTTAAGAATAAATTACCAATATCCTTCAGTTAATATCTCTGTGAGCTGTTAAACATTCAAACTGTACTTAGTCAAGTTATCTCTATGTGCTAAGTCCCAATGTAATGAATTATGGGATTTTCCTGTCTGACTTAATGCTGAGAATGTGGTAAATATCACATTTAATAGCTATTGTAAGAGTCTATAGCTCTGGGCCAATGGGATTCATACTTATTTAATTGTAGACATACTGAAGAGTTGATGAAGTGGGTAATATAAGAGCAATAGGAAGAAAACTATGTTTGGAAACTATCTATCTTAGGTATTAACTTCCAAACAGTATTTGTAAGCGCTGGTAGTATATGAGGAGTGCAAACAAGAAGTACAGAATATTGAAGTACTCAGGTTATATTTGTTATCACTGAAGAAATGGTGTGTTCATACAGCCTGTGGGCAGAGAATTAACTTTCCAGTTTTAGTGAGGAAACTTTAGAAAAAAAAAAAAAGATTAGGGCTAATTACATACAGACAGTCCCTGATTTATGATGGTTCAATTTAACAATTTTTCCACTTTATGATGACACAAAAGTGATATGCATTCAGTAGAAACTGTACTTTGAGTACCCATACAATTCTGTTTTTCACATTCAGTATAATATTTAATAAATTACATGAGCTACTCAACACCTTATTATAAAATAAGCTTTGTGTTAGATGATTTTGTGACTGTAGGCTAATATAAGTGTTCTGAGCACATTTAAGATGGTGTAGGCTAAACTGTGATGTTCAGTAGGTTAGATAAATTAAATGCATTTTTTACTTAGATATTTTCAACATACAATGAATTTACCAGGATGTAATCCCATCATAAGTCAAAGAGCATCTGTACTTAACAAATCTGTAACATACTTTTAACTCTTCTGATTTTTCAAAAGTCTGCTTAACAAATGAACAAAGGCCACATTTATTATCTAGCAATAATAAAAATGACAGATTTAAAATGTGCCTCTGATGGTGAATGTTATGGGCTAAGTTTTACCCCCTAAAATTAATATGTTGACAGCCTAACCCTCAGTACCTCAAAATGTAACTGTATTTGGAGATAGGGTCTTTAAAGAGGTAATTAAATTAAAATGAGGTCAATAGGGTGGGCTCTAATCTGACTAGTGTTCTTAAAGAAGAGGAAATTTGGACTTAGACATGTACAGAGTGTACAGACTATGAAGACAAAGGGAAAACTCAGCCATCTATAAGCCAGTGAGAGAGGCCCTCAGAAGAAACCAACCCCGCCAACACCTTTTCTCAGCCTTCTAACTTCCACAATTGTGAGGAATTAAATTTCGGTTGTTTAAACCTCCCAATCTGTGGTACTTTGGTATAGCAGCACTAGCAAACTAATACAGCCAAAAAGGATTTGCTGATCAGGCAGGTCCTTGATCTGTTTCAACAGTTGAAGACTGCCTAGGAAGAGACACATCCAATTGGAGGGTAGTTCACCTATTTTCCCGGCTTAGAATTCTCTCATTTCTCCCCAAGGTTTTCTCATATATTGTCACAGCATACTGCTGCCTCAACCTTGCCAAAAGCTGTGATTATTTTTTCTGTCTTTCCATGCTACATCTCAAAGCACATAAAAAACAAAATGAGTAAAACAAGCAAAAAATACAAGATACAGATGAACTAGAGACAGAATAGAAAGTCATTCAGATAAATATCATTGTAAGAAAAATGCACAGCCTGGATTTAGTAGAGTATATTAAAGGAAAGACAGAATCTTTGGGTACAGTTGACGAAGCCTTTCTCTTTAAAATTTAAACTTGGAGCCACATCAGTTTGAAGGCCTTAGATTATATGACTGATGTTAAACAATCCCATAAGGAAGTGACCATCTCAGAGTGGACCACCACTGAGCAAGAACAGAATGAGTCCCAAAAAAGAGAATCCAGGCAGAGGCATGGCCCTTATTCCTCCTGGCTAAGGGATACAACAGTTCCTCGGTGCAGCAGAATCAAAAGTCAATGTCTGAATCCCATACTTTCTAGTATTTGTAGTTTTGCACATCATTATTCTTAAACCCATTATATGATTCAGGAGTGGACCTCAGACTGCTTGAGGCCCAGGCCTATTGAAGAATGTACCTGGGAAACTGACCTTCACTTTATACAGTCTCATAATAAACAGGAATGTATTGGGTGTTTTCACTTGCCCCTGGTAAGTAGATAGATGTGGGACTAGAGTGTCCACAATAATCAGGTGGGAAGTAAGGTCCGGATAGGATGTAAGTATAGCCAAGTAAACGCCTCAAATCGAGTGACCAAGTGCCTCACTTTGCCTGAAACCAAAAACCTGGTTTTAACACAGAGAGTTTCCTGTTCCAGAAAACTCCTCAGTCCCAGGCAAGCCAGGACGGCTTGACACTCTATACCTCAATCCATGCTGATGGTATAATCCCTGTGGGGAGCTTTGAGAGACTTCTGTTTGGACGCATGCTGTGTTGTATCCTGCTTTATATAACAAACCGTCTATATCTGTATCTTTTGCCAGAAAAGAAACATTACAGCCTTTAGCTGTGTCTGCAGCATCTTTCTATCATCATTCCATTGGGACAACCACACATAATAAAGTATATAGAGAGTTCATATTCTATGGTATACATGAGAAGAAGTTCAGAATATGCCACCCCCAAATACGCTACTTTGCCATAAGAATTATTCTGAGCTAAAGGCGCTTTAAAAAAAAAAAAAGACCACCACGCCTGTAATCCGAGCACTTTGGGAGGCTGAGGCGGGTGAATCACGAGGTCAGGAGATCGAGACCATCCTGGCTAACACGGTGAAACCCCGTCTCTACTAAAAATACAAAAATTAGCCAAGCATGGTGGCGGGCATCTGTAGTCCCAGCTACTCGGGAGGCTGAGGCAGGAGAATGGCGTGAACCCGGGAGGCAGAGCTTGCAGTGAGCCGAGATTGTACCACTGCACTCCAGCCTGGGCGACAGAGCAAGACTCTGTCTCAAAAAAAAAAAAAAAAGAAGGTGCAAGAAAATCATTCTGACCTCCTTGTGTTTTTTAAAAGCAGAAGATGAAATTTTCTTGTGAAAGATGCCTCCTGCTGGGCACAGTGGTTCACATCTGAAATCCTAGCACTCTGGGAGACTGAAGTAGGAGGATCACTTGAGGCCAGGAATTTGAGACCAGCCTGGGCAACATAGCAAGACCCCATTTCTACAAAAAAATTAAAACACAAAAGAAAGATGTCCTCTCTAGACTAGAAGGAAAGCAATATTCTTATCATCAAGGATGGGAAGTTGAAACCAAGAGAATTCTGTATGGACCTTGTTAGAATAATAAAATCAGAGGAACATGTACGACTAAAAAAGTCCAGGAAATAAAAGAGAACTCTCCTACCTAAAAAGTTAATTAAATTTTTAATAACTACATTAATGACATTTGAATAAAACAAATATACTTTTACAGTGGTTTTCTTTTGTAGGTAAACAAATTAACCAACTAGATAATGAAATGAAACAGTAGATCCTCTGTCAGATTAAATGATGGGAATTTCAGAAAGGATCCACCTAACAACATCTGCATACTCTTGACCTGAACACAAGACAATATAGTTTGTTTTTCTAATGCAAGACCACTGAAATCTAAGGGCGAACACTTCTATGTCTTTTCAAACTTGTATAGGGAACTCAGCAACAGTGTTAAAAGTGATACAAATTGTTAAGTTTTGTCTCCTGGAATGAGTTGTCTTTTGGGGATCAAATTGTTCTTATAATTTAAAACAAACCTGATATAGTCCTAAAACATATTTCTAAACACTTGACTTATAAAACAAAACAACAAAAAAACCCCAATATATTCTACCTTTTAAATTGTTTCTGTCAGTATATCAATGTTGAAAACATTGTTCTTAAGGTTCTTTCTGAAGTAAGGAAACAAAGAGGAAGGTGGAAGAAAATTAAAACTCATGACCACCAGATGAGTTTCCTACACGAAACCTGCCCTGCTTAGGTCTCACTTTTCTTCTGCTATGCATCCCTCAGCAGCAATGAATATACTAGTTTATAATGTTTGCATCTGTTCATTGCTATCTGTTTATTGCTTTGTAATTTTGTGTGTGTGTGTGTGTGTGTGTATGCGTGTGCACGTACGTGCCTGCATGTGTCCTTAGTTTACTAATATTTTGATCCTCTCCTTCTCTGGTCCTACCCTAGTCCCATCCAGTGTGTCTGTGCACACATGTGTCTCCAACTCTCATACAGGGAAATAAATTCCTGCATATACCTACAGACGCACTCCCATACAACAATGCATTACTGTATTGAGTAAATATTTGGTATATACTTAATAACTAAGAGACCAGAAGTAAACATTCTAAAGTAGTTACTTTGGGTCTTCATTTACTATGATAAAACAGATGAAAAGTGAGAGAGGTCACAGTCAACAAAGAGATTATCACCTGTTCATTTATCCATCAGAAAACAGATATGCTAGGAAAATGATAGGAATATGAAGTCATCTGTGACATTCATTCTCTCCATTTCTCTTTTTCTCTATATTAATTATTACTCAATGATTCAGTTTTCTCCAAACATACTCCTTCCTGAGTACTAATTACATTGCTCTTTACACATGATCTGAGGGGCAATTGTATGACATAGTGTTTCCACTAGGCGGCACCTGTGTGTAACATCTCCGCTTTAAGCCCACCATTTATTATTATGTTATCTTCCAGTTTCGTTAAATGAGTACTGATAAGATAGCTTTAAAGCAATCTCTTTGAAAGCAAGTGCTCCAAACACTACTTACTCGTCAAATGGGATGGCCCAATGATTTGTTGATGAGATAATTAAAAACTTTCAATAAATATTTCTATGTAAGAAATACTTTCTTGTTTCTGTTCAGGTAACAGCTCTTCTTTATAATAAAAGTGTCTGACTGTGTGCTTTTTGCATTTCAAGAAAAGAAGATGGGAAATGCCAGGAAAACTAATATTAATAGCTCAAGCCATCCATTAAAACAAAATTATATTTGTTTATATATACATAACAAATAATGTATATCACCCCATTTTCTCCATTGTGTGTTGTTTTATATACATATGTTACATATATTATATTTATCTATAAATATTTAACAAATATATAACAACACACAAATATACACTTATATTTTACATAAATATAAAAATATATTTATATAATATTCTTACATAGAAAATATATATTTATTAAATATTTATATACAAATTTATATTTATATATTATATATATATAAAATGACACACACAAAGGAGAAAATGGGGTAAGGGTGATGTATACCTAATAATACTTATATAAACTCATTAGCATTCTATATAATACCCTTGTGATTGAGTTCCAACCTAACTTTCCTCTCTTATTTCTCATCCTTCCCTGGTCATATTCCTTACATCCTAGTTAAAAAAAAAATTATTTCCTACCATGTAGACAAACCATACTCTTTCAGACCTTTATGTCTTTTTACATGTTGTTTCACTTCCTTCCTGCAAAGCCTTTCTGCCTTTCCTACATCTGTCCAGCTATATATATATTAAGACCCAGCTATATGTATTATCTGAGACATCCTGGCTCATCTACTCTGTTAATTTCCTCCTCTGACATGCTGATATCTTCTAGTATAAATCTCATTACAATAATTTGTAATTATTTGCCTGTTTGTCTCCTCACTTACCTCTGCAACCCCAATAGCTGGTATACACATTAAAAAGTGACCACAATGAGGTACAAAAAATTTAATTGCGTTGGTTCAGAGTCACATTATTGGAAGGTCAGGCTTGAGCCTGCTGTGGAGGATGAGAGTCAACTGCCATCACATGAAAGACGAATTCATACGATCTTGGGGTGTCTCTTCATATGGTCTCAGAGTATATTTATAAACAAGACTACATACTACAGACTTCAAAAATAGTGCATAGGTGGGCCTGGTGCAGTGACTCATGCCTGTAATCCCAGCACTTAGGGAGGCCGAGGTGAGTGGGTCACCTGAGGTCAGGACTTTGAGACCAGCCTGGCCAACACGGCAAAACCTCGCCTCCACTAAAAATACAAAAAGTAGCTGTGCATGGTGGCGCATGCCTGTAATCCCAGCTACTCGGGAGGCTGAGGCAGGAGAATTGCTTAAACCTGGGAGGCAGAGGTTGCAGTGAGCCGATATCGCACCATTGCATTCCAGCCTGGGCAACAGAGTGAGGCTCTGTCTCAAAAAAAAAAACAAAAAACAAAAACAAAAAAAGGAATAGTGCATAGGCAAAATCCAACTTAAACTAAGCCAAAAGAAGGAAAATAGTCCTAGAAATAACAACTATAACACAATTTTTAACTAAATAGAGAATATGCCAAAAAGAAATCTGTACTCTAATATTCTTTGCAGCATTATTCACAATAGCCAATATATGGAACCACCTAAGTAGTCGTTAACAATGAGTAGATTAAATGTGGTGTATATACACGATGGAATATAATTTGGCCTTAAAAAAGAAGGAAATGCTGTCATTTGTGACAACATGGAAAAATGATGTGAGATGATGAATATGTTAATTAGCTTGATTTAATCATTCTACATTTTATGTATATAAACATCGCATTGTACAAATGTATTATAATTAGTCAATTAAAAATATTGATAAAAATAAATTAGTAAACCAAATAGAGGTGCTGAACAACAGATGAAGAACAAAAGCTACAACTGAGAGTTAAAAGACTGATTTTAGGAATTCTTCCAAAATATGCATGAGTGAGGCTTATTCTAGAAACAGAGGGTGGGCTGGGTGCGGTGGCTCACGCCAGTAATCCTAGCACTTTGGGAGGCTGAGGCATGTGGATCACCTGAGGTCAGGAGTTCGAGACCGGCCTGGCCAACATGCCAAAACCCCATCCTACTAAAAATACAAAAATTAGCCAGGTGTGGTGGCAGGCGCTTGTAACCCCAGCTACTCGGGATGCTGAGGCTGGAGAATCACTTGAACTAGGAAGGCGGAGGTTGCAGTGAGCTGAGATCGCACCACTGCACTCCAGCCTGGGTGACAAGAGTGAAACTCTATCTCAAAAAAAAAAAACAAAAACAAAAAAAACAACAGAGGGATGGTTCAATATTTGGGAATTTATTGATATAATTCATTATATTAATAGAGTAAATCAATATAATCGTACGATTACTCAATATATAAAATAAGCCTTTTGATATTACTCAAAATCAATTTTTGTTTTAAAAACACCCAATTAAATTAAGCATAGAGGGAAACTCTTAAACTTGGTATTTATCAGAATACTCATTATAAACCAAGAGCAAACAGATATTTATTAAATAAATAAATGAATAAATGGATGGAATAAAAGAGAGTACAAAGCCTAGGCATTCTTACAAAGACTGCATTTGTTCCAGAGGCAATTTCCTCTTCTCCTCTCTTATTCTAACACCAGGAATCAGAAGAGTCACCAGAAAAGAAAATGTCAAACCTCTAAACAAACTGGAGTCAGGCTAGGAAGAAAGTCAAGAAAGCATCCACACCATATCAGAATAAATAGAAATTAGGGCAGGACCATGCAAGCACAAGGACTACGAAAAGAAGTAACATAGGATTGTGGCAACTGTGCAAATAACACAGGGAGAATAAAAGCAAATAGATATACTCAATCTAGCAAAAAATATCTACCAAAAAAAAAAAAAAAAAAAAAAAAAAAAAGAAGTTCCTCACCATTGCTTTAAGCTATAGAACAACTTAACAGGAACACAGATTCAATATGACAAGAACTCAAAGATAAGCTGATGAAACAGCAGAATGAGATAAAAGGGTAGAGTTTAGGTGTAAGCAGCCAAACTGAGCATCAAAATTTAAAAGCGCAAGCGTCAAAAAATGAAATTATTGACAGAGAGAAAGGTTTAGATTATCACAGTGAATTCAGGTGAAAAGACAAGAAAATTAATAAAATTACAAAGAACAAATCTTATCCTACATAAGGATATTGGTTTCCCTAATGTAGGCAGTCCAAAAATAGAATAGAAGATGTATTCAAAGACATGAGAAAATGTTCCTGAAATAAAAAATAAAAAATAAAAATAAAAAGATCACACCATATTCAATACATTTTTAAAACAAAATGCTCTATACCAAGACTATTCTACTTAAACTCTTTGACTTTGAGGATGAACTTCAAGGTATCCCAGCTAACAACCAAGTCATCTACAAGGTAAGCAACAGGAAGACACTGACTTTTCTGTTTTCTGTTTTATTTTTTTCCAGTGTTGTAATAACAGAACATAGAACAATGCCTGGCAATCAATAAAATATTTTTTGAACTAATTAAAATGAATGAAGAAAAAAAAACAACACTGACATCACACTTCTCCACAGCATTCAATACCAGGAAGCAATTAAGCAATGTTTATGTTGTTTTAGGTGAAAAAAAAAAAGTGACCCAATTACAGTATACCATTCAAGGTATGGTTTAGGTATAAAGGCATTATGCAGGCAGACATTCTCAACATATAAGAACTCAGAAAATATAGCACCCATGTGATCTTCTTTAAAAAACTACAATAAATTCAGCCAAGTAAGAGATGAATCAAAATAAATAATTTGGGAATAGCAAAACACATTGTAAAAGGACAGGAAATGAGGCTTGGATCTATTTAAATATTGAATTTAAATGAATCAACTATGGCAATTGTAATTATAGAAAAGAAGGTGAACAGTGTAAATCTGGATAAAATAAAAATTATAAAATAACTAAAACTGGGAAATAGACAAAAAGATAGAAAGATACGAGAAAATATTAAATACTCTCATCTTTTATAGTAGGATATCAATTGTTATTTCCAAAATTAAAATATGTGGTTTTAAAAAATGACTGCACTCTTGTGATATATATCTCTATAAAGATAAAGATACACAAGTATGTATAGTTATTTCTTAGAATGTCTTTAGAATAAATTTTGTGAAGGTATGTTTAATTTCAGCAATTCCCTTATTTTCACTTTAGTGTCTTTTTCCTCTGTTGGAGTCAAGTACAATTATATTTTTATTTTCTAAGTAATCAAATGCTTGTAACTACTTTTCGTTATCTACTTGCTATGTACCCATGTATCTGTAGTGGCATAGTATATAAACCTGTTTTGATGTTTACCTAAGAAATTTACGATGATTTAAAAATTCTTGTCTTTGTACTTCTATGTGTTGTTTGGATTATTTTTAATGGTCCTGTATCATTTTTACAAAATTGAATAATTTTCCTTAGAAAAATATGCCAAGGTAACAAGATTTAATTCTGAGTGATGGTAATATGCATATCATTATTCTTTTTTTTGTGTGTTTTTTGTTTGGTTGGTTTTTTGGCAAGTTATTTTTTTTTTCTTTTTTTGAGACAAGTTCTCACTCTGTCACCCAGGCTGGAGTGCAGTGGGGTGATCACAGCTCACTATAGCTGCAACCTCCCGGGCATAAGCAATACTCCTGCCTCAACCTCCTGAGTAGCTGGGACTAAAGGTGCATGCCATTGTGCCAGGCTAATTTTTAAATTTTTTGTAGAGACAGGTCTTCCTATGTGTCCCAGGCTGGTCTCAAACTCCTGGGGTTCAAGAGATCCTCCCACCTAGGCCTCCCAAAGTGCTGGTATTATAGGTATGAGCCACTGTGCCTGGCCATTATTCTATTTTTTTGTATTTATCTGTGTTTCAAAAATTCCTCATCATATCTCATTTAAAAGTTTTAAGACTATAATTTCTCAACTGAGTACACACTTAGTAGCATTCCATAAAATTAGATATAAGATTTTGATTCAAAAGTTATTAAGGAGAGTTTTTAAAAATATTTTCAAATGGTTGGACTTAATTTTTAAGTTTATTGTTTTCCAACTGTATTACATCATAATAAAATAATATAACATGTCATATTTCTACCTTTTGGAACTTATAAGGCATTCTTGGTGGCCTATTTTTGATGGATTTTGACCAAAATTTTAAGAAAACTGGAAGAGGGTCACTGTAAGGATTAAAGTTCAATATATACTTATATAATGAGTTATTGATATTAATAGGTTATTTATATTCTTATTTGTTTCTTACCTCTTCAATTTATCAAAGACTTGTTAAAAGTTTTACTACCTCACACCATAGACAAAAATTAACTCAAAGTGGATCAAAGACTTAAATAGACATAAACATAAAAGGTAAAACTATACAACTCTCAGAAGAAAACATAGGAATATATGACTTTGAATTAGGCAATGGTTTTTTGATATGACATCAAAAACAAAATCAACAAAAGAAAAAAATAGACAAATTGGGCTTCATAAAAATTTAAAACTTTTGTGCTTCAGATAACACCATCAAGAAAGTTAAAAAGGAACCCAAGAATGGGAGAAAATATTTATAAATCATATATTTGACAAAGGATTGAATATATAAAGAACACTTATGATCCAATAATAAAAAGACAACCCAATTTTAAAATGGGATCTGAATAAACATTTTTTTTCCAAAGCAGATACAGAAATGACCAATAGTTGGGAATTCGAGACCAGCCTGGCCAGCATGGTAAAACCCTGTCTCTACTAAAAACACAAAACTTAGCCGGGCGTGGTGGCAGGTGCCTATAATCCCAGCTACTCAGAAAGCTGAGGCAGGAGAATTGCTTGAACCTGCGAGGCAGAGGTTGCCGTGAGCCGATTGCACAACTGCACTCCATCCTGGGCAACAGAGTGAGACTCTGTCACCAAAAAAAAAAAAAAAAAAAAGAGAGAGAGAAAAGAAATGACCAATAAGAACACAAAAAGGTGCTCAGCATCATTTTTAGCTGTCAGGGAAATGCATTTCAAAAGCACAGTGTGCTACCACTTCATGCCCACAAAGATGGCTATAATAAAAATCAAAACAAACCTAAACAGAGAGTAAGTGTTGGCAAAGATGTGAAACAATTGCAACCCTTGTAAACTGCTGGTGGGAATGTAAAATGTGCAACCGCTGTAGAAAACAGTCTGGCAGTTCCTCAAAAGGTTAAACATAAAGTTTATCACATGACCCAGCAATTCCACTCCCAAGAGAACAGAAAACACATATTCATGTAAAAACTTAGGCACAAATGTTCACAGTAGTATCATTTACAGTAGCCAAAAAGTGAAAACAACCCAAATGTCCACCAACTGATGAGTGGATAAATAAAAGGTGGTATGTTCATAAAAAGGAATATTATTTGGCAATAAAAAGAAGTACTGATACATGCTACAACATGGAGTAAAGTTGAAAACATTATGACAAGTACAAGAAGCCAAAAACAAAAGACCACATATTATATATTCCATATATATGAAATGTCCAGAATAGACAAGGCTATGGAGACTTGGAAAGTAGATTTGTGGCTGCCTAGGGCTGGAGGTTTGGAAGGAAATGGGGAGTGACTGCTAATGGGTATAGAGTTTCTTTTGGGGGTGAAAATGTTCTAAAATTGATTGTTTTAATGGCTGTACTCCTCTGCAAATATACTAACATTCAACTGTACACTTTAAATGGGTATAAGGTAGGTATAGTAGGTTGGATAATGGCTCTCAAAGATGTAAGGTCCTAATTCCTGGATCTGCAAATGCTACCTTATACGGGAAAAGATGTGATTAAGGATTTTGAGATGGGGAGATTATCCTAAATTATCTAGGTAGACCCTAAAATGCAATCACATACATCCTTTTAAGAGGGTGATTTCTCAGACAGGAGAAGAAAAGGCAATGTGACCACAAAGACAGAGGCTGGTGATGCAACCACAAGTAAAGGAATGCCAACAGCCAGCAGAAGCTGGAAGAGCCAAGGAACAAATTCTTCCACAGACCCTCCTGAGAGCAGTGCAGCACTGTCAACACATTCATTTTGGCCTGATACTGATCTTGGACTTCTGGTCTCCAGAGCTGTGAGAAAATAAATGTCTGATGTTTTCAGCAACCAAGTTTGTGGTAATTTGCCACAGCAGCCATAGGAAATAAATGCACTTTGTAAATTATATCTGAATAAAGCTGCTACCAAAAAAAGTTTAAAAATCTACACAATTATTGTGCATTTTTTGTTCACCTTTTATTTCTAATATATTTTTATATATTCTATTACAATATGCTATAAACTCATAAAGCTTAAGAGAGTCCTATTAACTTCATTAATTTTAAATTTTAAAATTAAAAAAAAATTTTTTTTTGAGATGGATTCTTGCTCTGTCACCCAGGCTGGAGTGCAGTGGCATGATCTCGGCTCACTGCAACCTCTGCCTCCTGGGTTCAAGCGATCCTCCTGCCTCAGCCTCCCGAGTAGCTGGGACTACAGGCACATGCCACTATGCCCAGCTAATCTTTGTATTTTTGGTAGAGACAGAGTTCACCATGTTGGCCAGACTGGTCTCAAACTCTTAACCTCAAGAGGTCTACCTGCCTCGGCGTCCCAAATTGCTAGGATTACAGGCATGAACCACCGCACCTGGCCTTAAAATATAAAATTTTCACATTTACAAATATAAAAAATAGTCTTGATCTCATTAAATGATTTTTAACCTTGAAATCTGCTGTTTTGTTTGTTTACTTGTTTATTTCATGTGTCTGCTATTCCTTTAACAATTTTCTTATTTTCATCTTTTTTCGTCCTTTTGTATTAGATGTTTAGCTTATAAAATGCATACAGTACAGCTTTTAGTTTTTTGATTAGCAAAACCCATCAATCATTAGATGGGCTGTTGACTTAATAGATTTTGGGGATTAGGGAAGAGAGGAAAACATACTATTTTATCAAATGACACAGGTTTTTGGGTTTTTTTGTTTTGAGACAGGGTCTCACTCTGTTGCCCAGAGTGCAGTGGTGCAACCATGGTTCACTGCAGCCTGACTTCCCAGGCTCAAGCGATCCTCCTAGGCCTCAGCCTCCTGAGTAGCTGGGACTACAGGTGTGAGCCACCATGCCTGGCTAAGTTTTTAATTTTTTGTACAGACAGGGTCCCACTATGTTGCCCAGGCTGGTCTTGAACTCCTAGGCTCAAGCGATCCTCCTGCCTTGGCCTTTCAAAACGGTGGGATTACAGGTGTGAGTCACCACTCTGGGCTAAATGATGCACCTTGATTTCAGAGATGCAGCAGGCAAACCATTCATCTTGGAATTATGGAAATATGATTGTTTGGACTTTCTGTTTAGAAGTCTCCAACCACGCAGAAGGATAGGAAAAGTTACATTTTAACCTGACATGGTCAGAGAAGACCTCTGTCTCTATAAATTGGGAAGAACGAGGGGTTCATTTTTACAATAGTCTCTTAATAGCAGTTTGCATAATTTTAAAAAATTTATTCCAATGATGTTACTTGGGCAGTTTATGAGTAAAATAAGACTCTGGAATAAATTTATTCCCAATTGAACAAGAATAAGAAGTCATACTATGATTTATCTTTTCATTTCAGTCTGGCAGATTAAATTGCCTTTCCCAATAAATACGAAAAGATAATGGAGGGTTGACAGCTTCATCAACAGCAGACAAAGTAAGAAGAAACCACATGGAACTAGGGTTTTCTTACCACTTCTAATTTATCCACTGCTTGTCTACCCATTTCTTCCCCTAATAAATCTTGGGATGACTGAAAAAAATTTTATCTAATATTGTGTATGCTATTTGCAGCCGAGTTTGCTAAAAGCAAAAACAACAACAAAAAAGACTGTTTTCCATCCTTCTGGTTTTGATTTATCTTTTATCAACAGGACAATAGGTAGTGTATTAAAATATACACATTCTTGAAAAAATTCATGCTATACTCTTCTTTCTGTAAAAATCGAATTTACATGGGCGCTAAAAAATCTCTCATTCAGTTGGGCGCAGTGGCTCACACCTATAATCCCAGCACTTTGGGAGGCAGAGGCAGAAGGATCACTTGAATCCAGGAGTTTGAGACCAGCCTGGGCAACATAGGGAGATTAATGTCCACAAAAATAACAAAATTAGCCAGGCAAAGAGGCATGCGCCTATATTCCCCCCTACTCCAGAGGCTGATGTGGGAGAATCACCTGAGCCCAGGAGGTTGAGGCTGCAGTGAGCCGAAATTGTGCCAATGCACTCCAGCCTGGGTGACAGAGCGAGACTCTGTCTCAAAAAAATAAAGATAAAATCTCAGTAATTCAAATTTTGTAAAATGTTCTACTTTTATTTTCCACTGGAAAGAAGGAACATAGTAATGCAGAAAAACTTTTATTTGGAAAATTAGCTACTTATAAAGAGAAAGTTTATTTAATAAACATAGTGATATGCTTTGCTAGCCATTTTAGGGAAAAAAAATTAAGTTAGATTCTCACCTTCTATTATTTATCAAAACAATTTTCGAGTTAATTTTAAAAAGTAAAAACAGCTAGAAAAAACTAGGTGAATATTTAACTGATTTGGGAAGAAGAGAACTTTCTAAGCATACGAGCAATTAAAAAACTCCAAAAAAAATCTATAAATTTGTTTGCATAAAATTTTAAAAATTTTCTATAAATTAGAAACCACCAAAATTTTAAAACAATTGAGAAAAGTTGAAAAATATGTTAACAGAAAAACCAAACTCTATACAATAATTTAAAGAAGTTTATTCTGAGATAATATAAGTGACCACAGCCTGAGGAAAACACAAACCCAAGAAGCCTTGAGTAAGTGGTCCTAAGGCAGTCGGATTACAGTTTGGTTTTATATACTTTAGGGAGGCAGAATTTACACGCAAAGACCTAAGTCAATACACGGAAGGTATATATTGGTTAGGCCCCAAAAGATGGGATACCTTGAAGCAGGGGGTTACAGGTTATAGGTGGATTCAGAGATTATTTAATTTGCAATTGTTTAAAGGAGTAAGGCTCTGTCTAAAACTTGGAGTCAGCAGAAAGGAATGTTTTAAGTTAAGATTAAGTCTGCTATGTGGCAAGACTGATGGCCTACAGGCTTGACTTAACCTTTAGCTGGCATGGCCTTAGGTCTTGCTTATAACTTAGTATCTTATTGCCAAAAAGAGTCTGTTTTGTCAGTTTTAGTATTGGTATTTTAACATTAACGATGATCAGTCACAGTGCCTAAACTCCAAAGGGGAGGAGATAGAAAGAGGCATGCCTGACCTCCCTTCCTGTCATGGCAGGGAATTCAGTTTTTAAGGTTTTCCTGGGGTTCCCTTGGCTAAGAGGGGGTCTGTTCAGTCAGTGGAAGGCTTAGGATTATATTTGTAGTTTACAAATACATGCAATTTGTGATCATAAATAATAATGCCTTTAATATATAATGAACATTTACAACTCCATAAGAAAAAATAAACATCAGGTTAGATGGCCAAAGGATCTGAATGCATAATTTACATAAGAAGAAATTTTTAAATTACATAATTTTTAATCTCACCACAAATTACAAAGATAAGTTAAAAAACAAAATGCCACCAAATTACTTTTATTTTTTTGAGACAAGGTCTTGCTTTGTCATCCAGGCTGGAGTGTAGTGGCTTGATTATACCTCACTGCCGCCTTGAACTCCTGGACTCATGCAATCCTGACTTGGCCTCACCACAGAGATTTCTCATACTCAATAATACCTACTGTTGTTGATAATACGGTGCCTTGAGAGCCATCACGCATTGCTGAGGAGAATAAATCAGTATAACCAAGAACACAATTTGACAAACAAATACTAAAACCTCAAATATTTATTCTTTGACATATTTGTGCCATTTCTGGGAATCTAACACTGAAACTGTGTCTTAGCTCAGGCTGCAATAACAAAATAGCATAGACTGGGTGACTTAAACAACAGAGATTTATTTTCTTACAGCTCTGGAGGTTGGAAAGTCCAAATCAAGGTGCCCACAAAGGCCGAGCGCAGTGGCTCACGCCTGTAATCCCAGCACTTTGGGAGGCCGAGGAGGGCAGATCATGAGGTCAGGAGTTCAATACCACCCTGACCAACATGGTGAAACCTTGTCTCTACTAAAAATACAAAAAAAAAAAATTAGCCAGGAGTGGTGGCACACTCCTCTAATCCCAGCTACTCAGGAGGCTGAGGCAAGAGAATCACTTGAACCTGGGAGGTGGAGGTTGCAGTGAGCCAAGATCGTACCACTGCACTCCAGCCTGGGTGACAGAGCAAGACTCCATCTCAAAAAAAAAAAAAAAAAAAAAGTGCCCACAGAGTTAGTATCCGGTGAGGGTTATTGAATAAAAATTATAGAAGGCAGTTGTTTCGGACTAAGCTCCTGAACCAGGCCCAACAGACCAGACGAAACTCAGGCTGAGGTTCCACAACACTAAACTAAAACTAAATTGTTATCTAACGTTTGGAGAAATCAAAAACTTTCGCCTCCACTGAGCAATAACAAGGCACCTTGCCCCTGCCTCTGAAATTGCAATGGAGATTGAATGGGGAACTTGGATCTTTATGCCCACCTGGCAGTAGAGAGGTGGCCCTCCCCTTCTTCCACCAGCATGGTATCAGAGGAAGCTTTTTAAAAGAAGATGGAAGTAAGATCCCAAGTCTCATAGTGATAGATGCAGGATGAGCTAAGGAAACCTTGCACAGGGTCTTGCCTGGGCATGCCTGCAACAGATTGGGGGCCCACATGTGCATCGGGAGAATGGGGCAGAGCCACCAAGAATTCACGCCTTATGCAAGGGGAGAAGCCAGGCCTCTTCGGCTCCCGTGTGGTGACCTGGTATTCAGTCTGTGAGGTGATAACCTGTTGGATGGACCCTCTTTTTCTTTGTGGAGAGCTTTCTTTTCGCCTAATAAATCCATCTTCACCCTTCAATGTGTCTGAGTGCCTCATTTCCCTAGTTGTGAGACAAGAACCTAGATTTTAGCTGAACTAAGGAGCAAAAAGTCCTGCATCAATAGCATTATAACCAAAATGTCCAAGACAAAATAAAAGATCACATATTGTATGAAGAATTAGGAAAATCTCAACTTGAATGAGAAAATTTAATCAGCAGATGCCAACACTGAGATGACGCAGCTGTTGGAATTATCTGAGAAGGATTTTAAAGCAGCCACTATAAAAATAATTCAACAAGCAATTATGAACATGCTTAAAATAAATTAAAAACTTAAAAGTCTCAGCAAAGAAATAAAAGACATTAAGAAAAAATGAAAATTTTGAAAAATACAACTGAAGAGGCTGAGGTGGGAGAATCACATCTCTTTTTTTTGTTTTGTTTTTCTTTTTCTCCCCTCCCCAAAACCACATTTCTTAAAAAAACAACAACAAGGCTGGGCACAGTGTCTCACGCCTGTAATCCCAGCACTTTGGGAGGCTGAAGTGATAGGATCTCTTGAGCTCAGGAGTTTGAGACTAGCCTGGGCAACATAGGGAGATCCTGTTTCTACAGAAATAACATTTAGCCTGATATGGTGGTGCATGACTGTGGTCCCAGCTACTTGGGAGGCTAAAGTGGGAGGATGGCTTGGGCCTGGGAAGTTGAAGCTGCAGTGAGCCGTGATCATGCCACTGCACTCCAGCCTGGGTAACAGAGCAAGACCCTGTCTCAAAAAGAACAACAACAACAACAATAAAAACTACTGAAATAAAAAGCTCAAGGTATGGGCTTAGCATCAGCGTGAAGACAGAGAAAGGAATCAATGGACTTGAAGACAGAACAGTAGAATTTACCCAGTCTGAACAACAGAGGAAAAAACAGACAAAAAAAAAAAGAGGAAAAAGAAATAACAGAATCTCAGAGTCTCAGCAACATGTGGGATTACAATAAAAGATCTAACATTCATCTTCAGAGTTCAGAACACTAAATACAAACCACAAGAGAAAAATAATACTTTACCTATTGAGGAAAATTAATTTGAATGAAGTAGATTTTTCATCTATGGAGATCAGAAGGAAATGATAGAACATTTTCAAGGGCTAAAATAAAAGAACTTTCAATCAAGAATTCTATATCCAGTGAAACTATCATTCAGGAATAAAGGAAAAATAAAGACATTCTCAGACAATGTAAAACTACTAGAATTTGTCTCATCTGTAGATCTGCTCTAAAAGAATGGCTAGAGGAAATTCTCTAAATAGAATGCATAAAAGAAGGAATCTTGAAACATCGGGAAGGAAGAACAATGAAAAAAGCAAAAAACACAGGAAATACAACAGAGTTTTCTTCTCATCTTGAGTTTTCTAAATGATGTTTAACAGTTGAAGCAAAGTGTAACAGTGCCTGATGTGATGTATATATGAGAGATATTTAAGACAATGATGTTATAAATGGCAAAGTGCAAAATGACTTAAAGGAAGGTAAGGTTTCTACATTTCCCCTGAACTGCCAAAATGTCATTACCAGTAGACCCCAGTAGACCTTTGTGGTACTGAAATAGTTTTGTATCTTAATTTTGGTGATGATAACAGAAATCTACATGTGCTAAAGTAACATAACACTATACACACACATTATATCAACGTTAATTTCCTGGTTTTGATATTATACTAAAGTCATGGAAAATATAACCTTTGGGGAAACTGGATGAAGGGTATATGGGACCTCTCTGTACTATCTTTGCAACTATTGTAAATCTATAATTATTTCAAAATAAAAAAATTTTTAAACATGTTTTAAAGAATATTTATTGACATAGAGAAATGATCAAGAGATGATATTAAGTGAAAAAAGTAGGATATACAATATATTAGGCATAACCAAAAATCTACATGGAAAACCCACAAAATTAAAACTTAAACCTTACATGTCTCACTATGAATATAACAGACACTGTAAAGCACAAGGGTCAAGACCACGATGAGCTCTGAAGTCAGGCTGACCTGGGTCTGGTCCAGCTCTGTCACTTACATGCTGTGTGATCTCAAGGAAAGTGTTCAATCTTTTTAGGTCTCATTTGCAAAGTGAAGATAATAATAACTCAGTTGTGACGATTACACAAGAAAGTGCATGTAATAACCTCAGTACACTATATGGCACATAAAAAGGGGTAAAAAGTGTTAGCTATTATTATTATACAAAAAAATGTAGTGTTAACAATGGCTTTTATTGGTGGTAAATTGTGGATTTAAAATTTTTTACTTCTTTACACTTTTATGTCTTTAAATTTCTATAATGAACCTATATTACCTTTTATGGAGATATAATTCACATATCATAAGATTAATATATTTTATAATTGTTTTTAGACATGAAGGTCTCACTGTGTTGCCCAGGTTGGTCCCAAACTCTGGGTCATAAGCAATCCTCTTGCCTCAGCCTCCCTAGTCATTGGCATAAGCCACCGCATCCGGCCTACTTTTATAATGAGAAAAATAGGAAAATGTTCTAACTTGCCGACTTTTAGGGAAACTAATATAAGACAAATAGGCACATCCCTTGCAAATAGGCAGTCCTTTGCAAAGAAATGTAAGTTATGTTTATTTCTGTATTAAAGAGATAAAGCTTTGACTTTTCATGAACCATTTTAATACCATCATTTGTTCCTCTGTGTATTTTTCTTCCAGTAGCTTGTCTCATTTGTATCTGTGGAATTTTAATTCATGGAGGTAAATGAACGATGACATGGAGAGGCTAATGCCACTGAAAGAAGATTTTTATCACTTAAGACTTCCAAGTGAAGGAAGCATGCCATACCATGCAGGACCACAGGGGAAGCACCAGGTTTGGGTCAAGAGGCAGAACAGAAAGGAGCAAAGGGACAGCCTAAGCCAGAATCCTTACTGGAGTTTCCAGAAATGCAAGCCACAACAGGCTAAACAGTTGAGGATTGGCTGGTTTGAATAATTCTGGCAGACTCTGAGGCACAAGGGCTATCTCTGGTTGTCTGGTGCCTGGTCCTGGGTTGACTTAGAGCAGGAGAAATATTAGCTCAGTGTGTGAGAATTAGTAAGGAGGTGGTTCATAGTATGGGTTCCGGATCACAGGGGAGATATAAACAACTCTGGCCATTAGTTTGGCCTTGTGAGTAATGGATGACAAATAGACAAACACAGAATCTAAGAAAACACAGTTAGAACATAACTCAGGTAGAATTTGCCAAATTCTTATCTATACAATAGTCATTTTAAAAAGAATTCCAGAGATACCTCATATAGAACTTTGAAACTGTATATAGTGCATAATCTTCACCTTCAGTCGTGCAAAGGTATATGAAAAGAGAAACAGAAAGTTACCTTGACTCTGGAACTCATCAGAGAAAAACAAGAGGAAATGGAGAAACATGAAAAAATATACAAGTAAGCTGTGGAAGACTTAGGACTCTGGTACCATTAAATTGCTTATTTCACTTATTCCATTACAATAGAATCATACTTTTTCATATGCAATATTATGTAGACTTTGAAACCAAACTGACTGAATACAAATTTCCCCGGTTTTACTAATTGTGAAACAGTGTGCAAGTTATTTAACCTTTCTACATCTTGGTGTCTTCATCTGTAAAAGCGGAGGAAAGGGTTACTGAGAGGGTTCACCAAGTTCATGTATGATGCCTGGCCCATAGGAAAGTTTTTGTAAGTTTTAGATCTCATTATTGTTTGAATAACCAGATTTCACTGAATATAAGATGCTGGTTTTTCTTGATCTTACCAGAAGACGTCAGTGGTAGTATTTTATACTCTCGCATCATGCGTGATACTGATTGAAAGAAATTGTAAAATGTAACCTCATTTCAGAGGAGTTGAAATATTTTAAAGTACATATTTTAGAATGTATAAAATAAGTTTTGTGTGTTCATTTAATACTAATTTAATGATGTGTGACAGCCACCAACAGAAAATTGAAACTGGCAAAATAATTCAATTCAAATATTAAATAATGTAACTTCTTACTTCTGTAAATTCCATTTTGTTCAATCTTGGTTCTGTTGAGTCAGTAATATCCAATTGTTCACAGTGTGATCCTATTTATGGAATGAAGATCATTTGCTAGTTAGTTTGGTTGTAATATATATTTGATATTTATACTATAGTGCTTTAAAAGAACATAAAATTATGTATTAGCTAATGTCTATCCATAACTACAATAAAGTGAACTACATATAGCTGGGTAACATACCAAATACTACAAAATTATTACTTTTCCTGGCTTAACAAGCAAACCAAATATTAAAAAAAAAGAGTCTATATTTTTAATATCTAGATTGATATAAAGCAGAAATAAACATGCACATCAATAGTATAAAAAGCTATAAAAACATCTGTGTTGGTTTACACTAGCAGGTCCTAAAACAAAACACTTCTGCAAGCTTTCTTTTTAAAAACTTTATTTTGTCTTTAATGTTTCTTAAATTAAATAACGCACAAAAATGTTCTAATTCAAGTAATACAAAAATATAAGCAACAAAACATGAATATCTTCCTTTTTGGCTACCTCCCATCAGCACTCTCACTCCTCTCTGCCCCAGATGTAACCACTGTCAGCAGTTTATCATCCTTCCAGCAACCTTTCTATGCATTTCTGTATGTATATAAATGCATATATATGCGCACGTGTACCTTTTGTCTTTCTGTTTATAAATATGATCATTTTGATGTGCAACTTGCTTTTTCATTTACCACTCATAGTAGCTTTTTTTCAAATAGGACCTGGGGCTCAGGGAAAGTTTGCAATGTGCATATAGATTGGGAGTCATCAGCTGCAGCCACGGACTTGAATAAGAAAACCCAGAGAATGTGTATAGTGTGTACAGTGATAAGAAAGCCTAAAAGGAAACTTTGGAAAACAAAAGTTAAGGTGCAAGCAAAAGAAGAGTCAAGAAACAAAAACACTAAAAGGTGATCAAAAATAGAAGAAATCAAGAGAATGATATCACAAAAAAACAAGAGAAGAGTTTCATTAATTAGAGTGATCAATAATGAAGAATGTGACAGTTCAAATACAGATTTTTAAACCTTCATTTGATACAACAACTTATGTAATTATTATTGACCATACTAAAATAAAAATACATAAATTGTGTGAAAGCTCATGATGAAAGAACTATACACTGGCTTCCTCTCCTACTTCTAATAGTAATTCTTCCTGCCTATCATGGGTTGGCACAAGGGCATAGAAAAGATTTTTCAATCACTCTTGAATTTGGTAAGTGCTAATTATGAGATATCAGTTATTATGGCCATAGGAGGACTATATACATTTTCATATGAGCTTATGCATTAGAAGCTGACATTTCCATCCCAGACCTTCCCCCAAGCTCCAGATGATTATGCAAACCAGACTGGTTTCTAGCAGTAACAATTGCTATTAAGTATACATGTCTGTCTCTGACTGGAGTTTGAGCAACTTAAGGGCAGGAAACACGTCTTGTCAGTCCTCTTCGCATTCTCTAACTCATTACAGTATCTGGAACTAAGTGAGGGCTCAATGACTATTGACCAAATGAATAGTAGAGAAAATAAATACTGTAGTATAGGAGGTGAGAGAAGAAACAATCACTGTCAATTGGAATGCTCTGGAATTTCTGTAATTTTATCAGGATCCCACATTGAGTTCTCTTAACTCACTCCTTCTGTACCCTCATTCGAAAATAAATGAAGTTATTTCAATGATTTTTTGAAACAAGAGTAAAGGATGAGCTGACTGAAGAATTACGTTTTTTGGAAAATATGAGAACAGGTAGAAGGAGAAAAGGTTGTCAGTAAGGCCCAAATCATGCTTGGAGATCAGTGATCAGGAAGATGGGAAGCATATTTTATTTTTAAAAGTGACAACAGACTTCAGACAATGTATTGTTGTCAATGTAACAAAAGTAGTCAAATAATCAATTGGAAAAAAAATCTATTGGATATAAATTATGTAAATCTCAGGACCCAAACTCTAGTTTCTATGGGACAAGTGAGGGTTTTTTTTTTCCCCCCACCTAATTTCATATAGGGAAATCTTTCTGAAAACAAAAGCATCAAAATCTGTGAATCTCCATAGGGGTGGTGCTGTCCTCCCTTCCTCCCAGGCAGCATGGTGGAAATTTTTGGGTGAGTTTTTATTGCCACAATGATGAGCAATAGGAGCAGAGGCAGAACTCCTGTAATTTCTGCACAATAAAGACTTTCCCCCTCCTGCAGGACATTCGAGTAGATGAAAAACCTGCTTATAATAATTTTGAACCTAGAACCCAATTCTATTTTACATATGAATGCAGAATATAATTTTCCAAAAATGTAACTTCTATGAAAATTTGAGGGAGAAGTATATACCTTGTTTAATTCTGGAACTTTACCTAGAGTTGTTCGTGGTTTCAGAAATTGTGTAATAGGGAGTAACATAAATTGTATCTGAATTCTAATACAACACATTTGTATCAGTCTGCATTTCTGGGAATTCTATGTATATATATTCATTTTGCCCTATTCCAAAATGTCAAATACAAATAAAATGGTCAACCATATATAATTTTACTTTTCTTATATCTAAAGGTACATTATAAGTAGGTAGAAATGTCTGACTATTATGTCTTATAGTGAAGTTATAACAAAGCATTTATATATTGAAATACAGTGCATATAATTTTCTTTCTTTTCTTTTATTTTTTTTTTTAGAAGAATTCTCGCTCTGTCACCCAGGCTGCAGTGCAGTGGCATGATCTCGGCTCACTGCAACCTCCACCTCCTGGGTTCAAGTGATTCTCCTGCCTCAGCCTCTCGAGTAGCTGAGATTACAGACGCCCGCCACCATACCCGGCTAATTTTTGTATTTTAGTAGAGACAGGCTTTCACTATGTTGGCCAGGCTGGTCTCAAACCCCTGACCTCAAATGATCCGCCCACCTCGGCCTCCCACAGTGATGGGATTACAGGCATGAGCCTCTATGCCTGGCCTCTGAAGAAGTCTTAAGCCTAGTATATATAGTAACAGAACTGGATGAGATTATCCAGGGAAATTTATGTAACATGGAAAGGGAACTCAAGAAACAACATTTGAGAAACAGAGAATGACTCCAGGAGGGTTATAGGTAAGGTGTAGGATATAAGAGTGGGTAGAGTCAAGGAAATTCAAACTAAGGAATTTACAGAGGCAATGTTCAACTCTGGTAAATCTTAGCATGAGCCACTGCAACCAGTGCATACAATTTTCTTATGCCTTTCCTTATATTTCTCCTTTATATCACAGTATGACATCTTATCTTTCTTTTAAAATTCTGTGTATGTAAGGAATATTTTCTAGGAGTGTCATAGGATAATAAAAGAGTATTGCAGAGTACTGGTAATAAAATGGACACCAGACTAAAAGGGCTGAGAATCACAGATTGCGTTTCTGCTTTTATACATTCTCTATCTGGACAGCATGGAAGAGGCTAATTGCACCTGCAAGAGCTTTGAATTACATCTGTCTCATGTTGACTCTTCATCTGAATTCAGTGTCCCCCACCCAAAAAAGAAATAAAAATAAAAATATCAGAGTAATAGGCAGACTTACCTAGCTTGAAATCTGGATTTTGAAAGAATTCATGAAGAACATTCTGAATCTGCAAATCAAAAGAGGAAAAAAAGAAAGAAACCATATGCCACTCCTCAGTTACCACGTATTTGTTATTTTAGACTAAAAACCACCTATAGTCTTTCTATTTTAGTATTGGGTGATCTTTCCAACCCAAGGACAGAAATAGTAATAAGTCACATGTACTTTCTACAAGGGGGTCTTCAAAAAGTTCATGGAAAATGTGTATTATGAAAAAAATATGCATGGATTTCAATTTTTTTTTTTTTGCACCAAAATAAACTTGTTGAAACTTGTTATGTCTGAACAAGATCTAGCTTGAAGAACTAAAAAGGATAAGACATCAGTTTGAAAAGAGCCCCTATCAGAGTAACATGAATTCTGCTAAAATTGAAGCAAAAACATTAAATTTACGGTGAAGCTTGGCAGGAAACATGGTGAAATCACTGGTGTCTTATGAAGTGTTTATGGGGACGATGCTCCAAAGAAATCAGCAGTTTACAAATGGATAGTTCATTTTAAGAAAGGATGAAATGATGTTGAAGATAAAGCCCATAGTGCAGACTATCCACACCAATTTGCAAGAAAAAAAATCATCTTGCTCATGACTTTATTGAAGAGGACTAAAAGTTAATAGCAGAAGCAATAGCCAACACTTAGACATCTCAATTGGCTCTGCTTACACAATTCTGACTGAAAAATTAAAGTTGAAAGAATTTCCAGTCAGTGGGTGCCAAAACCATTGCACCCAGACCAGATGCAGAGAAGAGCAGAGCTTCAAATGGAAATTTTAAACAAGTGGGATGAAGATCCTGAAGCATTTCTTCCAAGAATTGCAACAGGAAATGAAACATGGCTTTGCCAGTATGATCCTGAAGACAAAGCACAATCAAAGCAATCGTTGGTTACCAAGAGGTGGAAGAGGTCCTGTCAAAGCAAAAGCAGACTGATCAAGAGCAAAAGTCATGGCAATAGTTTTGGGGATGCTCAAGGCATTTTGCTAATTAACTTTCTGGAAGACCAAAGAACAATAACATCTGTTTACTATGAGAGTGTTCTGAGAAAGGCTAGCTAAAGCTTTAGCAAAAAAAAAATGTCTGGGAAAGCTTCACCAGAGAGTCCTTCTCCACCATAACAATGCTCTTGCTCATTCTTCTCATCAAACAAGGGCAAGCTGGGCACAGTGGCACACACCTGTAGTCCCAGCTACTCAGGAGGCTAAGGTAGAAGAACTGTGAGTTTGTGCCAACCTGGACAAAATAGCAACATCCATCTCCACTATCAAAACAAGAACAATGTTGTGAGAGTTTCAATGAGAAATCATTAGGCATCCACCTTATAGTCCTGATTTAGCTCCTTCTGATTTTTTATTTTCTAATCTTAAAAAAAATCATTAAAGGACACCTATTTTTCATCAGTTAATAATGCAAAAAAGACTGCATTGAAATGATTAAATTCTGAGAACCCTCAGCTCTTTAGGGATGGACTAAATGGCTGGTATCATCACTTACAAGTGCCTTAAACTTGATGGAGCCTCTTTTTATTTATTTATTTGCCATTTAAAAAGTAATGGCAAAAACCACAATTACTTCTGCACCTAGCTAATATTTGAGATAGGGTTTCACCATGTTGGCCAGGCTGGTCTCGTACTCATGGGCACAAGTGATCCTCCTGCCTCAGCCTCCCAAAGTGCTGGGATTGCAGGCCTGAGCCATGGCGCCCAGCCCGATGGAGCTTATGTTGAGATATAAAGTTTATATTTTTTATTATCTTTTAATTCCATTTTTCCACACACTTTTTGAAGTCTCCTCTTAGAATACTGAAGGGTACATAAAGTTATTTTACACATATATTCTCAATGATTCCCAACCTTTTTGTGTGATTAGGACTGGGATGCTGACAGTGACCCCATTTTGCCCCCTCCAGGGGATATTTCTTGCAACTCTCAGACACAGCACGATGGAGCTAAGGCACTTTTGGCAAGCACTTTGGCCATCCAAAGAATCCTCTATACTTTCTCGTTCTTCAATTACTAAAAATGAAATTTCCGAGTTCTTCTTGGTCCATTTTTAAAAACATTTTATTTTTTAGAGAAGTTTTAAGTGCACAGCAAAATTGAGCGGAAAGTACAAAGAGCTCACACACATATACTATACACATACACAGCTATGTACTATTATTAATATCCTGCACCAGAGTGGCACATTTATTACAGTCAATAAAGCTACATCGACATGTCATTATCGCCCAAAGTCCATAGTTTATAATAGGGGTCTCTCTTGGTATGGGCTTTGACAAAGTATAATCACATATATCCACCATTATAGCATTATACAGAATTATTTCACTCCGTTAAAAATCCCTCCCTCCCCTCATTCCTGGCAACCACTGATCTTTTTACTATCTTTCTGATTGTGTCTTTTCTAGAATTTCAAATAGTTAGGATCATACGGCATGTAGCCTTTTCAGATTGGCTTCTTTTACTTAGTAATACACATTGATGGTTTCTCCTTGCTTTTTCATGGCTTGATAGATCATTGCTTTTTAGGACTGAATAATATTCCACTGTATAGATGCACCACATTATTATCTATTCCTCCAATAAAGGGTATCTTAGTTGCTTTCTGGTTTTGGATATTATGAATACGGCTACTATAAACATCTGTGTGCAGGTTTCTGTGTACATATAAGTTTTCAATTTATTTGGGTAAATACTAAGGAGAGCAATTGCTGGATCATAGGTTAAGAGTATGTTTAGTTTAGTTTATGTGTGGTAAAAAACACATAACATAAAATTTACCAACTTAACCATTCTTAAGTGTATGTATATATGTGTAAACATAGTCACATCATTGTGAAACAAATCTCCAGAAGTTTTTCTCTCTTTCTTTCTTTCTTTCTTTCTCTCTCTCTCTTTCTTTCTCTTTCTTTCTTTCTTTCTTTCTCTTTCTTTCTTTCTTTCTTTCTTTCTTTCTTTCTTTCTTTCTTTCTTTCTTTCTTTCCTTTCTTTCTTTTTCTTTCCTTTCCTTTCTCTCTTTCTCTCTCTCTCTCTCTCTTTCTTTCTTTCTTTCTTTCTTTCTTTCTTTCTTTCTTTCTCTCTCTCTCTCTCTCTGTCTCTCTCTCTCTCTCTTTCTTTCTCTCTCTCTCTCTGTCTCTTTTTTTAGACAGGGTCTCTGTTACCCAGGCTGGAGTGCAGTGGCACCATCATAGCTCACTGCAGGCTCAAACTTCAGGCAAGTTATCTCCTGCCTCAGCCCCCAAGTAGCTGGGACTATAGGCGTATGCCATCACGTCCAGCTAATTTTTAAAATTTTTTGTATAGACAGGGTCCCACTATATTTCCCAGGCTGGTCTTGATCTCCTGGGTTCAAGCAATCCTCCTGCCTCAGCCTCCAGAATGCTGGGATTATAGGCGTGAGCTACTGCACCCAGCCAGAAGTTTTTCATTTTGTAAACTTGAAACTCTATATCCATTAAACCAGCAGTCCCCATTGTTTTTAGCACAAGGGACTGGTTTTGTGGAAGACATTTTTTCCACAGACCCAGGGGTTGGGGGAGGATGGTTTTGGGATGATTCAAGTGCATTACATTTATTGTGTACTTTGTTTCTATTATTATTACATTATAGATTATGAGCCATTATACGGCTCACCACAATGTAGAATCAGTGGGAGTCCTGAGCTAGTTTTCCTGCAATTAGATAGTCCCATCTGGGGGTGATGGAAAATAGTGACAGATCATCAGCCATTAGATTCTCATAAGGAACATGAAATCCAGATCCTCGCGTACACATTTCACAATAGGGTTCCTATTGTGCTCCCATGAGAATCTAATGCAGCCACTGATTTGACAGAAGGTGGAGCTGAAGTGGTAATGAGAGTGATGGGGAGTGACTGCAAATATAGATGAAGCTTTCCTTGCTTGCTTGACTGCCACTCACATCCTGCTATGTGGCCCACCTCCTACCAGGCCACAAGGGGTTGGGGACCCCTGAATTAAATAACTCCCCTTCCCCTCCTCCAAGTCCCTGGCAACCACCATTCTACATTCTGTTTCTATGAATGTGACTACTTTAGATACCTCATATAAGTGGAATAATTCAATATTTGTCTTTTAAGAGTATGTTCAAGAAACTGCCAAACTGTCTGTCAAAGAGTCTGTCCCATTTTGCATTCCCATCAGTAAAGAATGAGAATTATTGCTGCTTCACATCCTTACTAGCATTTGGAGTTGCCAGTGTTTTGGATTTTGACCATCCTAAATGGTGTGTGCGGTATCTCATTGAAGTTTTAATTTGCATTTCCCTAATGACATGTGATGTCTGGCATCTTTTCATATGCTTTCAAGTAAGATTTGCCATATGTACACTTTCTTTTGTGAACCAGGCTGTTTGTTTTCTTATTGTTCAGCCTTTAAGAGTTCTTTGTATATTCTGGATAACAGTCATTTATCAGATATATATACGTGACATATATATGTGATATATATATCATATATAGATATATATCACATATATAGATATATTTTGTTGTTGTTGTTTTGTTTTGTTTTTAAGAGACAGGGTCTCTTTCTGTTCCCCAGGCTGGAGTGCAGTGGCATGATCATGGCTCAGTGCAGCTTCGACCTCCTGGACTCAAGCAATCCTCCCACCTCAGCCACCTGAGAAGCTGGAACCACAGCCTGGATAATTTTTAAATTTTTTTGTCAAAACCGGGTCTCCCTATGTTGGCTAGGCTGGTCTCGAATTCCTGGCCTCAAGCAATCCTCCCACTTCGGCCTCCAAAAGTACTGGGATTATAGGTGTGAGCCACCACACCCAACCAGATATGCCTTCTGCTAATATTTTCTCCCAGTCTGTGACTTGTCTTCCCTGATCTATTTTTAATCATTCACTTTAAACTGAAAATATGCTTAGCATCGTATCTAATGAAAAAGTATTTCCAAATCTGTATACACTTAAGAGAAAGCATTTAACTCTCAGAGTATGGCTGTTCTCTAGAGCTAAGAGACAGTCTTGCAGGTCTCACTGAAGTAGTCACACATAAAAACACACACAAAAAAAACAAACAAATGAAATATATGTTGGTTTACAATGATGAGTTTGGGAACCTCAGCCAGAGTCAAGATTTTAGAAATCTAGCTAGAATTTTTTTTTTTTTTTTTTTTTTTTAATGTAATGCTCAAGAGAAATTGAAGGAATCAATCTCATGGACCAGACAGGTCAAGACTTACCTCAGCAATACTGAAAATTTCAAGGGAGGCTTCTAGTATGCTACTCAGTATTCTAGCAATTGCCCTCTTACCACTTACCCCACCTACCTTTCACATGTACCCCCAATTTTCTTACCACTGTCTTAGGAATCACTCCTTTGGGGTCTAGAATCCATTCATCAAATTGCTCCTGCAGAGCCTGTTTCCGTGTGTTGGCCACCTTGACTTTGATTTTGTCTATGCTTTCTCTTTGTTTTCTATTCTGTTTAACATTCTCCTTCATCTTGGATACTCTGCAGGATGTAGATATAGAAAATATGTTGAGTTAATACCCTTGGATTTGATCCAGATTGGAACACAGGAATTCAGATTCTCTTTGAAAATGTTTGCCTGTCTTTTCTCCATAAAATCTTTGATTCAGGCCTGTATTGAACCCTTCTTCCACAAGCACTTATTGAATTTGGCATTAATCATAGAGTACTTTCTACTATTTGACTTTTTATAGAGGTAGGCCTTATTTTACCCAACTAAATACTAGACTTAAGAAGTATTGATAGGAATGTAAATTAGTACAACCATTGTGGAAAATGGTAGGGAGGTTCCTAAAAAAACTGAAAACAAAATTACTACATGATCCAGCAATCTTATGTCTGCATATTTACCAAAAAGATTTGAAATCAGTTTGTCAAAGAGATGGCTGCACTTCCATGTTCACTGTGGCACTATTCACAATAGCCAAGTGATAGAACCAACCTAAGTGTCCTCCAACAGACAAATGGATAGAGGAAATGTGGTTTACAAATACAATGGAGGGGCCAGGCGCGGTGGCTCACGCCTGTAATCCCAGCACTTTGGGAGGCTGAGGCAGGCGGATCACGAGGTCAGGAGATCGAGACCATCCTGGCTAACATGGTGAAACCCCATCTCTACTAAAAATACAAAAATTAGCTAGGCGTGGTGGCACGCGCCTGTAGTCCCAGCTACTCGGGAGGCTGAGGCAGGAGAATGGCATGAACCCAGGAGGCGGAGCTTGCAGTGAGCCGAGATTGCGCCAGCCTGGGTGACAGAACAAGACTCTGTCTCAAAAAAAAGATGATAAATAATAAATAAACAATAAAATAAATAAAAATAATATTAATAAAAATAAATAAATAACTACAATGAAATACTATACAGCCTTAAAAAAGAAGGAAATTCTGTCATTTCTGACAGCATGAATGGAATTGGAGAACATTATGCTAAGTGAAAAAAGACAGGCACAGAAAGACAAATACCACAAATTCTCACTGATTTGTGCAATATAAAACAAACAAGCGCATAGAAGCAGAGAGTAGAATGGTGGTTACAGAGGCTGGGAATGGGGGAAATGGAGAGATGATTGTCAAAGGGTATAAAATCTCATTTACACAAGATGAATAAGTTTTATTGTACATTTCAAAATTGCTGAGAGTAAATTTCAAATGTTCTCACCACAAAAAAAGGATATGTATTTGAGGTGATAGATATGCTAATTTGTTTGATTTCATTGTTTCACATTGTATTCACAAATTATAACATCACTTTGACCTTGTAAATGTATATAATTATAAGATATTGATTTACAACTTAAAAAACAGGAAGTAAAAACAGCTCTAGAAGCTGCTATATATACTGAAAAGACAATGTTGGATGCAGTAAGGCCTTAGGGTAGTGAGCTTCTCTCTTCCCTGGACACAGAAATCATCTGAAGGGATTGATTTCAGGTGTTGGGAACAGGTCCCCAAATCTGGCCATAAACTGGCCCCAAAACTGGCCATAAGCAAAATCTCTGCAGCACTGTGACATGTTCATTATGGCCATGACACCCACGCTGAAGGTTGTGGGTTTACCGGAATGAGGGCAAGGAAACCTGGCCCACCCAGTGCAGAAAACCACTTAAGGCATTCCTAAGCCACAAACAATAGCATGGGTGATCTGTACCTTAAGGACATGTTCCTGCTGCAGATAACTAGCCAGAGCCCATCCCTTTGTTTCCCATTTTAGTTAATCTATAATCTATAGAAACAATGTTTATCACTGACTTGCTGTCAACAAATATGTGGGTAAAACTCTGTTCCAGGCTCTCGGCTCTAAAGGCTGTCAGCCCCCTGATTTCCCACTCCACACTCTATATTTCTGTGTGTGTGTGTCTTTAATTCCTCTAATGCCGCTGGGTTAGGGTCTCCATGACCGAGCTGGTCTTGGCAAATGGCGCCCATACATGGGGCTGGAACCCAGGTTGAAGGGTTGCTGGAGCGACAGTTGAAGAATGTGGAACTAAGCTGGAGGACACCTGAGTACTCTTAAGCAATCCCCGTGGTGAGTAAGAAGGGGAGCTCGGAAGCATCAGGGTAACAATGGGACAAGTGTGGGCCCTGATTCATTCCATCTTGGAACCTTTTCACACTGATGATGAGGAGGAAGGAAAGTATAAAGAAGTAACAGGGCTGGGTGCAGTGGCTCACTCCTGTAATCCCAGCACTTTGGGAGGCCGAGGCAGGCGGATCATGGGGTCAGGAGACCAAGACCATCCTGGCTAACACAGTGAAACCCCGACTCTACCAAAAATACAAAAAATTAGCTGGGCGTGGTGGCGGGTGCCTGTAGCCCCAGCCACTTGGGACACTGAGGCAGGAGAATGGCATGAACCTGGGAGGCGGAGCTTGCAGTGAGCTGAGATCGCACCACTGCACTCCAGCCTGGGAGACAGAGATTCCATCTCAAAAAAAAAAAAAAAAAAAAAAAAGGTAACAGAAGAGGTGACAGAGCAGTTTTGTTGGCCAGCCAAAGCTAAAGCAGCAAAGAAGGGAGAGGTTTGTTCCTATCCTTCCGCACCCCCTCATTATTGTGAAGAAAAAGTGGCCTGACCCTCCAGATGTTTCTTTTCTGGAGGACACTGGGCAAAAAGTAGTTGCCCCACTGACTGTTTGAACAGTGGCTTGAGCGACCACTCTCAGTTCTATTCAGGCAGGAATTCAGCAAGCTAGAAGAGAGGGTGATTTAGAGGCCTGGCAGTTCCCTGTTAGGATACACCCCTGAGATCAACAGGGAGATATAGCTACATTTGAGCCTTTTCCTTTTTAATAACTCAAAGAATTTAAACTAGCTATTAATCAATATGGACCAGGTTCTCCTTTTGTAATGGGACTGTTAAAGAAGGTTGCTGTCTCCAGTCAGATGTTGCCAGTGGGGACAATAGGATTACTTCTAGGCAGGTCTATATTAAAATTTAAAAGGAGTGCAAGTACATACAGGAGTCACTGATTCAGATTACCATGGGGAAATTCAAATTGTTATATCTACTTCTGTTCCCCGGAAAGCAGAGCCAGGAGAGCGTATAGCACAGCTCCTGATTGTGCCATATGTGGAAATGGGGAAAAATGAAATTAAATGAACAGGAGGATTTGGAAGCACAAATAAACAAGGCAAAGCAGCTTACTGGGTGAATCAAATTACTGATAAACGTCCTATAACTATCCAGGGAAAGAAATTTAAAGGTTTGGTAGATACGGGAGTGGACATTTCAATCATTTCTCTACAGCACTGGCTGTCCGCATGGTCAAATTCAACGTGCTCAATTTAACATAGTTGGAGTTGGTAAAGCCCCTGAAATATATCAAAGTAGTTATATTTTGCCTTGTGAAGGGCCCAATGGACAACCTGGGACTGTTCAATCAATTATAACTTCTGTACCTATAAATTTATGGGGGAGAGATTTATTACAACAATGGGGAGCACAAGTTCTAATTCCAGAGCAATTATATAGCCCACAAAGTCAACATACAGTGTATGAAATGGGGTATGTCCCTGGTGTAGAACTAGGAAAAAATTTGCAAGGTTTCAAGGAACTGCTTCAAGTGGAAAGACAAAGTTCCCACCAAGGTTTAGGATATCATTTTTTATGGTGGCCATTGTTAAGCCTCCAGAATCTATACCTTTAAAATGATTAACAGATAAGCCAATTTGGATAGAACAATGGCCACTAAGTAAAGAGAAACTGGAGGCTTTGGAGGACTTAGTTACTGAACAATTAGAAAAAGGACACATAGCTCCAACATTTTCCCCTTGGAATTCTCCAGTTTTCATAATTAAGAAATAATCAGGTAAATAGAGAATGTTGATTGACTTAAGAGCCATTATTTCAGTTATACAACCTATGGGGACATTGCAGCCAGGACTGCCTTCTTCTGCTATGATTCCAAAACATAGGCCTTTAATAGTCATAGATTTAAAAGACTGTTTCTTTACTAGCCCCTTAGCTGAGCCAGACTGTGAACAGTTTGCATTTACAATTCCTGTGGTAAACAACCTGCAGCCTGCTAAGCGTTTTCATTGGAAAGTGTTGCCATGAGGCATGTTGAACAGTCCAACAATTTGCCAAACGTATGTAGGGCAAGCAATTGAACCTACTCATAAAAAATTTTCAGTGTTACATTATTCATTATATGGATGATATACTTTGTACTGCCCCTACTCAAGAAATATTACTCCAATGTTATGATCACTTGGAAAACTTGATTTCTTGTGCCAGTTTAATTATAGCTCCTGACAAAATTCAGACTTACTCCTACTTGGGGACCTTAGTAAATGACACTACAATAGTGTCACAGAAAGTAACCACATGTAGGGATCAATTGAAAATATTAAATGACTTTCGAAAATTACTAGGGGACATTAATCAGATATGACCTGCTCTAGGCATTCCTACTTATGCTATAAGTAATCTATTTTCTATCCTTAGAGGAGATCCTAGTCTCACTAGCCCTCGGCAATTAACAAAGAAGGCTAAGGCAGAGTTACAGCGGATTAAAAAGCAAGTCCATGAGGTGCAAATAAATGGAATAGATTCAGAGAAGACTCTAGATTTGCTAGTTTTTTCAACTCAGCATTCGCCTGTTGGTGTTATTGTTCAAGAGCAAGATCTTATAGAGTGGCTTTTTCTTCCACATACTGATTCACAGACTCTAACTCCTTATTTGGATCAAATCGCTACTATGATAGGAAATGGGAGAACTCAGATTGTTAAATTACACAGATATGATCCTGGGAAAGTTATTGTCCCTCTCATGAAGGCACAAATACAGCAAATACAGTAAGCTTTTATAAATAGTGTCTTACTTGTCAAATCCATTTAGCTGAATTTGTGAGTATTCTCGATAACCATTTTCCTAACACAAATTGTTTCCATTTTTGAAATTAACCAATTGGATTCTCCCTAAAATAACTACATTTAAACCAATTGAAGATGCTGAGAATGTTTTTACAGATGGGTCTAATAATGGTAAAGCTTCTTATTCTGGGTCGAAAGGTAAAGTTTTCCAGACTCCCTATACTTCAGCTCAAAAAGTGAAGCTTGTAGCTGTAATTGAGGTATTGACTGCTTTTAATATGCCTATTAATGTGATTTCTGATTCTTCATACATGGTTCATTCCACACAATTAATTGAAAATGCTCAGTTACAATTTCATACAGATGAACAACTGATGACTTTATCTACCCAACTGCAAGCAGCAGTTAGGAGTAGAATGCACCCTTTTTACATCACTCACATTAGGGCTCATACACCTCTTCCAGGACCTTTAACTGCAGGGAATCAAATGGCTGATCAACTAGTCGTTACTGCAATATCTAATACTAGACACTTTCACAATTTAACCCATGTTAATGCCTTTGGTATCAAACACAGATACTGCATTACCTGGAAAGAAGCTAAAGCTATTATCCAGCGATGCCCAACTTGCCAAATGGTGCATTCCTCATCTTTTACAGGAGGAGTTAATCCTCGAGGATTGGAACCTAATTCTCTTGGTAAATGGATGTCACACATGTTCCCTAGTTTGGGAGACTAGCTTATGTACATGTATGTGTGGACACCTTTTCTCACTCCTCTAGGCTACATGCCAATCAGGAGAGTCTTCTGCCTATGTTAAACATCACCTTTTGCAGTGTTTTGCGGTACGGGCATTCCAGCTTCTATTAAAACAGACAATGCCCCAGTATATACTAGTCAAGCTCTAGCTACATTTTTCTCTATATGGAATATTAAACACATTACTGGTATCCCATATAATTCTCAAGGACAAGCCATAGTGGAAAGAATGAATCTCTCCCTGAAACAGCAATTGCAAAGCAGAGGGGGAAAAATAGGGACTATGGGACACCACAGATGCAATTGAATCTAGCATTATTGACTTTAAATTTTTTTAGCCTGCCCAAAGGCCAGATGCTATCAGCATCTACAGAAACCAGCTGCAAAGACAGAAGCAGAACAACTGGTTTGGTGGAGAGATCCGATAACAAAAAGTTGGGAAATAGGTAAAATAATAACTTGGGGTAGAGGTTATGCTTGTGTTTCTCCAGGACCGAATCAATAGCCAATTTGGGTGCCATCGAGACATCTAAAGCCTTACTATGAGCCAGATGCCCAGAAAGAGGTTTTGGGAAGATCCCAAAGACTCACCAGTTGCAGACATGTCAAGACTGACACTGAGGAGGACCCTAACTGTCAAAAGCAACACCTGTCAAACACAACCACCTACCTGGGGACAGATCAAGAAGCTGTCACAGATGGCAGAAGAAAACCTGAGGAAAGCAGGATAACCAGTCACGATGAGTAATTTAATGATAGCTATGATAGTGGTGATCACCATTGCCATGAGTATTCCTTCAAGAGCTGATGCAGAGAACAATTATACTTATTGGGCATATTTATCAATCTTGGCTGGCAATAATGCCTAGACGTAATCACTCTATGGCACAGTTACACATGCTTTCTGGTCTCAGTATTTACCATAATGAATCTGCTCCTGTAATTGAGGCATGCCACCCTCAAAAACCTATTTGTAAACAGAATTGGACCTGGCCAGAGATAATGAATGTACTTGTTTGGGAAGATTGCATTGCAGAACAGGCAGAGGTACTGCGCAACGATTTGTATGGAATCATTTTTGATTGGTCCCCTAAGGGGATGTTTAGCTTGAATTGCACCTCTCAGTTTGCATGCCATGGCCACACTATGTTCAGCTGGTCTAAACAAAATGGTCAGACGGTAGAAATGGTAAGAAGTATGGCAAGAGTTCCTATTATCTGGAAACATGGCCGTATAGTGGCACCTCAACCTCAAATGATATGGCCCGTTGTAGGAGCTAAACATAAGGAATTGTGGAAACTATTAATGGCTCTTAATAAGATCAAAATTTAGGAAAGAATAAAAAACATCTAGAAGGACACTCTACAAACTTGTCTTTGGATATTGCAAAATTAAAAGAACAAATATTTAAAGTATCCCAGGCACACCTGATCTTAATGCCAGGAACTGGAGTGCGTGAAGGAGCTACAGATGGATTAGCAGCTATTAACCCATTAAAATGAATAAAAACACTTGGAAGTTCTGTGATTTCAATGATGATTGTGCTTTTAATCTGTGTTGTTTGTCTTTGTATAGTCTGCAGATGCAGATCCCGACTCCTACAAGAAGTAAGTAGCTCACTGTGATAAAGCTGCCTTTGCTTTTATCATCTTACAAAAACAAGAATGGGGAATATGTTGGGAACAGGACCCCCAAACTGGCCATAAACAAAATCTCTGCAGCATTGTGACATGTTCGCGATGGCCATGACGCCCACGTTGAAGGTTGTGGGTTTACCAGAATGAGGGCAAGGAATACCTGGCCCACCCAGGGCGGAAAACCACCTAAGGCATTCCTAAGCCACAAACAATAGCATGAGTGATCGGTGCCTTAAGGACATGTTCCTGCTGCAGATAACTAGCCAGAGCCCATCCCTTTGTTTCGGCCCATCCCTTTATTTCCCACTTTAGTTAACCTACAATCTATAGAAACAATGCTTATCATTGGCTTGCTGTCAATAAATATGTGGGTAAAACTCTGTTCAAGGCTCTCAGCTCTGAAGACTGTCAGCCCCCTGATTTCCCACTCCACACTCTATATTTCTGTGTGTGTGTCTTTAATTCCTCTGGTGCCACTGGGTTAGGGTCTCCACGACCGAGCTGGTCTCGGCATTCATGTCTAGGGTGGAAGCCTAGAAGATGCATTTATAACAAGCATCTCAGGTCATTCTGATGCCTTGGATCAAACTTCTGAGAAATCTGTCTAGGAGTATATCTCGGCTAATTGCCTTTATCTAGCCAAAGCCACATGCTTTGCCAGCCACTGCTGAAGTCCTGAGCATAAGAGTTACCCTTGCAGCCAGAACTGCATCACCCAGATTGAGAATGGGGGAAAACTGTGCTTTTAATTGTACCTATGTGCATCACTCCTATTAGCACTCCAAAAACCCCAAACTGGTTTTGATTGAAATCAAATAGAATGGCTCAGAATAATAAAAATAGTTGCTGATTTCAAGTACAATTTTTTCCCAACAATGTCGGAGACAAGTCTTCATCTTTCAGAGAAGAAAGACTAAGACAATCTGACATATTTTAAAATGCAAAAAGATTTTCAGTGGGAACTGGTAAACTGGATACATCTGATAACCCAAAGAAACTACTAAAATCTAAGTCATTACCTTATGCCTACATAAAGCCTTCAAAATTCTCTAGAAAAACAAGTGTTCAAAAATGAAATTTGAAGTTTGAAAATAAAAGCAGACAGGCAGTTTAATAGTACAGAAGGAGCTGGTTGTGAACTGTTGGAAGATTAGTATTTTGTTTTTATTTATTTATTTATTGTTTTGAGGCAGAGTTTCGCTCTTGTTGCCCAGGCTGGAGTGCAGTGGCACAGTCTTGACTCACTGCAACCTCTGCCTTCTGGTTTCAAGCAATTCTCCTGCCTCAGCCTCCCAAGTAGCTGGGATTATAGGTGCCCACCACCACACCTGGCTAATTTTTTATATTTTTAGTAGAGACAGAGTTTCACTATGTTGGCCAGGCTGGTCTCAAACTCCTGACCTCGTGATCTGCCCACCTCGGCCTCCCAAAGTGCCGGGATTACAGGTGTGAGCCACCGCACCTGGGCTTAACAAGTATTTTAAAGGAGTGCTAAGTTTCTCTGATGCAATTACTAACCAACCAAATCTCTACCGCTCAGCTCTCAGAACTCCCAGTCCCTTCTTCTGCTTGTCTCCCCTTCTGCTATTTATCTGTTTCATCCTCTGCTCCTTTTTTCTTTCCCCCTCATCTCTAGCTAGGATTCTTCTCAATTTCTGTCTTCATTCCTCTGTGGCTCTGTCTTCTGTATCTGTGTTTTTCACCCAGCTCTTTGAAATTATTCATTCATGCACTCACTCACTAAGCCACTCACTCATTCATTACATAAATATTTATTGGGCACCTACTATGGATTCTGCCATTATAAAGCTTAGGGTCCAATGGCAGAACAGATAAGTAAACGATATTTTAGGGTAAGTACTGAGTGTCTCCAGATTCTCATGTGACACAAAAATGAATTCACAAAATTGGTTTTCTGTCATTTTCCCATGTGCTTGGAATATTTTTCTCCCTCTCTTTGCCTGACTAGATCCTCCACATGCTTTAGGTCGCACCTCAGACATAATTTCCTCCCATTTATTGATGTCCATAACTAGACATAAAATATAGTTTTGTGCTTCTGGGCCCCTGTACATGAGACTCAAAATATAATCCAAATGGATTTTACATTGATTGTGTCACCCATTCAGGGAATTAATAAAATTTGTCTTCTGAGGCCTGCATTATCTCACGAAGATGTTTACATTAATCCAGAGAATTCTAAAGGATCCAAAACTCTTAATTTGGGCAGTACAGGGCAGACATAATCTATAAGCAGATTCCTTCTAAGTATAAGCAGACTGGAAGGGAAGAAAAACTGCATTACATAAAATTGCAAAAATTCTTCCCATTCCTGTATGCAGGTCTCTATGAATGCAACATAATTTTGCAGCTCCTCCCATGAAGAAGTGGAGTCTCTTCCTGTACTCCTTGTGTCTGCCTCTGGCCATGTGACATGCTTTGGCCAATGGGCCATTAGAAAACAGAATGTAAGCAGAAAAGTTGAGAAGTACTTGAACACTGGGGCTTGCCCTCTTTTATTGAACTTGGGAGCCCTTCCACTATAATACCATCAAAGAAATGAGCAAGGGCTCGCCTGCTGGATGATGATCCAGTTACTTCCATTGCTTTTGCAAAGAGTCTGCCAACCACTACAAAAGTAATTGAGGTCATCACTTTTGGTTGTTATTCTGAAAGTAAAGGGATATCATTGAAAGATTTCATCTTACTGCATTGCATGAGTGAGTCCAATTGATACCATGTGGAACAGAGATGAGCCATGAGCCCAGCTCAAAGTTACCAATCTACAAAATCATGAGCAAATAAATGTTATTGCTTTAAGCCATGAAGTTTTGGAGTATTTTGTTATGCAGCAAAAGTTAACTAATAAAACAGTTTTCCCACATGAATGAGTGTTTCGAGATCTTTTAAAGAAAAGCATAATATCAACCTGATTAAAGAGTAGAAGCAAAAATGCTTCCCCACCTGGTTATGACAATCCAAATTCTAACCATCAATTCAAGCTGTATAAGGAAAATCTTCTATTTACAGAAATATTTGCCTAGATTATATCAAAAGTGAAAGTTGTATTACATCAAAATTGGTTCTAATCAGCTTAAGTGGATAACTGAACATGAACTTTGAGTGACCTCAGTATACCAGATCATTGCTACACCTAACTGAAGACTCTTTCTTGATCACTAAAAACTGGGACTTGTTTTAATCAATCATGTACAGACCTATGGACTCACTCTGTCCTATACAATATGATAAGTTTTTAGTTCTTATAAGTATAGCTATTATAAAACAATTAAAAGCCCCTGAATTTTCCCCTTCCACAAACCATTCAGTGAAGTCTTCACTGGTATATATTCCTTTGCCTGGCAAGTTAATAAACTCAGTATTTGTTTGTTTGAAGGTGTTTTTAAGCTCTGGTGGTCTTAGTTTCACAAAGCTAAACTGAATTTCTTTCTTTCTTTTTTTTTTTTTTTTTTTTGAGACGGAGTCTCGCTCTGTCGCCTAGGCTGGAGTGCAGTGGCGCTCGGCTCACTGCAACCTCCACCTCCCAGGCTCAAGCGATTCTTCTGCCTCGGCCTAATTGTTAAATACTTTTTTAACAATTTTTAAATTGTCCTCCCAACATGCTGGAATTACAGGTGTGAGTCACTGCACCTGGCAAGGATATATTCTAAGGACGAAAAAGCTGCAAATAAATGTAAGACCTTGTTTAATATTTTTATTAGTAGTAAGCTTGTTGGTATTATTATTTTGAAGCTTTTTTTTTTTTTTTTAGACAGAGTTTCACTCTGTCACCCAGGCTAGAGTGCAGTGGTACAATCTCTGCTCACTGCAACCTCTGCCTTCCGGGTTCAAGCAATTCTTCTGCCTCAGCCTCCTGAGTAGCTGGGATTACAGGCACACGCCACCACACCCAGTTAATTTTTGTATTTTTAGTAAGATGGGGTTTCACCATGTTGGCCAGGGTGGTCTCGAACTCCTGACCTCAGGTGGTCCACCCATCTCGGCCTCCCAAAGTGCTGGGATTACAGGCTTGAGCCATCACGCTGGGCTATTTTGAAGTTTTTATGTAAACTGCAGGATAAAACAAATCAGTAATTATGTCAATATCATTAGGAACCAAGATTTTTTGTGTAAGATAGAAGGAAATACAGGCTGGGCGTAATGGCTCACACTTGTAATCCCAGCACTTTGGGAGGCAGAGGCGGGTGGATCACGAGGTCAGGAGTTCAAGACCAGCCTGGTCAAGATGGTGAAACACTGTCTCTATGAAAAATACAAAAATTAGCCGGGTTTAGTGGCGGGCACCTGTAATCCCAGCTACTCAGGAGGCTGAGGCAGAGAATTGCTTGAACCCAGGAGGCAGAGGTTGCAGTGAGCCAAGATCACGCCACTGCACTCCAGCCTGGGTGACAGGTGACAGAGCGAGACTCTGTCTCAAAAAAAAAAGGAAAAAGGAAATGCAAATATCAAAGAAATTAGATAAGACCCTGAAACATTATATTTAATATGCAACTGTCAATATTAACTCATTTTTAAAATTATATATTTCTTTTCTCAGCACAGCGAATTTTAATGTTTCCCTTTTCCAGGAGGAGAGGTTGCCCTACCCACTTTTGAAGACACCCCAAAGATTGTCTGGCAGTTTGGTGCAGAAAGGATTTGGCCCAATCTTGTGCTGGCTAGGATACAGAAAGGCACGTAAAGTTTGTGGCTCAAAGTCCACCGGGCTGGAGTGGGGCAGAATGTGCACAGGGAAGTGGTCTGGGAGAGACTTGTAGGAGTGTGGGCTTGGGTTCCTGTGACAGAGGTAGTTGGTCCTGGTGGACCAAGGCTGGGGTGGCCAAGGGGAGCCTGAGCCCTCTGGCTGGTTAGACACTCCTGCAGTGGCCCCTGTCTAGGGGAGCTAGTTCACCAGCTCACTGCTTTCAAACCACAGCTGGATCTCTTTCTGACCCCTTACCCTGAATAGCTGGTGTGAATGATATTCCTGCTGATGTGGACGTCGCTGAAGTCTCCACATATGGTCACAGAGTCAGCCTCAGCCCTGTCAGTGTATCCTATCATGGCCCTCGAGGCATGGATCACATTGTACCCTTCCCAGACCATGGCCATCAACAGGCCTGAAGCTCACATAGCTAAGGAGGGCTAGGTAGAAGGGCTTCCTTCGCAGGTCCCAGTAGTGGTCAGCAAGGACGCTTTCCAGTGGGCCGCAGGATCTTCATCCCTACCAGCTTGAATCCCTGCCTCCAAAGCACTGGATCACATCCCTAACAGACTGCCACAAGACCCCAACTGGCTTCAGTGAGACCAAGGTCCACTCCTGGATCAAGAAGTGGGCAAGGGATATGAACAGACATTTCTCAAAAGAAGACATGCGTACAGCCAACAGACACATGAAAAAATGCTCGTCATCACTGACCATCAGAGAAATGCAAATCAAAACCACAATGAGATACCATCTCACACCAGTTAGAATGGCAATCATTAAAAAGTCAGGAAACAACAGGTGCTGGAGAGAATGTGGAGAAATAGGAACACTTTTACACTGTTGGTGGGACTGTAAACTAGTTCAACCATTATGGAAAACAGTATGGCGATTCCTCAAGGATCTAGAACTAGATGTACCATATGACCCAGCCATCCCATTACTGGGTATATTCCCAAAAGATTATAAATCATGCTGCTATAATGACACATGCACACGTATGTTTATTGCGGCACTATTCACAATAGTAAAGACTTGGAATCAACCCAAATGTCCATCAGTCATAGACTGGATTAAGAAAATGTGGCACATATACACCATGGAATACTATGCAGCCATAAAAAAGGATGAGTTTGTGTCCTTTGTAGGGACATGGATGCAGCTGGAAACCATCATTCTCAGCAAAATATCACAAGAACAGAAAACCAAACACCACATGTTCTCACTCATAGGTGGGAACTGAACAATGAGATCACTTGGACTCGGGAAGGGGAACATCACACACCGGGGCCTATCATGGGGAGGGGGGAGAGGGGAGGGATCGCATTGGGAGTTATACCTGATGTAAATGACGAGTTGATGGGTGCTGACGAGTTGATGGGTGCAGCACACCAACATGGCACAAGTATACATATGTAAAAAACCTGCACATTATGCACATGTACCCTAGAACTTAAAGTATAATAATAATAAATAAATAAATAAATAAATAAATAAATAAATAAGGGTCCTCCTGAGCCGGGCGCCAAGAGCAGGCACGGGCAAGAGCCCGCGGGGTCGTACAGCAGGCCCGGCAGCGGTGGCATGCCCGAAGAGGCTGCAGGTGACGTCTGACCACAAGCCATTGATTCTAAAAATTATATGTTTTAGTCCTGAAGGGCCTAGAAACAATGACTATACAATATTTATGAGCATTCCTAGCTCACAAGTGAGTGATCCCCATTAAAAGAAGCCAAGAATCCATTTAAAAAATGCATGAAGTTTTCAAAGACTAAAGGGGTAATGTCAGAACACAGAAGCCAAAGTTGGTGCAATTTGAGCATCTAACAGAAAAAAATGACTATAACTGATTAAAATATATTGAATATATATTAAAATCCATGCATCCATGATGATACTGAAAAAGGAACCCTTTCCCAAAAGGAGAAAATATTTTTCATTTGCTGCCACTGGAGGTGACTATTGATAGGTAGGCAGATACATATCATATTCTGAAAATCGGTAATTAAAAGGAAAGAAATATTTATTCTGTCTTACTAGTAGGAAGCATATTTCAGTGTACCCAAATACACAGCAATCAAGCAGGATTTATTTCAGGAATTCTAAGACAATTGAATAGTAGGAAATCTATTAATAAAATTCACCATTAAGGAATCTAAGGTGAAAATTATACTATCATTTTCATAGGTGTTGAAAAAGCATTTGATAAAATCTAGTCCTAATTTTAAAAAATCACTCTGAAAGGTAGAAATTAGGTACATTTTCTCATTGAGATAAAATGTTTTTCATACCCAAATGGAATAGAACTAGTAATACAAAAACTGCCCATAATGAAGCAGTAACAGAAGCAGCATTTCTACTAAAGTTGTAAAAAGACAAGGATGCCCACATCACCACTATTATTTAATATTGTATTGGAAGTAGTAGGAAGATGTTAGTATAAAAATTGAAAAGGAAGAAGGAAAACTACTATTATTTGAAGACAATGGTTACCTCCCTAGAAAACTCAAGAAATCAACTAAAATGTTACTGTAAGAGAACTCAGTAAGGTAGCTGGGCACACAAATATACAGAAATTAGTATTTCAGACTACATTCCAGAAAGAAAATGTAGTAAGAGAAGAAAGTCCTGCTTAAAACAGCAACAAAGAATGATAAAAATAACTAGTGCTGAATCTAATGAGAGATACACAAAACTTATATAAATTTTTTTTTTTTTTTTGACGGAGTCTCACTCTGTTGCCCAGGCTAGAGTGCAGTGGTGCATCTTAGCTCACTGCAGCCTCCGCCTCCCAGGTTCAAGTGATTCTCCCACCTTAGTGTCCCAAGTAGTGGGGATTACAGGCATGCACCACCACGCTGGGCTAATTTTTGCATTTTTAGTAGAGACACGGTTTTGCCATGTTGGCCAGACTGGTCTTGAACTCCTGACCTCAGGTGATCCACCCACCTTGGCCTCCCAAAGTGCTGGGATTACAGGCGTGAGCCACCATGCCCAGCTGTGAAAAAACTTTAGGACAACTCTAATTCATACAAAATAAGATGAGCAAATGGAAAGACACCCAGAAACACTCATCATTATTAAAGATGTTAGTTTTCTGGTGTGTATGTGTGTGTGTGTGTGTGTGTGTGTCTGTTTTTGAGACTGGGTCTCGCTCTGGCACCCAGCCTGGAGTGCAGTGGTGTAATCTTGGCTAATTGCAGTCTTGAAGATATTGGTTTTCTAAGAATATTAATAGATGTAATCAGATTTCAATAAAAATTCCTATAAGTTTTGTTTTTTGGTTTTCTCTCGCTCTTTTTTTTTTTCAAGTAGATAAGTTACTCCCATAATTCATACAAAAAAAGTAAACAAACAAAAATAGTCAGGAAACATCAGAGAAGAAGAAGGGCAAATAGTGGGGACCAGCACTGTCAGATCTATGGAATATATTTAAAAGTCTCAATTATTAAAGCAGTGTGGTACGAATGCATGAAAGGGAGACTGACCAATGGAATATGATGGAAAAATCCAGAAATACACTCTAAAACATACATGAATTTATTAATAAAGGCTCAGTCCCAAACAGTGGGACAAAGATAGACTATTCAACTCTGATTGGGACCACTAAGTAGACATTTGAAAAAGGATAAAGTTGAATCCCTGTATGTTACGCTAGGTTAAATTCCAAATGAGTCAATATTTAAAATGAAAATTAAAATCATAATTCTGGAAGAGAACATGGAAGAATTCTTTTAATATTTTGAAATGTAACAGTGCCTCAAAATCCTGATGCCATAAAAGTTAAATTTGACTATATAGAAATAAAAAATCTTCTACATGACAAAAGATAAATGGCAGGTAAAAATGGGCATTTGTAACACATATCACATGCTTTTGTGTAAAAGAAAGAAAATTAATAATCCATGTTTGCATTTCCTTATGTATGTATAAAGAAATTCTGTAAGGATCTATAGAAAATTAAGAATAGAAGTTATTTATGGTGGAGGTGGAATACTGGGTAGATGGAAGATAAGAATGGGAGGAAAACTTTTCACTGTATAACTTTTTTTACATATTGGCCTTTAAACCAGGTGAATATATTGCCTATATGGAAAGCTAAATTTTTTTTAAAGTTCCAACTGTCATATAGCTTACTTTCCAGTGCAGGGAGATAAATAAAAATACAAATCAATATACACTTGGAGTCATAGTGAGATAATTAAATCTATGAATACAAGGAACTTATTTATTTTGTTAGTCTCCACAGTGACTCAAAAAGAGTGAAGCACATACTAGTAGCTCAATAAATACTTTCTGAATAACTGTGGAATCACTTGTTTTAAGTCCTGTCTCTATGATTATGCTATTTTTCTACTAGTTTTTCAATGTAAGGAGACAGATCATGAACTGAAACTATAACAGATTGTACCTGTTGCAGATAGTGTCCGGAACATATATCTTCAGGTCTTCTGTGACTTCTTTCATCACCCTCTGGTAACCAGATATTCCTGGGTCTTTGATATAATTAGGATTGTTTCTCATTAAATATTCCCCCAAATAATTAATTGGGTCAAACTTGCTTGGAGTATCAACTTCTGTCAAAACCTTCTTCTTTTCTACTTGAGTTAACATGTTTTCTACTCCAGGAACTAAGGTAGGTAGAAGTTTGTCAAGCAAATATGCACGATTATTCAGTGTCATGCTTTCAGTATTAAACCACTCTTTGGCCAAATTATCCCTAGGGAGTTTTTTTTCAGCCTTTTTTTCTAGTTCCTTCTTCACATTTTCCTTGTCTATTATTTTCTGCTGCATTGCTTGGGCTTTTGCCTCCATTCTTTCAAAAAGATTTTTCTTCCATGGTTGCTCTAGCTTTGATGTCAGTTCAGTTTCATCTAAAGCAAAAATCACTTTTGCAGATTTTCTAATTGCAATATTACCTGAGGCTTCAGTTTTAGAGTCCTTTATTGAACCAGGTGAAATTTTTCGCTGCCCCTCCAGGTTTAATTCTGAGGGGAAAAAAAAGTGAAATGTAAGAAATGTTAGAAGCAAATTTTAATCTACATGACTTTAGAATAATATTTGAAAAAATTTTTATATCCATTTACACAGTGGATTGGAACAAGGTCAGCTGAAAGTAACAGAAAATTGGACAAAGTGACTTTAACCATAAAGACATTTATTGTTGACTAAATCAGAAGCCATTCAGCAGTTCAGTGATTTCATTAAGTACCTAGGCTGTTTCTGTTTATTTTCGTTCATTTTTTTGCTTGTACCTTATGATCACATGATGACTATTAGAGCTCCAGTCATTACTTCCTCACAGCAAAAAAGGATTGAGGACAAAGGGTTTTTCTCCTCTTGAGGCTCTGTTTTATTATCCGATAGGAGAAGATCCCAGACTCCCCACTGTAAGACTTCCCTTTACATTTCATCAGCCCTAACTAGGATACATGCCCACACCCAGACCAATTGCTGGTAAAGGGAAATGGTATTACTATGAATAGTATAGACAAATTATAATCTATTTATTGGTGTCAGAGTTTGGATCAAGTTCTCTGATAACAAGTTATTTTCATCTGCTACAACACTGAGGTTCAGTTGGCAGGCAAAAAGGTAGGGAAGGCTGGGCACAGTGGCTCACATTTGTAATCCTAACATTTTGGGAGGCCGAGGCAGGAGGAATGCTTGAATCCAGGAGTTCAAGACCAGCCTAGGCAACATTAGGAAGATGCTGTTTCTACAAACAATAAAAAAGTTAACCAGGCATGGTGGCTTACACCTGTGGTCTCAGCTACTCAGGAGACTGAGGTGGGAGGATCACTTGAGCCCTGGAGGTCGAGGCTGCAGTGAGCCATGATCATGCCCCTGCACTCCAGTGAGACTTTGTCTCAAAAAAAAAAAAAAAAAGGTGAGGAAATGTGTGGTGAGGAAGCAAAGAGTCAACCACACATGTATATTTAAATATATTTCTCTTCATTTTATTCCCAGCTTCCTTTATGTTTTCATTTTTAAAATGCAGGATGGAGACATTAGACCAAGATGGTAGACTGACAACAGGCATCTACATCCCCTCCCTACCAAAATCTCTAGCAACGACAGGAAAAGTTGTGTGTATGTTTTTAAAATTTAAAAAATGCTTAAAAATACTACAGTCATGAAGGAGGCCTTCAATTGTCAGGAATTTTGAAGATCTCTGAACAATGTAAAGCAGGGGAATTCAACTGATTGAAGAAACTATAGCACTAAAAAGGTACGGTGAAGACCACTGTAAAATTTGGGAGCAGATTTGAGGTGCCCCAAGTTTAGAGGATGTAGATACGGGTCATAGGGGAAAGACTGACCTTTTTGTATATCTTCATTCCCATTTGAGCTAATCAGTGTCTTCCCCTGCACTGAATTAAGGTATATAGATATTTAGGCTAGAGAAACAGGATTTTTCACACACAGAGAAAATGAATAATTGACAGTTTCACTGTCTGCACATCTTGTCCTTCCCCCACTGGCATCAGACTATAGAAAACAATAACTCTATAGGAAAGCAAATAGAGAATCTCAAATTCAAATGTAAGCACACATTCATAGAATGTTTAAGAAAAATCATCCCCATGACTAAATTCAACAAACAGAATAACTAATACCACCCAAGGAAATACCATTAAATAGAACAAATGTAAGGAGTCAAAGAATTAATATCCTCAGAGCAGAGAAGTTAGAAAAAATTAAAAGTTAAACACTTAAGAGAATGTCGACCATCTAGCGCTCACATCTTGGTTTCGAATATCACTCTCCAATTAAAAAAAAATCAGAACTCCTTGGAGGTACAGCTGATTATAGGATTGGGCTCATCTCATATGCAGGAAATATATACAAGAATATCTTGTAGTGCCTAGAATATCTTGCAGTGCCAGAAAGTAACGAAGTGCTGAAAAAAAAACTAGTAAATAAGTAAAAAGACAAATTTCCTGTGCAGAAATATTCCAAATAATTTATGTAGATACTCCACGATCAAGGATGTAGAGCATAACTCCCCTCTCCTTAAGTGCGGACTGCATATAGTGACTTCCTCTCAAAGAGTACAATATGGAAATGGGAGGGGGAAAATAACTTTAGAGAAACCTGAGAAATATTATCTGAACCTAAAGATCATTATTAACATCTGCAGTAACACATCATGTTGACACCATATACCCATATGTATATGTATATGAGTATATGACAGCATATATTCAGCCTCCCGAGTAGCTGGGACTACAGGTACATGTCACCATGCTCAGCTAATTTTTCTATTTTTTTCTTTTTTTGGTAAAGATAAAGTCTTACTATATTGCTCAGGCTAGTATCGAACTCCTGGCTTCAAGTGATTCACCCACCTTGGCCTCCCAAAGTGCTAGGATTACAGTCATGAACCACCATGCCCAGTCAATCCAGAATATTTAATATTAATCTTATAAAAGTGTCAGAAGGTATAAGCCAAGTGTTAGACATAATGAAATATTCAAATAAATAATGTAAGAAATCTCTCAGAACTGAAGAAAGACACAAATCTTCAGCTTTGAAAGGCTTACCAAATGGAGTTTCCATTTGTAATGATAAAAACTTTCTGGAACTAGACAGTGGTAATGGTTGCATAACACTGTGAATTTACTTAATGGCTCTGAATTGTACACTTTAACATAGTTTAAATGGTAAATATTATAGTATATGTATTTACCACAATTTTTTAAAAAGCCTACCAAATAAACACAGGATACAAGATTAAAATACAAAAGTAAATTGATTTCCTTGGAACTATCAATTTAAAATGTTTTATATTTTTAGTTATCAATGAAAATATAATTTTATAAAGCTTCGTTTCATTATAGCAACAAAAATTTAAAATATCTAGAAATAAACCAAACAGAAATGTGTCAGACTAATATGAAGAAAGCTATAAAACTTTACTGAAGTAGTACTGGCATTAGGATAGACATATAGATCAATGGAATAAAATTGAGAGTCCAGAAATAAACCTATACATCTATGACCAACTGATTATTTTTTAAAGTTCCTCTTCTACTCTGAAACCAATTGATTTTTGACAAGGGTGTCAAGACAATTTAATGGAAAAAACAGTCTCTTCAACAAACAGTGCCATGACAGCTGATATCTACATGCGAAGGGATGAATCTGGATGCCTACCTTACACCATATTTAAAAATTATCTTTAGTTCTAACAGTCATATATGCAATAGTCTATCCAATATAACAGCAGAATACATAATTTTCTCAAGTGCACATGGCGCATTCTCCAGGATAGACAATATGTTAGGCCACAAAACAAGTCTCAATGGATTTTAAAAAATAGACACCATATAAAATATCTGCTCTTTAATGAAGAGCACAAAACTTGATGAAGTTAGAAATCAATAAAGGAAAACTAGAAAACATACAAAGCTACAGAAAATAAACAACTCATTCTTAAACGACTAATGGGTCAAAAAAATCACAAGGGATATTAGAAAATAATAAAAGAAGAATGAAAATGAATACACAACATATCAAAATTTATAGGATGCAGTGAAAAAAGGGCTCAGAGGGAAAATCATAGCTGTAAGTGATTACATTTTAAAAAGTCAAATCTGAGGTCAGGAGATCGAGACCATCCTGGCTAACACGATGAAACCCCATCTCTGTAAAAAAAAAAAAAAAAATTAGCCAGGCGTGGTGGTGGGCACCTGTAGTCCCAGCTACTTGGGAAGCTGAGGCAGGAGAATGGTGTGAACCTGGGAGGCGGAGCTTGCAGTGAGCCGAGATCATGCCACTGTACTTCAGCCTGGACAACAGAGCAAGACTCTGTCTCAAAAAAAAAAAAAAAAGTCAAATCAATAACCAAACTTTACACCTTAAGAAACTCGAAAAAGTAGTGCAAACTAAACACAAAACTAGCAAAAGAAAGAAAATAATAAAGGTTAAAGTAGAGATAAAAGAGAGAATAGAAAAATAGTAGAGAAAAACAATTTCACCAAAAATTGGTTCCTTGAAAAAAATCAACAGAATGAATAAACCCTGAGCTAGACTGACAAAAACATTAGCAAAGATACATAAATAACCAAAATCAGAAATGAAAGTGGGGACATTATCACCAACCTTACAGATATTAAAAAAATAATAATTATAGGCTGGGCGCAGTGGCTCATGCCTGTAATCCCAGCACTTTGGGAGGCTGAGGCAGGCAGATCACGAGGTCAGGAGTTCAAGACCAGCCTGGTCAACATGGTGAGACCCCATCTCTACTAAAAATTCAAAAATTAGCCAGGTGTGGTGGCACACACCTGTAATCACAGCTACTTGGGAGGCTGAGGCAGGAGAATTGCTTGAACCCAGAAGGTGGAGGTTGCAGTGAGCAGAGATCACACCATTGTGCTCCAGCTCTGGGTGACAGAGCAAGACTCCATCTTGGAAAACAAAAACAAAAGCGGTTACAAGAGAATACTGTGAGTAATTGTATGCCAACATATTGGATAACCTAGAAGAAATGAACCAATTCCTTGAAATTACCTAAAATGACTCAAGAAGAAATAGAAAGTCTCAAAAGATCTTGTGTTAGTTAGTTTATTTTGTGTTGCTATAAATACCTGAAAAAAAAAAAAAAAAAAAGGAATACCTGAGACTGAGTAATTTACAAAGAAAAGAGGTTTATTTGGCTCAGGCTGTATGTGAAAGAGTGCCAACATCTGTTCCCAGTGAGGCCTCAACAAGCTTATAATCATGATGGAAGGCAGAGGGGAGCTGACATATCACATGGTGAGAGAGGGAGCAAGAGAGAGAGAGAAGAAGTACCACACTCTTTCAAACAACCAGATCTCACATGAACTCATAGAGTGAGAACTCACTCATTACTGCAAGAACAGCACCAAACCATTCATGAGGGATCCACTCCATAACCCAAAAACCTCCCACTAGGCCCACTTCCAACATCATAGGTCACATTTCAATATGAGATTTGAAAGGGACACACATTCAAACCATATTAGACCTCTAACAAGTAAAGAGATTGAATCAGTGATCAGAAACTTCCCAACAAAGAAAAGTCTTGGATCAGATGGCTTCACTAGTTACTTCTATCAAATATTTAAAGAAGAAATGAAATGAATTCTTACCAAATGCTTGTAAAAAATTGAAGAGGTGGGAACACTACCTAATTCTTTCTATGAGGATAGAATTACTCTGACACTAAAGCTAGATAGATATCACAAGAAAATTATAGACCAATATTCCTTATGAATATAGATGCAAAAATCCTCAACAAAATATTAACAAATCAAATCCAAGAGCAGAGCAAAAGCCTTTTCAACACGAACTCTTTCCAGATTTATCTCAGGAATGCCAAGGTGGCTCAACATAAGAAAATCAAGCAATGTAATCATCACATTGATAAAATGAAGGAGAAAAAAGTCACATAATCATCTCAATGCATACAGAGAGAACATTCCTCAAAATAATAAAGGGTAGTTATTTAAAAATCCACAGTTGGCCAGGTGTGGTGACTCATGCCTGTAATCCCAGCACTTTAGGAGGCTGAGGTGGGAGGATTGCTTGAGTCCAGGAGTTCGAAACCAGCCTGGGTAACATAGTGAGATCCTGTCTCTACAAAAAATTTAAAAATTAGCTGGGTGTGATAGCACATGCCTAGAGTCTCAGCTACTTGGGGGGCTAAGGTGGGAGGATCACTGGAACTCTGGAGTTTGAGGCTTCAGTGAGCCATAGTCATGTCACTCATTCCGGTCTGGGCGACAGAGAGTGACCCTATCTCAAAACACAAATAAAAATAAAAAATTCACAGTTAACATGACACTCAGTAATGGAACACTGAAAGCTTCCTCCCGAAAATCAGTAACAAGAAAAGAATGCCTACTTTCACCACTGCTGTTCAACATCATACCAGAGTTCTAGCCAGAGCTATAAGACAAGAAAAACAAATAAAAGGCATCCAAATTGGAAAGAAAGAGGTAAAACTGTCTCTATTCACAGATGACATGATCCTATATATAGAAAGAATTCAAAAGAAAACTACTAGAGCTATTGAACAAATTCAATAGGGCAACGTACTGAGATCCTGTCTATGCAAAAAAGAGAAAAAGAAAAAGAAAAGCCAGGCATGGTGGCACGTACCTGTAGTCCCAGCTATTGGTAGGTTGAGGTGGGAGAATTGCTTGAGCCCAGGAGTTCAAGGGTGCAGTGAGCTATGATTACATCGCTGCAGTCCAATCTGGGCAACAGAGTGAGACCCTATCTCCAAAAAAATTAAAATGGGGGGAAAAAGGAAAGCGATTCCATTTATAAAAGCAGCTAAAAGAATAAAATACTTGGCCGGGCGCAGTGGCTCAAGCCTGTAATCCCAGCACTTTGGGAGGCCGAGATGGGCGGATCACAAGGTCAGGAGATCAAGACCATCCTGGCTAACACGGTGAAACCCCGTCTCTACTAAAAAATACAAAAAACTAGCCGGGTGAGGTGGCGGACGCCTGTAGTCCCAGCTACTCGGGAGGCTGAGGCAGGAGAATGGCGTGAACCCGGGAGGCGGAACTTGCAGTGAGCTGAGATCCGGCCACTGCACTCCAGCCTGGGTGACAGAGCGAGACTCCATCTCAAAAAAAAAAAAAAAAAAAAAAAGAACAAAATACTTAGGAATAAATTTAACCAAGAAAGTGGAAGATATATGCTGAAAACTATAAAACATTGCTGAAAGAAATTAAAGAAGACATAAATAAGTAGAAAGATATCCCTATTCATAGATAGGAATACTTTACATTGTTAAGATATCACTTCTACCCAAAGTGATCTATAGATTCAATGCAATCAAAATTCCAATAGTTTTTTCACAGAAATAGAAAAAGTGATTCTCAGATTAATATGAAACTGCAGGGGCCCTTGAATAACCAAAATAAATCTTGAAAAAAAAAGGAATAAACTTGGAGGATTCACACTACCCGAATTTGAGACTTACTACAAAGCTACAACAAATAAAACAGTACTGGAGTAAGGACAGATGTACAGACCAATAAAATAGGATAGAGAGGCCAGAAACAAACTCTCATATATAGTCAACTGATTTGTGACAAGGGTGTCAAGACCATTCAACAGGGAAAGAATAATCTTTTCAACAAATGGTGCTGAGACTACCTGATACATCATGTAAAAGAATGAAGTTGGTCCTTTACCTTACATACAAAAATGAACTGAAAACAAATCAAATATCTAAACTGAAGAGAGAAAATGATACAACTCTCCCAGCCTGGGAAACATAGTGAGACTGTATCTCTACAAAAAATTTAAAAAACAAATTAGCCAGGCTTGTTGATGCACACTTATAGTCCCAGCTACTCGGGAAGCTGAGGTGGGAGGATCACTTGAGCCCAGGAGGTTGAGGCTGCAGTGAGCCATGATCACGCCACTTCACTCTACCCTGAGCAACAAAGTGAGACCCTGTCTTTAAAAACAAACAAATAAAACCTTACAACTCTTGGATGAAAAATGAAAACCTGTGGAAAATCTTCATACCACTGGCTTTAACAATGACTTCATGGATGCAACACCAAGAGCACAGAAAACAAACAAAAAAAGATAAAATATACTTCAAAATTAAAAACTTTTGTATATCAAAGAATTATGTCAAAAAATGAAAAGATGATGTAGTAAATGAGAGAAAATATTTGTAAAGCAAATAACTGATAAGGAATTAATATTCAGAATATATAAAGAACTTCTAAAACTCAGTAACAATAAAACAACCTAATTCAAAAATGGGCAAAGGATTTGAACAGGCATTCCTCCTAAGAAAATATACAAATGGCCAATAAGTACATGAAAAGATGTTCAACATTATGAGTTATTAGGGAATGCAAATCATAACTACAATGAGATACCACTCCACACTTACTAAGATGATAATAAGAAAACAAAAAGAAACAGAAACTCAGAAAATAACGAGTGTTGGTAAGAATGGACAGCAATTGGAACTCTTGTGCTTTGCTGGTGGGAATGCAAAGTGATGCAGCCATTGTGGAAAACTGTTGTGGTTTCTCAAAACATGAAACATAGAGCTGCGCTCAGGGGCATGTCCCCGTAGTCCCAGATATTTGGCAGGCTGAGGTGGGAGGATTACTTAAGCCTAGGAGTTCAATTCCAGCCTAGGTAGCATGCCAAGGCCCTGTCTCTTAAAAAAAATTAATAATCAGTATTAATAATCAGTATTAGTAATATAGTTTAATTTTTTCAGGTAAACCTAGAGCTACATATGATCCAGCAATCCCACTCCTATGTATATATCCAAAAAAATTGAAAGCAGGGACTCAGATACTTGCACATCAATGTTCATGGCAGCATTATACACAATCAGTAAAAGGTGGAAACAACTCAAGCATCCGTCCACAGATGAATGAACAAAATGAGGTATATATGTACAATGAAATATCATTCACCCATTGAAAAAATGAAATTTTGAGGGTGGGGGAAGGTGAGCATCAGGATAAATAGCTAATGCATGTGGGGCTTAATACCTAGGTAATCGGTTGACAGGTACACCAAGCCACCATGGCACATGCTTACCTATGTAACAAACTTGCACATCCTGCACATGTATCCCAGAACTTTAAATAAAATCTTTTTAAAATGAAATTTTGAGAGAGGCAGAGCAAGTTGGTCTAACAGAACCCTCCAGTGATCATTCCCTTCACAGGAACACCACATTGAACAACTATCTACACAAGAAAACACCTTCATAAGAACCAAAAATCAGGTGAGTGATCACAATACCTGGTTTTAATATCATATCAAGGAAAGAGGCAGTGAGGAGAACAGGAAAGACAGTCTTGAATTGCCTATACCACCCCTCCTCCATCCCCCAGCAGTGGCCTCATAGTACAGAGAAAGAATATGATGCTTGGGGCAGGGAGAGCACAGTGACTGTGGGATTTTGCATTGTCACGCAGTGTTACCCTGTCACAGTGGAAAGCACCATGGGGCAGAATTCAGCTGGTACCCATAAAGGGAGCATTTAGATCAGCCCTGGCCAGAGGGGAATTGTCCATCCCAGCAGTCAGAACCTGAGTTCCACCTAGCCCACCACTGAGGGTTAAAGTGCTCTGGCTTCTAAAGAAACTTGAAAGGCAATCTAGGCTATAAGGACTATAGTTCCTGGACAAGTCCTGGTGCTGTACTGGGCTCAAAGCCAGTGGACTTGGGGTATACATGACCTAGTGAGACACTAGCTAGGGCAGCCAAGGGAGTGGTTGTGTCACCCCTCTCGCAATTCCAGACAGTGCAGCTTATAGCTTCGGCAGAGACTCCTTCCAATTAAGGAAAGGAGAGAGGAGAGTAAAGAGGGCTTTGTCTTGCAACTTGGATACCAGCTCCGCTACAGTAAAATAAAGTACCAAGCAGAGTCCTGGAGTCCCCATGCTAGGCCCTGCCTCCCAGATGACAATGTTAGACACATCCTGGGCCAGAAGGGAATCTACTATCTTGAAGGGAAAGACCAAGTAGGATTCATCACCTGATGACTAAAGTGCCCATGGGCCTTGAATGAACATCAGTGGTAGCCAGGCAGTACTCACTGCCTTGGGTGAGACCCAGTGCCGTGCAGGCTTCAGGTATGACCCAGTACATTCCCAGCTGTGGTGGTCATGGGAAAGACTCCTGCTTGAGGAAAAAAGAGGGAAGAGTAAAAAGCATGTTGTCTTGCAACTTGGATGCCTGCTAAGCTATAGTAAAATGAAACACCAAGTAGATATCTAAATTTACCAATTCTAGGCTCTAATTCCTGGAAAGCATTTCTAGACCCACCCTGGGTCAGAAGGGAACTCGTTGCCCTGAAGGGAAAGACACAAGCCAGGCTGAATTTACTAGCTGCTGACTAAAGAGCCCCTGGGCCTTGAATAAACATCAGCAGTAGCCAGACAATAGTTGCCAGAGGCCTTAGGTGAGACCCAGTACTGTGCTGGCTTCAGGTTGGACCTAGCACAGTCCCAGTGATGGTGGCCACAACGGGGCTTGTGTCACTCTTCCCACAAGTCCAGGCAGCTCAGCACAGAGAGAGAGAGAGAGAGAGAGAGAGAGACTCCATTTTGGCAGGGGGTTGGGGAGATGTAAGGGAAGAGAACAAGAGTCTCTGCCTGGTAATCCTGGGAATTCTCCTGCATCTTACCCAAGACAACCAAGGCAGTACCTCTACAAGGCCTCAAGAGTCACAGTGTTAGTGGGTTTGGGTGCCCCCTAATGCAGATATGACTGCAGTGACTGAAGGCTTAGATCACAACACTCAATTCCCTTTGAATACTTAGAAAGCATTCCCAAGAAGGATGGGTACAAACAAGCCCAGACTGTGAAGACTACAGTAAGTACCTAACTCTTCAATGCCCAGACATCAGTGAACATCTGCAAACATCACGATCTTACCAAAGTCAGGGAACACAGTGACCAATCCCAGAGTCACAGAGATACTTGACCCTTCAGACAGAGAATTCAAAATAGCTGTTTTGAGGAAGCTCGATGAAATTCAAGATAACACAGAGAAGGAATTCAGAATCTTATCAGATAAATTTAACAAACAGATTGAAATATTTTTTAAAAATCAAGCAGAAATTCTGGAGCTGAAAAATTCAATTAATGTACCCCTCAATTGCAGTATTCATCAAGCAGAAGAAAGAATTAGTGAGCTTGAAGACAGGCTATCTGAAAATACACACTCAGAGGAAGAAAAAACTATAAAAAGGAACGAAGCATGCCTACAGTATCTACAAAATAGACTCAAAAGGACCAAGTTAAGAGTTATTGACCTTAAAGAGAAGGTAGAGAGAGAGAGAGATATGGATAGAAAGTTTATTTAAAAGGATAAAAACAGAAAATTTTCCAGAAAAATATAACAATATTCAGCTACAATACTTTTTCTTAATTAAAGAAAATTACAGGCCAATATTTCTGATGAACATTGAAGCAAAATCCTCCACAAAATACTAGCAAACCAAATTCAACAACACATTAAAAAGATAATTAATTAGCAATGATTAAAAAGTAAAGACACAACAGATGCTGGCAAGGCTATGGAGAAATAGGAATGCTTTTACACTGTTGGTGGGAATGTAAATTAGTTCAACCATTGTGGAAGACAGTGTGGTGATTCCTCAAAGATCTAGAACCAGAAATACCATTTGACCCAGCAATCCCATTACTGGGTATATAGTATATACCCAAAGGAATATAAATCATTCTGTTATAAGATACATGCACACATATGTTCATTACAGTACTATTCACAACAGCAAAGACATGGAATCAACCCAAATATCCATCAATGATAGAATGGATAAAGAAAATGTGGTACATATACACCATGGAATACTATGCAGCCATAAAAAGGAATGAGATCATGTCCTTTGCAGGGACATGGATGGAGCTGGAAGTCATTATCCTCAGCAAACTAACACAGGAACAAAAAACCAAACACCACATGTTCTCACTTACAAGTGGGAGCTGAACAATGAGGACACATGGACACAGGGAGGGGAACAACATACACTGGGGCCTGTTGGAGGGGTGTGGGGTGAGGAAGAGCATCAAGATAAACAGCTAATACATGTGGGGCTTAATACCTAGGTGATGGGTTGATAGGTGCAGCAAACAACCATAGCACATGTTTACCTGTGTAACAAACCTGTATGTACTGCACATGTATCCTGGAACTTAAAATAAAATAAAAATTTTAAAAAATCCTTCATCATGCCAGGGATGCAAGGGATGCAAGGATGGTTCAATATATGTAAGTGAATCACTGTGACACATCATATCAACAGAATGAAAGACAAAAGCCATATGATCATTTCAACTGATTCTGAAAAAGCATTTGATGAAATTCAACAGCTCTTCATAATTAAATCCCTCAAAACACTGGGTATAGAAGGAATATACCTCAACAGAATAAAAGCCATATATGACAGACCCACAGCTAGTATCATACTGAATGGGAAAAAAAAAGACAGCCTTTCCTCTAAGATCTGGAACAAGATAAGGATGCCCATTTTTACCACTGTTATTCAACATAGTACTGGAGTCCTAGCTAGAGTAATCAGACAAAAGAAAGAAATAGAATGCATCCAAAATGGAAAGAAAGAAGTCAAATTATCCTTATTTGCAGATTATATTATCTCATATTTGAAAAAACCTAAAGACTCCAACAGAAAACTATTAAAACTGATAAATTCAGTAAAGTAGCGGGATACAAAAATCAACATATGAAAATCAGTAGCATTTCTAGATACCAACAGCAAATAATCTGAAAAAGAAATCAAGAAGGTAATCCCATTTGCAATAGCTACACATAAAATTAAATATTTAGGAACTAACCAAAGAAATGAAAGATCTCTACAATGAAAACTATAAAACACTGATCCAAGAAATTGATTGAAGAGAGCACACACAAAATGGAAAGATATCCCATGTTCATGGATTGAAAGAATCAATATTGTTAAAATGTCCTTACTACCCAAAGCAATCTACAGATTCACTGCAATTTCTGTTAAAATACCAATGACATTCTTTACAGAAATATAAAAAAAATCCTAAAATTTATATGGAACCATAAAAACCCAGAATAGTCAAAGCCATCCTGAGCAAAAAGAACAAAACTGGAGGAATATGATTCACATTACCTGACTTCAAATTATACTACAGAGTCATAGTAACCAAAACAGCATGGTACTGGCATAAAAGCAGTACCATGACATACAGACCAATGTGATAGACTATAGCAGACGTATAGACCAATGGGATAGAATACAGAACCCAGAAATAAATTCATCCATCTACAGTGAACTCATTTTCAACAAAGATGCTAAGAACATACATTGGGGAAAGGACAGTATCTTCAATAAATGGGAAAACCGTATACTCATATATATGCAGAAGAATAAAACTAGACACCTATCTCTCACTATATACACAAACCGAATCAAAATGGATTAAAGACTTAAATCTATGACCTCAAACTATGAAAATACTAAAAGAAAACATTGGGGAAACTCTCTAGGACATTGGACTGAGCAAAGACTTTTTGAGCGAAAGCACAGGCAACCAAACCAAAAGTGGACGATCACATCAAGTTAAACAGCTTCTGCATAGCAAAGGAAAAATAAACAAAATGAAGAGACAACCCACAGAATAGGAGAAAATGTTTGCAAACTATCCATCTGACAAGGAATTAATAACTAGAATATATAAGGAGCTTACAACTGAATAGGAAAAAAATATGACAATCTGACTAAAAATGGGCAAAAGAGCTGAATAGATATTTCTCAAAAGAAGACATACAAATTGCAAACAGGTACGTTAAAAGGTGTTTAACATCACTGATCATCAGATAAATACAAATCAAAAGTACAATGAGATATCATCTTACCCCAGTCAAAATGGCTTTTATCCAAAAGACAGACAATAACGAATGCTGGCAAGGATGTGGAGAAAGGAGAACCCTTATATACTGTTGGTGGGAATGTAAATTAGTACAACCACTATGAAGAACGGTATGGGGGTTCCACAAAAAAAAACTAAAAATAGAGCTATTATATGATCCAGCAATCCCACTGCTAGGTATATAATCCAAAGAAAGGAAATCAGTATATCAAGAGATAACTGCACTCCCATGTTTATTGCAGCACAATTCACAATAGCCAAGATTTGGAAGCAACGTAACTGTCTGCCAAGAGATGAATGGATAAAGAAAATGTGGCACATGTACACAATACAGTACTATTTCATGACTATTCCAGCCATAAAAAAAGAATGAGATCCTGTCATCTGCAACAACATGGATGGAACTGGAGGACATTATATTAGGTGAAATAAACCAGACTCAGGAGGACAAGTATTACAAATGATTAAAATAATAAATGTCATATATATTTTCCCACAGAAGACATAAAGATCATCACTAGGGTCTGGAATCCCTTCTTGTCACCTCTCCAGTCACGACCTCCCTCCAAAAGTAACATTATCTTTTCCTCCCTCCCTCCTTCCCTCCCTGCCTTCCTTCCGTCCTTTTCTCCATCTTTTTTCTTTCTTTTCCTCTCTTCCTCCCTCTCTCCCTCCTTTTTTCTTCCTATTCCCCTTCCCCCTCCCCTCTTACCTCTTACTTCCTCTCCCTTGCCTTCTCCCTTCTTTCTTTTTCTGTCTCCCCAGTCCACCTCTTTCTTCCTTTCTCTCTCTCCCTCCCTCCCTCCCTCCCCACTTTCTTTCTTTCAATCACTCCCTTGACTTCTAACACTACAGGTTAATTTTGCTTGCTTTTGAACTTCATATTAACGGAATCACAGAGTATGTGCTCTTTTGTGTCTGTTGTTACTCAACAACATAACCACTTAGGGTCATGTTGTGTGGCATTAGTTGTGTTAAATCAAGTTTGGTCTAAAGTTGCATCCATACAAATATTCAATTTGGCCTAAAGGTTTCTCCATACATAGTGAACTGTAACCAAACTTGATGTGTAAAAAGACCATAACCTACTGTTGTAACAAGTAGCTGAGTGTGAGCCAATCACAGCAGCCAAACATCAGTCAGCCACAGGCAGTCAGCTGTTCAAACCAGCTTCTAATAAGGCAAGTGCCCAGTTGTAACCAATCCAGTTGTTTCTGCACCTCACTTCTGTTTTCTGTATATCACTTTCCTTTTTCTGTCCATAACTGTCATCCAACCCTGTGATAGCTCTGGAGTCTGGAGTTGCTCTGATCCTGTTCTGGTTCTGGAGGCTGCCTAATTCCTGAATTGTTCTTTGTTCAATTCATCTCTGTTCAATTTGTCTAAAGCTTTTCTTTTAACAGTTGTTATTCATTGCTGCATAGTATATTATTGTATAACTATATTACAATTTATTTATTCTACTGTTGATGAACAATTTAATAGATTCCAGATTTGGCTATTCCCCAAAAAACTGCCATGAACATTTCTCTACATGTCTTTGGTAGACATATAGATTCATTTCTCTTTGTATGTATCCAGGAGTATAAATGCTGCATCATAGAGTTCAGCTTTATTAAATAGTGCCAAGCCATTTTCCCAAGTGGTTGTACTAATTTACATTCCCACCAGCAATGTATCAGAATTTCTGTATTCCACCATAGGTATGAGTTGACACATGTATAAAGAAAAAGAAAGAAGAAATAAATAGAATTCCTGTATTCCATATCCTTTTGGTATTATCTGGTTTTGTTGTTGTTGTTGTTGTTAGCTATTTTAATGGGTATGTGGTGGTATCTCGCTGTGATTTTAATTTGCATTTTGCTGATAATTGATAATTTGAACACATTTTTCTATGTTTATGAGCTATTTGAATATTCTCTTTGATGGAGTATCTGTTCAAGTCTTGTCCATTTTTCTACTGGTTTGTCTGTCTTTTCTTACTGATTCGTAGGCATTCTCTGTATAGTCAAATAAAAGCCTTTGATGAACATAGGCATTATAAATGTCTTTTCTCATACCTTGCTTGCCTTTTCTGTCACCTAGGCGGGAATACAGTGTCACAATCATGGCTCAGTCACTGCAGCCTTAGACTTCTCAGTGTCTGTCTATGTCGTTTGCCCACTTTTTAATTTTTTTTTTTTTCTTGTAAATTTGTTTAAGTTCCTTATAGATGCTGGATGTTAAACCTTTGTCAGATGCATAGTTTGCAAAAAATTTCTCCCATTCTGTAGGTTGTCTGTTCACTTTGTTGATAGTTTCTTTTGCTGTGCAGAAATCATTTAGTTTAACTAGATTCCATTTGTCAATTTGTGCTTTTGTTGCAATTGGTTTTGGCATTTTTGTAACAAAGTCTCTGCCTGTTCCTATGTCCAGAATGGTATAATCTAAGTTGTCTTCCAAGGTTTTTATAGTTTTGGGTTTTACATTTAAGTCTGTAATCCATCTTCAGTTAATTTTTGTATACAGTATAAGGAAGGGGTCCAGTTTCAATCTTCTGCATATGACTAGCCAGTTATCCCAACACCAATTATTGAATAGGAAGCTCTGTCCTCATTGTTTGTTTTTGTCAGCTTTGTCAAAGATCAGATAGTTGTAGGTGTGTGGCCTTATTTCTGGGTTCTCTATTCTGTCCCATTGGTCTATGTGCCTGCTTTTGTACCAGTACCATGCTGCTTGGATTACTGTAGCCCTGTAGTATAGTTTGGACTCAGGTAGCATGATGTCTCCAGGTTTGTTCTTTTTGCTTAAGATTGCTTGGCTAGTCAAGCTGTTTTTTGGTTCCATATAAATGTTAGAATAGTTTTTCTTTTCTAGTTCTGTGAAGAATGTCATTGGTAGTTTAATAGGAATCTTATTGAATCTATAAATTGCTTTGGGAAGTATGGTCATTTTAACAATATTGATTCTTCCTATCCATGAGCATGAAATGTTTTTCCATTTGTGTCATTTCTGATTTCTTTGAGCAGTGTTATGTAGTTCTCCTTGTAGAGGTCTTTCATTTCCTTGGTGTATTAGTCTGTTCTCATGCTGCTAATAAAGGCCTATCCCAGACTGGGTACTTTATAAAGAAAAAAAAGTTTAAGGGACTCACAGTTCCACATGGCTGGGGATGCCTCACAATCATGGTGGAAGGAAAAGAAGGAACAAAGTCAAGTCTTACATGGTGGCAGGCAAGAGACAGAGCATGCGCAGGGGAACTCCCCTTTATAAAACCATCAGATCTTGTGAGATTTATTCACTTTCATGAGAACATGGAAAAGACCCACCCCCATGATTCAATTAACTCCCACCAGGTCCCTCCCATGACACATGGGAATTGTGGGAGCTACAGTTCAAGATTTGGGAAGGGACGCAGCCAAACCATATCATTCTGCCCCTGGCCCTTCCCAAATCTCATGTTCACACATTCTAAAATTAATCATCCCTTTACAACAGTCCCTTAAAGTCTTAACTCATTTCAGCATTAACTCAAAAGTCCACAGTCCAAAGTCTCATCTGAGACAAGGAAAATCTCTTCTGCCTATGAGCCTATAAAATCAAAAGCAAGTCAGTTACTTCCTAGATACAATGGGGGTACAGGCATTGGGTAAATACATCCATTCCAAATGGGAGAAATTGGGCAAAACAAAGGGGTACAGGCTCCATGCAAGTCCAAAATACAACAGGGCAGTAAAATCTTAAATCTCCAAAATGATCTCCTTTGACTCCATGCCTCACATCCAGGTCACACTGATGCAAGAGGTGGGCTCCCATGGCCTTGAGCAGCTTTGCCCCTATGGCTTTGCAGGGTACAGCTCCCCTCCTGGCTGCTTTCACAGGCTGGCATTGAATGTCTCTGGCTTTTCCAGGTGCACAGTGCAAGCTATCAGTTAATCTATCATTCTGGGGTTTGGAAGATGGTGGCCATATTCTCACAGCTCCACTAGGTGGTGCCCCAGTGGGGACTCTGTGTGGGGGCTCCAACCCCACATTTCCTGGCCACACTGACCTAGTAGAGGTTCTCCATGAGGGCTCCATCATGTAGTAAACTTCTGCCTGGAAATCCAGGAGTTTCATACATCCTCTGAAATCTAGGCAGAGGTTCCCAAACCTCAATTCTTGACTTCTGCACAACCTCAGGCCCAACACCATGTGGAAACGGCCAAGGTTTAGGACTTGCACCTGTTGAAGCAATGACCTGAGCTGTACATTGGCCCCTTTTAGCCACAGCTGCAGTGGCTGGGATGGAGGGCACCAAGTCCCAAGGCTGCACACAGCAGGGTGGGCCCTTGGCCCTACCTATGAAACCATTTTTCCCTCCTAGGCCTCTGGACCTGTGATGGGAGGGGCTGCCATAAAGGTCTCTGACATGTCCCAGAGACATTTTCTGCATGTCTTGGTGATTAAAATGTGGCTCCCTCTGGTACCATTCCTTCTGAAATGATTCCAATCAATAGAAAAAGAGGGAATCCTCCCTAACTCATTTTATGAGGCCAACATCATCCTGACACCAAAGCCTGGCAGTGACACAACAAAAAAAGATAATTTTAGACCAATATCCCTGATGAGCATTGATGCAAAATCCTCAATAAAATACTGGCAAACTGAATCCATCAGCACATCAAAAAGCTTATCCACCATGATCAAGTGGGCTTCATCACTGGGATGCAAGGCTGGTTCAACATATGCAAATCATCCAGTATATAAACAGAACAAAAGACAAAAACCACATGATTATCTCAATAGATGCAAAAAAGGCCTTTGACAAAATTAAACAGCCCTTCATGCTAAAAATGCTCAATAAATTGGGTATTGATGGAATGTATCTCAAAATAATAAGAGCTATTTATGACAAACCCACAGCCAATATCATACTGAATGGGCAAAAACTGGAAGCACTCCCCTTGAAAACTGGCACACGAGAGGTATGCCCTCTCTCACCACTCCTATTCAACATAGTGTTGGAAGTTCTGGCCAGGGCAATCAGGCAGGGGAAAGAAATAAAGGGTATTCAATTAGGAAAAGAGGAAGTCAAATTGTCCCTGTTTGCAGATGACATGATTGTTTATCTTGAAAACCCCATCATCTCAGCCTAAAATCTCCTTAAGCTGATAAGCAACTTCAGCAAAGTCTCAGGATACAATATCAATGTGCAAAAATTACAAGCATTCTTATACATCAATAACAGACAAACAGAGAGCCAAATCATGAGTGAACTCCCATTCACAATTGCTTCAAAGGGAATAAAATACTAACGAATCCAACTTACAAGGGATGAGAAGGACCTCTTCAAGGAGAACTACAAACCACTGCTCAATGAAATAAAAGAGGACACAAACAAATGGAAGAACATTCCATGCTCATGGATAGGAAGAATCAATATCATGAAAATGGTCATACTGCCCAAGGTAATTTATAGATTCAATGCCATCCCCATCAAGCTACCAATGACTTTCTTCACAGAACTGGAAAAAAACTACTTTAAAGTTCATATGGAACCAAAAAAGAGCCCATATTGCCAAGTCAATCCTAAGCAAAAAGAACAAAGCTGGAGGCATCATGCTACCTGACTTCAAACTATACTACAAGGCTACAGTAACCAAAACAGCATGGTACTGGTACCAAAACAGAGATATAGACCAATGGAACAGAACAGAGCCCTCAGAAATAATACCACACATCTACAACCATCTGATCTTTGGCAAACCTGACAAAAACAAGAAATGGGGAAAGGATTCTCTATTTAATAAATCGTGCTGGGAAAACTGGCTAGCCATAAGTAGAAAGCTGAAACTGGATCCCTTCCTTACTCCTTATACAAAAATTAATTCAAGATGGATTAGAGACTTATATGTTAGACTGAAAACCATAAAAACCCTAGAAGAAAACCTAGGCAATACCATTCAGGACATAGGCATGGGCAAGGACTTCATGTCTAGAACACCAAAAGCAATGGCAACAAAAGCCAAAATTGACAAATGGGATCTAATTAAACTAAAGAACTTCTGCACAGCAAATGAAACTACCATCAGAGTGAACAGGCAACCTACAAAATGGGAGAAAAGTTTTGCAATCTACTCATCTGACATCCAGAACCTACAAAGAACTCAAACAAATTTATAAGAAAAAAAAACCCCATCAAAAAGTGGGCAAAGGATATGAACAGACACTTCTCAAAAGAAGACATTTATGCAGCCAACAGACACATGAAAAAATGCTCATCATCACTAGCCATCAGAGAAATGCAAATCAAAACCACAATGAGTCACCATCTCACACAAGTTAGAATGGCGATCATTAAAAAGTCAGGAAACAACAGGTGCTGGAGAGGATGTGGAGAAATAGGAACACTTTTACACTGTTGGTGGGACTGTAATCTAGTTCAACCATTGTGGAAGACAGTGTGGTGATTCCTCAAGGATCTAGAACTAGAAATACCATTTGATCCAGCCATCCCATTACTGGGTATATACCCAAAGGATTATAAATCATGCTGCTATAAAGACACATGCACACGTACGTTTATTGTGGCACTATTCACAATAGCAAAGACTTGGAACCAACCCAAATGTCCATCAATGACAGACTGGATTAAGAAAATGTGGCACATATACACCATGGAATACCATGCAGCCATAAAAAAGGATGAGTTCCTGTCCTTTGTAGGGACATGGATGAAGCTGGAAACCATCATTCTCAGCAAACCATCACAAGAACAGAAAACCAAACACCACATGTTCTCGCTCATTGAACAATGAGAACACTTGGACACAGGAAAGGGAACATCACACACCGGGGCGTGTTGTGGGGTGGGGGGAGCGGGGAGGGATAGCATTAGGAGATACACCCAATGTAAATGATGAGTTAATGGGTGCAGCACACCAACATGGCACATGTGTACATATGTAACAAACTTGCACATGGTGCACATGTACTCTAGAACATAAAGTATCATTTAAAAAAATAAAAATAAAAAAATAAAAATAAATAAAATGTGTCTCCTTGTTACTTAGCAAATTTCTGCAGCTGGCTTGAATTTCTCCCCAGAAAATGGGGTTTTCTTTTTTATTGCATAGTACTACACATAGCACTATTGCATAGTAGTCAGGCTGCAAAATTTTCAAACTTTTATGCTCTGCTTCCTCTTGAACCCTTCGCTGCTTAGAAATTTCTTCCCCCAGATACCCTAAATTATCTCTCTCAAGTTTAAAGTTCCACAGATCTCTAGGGCAGGAGCAAAATGCTGCCAGTCTCTTTGCTAAAACATAGCAAGAGTCACCTTTTCTCCAGTTCCCAACAAGTTCCTCATCTCCATCTGAGACCACATCAGCCTGAACTTTATTGTCCATATCACTATCAGCATTTTGGCCAAAGCCATTCAACAAGGCTCTAGGAAGTTCCAATTTTCCCACATCTTTCTGACTTCTTCTGAGCTCTACAAACTTCCAACCTCTTCTTGTTACCCAGTTCCAAAGTCACTTCCACATTTCTGGACATATTTACAGTAGCACCCCTCTTCTGGTACCAATTTACTGTATTGGTCTGTTCTCACGCTGCAAATAAAGACACACTTGAGACTGGGTAATTTATAAAGAAAAAAAAGTTTAATGGACTCACAGTTCCAGGTGGCTGCAGAGGCTTCACAATCATGGTGGAAGGCAAAGGAGGAGCAAAGTCAGGTCTTACATGGTGGCAGGTAAGAGAGAGAGCATGTGCAGGGGAACTCCCCTTTATAAGACCATCAGCTCTTGTGAGACTTACTATCATGAGAACAGCATGGGAAAGACCTGCTCCCCACAATTCAATTACCTCCAACTGGGTCCCTCCCATGACATATGGGAATTATGGGAGCTACAATTCAATATTTGGGTGGGGACACAGCCAAACCATATCGCTTGGTTAGCTGTATTTTATTACTATTTTTTTTTTTGTGGCAATTGTGAATGGGACTGTGTTCCTGATTTGGTTCTTGGTTTGACTGTTGTTGGTGTATAGGAATGCTAGTGATTTTTGTACACTGATTTTGTATCCTGAGACTTTGCTGAGGTTGTTTATCACCTTAAGGAGCTTTGGGGCTGAATATGGCATTTTCTAGATATAGGATCATGTAGTGTGCAAACAGGGATAGTCTGACTTCCTTTCTTCCTATTTGGATGCCCCTTATTTATTTCTCTTGCCTGATTGCTATGGCCAGGTAAACTCACTATTTTTAACCCTAACTGGAAAATAGTTATTAAGATGTGCTCCAACCATTAATAACTCTCAATAAATATTATTATATAATAATAGCAAGAGACCAGAATCTTTATAACTCTAGAGTAGTGTTTTTTAACCTTACTTACTACAAAATATTAAAGACCTGCAAGTATAATGATGCTATAATAAGTAGCATATATCTACTCTTAGCTTAAGAAAAAAAAACCTATATATTAAAGCCTCCCATAGACTGCTACTTTGAGAGATAGACTATTCTGAATTTCACGTTTATCATTTCCATGCACTTATTTTTTATTATATCTAAGCAATATATTATTCTTGTTTTTTAATTTCATAAAAAATATTTCATTCTATATATATTCTACAGTCTTTTTTATACTTAGTATTTGGAAAATTCATCTATATTGAAAGGTATAGGTCTAGTTCATTCATTTTCACTGCTGCATAATATCTTACGATATAACTGTATTGTAATGTGTTTATTCATTCTCTCTTAGATAGACTGGGTTATTTCCAGTTGTTGTTTTTGTTTGTTACTATGAAGACAATCCTATTATGAAAATTATTGCATACGTCTCTTTGTGTCCACATGTGAGGGTTTCTCTGGTATATATTACTAGGATTTCAATTGTAAGTGGTATGGTTTGAATGTATGTGTTCCTCCAAAATTCATATGTTGGAACCTAAGACCCAATGTGATAGTATTAAGAGGTGGTACCTTTGAGGGAGTGATTAAGTCATGAGGGCTCTGCCTTCAATAATGGATTAACAGTACCTTTCTAAAAGGACTGGAAGGAACTAGCTAATCACCTCCCTTTTTTTTGCCCTTCCATCTATTCTGCCATGTGAGGACAGTGTTCATCTCCTCTGGAGGACACAATGTTCAAGGCGCCATCTAGGAAGCAGAGACCAGGCCCTTACCAGACATCAAACTTGCTGGTGCCTTGACCTTAGACTTCCCAGCCTCCATAACTGTGAGCACTAAATTTACACTGTTCGTAAATTACCCAGTCTATGCTATTTTGCTATAGCAGCAGGAACAGATTGACATAGGGTCATAGGTAAGTGCATTTCATCTTAAGGAGATATTATTAAATTATTTCCCAGAGTGATTGGTACCAATTTATGTCACCACCTGCAAGAATAAGAGTTCCTACTGTGAAGCAGTGGTTTTTGAACTATGCTTCTCAAGGTCCCAAGAGGGAGTTTCAAAGGCCATAGGACTCTAAACTCCTTGTACTATTTGTAACTGGAGCGGCTATGCTTCAGTTTGTTTTACATAACTGTACAGCATAGCAAATTTTCATTTGAAAAAAAGGTTTTTCTGCTTTAAAAAAGTTTAAAAACCAATATCCTGGCTGGGTGCAGTGGCTCACGCTTGTAATCCCAGCACTTTGGCAGGCTAAGGCGGGCAGATCACAAGGTCAGGAGATCGAGACCATCCTGGCTAACATGGTGAAATCCCGCCTCTACTAAAAAAAAAAAAAAAAAAATACAAAAAATTAGCCAGGCATGGCGGCGGGCACCTGTGGTCCCAGCTACTCGGGAGGCTGAGGCAGGAGAATGGCGTGAACCCAGGAGGTGGAGCTTGCAGTGAGCCAAGATCGTGCCACTGCACTCTAGCCTGGGAGACAGAGTGAGAATTCGTCTCAAAAAAAAAAAAAAAAAAAAAAAAAAAAAATATATATATATATATATATATATATATATATATATATATATCTCCTGAAGAATACTTTTAAATCCTATTTAGATAGTATCCATCTTTCTGTCCAGGAGAAAAATTGGTATGTGAAGAAACCCTGGAAAAGCCAACATTTCATCTACAGAATGTTTAAATCTAATAGTGGATAGTATTTATCAATCTCTCTCCCAAGTTTTGATTTCTTCCTTGGCCTCTTCTCTTATTCCAATATGGGAAAAGTAAAGAGGGTAATATAATGCTTCCCCTCACCTCTAAGTTGGATTTGCAAACACATTAACTACTTTGGGTGGGGGATGAGGGAAAGGTGTATTTCCCTTCTGTTTTGTCACAATGCTCATAAATATATAATGCTTTTATTTTTATTTTTAAGTAAGTGTAAAAAGGAAGGAATTCATTCAAGTCTATAGGTTGTAATGTACAGTTGACCCTTGAACAATGTAGGGGTTAGAGGAACTGATATCTGCACAAAGACCCATGTATAACTTTCAACTCCCCCAAAATTTGACTGGTAGTAGCCTACTGTTGACCAGAAACCTTACTGAAAACATGAACAGTTCATTCACATATTTTGTATGTTATATGCATTATATACTGTATTCTTACAATAAAGTAAGCTAGAGAAAAGAAAATGTTATGAAGAAAATCGTAAGAGGTTAGGAGCAGTGGTTCACATCTGTAATCCCAGCACTTTGGGAGGCTGAGGCAGGATGATCACTTGAGGCCAGGAGCTCAAGATCACTCTGGGCAAAACAGCAAGACCCAGTCTCTGCAAAAAATTTAAAACTTAGGTGGGCGTGGTGTACATGCCTGTAATCCCAGCTACTCAGGAGGCTGAGGCAGGAGGATCATTTGAGCCCAGGAGGGAGAGACTGCAGTGAGCTATGATTGCACCACTATATTCTAGCTTAGGCAACAGAGTGAGACCCTGTATCTTTTTTTTAAAACAGAAAGAAAGAGAGAGGTTGGGGGGAGGAGGAAGGAAGGAGGGAGAGAGAGAGGGAACAAAGGAAGGAAGGAAAGAAGGAAGGAAGGAAGGAGAAAGGAAGGGAGAAAAGGAAGGAAGAAATGAAGGAAGGAAATCGTAAGGAAGATAAAATATATTTACTATTCATTAAGTGGAAGTGGATCATCATAAATGTTTTCATTCTCATTGTCCTCATGTTCAATAGACTGAGGAGAGGAGGAAGAGGAAGGGTTGATCTTGCTGTTTTGGAGCGGCAGAGGTGGAAGAAAATCTGGGTATAAGTGGACCCATGCAATTCAAACTGTGTTGTCCAAGAGTCAACTGTACTCTTTCCTTTTAACCTGTCTTCCATAACCCAAGGCAGACAATTCCTCCTCCTGCATTAAGGATATATGGCAACTTAATATCTACCTATCTGCCATGGCTCATTAGTAAACTCACACATGAACTAGGGCACTCTCCATCTTCATTGCAGCCTGGTAGTGTTCTTCTAGTGTACTTGGCTATTATAGGTTGCTAAGCAATAATCCTAGTGCTTGCATTGTCCCCACTGATGTACAGAATGGAAGTAGACATGTGTTTGGTTACCACTGTAGTTAAACACTTCTCTCTTAGAACCATGAAAACAAGAAAAAGAAGCAGGCAACAGCAGGGTCAATAAATCAGGATTCTGAACAAGCCTATCTGAAGCTGTCTTTTGACTGAGTGAACTCTGAATTCATGGATCACAAATTACAGCACTGCCCCAAGGGCAATTGAATTCAGAGGTTTAATTGAATAATTTCAGAGAGGTACTGGATTTTTTCACAGGTCTCTAGTTGGACATCCTAAACCTTTTAAGATTGATTGATTGATTCATTTATATACTCACTCAATAAATAACTATTAATTTCTCACTGTGTGCCAGGCACTGGAATTCTTTTTCAGGATCATCTTCCTAAACTTTTCCAAGAATCAAGAGCCTTTCAAGCTCTGCCCCCAATATGTACATCTTCACCACTCTAGTGGTCTACCTTCTAATATAAAAAGAACTATCCGGGCACTATGGGTATAAATGCTTTCAACTAAATAAGTAGGGACACAAAAGAATTCCTTATACATATTTTGAAAAGTCTAGCCTTGTAAGTGACTTTTATTATTTTCTGCTCTCAGTGTATGGCCCACTGCTGGGCAGAGCCTCAGTACAAAGCCTATTTAAGGATATAAATAGGAATGAATTATAATTCATATTGTAATAAGCCTTAGCAGGCTCTTTCTTCACAAGGAGGCATATAACATTAGTGGGTCTGGCTGCTGATTATACTGGTGAAAATTGACCCAGCAGGGCTACTTTAGCTGTATGATGTTTTCTTTAAACACAGGCCCTGTTTGAAACTCAGTTGCTTTGTCCTTATTATTAGGATTTCTTAACACTGGCACATGATGTAGAATGACTACTGCAAAGGAAGGAGGTAAAGAAGTACTACTAAACACCACCGGAATTAAAATTCAATAGGTAAAGGAAAAGGCAGTTTCCTACAAAACATTGTTAATCTTAGGGCTGTGTAATAAGAATAGAACTGAGCAAACTGATAGTTGAAAAAATTCTCAAAATGCAAGTTAAGCTCAGTCTGAAAAGTAGAAAAACAAGGGTAAAGAAATGAGGAACTGACATGATACATTTAACCACAGTATTTTCTATGCAACAATATGTATTTGAGTGCATGTTGGGAGCTGCTTATCAAGGTAACATGACTTTAATTTTGACAAATATGTAACAAGGATGAAGACACTTCCTTTGACCTATTGAAATTGCAATAACAGTTTCTCTTCCTACTTTGTATATACCCATATATACACACACATTCACAAACGAGGGATTTAGAATAAAAAGTTTTAATAGTGACTGATCATTTAATAAATAAGTACACTGCATTGTGTATGATATCAGAATAAGCAACTGCAATGTTTTCAGTACATATCATATACTGGGATAAATAATTTTAAACAAAACACATTTCTCTCTACCATACATTGAAAAGCAATAAGAGAAATTGAAAGTACAAGAAGAGGAAAGACCACAAACTCTTGCTTGACATGTTTTCTGGTAGGTGATACATTACCTGATGGAACACATATGTACAGTTTTGTAGGTGCAAATGTGGCCACAAACTAATTAAAGTGAACACCTAATTAAATGTATAACAAATTACCTAGATCAGAATTGTGTTTGGCATCTTTAAAATGAATGAGTTAATTTAGGCCAGGCATGGTGGCTCAAGCCTGTAATCCCAGCACTTTGGGAGGTCGAGGTGGGTGGATCAACTGAGGTCAGGAGTTCGAGACCAGCCTGGCCAACATGGTGAAACCCCGTTTCTACTAAAAATACAAAAATTAGATGGGCGTAGTGGCAGGTGACTGCAATCCCAGCTACTTGGGAGGCTGAGGCATGAGAATCCTTTGAACTCGGGAGGCAGAGGTCGCAGTGAGCTGAGATTGTGCCACTGCACTCCGGCCTGGATGACAGAGCAAGACTCCATCTCAAACAATAAAATAAAATAAAATGAATGAGTTAATTTATAAACCTGGCCCAAGTGATTAAGGTAAAGGCAAAGTATATGTGTGCAGTGTTGGTGGTAGATGTTTGGTATAAGGAAGTAAAATCAGAAAAACAGGAGGTAGAGACAGGTAGAAGAGGACAAGTAAAGACTTGCCAGGAAGAAAATTTTTAGAAGTTAGTGAAGCTATGAAAACAGTACTAAGTTTATAAGAAAGACAGAGTAAGTGTTGGAAAGTTTGGTTCTTTAAATTTTTTTTTTTTTTTAATTTTCAGGGATACAAGTGATTTTTGGTTACATGGATAAATTGTATAGTGGTGGTGTCTGAGATTTTAGTGCACCCGTCACCTGAGTAGTGTACATTGTACCCAATATGTAGTTTTTTTTAATCCCTTACCCCTCCTTCTACCCTCCCACTTCTGAGTCTCCATAGCCAATTATACCACTCTGCATGCTTTTGCATACTCATAGCTTAGCTCCCACTTCTAAGTGAGAACATATGGTATTTGGCTTTCCATTCTTGAGTTACTTCACTTAGAATAATGGCCTTCAGCTCCATCCAAGTTGCTGCAAAAGATATCATTTCATTCTTTTTATGGCTGAGTAGTATTCCATGGTGTATATATACCACATTTTCTTTTTCTTTTTTTTTTTTTGAGACGGAGTCTCGCCCTGTTGCCAGGCTGGAGTGCAGTGGCATGATCTCGGCTCACTGCAACCTCTGCCTCCTGAGTTCAAACAATTCTCTTGCCTCAGCCTCCCAAGTAGCTGGGACTACAGGCACCTGTCACCACACCTAGCTAATTTTTGTATTTTTAGTATAGATGGCGTTTCCCCATGTTGGCCAGGATGGTCTCAATCTCTTGACCTTGTGATCTGCTCGCCTCAACCTCCCAAAGTGCTCTTTATCCAAACTCATTGGTTGGTGGGCACTTAGGTTGGTTCCATATCTTTGCAACTGTGAATTGTGCGGCAATAAACATATACATGCAGGTGTCTTTTTAATATAATGACTTATTTTATTTTGGGTAGATACTCAGTAGTGGGGCTGCTGGATTGAATGGTAGATCTACTTTTAGTTCTTCAAGAAATTTCCATACTCGGTTGGGTGTGGTGGCTCACGCCTGTAATCCCAGCACGTTGGGAGGCCAAGGCAGGCAGATCATGAGGTCAGGAGATCAAGACCATCCTGGCTAACACAGTGAAACCCCATCTCTACTAAAAAATAGAAAAAATTGGCCGAGCATGGTGGCAGGCGCCTGTAGTCCCAGCTACTCGGGAGGCTGAGGCAGGAGAATGGTGTGAACCCGGGAGGCGGAGCTTGCAGTGAGCCAAAATCGTGTCACTGCACTCCAGCCTGGGCAACAGAGCGAGACTCCATCTCAAAAAAAAAAAAGAAAGAAAGAAAGAAAGAAATTTCTATACTCTTTTCCATAAAGGTTATACTAATTTACATTCCCACCAGCAGTGTACAAGCATTCCCTTTTCACCATATCCATGCTAACATCTATTGTTTTTTGACATTTTAATAATGATCATTCTTGCAGGAGTAAAGTAGTATTTCATCGTGGTTTTAATTTGCATTTCCCTGATGATTAGTGATGTTCAGCCCCTTTTCACATGTTCATTGGCCATTTGTATATATTCTTTTGAGAAATGTCTGTTCATGTCATTTGCCCACTTTTTATGGGATAATCTTTTTTTTTTTTTTTTTCTTGCTGATTTGTTTGAGTTCCTTGTAGATTCTGGATATTAGTTATTTGTTGGATACACAGTTTGCAAATATTTTCTTCCATTCTGTAGGTTGTCTGTTTAGTCTGATGATTATTTCTTTTCCTGTACAGAAGCTTTTTAGTTTAATTAGGTCCCATTCATTTATTTTTTGTTTTATTGCATTTGCTTTTAGGGTCTTCATTATAAATTCTTTGCCTAAGCCAATGTCCAAAATAGTTTTTCCTAGGTTATTTTCTAGAATTTTTAAGGTTTCAGGTCTTAGATTTAAGTTTTCGATCAATCCTGAGTTGATTTTTCTATAAGGTAAGAGATAGGGATCCAGTTTCATTCTTGTACATGTAGCTAGCCAATTTCCCCAGCAACTTTTATTAAATAGGGTATCCTTTCCCCAGTTTATGTTTTTGTATGCTTTGTCAAGGTTGGTTGTAGGTATTTGGTTTTATTTCTGGGTTCTCTACTATGTCTGTGTGTCTACTTTTATACCAGTACCATGCTATTTCAGGAACTATAGCCTTGTAGCATAATTTGAAGGAAAGTTTGGTTCTTTTTTTTTCTCTTAAAAATATTTTTTTTAGAGATTGGGTCTTGCTCTGTTGCCCAGGCTGGTCTTAAACTCTGGACCTCAAATGATCCTCCCATCTCAGCCTCCCAAAGTGCTGGGATTACAGGCATAAGTCACCACACCAAGTGAAAGTTTGGGTTTTAATGACTATGTATTACAATGTGTATTACTAAGAAGAAATAGTAAACAGTTACTCTTAGTTGGTTTAAAAAGAGAGAAAAACACTTTGGGGAAAAAAAAAAAAAAACAAAATCCAGCACCTAAAAATCACAACTAGCATCTATATATCAATTTATAGTTCAGAAAACACTTTGATATTATTATACTTCAGTCCTAGTTCAGCCTAGCATATACTAAACGTTCAATACTTGTAAATTGAAGAAAAATTACAGTAAAATTGTTAAATTTTACATATTGTAAAGAATTTCTGGTGGTATGGGATTTCACTAAGTATTTGGAGTTAAAAGAGCTGTAATGAAAGAGATGAAAGTCTTATCTACTTTTCTGAAGCCTTTTTAATCCTATAAATTTTCAATCTGCATAATTATGTGGAATTTGGATTAAGGATGGGGCTCGTAGTCAAGCTTTGGATCAAATGGAATAAATATGTGGTCAAGTACAAGTGTAAAAACAATGAACAGGGTAGGCCAGGCACAGTGGCTCATGCTTGTAATCCCAGCACTTTGGGAGGCCAAGGTGGGCGGATCACCTGAGGTTGGGAGTTCAAGACCAGCCTGGCCAACATTGGGAAACTCTGTCTCTATTAAATATACAAACTTAGCCAGGCGTGGTGGCACATGCCTGTAATCCCAGCTACTCAGGAGGCTGAGGCAGGAGAATTGCTTAAACCCGGGAGGCAGAGGTTGCAGTGAAGCGAGATCGCGCCATTGCACTCCACCCTGGACAACAAGAGTGACACTCCGTCTCGGGGAAAAAAAAAAACCAAAAAACAAAACACCAAAAGAAACCAAAAACAAAAACAATAAACAGGGCTAACAACAATAAGCATCCCAAATCACTGGAGTTATCCATTTGATTATTGTATTAGTGGGTTGCCTGCTAGATGTCAGTCAGTTTTCTTAAATTTTATCTTTAAGTGCAAGATGAATAATCATAAATTGCCGCAAAAGCATTAATAGAAGGTGAATGAAATACATTTTAAATTATTTCCCAAATTGCATTTAAAATACCTTCTGGCCTATAATCTCACTGACTCTGGAGGCTGAGACAGGAGGATCGCCTGAGTTCAGGAGATTGAGACCAGCCCAGGCAACACAGCAAGACCTTGTCTCTACAAAAACAAAAATTAAAAAACTAGCTGGGTGAAGTAGTGTAGTGTGCACCCATAGTCCCAGCAACTCTGGAGGCTGAGGTGGGAGGATCACTTGAACCCAGGACTTTGAGTCTGCAGTGAAGTATGATCATGTCACTGAACTTCAGTCTGGGTGACAGGGCAAGACCCATCTCTAAAAAATAAAAATAAAATAAAATATCTCCTGAAATTATGTCTTTAAAATGCAAAATCTTGAAGAATGCATCCCCAGTAAAATTTTAAAGATAGTTTTAGATTTTTTTTTTTTTTTTTTGAAATGGAGTTTTGCTCTGTCACCTAGGCTGAAGTACAATCCACGATCTTAGCTCACTGCAACCCCTGCCTCCCAGGTTCATTTGATTCTCCTGCCTCAGCCTCCAGAGTAGCTGGGATCACAGGCGCCCGCCACCACACCCAGCTAATTTTTTGTATTTTTAGAAGAGAAGGGGTTTCACCATGTTGGCCAGGCTGGTCTTGAACTCCTGACCTCAGGTGATCCACCCGCCTTGGCCACACAAAGTGCTGGGATTACAGGCGTGAACCACCACGCCTGGCCAGTTTTAGATTCTATTGTATAAGAGAAAGGCTCGTTCTCTACCTTGGGATTTGATTTCATCCGTTGCTTTCTCCACCACATTGTTGGTGGCCTCTTTTACAGGAACATCTGGCACACTCTGTAAAGTCTTTGAAAAGAGAAAAAAAATCACCAATTTCAATGTGACTTGATTTTCCACAAAGTTGTATAAATTATTCCAAGTAAAGGAAAGTTTATTGCTTTGTAAGAGTTAACCAAACATCCCTAGTTAATTTTTCTGGGATATAATGTTGTATACTAGAAGCAAAGAGGTAATCACAGTGTATTTTCTGCATTTACAAGATAAAATGTGTTGGTTCAAAATGTCATCACATCTTCCTATTACTAACAAAGTAATACGCTAGGAATCATTTTAGATGACATTAATTCTTGAATTATACAACACTTTATAGAAACATGATTTGAAACCATAGCATAGGGAAATCAGACCTTTGGAAATGCTACTGTTTTACTACTAGAATCACTTTCTGTATTTGTGGCAAAAAGAAAAAGCATTTCATCTTAATTGAGGAAATAAAGGATTAATTTTATGAATAGCAACAAAATAGTTTTTGTATACATGCTAACGTACTTTAAAAATCTGACAATAGAATTTTTTTTTTTTTTTTGGAGACACGGTTTTACCCTTGCCCAGGCTGGAGTGCAGCGGCACAATCTCAGCTCACTGCAACCTTCACCTCCTGGGTTAAAGTGATTCTTGTGCCTTGGTCTTCCAAATAGCTAGGATTACAGGCATGCACTACCATGCCCGGATAATTTTTGTATTATTAGTAGAGATGGAGTTTCGTCATGTTGGCCAGTCTGGTCTCAAACTCCTGACCTCAAGTGATCCACCTCGGTCTCCCAAAGTGCTGGGATTACAGGTGTCAGCCATCGACAATCAGTAGGATATTTTAAAAACTCACATTAGTCAACTCACTTGTGAATCTACAGGACTATTTTCAATTGCCTCCCCTTTTCTATGAAATGTTTTTCTTTATTATAGCCTTGTATTTATTTAAACACAAAGTTACTTAAATGATTAACCTGGAAATTACATTTTCAGCATGATAGTAAAGTGATCCTAAAAGCTGGTCGTTACAGTTTTTAGGATAACTTTAGAAAGCATTCTTATTTATCTGTAATTTATAACAGCTCTTCACAAATAATTTACCTGTCTATGGAAGTTTCCCACAACTTACTCAAATGAATCAGCTTAATAATCAACATGAGTTTGTCCTTTCCCTTTTGCAATTTTACTTATCTTTTTGAATACCCACATCTTTTCTTTTACCATAAGAAAATTGATTTTATCTAGTTTATTCTCCAGCATTAATATCTGATTTATTCATGCCAACTCTACCTCATGAAGCTCGTTCACTTCAGTTGAGTTCCATTTCCTCTTTTTGTCTTTTCCATTTTCCTGAAATAGAAACAGTGTTAGTAAATGGCATCCAAAAAGAGCTGTGGATTAAACTACTGTCTTATACTTTAATACAGTAAGCTTTTAACTTTTAAAAATTTCACATAATGAGTAAATATCATGCCAAATAAAATTACACAAAGTAGTTGTATCAACAAATTCAAACAATAACAGACTTTTATATATAATCAAGGAATGCCAACCAACTAGAAGCAGGTCGCCATGACTCAACTGTTATTTTGACCCCCTTTTCAGCATTTCTGTCAAAACTTGATGCAGAATACTTCAACCAAAAAGAGAAATAATTAAATGATAGACTATGATTTTGCATCTCAATTTTCCCAAGAATGTTGAATCTCAAATCTTCTCATAAATGTAATAAACCTATGTAGGACAAGAACCTGATCAGGTCTGACTTCCTCTTGAGATGTTGACTCATTCATCTGGACTCCAAAAGGTATCACCAAATGGTACAGAAGAATATTACTAGACCAGTATTAATAACAAAAAGAAAGAAATATTAATAAACATCACAAAGTACTCTATAAGTTAAAAAATCTCCCTCACTCCTGCCCTCACCTCACTCCACAATTCTATTGAATGATACATTCTCAACTGCTGAACTTTTCCAACTGTATTACTGTTATGGCTGTTGCTACTGACCAAAGCTAGATCATTGCTCAGGGAGACAAGAAAACTCACCATAGTAATCATCGCTACTATCATTTAAAAAAAAAACAATAACAGCAACAGTAATGCAATTGCATTTTTTAACATGATTGTCATCCTCATTAATTTTTGAGATAACAAGGTGAGGTAAAGCGAAACTTTTATGGCTACCTAATTCATGCAAGAAAGGTAGATAGAGAACAGAATAATAATATCTCAAAAAGCATTTTTTTTGGCAAGGGAGAATTCCAGAAGAATGTGACTTATCTGGTTTATTTATTCATATCGAGGTATTAAATAATTACCAGATCCCCACTTTACTGCAAATGACTGTAGATTCACAGATTATTAAATCACTGCCATGCCAAAAATCATTTAAGAGTTTATGTATATATGAGCTAGGTATTGTGTAAAGACAAAATTATATTCACACAGTCTCTGCCTCCAGGACAGTTACAGTCTAGATACTCTAATTTGAAATAGTATGTATCTAATGCTGTAATGTATTCCCTTTTCTTTTCCTTTCTTTTCTTTTCTTTTCCTTTTTTTTTTTCTTTTCTTCTTCTTTTTGTTTTTTTACAGAGTCTCACTCTGTTGCCCACACTGGAGTGCAGTGGCACAATCTCGGCTCACTGCAACCTCCGCCTCCTAGGTTCAAGTGATTCTCCTTCCTCAGCCTGCCAAGTAGCTTGGACTACAGGTGCTCACCACCACGCCTGGTTAATTTTTGTACATTTAGTAGAGATGGGTTTTCACCATGTTAGCCATGCTGGTCTTGAACTCCTGACCTCAAGTGATCCACCCTCCTCGGCCTCCCAAAGTGCTGAGATTACAGGTGTGAGGCACCACACCTGGCCATTCCCTTTTCTTTTTATCAACATAACACATGTTCTAGCTAAATAAACCAAAAGTACTGCCTTTGGAGAGAAAAGTTTCCAACATTTAAAAATAGCTGCCTCAAAGCCTTTTTGAAGCACTTAATAAATAATAAATAATAGAAAATAAATGTATGTGATAGCTCCCAACTGTATATTCTCAACAGCCTCATTTCTTTGCTTATGGTGTCCATCTCCTGAAATTGTTGAGAAGCTTCCTTCCGTTTCTTTTAAAATCTATTTGGTTTGCATGCATTCAGATACATTCAACTCAATAAGCCTTTATTGGGTGCTTTCTATATGCAGGCAAATGTTGGGGCTTAAAAGGATTAATATGACCTGCCTTAAAGAGTTTCCAGTTTAGGCTGGGCACAGTGGTTCATGCCTGTAATCCCTGCACTTTAGGAGGCCAAGGCGGGTGGATCACCTGAGGTCAGAAGTTCAAGACCAGCCTGGCCAAAATAGTGAAACCCTGTCTCTACTAAAAATACAAAAAAGTAGCCAGGTGTGTTGGCAGGTGCCTGTGATCCCAGCTACTCAGGAGGCTGAGGCAGGAGAATTGCTTGAACCTGGGAGGCGGAGGTTGCAGTGAGCCGAGATCATGCCATTTGCACTCCAGCCTGGGCAACAAGAGCAAAACTCTGTCTCAAAAAAAAAAAAAGTTCCCAGTTCAGTGAGGGAAACAGATGCAATTCAATCTGCAAAGTAAAAGAGTAGAGGTACACACAAAATGTTAAGGAACAAAGAAATAAGCAATTAATTTTCCCAGGGTAGTTATGGATGTTCTCACAAAGGAAGTTGGATAGTAAAAGACTAGTAAGAAAGTTTTGTGTAAAGGAGGAGGGAAGGATATTTGAGGCAGAAGGAACAAAGGAACAAGGATATTTGAAGCAGAAGGAACAAACACTCCAGGTTCAAAAAGTGTTCGAAGAATTCATATAGCAGATATGCTGATATGGAGAAACTGTTAGTGGTCTGGATAGAAGATCAAATCAGCTACAACATTCCCTTAAGCCAAAGCCCAATCCAGAGCAAGGCCCTAACTTCTCTTCAATTCTGTGAAGGCTGAGAGAGGTGAGAAAGCTGCAGAGGAAAAGCTGAAAACTCGCAGAAGTTGATTCATGGGGTTTAAGGAAAGAAGACATCTCCATAACTTAAAAGCGCAAGGTGAAGCTGCACATGCTGATGTAGAAGTTGCAGCAAGTTACTCAGAAGATTTAACTAAGATCATCAATGAAGATGGCTACACTAAACAATAGATTTTCCATGCAGACAAAACAGCCTTCTATTGGAAGAAGATGCTATCTAGGATTTCATAGCTGGAGAGAAGTCAACGTCTGGCTTCAAAGCTTCAAAGGACAGTCTGACTCTCTTGTTTGGGGCTAATGCAGTTGGTGACTTTAAAGTGAAACGAATTCTCATTTATCATTTCAAAAATCCTAACCCTTAAGAATTATGCTGAATCTACTCTGCCTGTACTCTATAAATGGAACAACAAAGTCTGGATGACAGCACATCTGTTTACAGTATGGTTTATGGAATATTTTAAATACACCCTTGAGATCTACTGCTCAGGAAAATTGATTCCTTTCAAAATATTACTGTTCATTGACAGTACACTTGGTCATCTAAAAGCTCTGATGGAAATGTACAAGGTAATTAATGTTTCCATGCCTGCCAACATAGAATCCATTCTGCAGCCCATGGATCAAAGACCAATTTCAACTTTCAAGTCTTATTTAAGAAATACATTTCATAAGACTATAGCTTCCATAGATAGTGATTATTCTGATGGATTTGGGCAAAGTAAATTGAAAACCTTCTTGAAAGGATTCACCATTCTAGATGTCATTAAGAACATTTGTGATTCATGGAAGGAAGTCAAAATTGATCAGCATTAACACAGTTTGGAAGAAGTTGATTCCAATCCTCATGGATGATTTTGAGGGCCCCAGGACTTCAGTGGAGGAAGTAACTGCAGATGTAATGGAAATAGCAAGAGAACTAGAATTAGACGTGAGGCCTGAAGATGTGACTGAATTGCTGCAATCTCATGATAAAACTTGAATGAATGAGGAGTGTCTTCTTACAGATGGGCAAAGAAAGCAGTTTCTTGAGATGGAATCACTCCTGGTGAAGACACTGTGAACATCATTGAAATGACAACAAAGGATTTAGAATACTATATAAACTTAGTTGATGAAGTAGTGATAGGATTTGACAAGACTGACTCTAATTTTGAAAGAAGTTCCACTATGGGTAAAAAGTTATCAAACAACATCGAATGTTACAGAGAAATTATTCATGACAGGAAGAGTCAGTCAATGTAGCAAACTCAATTGTCTTAATTTAAGATATTCTCACAGCCACGCCAGCCTTCAGCAACCACTACTCTGATCAGTCATCAGCTATCAACATCGAAGCAAGATCCTCCATCCTCAAAAAGATTTTGAGTGGGTAAAGGCTTATATGATTGTTGGCATTTTTTAGCAAAAAAAGTATTTTTAAATTAAGGTATGCATAGTTTTTAGACATAATGCTACTGCACACTTAATAGACTATAAGATAAATACAACTTTTATATATGCGTTGGGAAACCAAAACTTCATGTGACCACTTTATTGTGATGTTCTCTTTATTGTAGTGGTCTGGAACCAAACCCAAAATATCTCCAAGGTCTGCCTGTATGAGGGCCAATAATATAATTTTAGTCACCACAATGGAGAATTCCAACCTCTCACCTAGTTCCTTAATGAAAGGTGGGTCCCTTTGAGAAAGAGCTCTGTAGCATTGCCACTAGAATATACTGAAAAATCTTCCTCTAAGTCTTTTCCACAGAGATAGGTGGCCATTTCCTAAAGTGACTTTGTGCTAGGGAAAAGGAATATCCAGGTTTTTCAGAGATATCTAAACACTAATTCTAAACTGATGTTAATCTTGGGGATCCAAAATACCACTTCAGTCCATAAGGTTAAGTGGGGGTTTGTGGTGGTCAGATGGAGTCTTAACTCAAGTTTGAATCACAGTGGTTTAGTAGGGCCATAGAACCACCCTGTGGTGATTTCATCAGTCCCTGAATATATAATTAGAACAGAGATACTGGTAACTGGCAGGATCTCTATATCAGTTCTCTAACTCTGGAATAAGGACTATTATAGTAGGAAGGGCCAACTTGAAGCCTTTGAAAACCTCCTCTCAAACCCCCTCCAAACACACCAGGACAGTAAACAAAAATGTTGCTTCCTTGGGGTTGCGGGGATGGGGGATTACAGAGATTAATGACACCAATAAAGATCTGAAAGAAGCAGGAGTGAGGCTGGGCACAGTGTCTCACGCCTGTAATCCTAGCACTTTGGCAGGCCGAGGCGGGTGGATATCCTGAGGTCAGGAGTTTGATACCAGCCTGGTCAACATGGTGAAACCCCATCTCTACTAAAAATATGAAAATTAGCCGGGCTTGGTGGCACATGCCTGAAATCCCAGCTACTCAGGAGGCTGAGGTGGGAGAATCGCTTGAACCTGGGAGGTCAAGGTTGCAGTGAGCCGAGATCACACCACTGTAATCCAGCCTAGGCAATGGAAATTCCGTCTCAAAAAAAAAAAAAAAAAAAAAAAAAAAAAAGAAGCAGGAGTGATGAAAGCTACCTCACATCAATTTAACTTGTCTGTTTGGCCTGCGAAGAAGAAGGTGGATGGATCTTGGAGAATGACTGTGGATTACTGTAAATTTTATCAGATTATGCCTCCACTTGCACCTCCTCTTCCATATGTAGTATCTTTATTGAAGCAAATCAACACAGCCCTTGGCACCTGGTATGTAGCTATTGTCCTAGAAAATGCTTATTTCTCCATATAAATTGGCAAGAAACACCTGAAGCAGTTTGGTTTTACTTGGCAGGGCCAACAATATCCCTTCACAGTCTTGCCTCAGGGGTACATCATTTCTCTAGCTCCCTGCCATAATATAATCTACAGAGATATTGAGCATCTTGACTTCCCAGTCTGCATCACATTGATGAAAGTATGCTGAGGGTATCTGAGGAGCAGGAAGTAGCAAGGTCTTTAACTGTCTTTAAGAGATATATGCAAACCAGAGAATGGGAGATAAATTCCATTCTGGCATCAATTTCCACATCAATCAAGTGCCAGTTATTAAATTATTGTCTCATCTCCAAATTCACCCATTTTTACTCTTCTTTGTTGCTAAAGCTGAGACCCTGAAAATCACATTTCTTTGCCTCGCCAGCTAGGTTTGTTATACTATGTTAACTGGGGGCACCAGAGGGACATCCCATACCTGAAGGAAAGACAAGAGACTTGCTCCTTCTTGTCTATCTGCTGACTGCTTCTTGTGGTCTTTTGGTTCCTGTGTCCTTCACCTAGTAATGCTTCTTCATTATGGTAGTAGCACTTCCTTTTTGAAGCAACAGCTGAATCCAGTGTGTAGCAGTTTTTCTATAGTTCTATAATTGTCATTACTCTAAGGCACCACCACCAGCCAGCCAGTGCTCTGGCTTCAGAAGTCTGTGTCCCAGAACCCTAGGTGCCATGAAGCCCCTCCTCTAAGCTCAGAGGCACTAATACCAGCTAAGCAGCACTTTCTCCTCAGAGACCTTAGTTTTAGCTCTGTGGGGCCAATCCTCTAAATTTCTAAATTTTTCTCTTTGATTCTTTGTTTTTTGTTTTCTAGCCCTTAAGGTGGGAGGTATTACTCACCTCTGTGACACCTTAGATTTCTCTAAAAAAGTTATCTACTTAATAACTTTACATCTAGTAATTAATTCATTGTTAAAATTTCTTGGCAAATAACTCGTAGAGTTTCTGTTTATTTATTTATTTATTTATTTATTTATTTATTTATTTATTTATTTATTTTTTTGAGACAAGGTCTTGCTCTGTCACGCAAGCTGGAGTATAATGGCATAATCATAGCTCACTGCAACCTCAATACCCTGGGCTCAAGCAATCCTCCCACCTCAGACCCCTAAGTAGCTAGGACTGCAGGTGTGTACCACCACAGCCGGCTAATTTTGGTAGTTTTTGGAGCGATAAGGTCTCACTATGTTGCCCAGGCTGCTCTCAAATTCCTATCCTTATGCAATCCTCCTGCCTCAGCCTCCCAAAGTGCTGGAATTACAGGCATGAGGCACCGCACCCCACCCAAGCTGGTGTGGTTTCTATCTCCTGTTAGGACACAGTTAAATGAAGTTAGTAAAAGTTAAAGTTTTTACAAAACTTAAGAAAAAATGCAACTAAGTGAAGGCAACACATGACTCAATAATACTGCAGTTGCTCTCAGCTCTTATGTATCTGTGCTATATTAATTTATACTTATAATTATGCCTGAGTTGTTTCAAATATAAGGGATTAGATTATCAAGGATGGGACCATGATTTCTTGTCTCTCTCTCTCTTTTTTTTTTCTCTCTCTCTTAAGCTTAGCTATATAAGCCATAATCTTTTAAGTGAAACACTTCATTTGGTATGCAATGAATGAGTTTCAGACATATTGCAAGATAGGGATCTATTCAGCTTGAGGAGTTACTTAAAAGAACTGGAGTGGTTGATACATCTAGGTAATTCACTCCTGGCAAGAAGCAGTGTGATCTAGAGATTCTCAGCAGCCCCCCAAAATCAGGTTGTGAATACCCAACCTAGTATGCCCATGGTCCTGCTGGTGGACAGCACAATGAAGTTCTTGCCAAGCAAAGCCAAGGAGTATTCTACCAGGTCATCACTTTCATAAGACAATTGTAGTACACATTGCTGCCTATCATAAACACTGAGGTTTGGAGGATGTTCCAGGTACCAAAAGAGCAGGACTTACAGCCTCAGACAAGGCCAGGAAAGACAGGGAGGCCTGCTAGGTACTCCTGATGAACTCAGCTCACAATCTCTCTTTTTATATATATCGAATTCTTCCTTTTGGTTATATCTGATGTGCCCTTTTAGTTATGTTTGAGTTAGATGCAGAATTATTGCTCTAATAACACAATCATACTCTGCAAATTAGACCGTTATCAATATTTTGCAATAGATGCTTGACATGAAAAGTGTTTGGGTAGATGGGGAAATTCCCATTGGCAAATGTAATGAGGAAATACCCTATGATAATGTGGATATATTTTCAATTATAATTTATACTTGTAAATTTTGAATTGTTGTGAAAATTGTTTAAAAGTTTTTTTTGGCCAGGCACCATGGCTCACACCTATAATCCCAGCACTTTGGGAGGCCGAGGCGGGCAGATCATGAGGTCAGGAGATTGAGACCATCCTGGCTAACATGGTGAAACCCTGTCTCTACTAAAAATACAAAAAATTAGCCGGGCATGGTGGCAGGTGCCTGTAGTCCCAGCTACTCGGGAGGCTGAGGCAGGAGAATGGTGTGAACCCGGGAGGCGGAGCTTGCAGTGAGCGGAGATTGCGCCACTGCACTCCAGCCTGCAGCCTGGGCGACACAGTGAGACTCCGTCTCAAAAAAACAAACAAAAAAAGTTTTTCTTTTTATCACCTACTTGTATGAACTAAGTTCTCATCAATAATGACCACCAAGAATTTGAAGAGATCACTGTTAAACTGTCTCATTCAAGAACTGCATGCAGTCATTTCAATAATAAAATCCTGTATAAAAAAAGTGATGTTTAGAGAAGCAATGTCAGGTTTTTCATTAAATTTTTAGACAACTTTATTTGGAAACGTATACAAATTCAGTATTTAGTGTCATCCTTAATATGTTTATTTTCTCATTAAAAGTAAGTAATATAAAGAAAACCATTTTTTTTTCACCAAGTCCCATGTAATTAGTTGCCTCCAAATCCCCTTTAATTTATCCCAGTGTGCTGTACAAGTATTATTTCTATGGATGTCATGATGTGGAAAAAAAAGGTAAAGAACCACCCCTTTAACATTTAGATCAGGATTCTTCACCTGGGTTCCTTGATAGGTTTTAGTAGGTATGAGAAATATGCAAGTACATCTTTCTGGAGAGAAGGTCAATAGTTTTCATCAGGTTCTCAAAGCTTAAGAAGCAGCTAACCTCAGAGATTTCAAGCTCCCCTATAATTTCACCCCAGAAGAAGTATTGATACAAGTTAAGGGTTAAATGGACTCCAGTGGTACAACCAGGCCTCCAGCATCATAGGTGGGAAGAGTGAAAGTGCTATAAATAGAACTAGGAGGACTTTTGTATCTTTGGCTCCCTCTTTTGGGAATCCTGCTCTTGACCTCTCTCTCCTCAAATTCAGCCAGAATAGTAAGAGGATCCTAGGATCTTCACTCTATTAGAAGATACCTCCTCTCTCAGTTCACCAGAAGACCTAGCAGGAACCAGGGTGGAGCCTAGGAAAATTAGGTAGAAATGGGGCACAGAGCCTAGATTCATCAAATGCTTACTGTGGTCCAGCTCTGTTCACAAAGTGACTGTACTGGGATCTGTAGACAAAGCCTGAAAGCCAATATCATAAAGACCACATTTGCCCAGACCTTCTCTGCTTTGTTTCTATAGAACTTTGTATGTATATAGACTTCTCCTATATTTCTACATACCTCCTTTCGTGCCTAGCAGAGGTGACAGAAGCCATGGTACCACTAAACTACGCTCTAATTATGATGTGTTTTCCCCTGCTAATTGGCTTTGAGCCCCTAAGAGGTAGATAAACATTTCTTGTTCTTACAGCAGTGTCTAGTATATGATACACATTCAAAAAATATTTTCTCAATTATTAGTAAATAAATTAATGAACATGCACCAATAATTTCCAAATCTTAGTTTCTTTAAAAGGTATATACCAGGAAGAAATATTTCCCCTGAAAATTAATAAATGAACTTCCTGATACAATGTGAATTTTGTTATCTCATAATTCTTGATCAGGATTTTATCACCTTAGATATGTGGAACAAAAATGTTCCACACTTACCCACAGATGAAACATGTCTTGACCACTAATCTACTTCTACTATTAAGAAAAAGAATGATGGTCGGGCGCGGGGGCTCACGCCTGTAATCCCAGCATTTTGGGAGGCCAAGGCAGGCGGATCATCTGAGGTCAGAAGTTCAAGACCAGCCTGACCAACATGGTGAAACCTCCGTCTCTACTAAAAAGACATAAAATTAGCCGGGCGTGGTGGTGCATGCCTATAATCCCAGCTACTCAGGAGGCTGAGACAGGAGAACAGCTTGAACCAGGGTGGCGGAGGTTGCAGTGAGCTGAGATTATGCCATTGCACTCCAGCCTGCGCAACAAGAGCGAAACTCCATGTCAAAAAAACAAAAAAACAAACAAACAAACAAACAAAAAAAGACCGGGCGCAGTGGCTCACCCCTGTAATCCTAACACTTTGGGAGGCTGAGGTGGGCAGATCACTTAAGGACAGGTGTTCGAGACCAGCCTGGCCAATACAAAAACTAGCCAGGTGTGGTGGCGGGCCCCTGTAATCCCAGCTACTCAGGAGGCTGAGGCAGCAGAATTTCTTGAACCCGGGAGGTGGAGGTTGCGGTGAGCCGAGATTGCACCACTGCACTCCAGCCTGGGCGGCAAAGGGAGACTCTGTCTCAAAAAAAAAAAAAAAAAAAGTTATCTTAATTACATAGAGGGCTTTACAGTTTATACTGCACTTTACCATACATTATCTCAAGAATCCTGTCAGTTAGGGTTCCATTGTAGAGATAAAGGAATTAACGCTCAAAAAGTTCAAGCCATTTGCATAAGGTTTTAGAGCTGGAACTAGAAACCAGGTCTTCTGATTCCAATGGTAGTGCTTTCTCACTGCAAGGTTAATGGACTCAAGTCCTACATTTTCCAAGAGAATTTCTTAAGAGTATGTTACCATGAAAAAGTAGATCATCATTGTTGCCATCCCTGAGTCAGAGAATCAACATACAAGTACTAAGACCTACAGATTTGAGTATTACTTTTTCTAGAATGATACTTTGGTTCATAAAGCACATATATTTCATTTATTTGAGTTCATTCAGCTTCTAGCTATGTGTATTTCTTGGCTGTGTATCTAGTTTCCTGTTTGGTCTCCCATACATTGGTTCAAAGTTCTTACTTCTGAACCTTGCCTTCTCTTTTCCTGTTTACTACCGAGCTCTGGGAAAAACACAGTCAGATTGTTTAATCTGTGAACCATACATCTTTGTTTAATTTTGCCTCACAGGCACTCCTGATCACCACCAGGGGGCAAAAGCCTACCAGCTGGCTTCTCTGCACTACACTCTGTATAGGATTGTATAGTACAGGGACCCTCAGTGTCTGATTCTTGATGGAACCTCCCTGCTAATTATTTCAACCACAGGGCCCCAGGGAGAGAACAAAGGCTCAGCACAGAGGACTCTTGTGGCATTTAACCGTACAGCAGCCAGAAAGAGCTCATGACAGCCCTGTCAGTTTAAAAGGAGCAATGAGATCCAAGAGTGTTTGAGTGACAAACAGGAGGGGGTGGGTTTTAATAACTGCAAACTCCCGAGTGTGTGTGTTTTCTACAGCTTTGATATGTACGGTGGTATTTACCAGCTCATCCACTCAAACTGAGAAATAGCCTTGTCAACTCTCTTTCTTTGTGTAAATAATCAGTGATATTTGCATTGTGCGATTTTTTTCTTTTTAATCTTGATTTTCCATTACATTCTTTGCTTATGTTCTGCAAAGAGTTTACCTCTGAGAAAATCATTCCCTTAAAATATCTTTTAATCTTCACTTTTACATAGGTCTATGAAATAATGACATTTAGAGACGAAGGAGAAGAAAGCTTAACGAGCAAATCCTGTTTAATTAAGAGAATGTCTTCACAGCAGGAGGCAAGTGAGAGGTCAATAGCAGGCTGGACCCTCACAACTCTTCGAGTCAGGCTTCCACGGACTCCCAGGCGCGCTCAGCTTCTCTTCTCAGGAATAATGAATAAGTCTTTAGACAGGCAATAGAGGAAGCATGAGGGTACCATAAACCTTTCCAGGGTATCAAAAGGAAAATGGTTTTCTTTCCCGAAGACTCATCATAAAACATGGACAGAAGGGTGGGAAAGTTGAGAAAAAGCCCCCGAGAACCGGGGCGAAGGGGGTAAACTGGTCCAGCTCAGTCCTGTCTGCGCCCAGTGAGAGGGTCTGAAACTCCGCGGAGCCTTCTCACTTTGCTTCAGGATTTTCATCTCAGCTGCTTTTTTCTAAGGTTGGTTAAGCTGTGCGCCGCCCCACCTCATAAAATGGTTGTCTCTTAGGAGTGAAGACTCCAGCGGCCCCCTCACTCGACTGAGACCCCTCACCCGGCTGGCTCCCCTCGGCCCCTTCCCCCACCCCACTCCACAGCACCCAGCGCTGGCAAATCGCGCGATTCCAGTGCGAATGAGGCAACCCAAGAGGGTGCGGCGGCCCGAGGCGCACGCACTTGGCCGGCTTCCGGCAACTCAAGGGTTACGACCAGGCGGCGGCGGCGCGCGCCGAGGGGAGAGGCGGTAGCTGACAGGTGGCGCCTGCGCACTGGGAGCGCTCATTGTGCCCCGCAGCTGCCGAACCGCCCGCCCGCCGCCCGTTCGGCGCGTCAGTCGGCGAGAGTCTGGTGGTGGGTGCGGAGTCTGCGGCCGTTCCCGCGGCCTCCTCCTCCTCCCCGTTCCCTTCATCCCCACCCCGCACCCCTTTCCCCATCCCGGCTCCGTCACCCTCCCGCCCCCCACACTCAGGACAAGAATGCCCTGCCCGGAACAACCCAGCAGCGCCTAGATGGCTTTGGTCACGGTCCAGCGGTCACCTACCCCCAGCACCACCTCCAGCCCCTGCGCCTCGGTGAGTCCTTCCTGGCGGCCGCTCCGCTTGCTTCTGTCACTGCGGCTCCGCTTTGCCTCAGCGGGTCCCGCCGAACGCCACTGCGCACGCGCCGCGCCGCTTCCCAGGCCTTGGCAGTCGGCTGCCGCGAACCCCCCACACCCCCATCTTAAAGACTAGCAGCAGGAACTACAAGACGTTGATTTTTACCCCCATCACCCTGAGCACCTAGCTCCTCACAGTCCTCGCCCTGAAATCCCCTGTGGCATGCCTCCCTATGGCTTGAGCACTTCCTTTTGGTAATGAGTCATTCTTGCTTTTCACCCTCCCCCTTCTTTTACCCTCTGTTGCTCTGCGGCAGGGAGGGGACCGTGAGCCTCCTGCGTTGCCCCTTACCCACACCCACATCTCTTACCCACACCATTTCATAGACCCGTTCAGTATTTGCACACTGCACACCCTTCTTCGGACTCGCCAGGGTGTGTGCCTTCCCCTAGTCACTTGCTGGCTTTCTTGTGCTCTGTACTGTTCAGGCTTTGAACTGCCCAACGGTAGTTACTCCCTGGTTTCTTCCTCCTGCCCCCCACCCCAAAGGATGGCAATGATCTCTATTTCTTGGACCTCTTAACCTTTCCTTTATGAGGTCCCGAAGCATCTGGTGCTGCTTGGTGATCAGTGCCAAATTATTTCCATCTTACAGATATTTATGCCTTACACTCATTGCTCATGATCATTCTCGTTATAAGGTCGTGTTTGTATGACTCGTTACCTCAGATGCCTATGCTAATAAAGCATGCTCTCAGAAGGAGAATACCCAGTAACCAGCCTTTCCCCGCTGGGCCCATCTTTGCCTTCTCTCCTCTCACCACCCCCACTCTTTTACACTCCATTCTCTTAGGCTTCGTTTTTGAAAATATTTATTTTTAAAAACAATATATTGCACCAGTGGGGCGAATGGGCTTTAAAAAACAAACACCCAGATGTTTTAGAGAGAAATAGACTGAATGAAAATGTGAGCAACTGGGAAAACCACCTTGAACTTCTTGCAGAACTGTAATTTTAAAAACTGTGTTGGTGGATTTAGTAGTATCAAGTTGCAAAAAAAGGTATTTAATAAACACTGTACCACTCTCCATTGTAACAAAAATCAATCAGGTTACTCTTAATATTTGTATGTTAACTGAGGTCTGAGCTTTGATATCCTGAAATTTGGTGGCTTGTCATTTCAGTATAATTTCCTGAATTTCAAAGTTTTGTTGTGTATGGTTGTGGTTTCTTCTTTTCTGAGCTTTAATTGCATTTTGTGTGACCAAATTGATAACTATATCTTAATTCAATAAGTAATTTTATTTCAAAGGTTAACATATCTTGGGTTGTTTCAGAGAGCAGAACAGGGATTCTTGGTTCAGGGAGGCAGATTTCCAGTGATTGTAAGGAAGAATTTGTAACAGTGGAGTGCACTGCCTTGCAAAATAGTGAGTGCACATTGCTGGAAATATTCAAGCAAAGGCTGGAGAACATTTTGCCTGGGAGGTGATATAAAGAATTCCTGCAGTGGGGGACTTCTATTTCTAATCTAAGATTTTGTGATTTGAGAATACTTGTACTTCAAAGCTGGTAAAACATTTTAGGGTCATCTGAAGACAAGTATCATAGGAATAAAAATTTAATATAGTTTATTCTTATGTGTAGTACTTTATGCTAGTTTTTGGAAAGTCATTAACATACCATCAAACCTTCTTAATTCACTCCACTAGGAAACTCTTTGGTTTGTGGTTACTAGGCCTGATTTTGAATAAATTGATTGAAAGTTACTAGAGTCATACAAATAAACTGGAAATCAGTACTATAGTAACATTTATTTTCCTTGGGCATTGTTGAAAATAGTTTATGCTATGATAATATATGTATATCAAGTTGTCATCATACTAATTTACTTGAAGTGAATGATTAGTATACAGTAAGACCGTGTACACTTGATATGACTTCATTAGCCAAAACTTGAGTTACTTTCGAATCTTGAGGTATATTAATAGTCACTTTTGACATAGGTAATTAAATTGATCGCGTAATAAGCTCCATTGTTGAGCTGAATCACTAGTATTTCTATATGTACTAGCCTGGTTATTTCAGTTGTTTATACTTGACCCTGTATGCAAAGGAATCCTAAGGCTGGTGTAACAATCAGCATTATTAGCATAACTAATAAGCCGGCTTCCTTTCCCTTTAAATTGTCTCCCTTTTGGACTTCATCCAGAATTGTGTTCAGCTGAGTTGTTTCGAGGTCCTTGTACTCTAGCATTTGGCTGCTGTCTGACCTCCATATATTTTGCTGTTCCATCTCTTGCTGCATGAATAGGTTGGGTCGTTTGCTTTAAAATAGCAAAAAGAACCTAGAGAACCATGAAAGAAGAGATTTAATTTTGTGAGGCTGGAAATTTACATTTTTTAATTAATCACTTTGGGCACGCTGTTAATACTTTTTTACTATAGGATGCAGGGCATTTTAATACTGCCAGCTCTTTAGTGTTGTTTCATTAGGCATTAAACAATATGCTAGGTGTGAGTGACCATTGTAGATACTAAGATGTATAAGAAATTGACCCGTTCATCAGGATCTTGCAATCTAGGGGGCTGGGGCATTGGAGGAAGAACAAACATGAGGTAAGAGGGAAAGAAGAAGGAGGGGAATGATACTGTAGGTACGTGAAGGGTTTGTAATGGCCATAAGTATTATCTGAATTCAGATTAAGATAAATTCACTAATGGCAATGTTAATAATAAGAGTAATAACAATATCTAACATTTCTTGGGTCCTCATCTATGCCAGGCATCATGTTAAGTGCTTTACATGAATTAATTCATTTACTTTACACAGTATGCCTTAGGGAAGTTGCTCTTATCCCCATCTTAAAGATGAAGAAGCTGAGGCAAAGAGTTTTAAGGAATATACGCAGTGTCACTCAGCCAGTAAGTGACTGGAGTTATAATTCAAACCCAGACATGTCTAACTTTAGAATCTGCCATCTTTTCCTCCTTGGTGATGAAAAAGTATGCCTAGTAGGTGGCTCTCAAACTAGTTCTTGAAGGATGGATTGAATTTCTATAGGCCAAGAGAGAAGCTGTGAAGAAGAGAGTATTGCAAGTGAAGAGAAATTGTGTACGCCAAAACTTCGAGGCAGAAGAGTACAGGGCATATCTGAAGGAATTAAATAGACCAGTTTGAGGAAGGATTTGTTTGGGAGAGTAGTAAGAGATAAAGGTGAGGAGGCAGCTAGGATTGCACAGGGACTACTGAGCTTGGGAGTTTGGAGTTTGAACTTGATGGAGAAGGTAATGAAGAGTCTGCTGAGGTTTTGAGTAGATATGATCACAGTGGTATTTTAAGTTTTTTTGGTTTTTTTTTTTTGAGACAGAGTCTCATTCTGCCATTCAAGCTAGAGTGCAGTAGCACAATCTCGGCTCACTGCAACCTCCGCCTCTTGGGCTCAGGCGATCCTCCCACCTCAGCTTCCCCAGTAGCTGGGACTACAGGCACGCACCATCATGCCTGGCTAATTTTTGTTTTTTTGTTTTGTTTTGTTTTTTGTAGAGATGGGGTTTCGCCATGTTACCCAGGCTGGTCTCGAACTCCTGGGCTCAAGCCATCTGCCCACCTTCGCCTCCCAAAGTGCTGGAATTACAGGCATGAGCCACCACACCAGGCCTATTTTAAGAAAATTGATCTAGTAGATATGAGCCAGAGAACTGTGAGAGAGAGAGGCCATGAGTGGAGCCAGTGAGAGGCTGTTCTAGAAGCTCAGATGTGAGGTAATAAATGCCCAAACTGGGATTTTGAAGTGGTAAAGGAAAGAAAGAGACAGGTGTGAGGGGTTGTGGAAAAGACTTGGGAACTGATTAGATTTGAGGGGAGGGATCAGAGATGCCAACTCTTGGGATAGATATTGTTTTTCTTAGATAATAGATGTTTCCTGATTACTAGAAGGCAATATAAGAATCATCTTTGTCTCTTTCTGTTCTTTCTGGTATAAATTTTTTTTAAACTTCTTTTTTATTTTAAAAAATGTATTACTTTTTAATGGACAAAACATTTATGGTATAAAACATGTTTTAATATATGTGTACATTATGGAATAATTAAGTAAAGCTAATTAACATCTATCACTTCACCTAGTTAGCTTTTTTTGTGGTGAAAACATTTAAAATCTCACAGCAATTTTGTTTCTTTTTTTTTTTTTTAAAAAAAAGATGGGGTCTCACTGTAGCACAGGCTGGAGTGCAGTGGCACAGTCATAGCTCACTGCAGCCTCAAGTTCCTGGGCTCAAGTGACCCTCCTACCTCAGCCTCCTGAGTATCTGGGACTGCCCAGCTAATTTTAATTTTTTTTCTTTGTAGAGATGGAGACTTGCTTGGGGACTTGCTGCCCAGGCTGGTCTTGAACTCCTGGCCTCAAGGGATCCTCCTATCTCAGCCTCCTAAAGAATTGGGATTATAGGCATGAGCCACTGTGACCGGCTACAATTTTCAAGTCTACGATACATTATTATTGACTATAGAAACCATATTGTACAATAGCTCTTCATAACTTGCTCCTCCTGTCTAATGGAGACTTTGTACCCTTTGACCATCATCTCCTCCCCATTCTCCCACCAATCCCCAATCTGGTGTGAGTTTTCTGAATTGATACCTATATTGATCCAGGGTTAAATAAACACAGTATAATACTATAATAGTATTTTAGTTTTCTGTAGTGCCCTGTACTTTTCAGAGTGGTTTTTGGTGTGTGTGTGTTTGTGATCTAATTTAATTCTCAAGCAGCCTCAAAAGTTACGCAGGACAGGTACCACAGTTTAAAGACTTGGCTGAAAGTGACAAAACTTGTGGGTGTAATAACTGCATAGAGTTAAGTTCCTTGGCTCCTGGTTTATATCTCTTTCCATGATGTGGTAAGAGAAACAGCATATGCAGTTTCTGATCCTGAGACTTGACTGCCAGTTGAATAAAGGTGCAAGATATGAAACACAATCAAGAACTCACAGTCTCTTTGGAGATCATTTATATTGCAACCTTGACTACCTAGAACAGAATCATCTAAGTTTATGCAAATCATTTTAGGTGATAGCTTTCTTTGAAGCCTATTAACTCTTAATTTATACATAAATCTTATAAATGTGGATGTTAAGTTTTCTTATTCTCATATTTCCAAAAGCAGCATAAGAATGGAAAATTACAGGTGCTGCTAAAGGCAGGTTCCCTATAGTGCTGGGAAAGAATAGCTGTTGGTTTCACCACAAGGGAAAAGGGGGGGGAAAAAAACCCACAAGTAGCTGGCATAATAAAAAAAATTGAGCAATTCTTGCCTAATTAATATAGGGACAGATAGCCCTCTAGGACCCAGTAGTTCCTGACAGCTACTATGATATGTTCCTAATGATGATTCTGAATCATCATAAGAAGGCTTACTCTTGTTTTAAATCTTGATTTAAGCCATCAGGATTGAGTGTGGTGTATTTTTAGATAGATGTCCATCTAAGTTTCATCAAAGTTTTGACATTTAAGATGCACATTCTAATTAATGCGTAAATCCATTTACATATGCATCTTATTTCTTGATGCTGAATAAATATTATTGAGTTATATGTACATATGGATTAAATATAGCACACCTCTCTCACTAGCTTGAGAAAATAAAGCCAAGGCAGATATGAAATTGATTTCTATTAAGTATAAACACAAGTGATGCTTTTCCTGATTTAGGCACCAGTGACAGAGAAAAAAAAAAAAAGTGATGCCTTTGAATTTTTTGAAGACAGCTTTAGAAATTTTCATGAACTCTAGAAATGACTATTGTAGGAAATCCAGAAATATAGAGAAGTACAGAAAAGATTTTTAGAAAAAGACATGTACCATTTATTTTATAAAGCTGAAGTACTGCTGTATATTTATAATTTTATATCTTTTTTTTTTAGAAGTTTGGTGTCTATCACAGATGTATTGCTATATCATTTAAATGACCGCATTCAGTAGTTTTTGTTTGTGTGTTTTGTTTTGCTTTTTTGAGACAGTCTCACTCTGTTGCCCAGACTGGAGTATAGTAGCATGATCTCAGCTCACTGCAACCTCCGCCTCCTAGGTTCAAGCGATTCTCCTTTCTCAGCCTCCCAAGTAACTGGGACTACAGATGTGCACCACCATGCCTGCCTGAAGTTATAGGCTTACAGGCGTGAGCCACTGCACCCGGCTCCATTCAGTAGTTTTAACTCTTTCTAACCATTCCATTCCATTATTGGTTGGCATTCAGTTTTTTCCCAACCCCCCTGCCCCCAGCTTTTTTTTTTTTTTTTTTTTTTTGAGACAGGGTCTCACTCTGTTGCCCAGGCTGGAGTGTAGTGGTACAATCATACAATCACAGCTCACTGAAGCCCTGACCTGAGCTCAAGTGATCCTTCCATCTCAGCCCCACCAAAAAGCTGGGACCATAGACATGCACCACCATGCCTATCTAAATATTTTATATTTTGGAGAAACGGGGTTTCATCCTGTTGCCCAGGCTGGTCTCAAACTCCTGGGCTCAAGCAATCCTCTCACCATAGCCTTCCAAAATGCTGGAATTACAGATGTGACTCACCACACCCAGCCCTTGTTTTTCTATTATAAATTACATTACAATGAACATCATTGGCTAGAAATATTTGACTCAGTTTGGAACATTTATTAAGATTTCAAGAAATTCAATTACTAGATTATAGGGTATAAACAATTTTAAGGCCAGGCACAGTGGCTCATGCCTGTAATCCCAGCACTTTGGGAGGCCAAGGCGGGCGGATCACAAGGTCAGGAGTTTGAGACCAGCCTGGCCAACATAGTGAAACCCTATCTCTACTAAAGATACAAAAAATTAGCCGGGTGTGGTGGTACATTCCTGTAGTTCCAGCTACTTGGGAGGCTGAGGCAGGAGAATTGCTTGAACCTGGGAGGCAGAGGTTGCGATAAGCTGAGATTGTGCCACTGCACTCTAGCCTGGGTAACACAGCAAGACTCTGTGAAAAAAAAAAAAAAATTGTTTTAAAGACTTCTGTTATATATTTATACTTTCTAGAAAGGTTATTTCAATTAATGTTTATTCCAGCTAGCATAGTATAGGAATGCTCATTTTTCCTAACCTTATTTACACTGAATATTCTCATTTCATTTTCATTTTTGAGTTGGTGTCTTGCTATTTCCCAGGCTAGTGTTGAACTCCTGGGCTCAAGCAATCCTCCCACTTCAGCCTTCTGAGTAGCTGGGATTATAAGCCCACACCAATGTGTCCAGCCTCATTTCATTTGTATTTTAATCACTACTAATTTTTTAGGATAAAGGGTAGTACCTAGTTGGTTTGATTTGTATTTTATTATTAGGTCAAGTATTTTTCAAATGCTTATTAGGCATTTACATTAAAGTTTTTGAAAAGATATATTTTTTGAGGTATAATCTACAAACTCTGAAATGTACCTGTTTTAATAAGGATACAATCCAATTATTTTTAGTTAACTTAGAGTTGTGCAACACTCACTTCAATTGTATTTCCTTTTTATAAGCTATTCTTTTCAGTTTGTGTACCCTCTTGATGTATTACAAATATTAACTATTATATTTGTTACAAACTAAGTGCTTTTAAATTCAGTTTGTATTATTCTTAGAATAAAGTCTGTAATTAAATTGCTAGTGATCCTTAAATGATCCAGCCTTGCTTACCTCTTCAGCCCTGTCTCTTCCCAAGTCCTTGCCTTGCACACCGCTCACAGTTAAGCTGACGTGCCCATGCTCCCTTTGGTCTTTAGGCTTTTGCACATGCTGTTTCCTTTACCTGGAACACTTTTCCTTCATCTCTCTACCTAACTATTTCCTACTCATCCTTCAGGTCTCAGCTTAAATGTCACTTCTTCTGGGAAGCTTCCCTGACTCTACCCCCTCAGACCATGGTAGGTGCTCCTTCTACACACAGCATAGCACCATATACTTACCCATGGTGGCTCTTATCTTTTTACTGTACTTGTTTTATTACTTATCTCCCCCACTAAGTCAAGGACTGGGTCATTTGCATATTTTTGTATTATCAGGGCTCAAAAGTATTTGACGCATGGGGCTGGGTGCGGTGGCTCACGCCTGTAATCCCAGCACTTTGGGAGGCTGAGGTGGGCACATCACCTGAGGTCAGGAGTTTGAAACCAGCCTACTAAATATACAAAAATTAGCCGGGTGTGGTGGCAGGTGCCGGTAACCCCAGCTACTCCTACTGAGGCAGGAGAATCGCTTGAACCTGGGAGGCGGAGGTTCCAGCCTGGGCAACAAGAGCGAAACTCCCTCTCAAAAAAAAAAAAAGTATTTGACACATGGATCAATAGATGATCGATGGATATAGTCATATTTAGCAATCTTTTCTATTTTGAGTTCTTCTACTGTTTTTAAGCATAGACAGATATCTTGAGAAGCCCAAAGGATATGATCACTTTTAAGACTTTTGATACATGTTGCCAAATTATCCTGTGGAAAGGTTGAATCAATCTTTGTTTACAAGCATTGTATAAAAATGTTTCAGTGTACTGTCACAGCCTTAAGTATCATCATCATCATAGGGATATTTATTGAACACTTACTGTGTACTGGACACTGTGTTGAGTCCTTATGTGCATCATGTTGCTTAATTTTCACATCACTCCTGTGGGGTAAGCATTATTGTTCTCTTGATTTTACCGAGAAAATAGACTCAGATAAGTGAATTGTCCAGGGTTATAGGCCTGGTGTCTGACCTCAGAACCCCTTCTCTTAATCACTAGTATTTTATTGTTGTTTTAATTTACATTTTTAAAAACCAGAGGCTAAACATTTTTTCAAATATTTACTATTATGTTTTATTATATATTCCTTGTTTTGTAAATCATTCATGTTCTTTGCCCAGCTTTCTTCATGGCTATTTATTTTTTTCATATTGATGTGTAAGTATTCTTTATATACTAAGAGTATTAACCTTTTTCTGTTATGTTGCAAATTTTCCTCTGGTTTTTCATTTGCCATTTTGTTTTATTTTATTTTATTCATTTGTATATACAGACATTTACAAAATTTTAATGCCATGAATCCAGTCTTGTGTGTGGAATTTTTAAATTATTTTTCTTAGTTCACTTTTCCATCAATAAGGATAGAAATATTCTACTTACTGAAAAAATTTGGACCTATATGTTTTAAAGCTATTTATAGTATTATTTTTATATCTTTTAATTGTCTGAAATTAATTTTACTACATGATGTGAAGTAAGGATTATGTTTATTTTGTTCCAAATAGCAGCTTGTCTTAGTTCATTATATGAAACAGTCACTCCTTTTTTCCAGTGGTGTGGAACTCTTCCTTGGGAGGTACTAAATTCCCAAATACTTAATTCAGGTATAAGCTGAAGTGTGTTCCATTGAAGTTCCATTGCAAGTCTCATATATTACTTAGTATTTATTAAATTGCATGCATAGAAAATAAACTTTAAACTAGCTTACGTTTTGAATTTTCACTCAAGTACCTGGGAAGCCCAGAGAAAGAGAAGGCCTTTGGTCCTCAAAAAGTATCTTCAGGTTTCTCATCTTTTCTATCTGGCTTTAAGTGAGAGGGAGCAGTTTCTAGATTATGCTCACGCTGAAAAAAACACTGTGTGGCACTGTCTTCCTAGGCAGCGCCATTAAATATCACTCCTGGAGGCCGGGCGTGGTGGCTCATGCCTGTAATCCCAGCACTTTGGGAGGCCAAGGTGGGCAGATAAGGTCGGGAGTTCGAGACCAGCCTGACCAACATGGAGAAACCCCATCTCTACTAAAAATACAAAATTAGCCAGGCGTGGTGGCACATGTCTGTAATCCCAGCTACTCGGGAGGCTGAGGCAGAATGGCTTGAACCTGAGAGGCGGAGGTTGCAGTGAGCCGAGATCACGCCATTGCACTCCAGTCTGGGCAACAAAAGGGAAACTCCGTCTCAAAAAAAAAAAAAAAAGCAAAATCACTCCTGGTTTCAGCAGCTTAAGATTTACAGTTTTTCCATTAAATGCCTGCTGTAGTGTTGTCTGCAGTAGTGCCTAGCCTTTTGAAGCTATTCACATGTCCGTGTTTTATGTTTATTTGTTAATCCATTAAAAAAAATAAAAACACCTAGCTGTAGTTTTTCCATTCAGTAAACTTAGTATTAGGGAAAGTATTTCCAATTTTTTTTTTAAAAAGTGTAATTCTTGATGAGCCCCTTTACCCAATCTGAAATATGCCAGAGACTGGATGTACGTGAGTAAAACCTTAAGAATCTTGTTAATCAGAAGTATTTAGTGAGTGCTATTTTGTGCAGGTGATCTCATACATTCCCTTCCTTTGTTTCTCAGCACTGACTTCTCTTCAGATACCTTTATAAACTGCCCTGCATTTTCTTGCCCCTCTGAGCAGCAAAGCTACTGATCACAGTGCCCCTCATTTTCCTGTCAAGGTAAAGCCTGGTGAGGTACTCTTGGCTCTGAAATGTAATGGAAGGTCCTATGGTTCCCTAGACTTCCTGAAAGATTGGGGGAAGTACTTCATTTATTGAGTGGGAAAGGATGTGCTTAGAAACAGATGGAGAGAGATAATACTCTGTTCTAGCTTAGATTTGATGAAACTGTTTGATTTAATTTTCTGAAAAACTTATTTAGTCCTTTTTTATGTCTGACACATATTTATTTACTTACTCATTTATACCACTGCTGGGGATCCAGCAGCCAGTTCGTCTCTGACCTCAGGAAGCTTAGAGTAGAACTAGAAAGATTGATATTAAATAGGTCAGTAGATTACAGTGTAGTTGTCACAAATACATAAGCCTTGAGAAGGAGGAAGAAAGCCAGCAAGGACTTATAACTTGAGCCTTGAAGAGTGAGTGGGAATTGTTCAGCAAACAGAGGGTTAGGGGTGAGTGGCAGGATGGAAAGAAGAGTTCTTTTTTTTTTTTTTTTTTTTTTTTTTGAGACGGTCTCGTTCTGTCACTCAGGCTGGCGTGCAGTGGTGTGATCTTGGCTCACTGCAACCTCCTCCTCCCGAGTTCAACCTATTCTTCTGCCTCAGCCTCCCGAGTAGCTGGGATTACAGGCACGGGCCACCACACCCGGCTAATTTTTGTATTTTTAGTAGAGACAGGGTTTCGCCATGTTGGCCAGGCTGGTCGTGAACTCCTGACCTCAAGTGATTTGCCTGCCTCAGCCTCCCAAAGCGTTGGGATTACAGGCGTGAGCTACGGTGCCTGGTCAAAAGAAACATTATTAAGCAAGAACTTAAGGCACAGGGCTACAAATAGCATAATATATGCTGGGAACCACAGGCAGTACAGTGCTGATGCCATGTAAAGTGCAGAAAATAAGGCTGGAGGAGTAAAGATAATTTCTTCTGAATTTTAACATCTGCATCCTTATTTTTACCTTGAATATAGTTGGCTTTTCTTTAAAGTGACTGTGCAAATTTGTGATTGTAGACACTGGGTTCAGCACTAAATAGTCATCACAATTACCATTGGAAGTAGTACTGTTATTGTTCTCAATTTACAGATGAAGAAACTGAGTTTCCAGGAGGTGTCTAGACTCCCCCAGCTAGAAATGGCAGAGCTGGGACTTGAACTTTGTCAGAGTCAGAAAGCAACTACTAGACTAAATTCCACCCCCCTGCCCTTTGGTGTTACCTTCTTAGTGTCAATCAAAGTGCTGTTTGATTGATTGATTGATTATTTGAGACAGGATCTCCATCTGTCACCCAGCCTGGAATGCAGTGGTACAGACACAGCTCACTCCAGCCTCAACCTCCTGGGCTCAAGTGGGATTCTCCTGCCTCAGCCTCCTATGTACCTGGGATCACAGATGCTCACGCCACCATGCCCAGCTAATTTTTTTTAGTTTTTTGTAGGGATGAGGTCTCACTTTGTTGCCTAGGCTGGTCTCAAACTCATGGGCTCAAGCAGTCCTCCCACCTCAGCCTCCTAAAGTGCTGGGATTACAGGCATGAGCCATGTGCATCTGGCCTGACTTATTCTATTTTTAAATTTTATTTATTTATTTATTTTTGAGTTGGAATCTTGCTCTGTCGCCCAGGCTGGAGCGCAGTGGCGCAATCTCGGCTCACTGCAACCTCCGCTTCCTGGATTCAAGTGATTCTTCTACCTCAGCCTCCCGAGTAGCTGGGATTATACGCACCCGCCACCATGCCTTGCTAATTTTTTGTATTTTTTTGTAGAGATGGGGTTTCACCATGTTAGCCAGGATGGGATTTATTCTCTTTTTTAATCATTTACTTTTACGTTTGCCCTGCCACAGTTTGAATCATTGCAATTTGTGTCATTTTGCTGCTCCTGCCTTAGTACTTGATACTAAGGCAGTTCAGCAGAAGTTTGTTGAGAGCCTGAGAAAGCACTGAGGGATGATATAAAGCATTACCTTTGCCTTCAGATTTACAAGTCTGGTGGGGAAGGCAGCTATAAACTAAGCATTTATAATTACCTCGTATAGTGAGCAGTAGGAAAGGCACAAACCAAATGTGTACACGTGAAGAAAACATCAGTTCCAAAGGGGATAATGGTCAGGGAATTTGGAAAAAACTAAATTAGAAAAGATGGAGGAGCAAAATATCTTTGCAGTTAGCAAAATGAGATAAATTTTTTCCTTCTAGATATTAATTCCTTTCAGTTTCATTTATAATTAGAAGCCAGTTTTTTTTTTCTACTGAGTGATTATTATAAGATACTGTTATCTAAGACATGGCAGCCAGATTTGAAACTTCTATGTTTGGAAAGTGTGTGTTTGTAGGTATTACTTTGCCCCTCGCCTATTCTTGCTCTCCCACCTCTGTACTTTTCCTCACTTAAAGAAAAAGGAAAAAACCTGACAAACACTTTTTTTCCCCCTGCTACAGACAGATCAGGAAATGTAAGAAATTATATTTATTGAAGTTAAAGAAGACACCTCCATGCAACTTGCTGATTGGAGCAGTGATTCTCCTATTGTTGTATCAGACACAAATAGAAATAGTAGGAATTTGAGATAGCCCTTTCTTCATAATTGCAATATTAAGCATGTCTCAGGCAAGTATTAGGATAAACCTCGTGTTAGCATCTTGTAACACGTTATCTTAATCTATTTAGGAAGCTCATTGATTCTTTGGGGTTTGATAAAGTGATTGTGATTTAGAATAAAAATGTTATCTGCCAGTTATCCTAACATAAATAAGCCTTATGAGGGTGGAGAAGCCCTAAAAGTATTTTTATTTCTCTCCTTAGGCCCTCAAAAATACCTATAACATTACCTGGGCATGGTGGTGCACGCCTGTTATCCCAGCTACTCTGGAGGCTGAGGCACAAGTATCACTTGAGCCTGGGAGGCCAAGGTTGCAGTGAGTCACGCCACTGCACTCCAGCCTGGGTGACAGAGCAAGACTCTCTCTTAAAAAAAAAAGAAAAAAGAAAAGAAAAAAACAAAACACAAAGACCTTTAACAACATGATACAGTGGCAGTGCAGGGTCTGGAAAACTGTCTGCTTAAATCTGAACCCTGAGTTTATAATTTACTAGACTTAGACAAGTCACTTAACCACTCTATGCTTTGGTTTGCCCACCTGTAAAATAGGGGCAATATGGTACTTCTTTCACAAAAATATTGTAAGCGGTAAGCCAGGGAATGCATTAGCACCATACCTGGCACCAAATATACATGTATTCACAAAGTATTAGTCATTTTTATAATGATGGTGATTTAGGATTGCTATTTGGTTATTAAGCAATTTTTTCATTATAACAAATTTGGTGGGGAAGTTATTTGCTTTATGACAATGTAGTTCACATGGATAACCTATTTCAGAGTTTAGTTTCTCTTTATTACTTTTTACATTTTTGTTATTTCATAATGGCTTCATTTTTTTTTTTTTTAATTAGAGAATCTTTGTTTTAGTTGCCAATTTCCACAGCAAAGTCTTTTGTGTGTGATTTTGTGATGACCTTGGAGCACCATACAGAAAGATTAACCCAACTGTAATCTTTAAAATTCTTCTTCCCTTGAAAGTTTATCAATTTAATAGGCTATGCTTAGCAGCATATTAATCTGTTGAATGTTTTTCTATATAGTAGGACAGATTGTTGCAAGTGGTCACCTTAGTTTGTATAGTCAAATCATATAATTAATGTGTTGGTATTTTTAGTGATTGAGACTATAAATCATGTGGCAAAATAGTAATTGCCATTTATTTTTTTAAAATATGGAGATCCAAAGACACTGAGTGTATTCATGGCTTTAAATATATCCTTGTAAAGGGAAACAATAGGTGAGAAGAATGATCTGTCTAATCCGGCTATTACGAGCAGTTGGCAGTTGAAATTGAATGCTGCTCTTAGATGCATTTCCAAAGCAACTGAATGTGCTTTTTCTATAAGTGTCTGAAGCAACAATAGGAGAACATGTGAATGAACTCACATATGATATAACAAGAGATCTTTGGTTCAGGCTTTGGTTGCTTTTAGTTTACAGTTTTTATTGAATCCTATCAAAAAACAGAAACAACCTATTTCTTTTTTGAGTATTGAAAAAAAGGACACTGAGTTTTCTGTGAACGTGATATGCTGATTTGTCTTCTTAATCTGTCTATACAAACTGAAACTTTCACAAATCTGAGCATTTTTATGCTGATTCCATGGTTTTCTATTAAACTTTAAAGGAAACTATTGACTGTAAAGGAAGTCTGGTTAGGCAAGGTGCAATTGAAAAATCCAGGAACTCCTTCCATACTTGCCTACTAAACATTTTGTGTGATACAGAATCTTGAAAATTAAATCTAAGGCTTTTAGGAGAAATAAAATATTTTTAGGACATTTTCATTTAAGCACTATTTTGTGTGATTTTAATCTATAGGATTTTTAAAAATTAAGGTAATCTTTTTTTTTTTTTTTTTGAGACGGATCCTCGCTCTGTCCCAGGCTGGAGTGCAGTGGCATGATCTTGGCTCACTGCAATCTCTGCCTCCCGGGTTCCCGCCATTCTCTTGCCTCAACCTCCCGAGTAGCTGGGACTACAGGCCCTCCACCACGCCCGCTAATTTTTTGTATTTTTAATAGAGACGGGGTTTCACCATGTTAGCCAGAATTGTCTCAATCTCCTGACCTCATGATCCGCCCACGTTGGCCTCCCAAAGTGCTGGGATTACAGGCGTGAGCCTCTGCGCCCGGCCTTTTTTTTTTTTTTTTTCTTTTTTCTTTTTCTTTTTTGAGACAGTTTCGCTCTTGTTGCCCAGGCTGGAGTGCAATGGCGCAATCTTGGCTCACCGCAATCTCCACCTCCCGGGTTCAAGCAGTTCTCCTGCCTCAGCCTCCTGAGTAGCTGGGATTACAGGCATGCGCCACCGTGCCTGACTAATTTTGTATTTTTAGTAGAGACAGGGTTTCTTCATGTTGGTCAGGCTGGTCTTAAACTCCCGACCTCAGGTGATCCGCCTGCCTCGGTCTCCCAAAGTGCTAGGATTACGGGTATGAGCCACCGTGCCCGGCCAAGGTAATTTTATTTAAAAAAAAAAAATCAGGAGGTTGGGTATGGTGGCTCACACCTGTAATCCCAGCACTTTGGGAAGCCAAGGTGGGAGGATCACTTGAGCCCAGGAGTTCAGACCAGCCTGGGCAACGTAGCGGGACTCCGTCTCTACAAAAAACTAACAAACAAATAAACAAAACACACATACACACACACGGAAGTATTCTTATATTCTTGAAACTGTCTTATAGAAAATTGTAGTTGTGGCTTAAAAATGAAAACGTTTCAAGGCACAAAGATGATTTGGACTTCTATATTGATCAGCCTGTTCAGGGTATCAGTCTGCTGAAAGTTAGAGACGTTGGTCGTCTTTGGTTTGTTTCTAGGTGTCCTTTTGGGTAATTCAGGACACTTTGAAGAAGGCTGTTTTAACAGATCTCAGCTTAAATCTTTTTTTCATAGATTTTTTTTCTCACTTTATTAGATTGCATTCATTGGCAAACACGTGTGAGTTACTACCGTATATAAGACTTTATGTGATTTAAGCTGCTGGTATAGCCTACTCTTTAAAGTGAGTTGCCTTATTTTGAACATGTGATTTAGAAAATTGTATGGTTGAGGTTCTTTGTTTTTACTGTTTGTTCGTTCTGATGTTATACGGAAGTCTCCCATTTGTACTTTTTTATTCTGTATTTTACTTGTGGCTCACATTTCCGAAATAATCATAATAGTGATTCTCTAATTAGAAATTAGAGAACTTTGTGCAATAGTTGTATTGACTCCAAAGTGAAACCTTTTTTCTAAAAAATGAATTTTATTATATATATTTAAGGTATACAATATGATATTGTGGGATACATATAGATAGTAAAATGGTTGCTATAACCAAAGTGAAACCTTACTGAATTAGATTATATATGGCTGCAAATTCAGACAAAGGAAAAAAATTACTGACTAGACAGTTGCCTTTGGAAATTATTTGAGTATACAAAATGCTATTTCAAGGGGTCAATAGTTGAGAAAATGCCTTGTAGCATTGTTATTTCTTAACCCCTAAAATTAGAAAAGTTATCTTTCCTTATTTTGCTTTTTGCCTGCTACACTTGATTTATTACTGACTTTCTGAAATACCATTTTGGATATAGAGAGCAGAATTTCTTCAGGATCCATAGGTAATATGACAGTGAGTTGATATAATGGAGGTTGTTTTCTTTTTTAATGCTGCTGAATTTTTCTTGGTTACATTAGTTTGAAGAATAAAGTATTTTATACACTGGTCATCAGTATGCTTTTCTACCCTGCCAAATCCAGACCCAAAAGGACAGTTTCCCACTCTGGCCAAATTAACAATGCTTGTATGTCTTAAGTACTTGTTCTCCAGGAAATAGGCTGCATTCTATCATAGTGGTTAAGTTGACTTTAGGTTCTTATGCTAGATTCTGGAGTTAAAAATCCAGCTCTAACACTTATTAGGTGTGTGACTTTGTACAAATTAACTTTTCTAAGCCTCAGTTTCTTTATCTGTAAAGTACAGATAATTCTAATACATATCTTATAGGATTATTGTTGGCTTTCTTGCAAGAACTAGATGAATGCTTAGCACAATGTCTGATACTATTGCATAGTGAGAGTTCAGTGACTGCTAGTGATTGCTAATGTTAAGTAGATTTAATTTTTTGCTTTCTGAACAATATTATATACAGTACCTAATTTTTAAAAAATTATGATAACTTTGCTTCTGATGCATATTTATTATAGGTGACATATTTCAGTCTTTATGGAATTGTGTCAAATATATATTTCTCTCATATGTTATTTTATGAGAAGTTGTATATAGTACACCTTGGATTGAAATTGGCATGGCCATCTTGGTAATGGTAATGAAGTCATGTGTAATGAAGTATATTTGAAGATAGAACTGTTGTTTGTTGTTATCTGCAGCTACCATTAAAGCTATTAAAATTCTTTTTAGATAGAGATGCAATGGACTTTTGCATTGGACATTTGCATCCTCATTTAATGCTCATTGGGCACAGTTGAGTGATTTTTAAAATAATTGGCTCTTCATTTAAATTATTAATGTTTGTCTGAAGAACTGACAGGAAATGCTCTTTGGGGTTTTTTGTTTGTTTTTTATTTTTATTTTTTTCAGACAGGGTGTCTCTCTGTCACCCAGGCTGGAGTGCAGTGGTACGATCATAGCTCACCTCAACCCCCTGGGCTCAAACCATTCTACCACCTCAGCCTGCCAAGTAGCTGGGACTACAGGTGCGTACCACCACACCTGGCTACCTTTTTTATTTTTTGTAGAGACATGGTCTGGCTATGTTGCCCAGGTTGGCTTCAAACTCCTGGCTTAAGCAGTTCTCCTGCCTTGTACTCCTAAAGTATTGGGATTACAGGTTTGAGCCACCACACTTGGCCAGAAATAGTCTTTTGGCAGTTGAGATAGGCGTGTCATTTCTTGAAACTGCTTGTAGTGAAAGTCTGTATTGTTTAACTATCCTAAATGACAGTCTCCTTGAAATGTCTCAAAACGTCACCTCACCTGTGACTTGTAAGGTCTGGCTTGATAGCTTTGGATACAAGAATCCTAAATCCTTCACTAGGACTGTGCAGTGGTGGTACCAGCCTACTTTGCTACTGAGACTACCAAATGACAACCTTATTTTCTTGCTTGGGGGCTTTTAGATGCTGTGGTTTTATATTGCCTTGCCACTTCTATGTAAGAAATACAGGAAGCTGGCTGGGAGCGGTGGCTCACACCTGTAATTCCAGCACTTTGGGAGGCCAAGGCAGGCGGATCACCTGAGGTCGGAAGTTCAAGACCAGCCTGACCAACATGGAGAAACCCCGTCTCTACTAAAAATACAAAATTAGTCCAGCGTGTTGACTCTTGCCTGTAATCCCAGCTACTCGGGAGACGGAGGCAGGAGAATCACTTGAACCCAGGAGGCGGAGGTTGCGGTGAGCTGAGATCGTGCTGTTATACTCCAGCCTGGACAACAAGAGTGAAACTCCATCTCAGAAAAAAAAAAAAAAATGAAAGAAAGAAATACAGGAAACTTCTTGGACTCTTGATTATTATTGGAATCTTGGGATTTATTCATAAATATTGCTTCCTAGTAGTTTCATAACTGGAAGATTGACTACTTTAATTGCCCATTTTACTGTTAAATAATTGCCAAAGTTTGGCTCCAAGAATAAAGGTCAGAATAGCTTATCTTTTGGGCAGTTTCAGGAGAGCTTTTGCTAGTGTAAAAGCCCTTTACATCTTTAGTAGAAATTGGAGTTTTTTGGGGTTTTTTTTGTTTGTTTTTTTTTTGAGACGGAATCTTGCTTTGTCACCCAGGCTGAAGTGCAGTGGTGTTATCTCGGCTCACTGCAACCTCCACCTCCCAGGTTCAAGCAATTCTCGTGCCTCAGCCTCCCAAGTGGCTGGGATTACAGATGTGCGCCACCACACCCAGCTAATTTTTGTATTTTTAGTAGAGATGGTTTTCACCATGTTGGCCAGGCTGGTCTCGAACCCCTGACCTTAGGTGATTCATCCGCCTCAGCCTCCCAAAGTGCTGGGATTACAGGTGTGAGCACTGTGCCTGGCTGGAGATTTTTTTTTTTTTAATGGTAGGTGTTCAGATGGCCACTTGGGTTCTAGACCAGACTTAGATTGAGATACAGGAAGTTGTACATTTAAGTGTGGCTACAAGATTTGGCAGATGACCTATATTAGTGAAGCTGGCCAAATAGGATCTGTGATAAGTAGGAGACTATGAGCTCTATCGTCAGAGGCTGCCAGTGTGACTCTGTATATACCCAGTGTTGCCAGAAAAGTCTTATATCTCAAGAAACATTAGTAATTAGCAGATTATATGGAATCTTTTGATTTTTTTTTTTTTTTTGGTGGTGGGGAGTGGACTTTAGAGACAGGATCTCACTCTGTCTCCCAGGCTGGGGTATAGTGGTAAGATCGTAGCTCACTATAGCCTTTGAACTCCTGGGCTCAAGCAATCTGCCCACCTCAGCCTCCTGAGTAGTTAGGACTATAGGTGCATACCATCATACCCAGCTATTTTTTCTTAGTTTTTGTAGAGATGGGGTCTCACTGTATTGTCCAGGCTGGTCTCAAACTCCTGGCTTGAAGCAGTTCTCCTACCTCAGACTCTCAAAGTGCTGGAATTACAGGTGTGAGCCACTCTGCCTGTCTGAAATCCTCTGATTTTTAAATATTGGCAACTGAATTGGCTGGAAATTATTTTGACTGTAAGTAACAGAAGACCAAATTTAAACCATAGGAATATTTATGATTTATCTAACAAGAAGTTTGAAAATACATATAGTCCAGGACTAACTTAGCAGCTCAGCAGTACCATAAAGATCTAAATTGTTTATATCTTTCTGTTTTGCCATTAATAGTGTATTTGATTCCCATCTTTATGCTCTTTTGCACATAAAAGATGGCTATTGTAGCTCTGGCAGTGCATCCATATTTGTTGCAGAAAGGGGTAAAAGGTACAGTGCCAGCAATGGCTGTACCATTCATTAGGAAGCAAAAATTTTCCCGGAAACCAACTGCCCATTCCCAGTAGATTTCTCTTTAAGTCTCCTGCCAGAGCTAGGTTACATGGCCTGCTCTAGTTGCAATAGAGCCTGGGAAAGCAAGTATATGACTTTCCATTTTAATCATTGAGTGACAGCAAGGGAGAAGAATGTTTGGAATAGCTATTGTCAAACTTTGTATAACAACTAATGCAGATTTAAATAACTATATCTTCAAGCTAAACAGAACGTATCTGAGGCTCAGACTTAGCTGGTGAGTCACCAATGTGTAAACACTATAAACAATATATTTTCCTTCTATTTCAGTACTCTACTACTGATTCCTAGCTTCTATCAGTCATTGTATCACCAAGGAACTTGAAATTAGAAAGCTTGAGTTTAAGTCCTGGTATAGAGACTTGTTAGCAGTGTTTTTTGGGGGTAAGTTTGCTTAATCTTTCTGAGCCTCCCATTCCTTATCTGGAAAATTGATATATAACATTGCAATATGCCATAGTAATTAAGTTTTGGAATCAGAACAACCTAATTTGGAATCCTGTCTCTGCCAAGCAGGTTGCATAACCTCTCTTGGTGTTTCCTTCTCTGTAGAATGGGGCTTATAGTTGTATACTACCTCACGTAGTCTTTATGAGGGCCAAGTGTGATACAGTGAAGTCCCACCTTAGGATTCTAAAGTGAGCATATAGGACAAAAATCAAATATAGTAAAAATTATCTTAAAAAAAATCTCTTAAATCCCTCACAAAGAACAAAGTAAATGGTTTTGGGCATACAACTCTGTAACTGAGACTGTCTGAGGGGACACAGTTTCTTCCATCTCATGCTTACTTTGTTACCTACACTTGTTGAGTGGAATGGCAGGTAAGATCATGTACACTAAAATATAACTTATATTTTTATTCATGTTTATTTTCTACCCAGCTCATACTCAGCTTAGCATAGAAACTAGACCTTTTAAGCCTTCAATCAATGGTAACTGTTACTGTTACCGTAGGTGCACCATGTGATATTTGAGGATGAAGAAATGGAGGTTGTCCAGGGCTCAACAGCATGGACCAATGATGATTTTTTTTCTGCCACATCTGCCAAGATTTGTAAGAGATGAATATGGCCAAGGGAATAATGTCACCATTTTAGAGATAAGGATATAGAATTATCAATTGTATTTCAAGGGAAAATGCTAACATAACTGCTCCCAAATTTATGGGCCAAAATTAACATAATGCCAAACAAATATGCAAAAATTTTTTTCAGTTTGAATTGTGAAGTATATCATTCACACAAATGAATATTTTGATTTCAGAAGCAAAAAAAATTCTTTTTTTAAGTTGATGATGTAAAGATTTCAAAAGACAAAGTGGTATTAAGTAGAATGCAAGATGTCAGGAAGCCTTAATGATAAAATTCATCTGGGAGTCGTTCATCAAGGATGTTAACCATTTTCATCCAAAGCTTATGCAACCATAGACAGTTACAAATGATCTATTTTACAGTGTTGACACATATGTCTAACAAGATCTTATACTATTGACAAAAAGTATTGTGTATATAATGATATAATCTTTGTACATTTACTCTCTGAATAACGTGTATTTGTTATTTTGGGAATTCAGTCGCTTGGGTCAGACTGTAGTGCTCAAGTTAATGAATCATATGTTGAGTAAGGCATAAATATCGCCTAGGCATCTTCAGCACTGCCATACAGGAAGACAAATAGGGCCTTCATTTTCTTAAAGGAAATGTTTATTTTACAGGTTACAATGGGCAGGGGTGCACCCTTTGGACATTTTTCTTGAGGATCCAACATTTAAAAGTAAGAATAACAGTGAGCTGGGCATGGTGGCTCAAGCCTGTAATCCCAGCACTTTAGGAGTCTAAGGTGGGAGGAGGATTGCTTCAGGCCAGGAGGTTTGAAACCAGCCTGGGCAACATAGCAAGACTTTGTCTCTACAAAAAATAAAAAAAGTAACCAATTGTGGTGGCACACACCTGTAGTCCCAGCTACTTGGGAGACTGAAGCAGGAGGATTACTTGACTCCAAGAGATTGAGGCTGCAGTTAGCTGTCATCATGCCAGTGCACTCCACCCTAGGTGACAGAGTGAGACCCCTTTTCTAAAAATAATAATAACAACAACAAGAATAACAACAACAATAGTGATAGAATAAAACTCTAAGAACAGTAATATGCTTTTATTCAACTGCTGTCAAGTGCTGACTTTACTGAAAGTAAAGTCGTACCTCATCACTTATTGCTTGGTATAAGACTGTCTTGTTTCTAACAAAGGAGGAAAATCTTGTTTTAAGGTGACTCGTAGTGATGTGATAGGTTGGTTTTTTTGCTCAGTGTAAGCACTGGAAATAACAAACACTGGTAACTTTTTCATATAATTTAACTCTTATATTTGAGAATTCCTAAGAATCTGTGTGTACAACCTGGTTCCATGACAGTCTTAATAGTAAGAACAGCTAAATTTCACTACTATGTGATCATGGGAATTTAAGGTATGGCATTTATAACGTCTGAGTTATAATTAGCTTATGCTTTTTAAAGTCTTTAAATGTCATGTAATCTCCCTTACCTGTGATTATTTTTCTTCTACTGTCCCTTGACACTCATTCATCTGTGATTGGATGATTTATTCATTTAAAGTTAATTAAGTTCAGCTACTGAGCCTTATTTTTTTTTTTTTAATCTTACTGTGGTTATAGAACTAGGTCTCATGGAAATTTGATTTTGGCATTTTTACAGCTATACAAGCATTACCATGATATCCTGGAAATATTGCTTATTAGTAAAAAGGGGGACAGGTCTAGTTAATTGGAAAGATACATAGAAATTTATTCTCCTAGTTAAATATATTTAGAGATTTTTCTAATTTCCTATAAGAGAAGTCATATTAAAACTTAAACTCAAGCTATTTTTACAGTAGGGTATAGTTTTTAATAATAAATCCTTTAAAGCTAAGATTTGGTGAAAAAAAAAATTTTTCTTTTTCTTTGAGATGGAGTCTCGCTCTGTCGCCCAGGCTGGAGTGCAGTGGCACAATCTTGGCTCACTGCAAGCTCCGCCTCCCAGGTTCATGCCATTCTCCTGCCTCAGCCTCCTGAGTAGCTGGGACTATAGGCGCCTGCCACCACGCCTGGCTAATTCTTTGTATTTTTAGTAGAGACGGGGTTTCACTGTGTTAGCCAGGATGGTCTCAATCTCCTGACCTGGTGATCCACCTGCCTTGGCCTCCCAAAGTGCTGGGATTAGAGGCGTGAGCCACTGCACCCAGCCAATTTTTTTTTTTTTTTTTTTTTTTTCAGACAGAGTCTTGCTCTGTTGCCCAAGCTGGAGTGCAGTGGTGTGATGGCTCACTGCAACCTCCGCCTCCCAGGTTCAAGCAATTCTCCTGCCTCAGCCTCCTGAGTAGCTGGAATTACAGGCGCACATCACCATGCCCAGCTAATTTTTGTATTTTTAATAGAGACGGGGTTTCACCATGTTGCCCAGGCTGGTCTGGAACTCCTGACCTCAAGTGATCCACCCGCCTCAGCCTCCCAATGTTCTGGGATTACAGTGGCATGAGCCACTGCGTCAGAGAAACTTTTCTTTAAGAGACAGGGTCTTCCTCTGTTGCACAGGCTGGAGTGCAATGGCACAATCATGGCTCACTGTATACTGCAGTCTTGATCTCCTGGGCCTAAGTGATCCTCCTGCATCAGCCTCCTGAGTAGCAGGACTACAGACAGGTGTGTACCACCATACCTGGCTAATTTATTTTTTAGTTTTTTTTTTTTGGAGAGATGGGTTATCATTATGTTGCCCAGGCTGGTTTTGAACTCTTGGACTCAAGCAATCCTTCCACCTTAGCCTCCCAAAGTACTATCATTACAGATGGATTACCTGGCCTTGGAGAAACATTTAGTGAAAAATTTAGGGAAAGGATTATAAAGCAATTAAGGTTTTATCAGGGTTGGGCACAGTGGCTCACCCAAAATCCCAGCACTTTGGGATGCCATGGTGGGAAGATCACTTGAGGTCAGGAGTTCAAGACTAGGCTGGGCAACATAGTGAGACCCCCCCATCTCTACAAAAAATAAAACAGCCAGGGTTGTGGCACATGTCTATAGTCCCAGCTACTCATGAGGCTGAGGTGAGAGAATTGCTTGAGCCCAGGAGGTCAAGGCTGCAGTGAGCCATGATCACGCCACTGAAACCCAGATCCTGAGTAACAGTGTGAGATCCTGTCTGAAAAAAAAAAAAAAGTTTGTCAGGGTTGATGCATTTTGCCACTGATTGATTGGCAGTTTTATCTGGGAGAGAAGAATTAGAGAGTCTTTAAAAGTAAGAACACTTTTAAGGCCAGATATTGATGACGAGTAGCCAGTTTGACTCTGGACTGAGTTTTTTCTTTCTTTATTTGGAAGATTTCAGTTAAGGAGCTCTAGGCCATGGGGCAATAAGACAGATTCTTTTAACAAACATAACAGAGCTTATATATTTGAAAGACTGTTCTCTAGTGCCTAAGGAAAATAGACAATGTATTTTTTTGTTTTCTTCAACTTTTAAGTTCAGGGATACATGTGCAGGAATGTGCAAGTTTGTTACATAGGTATACATGTACCATGATGGTTTGCCACACAGATCATCCTATCACCTAGGTATTAAGCCCAGCATACATTAGCTATTCTTCCTGATGTTCTCCCTCTCCCCACCCCACCCCCAATAGGCCCCATTATGTGTTGTTCCGCACCATGTATCCACATGTTCTCATCACTCGGCTCCCACTTATAAGTGAGAACGTGCAGTCTTTTGTTTTCTGTTCCTGCGTGACTTTGCTGAAGACAATGGCTTCCAGCTCCATCCACGTCCCTGCAAAAGACATGATCTCATTCCTTTTTATGACCGCATAGTATTCATGGTATGTATGTACCACATTTTCTTTATCCTGTCTATCAATGATGGGTATTTAGATGGATTCCATGTCTTCACTACTGTGAATAGTATTGCAGTCAACATACGTGTGGTTGTATCTTTATAATAGAATGACTTATATTCCTCTGGGTATATACCTAGTAATGGGATTGCTGGGTTAAATTTTATTTCTGCCTCTAGGTCTTTGAGGAATTGCCACACTGTCTTCCACAATGGTTGAACTAATTTACACTCCCACCAACAGTGTAAAAATGTTCCTTTTTCTTCACAACTTCACCAGCATCTGTTTTTTGACTTTTTAATAATAGCATTCTGACTGGCATGAGATGGTTTCTCATTGTGGTTTTGATTTGCATTTCTTTAACAATGAGTGATGTTGAGCTTTTTTTCATATGTTTATTGGCCACATGTATGTCATCTTTTGAGAATTGTCTTTTTATGTCCTTTGCTCACTTTTTAAATGGGATTGTTGGTTTTTTTTCTTTTAAATTTGTTTAAGTTTCTTGTAGACTCTGGATATTAACCTTTATCAGATGGATAGATTGCAAAAATGTTCTCCCATTTTATGGGTTGTCTGTTCACTCTGATTATAGTTTATTTTGGTGCACAGAAGCACTTTAGTTTAGTTAGATCCCATTTGTCAGTTTTCGCTTGTGTTGCACTTGCTTTTGGTGTTTTTGTCATGAAATTTTTGCCCATGCCTATGTCCTGAATGGTATTGCCTAGATTTTCTTCTAGGGTTTTTATACTTTTGGGTTTTACATTTAAGTCTTTAATCTATCTTGAGTTAATTTTTGCATGTGGTGTAAGGAAGGGGTCCAATTTCAGTTTTCTGCATATGCCTAGCCAGTTCTTCCAGCACCATTTATTAAATAGGAAGTCCTTTCCTCATTGCTTGTTTTTGTCAGGTTAAGTTCAGATGGTTGTGTTACAGGATCTTTGGGGTGTCAATTTTCGGAAACCTCTGTGGCCAGTGGTGCCTTTGCCTGAGTTCTTGTCCATCTAGGAAGAATGAGATAGAATGAGGTGAAGGGTGAAGAAGATGAAGAGGAACTTTATTTAGTGTTAGAACTGCTCAGAGGAGACCCGCAGTGGGTAGCTCCCCTCTGTAGGCAGGCAGGTCATCCATTGAGTGTTCAGCTCTCAGCAGAGAGGAAGCCCTGGAGAGGGTAGTTCCTCTCTGCAGGCAGGTTGTTTGGGGGTCTCTGCAGGTCTCTGAAACTCTCAGCAGAGAGGGTAGCTCCTCTCTACAGCTGGTCATCTGATTCGGTTGTCTGCTCAGTTCTGGCTGAGCCCAGGGCTTTTATGGGCCTCAGAAGTGAGGAAGTGCTTGCAGATTGGCCCATGGGCAGTCCTGGAAAAGGCACCAGTTTCCACTCTGGTCCGTGGGACTGGCAGCCCAGCCCCCAGCCCACAGGCCCTCCCTGGCCTGAGGGAGGGACCTTACCAGGGACCTGCCCCCTTCCACCTGGAACTGTGTCTGCCTCCCACTGCTGTTCAGTGACATTCAGGCTCTCCTGACTTTACTCCGAGATCTGAGCAGTTGTGGACAGCAGGGAGAAGCCAGGCAGCAGGGGCAGGCACATCCGGGTTGAGGAGTGGTGGCTCCTGCCTCCTCCCAGCTCCCCAAAAGCACAAGGAGGCTCGATTCTACAGCTACAACTTGGGTGGCTGCAGCCTCACCCAGGAAGCAGGGCTCCTGCTTACTTCTTGGAGCATGCAGCCCCAGCCACACCTCCCTGCTGGGCAAGTAATGGCAGGCTGACTGGAGCAGTTGCCACCATCAATCATGGGTGTGTGGTCTTATATCTGAGTTCTCTATTCTGTTCCATTGATCTATGTGTCTGTTCTTGTACCAGTGTTGTGCTGTTTTGGTTACTGTAGCCTTGTAGTATAGTTTGAAGTTGGGTGGTATAATGCCTCAGCTTTGTTCTTTTTGCTTGGGATTGTCTTGGCTATTCAGGCTCGTTTTTGGTTCCATATAAATTTTAAAATAGATTTTCTAATTCTATGAAGAATGTCAATGGTAGTTTAGTGGGAGTAGCATTGAATCTATTAATTACTTTATGTAATATGGCCATTTTAATGATATTATTTCTTCCTATCTATCAGCATGGAATGTTTTTCCATTTGTTTCTATTCTCTCTGATTTCTTTGAGCAGTGGTTTGTAGTTCTCCTTGAAGAGGTCCTTCACTTCCCTTGTTAGCTGTATTTCTAGGCATTTTATTCTTTTTGTAGCAATTGTGAATTGGAGTTCATTCATGATTTAGCCCTGCTTGCCTGTTGTTGGTGTATAGGAATGCTAGCGATTTTTGCACATTAATTTTGTATCCTGAGACTTTGCTGAAGTTGCTTATCAACTTAAGAAGCTTTTGGGCTGAGACAATGGAGTTTTCTAGACATATGATCATGTCATCTGTAAACAAAAGTAATTTGACTTCCTGTCTTCCTATCTGAATACCTGTTATTTCTTTCTCTTGCCTGATTGCCTTGGCCAGAACTTCCAATACTATGTTGAATAGGAGTGGTGAGAGAAGGCATTCCTGTCTTGTGCCAGTTTTCAAGGGGAATGCTTCCAGCTTTTGCCCATTCAGTATGATATTGGCTGTGGATTTCTCATATATGGCTCTTATTATTTTGAGGTATGTTGCTTCAATACCTAGTTTATTGAGAGTTTTTAACATGAAGGGATTTTGAATTTTATCAAAGGCCTTTTCTTCATCCACTGAGAAAATCATGTGGTTTTTGTCTTTAGTTCTGTTTATGTAATGAGTCGCGTTTACTGATTCACATATGTTGAACCAACCTTGCATCCCAGGGATGAGGCCAACTTGATCATGGTGGATAAGCTTTTTGATGTGCTGCTGGATTCAGTTTACCAGTATTTTATTGAGGATTTCTGCATCGATGTTCATCAAGGATGTTGGCCTGAAGTTTTCTTTTTTTGTTGTATCTCTGCCAGGTTTAGTCATCAGAATGATGCTGGCCTCATAGAATGAGTTAAGGAGGAGTCCTTCCTTTTCAATTTTTTGGAATAGTTTCAGTAGGAATGGTATCAGCTCTTCTTTGTACCTCTGGGAGAACTCAGCTGTGAATCCATCTGGTCCTGGGCTTTTTTTTGGTTGATAGGCTATTTATTACTGCCTTAATTTCAGAACTCGTTATTGTTCTATTCAGGGATTCATTTTCTTCCTGGTTCAGTCTCAGGAGGGTGTATGTTGGACAATGTATTTATGCAAATGATGCAACATTTGTTTGGCATCTTTGGAGCTCCTTTTTCTGGCATCGTCTTCAGTTCTTTTAAATATTTCCAAAGGTAGCAAATCTTCCTTTGAAGGTGAATTTGATTTTTGGAAATAGCCAAAAATAACTTGTACCCATATTCGGTGAATATTAATTAATCAATCCCAAACATCTTAATTGAGTGTCTTTCATATTTCAGCCCCTAGGGGAAAAAGAGTAGAATAATCAGTTCCTGCTTTCAGAACTGTAGCGGAATGGTTGATACATAACACTGGGGCAGATGGCACATCAAAAGACTAAGGGATTTATCAGGGAGATGCAGAACAGAGAAGGGGTTCTCAGATGGAGAATTATTCACAAAATTAATAATTTTAGTAAAGGAAAGGCAGTAAAAATAGGCTTATCTATAAGTTAGTGAAATGACTTTTTTTTTTTTTTTTTTTAAATCATGTACTGGCTTAAACACAGTTTCCAAGCAGATATTTTGAAAATGCTTCAAGTTGTGGTATATCATACAACTTCTCAAAATGACTATTTGAAGAGAACTCATTTAAAAATATATATTCTGTTGTGTTGGTTAAAAAAGAAATATTAGTTTATTTTTAATTTATATATATTTCAATATATATTTGTACATATAAATATATATTAAATATATATTTTAAATATATTTTTAAATATATGTTTAAAATATATAATATATTTTTAATATATATATATATATATATATATATATATATATATTTTAAGTTGAGACAGAATTTTGCTCTTTGCCCAGGCTGAAATGCAGTGGCACCATCTTGGCTCGCTGCAGCCTCTACTTCCTGTGCTCAGGCAATTTTCCTGCTTCAGCCTCCTGGGTAGCTGGGACTACAGGCACCTGCCACCATGCCCAGCTAAGTTTTGTATTTTTAGTAGAGTCAGGTTTTCACCATGGTGGCCAAGCTGGTCTTGAATTCCTGACCTCAAGTGATCTACCCACCTCGGCTTCCCAAAGTGTTCATTATTACAGGTGTGAGCCACTGTACCTGGACAGTTTATTATTTTATAACTTAAATTGAATTATCTACTTTTACCTTGAGATAGTCTCAAAAAGTATTCACCATGGAAAATTAATATAGAATTTGTCCATTTTTCCTACCTCTCCTAGATGCCTCTACGATCTCCTTTTTAAAAAATTTCTGGGCTAAAGAAGGCAAGAGTGTTCTTTCACAGCAAATATGGGGGTAAGGGAGGGGCAAAGAGGCATATTAATAGTAAAATTGAAGAGTATTTTTAACCGATTACTCTCAGAGACTGAGTAGTTAAAACTGGATACCTTTTTTTCCTAAAGGTATTAAAGATGATAAATGATAGAAACTGACCTCCAGAATGAAAAGACAAATTATTGAGGGTTTTTTTTTTTAAGGGCAACAGAAAGTAGATGATAGATAGGGTGAACTTATAATTTGCTATTCAAACCAGGATAATAATGGAATAAAAGGAATGCTAGTGATCATTTCACTGTGCAACAAGTGTTAACTAGGATGGGCAGACTAGGGCATATGGCTACCATAGTGATGAGGATTCTAGAAAACAATCTAAGGTGAACATTCAAGGGGTTGCTGTTTTAAAGTGCTTATGACACACTCATAACAAAGGTTGCTTTTATGCATCTATATGAGCTTGTATTTTACTTTGCAGTTGAGTAGAGACCTTACAGCATATCAAATGTGAATTTTGGAAATTAATTTTTAAGTTTCATGTATCATATCTTTCGGAAAGTAGTATACATTCATTGCCATTTCTGCCTTATTAGTTAAGGAATAGGCCAAGCTGCTGTAAAAAAAGAGAGCCCATGGCCAGACAGGGTGGTTTACGCCTGTAGTCCCAACACTTTGGAAGGCCAAGGTAGGAGGATCCCGTGATGCCAGGAGTTCAAGACCAGCCTGGGCAAGAGATAGGAGACTCTGTCTCTACAAAAAAAATTAAAAATTAGCCAGGCATGGTGGCATGTGCCTATGGTCTTAGCTACTTGAGAGGCTGAGGTGAGAGGATCATTTGAGCCCAGGAGTTCGAAGCTGCATTGAGCTATGATCACATGCCATTGCATTCCAGCCTAGGTGACACAGAAAGACACTCTCTTAACAAGGAAGGAAGGAAGGAAAGGAGGAAGGAAGGGAGAAAGAAAGAAAAGGAAGGAGGGAGGGAGGGAGGAAGAGAGAGGGGAAGGAAGGAAGGAGCCTCAACACACTGAGACATATTAGTAAGATTAAAGTTCATTCTCTCTCTTTTAGCAGTTTAGAGGAGGAACCATTTCTTGTTAATCAGAGGTCAGAGAACGTCTGTGAAATGGGATGGTTAGACTCAACAAACCTATATTGTATTCATGAGCATATATTGCTGGATTTTCCTGAATATTCTAATGTTTGCCTTTTTGACTACTTAGAATTTTTACTTAAAATTTAGGTATGCCCACATCCTGTTATACTGTGAGACTTTGCAGCAGAGAAATACAACTTGTCACTTGTTTAGAAAGAGGAATTTATCTTGATAGTGATTGAGTTTTATCCTAATCTAACTCTTAAGTAAAAAATTTCATCTTAGAGAGAAAACATTTTATTTAGAGTTTGTTCTAATTCTTTTGTAACTACTTAAGTGAATTATTTATTCCTCTTTGTTCTCATAGAAATTATATAAATATATATATACACACATATATATATATCTTTATAGCATTACATTAGTATTTTTGTCACCCTGTCCCATTAGATTGAGGTCAGGAACCTTTCTTGTTCATTTTTGTAACCCCTTAGTGTCTGGAATATGATAAATAGGTAATAAATAGATGTCAGTGAAGAACTGTTAATTTCATTTAATTACAGACTTACTCATTACTAAAATAAGACAATTGTGGAGTTGATAATTTTACCTAAGCATATTGGATGAATTGCTTGTGTTTTGTAATATTAAATAGGTTGAGAATGAATATTTAAATGTATAGGCTGCATTTTACATATGATACATAGAAAATTTAAAGGATAGGATTAGAATATCATGTAATTAAACTCATGAAAAAGACCAGTGGGAACTAGCCAGCAATAAAGTGGATGGGAATGGGATTGAATGGACCATATAGATAGAAGAATGTATAAAATACATTTTATAATGTATTTTATAAAATACCAAAATACATTTAAAATAAAATATATTTTATAAAATACCAAAATCTACAGATGCCCAAGTCTGTGTTATAACATGGCATAGTATTTACATATAAGCTATGCAATATTTATTTAAGATACCAAAATGTTTGGTGTATATATATTATATATACAATAATTTTATATAATACATTTTATAATGTATTTATACATTTGAGCTGTAAACAAAATAGAATGTATAAAATACATCTATCTATAAATAGAATGTATGAAAACATTAAAGCATAGCCATTTGTAGAAATACATATGATTTTATGTGGTTGGAGTGGAGAGTATATGTCAGAGAAGGGGCATGATGGGAGATGAGACTAAAAAGACTAGATCATGAAGAGCCTTATTTGATACCAGTTTGAATTTTGTCTTGAAGACCATGAGGAATATTGAAGAATTTAAGTATGATCAGATTTGCACATCTGAAGCTATATGGGGGGGGGTGGGGGCAGAGCTAGATGTACTTAATTACTTAATTGGGGGAAGGGGAAAGGATGGTAACTGAGAAGGAAAGGTCTAGAATATGGCTTCAGTGTTCCAGATTTAGGCATCTGGGTAGATAGTGGTTCCATACCCTGAGATAAAGAATACTGGGGCCAGTTTAAGTGGTGGAAGTGGGTGGCGAACATCTTGAGTTTGAGGTAAATAGTCCTTTGTAGCTGGAAGTTCTGCATCTGCAGATTCAACCAGGTGTGGATTGAAACTATTTGGGAAAACTCCAATAAAAATAACAATACCATAATACAAATAATACAAATTTAAAAAGTGTAACAGCTATTTACATAGTATTTATGTCGAAGTAATCTAGAGATGATTTAAAGTGTATAGGAGCATGCGCATAGCTTATATGCAAATACTATGCCATGTTATAACAGGGACTTGGGCATCTGTGGATTTTGGTATCTGTAGGGGTCCTGGAATCAATCCCCTGTGGATACCAAGAGATGACTATATATAAAACAAGCAGAAGAAAGTCCCAAGCTGAATATATACATGTGTTACTCAGCAAGGAGATCTAGGCTAGAGAAAGAAAAAATGATAGTGACCATTTATTGAGCCTTTGCTTAAATATGTCAGGTACTGTGGCAGAAACTTTATATATGTCATTTAGTACTTACGAGTTGTTATTATTTTATAAATTAGGAAACCAAGATCCAAGCTTACACAGTTAGTAAGTGGCAGAGAAACTTATAGGCTCTAAAGCTGTATTGAAGCCATGAGGATATGAATGAGATCACTTATGGAGAACGTAGCATGAGACAAGTGGAGAACGAAAAGGTGGCTAAGGTGTGAGATGAGAGAGGCCTAAAGAAGGACTTTTGGGGAATGGGACATTTGGGAGGCTGATGAAGGAAAATCCTGCAAATAAGACTGAAAAAGAACATCAAGAGCAATGTTAATCCAAAATGTGTTTCCCAACTCAATTTGTTATGTAAAATAATTCTTTAAAAGGCATGGAAGAGTTCTGTAGTCAAGAAATTTGGGGAAACATTGGAGAACCTCATCTTGTAGAGTCACGATATACCTCAGTATGTTAAAGATCTGAGAAAATCTGTAGTAAATGAAAATACTTAACTTTAATACCACATTTCCCAAAACTATTTGATCACGTACCCTTGTCATAGTCTCATTCCTGCTACTATAACAAAATACCACAGAAAGGGTAATTTATAAATAATAGAAATTTTATTTCTCACAGTTCTGGAGGCTGGGAAGTCCAAGACAAGGTGCCAGCAGATTTGGTGTATGGTGAAAGCCTTCTTGCTGCATCCTTACGTAGAAGGAGCAAATGCGGCCTCCTCATATAGCAAAAGGGGAAAAGGGGTGAACAGTTTTATGGCACTTCTTGTATAAGGTCATTAATTCCATTCATGAGGGCTCTGTCCTCATGACTTACTCACTTCCTGAAGGCCCCACCTCTTAATACTATCATGTTGGTGATTAAGTTTCAGCATATGAATTTTGGGGGGATGCATTCAGACCATAGCAATTCTCCCCCACCCCCCCCTTTTTTGTTTTTTTTTTTTGCCTAAATTCCATTGACATTCCAGGACTAGGTACTCTAGTTAGGATGAAATTCAGGTGAGTGTGGCATCACAGACTAAGCAAAGAGGGAGTTTCAGGAAGGAAGTGTGCACTGTTGGGTCAGATGTATTGGGGAGGTCAAGAGAAGGAGGAGTAGAAAGTCAATTGACTTTGGCAATTAGGATACTAGTAACTTTTGTATTTCACCATAAATTCAAAATACACCAAAGCTTTGGTGGAGTGGGTGGTCAGAAGATCAGTTGCAGCAGGTTAGAAGGTAAATGAGTGGTGAGGAAAGGAAGGTAGCAAGTAGAGACTGTTCTTTTAAAACCTTGTATCAAGGAAAGAAGTAGCTAGAGGGAAATTTAGGGTGAGAGAAGGGCTCTTTTGGGTTATTTGGTAGAGATTTGAGAATATTTTTCTGCTGAGGAGAAGGAAGGGATCATTAGGAAAGAAAAGGGTACGGGAAGAGGGAATGATTCATGGAGCAAGATCTTGGAAGAAATGGGAGGAGAGAGGTTCCAGAGGACAGAGAGAGAGAGATTTGGAAGGTTGGATAGTATTACACTGAGCTCTAGTACGGAAATGCCTTTAGGAACTTCTTTTCCTAGTAGGATTGTTATGTTTTTTGTTTTTGTGTTCGGGTCTACTTTTTATTTTATTTTAATTTACAAAAAAAAATTTTAAGCTAGTCAGTCATGGTCGAGACAATGTTAATGAACTTAACAGTGACCCACAACCTTCAGACCAACTTGGGTCTACTTTGTGTAGCTTTACTGAATCTTCCTCTTCATTGTCACAGTGGTGGCTGTTGACATTCCCTACTGTCATTGTGCCTTCCTCTAGCAGCTCTTTACTTTTACTTTGCTGCTTCCTATCTGCTTCCAACTAGAAAACCAGGCTTTTCAGGAATTAAGAGTAAATAACCTGAAGGTCTGAAGAGCAGCACCCTCATCCACACCAGGGAAGCAGTTTATAAACTTTGGGGCATCTTTTCTGTACTTAGAATTCCTTTAATAGGTGAGGTGGGGGTGGGGGCTGCTTTGGAAACTTTCAGATGTTTTTAATTTATATGTGTTTACTATTTAAAATGTTTGCTATTAGCCAAATGCTGTGGCACATGTCTATAGTCCCCAGCTACTTGGGAGACTATAAGGCAGGAGAATCACTTGAGCCCAAGGAGGTCAAGGCCAACCTGGGTAACAGAACAAGACCTTATCTCTTTAAAAAAAAAAAAAAAAGAAAAAAGAAAGTCTGCTATTACTTCATTTGTGCACTTTTTTAAATTCTAGAAGCCATTTTCCTAATTTTATAAAGCCTCTTAGTAGTAGATATCTTCAGCTATATATTGTTTATACAAAATCTCTTCAGTTTGTAGATGGGTTTTAACTAGAATCTGGAAAGTTAATGGGCTAGTCAGAACATAAGGTTCTGACTTATAACCATAAAATTGTGCAAGATTAAATATTCTTAGTGGTACCAGGTAATCATGGTGTGGTCTGTACTGAGACCTTTTGATTTATAGTGGGTCACTGTATAATGATACAGTTCTGCTCTGTAGTTTTCTTGCTAATTATGTTTCTTTTGTCTATAATTGAATAGTCCTTTTGGTCAAATGAGAAGTCTGGACATTCTGCAGTTACATTTGGTTTGCTCTTCACACGTCAGAAGTTTGAAGCCTATTTTGTTTTCTTTTTCTGTTACTAGCACATAATATTCAACATTTTAGAATTTAGAATTTATTTAGGGCTCTTGAGCTGCTTGCTTGAGCCTGCTTTCACTGTGGAGTGTACTTTTGTTTCAATAAACCTGTGCCTTTGTTGCTTCTTCTGTTACTTTGAAAAAAAAAGAATTTATTTAGAAGTGAAGGCTAAATCTGATGGGTTTTGTCTAGATAACAGTGCAGAGAAATATTTGTAGTAAATGTGGTTGCTAACCATCTGCACTAGATTCATGTGGGGACTTAAGCAGAGCAGATTTGTGGGTTTCATCTCTGCCCCACTCAGTCTTTCTTGAGATAGTCAGGACTGTGTGTGTTTTTAACAGGCTCTTGGGTGATTCTGTTAAGCACTAACATATGAAAAGTACTGGTGCAGGGAATCCAGTCTGTGATTAGGCCTGATCCAGGCTGGTCCTTACACTGACTGTAGCTAAAGTGTCCATGGTTAAAACCCAAATCAGAGGAATGTGTGTCCAGGTGCTTCTCACAGACTGGGTGTGGTGGCTCATGCCTGTAATCCCAGCACTTTGGGAGGCTGAGGCAGTCGGATCACAAGGTCAAGAGATCAAGACCATCCTGGCCAACATGATGAAAACCCGTCTCTACTAAAAATACAAAAATTGGCTGGGCGTAGTGGCACGTGCCTGTAGTCCCAGCTACTCAGGAGGCTGAGGCAGGAAAATTGCTTGAACATGGGAGGCAGAGGTTGCAGTGAGCCAAGATCGTGCCACTGCATTCCAGCCTGGTGACAGAGTAAACAGCTTTAGTGAAATATAATTCAAATACTATACAGTTAATACATTAGTTTTGGTATATTCACAGATATATGCACCCAACACCACAGTTTTTGAAAATTTTCATCACCTGAGAAAGAAACCCCTTTATCTATGACCACTCTATCCCACCTAACCCCCCGCCCAATCCTAAGCAAACACTAATCTCTGTCTCTATAAATTCCCTATTCTGGACTTGCCTATGAATGGGATCATATGTTGTCTTTGTGACTGGCTTCTTTCAGTTAGCATAATGTTTTCAAGGCTTATCCATGCCATAGCCTGTGTTAGCACTTCATTCCTTTTTATGGCCAAATAATAATAGTGTTTTATCCTTTCATCCATTGATGACATTTAAGTTGTTTCTGTCTTTTGGCTATTATGAATGATGCTGTACACATCTGTGTACAAGTTTCTGTATGGACATATGTTTTCATTTCTCTTGGGCATATACCTAGGAGAGGGATTGCTAGAGCATATGATAACTCTTTTTAACTCATGAACTGCCAGATGGTTTTCCACAGCAGCTGCACCATTTTACATTCCCACCAGCAGTGTATGAGGGCTCTGATTACTCCACATCCTGATCAATACTTGTTCTTACCTGACTTCAGATTCTAGCCATTCTTGTGAATATGAAGTATTATCTCATTGCAGTGTGGGTTTGCATTTCCCTAATGACTAGTGATGTTGAACATCTTTTCATGTGCTCACTGACCACTTCCTCACATGAGAAATATCTATTCAGATCTTTTGCCCGTTTTTTATTTTTGTAATTTAAAAATTTTTTAGAGACCAGGGTCTTGCTCTGTTGCCTAGGCTGGAGTGTAGTGAAACAGTCACAGCTCACTGCAGCCTCACACTTCTGGGCTCAAGCCATCCTCCTGCCCCAGTCTTGGTGTCTGATCTCATACCTGGCTGTTTTGTTTTTGTTTTTGTTTTTGTTTTTTTTTTTGGTAGAGATGGGGCCTCACTGTGTTGCCCAGGCTGGCCTTTGCTCATTTTTAAATTGGACTGTTTGTCTTTTTATTATTGAGTTGTAAGAGTTCTTTGTGTATTCCAGATACAAGTCCCATGTCAGATAAGTAATTTGCAAATATTTTATCCCATTCTGTGGGTTGTCTTTTTTCTTTCTTTATGGTGTACTCTGAAGCACGAAAGTTTTAAATTTGATGAAGTTCAGTGTACCTTTTTTTGTTGTTGTTGTTCATGCTTTTGGTGTCATATCTAAGAATTATTTGGCAAATCCTACATCATGAAGATTTACCCCTGTTTTCTTCTGAGAGTTTTCTGGTTTTTTGTTTGTTTTGAGACAGTCTCTCTCTGTCACCCAGGCTGGAGTGCAGTGGCACGATCTCAGCTCACTGCAACCTCTGCCTCCCAGGTTCAAGCAATTCTTCTGCCTCAGCCTCCCAAGTAGCTAGGATTACAGGCATGTGCCACCATGCCCAGCGAATTTTTGTATTTTAGTAGAGCCGGGGTTTTACCATGTTGGCCAGGCTGGTTTCGAACTCCTGACCTCAAGTGATCCACCTGCCTTGGCCTCCCAAAGTGCTGGGATTACAGGTGTGAGCCACCATGCCCAGACTCTTCTGAAAGTTTTATGGTTTTTCTCTTACATTTAGGCCTTTGATCCATTTTGAGTAAATTTTTGTATATGGTATTTGTTTGCATGTGGCTTTGCAGGTGTCTCAGCACCATTTTTTTTTTTTTTTTTTTAGAAAACTAAACTCAAATTTTATATACAATGCCTTTAATTTTATTTTAAATTAGAAACATAGTAGTCTCTCTCTTGCTCTTTTTTTTTTTTTTTTTTTTTTTTGAGACAGGGTCTCACTCTGTCACCTAGGCTGGAGTGAAGTGGCACCGTCATGGCTTACTGCAGCCTCAACCTCCTGAGCTCAAGTGATCCTCCTACCTCAGCCTCCTGAGTAGCTGGGTCTACAGGAATGTGCCACCATGCCTGGCTTTTTTCTTTTTTTTTTTTTTTACGTTTTTTGTAGAGATGTGATTTTGCCATGTTACCCAGGCTGGTCTCAGACTCCTGGCCTAAAGTGATCCTCCCACCTCAGACTCTCAAAGTGCTGGGATTACAGGCATGAGCTACTGCACCTGGCTGTCACTTTCTTTATACTGACTTTTTCTACTGTTTGTATGGTTAAGGTTGCTGTTAATTCTGTAGAAATATAAACCGTCAAAATATTTGGTCTATACCAATTACTAGATTTTTGCTTTGCACTTACATGGATTCCATCCCAGAGAGTTGTCCAGTTTCCAATCTGTCCATGCTATGGCACTAAGTCTCATATATAAAACTCCAACTCTGCTTTCTCCAACTCTGCTTTCTTGGGATTTCAGTGGGAAAGAAATAAAATGCCTGATTCTCTCCAAATCTCTTTCCAGCCATCCCATGGAACCATAAAGATTCCCCAGTCTTAGGCTTTGTGATTTTAGGCTTTTTCTCACCACTATCTGTTAGTTTCCATGGTAGAGTCAAGTGCCGTCTCTGTTTCAGCACAGTTTCTTTCTGGGGGTAGGGTGGACGGGACAGGGTCTTACTCTTGTCGGTCAGGCTGGAACGCAGTGGCATGACTATGGCTCACCGCAGCCTCAACCTTCTGGACTCAAGTAATTCTCCTGCCTCAGTCTCCCGAGTAGCTGGGACTATAGGCATGCACCACTATGCCTGGCTAACTTTTAAATTTTTTTGTAGAAATGAGATCTCACTACATTGCCCAGGCTGGTCTCGAATTCCTGGGCTTAAGTGATCCTCCTGTATTGGCCTCCCAAAGTGCTGGGATTGCAGTTTAGTCACCACACCTGGCCTCAGCATAGTTTCTTTCATAATCTTCACATATACTAATCTGTAAAACCTATATTGTGTTCTGTAAGGTCATCTTAGTTTTTATAAAAGATAAAGAAATGTTTTCTTCACATTAAATTACATTAAAAGAAGCTGAAATCATTTATTTTCTAAAATTAATATTTAGTAATAGCATTCCCTAATCTGAACTGCAGAAGACCATTTAAAAGTAGGTCTGGCCGGGCGCGGTGGCTCAAGCCTGTAATCCCAGCACTTTGGGAGGCCGAGACGGGCGGATCACGAGGTCAGGAGATCGAGACCATCCTGGCTAATACGGTGAAACCCCGTCTCTACTAAAAATACAAAAAACTAGCCGGGCGAGGTGGCGGGCGCCTGTAGTCCCAGCTACTCCGGAGGCTGAGGCAGGAGAATGGCGTAAACCCGGGAGGCGGAGCTTGCAGTGAGCTGAGATCCGGCCACTGCAGTCCAGCCCGGGCTACAGAGCAAGACTCCGTCTCAAAAAAAAAAAAAAAAAAAAAAAAAAAAGTAGGTCTGTTCGCTCTACTATGTATATTCTACTATGATGACTAGGTTTCTTCTCTTTAAAGAGAAAGAAATAAGAACAACCAACATTGGCTTACTCTGTGCTAGGCACTATTCTGAGCTCTTTATCAATACGATCTGATTCAGTCCTGACAACCACCCTCTTAAGATGTGTACTATTACCATCCTCATTTTACAGATGAGGAAATTGAGGCACAGATAAGGGGTAGGACAGGATTAGAATCCAGGCAATCCCACTTCAGAGCCCCTTGTCTTAAAAGCACATACCAAAAATTGGCCTGCCTTACCCTTCTTGTCTTAAACTCCAATCTTGAATTCCATGTCATTTTTGATGGGTCTAGGAAATAGGACCTAGGAAATACACCTAAAGTGCTCTGTTTTGTTTTTGTTTATTCTTACTAAATCTCAAGTTTATCCTCTATTAATCCTCACTAAATAATTTCATAATTACAATATCTAAGATGAACAAAAATTTCTATGCCTGCTTCAAGATTTTTTTTTATTGTATTCTATGCTAATAGCTTGCTTTTATAACACTACTACTGATCTCAGGTATTATGTTGTTAACAAAATATCCTCTATAGGGATATAATTAAGTAAAATAGGTGGCCCCAAAGTAGTATAAGCTGCATGATGTTGAAGAAGTTACATTGGCTCGATAAGAGAGCCATTCATCTGGCTTTGCTACCACTTAACTCTGGCTCTGGTCAATCTTTTCGTCTTTCTAGTCCTGATTTTCTTATCTGAGAAAAAAATCTTTAATCTCTAAGGTCCTGTCCAGCTTTAGTGCTTAAAGATACTATATACTCTTGGTAAAGTGTCTTCAGAACTGTGTAATAGAGGTTGAAGGAGCACTATAATTGGTGATTAACATTCAGCCCCTTGTTACTTATGCAACTTTCTGCAGCGGGTTTGAATTTCTCCCCAGAAAATGGGTTATCTTCTATCACATCATCAGTCTGCAAATTTTTCAAGCTTTTTTTTTGTTTTGTTTTTTGAAACGGAGTCTTGCTCTGTCGCCCAGGCTGGAGTACAGTGGCATGATCTTGGCTCACTGCAACCTCTGCCACCTGGGTTCAAGCAATTCTCCTGTCTCAGCCTCCCAAGTAGCTGGGACTACAGGTGCACGCCACCATGCCTGGCTAATTTTTGTGTTTTTAGTAGGGAAGGGGTTTCACCATATTGGTCAAGCTGGTCCCAGACTCCTGACCTCAGGTGGTCCACCCACCTCAGCCTCCCAAAGTGCTGGGATTACAGGCGTGAACCACGGCACCTGGCCGTTTTCCAAACTTTTATGCTCTGCTTCTTCTTGAACACTTTGCCACTTCGGAAATTTCTTCCACCAGATACCTAAATCATCTCTCTCAAGTTCAAAGTTCCACAGAACTCTATGGCAGGGGCAAAATGCCACCAGTCTCTTTGCTAAAACATAGCAAGAGCACCTTTGCTCCAGTTCCCAAGTTCCTCCTCTCCATCTGAGACCACCTCAGCCTGGACCTTATTGTCCATATCGCTATCAGCATTTTGGTCAAAGCCATTCAACAAGTCTCTAGGAAGTTCCAAACTTCCCCACATTTTCCTGTCTTCTTCCGGGTCCTTGAAACTGTTCCACCCTCTGCCTGTTACTCAGTTCCAAAGTTGCTTCCACATTTTCAGGTATCTTTACAGCAGTGCCCCACTACCTGGTACCAGTTTACTGTATTAGTCTGTTCTCACGCTGCTAATAAAGACATACCCGAGACTGGGTAATTTATAAAGGAAAGAGTTTTAATGCACTCACAGTTCCACGTGGCTGGGGAGGCCTCACAATCATGGCGGAAAAATAAGGAAGAGCAAAAGGACATCTTACATGGTGGCAGGCAAGAGAGCATTTGCAGGGGAACTCCCTTTATAAAACCATCAGATCTTGTGAGACTTGCTATCACCGGAACAGCACAGGAAAAACCTGCCTCCATGATTGAATTACTTCCTACTGGCTCCCTCCCATGACATGTGGGAATTATGGGAGCTACAATTCAAGATGAGATTTAGGTGGGTGCACAGCCAAACCATATCAGTAAGCATGATTGATTAATTGGTCATTGGTAACTGACTCAATCTCCACTCCTCTGGTTACATGATGGAGCTGAAAATTCCAACCTTCTAATCCAGGATTGGTGTTTCTGGTGACTAGCTCCCACCCTAAAGCTATCTAGGGGCCAGCCAAGAGACACTTCCTTAAAACAAAAGATGCTTCCATCACTCTTATCACTCAGGAAATTCCAAGGGTTTTAGGAGCTCTGTGTCAGGAACTGGGGAAAAAGACCTGATCGATCTTTCTTTCTTTCTTTCTCTCTCTCTCTCTCTCTTTCTCTCTTTCTTTCTTTCTTTCTTTCTTTCTTTCTTTCTTTCTTTCTTTCTTTCTTTCTTTCTTTCTTTCTTTCTTTCTTTCTTTCTTTCTTTCTGTCTCTTTCTCTTTCTTTCTTTCTTTCTCCCCTTCCTTCCCTTCCTTCCCTTCCTTCCCTTCTCTCTTTCTTTCTTTCTCTTTCTCTCTTTCTCTTTCTTTTTCTTTTTCTTTTTTATGATACTACAGCAAGAAATCCCACTCTTTGGTTAATAAGAATTAAAAGTTAGTATCTGCTTGATAGAAAAAAAGCATAATACTCAATAGGTTGCATAAGACTTGGTGAGAAGAAAGAGGAAGAACAGCAAAAACATGGAAGCCAAAGACACTTGGATAAGTGTAAATGAATTCAGTACTCTAGATAATAAAGCACGTGATGAATTCAGTACTCTAGATAATAAAGCACGTGATGGGAGAAAAAGGGAGGTGCTAGATTAGAAAACTTGGTACGCAAGAGCCAAGACCTTGGAGGCTTTTTATGCCTTGGTAAGAAATTTAAATTTAAATGTTAGCCTGTACTCAAGTTTTACATTGCATCAGAATAAGTTGAAAACTATGTAAAAATGCAGATTGACCCAGGAATATGCATGTTTAGAAGCATCCGCAAGTAACCCTGACACAAGAAATACTGCTTTTGACAGTGAGGAACGTAAAAGTTTTATGTAGAGATGTAAGGTTAGAGTTACAATTTAGAGTGGATTGTTTCAGTTGCCAAGTCCTAGAACTAACGTAGGCTGAAACTGAGGCAATTGTGGTTGGGATAGACAGGATGAGATAGATTAGAGAAATATATAAAAAGTAAAGTGGTAGAGGCCTGATGATGGATTATGAGGTGAAATAAAGATAGAAGACTGGTTAACTCTTGAAGACTCTGAGCTTGGTTGGGCTGAGTAGATGGCAGATGATATTAACAAAAATACAAGAAGTAAAGCTTTGGTGGGAAGATGAGTTCAGTTGTGGACCAGCTGAGGTACGTAATCCTGTGGAATATGTTAGCAAACATGTTCCAATTAGGCAGTAAGATATCCAAGAAAACCAGTGATGAAAATATCCTAAAGTAATGTTTGTAGTCTCTTGAAGCTGTGAGAGAGATGACATCACCGAAGGAATGCCCATGGAGACAGATGCCAAGGACAGAACCCTGAAAGCCCCCATATGTAAGGGGTAAAAGTAGAAAAGGAGAATTTGACAGACTCAAAGGAGCAATCAGAAAGCAATTTGTGGAAGACCAGTAGAAAATAGTGTGCCAAAAGTTTTAGGAAAAAATCAATGGTCCAATTCTGTCAAATGCAGCTGAGAAATTCGATAATACAAAGAAAAATGTTATGAGTTGGTAGTGTGGAAGCCACCTGTGACTTTGGCTAGAGTAGTTTCAGTGGAGAAGTGGGACAGAGAAGCCTGATTGAGGTAGGCTGAAGAAAAATTGATCAAACAGAAATAGTGAATATAAGCCAGGTGTAGTGGCTCACACCTGTAATCCCAGCACTTTTGGAAACCAAGGTGGGAGGATTGCTTGAGCCCAGGAGTTCGAAACCAGCCTGTGCAACATAGTAAGAACCTCTCTCTCTCTCTAAGTATATATATATATATACACACACACACATATATATACACACATATATATGTAAAGAAACAGTGACAATAGAGTATTCATTTTCATAAGAGTTCTCATGAATAGAAGGAGAAAAAGGATTATATTTAGATGGAGGAATGCAAGGTCAAATATTTTTCTTGTTTTTAAAGTATGCAGTAGTCTTGAAAATGTTTCTGTGCTAAAGGAAATGAACCAAAGTAATGGCAGTGGGAAAGAGATAGAAGATAAAAGTGAGACAGGAGATCATTGATAGGAACAGGTCTCAGGGGACTGGTCTAAAACACTAAATAAGGAGTTAGTCTGGAAAAGGAGAAGTTAGGCTGGCCAGGAAGAGAATTAACTCATCCTCTGTGACTTAAATATCTATTTCCTGTTATAATTTAACCTTACTATACAGGATGACATTCCCATTCTTTATTCCAGGAGAACTTATAAAGTGTATCCAATGTGCAGTTTTATCAATTTGTCTTGCATAGATAAAAATTTATATTTATATACAGTATAACTTATATTTGGATATTACAGTATGTCATGTAATTTAGTTAAGACTAATCTGTTGCCCTGACTACTATAGAGATTAGCAAAAACCTTTCTTCAGAAAGGATAATGTGTCTTCTGTGTCTTTTAAAATTCTTTCTTCTTTTTACAGCTGTTAAGCACATAGTGGGCCCTCAATAAAATGACACCTAACATAGGATTTGGAAGATGTGTGAATTACAAAGATATAGCCCAAAATATAAAATGTACTCATTATTCAGAGTTTAAATTCTTTGAACTTACTAACTCTAAAAATTAATACCAGTTTTTAATAGGTGCCTTTTACCATACCAGAATTCAACTTGTCACTAAGCATAACAGTGTTTTTTTCTTTTTTCTTTTCTATTTTTATTTCTTTTCACATCAGACAGTTAATGTGCTGATATTGAAACAAGGTTTAAAGGAGGCACATCTCACACAAAAGCATGAAAACCCAGTCATCATGCTTATGAACCACGAAAGGATTCCTAGGCATAAGAATATGGTTTGGCCATTAAGAAAAAAATTGGACTGGGCATCGTGGCTCATGCCTTTAATAACAGCAGTTTGAGAGGCTGAGGCGAGAGGACTGCTTGAGCTGAGGAGTTCAAAACCAGCCTGAGTAACATAGTGACACCCTGTCTCTACAAAAAAAATTTTGAAAGGGAAAAAATTGTCTTTGATGATAATTTGGTAGACTTCCAGCTGGGAGCATCTTTATTTTATTTTATTTTATTTTATTTTATTTTATTTTATTTTATTTGTATTTATTTATTTATTTATTTATTATTTTTGAGATGGAGTTTTGCTCTGTTGCCCAGGCTAGAGTGCAGTGGTGTGATCTCAGCTCACTGCAACCTCCATCTCGCGGGTTCAAGCGATCCTCCTGCCTGAGTCTCCTGAGTAGCTGGGATTAGAGGTGCCCGCCACTGCGCCCAGCTAATTTTTGTGGTTTTAGTAGAGACGAGGTTTCACCATTTTGGCCAGGCTGGTCTCAAACTCCTGACCTTGTGATCCACCTGCCTCGGCCTCCCAAAGTGCTGGGATTACAGGAGTGAGCCACTGCGCCTGGCCAGCATCTTTTTTTAAAAGCATGTATTGTGAAGCTCCATGTGAGAATAGAATGCTACCTTGAGTATATAGTGAGGTGCAGGGAAAAGTCCAGACTACTATCTTAAGGCCAGTTATAAATCCTTGATGATTTCAAATTTGTTGGATTCTTTTGATGGTGATGATAGTGGGAGAAAGAAATGTGCACATCAAAAGGGATTTACCAGAGAAAAAGCTGTGAACTTTTGAAAGGTTTTTGATAAGTGTGCCAAATTGCTTTCTAGAAAAGTTGTATTAGTTTACACTTCTATCAGTAATAGCAGTGAGTATGCTCCAGACATCATTTTCCAAATATTAAAAATTACATTCTCATTTTAGAAGAAGTTAAGACTGGCATTGTATAATAGGACAGCTATGTATCAATCTTTGTATCTCCCTGAAGCTTTCAGCCATTGAGTTCTGTAACCAAATGACTTCCTGTACATCTTAAGAAGCAAATAATGCAGTTTTTTCCTCAATTGAAATGTTTGGAGATGTTTGTTTGTTTGTTTTTCTCATTGAAGCCTGTAAAGTTTGAGTTCATTTTAAAGTTTTGGGGAAATTTTCAAGTTCTGATTTCATCTCCCAAGTGTGCTTTTCATAATTATTTCATTTTATTAATAAAGTAGGGCCAGGTGTGGTGGTGGGCCGGGTGCAGTGGCTCACACCTGTAATCCCAGCACTGTGGGAGGCTAAGGCGGGCAGATCACGAGGTCAGGAGTTCGAGACCAGCCTGGCCAACATGGTGAAACCCCCATCTCTACTAAAAATACAAAAATTACGTGGGTGCGGTGGCAGGCGCCTATAATCCTAGCTACTTGGGAGGCTGAGGCAGAATTGCTTGAACCTGGGAAGCAGAGGTTGCAGTGAGCCAAGATTGTGCCACTGCACTCCAGCCTGGGTGACAGAGCAAGATTCTGTCTTGGGAAAAACAAAGAGAGAAAGAAAGAGAGAGAAAAAGAAAGAAAGAAAAGAAAAAGAGAGAGAGAAAGAAAGAAAAAGAAAGAGAGAAAGAAAAAGGAAGGGAGGGAGGGAGGGAGGGAGGGAGGAAGGAAGGAAGGAAGGAAGGAAGGAAGGAAGGAAGGAAGGAAGGAAGGAAGGAAGGAAAATAGGCACTACAGATTGTTCACAATTCCCTAACTGCATTTAATATAAGGATTTTTATTTCTCCTTTTCACTGAAAAACTATCCTACTATTCTTTGGTGGCCAACTGATAACAAACTTATTTTATAGCTACTATAACTGAGGTTTGGGAAATCTTCAATACTTCACATGTACAGATGCTGGCAGTGTATCAAATTCTAGTTTCTAATCTTTAGTTCTTTAAAAAGTCTTTAGTCACTTTGTTATTCTTACATTTCATTTGTGATAATTGGTTAACATGTTTGTATTTGAAGGCATTAATCACAATTTAGAATATATAATGGGCACATAGATACTACTCCATATCTTTTAGATTTCCTTATACCTATGAAAGATGTTATTCAGAATTCAATATGTTCATTTTAGTTTGATATAAATATTTTTCTGGAAAGGAAGAATTGAGCCATAAATGAATTGTTATGGGATATACTGTTTGGTCCTTTGGGCTCAAGGGTTAATATTAATGAAAAGACCCCGGAACTGAGCCAGGAATCCCCAGGTCTAGCCCTAATTGACTTTGTAACCATGAGCAAATTCATTTATATTTGTATCTTTATAAAATATCCTACACAAAAAATGTTATTTTTATGAAAGTATTACTCAAATATGAGGTAGTGTTCTTAGGGAGAAGAAAAAACCTTTGCCTTTGAGAATTGGGATGGAAGGGAAGTAAGTTTCTTAACTAATTCAGCCTGTACTATTGGAGAAGGCAGCACAGTGTAAAGCAAGAGTCAGAACTCATTTGCTTGCCAAAGCCAGGCGGGGAGCATGAATATATGAATTGGGCCTATATAAGACTTAGGGAATTGTTGGAGTCTCTGTGTATCTCTTGTCTAAAAATCAGATTAATTAAAAATACATACCATGAAAGTTATACAGAACAGTTCTATAGGGAGTATTCTTCCTGTAAGCTTCCAGTTTTCAACCTCTGGTTTAAAGAAAAAATGGGCCCAGTGTGTTGGCTCATGCCTGTAATCCCAGCACTTTGGGAGGCCGAGGCAGTTGGATTGCTGGAGTGCAGGATTTCGAGACCAGCCTAGGCAACATAGCTTGAGACCAGCATCGGCAACATATTTCATCTCTACAAAAAGTAGAAAAATTAGCTGGGCGTGGTGGTGCGTGCCTGTAGTCCTAGCTACACGACAGACTGAGGTGAGTCACTTGAGCCTGGAGGGTCGAGCCTGCAGTGAGCTGTGATTGTGTCACTGCACTCTATCCTGTATACTGTTCAGCAGAGTGCCCAACATGTAGTAGGCACTCAATGATGTTTGATGGCCAGCTAGCTAAATGGATAATGGATGGATGGATGGATGGATGGATGGATGGATGGATGGATAATCGAATAAATGACTAGAAGGCTCTTCATCCTAGCAGCATGTGTATATAGTATATGGAGTTGTCTTTGCAATTGGTTTGCTCTTATTTTTGAGTCTTATGAGCAAAATATTTTACAAATTTTTGAAAACATCTTTTATCTTTTTAACATTCTAGTCTCTTACATCTTTAGGTGTCAAAATTTAGTATGCCCAACATTAAATTTGTGGCAATGCTTTCCCCAGCTTAATTTTCATGAGCTTTGACTGGGATTTGGAAACATTGCATCTTGTTTTGATGATTTTCTGACCGACTGGAAGCCTCAAATGGATGTCACATGCTGTTAGAGCAGACTTCGCAAACAAAAAGACAGTTGATCTTGTTTCAGGTGGTCTTTTCTCTCTCAGGTTAGGTTTTGTTTGATTTGGGGAGTATTTATTAACTTTAGGGAAGAGTTGTATTTTCTTTCTAATATCCATTTGTTCACAATAACACCTAGTAGGCATTCAGTTCATACTGGAATGAATGAGAAAATGAGCAGCACATCAATTGTAACAAATGTACCACTTTGATAGGAGATGTTGATAATGGGTGAGGCTATATGCATGTGTGGAGGCAGGGGCTATATAGGAAATCTGTCCACCTTCTGTTCAATTTTGCTGTGAACCTAAAACTGCCCTAAAAAATAAAGTTTATTAAAAAAAAACAAAACAAAACAGCAGAAAGCACTGTAGAGAAGTGGAAACAGCATGAGCCTCTGAATAAGAAAAACCTGTTTAAATACTGATTCTGCCTCTTACACTTATCACTCATCTTGGATAGATAACATGGCTGAGTCCGTGTATATCTGTAATATGGAAATGATAATACTTAAACTATATTACGGATTTTCAGTATTCTTAGTTTAAAATAGGTCAACATTCTGATTTTTTTGTTTGGAAAATATGGTCATGATATTTCAGCTCTTGGACTTTTTACCATGGAATTTTAAAACCATATACTTCTGGACACATTTTAAAAAATAAATTGTACAGAAAAGAGATGTGGGGGGAAGTCATATAATTTAGCCACCAATTTGTGCAGTTTGTATAATTGTGACAAATAACACAATGCTGTATTTGTTAAGTTTTCCTGTGATTGACTTCAGAATATCAATGAATCTTGAACCAGACTTTTTCTGTTATTCACTTGCTGCTTTGAGCTTGTTTCTCTGCCTATCCATTTTTTATATAGCTCAGAAAATTAAACAATTGAGATCTTGAGTTTCATATTATACCATTAATTTGCTTATTACAATCATAGCATAGTATATTTAGTAGGACACAGCTGGATTTTCTTTTTGTTGCATATGCCTTATGGTAATACTATGACTAGTAACTCATTATTTAATATGGAATATCTACTATAGTGGAAATCTAGAAGAAATATGAGTGCTGAATAAGGTAATAAGGGAGATTTATAGTCTATACTTATTTGATCTTTGCTTCCATCTATTTCTCCAATTGTTTTTTTAAAATCTTCATCCATTGATTTGTTTATTCTAAACATATATTTTGAGCATCAACTATATGTCACACACTGTGCTAGGCAATAAGTATGCATTGATGAATAAACCAGGCATAATTTCCTCATGAAGCTTGCTTTATCTGTAGCAGTAGATGGAATTTTGCTCTTGTTACCCAGGCTGGAGTGCAATGGCGCGATTTCGGTTCACTGCAACCTCCACCTCCCGGGTTCAAGCCATTCTCCTGCCTCAGCCTCCCGAGTAGCTGGGATTACAGGCATGTGCCACCACATGCAGATAATTTTGTATTTTTAGTAGACACGGGGTTTCTCTATGTTGGTCAGGCTGGTCTCGCACTCCTGAACTCAGGCGATCCACCCTCCTTGGCCTCCCAAAGTGGTGGAATTACAGGCATGAGCCACCGTGCCCGGCCTCTTTGTTCTTTTAAAATGTCCAATTATTACTGACTGTAGTCACCCTGTTTTGCTCTCCTCCAGATAAGGTCTTGCTCTGTCACCTAGGCTGGAGTGCAGTGGCGTGATCTTGGCTCACTGCAGCCTTGACCTCCTGGACTCAGGCAGTCCTCCAACCTCAGCCTCCCAAGTAGCTGGGACTACAGGCATAAGCCACCATGCCTGGCTAATTTTTTTATGTTTTGTAAAGACAGGATCTCAATATGTTGCCCAGGCTGGTCTTAAACTCCTGGATTCAAGCAGTCTGCCTAATTCCCAAAGTGCTGGGATTACAGGTGTGAACCACCCTGCTCTGCCAAATACTAGGTCTTATTCATTCTGGGTTTTTTTTTGTTTTGTACCCATTAACCATCCCTACCTCCCCTTCACCTCTCTGCTACTCTTCTCAGCCTCTGTTAACCATCCTTCTCTATCTCCATGAGTTCAATTGTTTTGATTTTTAGATCCATAAATAAATGAGAATACAAGATATTTGTCTTTCTGTGCCTGGCTTATTTCGCTTAAAGTAATGACCTCCGGTTTCATCCATGTTGTTGCAAATGACAGGATCTCATTTTTTAAATGACTGAATAGTACTCCATTGTATATAAGGGCCACATTTTCTTTATCCATTCATCTGTTGATAGACACTTAGGTTGCTTCCAGATCTTGGCTATTGTAGATAGTGCCGCAATAAACATGGGAGTACAGATACCTCTTTGATATACTGATTTCTTTTCTTTTGGGTATCTACTGAGCAGTGGGATTGCTGGATCATATGGTAGCTCTATTTTAGTTTTTTGAGGAACCTCCAAACTGTTCTCCATAGTGGTTGTATTAATTTACATTCCCATCAGCAGTTTACAAGGGTTCCCTTTTTTCCACATCCTCACCAGCATTCATTATTGTCTGTCTTTTGGATAAAAGCCATTTTATCTGGACTGAGATGATATCTCACTGTAGTTTTGATTTGCATTTCTCTGATGATCAGTGACGTTGAGTACCTTTTCACGTGCCTGTTTGCCATTTGTATGTCTTCTTTTGAGAAATGTCTATCAAGTCTTTTGCCCATTTTTTAATTGGATTATTAGACTTTTTTTCCTGTAGAGTTGTTTGGAGCTCCTTATGTGTTCTAGTTATTAATCCCTCGTCAGATGGGTAGTTTACATGTATTTTCTTCCATTTTGTAGCTTGTCTCTTCACTTTGTTGATTGTTTTCTTTGCTGTGCAGAAGTTTTTTACCTTGATGTGATCCCATTTGTCCATTTTTACTTGGGTTGCCTGTACTTGTAGGGTATTACTCAAGAAATCTTTGCCCAGTCCAATGTCCTGGAGAGTTCCCCCAGTGTTTTCTTGTAGTGGTTTCATAGTTTGAGGTCTTAGATTCAATTCTTTAATCCATCTATGTTTGATTTTTTTTATGTGGTAAGAGATAGAGGTCTAGTTTTATTCTTCTGCATATGGATATTCAGTTTTTCAGCACACTTTTTGAAGAGACTGTCTTTTCCCCAATGTATGTTCTTGAGGTTTAACTCACAGGCAACCTAAGCAAAAATGGACAAATGGGATCACATCAAGGTAAAAAGCTTTTGCACAGCAAAGAAAACAATCAACAAAGTGAAGAGACAACCCACAAAATGGAAGAAAATATATGCAAACTACCCATCTGACAAGGGATTAATAACTAGAACACATAAGGAGCTCCAAACAACTCTATAGGAGAAAACATCTAATAATCTAATTTTGTCCTTGACACCTTCCCCAGAAATGAGTTCACAATAGATGTGTGGATTTCTTTCTGGATTCTCTATTCTGTTCCATTGGTCTAGGTGTCTGTTTTCATGGCAGTAGCCTGCTGTTTCGGTTACTATTCCTTTGTAGCATAATTTGAGGTCAGGTAATATGATTCCTCCTTTTTCTTTTTTTTTTTTTTTTAGGATAGCTTTGGCTATTCTGGGTCTTTATGGTTCCATATAAATTTTAGGGTTGGTTTTCCTATTTCTGTGAATATCATTGGTATTTTGGTAGAAATTGCATTGAATCTGTAGATTGCTTTGTGTATGTACTATGAACATTTTCACAGTATTGATTCCTCCAATCCATGAACATGGAATATCTTTCCTTTTTTTTTTTTTTTTTTTTTTTTTTGGTGTCCTCTTCAATTTTTTTCATCAGTGATTTCTAGTTTTCATTATAAGCATGTGTACAAATTTGTAATTACAAATCATGATAATTCTATGACTGAAATAACTAGGGAGCAGTACATAGATTGGATGTTAGGCAAGGCCTTCATGATGGAGTTATACCGAGTGAAGTTTGAAGAGTAAGTAGGAGCCAGCCATAGGGTAAAAGGAAAAGAGCTGTTTAAACAAAAGGCATATTCAAAGCCCCAAGGTGGGAGAGAGTTTGGCATGTTTGAGGAGGTTGAAGGGAGGGCAATGTGGCTGGATCACAATGTAGTGGGGCTGAATGAGGAAACTATGGAGAAGTACGCAAGGATGACATCATGCGAGGCTTTACAGACTAGTAAGAAGTTTTGATTTTTTTTTCCCCAAGAACTATGTAAATACAACTGAAAGGTTTTCAACATGGGAGTGACCATGTTTGTGCTTTCAAAAGATATTTTTGGATGCTGTGTGGAGAAGAGACTATAGGAGATAAGGGTGGAAAGAAGGAGGAGGCCAGTAGGGAGGCAATTGCAGATAACAGGTGATACTCGGAGATGACAAGAGTTATATAAAGTTAAGATATATTTTGCATATAGAACTTGCAGGGCTTACTGATAAGCTGGACAGGAGGCTTGAGGCAAAGGGTCAAGGGTCACTTTAGATTTCTGATTAGGGCAACTGAGGTGTGTGTTTGCATTGCTTTCTGAGATAAGAAATACTAGTCCTGGGCAGGCTTATGGGGAGAGAATGGAAGTTGAAATGGGGTGTATAGTTCTGACATGATAAGTTTCAGATGCCTGTGAGACTCTCAGTGGAGATGACACATAGTTGAATATATGAGTTCAGAGTTTAGAGAGAGTGATATACAGACAGTCTCCAACTTATCATGGTTTGGCTTAATGATTTTATGACTTTGTGATTTTTTTGACTGTATCGGAACTTAGCTTCGTAAGTTGAGGAGCATCTGTACATTTGGGAGTCACCAGCAAATAGCTGATATTTAAAGTCCTGGGACTAATGGGATCACTTGGGGGAAAGTTATAGAGAGAGAAAAGAGGGCTGAGGACCAGCCCAATCTTTTGAAAATCTGCAGCATTATAATTAATTTAATTTTCTGACTGAGTTAGATGTTATCTGACAATCACAGAGAATTCTGCATCTCCATGTTCTTTTCACAGCTCATTAAGGCAATTTAATTATTTATTTGTAAATAATTAAAGTATTAGTCTGTTCTCATGCTGCTATAAGGTCATACCCAAGACTAGGTAATTTGTAAAGAGGTTTAATCAACTCGCAATTCAGCATGGCTGGGGAGGCCTCAGGAAACTTACAATCATGGTGCAAGGCAAAGGGGAAGCAAGGCATCTTCTTTACAAGGTGACAGGAAGGAGAAGTGCCAAGCAAAATGGGGAAGAGCCCGTTATAAAACCATCAGATCTCATGAGAACTCACTCACTATCATGAGAACAGCATGGAGGTAACTGCCCCCATGATTCAATTAAGTCCACCTGCTCTCTCCGTTATGGGGGTTATACGGAGTACAATTCAAGATGAGATTTGGGTGGGGACACAAAGCCCAACCATACAAAAATATTTATCTATAAAACCAAATTTAATTTGTAAGTTAAACGTGTTAATCTGAAACCCACCCACCCCCTCCCCATTTTTTTGAGACAGAGTCTTGCTCTGTCACCCAGGCTGGAGTGCAGTAGCACAATCTTGGCTAACTGCAACCTCCACCTCCCAGGCTCAAGCTAACCTCCCACTTTGGCCTCCTAAGTAGCTGAGACTACAGGCACGCACCACCATGCTCAGTTAATTTTTGTATTTTCTGTAGTGATGGGGTTTTGCCATGTTGCCCAGGCTAGTCTCAAACTCCTGAGCCTGTCCGATCCACCTGCCTCAGCCTCCTGAAGTGCTGGGTTTACAGGCATGAGCTGCTGCACCCAGCCTGAAAACCCCTTTTAATAAAATATCTTTCTTTAGCCTATTAATAAACTTTTCTGGAAACCAAATATTATTTTGAACACTTCCCTCTTAAGGGAAAACAAATGTAGAAAGGGAGGAAGCTTGACCAAATATCTCATGTGCCAAGAACTTTCCCTAGAAGCTTGTTTAAGTCAGTCAGTCAGTCACTGATAGCAATTTCTGTTCTTGTCTATAACCTCTTCTAAAAACGGAATGGAAAATGGAAGGGAACTTTCCCTTAGATGGGGATTTCCAATTAATTTAAATTTGCTCTATTCAGGTCCTATGTCCTATACCAACAGTAAAAGTTGATTGATGTTTGCCTTGGTAGGTGATGATGCTACAGCTCGACCTTTCTTCTGGATTTGTGGCTTTGTTTTTTATATTTCTTTTCTCCATATGTTTGTTCCATGTTTTTTTTTGGAGATTTTTTTTTGTTGTTTTTGAGACGTAGTCTGGCTCTGTCTCTCAAGCTGGAGTGCAGTGACGCAAGCTCAGCTCATTACAACCTCCACCTCCCGGGTTCAAGTGATTCTCCTGCCTCAGCCTCCTGAGCAGCTGGGATTATAGGCGTGCACCACCACATCCGGCTAGTCTTTGTATTTTTAGTAGAGATGGGGTTTCGTCATGTTGGCCAGACTGGTCTCGAACTCCTGACCTCATGGAATCTGCCTGCCTCAGACTCCCAAAGGGCTGGGATTACAGGTGTGAGCCACTGGCCTGTTTGGAGATTTTTCAGTTAGATGTACATCTTAAAGATTTTTTATTTAAAAAGTCATATTAAAACCAATCCTACCCAATTCTTTCTCTTGGCTTTTTAGGTAACCCATAAGTAACTATGGATATTTTGTTTTGCTTGCAGGTTAGCTTGCTTGCCTCGTTAACTCCGTAGCTCTAAAACTTAGCAAAGTTAATTTTAAAAATTGTTCTTTCTAACATGAAGCACTTCAGAGTTCTATTACTTTCACCTTACTGTACCAAAAAATACTTTTTTTTTTTTCTTTTTTTGAGACCAGGTTTCACTCTGTTGCCCAGGCTGGAGTGCAGTGGTATGATCTCGGCTCACCGCAACCTTTGTCTCCTGGGTTCAAGTGATTCTCATGCCTCAGCCTCCTGAGTAGCTGGGATTAAAGGCATGCAGCACCACGCCCAGCTAATGTTTGTGTTTTTAGCAGAGACGGGGTTTCACCATGCTGCCCAGGCTGGTCTTGAACTCTTGGACTCAAGCTATCCACCTGTCTCGCCTCCCAAAGTGCTGGAATTACAGGCGTGAGCCATCCCACCCAGCCCCAAAAATACTTTTTACGCTGCCAGGAATATCCACCTATAAACCCTCCTTCTTCTGTACTCCATATCACCTTGTTACGAGACCACTAGCTCCTCTGCCTTTAATTTTTATTTTTTATTTTTATAGAGATGGGGGTCTTGCTCTGTTGCTCAGGCTGGTCTCAAACTTCTGGCCTGAAACTGTCTTCCCACCTCGGCCTCCCAAAATGCTAGGAGGTGTAAGCCACCATGCTAGGACTTCTATGCCTTCTTTAGTTATTGTTCCTGTAGCCACTTAACCTTTTGTAAATATCATTATTCTCTTTTGGGAGGGAGGGAGATTTCTTTCTTTCTTAATGTCGTCTCTAGGAATAGGGATATACACTCTTTTTAATATTACTGTTGTATTTTGATTCTTGAATGGGAGTCAAGAGTTCCTGTTGATGTTATACTGTGCTGTTATGGCCACTGGGTAATAATAATAATAGTCACCAATTCCATAAGATTCTAAAACAAATTGAAAGCTGTAAACTCTCCATTTTCAAGAATTAGAACTGAAGTTAGTTTAAAAACAAACCTGTGCATAATACAAAAGAAATAATTTAACCCTTTAATAACTTTGAAAAACAAAGAGCAATCATAATGTCTAATAGACCACTGCTTTCCATCAGTGTTTTTCCATTTAACAAAATCAATCAGGCTTATTAAAGGGTTTGGCTGAAATAAGAGTTCCCTATGTTGTACTAAGGACAGTAACTCATTTCAGTATGCTACAATGTAATTATTCACCTGTTGTTGAACATTTGAGCTGATATATGTAATATAAGAAAAAAAATAGGGAATATTTTTGGTATATTTATACATTCTATTTCTTTAAATTCTGTAATCAACTATTAGGTAATGAACATCTTTAAGATTTTTGACACAATGTCATATTACTTTCAGAAAAATTTTACCATTTTGCATTCCCAGACATTAGTATGTGAGAGTTCCTCTTTCACTTTTCCCAGGTTTGGAAACATTTATAGTCTCTTATCTTTGCCAGTCTGAAAGATGAAAGTAGAGCTTGTTTTATTTTGCATTTTTGATTAATTAAGTAGGGCATGTTTATTTTTCTCATTTATTTTAAAAATCAAATGATTCAGAAAGCACTAATGTAAATAGAACAGTATATCTTTATTCCACACTGACATGAAAAGGAATTGCCTACAAATGGCTGCAAGAGAGTATATTTTCAGATCTTGTTGCCTTGAGAGATTAGATGTAAACTTTCAATTCTGCTATGAATATCTCAAGCTCTAACCAGTATTCAGTAGGATGTTAACATTCTAAGTCCAATGTTCCAGAACATAAATTTGCCAGTTCTCTGAAAACATTGGAACACAAATGGAAAATTCAATAGCCCTGCTTCAGTGACTTCCTTACAATCCACGAATGGGCAAAATGCAGGCAAGACTACCAGCTGCTGTGCATCTGCAAACATTTGTGCAGAACTAATTTTAAGAGCAGATGTTGGAAATGAAGAAAAAAAAAAAACAACAATTGCAGCCTCCCCTCTGAGAAAGTTAGACCTATCCCGTGACTTCTCAGATGCCCCATAACCCTGTTAGCCAGAGTTTCGTTCCAAAAATACCATATTTTCCTTCCGTACTTTCTCATGTGAAAAGTTTTAGAAATGCTTAAGGGAATATAACAACTTCAGAAAGTCTTAGTACTGCTTCAGTTGGCCCTGTATGATGTTGTCAGATATAGAAGAGTCTTTGTCTACAATTAGAGTTTACTCATGAAAGATTCCATTCTGACCTTTGGGGTGTGCAGACTTCAATTGTATCATATCCATCTAAAAGAAAGCCTGTTTGTTTTGTATTGAGGTAGAAGTTACAGATTATGAAGAGAAAAACTCTAAGATAAAACTCTTATTTTTATCAAATAGACAATGAAGACATGGCAGTTCATTAGAAATTTGCTAAATCAGTATCTGAATGATTTCATGTACAGATTTTAGATTTATGAGTATTCAAGATCTCCAAACAAGTTTACATAGACCCTGGTAGTAGATGCCTGTGTGATACACTTGTCAGTATCCTCACTCACATGTCAGAGTTTAATCAAATCTGGTTTTTTCTGGGACTTGCTTACTGCTAAAAGGCTAAAGAAGTCCTTTTGTTATTATTTGATTTTAAGATTTATTTTTTGTTTAATTTTTTAAACTAGGTAATACATTTACAAAGTTCAAAAGTCAAAACTTCATAAAGGGTATATGGTGAAGTCATCCTCTGCTTTCATACCCTGGCCATCCAGTTCTCCTCTTCACAAAGCACTATGCATAGACATGCAAGCACACACATACACATTCTTCTTTTTTACACTAATGATGACATACTGTATACAATATTGCATATTTTGCTTTTTTTTTTTACCTACTCTGCCTTAGAAATATTTCCATATTAGTACATCTAAAACTTTCTTGTTTTTATTTATTTCAGATAGTATTCCATTATAGAGATATACCATAATGTATTTAACCAGTCTCCAGGATATCTTTATTATAATAAATACTGCAATGAGTAACATTGGGAAAATGTCATTTAACGTAATTATAATCAATTCCTAGAATTGCAGGCCCGAAAGAAATATTTTTATTTTTAATAGACATAAAGCTAGGATGGGACCCAAGGTCCTATCCTAAAACCAAACCCGAAAAAAAAAATAGTACTGACCAGTATCCCATGCAAGAAGTCCATGCCTAAGCTCCAGGTTTTTTTCTAGGATCAGGCCAATGACTGTCATAAACACCTATGCTTTAGTATCTGTTCCTACTGCCTGTGAAGAGAGTTCTGGTTTCAACTGGGCCTGCACTCTGTGCAGAGATCGACACAGACTTTGATTTCTGCAGGCGACCTTCCTGCGCTTCGTCTTGTTTCTGAGAAAAAAACATTGTCAAAAGCAGCTTATTCTTTCCTGCAATTTTCTTTTCAGAGGAACTCTTTTCTTTGGCGATAATCAGGGGGTCTTATTCACAAGGGTCTCTATTAATCTCTTGCCCTGGGTAGGGTTAATTCTTTCCTGTGACTTGGCAGTTCCCTGATCTTTCATCTCTTCCTTGATGCTCTCCTATTTTGGGTCTCTAGTCTCTTGCTTTTGTTACTTAGGGCTAAATTCTTGTCCTGAATCTTCCCTTTGGCCTAAAGCTTAAGGACCCAAGGTGTTTCTCTTTGGCCTCCATAAAGACACAAAGCATCCCAGGCAAGGGATACTACAAGGGGACAGCCCTGTGGCTATCTCTGAAGCCCTACTTCAAACATGAGCTTCGAATCACCAGCAAGCTGCTCTTTAAGGTCTGGTTGGTTTGGATTTCGGGCAGCCAACACTCTTGATAGTAGGAGGCATTCCTTGATCACTGAAGCCCCTAGATTACTAAGATCCCCCTTTAGCTTTTGGGAATTTCTCACCCCAGTGGTTCTCATGACACCTCCCAATTATGGTTTAGTAGGTAAGACCCCTTGTATTGACCATCTCTCTGGAATCTGTTCCTTGAAGCAATTTCTGAATTCATCTCCAAAATCCTTTTCCTAAGATGGAAACTAGTTTAGAGAAATGTTCATTTCTTTGAGAAACATCTCTCTTTAGACACTCTCACTCCTCTGTTCTCTGGCTCAGGGGCATTGCTATTTTGTGGCTAGAATTTTTTGAAACATTTCTACTCTTATCCCTTTGCTTATTTCCTGACATTGCTCAACCTGTAATCAGCTCTGAGCTACCTCTATTAGCATTCCATAAAGTCCCACTTTTCTAGGTTATTTTCCATGATGCTGGATGAGAGGGACTGAAAAGTCTGCCTGTTTTCCTCCCCATCCAGGGGAACGGGGAGGATTCTGCAGGCCCATGACCAATATGTGACAGAGCTTCTTCCAAGAATTCTCTGGTGGGAACTGAATTTTTTTTTTTTGAGATGGAGTCTTGCTCTGTTGCCCAGGCTGGAACACAGTGGCACGATCTCGGCACACTGCAACCTCTGCCTCCCAGGTTCAAGCAATTCTCCTGCCTCAGCCTCCCAACTAGTTGGGACTACAGGCGCACACTGCCACACCCAGCTAATTTTTTGTATTTTAGTAGAGATGGGGTTTCACCTTGTTGCCTAGGCTCCTCTCAAACTCCTGAGTTCAGGCAATCTGCCCTTCTCGGCCTCCCAAAGTGCTAGAATTACAGGCATGAGCCACCACACCCAGCTGGGAACTAAATTTTATGTGAGTACCTTGTCTTCTGCCTCCATTAGGGTTCCCAAGGCGCTTGGCAACCTCACTATGGTGTTGGCTACTGAAATGTGAGTGACCGAGAAGAAAGGCAGACTAGGACAAAATTGGGCTTCTCTCATCTTTAACAATTTTATGGATTTAAGGATCTTGAGGGATAGGTACTACCTCCGCTGTACCCAAAATTGACTGTGAGTTTTTAGTACATGTCAAGGGTTTAGATCAGGGAAGAAGAGCCCTAGAGAGTTATTCTGGTGATATTCTTCTCAGATAGTTTTAATCATTGGTATAACTGTTTCTCCAAAGAATAGGGAATGAATCTCTGAAGGATTATACCTGAGGTTTACAAGCTTTCACTTCGTTCCTTCTAGGCAGCTTCTCTCATCATAGTGCACTTAATCAATTAGAATACAAAAATGACCTTGCTACAGTGTGAGGACATCTTGTGGTCAGAATGCTATATAGGAAATTAATTACAAATACAAGACCATCACTCACTTTACCCCCAGTGCAGCCTGGTAGATCTTAATTTTAGGTATCTCTAACCTTCCTTGATATCAATCTAAGTTCCTCTTCTAATACTAGACCTAAATCTTTCAGCTCTTATTTATTAAAGAAGTAATAGAGCTCTTTACTAGCGAGGAAATAGGCTCTTTTCACAATCATCTGACACCTACCTTGGTAGTCTAAGTAACAGCGATCTTTCTGAACTTGTCTTTCTTTCCTGGCATACATCCCCAGACAAATGTTCAAGGGATGCTTTTCTCTCCTTTCTTACTCAGTGTTTTCTTTTCTTCAAATGCCTTTCTGAAGTTCCTTAGTTTCTCTAAAATAGCTGCCTTTTGCTCTTCAAACCTTCATTCTGTAAGGAAATAACAGAACTCCACCTCTTTGCACACATGCAGTGATCATATTACATGATACACACCTTAGCACCTCTAAAACCTAATTTACTTTCATAGCCCAGGTCCCAAATCAAGCTACACAGATTTTTTTTGTTAAGTGTTTGTGTGGCAGGGACTGGGGGAAGTTGATGGTTGTATTTAAATCACAGATAGCTCTCATATATTGGTCTGAGGAGGGAAATAAATAACTAGAATGCTACAGTTTTAAAAACTGTAAAAATAATATGTAAGGTGATTTACAAGTGAATGGAGGTCAAAAGAATTACGTGCTTTCAGCACACACAGAATTAACCTTGCAGTATCTCCTTGTTTTGCCAGCCTGCTGTTACCTCATGAAGTTGACAGGACTGATCTTTTAAAAACTCCTACACAGGGCTGGATGTGTTGGCTCATGCCTATAATCCCAGCACTCTGGGACGGGGCAGGAAGATCATTTGAGCCGAGGAGTTTGAAATCAGCCTGGGCAACAGGGAGACCCCATTTCTGCAAAAAAAAAAAAAAAAAATCAAAAAATTAGCTGGGCATGGTGGCACGTGGCCTGTAGTTTTAGCTACTCAGGAGACTGAGGTGGAAGGATCGTATGAGCCCTGGTGATGGAGTTTGCAGTGAGCCAATATGGCGCCACTGCACTCCAGCCTGGGCAACAGAGCGAGACCCTGTCTCTAAAAATAAAAATAAAATAAATAAAACTCCTACACAGAACAGGAGGGAAATAGGCAGCTAACTTGTTAATAGCAGAAGCCTAACTCAAAATGGAAAATAATATAATACTTGGTTTGCCTAAGGAGAGACAAACCAGCCTCTCTATGAATTACATTTCAATTCTCCTTGGCCATTTAATTGGCCACTAGACACATAACTCTAAACTCACAAAACTCTTTTTTGTGTCCTGATATTCTAGGTCTAGAAGTTCTGAGATGCTGTTGCCATTTTTTTTCTCATTGTTCTTTTCATGGGTTTTCTGACAGGAGTGAACATCTACCACTGGCTCCTTGGCTTTTCCCTGTCTTTATAAACTTGTTTATTAACTTGTTCTTTTTTGTGGATGATTACTTCTCAGAATCTGTCATAGTACCTAACTTAGTGTGCATTTTACACTATATAGGTGTTGATCAAATACAAGTAGCAGCCCTCTATGTAAACCGAATAACCTGTACATATGAACGACTGCTTTTGCATCTCACTGGAGATAACCTCACTTTGCTCTTGGTAGTTTTGGTATCAGTTACTAGTTTAGGAATCTAAGCATTGGTTAGGAATGTTTCTCTGAGAAGACATAATTCAATATCTACATATAAATTTCTAAATGATCTTTGTACTGTTTCCAATTAATTGATTTTTCTAAACTGGTTTCAAATTCTTCCAGCATAGTCTCCTTTGTTTCCTTATTTCTTTTCTTTTCTTTTTTTTTTTTTTTTTTGTTTTTTGTTTTTTTTGAGATGGAGTTTCACTCTGCCACCTAGGCTGGAGTACAGTGGCACGATCTAGGCTCACTGAAGCCTCTGCCTCCTGGGTTCAAGTGATTCTCCTGCCTCAGCCTCCTGAGTAGCTGGGACTACAAGGTGCCCGCCACCATGCCTGGCTAATTTTTTGTATTTTTAGTGGAAACAGGTTTCACCACGTTGACCAGGCTGGTCTGGAACTCCTGACCTCAGGTGATCCGCCCGCCTCAGCCTTCCAAAGTGCTGAGATAACAGACGTGAGCCTCCACGTTCGGCCTGCTCCCTTATTTCTGATATTTGTAAATTTATTGTTCTTCATCTTCTGGTAGTCTTTAGAAGACACTACTTTTTAATTAATCACAATTAGACTTTGTTCCAGGTCCCATTGCTATTTTCTCTTTAGCTTCAACTCTCTCTGTCTTTCATAGGTTAAATTATGAAACCAAACCCCATTTGGGTTCAGTGAAATCTGTGATAAGAATTAAGGTCAGCAAAGTCTTCTTCCCTTTCAAGGAATGATTTTTTAGAGTATTTCTGATTTCGTCTTGGTATCCATGATTCTTCTTTAAACTAGGATTAGAAGTTCCTTAGAGCCCTGACAAATGATACAGTGCATGTTTACTCTCAGCAAATTATCTGCCAGGGAGAGGTTGAATCCCAAGTCCTCCCTGTTTATTTTACAGACTGGATAGGAAACTGGGTTGTAAAGCTTTCCTACTGGGGATCTCTAATTTCCAAATTGAGTTTCAACTGCTGATTCTTTTTCTTCCCTCCAAGCTCTGATGTTAAAATAAATGTTATCTCTCCACACAGCAGCAGTGATTTAATTGTGGTACTGTATTAATCTTAAGTTGCAGAAATTACTTCATACTTCTTTTAATTGTAGACTTACCATTTTAGAATATTAAGTCTGTTTTTGTATCTGAGTCAAATATGTATAATAGAGAAGACGTTTATCTCTTATTTCAACTTAGTTGTAGAGAAACTGTTTCTTCAGTGCCTAGAGAAGTCATTGGAAGTTGGAGACCCACTGCCTAACTATTTTCATAGGAATGATAGGATTCCACCATTCTAGTTTAAGTGCTATATACAGAAGCAAATGCTTTGGACCAGTGGTTCTGAAACTTTAATTTATATCTGAATTACCTGGAGGGCTTGTGAAAAACACATTTCTGGGTGCTACACCAGATTTTTATTTGGTAGATCAGGGGTGGGGCCCAAGAATTTGCATTTCTAGCAAGTTGTCAGGTGATTCTGCTGGTCTGGAGACCACACTGAGAATCACTGCTTAGAGGATTTTTTTCTCTCATTTCAGAAACATGCCCTTTTAGGGAAGCTGATTATATTAGAAAAAGAGAAGGGAAAAAATACAAACACAAACAAACAAACAAACAAAACTACCTCAAGGAGAGGACAGGGTTTATTGTTGTTGTTTTTTTTTTTAAGTAAATATTCAGATTATCTCTGTGTGAAGGTGTGAATTTGCAGCTGCAAGTAATGTGGCATTTGTATGGGATCTGAGATGTGATCAAGTGAACATTCAAAGAATGATAAGCAAAATCTTTAAATCTTATCACTGTTAGTTGCAATAGAAGACTTAGAAGGACAAGGAGAGATACTGTGAAAAAGTATGAGTATATCTATAAGAGCCTGAATTAAAATCTCTACCCTGCCACTTAGACTTCATTCATATGAATTTGGAGTGTGTAACCTTACTGGGTTGTTTTAGTATTTTATTGATTGATTGATTGATTGAGATGGAGTTTTACTCTTGTTGCCCAAGCTGGAGTGCAGTGGCATAGTCTCGGCTCACTGCAACCTCTGCCTCCTGGGTTCAAGCAATTCTCCTGCCTCAGCCTCCTGAGTAGCTGGGATTACAGGCGCCCGCCATCACACCCAGCTAATGTTTTGCATTTTTAGTAGAGATGGGGTTTCATCATGGTGGCCAGGGTGGTCTCGAACTCCTGACCTCAGGTGATCCACCCAACTCCGCCTCCCAAAGTGCACGGGTTACAGGCGTGAGCCACTGCGCCCAGCCTAGTATTGAATGAGATAAGAAATCTGAAATGCTTTACTTATGGTACCTGTCCATCAAAGTTACTTTCATAGAAGCTGGCCTCCTCAGTTGCTTTTGTACACTCAAGAATCTTTTCAAAGTTTAAGGGTGATAAATTTTATCCAAAGTAATTACTCATAAAATAATTGGATTCCAACAATTACACCCCTGTGCATACTATAGAAGTGCAGACATAGAAGATGTGGGCCTTATTCTCCAAGCACACAAAATCTACTTATAGATTTAGGATTCTTTCTTTTGAAAGTACCAGAACACCACATTAAAAGTGGGATAATTTTTAAGATGAGAAGGCCAGGAGCAAGGCAGTTATAGACTTGATACAGTGATTAATGCAGTTGTCAAGGTTCTGAGTTCTGTCTGTCTGCTCTACCATCTTTAACTTACTTCCTTTTGTCCTTGGGCCTCTCTTTTTGAGGTCACAAAATGGCTGTCACAGCTCTAGATATCAGATCTGTATAACTGCATCCAAAGGCATAGGAAGGGCAATCTGTTTTCTCAAATCTCCTTTGTCAAGGTGGAAAACTTTTCCCACAAGCCCACAGCAGACTTGCCCTCAAGCCTTGGAGACCAGGATTAGGATATATGACTGTTCTGGGCTTCAGGGAGGCTAAGCTGAAAAGGCATTGTCAGCCTGAGTACTGGGACTGGTAGGTAAAAGAGGTTAGAGATGACTGTTGGGTAGACAACAGAAACTGCCACAGGAAGACAAGACTATCCACAGATTAGAGAACAGTTCTGGGCAATTTGTTATTAGGCTGAATTGTGTGCTCTAGGCCAGGAATTGACAATCTTTTTTTTTTTTTTTTTTTTTTTTGTTAAGGGCCAGTTATTAAATATTTCAGGCCTCACCTAAAGATGTCAAAAGCCACATACAGTCTCTGTTGCACATTCTTTGTCCTTTTTTTTTAAAAAAAAAAAAAAAGAAAGAAAAAAAAACTTTTTAAAATGCAAAAGCCATTCTTAGCTTGCTGGCCATATAAAAACAGGCCATGGGACACATTTGGCCCACAGGCTATAGTTTGCCAACCCCTGCCTACCCAAGGAAGGTTCAGAAGGGAGCTCCTACTTTAGTGGGACTGAAGTCATCATTTTGAAGCCTCCTGAAATTCTGGGATTTGACTGGTGCTTTGAAGGATGGGTGAGATTTGGACTGAGAGATGTGTTCCTTCTGAAGGGCACAGTGAGTGGAGAAACAAGCCTATGATGCTTACCATAACACAGTTGTATGTTACATGCAATGAGTGAAGAGCAGCAATACCTTTGCAAATGAAATAGGCTAATTGCAGGCCAGAGTTAGGGAGTAATGTGGCATGAGTATCTTGACTCTCTTAGGCACTGACAGGCCAAGCTGCTAAGAGGCTCTGAGAAATGAAGATGCTCTTTTGGCTTAAAGCTTCCATGTTGATCTGGAGCCCAAGGGAGGCAGTGTTTCATGTAACAATTGGTTCTTCCAGTAGGAGCTGTTACTACTATTACTAATTAAGGAACAAATATCATATGTTCAGGGGAGTGAAGACTGTTGGTCTCTTAATTATACCTATATACAAAGATTGTAACTTATCTTCACTTTATGTTATTTTTATAGCAACAAGGAAGAATCGCAACAACTAATACTAAGTCACTTATTCATTGAACATTTATCGAATGTTTACCTTGTGCCAGGCCCTGGCAATGTAAGTTGAGAAGCTCATAGTCCAGAGGGGAATAAAGAACCTGTATAGCAATAATTACAGTAGTGAGTTAAGAGTTAGAAAATGTGTGCACAGGGAACTGTGGATGCCTAGAAGAAGGAACCACTCAATTTATTCTCATTTAAATTTTCATATGGACTCAGTTAAATTCAGTAACCACAGATTGTACCCCTAATACTAGACAGTTTGCAAATCTGTACCATTTATCACAAAAAAAGCCTATGTAAAATACTATGAGTGGGTTAAATCCAAATCATCACCTCTCCAGAAAAAGCTATTTCAAACTTTCTGTGGCTGATATTAAGTTTTACAATCCTCTTTACGTGCAAAGTATATAACTATAGTGTTGTATTTCCCATCGCACTTAATTAATTTTTTGCTTCCCAGTTTATTGGTGTAAATATTGGATTCTAGAAAACAATTGTTTCCCTCCAGTAAAGCTTTCAAAGAAGAAGATTATGGGCCTGGCACGCTGGCTCATGCCTATAGCACTTTGGGAGGCCCAGGCAGGCGGTTCATGAGGTCAGGATTTCAAGACCAGCCTGGCCAACATAGCGAAACCTTGTCTCCACTAAAAATACAAAGCCGAGCATGGTGGCAGGCGCCTGTAGTTCCAGCTACTAGGGAGGTTAAGGCAGGAGAATCGCTTGAACCCGGCAGTCGGAGGTTGCAGTGAGCCGAGATCGTGCCACTGCACTCCAGCCTGGACAGCACAGAGAGACTGTCTCAAGAAAAAAAAGAAGAAGAAGAAGATTATGGTGGTGGGCAGAATAATGGCCCCCAGTAGAGTCCTCATTCTAATCAGCTGTGAACCTGTAAATATGTTATCTTAACATAGTAAAGGAGGAATTAAGGTTGCTAATCATGTATAACTTTAAAATAGGAAGATTACCCTGGATTATCAGGGCAGGATGCAACATAATCAGTCGCAAAGGCTGTTAAAGTAGAAGAGGGACACCCAAAACTATAAAAACCCCGTAAGACAACCTAGGCAGTACCATTCTGGACATCGGAACAGGCAAAGATTTTATGACAGATGCCAAAAGCAATTGTGAAGAAGCAAAAGTTGACTCTAATTAAACTAAAGAGCTTCTGCACAGCAAAAGAAACTATCAACAGAGTGAACAGACAACCTGTAGAATGGGAAAAAATGTTTACAAACTATGCATCTGACAAAGGTCTGATATCCAGCATCTATAAGGAACTTAAACAAATATACAAGAAAAAAACCAAAAAACTCCATTTAAAAGTGGGCCAAAGGGCCAGACACGGTGGCTCACACCTGTAATCCCAGCACTTTGGGAGGCTGAGGCGGGAGGATCACTTGAGGCCAGGAGTTCAAGAGTGGTCTGGCCAGCATGGTGAAACCTGTCTCTACTAAAAATACAAAAATTAGCTGGGCATCGTGTCACACACCTATAATCCCAGCTATTCGGGAGGCTGAATTAGCACGAGAATTGCTTGAACCTGGGAGGCAGATGTTGCAGTGAGCTGAGATCCTGCCACTGCACTCCAGCCTGGGGGACAGAGCAAGACTCTATCTCAAAAAAAAAAAAAAGAAAGAAAAAAGGTGGTCAAAGGAGACTGAGCACAGTAGCTCACAGCTGTAATCCCAGCACTGTGGGAGGCCAAGGCGAGTGGATCAGTTGAGGTCAGTAGTTCCTGACCAGCCTGGCCAACATGGCGAAACCCTGTCCGTACTAAAAATACAAAAATTAGCTGGGCATGGTGGCACGCTCCTGTAATCACGGTGGCTGAAGCAAGAGAATTGCTTGAACCCAGGATGCAGAGGTTGCAGTGAGCTGAGACTGTGCCACTGGGCTCCATCCTTGGTGATAGAGTGAGACTCTGTCTCAAAAAAAAAAAAAAGTGAGCAAAGGACATGAAGAGACACGTTTCAAAAGAAGACGTACATGTTGCCAACAATCATATGAAAAAAAGCTCAACATCACTGATCATTAGAGAAGTGCAAATCAAAACCGTAGCGAGATAACCATCTCACAGCAGTCAGAATGGCGATTATTAAAAAGTCAAGAAATAACAAATGCTGAGGAGATTGTGGAGAAAATGTAATGCTTATACACTGTTAGTGGGAGTGTAAATTAGTTCAACCATTGTGGAAAGTAGTGTGGCAATTCCTCAAAGAGCTAAAAACAGAACTACTGCCAGCACGGTGGCTCACGCCTATAATCCCAGCATTTTGAGAGGCCAAGGCCAGTGGATCAACTGAGGTCAGGAGTTCAAAACCAGCCCGGTCAACATGGTGAAACCCTGTCTCTACTAAAAATACAAAAAATTAGATGGGCTTGGTGGTGGGCGTCTATAATCCCAGATACTCAGGAGGTTGAGGCAGGAGAATCGCTTGAACTCAGGAGGTGGAGGTTGCAGTGAGCCAAGGTCGCGCCGTTGCACTTGAGCCTGGAAAACAAGAGCGAAACTCTGTCTCAAAAACAAAAACAAAAACAAAAAAACAGAGCTACCATTCGACCCAGCAATCCCATTACTGGATATATACCCAAAGGAATATAAATCATTCCATCATAATGACACATGCATGTATATTTTCATTGCAGCCCTATTTTCAACAGCAAAGATGTGGAATCAACCTAAATGCCCATCAATGATAGACTGGATAAAGAAAATGTGGTACATATACACCACGAAATACTATGCAGCCATAAAAAGAAAAAAAACAAGATCATGTCATTTGCAGGAACATGGATGGAGCTGGATGCTATTACCCTTAGTAAACTAACGTAAGAACAGAAAACCAAATAACACATGTTCTTATAAGTGGAAGCTAAATGATGAGAACACATGGACACATAGAGGGGAACACAAGACACCAGGGCCTACCAGAGAGTGGAGGGTGCAAAGGAGGAGATCAGGAAAAATAACTAATGAGTCCTAGGTTTAATACCTGGATGATGAAATAATCTGTAAAGCAAACCCCTGTGACATGAGTTTATTCATATAACAAACCTGCACATGTACCTGGGAACTTAAAAGTTAAAAAAACAAAAAGAAAAAAAAGTGGAAGAGGAACCCAGGAAAGGAAGTCAGATTGATGCGATAGGAGAAGAACTCAATCCACCTTTACCGATATTGAAGATAGAAGAAGGGGGCCATGAGCCGAAGAATGCAGATAGCCACTAGATGCCAGAAAAGGCAAAGAAATTGATTCTTCTAAAAATAGTTAGGGCTACCATAACAAGTATAACCCGTTTAAACAGACTGATCGCTTAAATAACAAATACTTATTTTATCATAGAGTTGCAGGCTGAAAGTCAAATACCAATGTGTTGGAAAGGGTTGATTTCTTCTGAGGCTGACCTTCTTGGCCTGTAGAAGGCTGTCCTCTCCCTCTGTTTTCACATGGTCTTTCCTCTGGGTGTTATCTGCGTCCTAATCTCTTTTATTTATTTATTTATTTATTTAGAGACAGGATCTTGCTCTGTCTTCTAGGCTAAAATGCAGTGGTGTGATCATAGCTCACTGTAAACTTGAACTGCTGGGCTCAAGCAATCCTCTGCCTCAACCTCCCAAGTAGCTAGGACTACAGGCATGCCTAGCTATTTTGTTTTTATTTTTTATTTTTTTTTTTGTAGAGATGGCGTTTTGCTATGTTGCCCAGGCTGATCTCAATCTCCTGACCTAAAGTGATTCTCTTGCCTTGGCCTCTCAAAGTGCTGGGATTATAGGCATGAGCCACTACGTGTGGCCCTAATCTCTTTTTATGAGAATGTGAGTCATATTGTACTAGGGCCCACCTATATTGGAACCACCCCTAGGTTACTAAACCTTGTTTTAACTTGATTACTCTTTAAAGGCTCTGTCTCCAAATACAACCACATCTTGAGGTACTGGGGATTGAAAAACATATGAATTTTGAGGGACACAATTTAGCCTGTAACACTCCCCTAGATCCTACAGAAGGAACACAGGTCTGCCAACTGTTTTATTTTAGGACTCCTTGCCTCTAGACTGTAACATAATAAATGTATGTTGTTTAAACCATCAAGTTTGTGGTAATTTGTTACAGCATATTAGAAAATGAGTTTAATTGGAAGTAACTTGAATCTATTAGTAGGAGACTGATTAACTGAACTGTGGAACATCTCGACAATGAAATGTTATGCAGCGATCAGAAACAATGAAATGAATGTCTTAATAGACAAATGGATAACAAAATGTCATATATGTGTGCAATGGAATATTATGCAGGCTTAAAAAGGAAGGAAATTCTGACACATGCTACAACATGCATGTATCTTGAGGACATTATGCTAAGGAAGATAACTCAGTCAAAGACAAATACTGTATGAGTCCACTTATATGAATTATCTAGACCAGTCAAAACTCATAGAAACAAAGTGAATGGTAGTTGTTAAGGGCTGGAATAGGGGGAAATGAAGAGTTGTTTGATGGGTATAGATTCAGTTCTTTGAGATGAAAAAGCTTTAGAGATTGACTGTACAACAACATGAATATATACTGAACTGTACAGTTAACAATAGTTAAGATGGGGCTGGGTGTGATGGCTTATGCCAACACTTTGGGAAGCCAAGGCAGGAGAATCTTTTGAGCCCAGGAGTTTGAAACCTTCCTGGGAAACATAGTGAGACCCCATCTGTACAAAAAACTTTTTAAATTACCTGGGTGTGGTAATTTTTAGTTTCAGCAACTAGGGAGACTGAGATGGGAGGATCGCTTGAGCCTGAGAGATCTAGGCTTCAGTGAGCCATGATCACGGCACTGTACTTCAACCTGGGTGACAGCGAGACTCCGTCTCAAAAACATCAGTTAAGATGGTTGATATGGTTTGGCTGTGTCCCCACCCAAATCTCATCTTGAATTCCCACATGTTGTGGGAGGGAAACTCCGGTGGGAGGTAACTGAATCATGCGGGCAAGTCTTTCCTGTGCTGTTTTCATGATAGTGAATAAGTCTCATGAGATCTGATGGTTTTAAAGAGAGGAGTTCCTCTGCACAAGCTCTCTCTCTTTACCTGCTGCCATCCATGCAAGATGTGACTTGCTTTTTCTTGCCTTCTGCTGTAATTTTGAGGCTTCCCCAGCCATGGAACTGTAAGCCCAATTAAAACTCTTTCTTTTGTAAATTGCCCAGTTTCGGGTATGTCTTTGTCAGCAGTGTGAAAATGGACTAATGCAGTAAATTGGTACCAGTAGAATGCTGAAATAAGTTAAGACTTTGGGGGACTGTTGGGAAGGCATGATTGGTTTTGAAATGTGAGGACATGAGATTTGGGAGGGCCAGGGATGGAATGATATGGTTTGGCTGCGTCCCGACCCAAATCTTGAATTCCCACGTGTTGTGCGAGGGACCTGGTGGGAGGTAATTGAATCATGGGTGAATTTTATGTTGTGTTATTTTTTATGTTATGTAGTTTTTAAAAAATAGTGAAAGATACTAAGTTTAAAAGGAAAGGGCAGAAAAATAGGTGCAGTGTGCTTTCATTTGTGTATTTTGGAGAAAGAACATCTACACACACAATGCTTGTATATACACAGAATAATCCTGAAAGGATTCCTTAGGAGCTGGCATAGTGATTACTTCTAGGAATGGGTTTTAGTAGGTGGGAGGACCGGAATGGAGGAAGACTTAAAAATACTCTTTGACACCTTCTTAGTTGTTTACCACATACATGTGTTACATACTAAAATAACTGTTTTGGGGGGTTTTGTTTGTTTGTTTTTGTTTTTTGAGACAGAGTCTCACTCTGTTGCCCAAGCTGGAATGCAGTGGCGGGATCACAGCTCACTGCAGCCTCAACCTCCTGGGCTCAAACGGTCCTGCCACCTCAGCCTCTTGCATATCTGGGACTATAAGCATGCATCACCAAGCCCAGCTATAATAGAGGTCTTTTAATGCATCATTAAAATATCACAAACAGGTCTTAGCAACCATACAGTATCTTGTTTCTATAGCTGGACAACTCTTAGATCTTATTCATCAGCCTGCTAAACTGTTCCTCTTTCAGTGACATACAGATCATCTGAAAGTTTTCTGTTATCCTTGTTTTTAACTGTTACGGATTGCTAAATCAAAGCAGTTGAATTTGAAACAAACTCAATGTCATTTCCTCCAAAGATCAATACATTTTTCTGGACTTAAGATAACTGAATAAGCAATACCTGGCCTCATCTAAACCCTCCAGATATATTTTTCACCCAAGAAACTGTGGATTTCAGCAAAAGACCCATGCTCCTGGGTAACTAAGTTGATGGGGAAAGGAGCATGCACAGACCTCATCTTGTAATGGAAGCCCAGTGTAACACCCTTGATCATGTTCTGTACACGATTACAAATAGTGCAAGCAGTAGCCACTTCCTTTCTATTTCCCAATCATTTGTCAACCTAGCACCTCTTCTTTTCCAAGGAGAATGCATCCTACATGGTTGTGATTGATGTCCCTCCCCAACTTCCTCTGGGGCTCTTCAGAATAACTGTGCATCCTTTCAGAGTGATGTCTGCATTTTCTGGAATGTCAGTAGTCTGATTGCCAAGAATGGTCTTCATTCTCTCAGTAGATACAGCAAAGAACTGAAATAATTGTTTTTAAATGTATAATTTCAGCTGAGACTTTAGAGAATTTTCTTAGTTGGATCAGATGTAGACTATGAAATTGCTTTGTCAATCCATTTATACCTAAGTGCCAGGGTATGTCTTGGCCTTTAAAGGATTAAAAGCTCTTACTCCCAAAGTTGCTGGACTTTGGGGTATAAATATATTTTATTGTTTGATGCCTGATAGTATATTTTTCTTTTTATTTTTTGAGACAGGATCTCACTCTGTTGTGCAGGCTGGAGTGAAGTGGCGTGATCTCGGCTCACTGCAGCCTCAACTTCCTGAGCTCATGCGATCCTCCGACCTCAGCCCCCTGAGTAGATGGGACCACAGGTGCACGCCACCACACCCAGCTAATTTTTTGTATTTTTAGTAGAGAACGGGGTTTTACCAGTGTTGCCCAGGCTGGGCTCAAACTCCTGGGCTCCAGTGATCTGCCTGCTTCAGCATCCCAAATTGTTGGGATTACAGACATGTGCCACCAGGACTGGCCTATGTCTGATAGTACATTTTCAAAGTCCCTAGTTTCTTTAAGTACAGCTGCAGTGTATTCACTTAGAACCACAAAAAAGAAAAGAAAAAAAAAGCGATGATGAAACATGGAAAAAAAAAAGGAAAGAGGAAAGAAATAGTAAATGTTCTCTGCCTCTTAAAACCATATAATCTATAACAAGAATAGAGTACAAGAGACTTAACAGTAACAACAGGGTAACAGGTTTTGACTCTGTGGGATTATTTCTTCATTTTGTTTTGTTTTGTTTTTGATATGGAGTCTTGCTCTGTCTCCCAGGCTGGAGTGCAATGGCACAGTCTGAGCTCACTGCAACCTCTGCCTCCTGGGTTCAAGTGATTCTCCTGCCTCAGCCTCCTGAATAGCTGGGATTACAGGCACCTGCCACCACACCCAGCTAATTTTGTATTTTTGGTAGAGATGGGGGTTTGCCATGTTGGCCAGGCTGGTCTCGAACTCCTGACCTCACGTGATCCACCCGCTTTGGCCTCCCAAAGTGCTGGGAGTACAGGTGTGAGCCACCATGCCAGGCCTCTTGTGGTATTACTTCTTAAGACTTCTGCTTATAAATTGTTAGGTAACTGCATACGTTAGATTTTAACACTCTTGAAAACCTCCTTCTTAGTACATGAGTTCTTGCATCATACAGTCCATATAAAAATTGCAACTTTATTACTATAATTGTTCCTTAGAAGCTGTTCTGGATTGAAACTTCTTGTTATGTGCAGGTGTTTTTCTTACCAACAATCTTAACCCCTGTGTTTCTCCACACAATACTTAGCCAAAGGGACATGTTTCCACAAAGTCATATCCTATCTTTGTTGTTTTTGCGTCCCCATAAAAAGCAAAAAACTGTTTTTGTAACCTGTTCAGTTACCTTTCCCTTTTTGTTTGGTGTTTTACCTTAGCTACTAATAATTCAGCACCCAGAAAAGTGCTTAGTACACAGTAGGGGTACAATAAATGGAAATCAATGACTCATTGTGAGCTCAGTTGCTTCCAGGTTATGTAGGGAATATGATTTCATCTTTAAGAATGAAAAACACTTAAGACTTGATGTAAGCAAAATTTCCCTTGAAGATGAAAGTTTCTTTGAAAGAAAATTTTAACCCAAATGTATAAGCCTTTTACATCTAGGAAGGAGATTAATATTATTATAGTAATATTTATTATTATTATAAGCAGCAGTAATAAATAGTAATAAAATATTAATAATTATTATTATTAGAAGCAACATCAGAAGCTAAGTTATTCTAAGTGCTTTTTTTAATTACTTTTTTTTTTTTGGTAGAGACAGGTGTCTTGCTATGTTGTGCAGGCTGAACTTGAACTCCCAGGCTCAAGTCCTCCCACATCAGCCTCCAGAGCGGCTGAGTATCTAGATGCACATGTTACCACACCTGGCTCTAAGTCTCTAAATGTTTTTCTTATGTTATCTCTCATACAATCTTTCCAACAACCCTAATAGATAGATGTTATTGTTGTGCCCATTTTTATGGATGAGGAAATCGATCTCAAAGAAATTAAGGAATGTACTCAAAATCACACTGCTAGTAAGTGGCAGAACCAGGATATGAACTCAGTTTAGTTAAGATTTGGGCTTGATACTTCCAATGCAAGAATATGAGCTTGACTTTGTCCTCCTCAAAATTCCTGCCAAAAGGACATTCAAAAGAAGAAAATAAAGAAAAGAGAATTGGTATCTGCACTACAAACTGGGGAAGATCACCACCCTCATGCTAGAAGAAACATTGAGGGAATTTACAGTATGACATTCAGGCAATGAGATTGAGGTAAAGGCCTACCACTGAGAGGTGCTATATATAATTAAGCCCACCTACGCTGGGCGCGGTGGCTCATGCCTGTAATCCCAGAACTTTCGGAGGCTGAGGTGGGCGGATCACAAGGTCAGGAGATGGAGACCATCCTTGTCAACATGGTGAAACCCTGTCTCTACTGAAAATACAAAAATTAGCCAGTCGTTGTGGTGCGCACCTGTAGTCCTGGCTACTGCGGAGGCTGAGGCAGGAGAATACTTGAACCCGGGAAGTGGAGGCTGCAGTGAGCAGAGATCGCGCCACCGCACTCCAGCGTGGGCAACAGAGAGAGAGAGACTCCAGGAAAAAAAAAAAAATCTCTGCAGTGAATTAAGGCTGCATTTTGTATTCCTAGCTTACTAAAAATGTTTGAAACCAGAAATGACTATTTTATCAAATGCTTTTTAGCATCTATTTAAATAATCGTGTAATTTAGTAGAGGTCCTAAATATTAATTTGTCCTTGCAATCTTGGAATAAGCCCATATAGTCATGAGAAAGACTGTTCACTCTGCAGAACCTGGAAAGAATTCAGGAATTAGAATTACGAGGTATTGGCCAGGTGTGGTGGCTCATGCCTGTAATCCCAGCACTTTGGGAGGCCTAGGTGGGCGGATCATGAGGTGAGGAGATAGAGACCATCCTGGCTAACACAGTGAAACCCCATCTCTACTAAAAATACAAAAAATTAGTGTGCATGGTGGCGGGCGCCTGTAGTCCCAGCTATTTGGGAGGCTGAGGCAGGAAAATCGCTTGAACCCAGGAGGCGGAGGTTGCAGTGATCCAAGATTGTACCACTGCACTCTAGCCTGGTTGACAGAGCAAGATGCTGTCTCCAAAAAAAAAAAAAAGAATTACCAGGTCTCAGAGGCAGGGAAATGAACTTGACCTTTGTCCTTTGTCTTCCTTTAGGTTTCTTAGAATTTAATTTAGAACTAAATATGTTGGTTGCAAGTAAACACTTGTTCCATGAACCCATTACGTTGTAATGCCATCAGCCCACTTTAATGGATACCTTGTATCTTAATGAATTGTTTCAATTAATAAATATATACATATAAAGTCTTAAAATAACTTTAGGAATGCAAGTGTGTTCTTGAAAGGTCATTTTGGTTTTTTTTTTTCTTTGAGACAGAGTGTCGATCTGTCACCCAGTCTGGTGGCGTGATCTTGGCTCACTGCAACCTTCACTTCACGAGTTCAGGTGATTCTTCTGTCTCTGCCTCCCCAGTAGCTGGGATTACAGTTGAGCACCACCACACCTGGCTAATTTTTGTATTTTTAGTAGAGATGGGTTTTCAACATGTTGGGCAGACTGATCTCGAACTCCTGACCTCAGGTGGTCCACCCGCCTCGGCCTCTCAAAGTGCTGGGATTATAGGTATGAGCCACCGTGCCCAGCCAAAAGGTCATTTTGAAAGAGCTAGTGTGGACATCTGAAATATTTATAAGAAAGAAAGTTGCAACATCTTAACTAGTGTACTTTGGTTTAATTTATACTTTTCTCTCTTCAGGTTTGTTTTGTTTTGTTTTGGAGACAGGATCTAGCTCTGTTGCCCAGGCCAGATGGCAGTGGCACAATTATGGCTCACTTGAAGGCTTAAACTCCGAAACTCAAGTGATCCTCCCACCTCAGCCTCCCAACTAGCCAGGCCTACAGAGGTGTGCCACCACACCTGGCTGATTATTATTATTATTATTTTTGTCATGAAGATGGGGTCTTACTGTGTTGCCCAGGCAGGTTTCCAACTCCTGGGCTCAGGCTCTCTCCAGTTTTTATTATTATTATTATTATTATTTTTGAGACGGAGTTTCACTCTTGTTGCCCAGGCTGGAGTGCTATGGCACGATCTCGGCTCACTGTAACCTCCACCACCTGGGTTCAAGCGATTCTCATGCCTCAGCCTCCAGAGTAACTGGGATTACAAGTGCCCACGACCACACCCAGGTAATTTTTTGTATTTTCAGTAGAGACAGGGTTTTACCACGTTGGCCAGGCTGGTCTTTAACTCCTGACCTCAGGTGATCCACCCGCCTCCCAAAGTGTTGGGATTACAGGTGTGAGCCACCATGCCTGGCCTGTCTTTAGTTTTTATACTGTAACAGTGACAAGCCACTTTTGATGTGCTTAGTATTATCTATATTATTATCTGTTGTAGTATGAGACCTTGGGAAGACTGAAAGCAGCTCTGATCTCTACCATTTTAATTCTTTCAAATATTTATTATTAAGCCTTTAGCTTTCCTAATATGAGTTCCAGAAGTCTTCAAATATTTTATATATTTTTTTAAGCTAGATGGAGTGTAAATGTTCTTATTTTCCCCCCTCCAAAATATAAGAGAACAAGAATTAAAAAGACTTTGCATTTGTAGGATTTTTAACAATTATTTTTGTTTGTTTGTTTGTTTTTTGAGATGGAGTCTCGCTCTGTAGCCCAGGCTGGAGTGCAGTGGCGTGATCTCACCTCACTGCAACCTCTGCCTCCCAGGTTCACGCCATTCTCCTGCCTCAGCCTCCCAAGTAGCTGGGATTACAGGCACCCGCTACCATGCCCAGCTAATTTTTTGTATTTTTAGTAGAGACGGGGGTTTCACCGTGTTAGCCAGGATGGTCTCGATCTCCTGACCTCGTGATCCGCCCGCCTTGGCCTCCCAAAGTGCTGGGATTACAGGCATGAGCCCCTGAGCCCAGCCAACAATGATTTTAAATATTTGGTTATTTCTGATTATTTTCTAAAAGAGGAAGTGAGAGGGATAATGCCAGATGAGACTTGGTTTTAAGACAGAAAACTAAAAGTAGATAAAGGATCAGACTAGAAAAAAAAAATGAGAAGAAAGTAAACCAGGAGCAAGCCCGTTATCAGAAAGAGTAACTGAGCTTTACTTTCTTTCATTTAAGTTTATTTGTACTCTAAAACTCTTATCTCTAAGGGTAGACTTCAGATGAAACACAGCTCTACCTGTGAAAAATTAAATAGGAATCAACTAGGATAGCCATAGAGTAGTTATAAGTTTCAGCCACTGGTAGTGAGAAGTTTTAATGACGTAAACCTATGCATCAATGATCCATGTAGGGATAACTCAGTTTCCAGCTGCTATTAGCTAAACAGCAAACATTTGAATAGAATCTAATGGGTCAGAGTTGGAGCCTTTTCTGTTCCCTTTTTTGAGTTGTTAGTCATAGGGAGAAATACTCCTATGTTACCAGCTAATTATTTCACTCCTTTGTCTTGTTTTCCTTGTCTGTCTTCTGGACGGATTTTTAGAGAGATTAGAGAACAGAAGAAAAGGTTTTAAATTGTTTTCTGGCCTCTGTTGGGGAACTTGGGTAGGGCATGTCTCCTGGCTCTTTTTTTTTTTTTTGAGATGGAGTTTTGCACTGTCACCCAGGCTGGAATGCAATGGCATGATCTCAGCTCATTGAAACCTGCGCCCCCTGGGTTCATGCGATTCTCCTGCCTCAGCCTCCCCAGTAGCTGGGATTACAGGCGCACACTGCCACGCCTGCCTAACATACACATATATATATATATATATATATATTTTTTTTTTTTCTTTTTCTTTTTTTAGTAAAGACGGGGTTTCACTATGTTGACCAGGCTGGTCTCAAACTCCTAACCTCAGGTGATCTGCCCGCCTCAGCCTCCCAAAGTGCTGGGATTAACAGGTGTGAGCCACTGTTCCCGGCCTGTCTCTTGACTCATATAAACACTTGGCAGCAGAGGGCTAATGAGGCTAGGCTAAGAGTTAGATCCCCTAATCAGGCCCTATGCTATATTCTATAGCCTATCTCTAAAGAAATACATCAAATGCATCAAATACGACCAAAGATACGAAGATAAATGAACATAAATCTATCTCCAGTCTGAGAAGAGTTAAGAGTACATACTATAAAGGATTAGCAGCACCATCTTTTTTTTTTTTTTTCCAGACGGAGTCTCATTCTGTCACCCAGGCTGGAGTGCAGTGGGGTGATCTTGGCTCACTGCAAGCTCAGCCTGCCAGGTTCACGCCATTCTCCTGCCTCAGCCCCCCGAGTAGCTGGGACTACAGGTGCCGGCCACCACACCTGGCTAATTTTTTGTATTTTTAGTAGAGACGAGGTTTCACTGTGTTAGCCAGGATGGTCTTGACCTCCTGACTTCGTGATCCGCCCACCTCGGCCTCCCAAAGTGCTGGGATTACAGGCCTAAGCCACCGCATCCAGAAAAAAGATGTGCTTTACAGAAAAAGATGTGCTGGATCTTTCCCCAAATCGGGAAACCATAGGAAATGCTTCAGTTGATCAAGCATTCCTCAATCAACTAACCAGTCACCTTCTTGGCGGTATTCTCTCAAAATAGCCATCAGTAATCGGAATTGCAGCTTCTCACCTGTGAGCTAACACCACTGACTCTGATTTCAGCTTGCTTTTCCCCTCGTGCTTATGGGCCCATTCGTTTGGATCTCTGAAATGATCTTGTTTGTATTACAGAGTTCTCATTTGGAAGACAGTGAATCAGCAGCATTACTTTGCTGTGAATGTGAAGAATCAGAAATCTTTAGTGATTCCAATGTACGTAGGTATATGTTTTTATACAGACTTTGGTGATTCAAGTAAAATCTTCTTGGGTAAATTTGGCTATTAAATGCAACTGATATAGTGCCTATTCTTTTATCTTTTGACCCCATTCAGCCAAATAGTCTGGGAAGGCGAATAGGTGGCTTGGAATAAGTGTATATATAAACAGTATGGTACATTTATATGCATAATGCCATGGCAATGACCACTCAAAACTTATTTATTGAAGCAGAAAAAAAATGTAGCATCTTGGAACCTTGACTGAGTTTCCTTCAATAAAGAATGACTGTTGTTGTGGGATTTTTTTTCCCCTCATGTACACATTTTTTTAAGGGTCAATAGTATTATTCTTTTCCCTGTGGCAACTGCTTGGTATTGGTGCTGCCACAGGGCCTTTATTCCTCACATACATGGGCCTCACATGTCTTAGCTATTGATAATGTTAAGCCAAACAGTGTTATAGTCACTGGACTGGAAACTCAACCTGATCATCTTAAATGTGGAACTTTATCTAACTACATTTCATGAGATGTTATAAATTTTACTTACCCCGTCTAACCTCCAGCATACTTACCCACAGAGTCAGGCTGAAGTTAGAGAACAACTTAAATTGACTTATTTTTGTGTGTTGCAATGAGCAGTGAGATTAGTCTGGAAATTCTCAGTATATCCTGAGATATAAGTGAACTTCCCCCGAGTATTGAATGGCCTAGTAGGACAGGCCAAATTGGGGCTTAGCCCAGGAGGGTTCTTAGTTTCACCAGGAAAGAAATCAAGGGCAAGCCAGTGGTGTTAGACAGCAATCTTTTATTGAACAGTACTGCTTCTGGTGAAACAGCACTAACTCATAGGTAGTGTACCCAGAGTCTGCAACGTGTGGGCTCTTGGCAACTGTATTTATACTCACTTATACCTACTTTCAGTTACATGTAAATTAAGGGCAGGTTAATGCAAATTGAGGGGTGGGTTATTTAGAACTTTCTAGGAAAGGGGCAGTAACTTCTGGGTCATTGCCATGGCATTTGTAAACTGTCATGATGCTGGTGGGAGTGTCCATGCTAATGAGCAATGAGGGCAGCCAGGGATTGCCCTTGTCACAATTTGCGGGTTTTGGCCAGTTTCTTCACTTTATCCCATCTGGAACAGATCCTACTTTGTTCAGCAGTGTTGTGACCGGAAAACAAGTCCTGCTGGACTCTTGCCTCATTAGTTCATACACATCGTTCTGCCTTAAAGGGGTATTAGAAGTATTTTGGAAGGAAGTGAAGGGAAGAGTTGTGGGTCAGGAAAACTAAACTGTCATTTAGATCACTGTGTCCTATTGAGCCCCCCCTAAAAAAACGTGAGGGGGTTGGCTACAAAAATGCAGACACCATCCCAGTTATATTAATGAAAATTAGAAATAGAGAGGACCAGCTCTTTGTGAGAGGCCCTAGTCTCTGCCTTCTGCTTCTCCTTTCAGCCCAGAGACCTGACGTTTTTATCTGTTTGCTTCTCACTGGCTCTAAGTTGAAGACTTGGTGACAGCCTGATTTTTTTTAAGGTGTACTGCCCTTCACTGCGAAGCTTGTGCAGATTAGGGATGGCACTATGAGGAAAGACTTTATTCAAGCATATTTTTGGACTGTTATACCCATAGGAGACTGGGCTGCTCTTGGAATTTTCCCCCATTTTATGAGAGGTTCAAGATGTCCTTGTATCAAACTGAAGTTTAGAAACATAGCAAAACTTTTTCCCAGTTGGACATTTTTTTTCTGTGTCTTGCTATAGAATGAATCCTACGTCACAAATTTAAAAAAATATAGTTTATATAAACTGAATTATAACACATTTCAAAACTGTATTGTTTTTTACAGATTTGATTGTTTTCTATAATTTTACTTGACTTGATCTCTTCCAACAAGTAGCTGTGACTAAAACTAGATTCTAAAAACCTTGACCATAAAAAATGAATTCTGTCAGTATCAGGATATTTATTGCTCATAGTAGCACTCCATAAATATTGTTGAAGTTTCACTAATGGAAACTATCTCTTGAAGTAAGATGTGTCTCTCAAGCATATCACCATAGTACTACCTGGACCAAGGCTGGCTTCCTCATCTTCATGTCACAGTGAATGCAGTTACCATTTCAGGACCTCATTCACCTATTTATTTAAGCAATTGCACTTCATTCAGTGTTGATGAATCTGGAATGGCATGAGTTAAGTTATTGTGATTCATTAATAGCTGGAGTGGTGCTCATTTTCTTAGTGCTTGCAAACATTAACTGATGAATCCATGTGAACACTTATTATCAGTATTTTGCAGATGACAAACTGAGGGTGAAAGGTTATAATCTTTGTCCAGTGTTGTGTGATAAGCAGGGGGAGTGCTGACGTCAAATCTCAGCTGATAGCCATCATGAGCTCATCACCAGTGGGCAGCCTCATTGATGGAATATGTGCCAGTCTCCTTATATGGTAACCTATAAGATTTACTTTGTTCAGGCCGGGCACGGTGGCTTATACCTGTAATCCCAGCTCTTTGGGAGGTCAAGGTGTGCAGATTGCTTGAGGTCAAGAGTTCGAGAAAGCCTGGCCAACATGGTGAAACCCCGTCTCTACTAAAAATACAAAAGCTGGGTGTGGTGGTGTATGTATGTAGTCCCAGCTACTTGGGAGGCCGAGGCAGGAGAATTGCTTGAACCAAGGAGACGGAGGTTGCAGTGAACCAAGATTGCACTACTGCACTCCAGCCTGGGCAACAGAGCAAGACTCCATCTCAAATATATATATATATTTTGTTCAGTTTGCAGTGGAGTCCTCTGGACTTATTATACTGGCATACTGTTTTGGCTGATTTTGTCTGAAAGAGACTAGTACATGGGAATCTACATGAAGAATATTTTCATGAAGTTGGACACATGTGGGGAAAAGGAAACTTTAGTTTTAATGGTTTTTCTCCCTTAGAAACAATTAGTTGGGGCCAGGCACAGTGGCTCATGTCTGTAATCCCAACACTTTGGGAGGCCAAGGCAAAAGGATCACTTGAGCCCAGGAGTTCGAGAGCAGCCTGGGAAATACAGCGAGACCCTGTCTCTACAAGAAAATAAAACAATTAGCCAGGCATGGTGGCACATACTTGTAGTCCTAGCTACTTGGGAGGCTAAGGTGGGAGGATACGCTGTTGCACTCCAGCCTGGACAACAGAGCCAGACTCTGTCTCCAAAAAAAATGAGAAACAATTAGTTAGGTATATGTATTTACAGAATACTCTGGGTTGCTTTATTGTATTGCCAAGCCTTTCATTCATTTAAGTCAGATTCGTTGTGTCTTTTCCTCAAGAGGCAAGAGTTGTTTCATGTACTTGGCTGACTTTTTAAAGGTGTTAGATCCACCTCCTGTTTTGTTTGTTCAGGGAGTATTTCCCACACTTTTTTTCCCCCTTTTCTCACTTCCCTGTTCCCACCCCCATGTCAAATGGAATTGAAGAGCTTCTTCCTAATTTGAAGGCTTAACCTTGGGGGTGGGGTGAGGGGGCAGTTATTTGCAGAGCAAAATGATTGAAATCTCCACTACTTAATTTTCTGCAAAGGAAGTGGTATGTGATCTTGATAATTATTTGAAGTAGAAATACTGATGTAAAGAAGAGGAGTAGAAGATAAAGTCAATCACTGAACAACTTTCTCTTCAATTTTGGGATAAGAGAAGTATGAACTTTAATTAGTTTTATTCATTCATTTGCTTCTGCATAATTCATTCATTCACCAAGTATTGATTGACTGATGTGCAAATCACTGGGCCCAGGGGAGTAGGGGCCCTTAGAGAAAGTATAATCTACACTTCACAAATTAGTTTTATGGCTATTCATGGAAAGCCCTGAAAAGGAGAGGAGAAAATCATTACATGCAGCATGTGGGAAGAAGAAAAGAAATCTGTATAAGTGAAAACAAATTTGGCTGGAGGGCAATTTGGCTGGAGAGCTGGCTGCCTTAGATCTCTTGGGGCTTTCCTAGAAGAGAAGGCAGGAGTGCAGAGAGGCCCCTGCCCCTTTTCTGATCCCACTCAGTCTCCAGGAAACCAGGTAATAGATAGAAGCAGCTACTTGCTCCCTCTGCTGTGCACAGGTTTGTTAGAGGTTTCCATAATGGGGAGAGGATCTGTCTGCCCCTAGAGAAAGATGATAGTGTGACTGGAAGAGGTCACAGAGAAAGAAGATACTAGCTTTAGCTGCAAGAGTTTCACCTTGGCTTCAAATAAGAAGGAATGTAGGCAGTGACTAGAGCAGGTTGGGATGCTAGTGACAGCAACAGGCACTGAGACTCCTGAGGCTTCTCTTCATTTCCCTCTCCTGCACACACTGCTATCCTACCTAAAAGGAGGAAGATGCTCTGGATGAGCTGGGATTCCAATTATTGTGCTTATGGGTGGTCACCTAGGAACAACTGGATTCATTTACCATTGTAGGGCTATTTCTTCCCCAGCCTGGTAGTCAGGAAAATGTTTGTTATATTAGTTTATTTCCTAAAAATAAAACTATTTATCTCATTTCCCTGGTCTTCTCACCCCAACCCCTACCCAACCAAACTGGCAGAAGGTCATATATAGAATAGTCATACTATTTTTATGATCTGTTTCATTCCTTTGCTTGGTTTATTATATCCTTGAAGGATGTAATATTACACTCTGTGCAGTCAAAAAAAAAAGCTTTGATGTTTGAATAGCCCAGTGAAAGGAAGAGATGTTAGCCTTTTGTGTTATTAAAGAAAAGAAAAAGCCACCCCCTAGAATCAAGTGTGGAAAAGGCAGATGCAAAGAAAGGAAAATCTAAAATGTAAGAATTATTTGGTTTAGAATATTTTTACATTCTTGGACTATAGGTTTGCATTCTCTTCTAGGAAAGGACAGTGTCTCAGAATACAATATCCTTGTTGATAATCAGCTTGTATGGGATTTTTAACATAGAGTCATTTGGGGAGTGGAAAAATGGCTTGAGAGAGATAGAAGATTTAGCCTAATAGTAAGTTCAAGATGAAGAATTTAAGAATTTTTAAAAGTTATCAACATTAGGGTAAACTCTAATTCAAGGCCTGATGTGGAGTAGCCAGTCGTTATAGATTGAAGATAGAAAGGACTTCAATCCTCAGGATTCTTCTGAGATATCCTGTTCTTGTATGTTTTAAGTCTTGAAATATAGTGTATTGGAATGATCAAAACAATGAATGATTTGTTAGTTCAGAAAGGAAAACTACACTTAGGAGGGAGAGGGAGAAACTGCTAGTAATACATATATATATATATATATATTATATATATATATATATTTTAGACTGAGTTTCCCTCTGTCACCCAGGCTGGAGTGCAGTGGCACGATCTCAGTTCACTACAACCTCTACCTCCTGGATTCAAGCGATTCTCATGCCTCAGTCTCTCAAGTAGCTGGGACTACAGGCGTGCACCACTCACGCCTGGCTAATTTTTTTTATTTTTAACAATTATTTTTTATTTTTAGTGGAGATGGGGTTTCACCATATTGGCCAGGCTGGTTTCGAACTCCTGACCTCAAGTGATCCGCCCACCTCAGCCTCCCAAAGTGCTGGAATTACAAGCGTGAGCCACCGCGCCCAGCCTGCTATAGTAATTAAATCTACTTTTGTAAATCTCTAGAGATTATAAGCAAAAACAAGATAGTAGTGGATGAACATCCAGATACAACAACAAACTGGTTAGCTGTAAGGTGGGGATGGTGTTTAAGCCTACAGCAAGCACGTCCTGTCATTCCTGATAATTTGTATTTACCCTCTTCATTTCTGCTGTCTGTACCATGTGTATTTTCTGTTTCTTTTTTCAGACTCATTTGCAGAACACATTTCAGTAGCCAACATACACAAACAGAAAAAGAGGGGAAAAAAAGGGAAATTTGGTGCTAAGAAGATGAGTTTTATTATGAGTTTCAAATGGCAGTTGGCCAGTAGCAAAGAGCTGCCCCACAGGAGTTTAGGATTACTTGAATTGTTTCAGCATCACCTCTGCTGCATTGTAGAAAGATTGTTAAGGCCTGTGGTCAGACAAAAGATAAAAAAGTGTTGCTAGTGGCAAACATAGTGTTACCATGAATAATATCCTTATTTTTTACTTTGGAAGGGGTCTGATGTAAATTTACACTAATAGGAATGTGATGTTAAATTTATTTTGTTTCAGGATAAGATGTAAGAAAGCATAGCTCAATGATTTTATCCCAGAATAATTATTATGAGAAATAATTTTCTTTTAAAAATCTTACACTTGAGTGACATTTGAGGAGAAATAAGATTTGTGGTAATCTTGGGTACAAAGGCTATTTTTGAAATTAGCCTTATTTAACTCAGTGGTTCTCATTGTGGCTGCCCATTAGAATCACCTGCTGATCTTTTTTTTTTTTTTTTTTTTTTTGACACTGAGTCTTGCTCTGTCACCCAGGCTGGAGTGCAGTGGTGCAATCTCAGCTCACTGTAACCTCCTCCGCCTCCCAGGTTCAAGAGATTCTCCTGCCTCAGCCTCCCAAGTAGCTGGGTTTATAGGTGCCTGCCATGACACCTGGCTAATTTTTGTATTTTTAGTAGAGACAGGATTTTGTCATGTTAGCCAGGCTGGTCTTGGACTCCTGACCTCAGGTGATCCACCTGCCTCGGCCTCCCAGAGTGCTGGGATTACAGGCATGAGCCACCATGCCTGGCCCTGATGATCTTTTAAATTAATAACAGGGTCTCACCCCCATGCAGTTAAATCAGGATCTCTGTGAGTAAGGTCCAGGTATTGGTATTTTTTAAATGCTTCCAGGATTATTCTAATGTGAATCAAGGGTTAACAACACTGGTTTGGGTTGGGGACAGTGGTGCACACCTGTAATCCCAGCACTTTGGGAGGCTGAGGCGGGAGGATCACTTAAGCTCAGGAATTCAAGACCAGCCTGGGCAACAAAGCAAAACTCCATCTCTACATACATACATACATACATACATACATACATACAAGCCAAGAGAGGTGGTGCACTCCCATAGTCCCAGCTACTCGGGAAGCAGAGATGGGAAGATCACTTGAGCCCAGAAGGTTGAGGCTATTGTGAGCCAAGATTATGCCACTGCACTCCAGCCTGGGTGACAGAATGAGACCCTGTCTCAAGAAAAGAAAAAACAGAAAAAGAACACTGGTTTAACTCTAGCTATGCTAATTTTTGCACCGCCATATTAGAAATCTAATGTGCAACATTTGTAACATTGTAACATCTGTTCCTTGAGCAGCGGGATAAAATGTGAGATTGACTACAATTTTTTAAGAGTTGGCTGTAGGCATTTTATTACTCAGGTACAACACAATTAACTTCTATTCTTTCTATTCAGTGAAATTCCTTGGTTAGTCTTCTGTTAAAAGAAAAGCAAGATACTGAAATGAGATAATCCAAATCTACTATAAACTTACCATATCTTTTCCATAAGGTATAAAGGCTATAAAGACTTATTCTTCTGTGTCAACATAATGCTAGGGAGCTAGAGTAAAGAAAATATAATTAAAGATCACTTTATACTTTGTATATTATACTTTCACTGAAGTAAAATATACATAGGGAACAGTGTACTTGTGCTTTTGTGTGTAATAATGAATTTTCACCGTCTGAGGTTTTCACAAACACAGGTCAATCACGAAGTATGTAACCTGGAAATGGAATATTACAAGTATGTAACCTGGAAATGGAATATCAGGAAATGGAATATTACAACTCCCCAATACTATTTCCCCCTTTCGCCAATCCCTCCTTGCTCCTTTCAGTTACTACTGACTCACCCTCCCAGCCATCATACACCAGGAATAACCACTTTCCCAACTTCTTGACCGTGTCATTGTGATTTTGATGTGGATATCAGGCTATGCTCTTTAGAGGTTTCTCTTAGACTTTCAGAATCAGAATCATGTAGTAAAGAGCTCAAGTTCAAGGTTCAGACAGCCTGGGTCGGAGTCCAGTTTCACCACTTACTGACTGTGTGACTTCACTCTAAGCCTCATTTCCCCTATCTATAAAATGGGAATAATAATAGTACCTATCCCATTGAGTTGTTAGAATTAAATGAGATAACTTATGTAAAGTGCTTAGAGGGCCTGGCGCATTATCTGTGCCAAGCAGAGAGCAGGGCCAGTGCAAGATTCCCTCATGTCACCAGCTCTTCAACAGAGTCAAGGCAGTGCCACTGTTGTCTGTCTTCATTATGTCTGCAGACATAATGAAGTTCATACTTCAGCTCTGGAGAAAAAAGAAGAAAAAGTGGGCATCCTGACCATCGTCTGTTTTCTTCACCATCCCTAATTTGGCTTGTGGCTTAGCTAACTTGTGACAACTTCTAAAGTATATTGTTTAAATACATGAAATGGCTATTGAAAGGCCAAGAGTATTCTCTTATACATCTTTATATTATCCATAGCTCTTAGCACAGTGATTTAATTGTAAATTGCACATAGTTGATGCGTTGGCTAAAAGAATCTAAAAATGATACTTCAGACACACCGTGCTCTCCTGTGCTGGATTTGTATTGGTCTGGCTCCTGATCCCTCTTTTTACCAGAGTTATATTTTTGAAACATCTGGCATGTTTCAAAGAATGCAGAAAGTGGCAGTGAAACAACTTGTAGGCAGAAACAAGGAGCCTCGGCCAAATTTGCAAAATTAACCAAATAAAAGCTCCAACTAGTTGAGTTATCTTGCTTCCATAATCTGAGGCAGGTTCTGCTCAGGTATCTTTTCCTCTTATTTTGGTTTGGGAGAGTAAGGAAAACAGGAGGAGCTGAGGTTTTTCTCAGATTTTTAAGATTATAGCTTGGGAAAAATTTACCCTTTGGAAAGGGTGGGGTGAGGGGAAGGACCCTTACTGTGAGTACTTACCGTGTGACACCCATTGTGCTAAATGCTTTTTATACAGTTTAGTGTTGAATCCAAGTCTTTAAGGCAACTACTTTTAGTAGTCCCTGTTTAAAGGTGAGAAACCAAGCTTGCCTAAGGTATGTGACCATGCTGGTAGTGACAGCTAAGTCTGCCTGACACTCCCAGCCTGAGCTCTTTAACTTATGCTGGATTACCTTTGCCCTTGAATGTAATGTTGTTATTCTGGTGCTAGGAGGTCAGGGTCAAATGCAGTAGTGATTCTCAACTCTAGTTTTATACGAGAATAATCTGTAGAGTTTATTTTAAAAATATAGAAACTTACGTCTCACTTTAGGAAGTTTCTTGTTCAATAGGTCTTAAATGAGACCTGACATATTTCTTCTTTACAAAGGTCCATAGGTGATTGTGTGCCAGAGTTGAAAATCATAATTCTCAGAAATTCCTTAGTGGGGAATTATAAGATTACAGATGTGGGGGCATCTGAAGACTAATTTGGAATATTGTAAAGATACACTGTTATTAGAAGTACAGGGAAGGAAGAGTTAATAATCAAGTTTCATATTTCAAGAAGTAGTGTTACAGGATTTTGGGGGTGTTGCTTTGCCAACCAGAAACCTTTGTGGCCAGTGGTGCCTTTGCCCAACTTTTGCAGAATGAGTGGGCTCATTCCAAGCCCACTCGGTCCGGCAGGTTATACTCGGGTCACGCTACCGGCCTGGATCCCATACCTGCCAAGGGCGAGCCAGGCATGGAGTGGCGAGGGGTGTATAAGCAAGGGTGAGGTCCGGCCACTGTGCACAGCCAGGTACGCTGGCTACAGTGGGAGAGGCAGAGCCTGATCTTTTGGCTTGGTATGACATCAGCCCCTGTTGCCATGGTGATGGAGGCCTGGCATACCATAAGCAGCTTCCACAGCTGACACCAGGGAACATGATAGCGCCCGGAAGCTTAGAGATGCCAGGAACCACAGATCCCTAAAGAGGGTGTCACAGCCCTGGCTCGTTGAGCTTCTAGGTCTGGGTTCCCCAAAGGGCCGCAAGCTCTTCTCTCCTTATTGTCTTCTTTCCTTATTGTTGCCCACAACATGGTGAGCAAGGGGGCGTGTTTCAGCCCTGTTTGTGTTACAACTCTTTTAGCCCCGCTATTCAGCAGGTCCCGAATTCTTGTCCTGTGTCCAGGAAGAATGAGGTATGCAGACAAGTGGAGAGTGTGCAAAGTGAAGAGAAGCTTTATTGAGCGGTAGAACAGTTCAGAGGAGACCCACGGTGGGTAGCTCCTCTCCATAGCCAGGGTGTCGTTCAACTCTAAGCAGAGAGTGTAGCCCCTGTCTGCTAGGCAGGTCATCCCGATGAGTGTTCAGCTCCAGCAGAGAGGGTAGCTCCTCTCTGCAGGCAGGTCATCCCATCCTCTCCTCTGGTCTGGCTGAGTCCGGGGCTTTTCATGGGCCTCAGAGGGAAGGAAGTGCATACCAATTGGTTCATGAGTGGCCATAGGCAGCCCAGAAAAAGTACCACAAATTCCCACTGCAGTCTGTGGGACCAGCAGTCTGGCCTTCATGCTTCAGGCCCTTCGTGGCTTGCAGGTGGAACTTCACCAGGGACTCACCACCGTCTGCCTAGGAGCCTGCCTGCCTCCTGCTTCCATTCATGGTGCCCAGGCTGTTCATGCCAAGGGGCACCTGCAGGTTAACACCAAGCTACCCTTGGCCTGCCCCCTCAACCTCCATCTCATGCTTGTCAGTGCCCAAACCCAGTGTCTGGAGGGGGTCAGGGTGCCAGGGGGCTGGTGTGTCAGTGTGCCTCAAGCATGCACACACTCAGCCGGGTTGCAACAGTGCCCAGGCTTAGCCTCAGCTTTGCTCCATGATCAGAGTGGGCACCAATAGCCAGGAGAAGCCAGACAGTGAGAGCAGGCACTTCCCAGCCTGCCGGGGAAGGAGGGGCCTTCCTGGGCCCTCAAGAGTACAGTGATGCCTGGGTCTGCAGCTGAGGTTTGGGCAGCTGCAGCTGTGCCCGGGAGGGCAGGGCTCCTGCCTGCTCCAGGCTCCCAAGAGCACAGGGGTGCCCAGGTCACAGCCACAGCTTGTGCAGCTGCAGTTGTGCCTGGGGAGCTCCCACCCTGCCAACGTGCAAGGGGCAGGGCTCCCACTTTTCCCCAGCTCGTGCCAGCTCCATGGAGTGCACAGCCCTGGCCATGCCTCCTCTTTGGGTTTCCCTCACAGTGGCAGCGGGCAAGATGCAGGCGGTGCAGTGGGCCCAGCCAACCCTTTACAAACAAACCGGATGCTCCTGGGACCAGCCCAGTCCTGGCTGTACCTTTGGCTGGGTTCTCACAGGCTCCTGGGATGTGGCAGGGAGCAAGATTGAGGCCACGGCAGAGGCTCTGGGCCTGGGAGAGTGGGTCCTGCCCAGCCGTGAGAGGGTGGGGGTGGTGCAGTTGGCTGTCTCAGGGACATGGGCCACAGGGGTCCCACCGTCACCACTGCTGATTCCATAGCTGCTCCTGCCGCCACCACCCATGCCTCCCCACTACAGCTGGCAGCTACAATGGATAGCCCACCGCTGCCACCAGTAAGATGCTATCTGTCACTGGAAATTGGATATTACTGGGGTGTTTTTAGCCAGATTAATTTTTTCCATTCTTTCTGTGAATTTCTAGAGTGCTGTCACAATTGTACTCAAGCACAATCTTTCTCAACCCTAGTTTGCTCTCTAAGATGTCTATTTTCTTTTCTTTTCTTTTCTTTTCTTTTTTTGAGACAGAGTCTCACTCTGTTTTGTCACCTAGGCTGGAGTGCAGTGGCATGATTTCGGCTCACTGCAACCTCCGTCTCCCAGGTTCAAGTGATTCTTTTGCCTCAGCCTCCCAACTAACTGGGACTACAGGTGCTTGCCACCACACTGGGCTAATTTTTGTATCTTTAGCAGAGAAGGGGTTTCACTATGTTGGCCAGGCTGGTCTCGAACTCCTGACCTCACGTGATCCACCCTCCTCGGCCTCTCAAAGTGCTGGGATTATAGGCATGAGCCACCATGCCGAGCCTAAGATATCTGTCTTCTTAGTGCTGAAGGTAAAGTCCTGGTGAAACTGTAATTTCAAAGCTATTAGGCAAGAAGTGTTAACCTTGGAGAGAGCAATGGATAACCCCGATTAAGACAAATGTCATGAGAGTTGTAAATTTAACAAATTCTTAATCTCAGTGGAACCTGTCTGCTGAGTCACTCCTAATGACTTTTGTGTATTTTCTGTAATCTCAACAGTGTGCTTTGGCAGTAGAAAAGGGGTAATAATTTTTCCTCTCACTTTATAATTAGAAAAGTAGAGTTATAAAGGCTGTGACTTGCTGTTAAAACTACAAATAACTGAAAAGATGGCTAACATTTCTTGAGTGCTACCATGTGCCTGGTTAGTAAAAAGAAATGTTCGTATGTACATTATTTCACATTACATTCCTGACATCAGTAGTATTTATCCCTGTTCTAGAAGAGATATTCTTGTTTTCTGAGTTTTGAGAAAACTGAGCTTATTTATTCCACAATTATTTAAGTCTACTCTGTGGCAGGCACTACACTAGGCAATGGGTATCCAGTGATGAACAAAGCAAACTCTGCCTTTATGGAATTTACAGTCCATTGGGGAAGGTACAATAAAGAACATAAATATTCAATTACAGAATATGATAATGTTATAAAAAATTCAAATGGAAAAACGATGATTTATTATTTAGATAAAGGATGTTCAAGAAGGGCCTCTCTAACATGGTGATATATTTATGGGATATATTTAAGGGATTTGCTTAGGATCACACATCTCTTAAGTGATGAAGTTCAAGTCTGATTTCCAAGGCTATGGTCACCATGCCATTTTGCCTGTCAGATATGTACTTGGAATCCACCCCAAGGTTGTGACTCACATCTCTAGTCATATAAGCATTCGTACCATGACACTGTACCAGATTTTCAGAAGAGGCATTATAAAATTTATAAATAATAAATTATTAATAATAAGATATTTCTTTCAAAAGAAACCTGTCTCCTAAAATGCCTTTTTTTTTTTTTTGAGACAGAGTCTTGCTCTGTTGCCCAGGCTGGAGTGCCGTGGCGTGATATCAGCTCACTGCAAGCTCCACCTCCCGAGTTCATGCCATTCTCCTGCCTCATCCTCCCAAGTAGCTGGGACTACAGGTGCCCGCCACCACGCCTAGCTAATTTTTTTGTGTTTTTAGTAGAGATAGGCCTCCTTATTTAAGGAGAGCCCAGGAGGCAGCAGGAACAAGGGAAAGTGAAGAAAGGGCTATAAACAGTATATGAATCTCAGTAAATTATAGAGAGAGACACAGCTCCAAAGAAGCTGAAAATCTGCTCTAACTGCACTAGGTGCATTTGCATGAAGGAGTGTCCTCCTGTCATGCATGAGCTGGGGCTGGAAATTCCACTGTGGATCAACATCTTATTTCCTGGTCGGTCTTGAACTTAATTTGCAGGGCCTGGTCCAGGAGCTGAGCAGAAGACTGCTCATGGAAGAAGCTGACTACGAGTGTTAGATGATGGTTAGAACCTTAAGGTATCTGGAAAGAATGTGGATGAAAGGGAAACTGCTCTTGGGAAGGGAAAAGACCAAGGTGAACAATGAAATACAACCTTGAATTTGAATGCTATGGTCTTCTGAGTCCAGTACATGCCTGTTTGGCTAAGGTTTTTGTTTTTGTTTTGTTTTGTTTTGTTTTTAGCGTTTTCCAACAGAGTTCTTCTGAAATGCCCTTTGCTTCAAAAGAATCTGTCTACTTATTCTTTTTCCTCCAAGGAAATAACAGCAATTCCTAGGCTAGTCAGATTCTGTAGAAGTGTGATGCAGTTTTTCTCATTGTGGATTATAAACCTGCTTAGATTTGAGTAATGCCTAGTGGGAATTTCTGTTTGGAAAGGATTCATATACCATATTCATATATGCATCTTACTTGATGATTGGTTGTAAAGATTGTAAATTGATTTGATCCTGGCAATTTGACATTTTAGTCAAGAGTTGTTATAATGATCAAATGCTTTGACCCAGAAATCTAACTCTTGAATATTTCCTCTGAGGAAATTATATTTTTTAAAAACTATATGTACTAAGATTTTAATGAATATATTTAGTAATGAGAGGAGGGAATGGTTAAGTAAACTATGGTAATATAATGAAGCCATTAAAGTGAAAAACTTAATTAAAACTGTATAGTTTCATGAGAAATTATATAATTAATATTAAATGAATGGAAAAAAATTAAGTTGCCTTTCTACCTTACTTTATGACAAAATATAGATGTATGTGATAATTAAATGTAAAGAATTTGACACCACAAGGAATATCATGTAGGAGAATTTTTTTATAATCTTAGAGTAGGGAAGCTCTTTTTATGACACAAAACCCAGAAACAATAAAAGAAAACATTGCTAAATTCAAGTACATAAAGTCAAAAAATCTACATTAAAAGATCTTATAAACAAGTCAAAACCACAGGTTGGACTTTTGGACTTTTGGAAGGAAGGAAGGGAGGGAGGGAGGGAAGGAGGAACAAATAACAAAATGACAACAGTGAGTTCTTATCAATAGTAACACTGAATGTAAATGGACTAAACTCTGCAATCAAAAGACATAGAATAACCGAATAGAGAAAAAATAAGATCTAATGATCTGTTGCCTATAAGAAACACACTTCACCTATAAAGACACACATAGACTAAAGATAAAGGGTTGGAAAAAGATATTCCATGACCATGGAAACCAAAAAAGAGCAAGAGTAGCTATACTTATATCAGATAAAATAGATTTCAAGACAAAAACTATAGAGACAAAGAGGATCATTATATAATGATAAAGGAATTAATTCAGCAAGAGGATGTAACAGTTGTAAATATATATGTAGCCAACATTGGAGCACTCAGATATATAAAGCAAATATTATTAGAGTGAAAGAGAGATGAACCCCAATACAGTAATAGTTGGATACTTCAACACACCACTTTCAATATTGGAAAGATCATCCAGACAGAAAATCAAAGAAACAACAGACCTAATCTGCACTATAGACCAAATGGAACTAATAGATATTTACAGACCATTTCATCCATTGGCTACAGAATACACATTTTTCTCAGCATATGGAGCATTCTCAAGAACAGACCATATGTTAGACCACAAAACCAGTCTTAACAAAATAAAAGAAAACAAAATGGCTGGGCTCTGTAATCCCAGCACTTTGGGAGGCCGAGGCAGGCGGATCACTTGAGGCCAGGAGTTCAAGACAGCCTGGCCAACATGGTAAAACTCTGACTCTACTAAAAAAAAAAAAAATTAGCTGGTGTAGTAGTACACACCTGTGATCCCAGCTGCCCGGGAGGCTGAGGCACAAGGATCACTTGAACTTGGGAGGTGGAAGTTGCAGTGAGCTGAGATAATGCCACTGCACTCCAGCCTGGGCAACAGGGTAAGACTGTCTCAAAAAGAAAAAAAGAAAGAAAAAGCTAGAAAACCAAAAAAAATTGAAATCAAGTATCTTCTCTGACCACAATGGAATAAAACTAGAAATCAATAACAAGAGGAACTATGGAAATTATATAAACACATGGAAATTAAACAGTATGCTCCTGAATGACCAGTGGGTCAATGAAGCAATTAAGAAAGAAATTTTAAAATTTATTGAAACAAATGGGTAGAACAAAATTTTATAGCCATCATTCATTTATTCAAACATTACTTAAAGGAAAAAGAGGGCCAGGCTCACACCTGTATCCCAGCACTTTGGGAGGCCAAGGTGGGAGGATCACTTGGGCGCAGGACTTCAAGACCAGCCTGAGCAGCATAGGGAGACTCCATCTCTACCAAAAATTTAAAAATTTAGCTGGGCATGGTGAGTCCAGCTACTCGGGAGGCTGAGGTGGGAGGATCCCTTGAGTCCAGGAATTCAAGGCTGCAATGAGCTGTGATAGCACCACTGCACCCTCACCTGGGCAACAGAGCGAGACCCCATGTCAAAAAAAAAAAAAAAAAAAGAAGATAGTTCTTATTCTCAAATGCCCAAAGCCTAGAAAGACAGATTTATAAGTAAGATGATTGAAATACAGCGTGGTAAGTACAGTAATAGAGGAAATGTGTATAATAGGTACAGTTGTGGCACAAGAATAGTCCATTCCTTGCCAAATTTGAAAAATGAGCAAAATTTACATATATGCTCTGATTACAACTGCATAAAAACTATATATAAATAAATAACAAAAGAAGAATGAAAACACACAAAAGAGGCCTTAAGTATAAACGGTTGCGGCCGGGCACGGTGGCTTACACCTGTAATCTCAGCACTTTGGGAGGCTGAGGCTGGTAGATCACCTGAGGTCAGGAGTTGGAGACAGCCTCGCCAACATGGTGAAACCCCATCTCTACTAAAAATACAAAAAAAAAAAAAGTTAGCAGGGCATGGTGGCACATGCCTGTAATCCCAGCTACTCAGGAGGCTGAGGTAGAAGAATTGCTTGAACCCAGGAGGCGGAGGTTGCAGTGAGCTGAAATCGCACCATTGCACTTGGGCAGCAAGAGCAAGACTCTGTCTTTTAAAAAAAAAAAAAAAAAAAAAAAAAAAAAAAAGGATAAGCAGTTGCATTCTGGTGGTGAGGTGCCAAGAAGTGTCAGAGTTGTCTTATGGTATCTTATAGTGAAAAATTTTTAAATTCCCTTTAGACTTAAAAATAAGCCGGGATTCTTTGGAGTCTTACGTCTAGATTAGCGTCTCTTATTTGTCATCTTAAAGATGAAAATATAGGAAATATTGTATTTGCCGTAAGTTAATACAGGAGAGAAAGAGATTTTTATCACACACATCCTTCTACCTTTTCCCCCTCAATTTAAGATTGAATCTCTACAGGCTACTGTGAAGAGCCTTGGAGCTGAGTAGCATATAAGTTATGTACACAGAAGTGTTCAGTGTTCTTTGGGGGAGGTTTCTTTCTACATGTAACTGCTTTTTTCCTTCTCAAATTTCTTTAACACTAGCAGACCCTCACCCTGTTCTGCTAGATGCCTTAAAGGTGAGCTGCACAGCAGCCACAACTATATCAAACAATTCTGGCACCCAGAATTTATGGCTTATCCTGTTATGAGCTCCATATAACAAGTAAAAATTAAAATCCACTGGCACATTAATCAAATGTAATGTTGCTGTGTAGTAATAATTTAAATTCTACCATGCAAAGTTATGCCTAGGACTTACGATCAACCTCCATCTCTCATTGTCATGCATTAAAGCACTACTGCTTCATTTCCTTCCCCATTTGTGGTTTCCACTAGTCTGGTTCTACATCTCTATCTTGAACTAATTAAACTGGCTCAGACTGGAGCAGCTGTACCAGGCATAATACCAAAAGGAGAGCAGAACTGGCCTGGGTACTTCCTTCACTGACTGTATTTACGCTTTCTTGCCTGACCCCTATGTCTTAAGGGCATGACCTTAGCTTCCATTTCTTATGTATATGGTTACTTTTCACTCATTTGTTATTTTAACCAGTATGTGCTGAATACCTCTTATGTGCTAGACACTGCACTGGTTGCTGAGGATATAGTGATGCATGTGATAAGCCATAAACATGATTCTTCCCTTTGAAACTTACCCTTTAGTGGAGAAAGATGGGATTAAACAGCTAATTATGCAATGAAATTTTAAATTATGACAAATTCTGCAAATCAGAAACTATACAATACTATGAGAATATAGCAATCAGGGACCTAACCTGGCTTGGGGGAAAAAGTGATGTTAAGGTTAGTGGTCAAGAGAAAGCTTCCTTGGGGAACTGGTATTTTGAGTTGTACTCTAATGATGAGTTGAAGTCAACCAGGGAAAAGTCAGCGGGGGAAGATGCGAAGAAAAAACTTGCAGATCAGGAACTGGCACATTCAAGGAACTGAAAGAAGGTCAGTAAGGCTGGAACAAAGAAAATAAGGGAGAAAATAACTCAAGCTGGTGCTGATAAAGTCAGCAAAAGGCCAGATGCTGCAGCCTTATAAACTAAATCAAAAATCTTGATCTTGGCTGGGTGCGGTGGCTCACGCCTCTAATCCCAGCACTTTGGGAGGCCGAGGCGGGCGGATCACAAAGTCAGGAGATTGAGACCATCCTGGCTAACATGGTGAAACCCGGTCTCTACTAAAAATACAAAAAATTAGCCAGGTGAGATGGGGGGTGCCTGTAGTCCCACCTACTCCGGAGGCTGAGGTAGGAGAATGGCATGAACCTGGGAGGCAGAACTTGCAATGAGCCAAGATTGCACCACTGCACTCTGGCCTGGGCGATAGAGCGAGACTGTCTCAAAAAAAAAAAAAAAAAAAAAAAAATCTTGATCTTTAGTCCTTGGACAACAAAAAGCAACTGAAGAGTTTTCAGCTGGGGAGTGACCAGGTTGAGATTTTTAAAAAATATTTGCCTGTCTTTGCTATGGAGAATGGGCTTCTATATGAGCACAGCTATTTCCCCAGCAATCAGTGCAATGTGTAGCACATAGGAGGTACTCTGTACATATTGGTTAAGAGAAGTATAAATGAGTGGTAGATAGTAACAAATACACAAGAAATGGAAGCTAAAGTCATACCCTGAAGAAAGAGGTCAGGCAAGGAAATGTGAATACAGCAGCAAAGGAAGAACCCAGGCTCCCTTCTTTCCTCTCTCCTCTCCCCCTCTCTCTGTATGTATGTACACACACACACACACACACACACACACACACACACAAGCCGTGGACAGTTGGGGCTTCATATTCCTGTGATTTGGTTTGGTTAACTCACTTGTCAGGGAATGGAGCTCTTAATAAAAGGGAAGTTGACAGAATGGTAGTATAGTGTTATAGTGTGGTAGTAAAGAATGTATACGACCCTGGTTAAGTTACTTTTCTTCTGTCTTAATTTCTTCATCCAAGGAATGGAAATGATAAATAGTATACCTATCTTGGAGGATTAGTGTGAAGATTAAATGAGATAATGGTTGCAGAGCACTTCGACTAAGGCCTGGCACATTGTTAGCCTTTAATAAACAGCCACTATTACAATCTAACAATCTCATGAAGGGTTCAGATGTCCCTCTGAGATCCACCCACTTTTTGTGGCTCATGGAGTAGCACTCCATTCATAGGTCACATGTGGACTTGTCTAGCCTACACTAATGGACTTTAGGACTCTAGTCGCAAATGGTGGAGAAACATGTATACGATTTAATTTTACAAATGTCATTTGGAGATGGAAATGGAAGCAGAAGGGTTGCTTACTTTAACCCCACTAGGGTTTTGCTTTGAAGCTGACTTTTCACAAACACCAATGAGAAGGTTCTGTCACTTGCAGGAAATGACAGAATGTCGTTAGTTGCTTGGAAACGTCCCTCTCTTTGTTTCCCACAATACTAGGTAACGTGTGCAATTATGCTGCTGAGCAAAGCTTCAGGTTGATCAAGGTTAATTGCTGACAGTATTTGAAATGTTAATAATGTATTCCCAAAACCTGCTTTACCAAAATAGATTGTTCTAGCTTCACAAAACATTTAAATACTATTGATTTATTTCATTCAGCAATATGTAATTCTAGGCCCGGAAACTGGGATCTTCTGATTTAATATTTTCTAAGGAATTGGTACCCAGAAAATGTGTTTTCTCTTCTGCTTTAAAGTTCGCCAAATCACTTGCTTCCAGGGATTCTCACTGCCTGACTTTTGTCTTTAGCCTTTTCTCTAAAACATACATTTCTGCTTTTGATCCATTTTTGTGGAACTAAGAAGAGGGGTTAAAGCATGCCATCTTTCTGTAGGAGTCCTGAGGAGTTTTGAATGGTTGGGAATCTATTCTAAAAGTTCACAGTGGATTCAGACCCTGCTGAGAAAGTCTTTGCTTTGTATTTAAATTTGTTGTGTAGCTTAAGAAGATAAAAGAGCAGGATTCTAAAGGGGGTTTTGCTGCCAAGTGCTACAAAAGGAAAAATTAAGTTTCTTGTGTAGTCAGTGAGAGTTCATTGCAATCAAGATCACTTACTGCTGTGATGGCAGGGTTCACAGATGGTGAATAATTCTGTTTTTTTAAATATAAGTGAGTTTTTTATCTTATCCTTTATCTAGTCTAACATGATGGCTCTACCTCCATGGCTGTCTTTTGTGTTACTTAGTTCTCTAAGTGAAGAACCAAAAGCATCAGCTAAATTGTTCTAGTAATGAGGAGAGTGTTAGGAATTGGCTAGAAATACAGCTTAACCCAGCTATTGCAGGAAGATAAGCAGAGGTTCTATCATATGTAACAATCCTCTTTAAAATGGTTAAGAAATATATTAGATAGCATTACTACTAAAACCTAAGGCTTATATTGATTTAGAAAAACGTTCACATTACAGATGTTGTAGCTACACTGGGGTTTTTTTGTTTGTTTTTTCTGTACTCATTCATTCTATTTATTTTTTTCCCTAAATTATTTCTTCATTGTTTTGTGTTTGTCCTGTCTAGCTTCAAAAAGCTATACTGAGGGATATGCCAAGTCATAATGCATATTACCTGCAACTTCCTGGAAACCCAGCATTTTATTACTGTGGAAATGTGTTTAGCCAAGTTTTAGAAGAATGACAAAGTGAGAAAACCAAATTTATTTTTATTACTGTTGACTATTACTTAAAATAGGAAAAGGAACTTAATTCTTGGGCTTCTTTATCACTAACTTAGTATGTTCCAAGCACTGTTCTAGTTGCTTCAGATACAAAAACAAAAATTGCTGTCCTTATGAAGCTAGTAATCTGATGTCTGTTACCATTTCACCCTCTGCCTCTGCCAAGGAAAGAATCAAACCGGGATTTAAATCCTAGCACTACTACATGCTGTCTGTGACTGGGAAGTCATTTATCTTCTTTGAGCCTCTCACTTGGAAGAAGCCTGGTAATCATGTTGCTATTTTATCATTTATATAAGCATATCAAGAATAATTTGTTAGCAGTTCATTCTGCAAGAGGGAATTTCCTTGTAACTTGCTTGGATTTGTACTCAGAAGTGCCTTATGCAAAATAAGTTAAAGAAATTTTGTCGCAGCATTTACCCATATGTGTTCCCTAGTGTATGTTTTTACAATTGACCTGGCTTAACATCAGCAACAATTTGTAGTATGAAACCAAGACTACATGGGTTTATATTTACAGAATTTAGTCTCACACATGTCATCAGAGTTGAGGGGAATTATGAAGGAAATGAAAAAATCGAGCTTTCTCGGTAGGTAGCTGCTACCTTTTGGTATGGTCTTCATCTTTTCCTTTTGGGAACTGTGTCTACTTTACTCCATCTGATTCTGGTAGGGCTGAGAATCACCTGGCCTTGCTTTTCTACCACTGGATGGTCATATGTCCATAGACCCATGTCAGGCTGGTCAATCAAAGCACTCCTCTTCCCTGGATATTATGGTGACACATGACCCAAACAGGGCCACTGTCATTTTGAGAGATGGATATAGGTCTCTCTGGAGGTAAAAAGGGTTAATTTTTTTCTGGACTCTGATGAAAAGGATGATATATATGCTTGGTGTGGTAGGTGGTCATCCACCACGCAGAGACAGTGTGCCTAAGAATAAGAGAAAGCAAAGTCAAAAAGAAAGAGTGGAAAATAAAGACCAATAACATCAATGCACTTCTGAATCCCTGTTGTTACCAGTTAAATGAACTACTACGTTTTTGTTTCTCTTGAGTCAGATTGCTTGCAACTGAAAGCATCTTGTATAGTACAATATCCTTATCTGTGATTGTAGTCATCATTTGTGTTTGTCAATATTTTTGGTTCTCCTTCTCCATATTGGTAGGATTATATTTCCTTGGGAACTGACATGGTCATGTGACTGTTTCGGCAAACAAAATATAAGAGGTTTTTGTCACTCTAGGTGGAAGCCTTATAAGTCTTAAGAGCTGATGCATAATTCATTATATTCCATTCTCCCTGTCACAGTGACCAGTCGAGATGAGAGAGAACAACCACCAACCTAGGATGGACATGTAACATAAATGAGAAACTGTTGTTTTCAGTCACTGAGATTTTGATGCTATATGTTTTTGCAGCCCCTCTGACTAATACACGTATGGAATACATTTTTCTATATTAAATTTTTCTAAACACTTCAGGTGAAAAAATATTTTAGTATAACATCTAAAAACACTAATGCCTACAGAATTAGGTTATTAAAATATTTAGTATATGTAGCTATTCTTGTTCAGAATTAAGAGTAGGCTAGAGGTAAACAGCAGTATTTCCTGGTTTACCATACAGGAACTAAACCTGCTTTTAGGGCTGTGACCTCTGACCAAATTATAGTTTGCCATGTTTCATATCATGTGGCAGGACAAAGCCTATAATGACAGGTATTTAAAACTCAGACACTATGTAAGCACTCTAGCCTTGCCCATAACAATTCATCTTATGTGGGCAGGACAATGATGGCATTTCCTAACCAGGCCTTGCTATCTGAAAATAGAGAAATGGTTCAAGGACAGATTAAACAAAAGCCTGATTTGCAGCCATGTAGTATCAGTATTGAGGCCTTGAAATTAATAGTCCTTGTCAGATAATCATCAAGGAAGGTGCCTCTAGTCTTCAAAGTAAGTATATACTACAGACAGCAGTGAGCTCTGTGGGCATGAACATCCTCTTTAAGCCATGTTAGAGTATTACAGGCAATGCCATTTGTTCATGCCACATAAAACATGTCATCTTTTCTCCCACTTCTGCAATCCTGGACTTCAAAGGCAATGTATTACATTTTTTTACTGAAATGTTATGGAATATTTTGCTAAATATTTGTATAATTATTACAATCTTCTTTGTGTTGGATTCTCCAGCTTACATGAAGGATAGCATATTCTCATGGGCAGAACATACTAATCTGTCATTTAACCTTTGGGTACTTTAATTTCTCTGCCTCTAAAAGGAAATAAACATTTTTCTTCCTCTCCTACCTCTCCTTGATTGTGCACATAGGAAAATGTGGCATATAATGTATTTGTCAGGACTCTTGATTGAGAGTAATAGAAACTGTCGGTAGGAAAATAAAGATGTGTTGGTTCATGAACTGGGAAGTGTAAGGGATAAATTTAAGGTATGACTGGATTCAGGGTGTCAAATTATTTCATCGAGGTAATCTCTCTTCACCACATACCTCTGCTGTTTTCTATGTTGGTTTCATTTTCGTGCAGGCTCTCCATATAAGGCAGTGAAAGAAACATCCATCTATAACTCTAGTTGTACATTTTATCAGCTAAGCCACCCTAATGGAAAGATATCTTTTTCTTCAGTAGTTCTAGCTGGAGAACAGGAAAGGATGGTTCCCTGCAAGAAAATAAGTTATTATCAGAAGAGGAATTGATGGGGCAGGCAAAAACAACAAATATTCATTACATATAAATTCAAAGTTGTAAAGTGTACAACTACACTACAGGCACAGTTGTCTGTAGCAGACACAGCTGGTTGAATACCATATATCCATTCTCTACTGCCATTCCTAAAAACTCGGTTTTGTTCAGGTAGGTAGGTATCCATTTCCTCCATGTAGCTGAATACCTCAAGGGAAACTGGCCCAGCCCTAGCCCATGAATCCTGATTAGACCCAGTCAGTCAGAGGGTGCCATCCCCTTGCCAGAGGTTGGCTTAGGCATGAGCATGTGATCTACTTCAGGACAGTGAAATTAGAGGGGAAGCTTGGGAGTCTGGGAGGCTTCTGGGACAATTTTCCTTGCACTTAAAAAGACAGAGGAGGGTCTGTTTTTCTCAGGGACTGTTGGGGATGTATGTGATGAACCTTGGTTGTGGCAGTCATCGTGATGCCATATTAGCCTGAGAGCAATGCTGACACAATCAGGATGGCAGAGCACAAAGATATGGAAACTGCATCTTTGATAAAGTTCAGCCACTGAAGTAACTGACTGTGGTCCTTTTGTTATGTAAGATGATAGTTTTCCTTATTTAAGGCATGTTCAGATAGTTTTTTTTTTTTTTTTTTTTAACCACTTGTGACTGAAAAATATGACTATTAAGTAGAGATGTTGTGGGTTCCTCGGTCAGAAAAGAAGCTCTTGGAGGGCTATATAGTTTCACTAGACCTAGAACAGTGTCTTGCACATAGTTGAAGCTCAGTTGTCTTTATTTGTATTTGTAATTTAAGCACTAAAAAATAAAACACCTTTCTTCTCTAACAATTCAGTATAAAAGCCATTAGATGGGATTAAACAAAATAGATGTCTTTGAGTGGGTACCAAGGCTCAGTGTGGAATTTTGTTTGTTTGTTTGTTTTGAGACAGAGTCTCACTCTGTTGCCCAGGCTGGAATGCAATGGCATGATCTTGGCTCACTGCAACCTCTAGCTCCTGGGTTCAAGTGATTCTCCTACCTCAGCCTCCTGAGTAGCTGGGATTACAGGAACGCGCCACCACATTCAGCTAATTTTTGTATTTTTAGTAGAGATGAGGTTTCGTCATGTTGGCCAGGCTGGTCTGGAACTCCTAACCTCAAAGTGATCTGCCCATCTCGGCCTCCCAAAGTACTGGGATTACAGGCATGAGACACCGCACCCAACCCCAGTGTGGAATATTGGCACCCAAGTGGGTGAGGAAGGCATCCACGTAGGGGAGGTACCCCAGAGTTGGATGTTAGAACCTAAGCAGGGTGAGGGAGTTACTGCAGACAGAAGGGATTAGAGGGTGGCCCAATGTGGGGTGTTAGAGTTGGAGGAATGTGAGGAAGGCATCATCCACACAGAGGAATATTAGCCCAGTGCAAGGGTCAAAGCCTGAGTTGGGTGAAAAAAATACCTGCTTTATACTGTTCTGGAAACTCTTCTGTAGGTTTGTAATCATATGTGCCCAAAATGAACCTGTATTTCATTTTGTAAACTGTCACAAAATTAATATTTCCAATGCCTCATATGTTTTTAAAAAATATGAAACTATTATTTTTTAATATATTATATGAAACTCCTCAAAGACATACATTTTTTTTTTTTTTTTTTTTTTTTTTTGAGACGGAGTTTCGCGCTGTTGCCCAGGCTGGAGTGCAGTGGCCGGATCTCAGCTCATTGCAAGCTCCACCTCCCGGGTTTACGCCATTCTCCTGCCTCAGCCTCCCAAGTAGCTGGGACTATAGGCGCCCGCCACCTAGCCCGGCTAGTTTTTTTTTTTTGTATTTTTTAGGACGGGGTTTCACCGTGTTAGCCAGGATGGTCTCGATCTCCTGACCTCGTGATCCGCCCGTCTCGGCCTCCCAAAGTGCTGGGATTACAGGCTGGAGCCACCGCGCCCGGCCTCAAAGACATTTCTAATTAAAGCAACTTTGCCATCACAGAAAGTCAGTTTATTTTCTATACTGTATAAATTTCACAAATTATAATCTATTCTGCCTTTCATCTATATAGATGTTTTTTATTTTAATTTTCAGTAGAATAGAACTAAAGAATTTTATTTTTTCACAACTGTTCTCTGGTACTCTTTTTAGGTTTCAAAGGCAATCTGATAAAAATTGTATTTTGAGGAAAAAATATCAGGCACACTCCTGTTCCTCCCAAACTCTTTGAATTTTATAAACAAAATGTTCAGTTCACCACTAATACTGACATCACAGCACAGCACAGTGAATTCACTTTGCAGATGTGATTAGGTAGTGAAGATTAGCCCTACCTTATTAGTGATAAATATGGACAGTCTTAGCTCCCATAGTGATATTTGCATAGAACTAGAGCCAGGCTGATTTTTCCAAAGCCGAGAGTACTGTCCGTTAAAGTTGCTTTTGTGGAAATAGAATTGGAGGAAACTAGGACCAGAAGAAAGGAAAGTTTAAGAGTCCCTCACTCAGCTGGATGAGGTAGATCACACCTGTAATCCCAGCACTTTGAGAGGCTGAGGTGGGAGGATCACTTGAGCCCAGGAGTTCAAGACCAGCCTGGGAAACATGGCAAGATTCCATCTCTACAAAAAATTTAAAAATTAGCCAGGCATAGTGATACACACCTGTAGTCCCAGCTACTTGGGAGGCTGAGGCAGGAGGATACCTTGAGTCCAGGAATTTAAGGCAACAGAGAGCTATGATTATGCGACTGTACCCCAGCCTAGGTGATGGAGTGCGATCCCATCTCAGAAAAAAAAAAAAAGGGGTCCCTGGCTCATAGGAAGTTTTTTTCAATGATTATATGACATTATTTTAACAATAGATTCTCATTTCTAGAAATATCTTTTTGTATCTTAAAATTTGCTTAACTTAGTGAAGCCAAGGAAGTACAGTACTCATTTACTAAATGCCAGTCTCAGGTGACCTGGTAAGTCACTTATCACTGGAGATGCTGAAGCGGGTGGGCTAGTGTACACAGAGATAGCAGCATCTTTGAATTTACAGGACAAGTGCATTGAATGATAAGACGCTGATGAATCTCGTTCTATCTGTGATCATATTAAGTTACTTTGCCCTTACTTAGCTACAAATTTGACCCAGGTTACTGTTTAGCTCATGTTTCCAGTTTCTTATGACCATGAATTCCAAGGTTTATAGATATTCTTTTGATTCTTAAAATTGCTTTGGTTCGGCGGCTCAGGCCTGTAATCCCAGCACTTTGGGAGGCCAAGGCAAGCAGACCACAAGGGCAAGAGATTGAGACCAGCCTGGCCAACATAGTGAAAACCTGTCTCTACTAAAAATACAAAAAATATTAGGTGGGTGTGGTGGTGCGTGCCTGTAGCCCCAGCTACTCGGGAGACTGAGGCAGAAGAATCACTTGAACCTAGGGGCAGAGGTTGCAGTGAGCCGAGATCGCGCCACTGCACTCCAGCCTGGCAACAGAGTGAGACTCCACCTCAAAAAAAAAAAAAATTGACTTGGTTATCTGGTTGGTTGGTTGGTTGGTTTTTTATTCCTTAAAAGCTGTATACTGTATCAGAAGTTTTCTTACTCCCTGGTTTTTCATTATTTGTAAGTCCTTACTCCTTTTTCCCTTTCCTTACTTAGAATTTTCTTTTCGTAATTTATTTGCTCCAATCACTCACTTGTTCAATAAATATTTGTTAAGTGCTTTACTCTTAGTAAATATGGAGCTGGGTGTGATGGCACATGCCTGGAGTCCCAGCTACTTGGGAGGCAGAGGCAGGAGGAGCCCAAGAGTTCAAAGCTCCAGTGAGCTATGATTGCACCATTGCACTCCAGCCTGGGCAACAGAGTGAGACCCCCCTCATAAACAAATAAATAGATAAATAAATAAGATGTGAATGCATGTAATTTATAATACAAGGAAGAAGATAAAGGCAAGAAGAAAGAACAGGACTTTAGGAAAGGAGGTCTTATGCCCAGTTGAAGATCAGAGACTTTGAATTTTGCATTATTTTTCTTCCTGAAAAGCAGGCGCCAAGTCTTTGATGAAAGGGGGTCAAAGCAAAATATGTTTTTCACTGAGATATTTCCCTGAGATGCAGTGCTAAGAATGACTTGATATGGTTTGGAATTAATGGACTCTTCAGATGCTTTTAGAGGGCATATGAGAAAAGAAAAAAAGTGTCTGGAGTTCTCATGGTTGATTCCCCCAAGTAGGAGAGGCAGAAATTTCTGCATAGTCCAGGGACCCCTGGGAAGAGAAAGGTGACAAAGGGCTGAGTTTAATCAAATCTGCACTTCATATGTATTGGAATTTTTTTTCTAGCTAGTTTTCTAGTAGACTTCTTTAGAATTAAAAATCTAAAGTCTACATTCATGGCCTCTCGTTGAGGTAGTCTCCAGGGCAGCACTCTTTGTATCAGAAAGTCAGTGTGCATGTTTTGTTTAAATTTACTTTATTCTGCAAACAGATGAAGAGGAATGAAAGGAAGCTGGGGAATACTTTCTAGAAGGGAGTTTTTACTGCAGATAGCATAAGAGTTTAGACATGGGGTGTGCTGTCAGTGTGTATGCGTGACAAACACCAGAAGTAGTATTGTATTTCCTCTTTGTAGTTATAATTTTACTTTTGCTTATGTGTTCATTTGATTGCCTCTTTCATCAGACTGAAGCAAGGACTGGATCTGTTTTATACCAACAGCTAGCACAGTGCCTGGAGAGACTTAAGAGAGAGTTCTTGAATGAATGGGCATGTCCCATGTTCCTGTGGTGAATTAATTTTGCAGAATCTTAGTGTTAAGAGCCGTACAGAAACAGATCTTTCTTTGCTGACACAGGCTTTTTAAAGTGAAGTATGAAACAAAAATTAGGTGTTTACAATCTGTGGTCTGCCCTTTAGTTCACGTTTACTTTAACTCTTTACGTTATTCACATAGCTATTATTAGCATTAGGTCTTTAACCAGTACAAGGACAAGAACCATGCCTTTGGAATTATTTGTCCATCCTCCCTGCTATGAAAATGTGAGGGGACTGGTTCATGTAAAATAGAAAAAAATGACAAACACCAAAGAGCCAGATGAGTACACCTTTTTAAATTTAGAATTTAAAAAGTAGATTTGTTTGACTTCACTGGAAAAATGTTTTTAAATATTTCTTATATTTTACTTATATGAAATATGTTAAACCCTTTCCTTATTATAGGCCAAGAAAGAAGTATTTATGAACTCAACATTGATTAATTATTATCTATTCAGTGCAGTTGCTCTAAAGGCTGAGGATCAGATTTGAATATTTTTACATAGCTTTTATAATTGTCCCAGGTAACGGTCTATTAATGACTACCTCCTTCCCAGTGGATTGTGCATACCAAGTATTCAATTCTGTGACTCCTCAAACATAGGAAAATTGGAAATTACCACTTTATAAAAAGCAGTGTCTGTGGAAGCACTTTGAACTGATAATGAATGTGCATGTGTTCACATAATACACATAGATAGAACTGAAAGCTATTCATGATTTTCTTCAAAGCTTAGTTTTTCTTACTGTTACTGTCTTAGATCTTACAGAAGATGTAGCATGAAACCTACATTTTGTGTGCCATCTCAATTTACTCTGCTGGTTTGAGAGTTTTTTAAATCTGCAGCATACTTGATAACTACTTTCTTATTCCATATTTTCAGTTGACTCTATTTTATACAAAATAGTATTGTGTAATGTTTCATTTTACCAACACTTAGTAGCCTTGGTTATTTCTTTCATGGGCTGTTCAAGGCATTGTTTATCAGGAGAGTTATGCTTCTTAGGAAATTAGGCAAGTAATATTTCCTGCTAGTTGCTCAAGGAAAGTGTTTACTGACCCCATACCTGGGGAATGCTTTTCTATATTTGTGTTTGCTTCCAGGAATTGCGTTTTTATGAAATTGGTGGTGCTTTTTTTTTTTCAATGGCGTGATCTCGGCTCACCGCAACCTCCACCTCCCTGGTTCAAGTGATTCTCCTGCCTCGGCCTCCCAAGTAGCTGGGATTACAGGCTTGCGCCACCACACCCAGCTAATTTTGTATTTTTAGTAGAGACAGGGTTTCTCCGTGTTGGTCAGGCTGGTCTCAAACTCCCGACCTCAGGTGATCCGCCCGCCTCGGCCTCCCAAACTGCTCTGATTACAGGCGTGAGCCACCGCACCTGGCCACTAGTGCCTTTTTTTAAATAAAAAATTAAAAAATTTTTTTTGTAGCGACGTGGTCTTGAACTCCTGGTCTCAAGCAGTCCTTCCATCTTGACCTTCCAAAGTGTTGGGATTACAGATGTGAGCCACCACACCTGGCCAGCTGGTGCCTTTTATTGATTCTTTTAATTTATACATACAGCTAACTGCCTATTGGAACTGTACAAGTTTCTCATGAAAAAATGTTTAATGACAATAGGATAGATGTTTTCAAAGTTACTCTCATTTATATTAGAATAAGACATAAAGGAGGGGGCTTCCTATCAGGTGTACTCATCTTGCTCTTTGTTGTTTGCCATTTTTTCTTCCTCTTTCTCCCCAGTTCTGTTGTTTTGGTCAGGGAGGGGCAGATCTAGATTTAAGAATACCCTTGGCTGGCTGGGCATGGTGGCTAATGCCTGTGATCCCAGCACTTTGGGAGGCCGAGGCGGGCGGATCACGAGGTCAGGAGATCGAGACCATCCTGGTTAACGTGGTGAAACCCCGTCTCTACTAAAAATACAAAAAATTAGCCAGGCATGGTGGTGGGCGCCTGTAGTCCCAGCTACTCAGGAGGCTGAGGCAGGAGAATGGCATGAACCCGGGAGGCGGAGCTTGCAGTGAGCCGACATCGCGCCACTGCACTCCAGCCTGAGCGACAAGACAAGACTCCGTCTCGGGGAAAAAAAAGAATACCCTTGGCTCTGCTGTCAGCAGATGCAGGAAGAAAAAAAAGAATACCCTTGGTAGATTCAACCAACCATGGATCAAAAAATATTAAGAAAATTTTAAAAATAACAATACAGCAATAAAAAATAATACAAATAAAAATACTGCATAACAACTATTTATATAGCAGTTACATTGTTTTAGGTATTGTAAGTAATCTTGAGATGATTTGAAGTATATGGGAAGCAGGCACAGTGGCTCATGCCTGTAATCTTAGCACGTTGGGAGGCTGTAGTAGGAAGATTGCTTGAGTCCAGGAATTTGAGACCACTCTAGGTAAATCAGCGAGATCCTGTCTCCATAAAAATAATAATAATAATAATAATTAGCTGGACGTGGTGGCACATACCTGTAGTCCCAGCTATTCTGGAGGCTGAGGCGGGAGAATCCCTTGAGTCCAGGAGTTTGAGCCTGCAGTGAGCCATGATCTCACTATTGCACTCCAGTCTCACTATTGCACTCCAGCCTGGTCAACAGAGTGAGACCCCTACTCAAATAAATAAATAAAGTATATGAGAGATTGTTCATAGGTTATCTGCAAATATTATGCCATTTTACATAAGACACTTGAGCATCCACTCACTTTGGTATCTGAAGGAGGGTCCTGGAACCAATCCCTCACAGATGTGGAGGGGATGACTGTGTTACTAATAGATAATGTAGGATAATTAGCAGAATAATATGCCTATATCATCATAGACTTCCTGTGGTTATTTAGCTTGATTATAAAAATTCTAATGACCTTAAGTGTCATGGATGAGGCATATTATGACTCCCTTAGGATGGCAGAAGGAAAAGATTGTATTGAAAAGTTGATTATAACAATTTCTTCTCTCTTCAAGGGGATAAGATGCATCAATAAAGTTTTCTCAGACTTTGGAGCATAAATGTTTTCTAAAGTAATCTCAAGATAAAAAATTCAAAGAAGTCCAAGAAGAGAACTTCATGAGGCTTGTGTAAAATGGGAGGGTAAGGTATATGGGAGCCTTAAGGGGAAGTAAGAGTGACGTTGGAGGACAGAATGGAGAGGACAGTGTGGAAGTTGTTAAAGAAAAACAGTGGATATTGTTTTAAATATGTAACTGAGCAGCTTTTGAGGTAGCTTGAGTGGTCTGTAAGTTGACAATGCATGATGCTGATTTTCAACAAATTGCAGAGGAAAGTCAGATGACAGAGTGCTTCTCAGGAGATTTTACCCTTCTCTATATAATACTTTGTGTTCATGTAGTTTTAGTTAGATTTATATTAGGGAGGGAGGTGCTTTCTTATTATACATGAGCTGGTGGGATGTCAAGGTTAATAGTTCTGTAAGTATAATTAAAATCTTCTTGTATTAAGTTGCCAGTTAATTTTTTCTTCTGTCATTTATTTTCATTAATAAAACCAGGAGTGTTTAACTATAAAAGGCTGTTAGTAATTGGTCTCCTCATGATGTTCAGTGTGTTGGCAAGGATCACTAGCTAGGCCTGATTTATATTGGGGGTGAGATCACATTCTGATTTCTGACCTCAAATTTTCTCCTTCGTTTCCATAAATTAAGCATGGAGGCTTTGAGTTTTGTTTTGTTTTAAGTGCAGAATCTTCTTTTTCCATATTTTGTATTGGAAGCCCAATAAAGTTAAGTGACATGCCTTCAGTCCTAGAAGTAGATCAAGGAATTAGACCTAGGAATCTTAAGCATCCGATCTTCTCTTCATATCTACTAACCTACCATACCCCTAACATTTAGCTTATATCTTAATTGTTCAATATTAATTAAACACAGGCTTGATTTTAAAGTTACATACAACAGTCCTCTGCAGTGCTTCTCAAATCTTTCCACAAGAAATTTCTGTAACAGTAGTGGAGAGTGAATAGGGAACCCCTGGCAGTCTGGGTATAGAAAGTTTAAAAGAGCCCATTACTTGAATTTTTATGGTTTATTTTAAGCCTCATGTAAATGAATATATCTCTATAGATCTACTACTATATCTGTTACTATAAAAATATTACTTCCCATTAAGTAAATTTGATGCTCTGGGAATAAACTTTATATTCATTCTTTGGCTTCCATAATCCCTGCCACACTGAGGTATGACCCTGGGATACTTGCACCCCAGTTTAAAAATCAGGGCTCTAGGCCAGGCATGGTAGCTCACACCTGTAATCCCAGCACTTTGGGAGGCTGAGGCGGGTGGATCACTTGAGGCCAGGAGCTCAAGACCAGCCTGGCCAACATGGCAAAACCCTGTCTGCACTAAAAATAAAAAAATTAGCCAAGTGTGGTGGCGCACGCTTGTAGTCCCAGCTACTCAGGAGGCTGAGGCGTGGGAATCACTTGAATTTGGGAGGCTGAGGTTGCAATGAGCCGAGATCACACCAGTGCACTCTAGTCGAGGCGACAAGCAAGACTCTATCCCCCCAACCAAAAATAAATAAATAAACAAACAATCAGGGCTCTAGAGAAAAAAGTCATTGAATAGGATAGAAAAGACTGAATTTGAGCTGAGTTTACATGGCTATCACAGGAGATTAGAATCTGCTGTACAAAGAAGGGGGAAAGGGAGAGTGTCATTTATTTAGGTAGCCAGCCATCTGCCAGCAGAGGCTTTCACTTGTTGATGATCTTCCAACTTATTAAGTCTCTCTTAAAACATTGGTTAGATGATATGTGTATTCATCTGCCTAATACCTCATAAGACATCTAATTAAGAAAAGGAACAGGCTGGGCATAGTGGCTCACACCTGTAATCTTAGCACTTTGGGAGGCCAAGGTGGGCAGATCATCTGAGGTCAGGAGTTCGAGACTAGCTTGGCCAACATAGCAAAACCCCGTCTCTACTAAAAAATACAAAAAACAGGGGCCAGGCACGGTGGCTCACACGTGTAATCCCAGCATTTTGGGAGGCCGAGGCAGGCAGATCACGAGGTCAGGAGGTCAAGACCATCCTGGCCAACATGGTGAAACCCCATCTCTACTAAAAATACAAAAATTAGCTGGGTGTGTTGGCACATGCCTGGAATCCCAGCTACTTGGGAGGCTGAGGCAAGGGAATCACTTGAATCCAGGAGGCGGAGGTTTCAGTGAGCCGAGATGGAGCCACTGCACTCCAGCCTGGCGGCAGAACAAGACTCTGACTCAAAAAAAAAAAAAAAAAAAAAAAAACTAGGCATGATGGTGGGCACCTGTAATCCCAGCTACTTGGGCAGCTGAAGCAGGAGAATTGCTAGAACCTGGGAGGTGGAGGTTTCAGTGAGCTGAGATCACACCATTGCACTCCAGCCTGGGCATCAACAGCGAAACTCCATCTCAAAAAAAAAAAAAAAAAGGAACAGTAATTTATACATTTTCCCCATGTCCCTAATTCACTTTCCCATTATAATATATGACCATTGTAGGAAGTTTAGAAAATATAGATGATCATATATAAGAAAGTAATCACTTATAATTCACATACCAGAAGAAACCTGCTTCTTCCCCAGTAATTATTATTTTCTGCTCATGTTTTTGTTTTAAATATATAACACTTAGGCAAAATAAGCTAATGGCTTAATAAGGTTCTATTACATGGCAGTTTCTTAATTTACTCAACTTCCCCTGTTTTTGTACGTTAAAGTGGCTTACAGTTTGCTATTATGAATAGTCTGCATAAACCTTTGAGGATATCTGATTTCTTTTATTAGAATGCATTTTTCTGAGGTATCAAAAACATGGTCAGTACTAAAGCTGTTGATACAGATTGCCCATTTTTCCTGATCCTTCAACAGTATTGCATATTATTGTTTTATCTTAAATGATTTTTTTTTCTTTTTTTTTTTTTTTTTTGAGACGGAGTCTTGCTCTGTCGCCCAGACCGGAGTGCAGTGGTACAAGCTCTGCTCAAGGCAAGCTCCGCCTGCTGGGTTCACGCCATTTTCCTGCCTCAGCCTCCAGTAGCTGGGACTACCAGCGCGCCACCACATCTGGCTAATTTTTTGTATTTTTAGTAGAGATGGGGTTTCACCATGTTAGCCAGGATGGTCTCAATCTCCTGACCTGATGACCCACCCGCCTTGGCCTCCCAAAGTGCTGGAATTACAGGTATGAGCCACCGCTCCCGGCGCTTTTTTTGTTTTTGTTTTTGTTTTTGAGACAGTCTGGCTCCTGTCCCCCAGGTTGGAGTGCCGTGGGGCTATCTCAGCTCACTGCACCCTCTGCCTCCCAGGTTCAAGCGATTCTCCTGCCTCAGCCTCCCGAGTAGCTGGGATTACAGGCACCTGCTACCATGCCTGGCTAATTTTTGTTTTTTTAGTAGAGACGGGGTTTCACCATGTTGGCCAGACTGATCTCGAACTCCTGACCTCAAGTGATCCGCCCGCCTCGGTCTCCCAAAGTGCTGGGATTACAGGCGTGAGCCACTGCGCCCGGCTGCTTAAATGATTTTCTTAGGAAAAATATAATACAGCATCCTTATTTGGATTTTTGTTTTGTAAATTTTTTGTTTTGTAAATTTCTAGCTAAATATATTTTCACTTCCTTTTCCTTTGTATTTCTTGTGTGAATTATCTGCTTCTAGTCTTTACCGTTTTTTTTGTTTGTTTGTTTTTTTGTTTTTTTGAGACAGAGTCTTACTCGCCCACTCTGGAGTGCAGTAGCGGGCAACTTCGACTCACTGCAACCTCCCGCTCCAGGGCTCAAGCGGTTTTCCTGCCTTAGCCTCCCAAGTAGCTGGGATTGCAGGTGCTCACTATTGCACCCAGCTAATTTTTGTATTTTTAGTAGAGATGGGGTTCGCCATGTTGGCCAAGCTGGTCTTGAACTCCTGACCGCAAGTGATCCGCCCGCCTCAGCCTCCCAAAATGCTGGGATTACAGGCGTGAGCCACCGCACCCGGTCCCCATTTTTTTATTGGTGTTTATGTTTTTCTAATTGGAATTCCTTGTTTGTTGAGACTATTAATTCATTCTTTTATGTATGGTAATAATCTTTTCGTTGGACTTTAAATTTTGTTTATTTTTTCCTCTCCCTCTCTCTGTATACACTTTTGGTTTTGAATATATGGCATGGGTTTTTTGTTTGTTTGTTTGTTTGTTTGTTTGTTTGTTTGAGACGGAGTCTTGCTCTGTCGCCCAGGCTGGAGTGCAGTGGTGTGATCCCGGCTAACTGCAAGCTCCGTCTCCCGGGTTCACGCCATTCTCCTGCCTCAGCCTCCCCAATAGCTGGGACTACAGGCGGCCGCCACCACGCCTGCCTAATTTTTGTATTTTTAGTAGAAACGGGGTTTCACCGCGTTAGCCAGGATGGTCTTGATCTCCTGACCTCGTGATCTGCACGCTTCAGCCTGCCATAGTGCTGGGATTACAGGCATGAGCCACTGCACCCGGCCGGCATGGTTTTAAAATGCATAAATAGGCTGGGCGCAGTGGCTGACACCTGTAATCCCAATGCTTTGGGAGACCAAGGCAGGAGGATCGCTTGAATCCGGGAGTTCAAGACCAACCTGGGCAATAGAGTCAGACCTCATCTCTACAGAAAATTTAAAAGTTAGTCAAGCATAGTGGCACGTGCCTGTAGTCCCAGCTACTCAGGAGACTGAGGTGAGAGGATCACTTGAGCCTGGGAGGCAGAGGTTGCAGTGAGCTAAGATTGTGTGACTGCACCCCAGCCTGGGCAACAGAACAAGACCCCATCTTCAAAAAAAAAAAAAAAGCAGAAATATATATTTAAAAAAACATAATTGTGTCAAGATACTGAAAACATTGATTGTATACTTTTAATAGGTAAATCGTATGGTATGTTAATTATTTCTTAAAAAAGAAAAAAAAAAACCACATACTATGGCCAGGTATCAGGATATAAAAATAAGACACAGTTCGTTTCAAAAGGTTCACAGTTTAATGAATGAGTCTTTTATCTTTTTATTTTCCACGAGGGTTAGAGATAAGTATTACCACTTGCTCCCTGACAACAGTTCTTATGTTGGATATATGTAATCTCCTCTTTTATATAAAAAATTATAAATATATTTAAATGTAAATTAAAATAGTCGATAGAAAATCGAACTCTTTAGATATTTTTATACTTGAGATTATACAAATTCTTAGAGGATTAGGTTGTGAAGCTTGCATTAAATTATTTGGTTCATGCCTGACCCAGAATTTTGAGAGGTTGAGGTAGGCAAACTACTTAAGCCTAGGAGTTCAAGATCAGCCTAGACAACATAGTGAGACTCTACCTCTACAAAAAATAGAAATTAGCTGGGCATGGTGGTGCACAGCTGTAGTCCCAGCTAGTTGGGAGGCTAAGGTGGAAGGATCACTTGAGCCCAGGGGTTCAAGACAACAGTGAGCTATGATGGCAACAGTGCACTGCAGCCTGGGCAACAGAGCTGGACTCTGTCTCAAAAAAAAAAAAAAAAAAAAAAAACTTGTGGTTCACAGTTCATTTATAAGTATTTCCATCTTATTTGTAAGTGGAAGCACTTGTTTACTTAATTTCAATGAATAGCTTTTTACATGTTTACTCTTTGAAAAGTGATTATTAAATGAAAAAATATATAAATTTTTTTAAACTTTAATAAACCAGTTAATATCAAAATAAATATATAGAAATGAATTGCTATTCTATATTGCCGGCAATAACCATTATATATTATGTAATATATAATATAATCAAATGTAATATTAAAAAGTTCCTGGCCAGGCACAGTGGCTCACACCTGTAATCCTAGCACTTTGGGAGGCTAAGGCGGATGGATCACTTGAGGCCAGGAGTTCAAGACCAGCCTGGCCAGCATGGCAAAACTCCACCTCCACTAAAAATACAAAAATTAGCCAGGTGTGGTGGTGCGCACCTGTATTCCCAGTTACTCGGGAGACTGAAGCAGGAGAATCGCTTCAACCCAAGAGGCAGAGGTTGCACTGAGCCGAGATTGGGCCACCGCACTCCACCTTGCGCAACAGAGTGAGACTCTGTCTCCAAAAAACAAACAAAAAAAGAATTTTCTTGGGCCACATATAAAATACACTAATGGGCCGGACGCGGTGGCTCACGCCCCTAATCCCAGCACTTTGGGAGGCCGAGGTGGGCGGATCACGAGGTCAGGAGATCGAGACTATCCTGGCTAACACGGTGAAACCCCGTCTCTACTAAAAATACAAAAAATTAGCCGGGCCTGGTAGTGTGCGCCTGTAGTCCCAGCTACTCGGGAGGCTGAGGCAGGAGAATGGCGTGAACCCGGGAGGTGGAGCTTGCAGTGAGCCAAGATCGCGCCACTGCACTCCAGCCTGGGCGACAAAGCGAGACTCCATCTCAAAAAAAAAAAAAAAAAAAAAAAAACAAGAAAAAAAAAAAAAAAAAACATTAATGATAGCCTATGAGCTGAGAAAAAAAATTACCAAAAAAAATCATAATGTTTTAAGAAAGTTTACAAATTTGTGTTGGGCCACGTTCAAAGCCATTCTGGGCACCGATTGGACAAGCTTGTTCTAAAGGCATTTTTAGGGTGTTGAAAACCTAACAAAGTCATTTGGAAGACTAAGTGGGTGAAATTGTGCACTCACTTAAAATTAAAAGATGAGATTCTCACAGTCACATATTGAGAACAATTATAAGCTAATAATAGCATGGTGTACAAGAAAGAAATAGATCAACATAGCGGATGTTGCCTAGAAGGCCCAGAAATAGACCTTAGTACATGAAAATATTTAGTGTATGATTACGGTAGAATTTCAAGTCAGTTGGGGAAAATGGATAAATAGCCAGATAGTGCTGTAATAACAATTAACTATTTGGGGAGAAAATTATGTTAGATAGCTCTATCTTCAACCATATGCCACAATAAATTGTAGATGAATTAATGAACTATTTTCTGGGAAACTTATTTAAATATGCAAGTTAAAAAATAGAAGCCATAAAGTTGTTAGGTATGACTATCTAAAATAAAATAAATAAAACCCACTTCTAAAAGCAGATGATGATGATTAGTTCCCTAATTTATGATTATTATTGACAACATTGACCCATTCATCTGTGTTTCCATGAGAATTCTGTTGTGCAGTCTCTAAAATGATTACGTATATGAAAATGTGGGGTGGCTATAGCTATGAATATTCTTGTTTGAGGAATTACTATCTTTTTGTATTTTAAATCATGGTGTTTGAAGACTGAATCTACATTATAGAAAATGGGGGACCTTGGTTGGAGAATCTGTCCTACAATACTTGGCCTTTCTTTTACATTAGTCATTTATTCAAAATATTTATTCAGCATTGGTAGGTGCTGAGTATACAGCAGTGATCAAGAGACAGTTCCTGCCTTCAAGCTTATAATATGGAGACTAACAAGTAAACAGGCAGCATGAGAATTGCTACAGTAGAGAACTGTAGAGGGAGTATGGCTGTATTTGGAAAGACCATGGAACTCAGTCCTAGAGGGATCAAGGAAGGCCTCTGGAAAAAGGGACACCTAAGCCCCAATCTAAAAGATAAGTAGGCCTGGTGGGGTGGCTTAGGCCTGTAATCCCAGCACTTTGGGAGGCCAAGGTGGGAGGATTGCTCAAAGCCAGCCAGCCTGGGCAACCAAGCGAGACCCTGTCTCTAAAAAAAAATTTTTTTTAATGAGCCAGGCATGCTGGTGTGTGCCTGTAGGCTCAGTTACTCAGGAGGCTGAGGTGGGGGAATCACTTGAACCTAGAAGTTCAAGGCTGCAGTGAGCTATAATCACACCACTGCCCTGCAGTGTAGGCTACAGTTAGATTTCATCTCATGAATGTGGGAATAAAGGATGAATAGAAGTAGGCAAGCAAAAGGGGGAATGAAGAGTGTTCTAGGCAGAGGGAACAGTAAAGTCTGAGACAAGATGGAGTGGGGTATTAGAGATACTACAAGATTTTAAGTACAGCAAAATTCGCCTGCAGTTGAAGTGTACCTGTATCTGAAACTAAATGGTATCATTTTCTAAGATGTAGGTAGAAGAAAATGCTTGTGATACACTGGTAAGGAGTAGAGGAAAATTAACTTCCAGCTAATGGCAGACTATCAAGCTACTAAATAGGACTGCTCTTGCTTATTTATTTATTTATTTATTTATTTATTTATTTATAGACAGAGTCTCACTCTGTTTCCCAGGCTGGAGTGCAGTGGCACAATCTCGGCTGACTGCAACCTCTGCTTCCCAGGTTCAAGTGATTCTTGTGCCTCAACTTCCTGAGTAGCTGGGACTACAGGCGTGTGCCACCACGCATGGCTAATTTTTTTTTTATTTTCAGTAGAGACGAAGTTTTACCATATTGGCCAGGCTGGTCTCGAACTCCTGAGCTCAAGTGATCTGCCCGCCTCAGCCTCCGAAAACCCTAGGATTACCGGCATGAGCCACCATGCCCACCCTGCTCTTACATCTTTTTTTGACAAGAGATCAAAGCAGAAAAAGGAGTTCATAATACTTTACAAAATCTAGCCTTAGCCTCTCAAAAGTTTAATGAAATTCTCAACCTTTTTATTTAGTTGTTAACATTCACCTTGTGTTCTAGTTAACGAGAACTGAAGACTCCTGCCAACCCCCACCCCACCATATAACAGCTCCTCAGCCTGCTGAGGCAAATATACATATCAGAGTCTCTGTCTGGAGTCCTCACCTTACTTCTGACTTTAAAGAGAAAGAGAACTTCCCCAGTTGACCAAAATGAAAAGGAGAACCTAGATTGAAATTATGGTCCAGATATTATACACATAGTTAGACATCAGCTTGGGTGATGGTTAGGATGTGCCTGAGATGGGTGGGGATGATCGAGGTAAGATAGTGATGAGTGCTGTTGTTGGCATTCCAGGTATGCCTACCACATATAAGCACATGTGGCTGTCAGCTGAGCCAGATTCCCAAAGTATAACTTTTCTAGTGGTCTATTTTGCAATTAAGAATAACTTTAGGCTGGTTGTGGTGGCTCATGCCTGTAATCCAAGCACTTTGGGAGGCCGAGGCAGGAGGATCACCTGAGGTCAGGAGTTCGAGACCAGCCTGGCCAACATGGCGAAACCCCCGTCTCTACTAAAAGTACAAAAATTAACCGGGTGTGATGGCAGGTGCCTGTAATCCCAGTTACTCAGAAGGCTGAGGCAGGAGAATTGCTTGAACTTGGGAGGCGGAAGTTGCAGTGAGCCAAGATTGTGCCACCACACTCCAGCCTGGGTGACAAGAGTGAGACTCCGTCTCAAAAACAGAACAAAAAAAAGAAACATTTTATACCACAGAAAGATTTTATGTGAAAGACTGATCTGCTAGCTAAAGACTGTCCAAGTTTGAAGGCACTGAAATGGTCTTTAAACAAAATAATTTTCTCTTGGAATTTTCTATGAATGCACTGCTTTCTCAGCCACAGTGTAAGCTTTGACTTGTCTGCCCTCTAGTGGAGGCCCATAGTTAAGTTAACCAGTGTCACTGGCTTTAGAAAAACTACCTAACTTTTCTCCATTGGCTTTCCAAATTGTTGTCTGTTTCCTTAAAAAAAAAAAAAAAAAAAGCCATGAAAACAACATATTTATAATTTTCTAAGATGCTAATAAATACCTTCCCTGGCTGCCTCATAGCATCAGGTTCAGGGTCTTGTCTCCTGCAGCTTATCTTTGCAGCCTACCTTAAGGAAAGCTCTGGGTTTCAACTCAGCTAGTCAGTTCACTGCCACTCCAAGGTGTCAAATGTATTTCTACTGCTCTTCCCTTTTCTTCATAGCTCTTCTGAATTCCTGTGACATGTACTTCCTGTGCCATACGTTTATACTGTATATTTTGGATGAACTTTTCAGATAAAACAGCCTTACCCCTTCAGGCAGATGACCTCCTTGAGTATGATACTGTTTCACACTTTTCTGTGTCCCCTATAGACTCCAGCAGCTTTCAGTGAGTATATTGATTATTTGCTGTTCAGAGATATTCAATATGCTGACTCTTTTCCTCTACTGATAGCTGAAAAGCTAATTGTCTAGATTTAAATATAAATATTAAAATATTAACATAGTAACAATTCATTTCCCCCTAATGAAAACTGTCTTGGCAGTATACCTACATCTTAAATATTCTAATTTCTTTTTTACTTGGGCCACTAACTGTATTTCCCTACTTTGTAGTTTGAAAGTGATTTTAGAAAGTTTGAGAAAATTATGCTGTTCATTTAGGAGTATTTGTTAAGTAATCGGCGTTGCTTCATTATCCTTTTTTACATGTTCTTCGTCCTTATTTCTAGATAATGTTTCCATTTGTAATCTTGGTTAGTCCTCTTGTTCTTTATGTCCATGAACAATTAGAATGTTTAATGCTACAAGAAAATAACAGATGGATTTTATTTAGCCTCTTCCAAGTGTTGTGAGTGCCTCTTATTGTTTAAGTTTCTTGTGGAAGCATGGTAATCATGTGTAGCAGAGGCCTGGTGCTAAAACCAGAAGCCAGGCTAAGCAATTAGTATAGCTGGTAGGACAGACAAACAAGAAAACATATACAGGCAAAAGTGGCATACAGGCAGGATCCCCAAGGTGAAGCTAAGATCACAGTTAAAGAGTTTTAAACCAAAGTTTAGAGAACAGAAGCAATGTGGCTATAAGTAGAGGAGGAGATACTCAAAATATTTCACAACTAATATGGTATAGCCATCAACCAATCAGAAAAGATGGGAGCAAAATCTGGAAGTCCCCTCCTGCACTAGGCATTTACCTGGTTGTTGCTGGATCGTGACATACTTAGAGGGGCTCCAGGCAGCCACTATTTCAATATTTTAAGTTAGTACAGCTGTATCAGTATGCCTTGGCTGAACATAAGACTCTATGTCCATCTTGAGGGCTCAGGCTATAATGAAGGAAATGGACCAAGTATGGGGTCTTCAGAAAGTGGGATCTGGAATTTCACCTGAATAGAAGGGAGCAGAGTCTGGAGCATTCCTTTAATACAAGAGGAGCAACCTATTCTGGCAGAAGGTGTATTTGATCTTTTCAGACAGAATCCTGGCTTGGCTGTGTACTCCTAGGTTACTTTGAGCAAATTTTCTCACTTCCGTGAGGCAGATTCATCAACTGAAAAATAAGGCTGTAATCATACCTACATGGCATTCATTCCAGGGTGGTTCACATGAGACAATAATCATGAAGAGACTGTTGACTTTTCTGGTTCTGGCAAACAAGAGAATGACACAGAGGCAGAGTCTTCTTACTATCTTATGATGGGTGCCACATGCTGTCTGCCCCATATTTAAGCACTCATCCTGGATTGGCAAACCAAGTATATGACTAATAACTTAATGGAGGAAAAAAGTACAAAATATAGTGAAATTGGCCTCAGTTTATTTCTGGTTTTCCCACTTACTGGTTGTGAAATCTTGGACTACATTTATTAATTTGTCTAATATCTACTGAACATCTTCTGTATGCTTAGCACTATAAAAACATAGTCCTGCTCTACAGAGCTTACAGTCTAGGAAGGGACATTTTTTTTTTTTTTTTTTTTTTTTTGAGAGCTGAGTTTCTATAATCATACTGCTCTCCTTAGTTACCTAGCACAGGTACCTTGAGTAGGTAGAGGCTATGTGTACCCTGGGCTTTTTGATGTTGTTTCTCCAAACCTTTAAGCCAAAGGTTTACAGTCTTAACTGCTTATCAGTTATCTACAGAGCTTTTTAAAGGTACTGATTCCCAGGCCCCACAACTTGTTGTATGCCGGTAAATGTTTAAAAGCCTGTTTTCTAAGCAGGGGCTCATGTGTAGCATTTGCTGATTTTGCTGATAAACACATCTGCCTTGGCTACCAGTGTGTCTCACGAGGTTCCTAAAAATGTAACAATTGTTATCTAACAACCTAGCCAGCTCCAGCACACCAGTGGGCCAATGTCAGAGCTAAAGAATAAGAATTTATAGGCATGAGGGCCGGGCACAGTGGCTCACGCCTGTAATCCCAGCACTTTGGGAGGCCGAGGCGAGCGGATCATGAGCTCAGGAGTTCAAGACCATCCTGGCTAACACAGTGAAACCCCGTCTCTACTAAAAAATACAAAAAATTAGCTGGGCGTGGTGGTGGGCGCCTGTAGTCCCAAATACTCGGGAGGCTGAGGCAGGAAAATGGCGTGAACCCGGAAGGCAGAGCTTGCAGTGAGCCGAGATCATGCCACTGCTCTCCAGCCTAGGCGACAGAGCAAGACTCCATCTAAAAATTATAATAATAGTAATAGTAATTTATAGGCATGAGGCCTGGAGCTTTTTGTTACCAAAAAAGTTCTAAAAGGGACCCAGAGGTAACCAGTGACTTGTGAGGTTTCCATATTACATGCCTGTCAGATGTGACAGGTTCAGAACACTTATTGCCTTTTATGACCAGGTGTGGTAGCTCGTACCTGTAGCCCTAGCACTTTGGCAGGCCGAGGTGGGAGGATCACTTGAAGCCAAGAGTTTGAGACCAACCTGGGCAACTTAGTGAGACCTCATTTCTTCCCAAAAAAAAAAAAAAAAAAATCTAGATGTGGTAGTGTACACCTATAGTCCTGGCTACTTGTGAACTCATGAAGGCTGAGGCGGGAGAACGCTTAACCCAGGAATTTGAGGTTATAGTGAGCTACGATCGTGCCTTTGCATTCCAGCCTGGGCAACAGAGCGTGACCCTGGCTCAAAAAAACAAAACAACAACAACGACAAAGACTTGTTGCTTTCTAAAACCAATGAATTTGATCTCTAGTGATAGAAAAGACTGTATAACAACTCTGAAATTGTCACAAGTGCACACATTAAATAACTTTTTAAAAAGTGGAATAAGGATTGAAGACAAAAGACATCCAGTAACAGTTTCACATCCAGAGCTCCGATTTTCTATAGGGCATTGACGGGACTGTGATGTCTCTTAAATTAGCTGTTATCCAAGGACTTTTCGTTCTTTAGAATCCAAGCTATTTCAGCAAAATTCTAATCAAACTCGCTTTCTCATTGCTGACCATCCCGACTGTGATTCACACGTATTTGTATTTTAAAGGAGTTTGAAAGAAACACTAGAGAAATAGCAGGTGTCTCACAGAGATTTTCTATTGCTTGAAAATTATAGGGAAGAAAGTTTATTTATTTAAGGTTTCTTAAACCCTGTCATAACATTAATAACCATAATGTGACTTTGATTTTAATTGTAAGTATTCCAGAATCCTCTGACTTTCTTATTTTTACTTTACTGCATGTCATGTCTCTATAAAATGTGATTAAATTGAATATCTGATTCCTGATTCCAGCCAATAGTATATATCCTGATCTAAATTAGACTTTAAAACAAGGTCAGATTATATGGGAACTCCTGATGTGATCATGTCTGAGCCTTTTCCAAACCAGCTTTCTCAGATTATGAGTGCCTGGGTATACACTCTGGTCTTGGACCATACTGTGTGTCTTTACTGCCACACTTGCAGGTCCTTTCTTGTCCTTAGCCTCCCAATAAGGAGAACACTTCTTTATAGACATTAGCCTGTAAAAATATCCATATGGCCTTCAGTCCACTTTGCACTGACCTAAGAGTTAGCTGCCTTACCCTCCTAAATAGCTCTATGGCCCTAGCCTTTAGGAGCTGTACTTCATTCACTATCATTAACTACCTGTTTTTCTTTCCTGTTCATTTTTTCCACCTATTCAGTTAATCACCAGGGTTGATAGAGTTGATTAAAGATGGCTACAAATTCTTGCTACTTCTCCCATTGCGCGAGGGGAATCTAATTCCTCTCACAAATTCCTTGAATCTGTGTTGGACTTTTTTGGCACACCAATGAAGTGTGGCAGAAATGACATTATGCCAGCTCTGAGCCTAGCCTTTAGGAGGACTAGCCCTTTTGGAGCCCTGAGCCATTATTCAAGAAGACCAACCCTGAGGATACCATGCTTTGAGGAAGCCCAAGATAAATTAGAAATCATGTTTAGACACTCCAGTTGACATTTCCAGTTGAGCCCAGCTTTCCACCCATCTAGGCTATGACATTAGACGTATGAATGAAGCTGCTTAGATTCTCCATGCCAGCTCATGTGCTAACTAAATATCACCTGAATAGCACTGAATGACCCCTAGCAATACCATGTAGAACTAAAGAATCACCCAGCTAAGTGCTGCTTGAATTTCTGACCCATAAAATCATGAAATATAATAAAGCAGTAATTTGTTATAAAGCAATAAATAAACAGCTGTTTTTCCTCTGTTTCTAGCAGTGGATCTAAGCCTTCTCTTTCAAGTAGCCAAGTGGCAGGCCTGTTGCCTTTATTCCTCATCAAGCCTGTGTGTTTTATATCCACTTTTTTCAAAAGCCAGAAGCATGGCATTATCTCTTCCAGTTTCAAAGCACATACTGTCTCTTAGAAAGACTACTAGATTCCTTTTTCCTGTCTGATAGATACCTCCTACTATTCATTTATTTCCAAAGGCTGAGGTAACTGATGGATAATCTGATATCCAGTGAATTGACAATTCACAACCATCTTTTCTGATCATAGAACTGTTATCTTGGAATTTCCATCATTATAGACTCATAACACTAATATTACTTGATAGCCTTAACCCCCAATACCTATACCTTTGCTTCAAAAATCCACAGCTGCTCTTCCCCAAATTTATCAGACTGTCATTCTTTTACAGTTTTCAGCTCTTTCGTCTGTTGTTCTCCCTGAAATACTCTTACTTTTTTTTTATTTTTATTTTTTTGTAGAGACGGTGTTTCGCTATGTGGCCCAGACTGGTCTCAAATTCCTGCCTCAAGGGATTCTTCTACCTTGGCCTTCCAAAGTGCTGAGATTACAGGCATAAGCCACCATGCCTGGCCAATACTCTTATTTTCCATCTGACAAAAACCCACTAGTTCAAGCCCAGCCAAAAAAAAAAAACTGTGAAGGATTTCCCAACACCACAGTTAGTCACTTCCTCCTCTGTTGCTTCTATAACATTTTGTATGTCCTTCTGCTGTAGGCCTAAATGACATATCGTTATAATTTCTGTTTTATGGAACTGTCTCCCCCACTACAATATGAACTGTTTAAGGACAGTTGTGCTTACTTTCATTCCCTGGTGCCTAGTATCTGAAACATAATAGGTAGTCAATGAATGTTGAATGAATGAATGAATGAATGAATGAATGAGAATGAATGAATATATAATTGAGAGCAGGTGGGCTGGGTGCAGTGGCTCACACCTGTAATCCCAGCACTTTGGGAGGCTGAAGCAGGAGGATTGCTTAAAGCCAGAAGTTCAAGACCAGTCTCGGCAACATAGCGAGATCTCATCTTTCAAAAAAAATAGTATTTTTTAAAAATTGAGAGCAAGTAAATGATTTTGTCTGCTTAAGCAAAAGGAAAGCCTTTGGGTAAGGTATTAAGGTATTACTGCCAGAACTTAGCCACAGGCGACTCCTGAGCAACAAAAACCATTCTTTTAACCTGGAAAGGCTAAAATGTAACTGGCATAGAGTCCTTACTAGCAGAAAATGTATAGCTAGTTAGCTTCAAGCGTTCACATGGCATTAGTTAGCTGCTCCAGTCACTCATTCGACTCTTTATTGAGTTCCATCTGCACATAGGGCATTGTGCCAAACACAGAGTGAGATGCTAAGGGCAATGAGGCATGGTTCCTGCCCTTAAGGAGATTACAATCTGATGATGGGAGATAAAACAAGTACGCAGTTGTGACCCAGAAACAGAACTGGTAGTACTACAAGAATGATGCGCAGTAACCGTTAGGTTTGGAGGGAGAGAGAGCATCAGTCACGTGATAGATGAAATGTCACAGGCCGGGCGCGGTGGCCCACGCCTGTAATCCCAGCACTTTGGGAGGCCAAGGTGGGCGGATCATGAGGTCCGGAGATCGAGGCCATCCTGGCTAACACGGTGAAACCCCATCTCTACTAAAGATACAAAAAATTAGCCGGGCATGGTGGTGGGCGCTTGTAGTCCCAGCTACTCAGGAGGCTGAGGCAGGAGAATGGCGTGAACCCAGGAGGCGGAGCTTGCAGTGAGCCAAGATCGCGCCACTGCACTCCAGCCTGGGAGAGAGAGCCAGACTCCATCTCAAAAAAAAAGAAAAAAAAAAAAGAAAAAAGAAATGTCACAAACTACTAGTGTTTGAAACTAGCTTTGAAGGCTGGAAAAGAATATAGGAGAGGGGAGAGGGGCTTTCTAGGTTGATACAACAGCATGAACAAAGGAAGTCAACTGGTACATTTGGAGAATGATAAATGAGACGCCTTGGATTGGAGCAAATAGAAAGTGTAAAGAATCTTGAATAAGATTTGGGAAAATATTGCTTAACACTCTGCTAGCCCAGTGTTCAAGGCTGGCAGCATCTCCCTCCGCCAAGCCCGTGTCTCAGCAAATATTACTTGGGTGCTTCTGTATTTTCCAGACATATTTTATTTAGTGACCTGTTTTTTTGATGAGGTAGTAAACAGATTAATAAGAATGCTTTAATCTTTCAATTAATACTTAATGGAGTCAGGCATGTTGGCTCATGCCTGTAATCCCAGCACTTTGGGAGACTGAGATAGGCAGATCACTTGAGGTCAGGAGTTCGAGACCAGCCTAGCCAACATGGCAAAACCCCATCTCTACTAAAAATACAAAAATTACAGGGCATGGTGGCAGACATCTGTAATCCCAGCTACTCGGGAGGCTGAGGTAGGAGAATCGCTTGAACCCAGGAGGCAGAGGGTGCAGTGAGCCGAGATCACACCACTGCACTCCAGCCTGGGTGACAGAGTGAGACTCCATCTCAAAAAAAAAAAAAAAAAAAGAAAAGAAAAAAAGACTTAATGGTTCCTGAACACCCTAAAATTAAATGTAATACCTTACTTTTTCTAGGTCAATTTTTTCTTAAGAACATAAGAAGTAATTATACTCTTTAAAAGCTATTTAACAATAGGGCTCTTGGAAATTAGATCATAAAAAAGCCAACAAACATGTATTTAGTCATTTAATTAATTAGATATTCTCCTATGTATCAGAAAGTATTCTGTTCACTAAGAAACTAAGAGCTGTCTCTATACTTTTCTCCTGGTAATTTCCAATGTTTTGAACAGGTTGTTTGGCATTTTTCAGTAACAATGTGTGAAGTTACTTGACAAGGAAGATGGTTATATCTGGTTTCTGCACTTGTTAAAATAGAATGGTAAGCATTCCACCTTTGGCTACCATTTGAATGCTACTGTTCAAGATAACTGCATTACCTGATAGTTACTCTTATTAAATAAGAAATGTTGTATCTTTGCTTTTTTGGCAGTGAATTTTGCTGAAATTAACATAATTGAACATTTTTTTCATTCCTTTTAAATCCATTTCACCCTAAGACCTACAATGCCTTGATATGCTGAGTTTTTTTTCCCTCAAGTTTCTTTTTCGAAGTAAACAGAAGGGAAAGCAAATTATTCATTTGGCTGGCTATTGAAACATAAAGAAAGAAAAAATTATTTGGCGATCTTGTATAAAAAACACTGTTCTGATTTGCTTTTGGGGGGAGACAAAGGAATTTTCTACACTTTTGGCACTACTTTAAAGTGTAGAAGTCATAGAGGAAAGATGCAAAGGATATTACTTTATTATAAGCCATGAAAAAAGATATTCCTTCTTCAGCTCCCTCCGAATTGCCATCTTGGGGTATAAGTATCAAAGTAAGATTCTTAGTTTAGATGCAGCTGATTATAGCAGAAAGATAGACCCACGTTCAAATCCTAACTCCACCATTTATGACTTTGAATAAGTCCCATAGGGTGTGGTACCCATTCAGTGAAACAACATCTGAAGTACCTAGCCCATACTAGTACTCAATAAATGTAGTTCACCCCTGTATACATAACTGGTTTTGGCTGCTTGTGCCCTATAAGAAAGCATCAAGGGTGTTTTTGCTTTTTACTTATCCACATATTCTCATCACAATTCTCATAGGTAGAAAATCCACCAAAAAACTGAAAATAATTTGAATTATCCCTCTTTTGGTGTGCTTATTTTAGAAATAAGGGCAAGGATATGAAACTAGTAGTAGCCCATAAACATATGAAAGGATGCCCAACCTCATTAGTTAATCTCAAGACAAAGCAAATTAAGACCATAATGAGATATAACAATAGATTGGCAAAAATGGAAAACATCTGATGATCCTAAGTGTTGGCTAGAATTTAGATCAACTAAAACTCTTACTCTTTCTGGTGAGAGTATAAATCAGTACAACCACTTTGGAAAATAATTTGGTACTATCTTGTAAAGTTGAACCTTTATTTACTCTATGACCCTGCAGTTTCACTCATAGGTATATATACTGTTGATATATTTTGCATGTACACCAAAAGACGGGTACAAGAATGCTGATAGCAGCATTGTGTATGTCACCAAAAAAATAGAAACAATCTAGTCTGTGTAAATAGAATGGATAAACTATGATATATTTGAATTTTACCCCATCAAAAATGAGTGAACTATAGCTATATGAATAAGTAGATGAATCTTTTCAGCATGATATTTAGTTTTTAAAAAGCATATTGGGAAAACTATACACAGTATAACACAGTTTTTAAGCCCTCAAACAATCAAAAATGGTAATACATTGTTTAAGAATACAGGCATATGTAATTTTTTAAAAAAACAAGGGAATAAATAATGCAAAGAGGTAGACCCAATAGGCAAGTTAAAACAAAATTCTAAAAAATATTCAAATAATACCAAAGAAGGCAGAAAAGGAAGAAGAGAGGAATATAAATACAGGGGACAAACAGAAAATAAATAGTAACATGGTAGACACAAATCTAACAATATCAAAAATTGTATTAAATGTTAATGTACTAAACACTACAGTTAATGGCAAAGATTGTCATAATAGATAAAATAAAATAAGATTCAAATGCTGTCTGTGGGCAAAAAGCAATAACCAGTTTGTACCTCAATTTCCTCATTCCTAACATGGGATAATTATAATAGCCATCTCACATGTTGGTAGAACAGTGTTAGTGTAGAATAAACACTCAATGAGGTTATGTAATATGCATAATGATAATAATCATAATGGTTATGATGTTCTTTCTGTAAAAATTCAAATATGCCAAAAATATGACCTATTGATATTCTTTAAAGAAACATTCTTTAAAATATAAAAGATTGAGTTGGACACGGTGGCTAACGCCTATAATCCCAGCACTTTGGGAGGCTGAGGCGGGCAGATCAAGAGTTCAGGAGTTCGTGACCACCCTGGCCAATATGGTGAAACCCCACCTCTACTAAAACTACAAAAATTAGCCAGGCACAGTGGTACACGCCTGTAATCTCAGCTACTTGGGAGGCTGAGGCAGGAGAATCACTTGAACCCAGGAGGCAGAGGATGCAGTGAGCCGAGATCGTGCCACTACACTCCAGCCTGGGCAACAGAACGAGACTGTCTCAAAAAAGAAAGAAAGAAAATATGATAGACTATGTTCATGACTAGAGGGTAGGCAAAGGTTTCTGAGAACCTAGAAAACAATAACCATAGGGGAAAATAATTGCCAATTAAAGTTACAGCTCTCACGCATTGTTGATGAGGGTATAAAGTGGTGTAAATGCTTTGGGAGAAGTCCTGGCAATTTTATATAAAACTATACATGCATCTGTCTTGTGACCCAAAAGAAGGAAAAGCATATGTCAACCGCCCCCCAAAAAAACTTCACAAAAGAATATTCACATAATAGCATTATTTATTTAATGTTAGAGTCTCACTCTGTCACCCAGGTTGGAATGCAGTGGCGTGATCATAGCTCACTGCAGCCTCAAACTCCTGGGCTCAACCAATCCTCCCACCTCAGCCTCCAGTGTAGGACTACAGATGCCATGTCTGGCTAATTATTTTATTTTTTTGGTAGAGACTTGCTATTTTGCCCAGACTGGCCTCAAACTCCTAGCTTCAAGTGATCCTCCTGCCTCAGCCTCCCAAAGTGCTGGGATGACAGGCAAGAACCACCATGTCTGGCTAATAACTTTGTTCATGATAGGCAAAAACTCAAATATCCCAAATGTACCCATCAATAAGAGAATGAATAAATGAACTAGTATATTCCTGTGATGGAATCCTTAGTGATAAAAAGGAATGAACTGCTATTTTATACAACACCATGGGATAAATCTCAAAAACATTATGCTGAATGTTTTTCAAAAATCCTCCCATAAAGTAGTACATAGTATATAATCCCATTTAATGAACAATGGAATCATATCCTGTGTACTAAATTTTTATGGCAGAAATCTGTGGTGGAAAATCAAAACAGGATTGCCTGAGGAGTGGGTGGTGCCACATTTTGACTGGGAATGGCTATGAGAAAAATTTCTGAGGTGATGGAAATGTTCCATTTCTTGATAGCAGTTTGAATTACGTAGACACATACGTTTATCAAAACTCATTAAATGGTGCACTTAAGATTGTATATTTCATTGTATATAAATTTTACCTTTAAAAAAAAAAAAAAACAAACTGGCCAGGTGCCGGTGGCTCATGCCTGTAATCCCAGCACTCTGAAGGTCAAGACAGGAAGACAGGTTGAGGCCAGAAGTTTGAGACCAACCTGAACAGCATAGTGAGACCCCGTCTCTACAAAAATTTAAAAATAGAAAACAAAATTAGCTAGGCATGGCAGTGTGCTCCTGTAGTCCTAGCTACTCAGGAGGGTGAGGCAGGAGAATTGCTTGAACTCAGGAGTTTGAGGCTGCAGTGAGCTATGATAATGCTACTGCACTCTAGCCCAAGTGACAGGCAAGACCTTATCTCTAAACAAAAAAGGAAAGGAAAAAACTGTAAAGAAAAACTGAATTCTAATTAATTATTATGCATTTAAAAGCACATGTACTGATATCAGTAACTTACATCGAAACGCATCCCAAAAATAAGATGGACTGATAGATGGAAAGAGAGATGAATAAACATATGATTTTTTTTAAAAGTATAGAAAATATTGGCTGGGCATGGTGGCTCACGCCTGTAATCCCAGGCCATGGGAAGCCGAGGTGGGCGGATCACCTGAGCTCAGGAGTTCGAGACCAGCCTGGCCAACATGGAGAAAGCCCGTCTCTACTAAAAATACAAAAATTAGCCAGGCCATGGTGGCACATGCCTGTAATCCTAGCTACTCAGGAAGCGGAGAACAGAGAAGCACTTGAACCCGGGAGGTGGAGGTTGCAGTGAACTGAGATTGCACCACTGCACTCCAGCCTGGACAACAGAGCGAGACTCTGTCAAAAAAAAAAAAAAGTATAGAAAATATATACAATCTAGATGGTAGATATACAAGTTTGCTGTAAGATCTTTCAATTTTATGTTTGAATTTTTTAAATAATAAAATGAGGTAGAAACAAAAAAAGTATAAACTTTGGGATAGTAGTCACGTAATAGAAAGAGGAATGGGAGATAAGAGGCAGACAGGTAGAAGCAACAGTGTTGGTACTATTATAGCTCTTAGGTGGAATCGTGTTCATAGGTTCTCATTTTATTGTATCTTATAACTTATATGTTAAGCATATTCTTATATAATATTTAGTACAATTAAAAAATAATGTGGCCAGGTGCGGTGGCTCACTCCTGTAATCCCAGCACTTTGGGAGGCCAAGGGGGGTGGATCACCGGGGGGTGGATCACCTGAGGTCAGGAGTTTGAGACCAGCCTGGCCAATATGGCCAAACCCCATCTCTACTAAAAAATACAAAAATTAGCCAGTTGTGGTGGCAGGCACCTGTAGTCCCAGCTACTTGGGAGGCTGAGACTGGAGAATTGCTTGAACCAGGGAGGTGGAGGTTGCAGTGAGCCGAGATCACACCACTGCACTCCAGCCTGGGCGACAGAGCAAGACAACATCTTTAAAAAAAAAAAAAAAAGGAAAAAATGTGAGAAGACTACATTATAATTTGAGATATATTAATAATAACAATACTGAAGCACTCTTTGTTAAATGATATTCCAGGAAATCATATCTATTTATTACAGTTCCTTTGGGCACAAAAATCTAACATTTACATTTGTTTATCTGAGTCTTTTCATTTTCATTCTTGCAAACTTTCCAGGTTCTGATTATTGATTCTAGAGATAGTTCTTTCTCATTTTAAACCTTTTTTCAGTCTCTACAGGGCATACCTTTCTAACCTAAAACCTCTCTCTTATATGCAAAGAGTGTAATACACTATGACACTTTCTACCTGTACTCCCTCTGGGAGCAGAATCTTTGTTTTGTTCTTCCTTCGTGGGGGAAAAAAAAAAAAAGAGAGAGAGAGAGAAAGACATGTTTGAAATCAATAATGAAAGTAACATGGGAATTAAAGTTATAGAGCTAGCCTTGGCTGCCCAGGAATGGAGGCAGAATGATATAAAGGTAGATGAGGATGGCTTCATAAATGAAAATGCAGGTGGCTTGTTGGCAGACAGTACACATATTCTCTGAGATTATTTTTCTCCTTCTACCTAATAGTTCTGTGTTTACCAGATAGGGCAAAAGTGATGAGAGAACAAATGCAAATTGTCAGGGAGCAAATTTAAAGAAAAAGCCTCTCCATCTTTCCTCACTTTTCCTTCATGTCAATATTCTTGCCTCTGTGAAGATCTGTATAATATCATAACATACACCAATTTTTAACCCAGGGCAGGGAGAGGTAAATGATAAGCTTTTTCAGCTAGTTGGGAGTCAATATTTTTTCATTTTAATTCTTCACCACATGAGTCTCCCTGGACAACTTACTTCCCTTTTGCTTCTTCATCTGTAAAATATTCATCGAGTCTAAGTTGCCATAAGTTACAAGACTTTCTATTACTTTATGTGCCACACTAAGAAGAAATTTATGATTCAGTGCTTTTTGTTGTTGTCATTGTTTGGCATCCCTGGGTGGGTCATTAACCGTCAGTGCTTTTATATCACATTGATTTATCCTATGTTATTGTGTGTATTTGAATAAGTTAAAAATAATTGGTACCATCAACCTTCTGGGTTTATAAGGAATAAGTAGAATAATGTGCTTAAGCTGATGAACACAGTGCCTAGCACATTGTAAGTACTCAATAAGTGGTAGCCATTATGTTGATGTTGATGGTGATTTGATCATGAGCACTCTCTTTTAAGTGGTGTTCATTGTTTAGGTTGTTCTTTGGGGATCAGAATCATTAATAGGTTATCTTGATGAGATTTATTGGTGGTAGTCAGAATGCCCACTCATTTTGAAGCTGAAGTAGCATAACAGTAAAATAACATGTTTAGTTGATTTTCAGAGGTAATTATTTTAATGAGTAGCACTTAATTGTCAATGAAATTTGTTCATAGACTATTGTTGAAGTTACCTCCAGGAATAAGTTGTATTGACATCAACCTCCTGGGTTAGTTGAAGTCACTTTTTATGATGAGAATTTAGTTCAAGTATACAACATGAGTAATTTAGTTCAAGTATAGAACATGTGAAACTTAGTAAAATTGTACTAGTGATATTATGATATGAAACCTCAGGTTTTAATTTTTTTTTTTTTTCATTTTCTGTCTATACAGGAGGCAGACAGTGGGGAGGAAGAATGCCGGTCACAGCCCAGGAGGTATGTTTGTTCATTATATCCTACGGCATTTTTGTTATAGGATATTTTTGTAGTAGTTATTGTTTTTTCTCTAATTCTTTTTCAGTATTATCAGATTAGCTTATCCTTGTTTTCCAACATGCTTCCTTGGTCTCTCAAAAAAACCAGATTGCAGCTGGGCATGGTGGCTTGTGCCTGTAATTCCAGCTACTTGGGATTGCTTAAGGCCAGGAGTTCAAGACAACGTATCAGGACCCTCCTCTCTTTTGAAAAAGAAAGAGTGGGAGTGATTGCTTTAGGAATCCAGTTACTGACTCAGAAAGATTTTAAAATGGTACACTGGTTTAAAAAGAGGCAGAAAGGTCAATTTTGGCTCAGTTTTCACCCAAGCATCCAAGGAATTATCTTAGGGTAATAAAAAAGCAAATTTTCCTTACCTTTTAGGAAAATATCAACTGAAGAACATTTCAGCCTTCAGTTTTGTACTTGTGTTTGTCATTCATGTTTGACAAATTTTGGCAATTATTGCAGATTGGTAAATATTTGACTTTGTTGTTATACAAAGGGTATACTGAGTAACATACCCAATCTTTTAAAATGCAGTGAAACCTTTTTACCCCCCCCCTCATGGAATAGTGGGCATGTTGTTAGAAGGGTGCCAGTACCCACTGACATTAAAAGAAAACAATTGTGAGAGAAATCTAGGAAGTATAAAATAACATTTATTTTATCTCCTTTAAGGGGTTTTTGAAACTCACTCCCTCCCACAAGAAACAGGTCTGGTAAGTTCTAGATGGTCATTTCAATGTTACCAAACTTGTATCCTCTGAACTCAAATGAGCCATTCTAGATGATACAGAGAAAGGATACAATAAGCATGCTTATTGTGAAGAAGCTGGCTAAAGGGAATGCTTCTTTAATAATTACCAGGCGCAGTGGCTCACGCCTGTAATCCCAGCACTTTGGGAGGCCGAGACAGGTGGATCATGAGGTCAGGAGATCGAGACCATCCTGGCTAACACGGTGAAACCCCGTCTCTACTAAAAATACAAAAAATAAGCCGGGCATGGTGGTGGGCGCCCGTAGTCCCAGCTACTCGGGAGGCTGAGGCAGGAGAATGGGCGGGAACCCAGGAGGCGAAGCTTACAGTGAGCTGAGATCATGCCACTACACTCCAGCCTGGGCAACAGAGCGAGACTCCGTCTCAAAACAAACAAACAAACAAATTATTATTATTATTATTATCAGGTGTTTGTTGATATATACCTCCTTCTTGTAAACTATAACTTAATATAAAAATAGTTCTTTTTCATCAGTAACTGAGATTATTGGCAGTATTTTTCCTGACTTGGTTATCACATAAATTTTGGGCTTAAAGCTTAATTTCTCAGTGTCTTTAGCAAAGAGAAGTGTCATTCTTTTGCATAGGGCTAAGGAGATAGAAACCCAAAATAAATTTTAACTGAATGTGTACCAGAGGCATCATAATCATATTCCCATTAGAATGAAAAAAGAATTCTTATATTTTCTAGGAGGTCAGATTTAAAGCTCTCTGGGTCAATTTCAAGCTTTACATATTGACTCAATATCCACTGGAATAATGTTGTTCCAAAAAAATTACCTAATGATGAGGCAATGGAAGTCTATTCTGTTATTCACAGTACTGAATTGTCAAGCTATTAAGAACTATAAAGTCCGGGCACGGTGGCTCATACCTGTAATCCCAGCACTTTGGGAGGCCAGGAGTCTGAGAACAGCCTGACCAACGTGGTAAAACCCCGTCTTTACTAAAAATACAAAAAAAATTAGCCAGGCGTGGTGATGTATGCCTGTAATCCCAGCTACTCAGGAGGCTGAGGCAAGAGAATCACTTGAACCCAGGAGATGGAGGTTGCAGTAAGCAGAGATCGCACCACTGCACTCCAGTCTGGCCAACAGAGCGAGACTCTGTCTTACAAAAAAAAAAAAAGAAGAAGAAGAACCATAAAGACCTGTTTTTAAAGTTTTTGGCAATACTTTGTCACTTTGACCAGCAGAGGGTTTTTGCAGGCTTCTTTTATTCACAAGAAAAGGATTACTTATAGAAATAAGAAATGAAGAAAACCTAGTAGCAACTATTAAAAAATCAAAATTTGCTAATCTGTTGTAATGTCTTATATTTAGTGTGTTTGCCAAGCTATTTCTAAATCTAAAGGCTTTAGTCTGACTCAAAGCAAAGAAACTTATCTTACCTGCCAGTTGAATGCCCCTCGTAGCTATATGGTAAGAGATTGATTTTTGTATGTTTGACTGCTACAGATTGTTTGGAGTTCTCCATCACTTACCACAAAATAAACCAGCATTGAATCGTTTCATTAAGTGTGCCCAAACTCATCTGGTCAGTTTGTAGGTTCAAATGTATCTTGTAGTAGGAAATTAAATAGTAAACAGCATATCATTAAAATTAAAGGCCAGTTCCAGGTAACAAAAAAGACATTGCATTAAGAATCTATTATTTTGGCCGGGGGCAGTGGCTCATGCCTGCAATCCCAGCATTTTGGGAGGCCAGGGCAGACGGATCACATGAGGTGAGGAGTTCAAGACCAGCCTGGCCAACATGGTGAAACCCCATCTCTGCTAAAAATACAAAAAATTAGCCAGGTGTGGTGGTGCATGCCTGTAGTCCAGCTACTCAGGAGTCTGAGGCAGGAGAATTGGTTGAATCCTGGAGGTGGAGGTTGCAGTGAGCTGAGATTGAGCCACTGCACTCCAGCCTGGGCAAGAGAACAAAACTACGTCTCAAAAATAAAAATAGTAATAATAATAATAATTTTTTTTTTTTTTTCCTGAGATGGAGTCTCGCTCTGTCGCCCAGGCAGGAGTGCAGTGGCCGGATCTCAGCTCACTGCAAGTTCCGCCTCCCGGGTTCACGCCATTCTCCTGCCTCAGCCTCCCAAGTAGCTGGGACTACAGACGCCCGCCACCTTACCCGGCTAGTTTTTTGTATTTTTTAGTAGAGACAGGGTTTCACCGTGTTAGCCAGGATGGTCTCGATCTCCTGACCTCGTGATCCACCCGTCTCGGCCTCCCAAAGTGCTGGGATTACAGGCTTGAGCCACCACGCCCAGCCAATAATAATCTTATTTTAACCAAATGCCATTTATTGACAAAGTCATAAAAATAATCTTTCAGACCAGGCGCAGTGGCTCACACCTGTAATCCCAGCACTTTGGGAGGCCATGGCAGGTGGATCACCTGAGGTCAGAAGTTTGAGACCAGCCTGGCCAACATGGAGAAACCCTGTCTCTAGAAAAAATACAAAAATTAGCTGAGTGTGGTGGCATGTGCCTGTAATCCTAGCTATTCAGGAGATTGAGGCAGGAGAATCACTGGAACTCGGGAGGCAGATGTTGCAGTGAGCTGAGATTGCGCCACTGCACTCCAGCCTGGGCAACAGAGCAAGGCTCTGTCTCAAAAAAAAAAAAAAAAAAAAATCTTTCAGTACAATTAGACCAAACTATGATGGCTTTGTTCACAGATAACAGTCATAACTACAAAAATAGATAAATTAGACTACATCAAAATTTCAAACTTCTGTGCATCAAAAGACACTATCAACAGAGTGAAAAGGCAACCCATGGAATGGAAGAAAATATTTGCAAATCATAAGGGGTTAATATTCCAGAATATGGATATAAAGAACTCCTACAACTCAACAAAAACAAAACCCTAGTCAGTCCACTATAACAAAATACCTAGACTGGGTGGCTGAAACAATAGGCATTTATTTCTCACAGTCCTAGGAGGCTGGGAAATCTAAGATCAAGGTGCCAGCATGTTCATGTGCGGGTGTTCTTCCACGCTTACAGACAGCCACCTTCTCTCAGTGTTCTTACTTGGTGGGGAGAAAGAGAGAGCATGTTCTGGTCTCTTCCTATTCTTATAAGGACATGTCACAGGGGACTCACCATCATGACCTCATCTAACCCTAACTACCTCCCAAAGGCCTTGCCTCCAAATACCATCACTTTCGAGGATAGGGCTTCAACATATGAATTAGCAGGGGGCACAAACATTAAGTCCATAATATTTTGCCCGGGAACCCACAAAATTCATGTTCTCATATACAAAATATATTCATTCCATCTCAACATCCTTAAAAGACAAAACATTCCGGCATCAATTCTGAAGCCTAAAGTCCAAAGTTTTATCTAAATATCATCTAAATCAGATATGGGTAAGACCAAGGATGATTCATTCTGAGCCAACATTCCTCGCCAGCTGCGAACCTGTGAAATCAGGTAAGTTAAGCACTTCCAAAATACCATGGTGAGGTAAGCATAGGATAGATATTCCTATCTCAAAAGGGAGAAATCAGAAGGAAAGTAGGAGTGATAGGTCCCAAAGAAGTTTAAAACTTAGCAAGGCAAATCCCATTAGGTCTTAAGACTTGAGAATAATCCTCCTTGGTTGATGCTCTGCTCTCCAGATGCACTTGAGTGGCAGTGTCACCCTTATTGCTTCATGTGGTGGTCCCGCCCCTTCAGCTCAGTGGAGTGCCATCCACAGGTCTCTCTACAAAAGCCCTGCCCACACAACTCTGCTGGGCAGTGGTCCTAGCCTTTGAAACTGAAGTGAAGACAGCCTTGCTCCCTGATCCCCACCCTTGGTGGGCGTGATGAGAGTAGAAGCCCTGATGATCATCACTGAATTGCCTTTGGGGATCTTTCTTCCCCTTTCTTGAAGGATAATGCATAGTCACAGTCTTCCTTTATTCCATTTCATTTTCTCTGTTTCCCTTAATCCTAGCTTGCAGTATTTCTGTTTGCATAATCCCTTCTCTATCCTGGCTTCTATTGAGATGGCTGATTAGGCCTGTGGTTCACACCAACACTACCATCCTTATATGGTCAGTCAGCCACACTGTTAGTGTTCCCTTCCAAACATGCTTTCTCATTTTTTGCAGTATGCACAGGCCGAGAATGTTCCAAGTAAGTTCTGGTTCCCTTTTGCTTAACAATTCCTTCTGCAATTCATTTCTCTCTTTTTGCATTTTATTATAGCAGCCAGATGGAGTCAAACCACTCCTTCACCACTTTGCTTAGAAACCACTGTAGCTGAATGTCCAATTCCATTGTTGCAAGTTCTACCTTCCACACAATACTAGAACACAAACACAATCCAGCCCGTTCTTTGCCACTTTATAACAAGGATTGCCTTTTCTCCATTGTCCACTAATATGTTTCTTGTTTCCATCTGAGTCTTCGTTAGAATGGGCTTTTCCATCCATATTTCTACCAATATTCTGTTCGTGGTTCTTTATGTATTCTCTAAGAAGATGGAAGTATTTTCTCCAGGTCTCCTCTATCGTTTCTGAGCCCTCACCAGAATTACCTTTAGCAGTCCCTTCATGGCAGTCTTGACTTTTTCTAGCATGCACCTCAAAACTCTTCTGGCATCTACCCATTACCCAGTTTCAAAGCCTCAGCACCCCATTTTTCATTACCAATATCTGTATTAGGCAGGATTCTCTAGATAAATAGAACCAAAAAAGGGTATCTCATAGAGAGAGTTCCAGTCCAAGTCCAAAGACTTAAGAACTAGGAGAGCCAGTGGTGGCTCAGTCCACCATTCGCTGAGTCCAAGTCTGAGTCCGAAAATAGAAGACCAGTGTCCTTGCTCAAAGGCAGAAGGAGTGGCTTCTCCCTTATTCAGCCTTTTGTTCTATTCAAGCCTTCAATAGATTGAGTGAGGCCTACCTACACTGGAGAGGACAGTCTGCTTTACCCAGTCTACTGATTCAAAGGTTAATATTATCCAGAAACACCCTCACAGATAAGCTGAGAATAATATTTAACCAAATACTGGACATCCTGTGGCCCAGTCAGGTTGATAGTTGACACATAAAATTAACCATCATACAACCCAATTAAAAAAATAGAAAAGAACTTGAATAGACATTTCTCCAAAGAAGATAAACAAATATGCAATAAGCATATGAAAAGATGCTCAAGGCTGAATGCAGTGACTCATGCCTGGAATTCCAGCACTTGGGAGGCTGAGAAGGGAGGATTTCTTGAGCCCAGGAGTTTGAGACCAGCCTGGGAAGCACGGCAAGACTCCATCTCTACAAAAGATAAAAAAAATTTAGCCAGGTGTGGTGTCATACACCTGTCCCAGCTACTCAGAATGTTGAGGTGAGAAGATTGCTTGAGTCCAGGAATTAAAGGCTGTGGTGAGCTAAGAAGGTTCCACTGCACTCCAGCCTGGGTAACAGTACAAGACCCTGTCTCTAATAATAATTAAAAAAAAACCTCAAAATCACTAATCATTAAGGAAGTGCAAATCAAAACCACAGTGAGATATACTACCTCATACCCATTAGGATGGCCACTATCAAAATAAAGCATTGGTGAGGACATGGAGAAATTGGAAGCCTTGTGCACTATTGGTGGGAATGTAAAATGGCATAGCTGCAATGGAAAATAGTATGATGATTCCTCAAAAAATTAAAAATAGAATATGATCATATGATCCAGCAATTCCACTTCTGGACTCCTGGGTAGATACCTAAAAGAATTGAAAGCAGGGTCTCAAGAGATTCATATACCCCTGTTAATAGCAACACTATTCACAATAGCCAAAAGATGGAAGCAATCCAAGTGCTCATCAATGGGGAATGAATAAACAAAATGAGGTATTATATGTACAATGGAATATTATTCAGCCTTTAAAAAGGAAATTCTGACATGCCACAACATGGGTAAAAATGAGGACATTAAGCTAAGTGAAATAAGCCAATCACAAAAAGACAAATACTGTATGATTCCACTTACATGAGATACCTAGAATAATCAAATTCATGCGGACAGAATCATGGTGACTGGGGGATGGGGTGGGAGGTTACTGCCTAGTGGGTACAGAGCTTCAGTTTTGGAAGATGAAGAAAGTTCTAGAAATGGATAGTGGTGGTGATTGCACAATATTGTGAATGTACTTAATGCCAATGAACTGTACACTTAAAAGTGGTTAGGATGGAATTTTTATGTTTATTTTACCAGAATTAAGAAACAATGTATTTATGCCATACTAGCCCCTTTTTGTGATTGATTGATTGATTGAGACAGGGTGTTGCTCTGCCACCCAGGCTGGAGTGCAGCGATACAGTAACGGGCTCAGTCAGTCCTCCCACTTGAGCCTCCCAAGTAGGAGGCATGCAACACTATGCCCAGCTAATATTTTCTGTTATTTTTGTAGAGACAGGGTCTCCCTATGTTGCCTAGGCTGGTCTCAAACTGCTGGGCTCAAGTGATCCTCCTGCCTCAGCCTCCCAAAGTGCTGGGATTACAAGTGTGAGCCACCATGGCTGGCCACCTTTTTGTGATATTTAAACTCCAGCAATATTTTTTTTTTCTCAGAAGACAGGCATAAAAAGATAACATAATTACAGAAAATCATGTTTTATATCATTAACTGTTGTCACAGAACTTTTCCTTAGTTCAGCTAAAGACGGGGTCTTTGTCCCATGGCCACAAAAATTTTGGCTCACAGACGATTAAAGGGTGAGAATAATGGGATTTATGGGGCAAAAAGGAAAACAAAGGGTGAACAGGGACTTTCTGCAAGGCTAGAATTCCTGCTGGTTCGCTTCCTGCCTTGCAGTTTGAATCCCTGGTTTCACAAAGGAAGAGGAGGGGCCAGGCTCCGCCCCATGCAAATTGTGCGAACTTCCCGAAGCTCCACCCCAGTATGCAGGCTGGCTGGAGTTTTGCCAGGGAACCTTTCCAACCTGTCTGTGAAAAGATAAATGGATGACATGTGATGCCAGTATTTCTTTTGCATATTTATGGACTCAGCTTTTTCTTGTGTGATGACCCACTTTGCTGACTGGGGAATAGCCAGGAAGATAACTATAAAAGTAAACCGGCTGGGCGCGGTGGCTCGCGCTTGTAATCCTAGCACTTTGGGAGGCCGAGGCGGGCGGATCACGAGGTTACGAGTTCGAGACCAGCCTGGTCAACATGGCGAAACCCCGTCCCTACTAAAAATACAAAAATTAGTTAAGCGTGGTGGCATGCGGCTGTAATCCCAGCTACTCAGGAGGCTGAGGCAGGAGAATCACTTGAACCCGGAAGGCAGAGGTTGCAGTGAGCAGAGATGGTAACACTGCACTCCAGAGCCTGGGCGACAGAGTAAGACTCCGTCTCAAAAACAAAAAATAAAAAAAACATGAAACGCCAACATTCAACCATATTAACTGTAAACAGCTGTCTCATATGGGTCAACCTATTACCATTATAAGATGATAAATAAAAATGAACAAGATTGCACTAAAATGTATCTTTGCAATCTCAGGACACCTTTTTTAAGGAGAATAGTGAATAGGTATGGTAGGAAATAAAGTACTTTGAGATCTTAATTTAATTTTAATTATAGAAGAATTATTTCATTCTTGTGTGTGCCAACCCCAAGATAAGAATTGTATAAAGGAGTTTTACATTTCTTCTCTCAATTCAAGCAATACATATAATATATTATACTTTTTATTTTTTAATTACTCTGAAAATGAAGAAATTATTTTTCATGTTCAGCTGAAACCCTCCCCTATTTTTAAGCCTAGTTTCTTCCTCTTTAATCTTTCATGGACATAAAAAATTACTCACTATCTGCTGAAAAAAATCTTTACCTTGGAAAATTTGGTCTTTATGAGGGAAAAATTAAGCAAAATAAGAACAAAACAAAAAGAAAATTTGGTCTTTTCCCCAGTTGTTTCAAAGATAGCAATGAAAATAAAATTTGCAGCAGAGGAGAGGAAAAAAGCAATGTGGGCCAGAGAAGTCTCATAAAACCTCTTGGAAGAGCTGAGTCATGATGAATGAATGGGATTTAGATAGGAGAAGAGAAGGGTAGCATTCCAAACATAGGAGAGTAGGGAGAATGGAAGGATATCATCAAAACTCTGAAAATAGGCGCTAATGTGTTTTAGGACAGTAACAAGGTAACTGTGTATACCTTAAAAGCAGAGGAGTTTCGATTTGATAGATCTATGTGTAGAAGAATGACATAACTAATTCTAAATATTACCAGCCATTATTTAGGAGGTCATAAGATTCACAACTTCCCCAATTATTTTTTATGTTATGTTATGTTATGTTATGTTATGTTATGTTATGTTATGTTATTTTTGAGATGGAGTCTCACTCTATCACCCAGGCTGGGGTGCAATCTCGGCTCACTGCAACCTCGCCTCCTGGATTCAAGTGATTCTCCTGTCTCAGCCTCCCAAGAAGCTAGGATTACAGGCGCCCATCACCATACCCAGCTAATTTTTGTATCCTGACCTCAAGTGATTCAGCCGCCTCGGCTCCCAATTACTTTTTTTTTTTTGAGACGGAATCTTGGTCTGTTGCCCAGGCTGGAATGCAATGGCACGATCTTGGTTCATTGCAACCTCCATCTCAGGTTCATGCGATTCTTCTGCCTCGGCCTCCTGAGTAGCTGGGATTACAGGTGCATGCCACCATACCCAGCTTATATTTATTTTTAGTAGAGACGGGGTTTAACCATGTTGGCCAGGCTGGTCTCGAACTCCTGACCTCAGGTGATCCGCCCACCTTGGCCTCCCAAAGTGCTAGGATTGCAGGCATGAGCCACTGTGTCCAGCCCCCAATTACTCTTAAAGGTAACATCACTATTGTGAACCTAAGATCAGCCTTTTGAGATGCCTTTTCAGGTGTGATGGTTAATCCTCAGTGTCAACTTGATTGGATTGAAGAATACAAAGTATTGATCCTGGGTCTGTCTGTGAGGGTGTTGCAAAAGACATTAACATGAGTCAGTGGGCTGGGAAAGGCAGATCCACCCTTAATCTGGTGGGCACAATCTAATCAGATGCCAGCAAATATAAAGCAGGCAGAAGGACATAAAAAGGACAGACTGGCCTAGCCTCCCAGCCTACATCTTTCTCCCATGCTGGATGCGTCCTGCCCTCAAACATTGTACTCCAGGTTCTTCAGTTCTTCCGTTTTGGGACTCAGACTGGCTCTCCTTGCTCCTCAGCTTGCAGATGGCCTATTGTGGGACCTTTAAGTTAATACTTAAAAAACTCCCATATAAATATATTTATATAGAGTTCTGTCCCTCTAGAGAACCCTGACTAATACATAAGGTTTTTCCATTTCTGACAACCAGATGACCCCACATGGACCTGCCAACCAGTTCTATGGTCCCCACTCAGGAACTGACTCGGCATAAGAGAATAAATTCAACTCCCTATGATTTTATCTCTGAGCCAATCAATCAGCACTCCCAATTCAATGGTCCCCTACCCAACAAATTATCCTTTATACCAAAACTCTGATCCAGGCCAGGCACAGTGGCACATGCCTGTAATCCCAGCTACTCGGGAGGCGGAGGCAGGAGAATCGCTTGAACCCAGGAAGCAGAGGTCGCAGTGAGCCAAGATCGCACCACTGCACTCCAGCCTGGGCAACAGAGTGAGACTCCGTCTCAGAAAAAAAAACAAAAAACAACTCTGATCCTCAAGTTTTCAGGAAGACTGATTTGAGTAATAACAAAACTCTGGTCTCACACACATACACAAAAGAAAAAATGTATAACATGACTGCCAGAAGGAGTCTGGCAGTATTATACAGCATGAGGGGAGGGGAGGCAAGAAAACTATCAAGGAAGCTGTTGCAGTTATTCAGGCAAATGGCTAGTTCCTGTGTGAGAGCAGCATGAGGACAGGGTTTATGTCTTTTACTTGGGTATCCAATTAGCATGTAGTTGGCACTCAGTAAATGCTTAGTGAATGAACAGGAATAGAAGAATATTGATTACTGTACTACAAATAATATTAGTTAAGAAAGGGAACTCTGTCAGAAGCCATATGAAGAGTTTGCCTTTGGATATGTGAAACAACAGGACAATATTCAAGTAGAAATAGTTTGAAGGCAGTTAAAAGAAAACATAGGGCCGGCATGGTGACTCATGCCTATAATCCCAGACATGGGATTTGGGAGGCCAAGGCAGGCAGATTACCGGAGGTCAGGAGTTCAAGACAAGCCTGGCCAACATGGTGAAACCCCATCTCTACTAAAAATACAAAAATTAGCCAGGCATGGTGATGCGCGCCTGTGATCCTAGCTATTCTGGAGGCTGAGGCAGGAGAATTGCTTGAACCTGGGAGGCAGAGGTTGCAGTGAGCCGAGATTGAGATTTTGCCACTGTGCCCCAGCCTGGGCGACAAAGCGAGGCTCTGTTAAAGAAAGAAAGAGAGAGAGAGAAGAGAAAAGGAAAAGAAAAGAAAAATTGGGCCGGGCACCGTGGCTTACACCTGTAATCCCAGCACTTTGGGAAGCTGAGGCAGGCGGATCACGAGGTCAGTAGTTCGAGATCAGACTGGCCAACATAATGGAAACCCTGTCTCTACTAAAAATACAAAAACTGGCCAGACATGGTGGCACACACCTGTAGTCCCAGTTACTCGATAGGCTAAGGCAGGAGAATCGCTTGAACCCAGGAGGTGGAGGTTGCAGTGAGCCAAGACTGTGCCATTGCACTCCAGCCAGGGTGACAGAGCGAGACTCCATCTCAAAAAACAAAAAACAAAAAACACAGGATTAGGGCATGTCCTTATATAAGAGATGGTTTCTCAGTGGCACTGTTACTAATTTGCAGCTAAATTTTTCTTCCAGATTTCTGTGGTACCTTGTCAGGTTTTCTTTATCATGTATTTGCTCTGTTTATTTTTTATCTTTGAGATAGGACTTCATCTTTATTCAAACCTATTTGGTGAAATAATTTTTCTATGGATTTAAATATCATGACAATATATTTACTACATTGCCCATCTTTCAGCTGTGAAAAGAGGAAAAATGTATTTCTGCCTCAGTATATGTTCTAGTTAAAGACTATATAAACCTTGAGAATATAAGTATTATACTTAAATTTTAAAAAGGGAGAAAAAGTGGGGGAAAAAGCAGGTCCATTGTAAATATGAGCTGATAATTTAATCCTCATCTTTTTTATCTTTAAAAAAATGTTTAGGCCGGGCGCGGTGGCTCACGCCTGTAATCCCAGCACTTTGGGAGGCCGAGGCAGGTGGATCACAAGGTCAGGAGTTCGAGACCTGCCTGGCCAACGTGGTGTAACCGCGTCTCTACTAAAAATACAAAAATTAGCTGGGCCTGGAGGCACATGCCTGTAATCCCAGCTACTCAGGAGGCTGAGGCAGGAGAATCGCTTGAACCCAGGAGGCAGAGGTTGCAGTGAGCTGAGATTGCACTCCAGCCTGGAGACAGAGCAAGACACTGTCTCAAAAAAAAAAAAAAAAAAAAAAAAAAAAAAAATTGAAACAATCTCATACTTACAGAGAAATTATAAACACAATACAAGGAACTTTTTTTCTGAGCCATTTGGCAATAAAATGCTCTATCACCTCACTCTTCTTTAAGAAATAGAGTGATGATGTTAACATTTCATGGAGAAGCTGAATATTGATTGCACTTAGGACAGGAAATATACATTAGAAAGAGAAACAGAGGGTTTTTTATTGTTGTTGCTGTTTGAGATGGAGTCTTGCTCTGTCGCCCAGGCTGGAATGCAATGGCATGATCTTGGCTCACTGCAACCTCTGCCTCCCAGGTTCAGGCAATTCTCCTGCCTCAGCCTCCCGAATAGCTGCGATTACAGGCACGTGCCATCACGCCCGGTTAATTTTTGTATTTTCAGTAGAGATGAGATTTCAACATGTTGGCCAGACTGGTCTCGAACTCCTGACCTCAGGTGATCCGGCGGCCTCCCAAAGTGCTGGGATTATAGGTGTGAGCCACTGCGGCTGGCCAGAGTTGTTTTTTTGTTTTGTTTTGTTTTGTTGCTGTTTTTAAACAAAGGTAGAGCTTTCCATTTATTAGAAAGTGGCTGTAACTGATCATATAGAAACTGTTCATCTTTTTTTTTTTTTTTTTTTTTGAGACAGAGTCTTACTCTGTCGCCCAGGCTGGAGTGCAATGGGGCGATCTCAGCACACTCCACCTTCTGAGTTCAAGCAATTCTCCTGCCTCAGCCCCCCAAGTAGCTGGGATTACAGGGCCCACCACCACGCCCAGCTAATTTTTTGTATTTTTAGTAGAGACAGGGTTTCACCATGTTGGCCAGGCTGGTCTCAAACTCCTGGACCCCAAAGTGTTGGGATTACAGGCGTAAACTACTGTGCCCAGCCACCATTTATCTTTTGCTGTGGGCCTCTCTGCACCCTGTGAACCTCCCACCATGTGGGTCACACTTCCTGTACAGAATAGAGAACTATCTGCTGTTTATAAGTGTGTGGGGGGTGGCCACCAGGGGGTGTAGTGAGCTATCTTCTCATTTTCTTAAATGTCTGCTATTGTACAGAGTAGCCTTGCTGGGATGGTTAAGTGTACACCTTTAAATAGCTCTTTTCCTAGCTATTTAACAGCAGTAAGAATTTTCATTTCACTGAAGTATTCTTTGTTTCTGAAGAATGTATTCACAGACACTATTTTATATTTATATGATGTGTACTGTATCTGGTGGCTGTGAAAGCCATAGTTCTTAAATCTGATTTGAAAAGCAAATCTGATTATCACAGCCATAACTGAATTTGGCCGGCCTTCCTTCCTCCCTCCCTTCTTCCCTGCCTCCTTTTCTTCCTTCCTTCCTTCCACTAGTAAAAAAATTAGGTATATATTTCAAATCTAGGTAAATAATTTTACTTTTTTCCCCTAGATGTTATTCTTCATGGTATAAGAAAAATAAACATAAATGTCCCTTCGATTATTGATTTTGCCAAATTGACTTTTGGAAGAGTTGTTTTGCTGGATATTATAAAAACCCAAAGACTAATAAAAACTCAAATGGCCTATCAATGCTGATTATTTAGTAGTAAGAAAATCCTCTTAGCTACATGACTTACTTTTTTTTTCTTTTGTTTTCTTTTTTTTTTTTTTTTTTGGAGATGGAGGCTCACTCTGTCACCCAGGTTAGAGTGCAGTGGCATGATCTTGGCTCACTGCAACCTCCATTTCCAGCATTCAAGCAATTCTCCTGCCTCACCCTTATGAGTAGCTGGGATTACAGGTGCCCACCACCACACCTGGCTAATTTTTTTTTTTTTTTTTTTTTTGAGACAGAGTCTCACTCTTGTCACCCAGGCTGGAGTGCAGTGGCGTGATCTCGGCTCACTGCAACCTCTGCCTCCTGGGTTCAAGCGATTGTTTGGCCTCAGCCTCCTGAGTAGCTGGGATTACAGGTGTACACCACCATGCCCGGCTAATTTTTGTATTTTTAGTAGAGATGGGGTTTCACCATGTTGGCCAGACTGGTCTCGAACTCCTGACCTCAGGTGATCCCCCCGCCTCAGCCTCCCAAAGTGATGGGATTACAGGCGTGAGCCACCACGCCCGTGCAGGCTACATGACTTTATTAAAAGAATTCCTTTATTAACAGAGAAGTGTGATTTGGGTAGCTGTGAAATTGTGACCTCTACCCTTTTTCCACCATGCGAAACATTTATATATCCCGTAATTCAGTTCTCATTGAAAAACTGTAAAATGTTATAACAAATATTCTCACATTCATTGCAGTACTTTTTTTTTTTTTCCTAGTAGGGGAAAGAGGAATGGGAAAAGGCAACAGTATAATCATATCAGGAGAATTCCTTTCATGGGAGGGGAAAGAGCTGACAGTCAAGAACTCTTGAGGAACAGTTGAGAGGATACTGTTCCCATCTGCTGTCCCCTCACTCATGCCAGGCTGCACAGGCTGCAAGGCAGGAAGGGATGTGGTAACAGTGACCTCTATCTCAAAGACCCTCCAGATCAGGTTTTGTTTTTGTTTTTGTATTTCTAGTTTAGTGACAGTGCAGGGTCAGAGACATGAATATACATTGGAAAGGGTTGTCTCCAGCATCCATTAGAGTAACCCATACAAGCAGCAGGCTGCAAACACTACCAAGGAGGCTGCTGTTTGCAGCCATTGCACACCAGATGAAATGTAAGATCAACCAGTAGCTGGTTGTAGAAAGAATTGTTTGTAATGAAATTTCAATTTTCTAAAGGCAAGGATTGGTGCTTGGAAGATTCTCTTTCTGTCCTTATTCTCAGAAGATTCTCATTCTGTCCGCAGAATGAATGTAGGTACCATGGAATTGTGCATTTTCATTATTTCAGTGCACCATACATTTTCTTATTAGGTTGTCCCTGAGTAACACTTTATAAGCAAAGCATGAGTCCTTAAATAGGATGGGCTAGTAATTAAAAGTATATGAGTTTGCCTCCATCAAAATAAACAATTCTCAATATTCCATAAGTATGTATGTGTTAACTACTAAAGCCAAGGAGGCCTTTCCAATAAGAACTAGATAGATGCTGTGAGGTATAAGATTTAATGATTAAATAGCTGATAATCATAATAAATGTATTTTTATTTTATTTTATTTTATTTTTGAGACAGAGTCTCACTCTGTCACTCTGTCACCCAGGCTGGAGTGCAGTGGTGAGATCTCAGCTCACTGCAACCTCCACTTTCCGGATTCAAGCAATTCTCCTGCCTCAGCCTCCCGAGTAGCTGGGATTACAGATGTGCACCACCATGCCCAGCTGATTTTTGTATTTTTAGTAGAGATGAGGTTTCACCATGTTGGCCAGGCTGGTCTTGAACTCCTGACTTCAGGTGATCTGCCTGCCTCAGCCTCCCATACTGCTGGGATTACAGGCATAAGCCATCACACCCAGCCATTAATTTAAAATTTTAGCCACAATCTAAAATGTGGTTTATGTACTTTTTTGAAAAAAAACCTACTTTCAGTAATTGCAAAATGCTATACAAATATCCTTTTAAAAGTTAATCCGTTTTAAAAGACATAGTCAGGAGGACTGCAAGAGGAAGCTGAAGCCACAGCCATCACCATCACCTCCATGCTTCACTGATAGCCCCCCTATAACTCTATGGCACCCACATGACAATCCAGATCCACTTTTTCAGCTCTGTAGGCTGCAACTTTCTTGTGTCAGTGTCTGTTCGCCCCATCAAATTCCAAAAGATCCATGCCAAAGACCACAATGCAGGCTTCAGACATTTTGAAGTCAACTTTACAAAGCTAGTGGATGGAAAAACTAATGATTTTTGAATGAAAATAAACAAAACAAGAACAACCCTTAATTACTAAGTAGGCCTTTGTATGGTGGGTCTGTGGAGCACAACTGTAATGTCCATTATGGTGGTGGCTTTACTTGGAAACTTTCTTTGCTTGGCTCTTTATGACCACAACCTTCTGCTGAGATAGTTTGGGATTGTTGGTAAGTTATTTGAGCTAAAGACGGTGTGTTGGGCATGCCTCGTAGAGGTGGTAAAATATTTTTCTCACGTCCTGAAGGAAGATCTTGAGACCTATTCAGCTCACAGATCCTAGAAAAATCCAAAGTGTTAGAGGAATAGCATACTCCGTAGGTGTATCACCTCAGATGGCTGACTAAATCACGGCACTCTTGAGGAGCGTGTTCAACAAGTTCTTTCTTTATTTACATGGATCACATGAAAGGAGCCAACCCTGAGGAGTCTCTGGGCTTTGGGCTATCACTTTTTGCTGAGACCACCAATAGAACCTTCCTCAGTACTGAACTGGCCTTCAACCTTTAGGGCAACAGAGCAGCAGTGCTCCAGAGGACCTTGGCAAGAACCATGCCAAGCTGCTACTGAAGGAGTCTACACAGGCAGATATGTGAATTCTACTAGCCAAAGCCTGATTCTATAAGCTGCTCATGATCCAAATTCCTGCTAGGCCTGATGTCTTCCCCAAAACACAGAGTATTTGAAGCATTTGAAGAATTTTTTTCAGATTATGTTGAAAATTAAAACCAACTCATGTTGTGAAAAACTCAAGGGCACAGATAAAGTACTGATGACTTGTGATGGAATGGCTTTACCAACTTATCAAGACCATTGTCTCAGGATAAGTCCCTACCCTACAGACAAAATGAAACAGCCAAGGTTAACCCTAGGGAAGACGTTTGAATGCATACATTCAGATCAGGAGAGGATTTTCTTTTCTATGAATTGAAAAAAACAGAACCTACAAATAAAAGACAGCTATATATCCTCAAAAAATGACATTCACAGGATGGTCTCCTCACTGATTAAAAAGAAAAAAAGTTTTAGTGAATTTGCTGCTAATTCTGTTCGAGAACTGTATTATTTGCAATTCTGTTGTATATTAATTTGGTGAATAAATTTAGTAATGAAAAGTTCATAATATGGGAGGCTGAGGCAAGAGGATCACTTAAGCCTGGGAGGCAGAGGTTGAGGTGAGCAAAGATCGCGCCAGTGCTCTTCGGCATGGGCGCTAGAGCCAGACCCTGTCAAAAAAGAAAAGAGAAGAAAAGAGAAGAAAGGAAAGGAAAGGAAAAAGGAAAGGGAAAGGGAAAAGAAAGAAGGGAAAGATAAAGGACTTCATTTTTCACACTCCAGTTTGTCTCCCTTCTAGGCTGCCAGATCTCATGCATTCTTCATTTTTTATCCTCAAGGTCCAATCCAAGCCCTGGCAATTAATAAGCATGAATTACCTAATTGTTAAATTACTGAGTTTATGAGTGATAAATGTATAAATTGAAACTAGGGAAGCTTGTATAGCAATAGGCACCTTACAGTTTTGTTTTGTTATTTGGTTTTTATCTCATAATCATAAACTTAATTCTGCAATCCAGCTAGGCATGGAGGGGAACAAGGAAAACATGGAAGCCAAAGGGAACTGCAGTGAGAGCACAAAGAGTATAGGATACTGCGAGCAAATGGGGTGAAGGGGTGCTTTCCTGAGCTACAGAAGGAATGGTCTGTTGGTTAAGGTAAAACACAAGTCAAACTTACTCAAGTTGTCCATAGTTGGCAATGTTGAGCTTCTTGCTGGTCTTGCCATCCTGTACCTTACAGTTTTAAATGTAATTCATGACCGGATGATTAACTTTTTATAGTACTGTTACCCTCTCCCAGTATGATTTTCCCAATTGAATAAAAATTTCATTTTTAAAAAAGCAGCAGCATATATATAAGAACCAAAGTTTTGCCCATCATTCTTATCCACTTCTCTACTCTCCAATCCCAACCCCCAAAATTAGAATCTCACTTTCCTCCAGGAAGTATGTAGGAAACTTTTAAAAGTTAATAGGCTGGGTGCAGTGGCTTACGCCTGTAATCTCGACACTTTGGGAGGCCAAGGCAGGTGAATCACCTGAGGTCAAGAGTTCAAGACCAGCCGGACCAGCATGGTGAAACCCTGTCTCTACTAAAAAATACAAAATTAGCTGGGCATGGTGGTGTATGCCTGTAATCCCAGCTACTTAGGAGACTGAGGTAGGAGAATTGCTTGAACCCAGGAGGCGGAGGTTGTAGTGAGCCAAGATCCCGCCATTGCACTCTAGCCTGGGCAACAAGAGCAAAACTCCATCTCAAAAAAAAAAAAAAAAAATTAAATTAACATACTTTCCTTCTTGTTCACTACAAGTTATTTGTTTTGGATGAAAAAGTAAAAGGCTATTAGGAAAGGTTTATTATGAACACAATTCAGAATTGCTGAGTTTAGTATAAGGTCGTTTTTGTTTGCCGTCTCTTCTGATCTTATGTTTATGAGTTTAAACAGTATAAACTTTAGGAACTCCTTATATACATGGTTTTTCTTACCTTGAAACATGTATGTATAGACTCCTTATTCATATGTTTATGTCTTAAATATATTTTTAAGGAAACAGACACTGTGGAAAGATTCCTATTATAACCCAAATGGCTGGGCGCGGTGGCTCACTCCTGTAATCCCAACATTCTGGGAGGCCAAGGCAGGCGGATCACCTGAGGTCAGGAGTTCAAGACCAGACTGACCAACATGGAGAAACCCTGTCTCTACTAAAAATTAGCCAAGCGTGGTGGTGCAAGCCTGTAATCCCAGTTACTCGGGAGGCTGAGACAGGAGAATTGCTTGAACCCAGGAGGCGGAGGTTGTGGTGAGCCGAGATCGTGCCATTGCACTCTAGCCTGAGCAACAAGAGCGCAACTCCATCTAAAAATAAATAAATAAATAAAAATAACCCAGTGATCTCTCAAACTGCCAATGTCTTCATATCACTTTAACAAAATTCATATTTAATAATCTCAAAAGGCGATGTGTAAACCATCTGATGGAGAAATCTTACAAAGTGAAATTAAAGAGCATTTAATAAAACTAAGATGTTGAAGATTAGTATTATTTATAGAATACTGGTCTTCAGAAAAGAGAGTCAAAATGTTTGCCGTCTTTTCATGAGGTGCTTAGAAAACAAGATTTCTGAAAAACAAGATTTCCCAGGTAAAAGTAAAATGTTTTTAAAAATGTAATTAAACAAAAACTGTATATAAGTTTTAAATATATATTTTCTATTCTACTGTGTAATGACAAGGAATAGGACCCCTTTTCTTTTCTTTCTACATTGTAATAGTATTTCTACGGATAGAAACTCAGTTCTGATTTAGTCTTCCTGTTTAGTTAGGTAGGATTCCAGGTGTGCAGTGTTGATTTTCTTTTTGTATACAAAGGGGTCATCAAGGGAAGTCTGGATGTCCAGCAGAGTAATGGAGGATATATTAGTAAGAATTTTCCAGAGAGATAGAACTAATAGGATGGATGGGTGGATGATGGATGGATGATGGATGGATGGATGGATGGATGGACAGACGGACGGACAGATGGGGAATTGGCTCATGCAATTATGGAAGCTGAGAAGTCCCATGACTGGCCATCTGCAAGCTGGAGACACCAGGATACCGGTAGTGTGGCTCAGCCCAAGTCCAAAAGCCTCAAAACCAGGGAAGCCTTTAGGGTAATTCTCAGTCAAATGCCAAAGACCTGAGGACCTGGAGGGGTTCACTGGAGTCAGTCCTGGAGTTCCAAGTCCAGAGAGCCTGGAGTTCTGACAAGGCAGGAGAAGAAGAGTATCCTAGCTCCAGGAGGAGAGAGGAAAGCTTTTTTTCTCCTTTTATGTTCTATCTTGGCCCCGCAGCCCAGGTAGATTGGTTGGTACCTGCTTACATTGAGACTGGATCTTCCCCACTCAGTCCACCAACTCACATGCCAATCGTCTCTGGAAACAGCCTCAGAGGCATACCCAGAAGTAATACTTTACCAATTCTGTAGGTATTTTGTAATCCAGTTACATTGATGCCTAAAATTCACCACCACAGAGAGAAAGAGCAATTAACTAAGAGTAAGAAGACCTGATTTTTGGCTAACACGGTGAAACCCCATCTCTACTAAAAATACAAAAAATTAGCTAGGTGTGGTGGCGGGCGCCTGTAGTCCCAGCTACTTGGGAGGCTGAGGCAGGAGAATGGTGTGAACCTGGGAGGCGGAGCTTGCAGTGAGCCGAGATCCTGCCACTGCACTCCAGTCTGGGTGACAGGGCAAGAGTCCGTCTCAAAAAAAAAAAAAAGAAGACTTGATTTTAGTTCTGTCCCACCTCATACTATGGTAGCCCTCAATTTCCTCATTTTGTAAAATGAGGATAACATCTGCTGTTATGTTGCTGTGAGGTGGACTGAATAGAATCTGAAAAAAAAAAAAACTTACCTTTTCTCAGTTAGTTGATGTACTAGCTGAAGAATAATAAATAGTGCCCCCTTTCTACTAAGGATTGAGAAGTGTAATTTTTGCATACTTGTTGGTTTTATCTAATCCAGAGAGAAAAAACAACTTCCAATATTGTGGTAAATCCTTGAACATATTTGACATGGTTGTTGAAAAATGTATAATTGTGTAAGTGTCTGATTTTGTATGTTCACCTGATTTCAGAGAAGAAAGACATAGAAAGTGAAATATGGCCAGGGAAGTTGATACATGAATGCTAAGAGAGATAATGATGCTGCTCTGCCAGGGCCTGGAAACTTGACCATCCTAAACAAACTGCATAGTACTAAATTGCTTGTGAAAGGGCTGAATCAGTCCTGCTGTGATTTGAACTTTTGGCTCCTGAAAGTCTAGAGCAGGCTTGAAAATAAAAATAAAACCCTTACCTACTTACTAGGTTGTGTTTCAGGCCCTCTAGTGAATTCTGTGTATGAAGGAGGTATCTATCCAAAGAACAAGAGGCAGCAAGAGAGAGATGTAAAGGTGGTGAAAAGGAGTCTTAAGGGCTGCTCCTTATTTAGTGAGGGAGTGCTCCCAGGGAAAAAGAACTTCCATCATTAATGTATTGATTCTTTAAGGAAATATTTACTAGAGCATAATGCGTATGTGAAAGAAAGATGGCCTTAAGAAAGATATAAAGTGATGTAGTGCAAAGGATCAGTCATCTAACCAGGATGTATTTAGTGCTTATGACCCGCATAGCACTGTACTAGGCTATATAAAGTCCTCAAAAGAGTTACAGTGTCTGATTTGCTCCAGTAGAGAGATAAGTTATATAGGCAGCAATTAGAGGACAACAAATAAATATGCTCTAATTGTTGTCTATGTAAATATGCATTATGTGCCACAAAACAGAGCATAGAAAATAAGACTTCGAATAACGTAATATAGATTATAAATTCTAGAGGACTTAGAAAAGTGTCACAGCATACTATAAACCAGGAATTGATCACTGGACTTAATCAGAAGATGTAGGTTCAAATCCTAGCTCTGACACTTAATATGTAAGTTTGGGTAGGTCCCTTAATTTCAGAGCCTTAGTTTCCTCATCTGTAAAATGAAGCTGATAATCCTAGCTAGCTCTTCTTACCTACACAGGATTTTAATTAGAATCAAGTGAAGATGGATATGAAAACACTATAGAGTTTCTGATTATTGAAAGAGCTGAGAATTAAACTAGGTCTTGAAAAATATATTATACATGGAAAACCTGAAAGGCTGAATAGAAGTGGTCTCAGAATGGGAACAATTTAAACATAGGAGAATAAGACTTGGGCCAGGCACAGTGGCTCATGCCTGTCATCCCAGCACTTTAGGAGGCCACGGTGGGCAGATCACCTGAGGTCAGGAGTTCGAGACCAGTCAGGCCAAATGGTGAAACCCCATCTCTACTAAAAATACAAAAATTAGCTGGGCATGGTGGCACACACCTGTAGTCCCAGCTACTCAGCAGGCTGAGGTATGAGAATCGTTTGAACCTGGGAGGCAGAGGTTGCAGTGAGGAAAGATCATGCCACTGCACCCCAGCCTGCGTGACAGAGCAAGACTCCATCTTGAAAAAAAAAAAAAAAGTAACTTAATTATAAAAATATAGAAGGACAGGAATATAGAAGGACAGGATAGAAATAATCTAAACAGGCTGGGCAAGGTGGCCCACGCCTGTAATCTCAGCACTTTGGGAGTCCAAGGCGGGCAGATCACTTGAGGTCAGGAGTTCAAGACCAGCCTGGCCAAGGTGGCAAAACCTCGTCTCTACCAAAAATATAAAAATTAGCCGGGGGTGGTGACTCAAGCCTGTAATTCCAGCTACTCAGGAGGCTGAGGCATGAGAATCACTAGAATCTCTTGAACCCAGGAGGCAGAGGTTGCAGTGAGCAGAGATCACACCACTGAACTCCAGCCTGGGTAATGGAGTAAGACTCTGTCAAAAAAAAAAAAAAGAAAGGGGAAAAAAAACCTAAATATAGCAAAAATTTGTTTTGAAAGGTAGTTACACTGATACACTGATTATGTTAGAGAAAGGATGAAGTTGAGGATTATATGCCATAATGACTGGATTGTATTAGGATTTGAATTACGGTGGATCTGAAGGCTAGAACGAAGAGTTTAGACTTGATCTGAAAGGGAATAGAGAAGTATTTGGGGAGTTTGAGTAGGGAATTAGTGTAAAAGTTATTTAACTCATTCGTTTTGATAATCAGCATGTAACATAGTGCCTGGCATACAGGTATTAAAGATTAGTCAAACTGAATTTAGTGTTCTGTCAATAATATGTAGGATGAATTGGACACATCTGATAAGCCTAGAATCTAGGCTTCTTATCAACTCAATGTTAGTCTGATTCATCTTTTTCTTTATAACAAGGAATGATAATACCGGCCAGCTAGTAGGTTTATTTTAAACATCAAATAAGATGATGATGATGCCATCATCATTCACAAATACATTAAATGCCTCCTTCATGTAGGATGTTGTGTAAAAACTACGAAAACAAAAATACCTTTAGATATAAGTGCTTTGGAAAATGTGATGAATATAAGTTTGAAATACAGAGTTCTAAAGGATCTGGTAGCAAGAGGATAGTATATAGCAGCCAAAAGATCATCTTACTGCTATATTTAGTACCAGGTTATGTCCCTATTATTGTCAGAACCTGCTAGACATCAGTAGGATCAAGTAGAGAAGAAAATACCAGGTGCAGTCAGGTATTTAAGGTCCCCAAGAATTCTCCCTGTTGGCAATAGACCTTTTCAGTTTAAACCTGTAATGAACCTCCATCATCATGGAGACAATATAGAATACTGTTTAAGAAAGAAGGTTCTGGAGCCAGAATAACTGACTGGATTTGAAATACTGCTGTATAATCTTAGGCAAATTATTTAACCTCTCTGAGCCTCATAGAGATAATAATAGAATCAGGATTGTTTATAAGAATTAAGTGAGATTGTGCATTTAAACTCTATTTTTTTTATTTTTTTTATTTTTTTTATTTTTTTACAGAGATAGGGTCTCCCTAAGTTGCCCAGGCTGGTCTCAAATTCCTGGGGTCAAGGGATCCTCCTGCCTCAGCCTCCCAAAGTGCTAGGATTACAGGTGTGAGCCACCACACCTGGCCATGTACACTCTTAATAGAGCACCTGACACACATTGAATGTCAGCTCAAAAATTTCAGTTATTTTATTTTCAAAACCTTCTTGGCTCCTTTAGCCTCCATTCTTTGTTACTCCCAAAATCACTTCCCATTCTTCTATCTCTGTCTTACTACATTTTAGGACACTGATGGTATTAGGCCACATTTGGTTCATTCAACTATAGTAAGTTCTACAGCATTATCATTGAACAGATCTTAAAATATCTTCTGAATTTATAGAAAAGCTCCAATATATTCCTAAAATAGAAGTAAATAAATAATTTTAAAATCTTCTGAATTTAATATTATATTATCTTCAAAGTAGCTTAAGAATTACATTTACCAGCCAGGCATGATGATTCATACCTGTAGTCTCCACACTTTGGGAGGCCAAGGCAGGAGGATCACTTGAGCCCAGAAGTTTGAAACCAGCCTGGGCAACATGGCAAGACCTCATCTTGACAAGTGTAGTGTCACATGGCTGCGGTCCCAGCAACTTGGAAGTTGAGCCAGGAGGACTGCTTGAGCCCAGGCGGTTGAGAGTGCAGTGAGCTGTGATTGTGTCACTGCACTCCAGTCTGGATGACAGAGCAAGACCCCGTCTAAAAAAAAAAAAAATTTACATTTATCTTGTTATAGTCTAAGTAGTTCTTTGGAAACAATAATCCATAATGTATTTCCTCATAATGTTTTTCTTTATAAATTTTCTAGTTTATTTCCATAAGCATATTTTACTTTTCTAATATATATATTTTTAGCTTTTAATGTAACGTGTAAAAGATGGGGTATAGAACAGCAAATCGGGCCCTGAGTTAATTTAATAGATCATGGAGTAGCAGGAGACACTTATAATGCACAGGAAAATAAAAAGCTAAACTCTTTATGAGGGCAGTTTGACAATATCTACCAAGTCCTAAGATGTTTAAAATATTTCAAACTGCCAATTCCACCTCTAGGTATTGATCCAACAAGTATATTCACATGTATGCATAAATATTTTTTTCAATATCCCTGTCATGACATGAACAAAAATTATACAAACACATGTTCATAGTGATATTGTATATAATAGTAAAGACTGGAAACAACTTAAATGCCCATAAGTAAAGGACTGTTTAAATAGATTATATATGATTGTACAATAAAATGCCTTATATTCATTTGAAAGAATGAGGGAGATTTACAATAACATGGGAAAAATGTCTAAGGTATAGTGATAAGTAGGGGGGAATGCAAGCAGAGTAATACGTATAATTCTGTGTGTGTGTGTGCGCGCGCGCACGCGCGCGTGTGCTTCTTAAAGAGCAGCTACAATCTATTGCTGCTTGCGTATACAAGCAAAATTTCTGGAAATATTAATAACAATCATCTCTGGGAGTAAGATGATGAGAATGAGAATAGTGACTTTTATTTTACCTTTCTGAATTCTAAAAAGTGATTTAAACATTCAGCATGTGTTAATATTATTTTAAAAACAACTAGTTTAAAAAATAAAATGTTTCATCTCTGAGAGGTCTGAAAAAAAGAAAAGAGAAAACATTTAAAGAGATAAAGTGGGGACTAAATGGTTAAATGTTTTGTAAAGTGTGTTTGATGTGAAAAGTGATCTGTAAATACCTATTATTTTTACTGAACAATAGAGTTTGGGGCTTTTGTAACCTGAAGAAAGCAGCATTTCAGCATCTCTTCCTACAGGAGCATATGGTATTTAAGACCATGAGGGGATGAATGCGTTAGAGATCACCTCTCCTACAGTTGATAGGCAGATCTTTTCAGTGTTTTCCATTACTCTTATGGAGGAAAAGTTCTATGGAAAAGACTATAAAGGTTCAGTGACATTGTTCAATCCAGTGTTTAAAACTATGGTCAGATATTCTTTTTTAAAAAATTAGCCACATGGTGATTGCAAAACATGATTGCTTTTGTTTACAGAGTTTGGTTTATTGTATTATATAAAGAATGCCATTGACTAAGTGTAGTAAGATACCTCTTGGTGAAAATTCAGATATTATCTTGAGAGTTTTGTCCTAATGTTTTACAGATTAACAGGAGACAGAATGTTGCATTACTCTGTAATTCTAAGTGTTGGTTTTCTTCCTTTTGATACTCAGGGGATTAACTTACCATTTATTTTTCTACATTGAGCCCTTAGAGAAAACATAAAAATACAAATAGGTCCTGTGGTATAATCATTTTTTCTTATGACTAAGTATTTTAAAACTAAAATTCCGTAAATTAAAGCTATTACATGAAAGCTTTAAAAATACAAAAATTGAGCACTGCACATTTCACATTACTACAAATAGTAATACTGAGTTAATGTAAAACTACCTGGCAAACAATCATAGTAAAGACTTCCTGGATGAAATGGTGGTACATAGGGGAAATTTGTATATATTTTATTTTTTTCTTTATTATTATTATTTTTTTAATGAGATGGGGTCTCACTATCTTGCCCAGGCTGGTCTCAAACTCCTGGGCGCAAGCAATTATCCTGCCTCTGCCTCCCAAAGTGCTAGGATTACAGGTGTGAGCCACTGTGCCCAGACGGGTATTTTAATATTCATTCATTCGTCAACTTCAGGGTAATGAAAGAAAACAAATACAACTAGCTTTCTATTATTGAAAGCTGAATGACCAATATATGGATGATGATGATAATAACAATAAAAAAATTTGGTGTTGTTCACAAAGTACTTTTGTCCCTGTATCTCTTTTTTGGAGAGTCTCACTCTGTCACCCAGGCTGGAGTGCAGCAGTGCAATCTTGGCTCACTGCAACATCCGCCTCCCAGGTTCAAGCGATTCTCCTGCCTTGGCCTCCTGAGTAGCTAAGATTACAGGCAACCACCAGCACGCCTGGCTAATTTTTGTATTTTTAATAGAGAAGGAGTTTCACCATGTTGGTCATGCTGGTCTTGAACTCCTGACCTCAAGTGATCCACCTGCCTCGGCCTCCCAAAATGCTGACATTACAGGCATAAGCCACTGTGCCAGCCTTTTGTCCCTGTATCTTAATCAGCCCATGAGGTAAACATTACCTCAGTTTGATTACCCCAGTTTAAGATTAAAGAAAGTAGGGCTAGGATAGATTAAGGTTTGCCGATAGACAAAGCAGCTAGAACCTGGACCTTCTGATATCAGCATCATTGCCACTTTCTAATGTTGTCCACTTTAGCTATTTTTCAGATTTGTGGAAGAGCATAGAGGATAATCTCTAACGTTTTCATTTTCTTAGTGAATAAGGTGCACGGTGAGTCTTACCTTCAAGTTGCCAGACATTAAAGCGAAAGAGTAAATTTTTGTGCCAGGCACTCTTTTAAGTACTTTATGTAAATTAATCCTCACAATAACTTCATAAATTAAGTGCCAAGTACTGAGCCAAAGACTAAGTAACTGAAATTCATAGCTAATGGTTGCAGTATGATCCAAACCTGGCCTATTAATTCCAAGGCCAGAGTTTTTAACTACTGGGCTCTACTGCTTTGCACTAGGTGACTGCTTAACTGGATTAAATACATTTTCTCCAGAAGGATGAGATTCCTTTCTAAAAATTTTCCAACTCTCATAAGAACAGATGTAGGGACATTTCCTTAGGGTTTTGTTATCCCATTTTATAGATGAAGGGACTTGGCCAGTCTCAGTTTATTAAGTGACTATGTTAGAACTACAGATTAGGTCCCCTGGCTTATAGCATATTGCTTTTGGCATCAGTTCAAGTGATCTACGCATGTTGAAATTTTGTCACAGCAGCAAAAGCATATCTACTACATCCTTCATTCTCATTTCAGCGTACCTTCAGATCTGTCCTGGAATACAGTTAGGTCAGCATGTAAGTCTCCAGTGTTCACTGTTTTACAGTGATTATACCATAAGGGATACATGGATACACAGTAATGGAAGTACTTTAAGCATTTTCTACTTAAGCATTTTTTTTTCTTTTTCTTTTTTTTTTTTTTTTGAGACGGAGCCTCGCACTGTTGCCCAGGCTGGAGTGCAGTGTGGCACTATCTCAGTTCACTGCAGGCTCCGCCGCCTCGGTTCACGCCATTCTCCTGCCTCAGCCTCCCAAGTAGCTGGGACTACAGGCACCCGCCACCATGCCCGGCTAATTTTTTGTATTTTTTAGTAGAGACAGGGTTTCACCGTGTTAGCCAGGATGGTCTCGATCTCCTATCTTCGTGATCCGCCCGCCTCGGCCTCCCAAAGTGCTGGGATTACAAGTGTGAGCCACTGCACCCAGCCACATTTTAAATACTATTAATGTGTCATCCTACAAAAACCTAATTTGGTCATAGCTAATATTGTCAAGAGCCAACGTTTTAGAACATTCACATTTTGAATCTTGAAATGGTCGGCAAATGACATGACAAAGCTAATTTCAAATCTTCCAACTCAAGCAGAATGTAAAGAAAGGCAGCAATTTTTCTTCAGGGCCTTTGTGCAAAATTTGTTTTTTAGAGAAAGCCCCTTCTGACTTCATGTAGAGTAAAAAACTAACTTAGTTTATTTCATGCTGCTCAATCTAATTTGAAATCATTTTTGAATTCCTAGATGCATGGGTACAGAGAGCTTGCTCCCTAGAGCCTTGTTTACCGACAGTGGAGAGTAAAGAATTAAATTGAGCTGAAACTAAATTGATTGGGATTTTGACACTCTGCAGACTATGCAAAGAAAAGGAATTTGTTCAACTTTTAAAAACAGGCAGTAGCAGAAAACTATTTTCTTAAAGGTATCCCAGTTTGCAAAGATGATTTAATTTTTTTCTTAAAAAAGCAAGAGACAGGCCAGGCGCAGTGGCTCACACCTGTAATCCCAGCACTTTGGGAGGCCAAGGCGGGCAGATCACTTGAGGTCAGGAGTTCGAGACCAGGCTGGCTAACATGGTGAAACCCTGTCTCTACTAAAAATACAAAAAATTAGTCAAGCATGGTGGCGGTCACCTGTAATCCCAGCTACTCGGGAAGCTGAGGCACAAGAATCGCTTGAACCCGCGAGGTAGAGGTTGCAGTGAGCTGAGATCGTGCCATTGCACTCCAGCTTGGGCAATAAGAGTGAAACTCCGTCTCAGAAGAAGAAAAAAAAAAAAAAAAAAAAAAAGCAGGAGACATGTTCTAGCACTTTCTCAATTTCCTATATTGCAGTTCAAAGTGAGAATTTAACTTTGAGAAGCTTTTGAAAAAGCCTGGATAGGGATGTTAACATAGCCTCTTTTGCTGAACAGACACTGACAGAGGTCTTCTGAGGAGAAAGGAAAGGACTATGCACTTCTGGGGCGTCGCTATAGGAACCTATTTATAAAAGACAAGATACATATTTATGAAATCTTTGTCTCTGGCATTTTTAAATGCAAGAGATATTAAGTATGAATTGAATAATATATATTTCCTGTTTTTTCAGACAGATACAGATGATTACCATGCCATTATCTGTCCCAAATGGCATCATTTAGTGTTGACTTCAATAAAATCCTCTCTCTGCTGTGTCATGAAAGGAACTGGGAACTGGACTCACCTTAACAGTGCTGTTTTAAAGTGCCTGCTGCTTTTTTTTTTGTTTTTTTTTTTTAATCACAGCAGGAGGCTGTAATAAATTACAGCCTGGAAGAAGTTTTAAACTGGCAAGTTTGCCAGATATTTTAAGCAATTTATTTTGGGGTGTATCAGCAGATTTTTTCTTACACTACCATTTGGGTGCCTGCTGACACAGCCTGAATAAATCTTTCAAACATTTTCCTTCCTAGAGATGGATGAAGATGATGAACTCCAAGATCCAGACTTTTCATTAACTCTTCACTTGCCACCTGGTGCTTTCCTATTACCAGATATCTCAGAAACTTAGATAACTCTTTCCAGTGTGAGTTTGCAGTATTTCAAGTCCCTCAAAGTGATTTGGCAACAGCCATAAGTTTTATGGAAGAATCAACTAAGAGTACTTCTGGTTTTAGGCATAAAACTTGTAATTTGGATTGATTATTTCATTACTAGTATCTTGAAAATTGCCAAACTTTCCAATGGGAAAAGAGCATGAATATTTATATAAAACAAAGGCTTATTATTTTCTTGATTATAGCATGTTGAATCTTAAAGTGACTTCTTCCTAATTTTAATCTGTTTTCTAATTGGTTAGTGAAGTTTTTAGAAATTATTATTAATTTCTGACTCCAGAATTCCTAAGGCAGCTTCAGTGATACGTATTTTAGTCTAGTATTCAAAAATGCTGAAAATGCTGATACCTGAAAATATTTGCTGTAGCATAATGAGACTGGAAAGGTAAAATAAAAGGAAACTAACTTCTATTGAATGCCTGCACCGTGCCAGCCCCGTTTGTAAGCACAGCATGCAGGAGAGAGAGAGCGCAGTCATATTTTACAAAGAGCTGGTCCCTGGTCAGGTGAAAGGCACTGCTCAGTGAATTGGAAGGAACATGGTTAAGGGCTTAAAACTGTAAAGGCGTCAGGGAATACCGTTTGAAGGTAAAAGCCCTAGATCAAACGTCATAAAACCTGGGTTCCTGAGTGACATTATTTATAAACGAGGTCATCTGTTTAGACCTTAAATGTTACCATATCTGTAAAGTGAAGATATGATCTCTACCCTGCCTTCTCAACCATGGCTGCACTTTGGAATCACCCGGGGAGCTTTGAAGAATACGTCTAAATCCCACCTTCAAGAGATTCCAATTCTCTTAAGGTGCAGCCTGGGCACTGAGATTTTTTAAACCTACCACAAGTAATTCCTATGTGCAGCTAAGGCTGTGAATCCTTGGATTGGAGGATGGCTAAAAAAAGCCCTCTATAGATGTACTTACAAAGATTAGTAGATGTTATCGACAATCTAAATTGTTTTGTTTGTTTGATCATAACTTCAACTGTTTAAAAAAAAAAAAAAAAAAAGTCTGGTGGGGCGCCCTGGCTCACACCTGTAATCCCAGCACTTTGGGAGGCCGAGGCGGGCGGATCACCGGAGGTCAGGAGTTTGAGACCAGCCTGGCCAACACGGTGAAACCCCATCTCTACGAAAAATACAAAAATTAGCCAGGCGTGGTGGCGCAAACCGGTAATCCCAGCTACTCGGAAGGCTGAGGCTGGAGAATCGCTTGAACCTGGGAGGGGGAGGTTGCAGTGAGCCGAGATCGCACCATTGCATTACAGTCTGGGCAACAATAGCAGAAACTCCGTCTAAAAAATATATATACACACACACACACACACACACACGTATGTGAGTGTAAGCTCTGAATTTCCACATCACATAGGAAGTCTTTGATACATATTTGTTGCACTTGTGAATTTATGGCCTTTAAACTTTTTAAGATCTGTCAAAAACGTGTTTGAGGTACAATGTATAAAGCCAATCTTTAAGAGGGAGGACTTTTCTGTTGAAACACCCTCCTTTAGAGAAATGCAAGCCTTTCTCGCGCACCCCCGACTAGCTTCACTCCCTTACCGAGGCAGCGCTGTCTTGGAGGCCGCCGGATGCCCTAAAGGCTGTGACGCGCGCTGCGGGATCCGCGCGGGCGTCCCGAGATCTGGGGCGGGGCGCTGGCCGGGCCTACCCTCTCCGCTCTCAGGGCCCGCCCACCCCGCCGTCCCGGACGCGGGTAGGGGCGGGCTGCTGGCGGTGCCCGTCAGTCCGGACTCTACTGCCGAGTCCCGGGGCTTCGGCGGCTGCCTCCGCGCGACCCGGCGGGCCCGCCTCCACCGCCAGGTGCCCGCGCCGCCTGCGCCTCGTGCCGGAGCAGAGCAGAGGCCAGGATGCAGAGTTGTGCACTTTGAGCCGGCCCCATGACCCTGAGCACGTTGGCCCGCAAGAGGAAGGCGCCTCTCACTTGCACCTGCAGCCTCGGTGGCCCCGACATGATTCCTTACTTCTCCGCCAACGCGGTCATCTCGCAGAACGCCATCAACCAGCTGTGAGTCCGCCGCGCGCCCTCCGCCTCCGCGAACGCTCAGAAAGTTTGCTCTTTCAACAGCCTCTTTCCCCAGCATCCTTGGGAGCAAACAAGCAAGCGAGGGCGAGCGCGCATCCTGCGTGCCTGGAGGTCTCCGGGCGTCTGGAGGGAAGGATGCTGGGGTAGAACGATGGGAGGATTCATGGAGGCGGAAAGTGTCCCGGGGTGGGATTGGACGGAAGAATCCTTTGGGAGAATTTCCGGTAAACTTTGAGGGACTTTGAAAGTGCGAGTTGTCCGTGAGTAGTTGTGGTGACCGAGTGACAGCTGAGCCGTTTGGCACTTGGAAGACTGGGGTGAAGGGTGGTGGACAGAATCCGAAGCGGGAGTCCCTGTGGGTCCTGCTGGTGAGCAGCCTTCCATGATTATGGGTTTTGTTTGTTTTAAATAAGTTTCTGTTGCTAGCCATTTACAAAAAGAAAGGCCATTCTTCGCTCCTGCTGGTTGTAGTCTGGAGTGATTCCAGAAAGCTAGATTTCGGTAGTTTCTATTTTTTCTCCTCCTGTACTACTAATACGTGCTCCAGCCCAAACCTGCACGCACACCTTCATTCACCAAAGTGCAAGTGCATCTTTAAATCGTCGCTGTTTTTGAAGTCTCTAGAGAGTTGAAGTTCTGAGAAGTGTGTGTGCTGAAGCTTGTGGTTAATCTCACCTCACAGTTATCAAGTAGAGGAACTTTTCCTATTTAGGTTCCATCCTTAAATCAATGCAGTGGTTTAAGGTTACTTAGCAGCAGTTTGGTCTGTGTTAGTGTATTGACAGTCATTCCAAGTGGCTTCAGAGGAGTCACCTGCTGAGGTTTTCCTAGACTCTGCACTTAAGCAAAGCTACTGTCTCCCTCCCAGGTCAACTTTTTAATGTCCAACAACAGAAACTTTACATTATCCCTTATTAAAGGTCTAGAGAATAGCATGTAAGGTGATTTCTAGATAATCGTATAACTAATATTATTTTCATAGATGGTTTGCCCTCCTAGCCTACCAAATAGAATTAAACTCGTTTGAGTTTCTTTTTTACCCCTGTGTGTTGATTCATGGTGGAGCTTCTAAAAAAAATAGAAAAAAAATCACAAAAGTTGTTTTACTGCCCTGTACTGTAAAAGCTCCACAATTAAATAAACTGACTGACTTGCATTTTCCGTCTAAAAAGGGAAAGGAACATGGAGTGAAGGAGAAGTTAATGGGTGAATAATCTGACACTGATAACCAGTATGAAAATAATAGTGTTAACAGTACTTTAAAAATGGCAGTGGAAGCAACCCAAGTGTCCATGGATGGATGAATGGACTAACAAAATGTGGTATGTATGTATAGTAGAATATTATTTAGCCTTAAGGAAGGAGTCTGACATATGCTACAGTATGAATGACCTTGAAGATACTATTCTAAGTGAAATAAGCCAGTCACAAAAGTAGAAAGACTATATGATTTCATTTATATGAGGTACCTATCTATAGAAGTCAAATTCAGAGAGAAGTAAAGTAGAATGGTGGCTGCTAGGGGTTGAGGGAGAAGGGGTGGGAAATTTGTATTTGAAGAGTACGAAGTTTCATTTGAGGAAGATGAAAAAATTCTAGGGATGGATGGTGGTAGTTGCACAACAGTGTGAAAGTACTTAATACCGAAGAAATATACACTTAAAATGGTTAAAATGGCAAATTTTATGCTATGTATATTTATGGCCAGTAAAAGTAATAGCAAAAACTGCAGTTACTTTTCACCAACCTAATAAGCATAATAAAAAGGATTTAAAAGGGCCTGGTGTGGTTGCTTATACCTATAGTCCCAGCAGTTCGGGAGGCTGAGGTGCAAGGATCACTTGAGCCCAGGAATTGGAGACCAACCTGGACAACATAGTGAGACTCCATCTTAAGGAAAATAGAAAAGATTAGCCAGGTGTGGTGGCACATGCCTGTAGTCTCAGCTACTCAGGAGGCTGAGGTGGAAAGATAGCTTGAGCTCGGAGGTTGAGGCTACAGTAAGCCGTGATCATGCCACCACACTCCAGCCTGGGTGACAGAGCAAGACCCTGTCTCAAAAAAATAAAAATTACAAAGGCCAGGCGCAGTGGCTTACACCTGTAATCCCAGCGCTTTGGAGGGCAGGAGGATCACTTGAGGCCAGAAGTTCAAGACCATCCTGGGTAACATACTGAGACTCTGTCTCTATGAAAAATTTTAAAAATTAGCAGAGTGTGGTGGTACACACCTGTAGTCCCAGCTACTCAGGAGGCTGAGGTGGGAGGATTACTTTAGCCCAGGAGTTCAAGGCTGCGGTGAGCCATGAGTGTGCCACTGCTTGCCAGCCTGGGTGGCAGAGCAAGACCCTGCCTCTTTAAATAATAATAAAATAATTTTTAAAAGGCAGAGATTCTAAACTTTTTGGGGGGAAAGGAGTTGTGAATCATATTTTCTGGTCAATCAAGTCCAAATTGTTTTTCCTACTAGTTAGTGTCTTTGGGTAAATAATTTGACATCAGTTTCTTCCACTGTAAAATGGGGATACAGTGGTTTTTACCCCATAAGATCATAAGAGATCATGTATTTGGTAACACTTTGTGAACTGTAAATCTCTACGCAAAAAGTTAATTGAAATTAATAACTAATAGCTGCCGTGTATTGACCACTTTCACTGTGCTGAGTTTAATGTACATCTATCTCATTTAATCATCATAGCAACCTTATGAACTAATTTGTTCTGTTTATAAATAATGAAACTGAGGCTTAGAGAAGCTAAGTAGTTGCTCAAGGCCATATAGGTAGTAAATGACAAAACTGTCCTTAGAATCTAGATCTATTTCCTAGGCCACTGCCCTTAACCACTATAAAAAGGGTATTTTGTCTTAGTAGTTGCAAGGTCACTTTTGAGACTTGGCAGTCTGAAGAATTGTCTTTGCTGAAATCTTCAACTTCCTGAAAAAATATATTTGCTATACTGAGTTTTGCTACTAAGACAAACTTTTAAAGAATTTTTGGAATATTTGTCTTTTATTTTTGTCTCTATTTCCCTACTTCTTTTTTCTTTGTTTCTTGTTTTGTTTTGTTTTGACACAGGCCCTTGCTCTGTCACTCAGGCTGGAGTGAAGTGGCTTGAACACGTCTCACTTGCAGTCTCGACCTCCAGGGCTCAAGCAGTCCTCTTGCTTCAACTTCCTGTGTAGCTGGGACCACAGACACAAGCCACCACACCTGGCTGATTTTTTTTTTTTTTTTTTTTTTGAGACCGAGTCTCACTCTTTCACCCAGGCTGGAGTGAAGCGGCATGATCTCAAAGCCTCTGCTGCCCCGCCACCCCCATCCCGGGTTCAAGCGATTCTTTTTTTTGTGTGTGTGGAGACAGCGTTTCACTTTGTTGCCCAGGCCGGTCTCATACTCCCATTCTCAAATGATCCTCCTGCCTTGGCCTCCCAAAGTGCTGGGATTGCAGGAGTGAGCTACTGTGCCTGGCCACTTCTTTTTTCTTTGAAGAGACTTGCTATAATATTCACTTCTTCCGAACTGTATTTGTTATTATTACTTTAGAGGTCATGTTTATTTAGCATTTATAATGTTGCGCAGCTCATCATCATTAAAAAAATTATTAGGAATCATTCTGAGTACACTACTAAACTTTATGAACTTAAATATACCCACTGTTAGCACCTAATAAAGAAGTTCTTAATTTGAGGTCCATGGTCACCTAGAGGTCTATGGATTGGCTTCAAAAAGTCAAACCCCTTGAGATTATATGAAAATGTTGAGTAAATAAATATATTTTAAAATCAGATTCTCAAAGTGATCTGTGATCTCAAAAGAGATTAAGAAGCTTTTTCCTAAAGGGAAGTGTTATTTCTAAGACCTGATTCTGTAAACCTCAACTACTGTGAGCATTTCCCTGTGGTACAGATATGGATATAACAACTAGTGGGAGCAGCTAAACAATTCAAATTTAGGGTCCTAAGTGAAGACTGACTCAAAAGATTTTGTGTTTGCGGGGAGCGTGCCTTGATACATGAGTACACTTAGCCCACTGGTTCTCTTGTCACTGCTGAGAACCCACTCAAAAGAGCTTTTTGCCCTTTCTCATTTGCTACCCTCAGGTTTGCTGTAGGTTTAGAAACCAAGAAACAAGCTAGGCGGAGTGGCTTACGCCTGTAATCCCAGCAGTTTGAGAGGCCGAGGCAGGTGGATCACGAGGTCAGGAGTTCGAGACCAGCATGGCCAACATGGCGAAACCCTGTCTCTACTAAAAATACAAAAAAATTAGCCAGGCATGGTGTCACGCACCTGTAGTCCCAGCTACTCCGGAGGCTGAGGTAGGAGAATTACTTGAACCCGGGAGGCAGAGGTTGCAGTGAGCGAAGATCGTGCCACTGCACTCCAGCCTGGGCGACAGGGTGAGACTCTGTCTCAAAAAAAAAAAAACCACCAAGAAACAAATCCTATGCGAATTGTGTTAAAGAGTAAATTGGAGCCAAGGGCAGTGGCTCACACCTGTAATCCCAACACTTTGGGAAGACAGGAGTTTCAGACCAGCCCAGGCAATGTAGCAGGACCCTGTCTCTAATAAATAGATAAGAGAGAGGATAGATGGGTGGTTGGGTGGGTGGGTGGGTGGATGGATGGATGGATGGATGGATGGATGGGTAGTTAGATAGGCAGGCAGGCAGGTGTAGTGGTTCACGCCTGTAGTCCTAGCTAGTCAAGAGACTGAGCCGGGCGCGGTGGCTCAAGCCTGTAATCCCAGCACTTTGGGAGGCTGAGACGGGCGGATCACGAGGTCAGGAGATCAAGACCATCCTGGCTAACCCGGTGAAACCCCGTCTCTACTAAAAAAATACAAAAAACTAGCCGGGCGAGGTGGCGGGTGCCTGTAGTCCCAGCTACTCGGGAGGCTGAGGCAGGAGAATGGCGTGAACCCGGGAGGCGGAGCTTGCAGTGAGCTGAGATCCGGCCACTGCACTCCAGCCTGGGCGACAGAGCGAGACTCCGTCTCAAAAAAAAAAAAAAAAAAAAAAAGAGACTGAGGCAGGAGGATTGCTTGAGCCCAGGAATCTGAGGTTACAGTGTGCTATGATCGTGCCATTGCACTCCAGCTTGGGCAATAGAGGGAGACTATCTCTCCTGTTTTTTTTTTCTTTTTTTTCGTTTGTTCGTTTGTTTGTTTTTTGAGACAGAGTCTTGCTTTTGTTGCCCAGGCTGCGTCATCTCAGCTCACCGCAACCTCCGCCCCCTGGGTTCAAGCGATTCTCCTGCCTCAGCCTCCCAAGTAGCTGGGATTACAGGCATGCACCACCACGCCTGGCTAATTTTTTTTTTTTTTCTTTTACTAGAGATGGGGTTTCTCCATGTTGGTCAGACTGGTCTCCAACTCCTGACCTCAGGTGATCCGCCTGCCTCGGCCTCCCAAAGTGCTGGGATTACAGGCGTGAGCCACTGTGACCAGCCTCTATCTCTTTGAAAATAAAATTTAAAAAAGTAAATAGACCAAAGTGAAATCCTGTGGACTCTCTTAGGAAGGAAAGTTTATGACTTTTGGAGTGTGGGCTTTTGGGCATCTATTTTGGTAATTTCATACATAGGCTCTTATCACTTTCAACTGTGTTTATATGATAGGTGAAATTATGGAATAGCTGGGGTATTACTGTATTTTATTGGTAATTATGTCATCATTATTAGATGAAGGTCTACCCTTGCCGCTGTATAAAACTCACCAAATATGGTATTATTTTTTACCTGTCAATGAAGAACATTAATAAATGATCAAAATCATTCCAGAAATAAATGATAGTTACTATTGTACTATTAAGTGTTAATTCTACTAGAAAAAATGTATATATGAGCAACCCAGAGTAGCATTTGGTCAGACTTCAAGAGTCTTGAATTAGACTGATGAGAATGATCGTAAAAAGTTCATACCCTTTGAGGGTCTGTACATGCATTTTAGTAAAACAAAAACCTGAACTTCTGAAAAATATGGAAGCCTGTATTATTTTTTAGAGAGCTATTATCCAGTCCCTGGGAAGTAGTCACTAAGCAAGAAGCCAAGGTGTTAGTGTTATCATATACTAAACAAGTGGCCATTTTTGTGTCCTAAAAAGCTCAGGAAAGAGTACAAAATTGTTAGATAAAATGCTGGCAAAGACTACCATTTAAAATATTCCCGGCTGGGTGCAGTGGTCTATAATCCCAGTTCTTTGGGAGGCCGAAGCAGGTGGATCCCTTGAGCCCAGGAGTTTAAGACCAGCCTGAGCAACACAGGGAGACCCTGTCTCTACAAAAAATTAGCCGGCATGGTGGTGCATGCCTGTAGTCCCAGCTACTTGGGAGGCTGAGGTGGGAGGATGGTGTGAACGAGAGAGGCAGAGGTTGCAGTGAGCCGAGATGGTGCCACTGCACTCCAGCCTGGGCAACAGAGCAAAACCCTGTCTCAAAAATAGATAAATAAAACTAAATAAAATAAAATATTCCCATTATGAAAACCTCTGATCAAAAAAGTCTTGTCTTGAAACTAAGGCACTGAAACATTGCTTGATTTGCTAATGAGGTTACCTTAAGCTTTTTATACTTGACCTAAAACATTTTTATTTACTTGGTTCATATATGAACTTGACTTCCCAGAAGCGTATCAGTGCTTTCTAAGGCTCAGGCTCAACAGTAAAGGAGCATATTGGATGTTCATCCAAAATGTGCCTTTTCATGAAATCAAAAGGTAGAAAGTCTTGTTTTTTATATTAGTAATAGTAGTAATGCTCTTTCAGTTCCACTTTGTAGTACAGGGTTTTCACATGAACTCATCTCCAAACTTAAGCTTGCATCAGAATCACCTGGAGGGCTTGTTAAAACACAAATTGCTACCCACAGTCCCCAGAGTTTCTGATTCTGTAAGTATAGGGTGTGACTGGAGAATTTGCATTTCTAACAAGCTCCTAGATGATGCTGATGATGATGGCCTAAGGACCCTGACTTAATTAAAGTCTTCCTCTGAGGCAGATTGGGCAAGTCATCGTCCACATTTTATAGCATAACAAACTAGAGAATCAAAATGCTGAAGTGATTTGCACAAGGCTACATGGCTTGATGGTAGAACTGAAACTAGAACCGGCAGTTTCTTGTCTCCGAATCCAGAGCTCCTATAGTGCTGCACTCACAGTTCTGATACACACATCTTTGTATACATATGTAAACATTTCTTTAGATAAATTTCTGGCAGTGGAATTTCTGGACCTAATGTTGTGTATATGTTAAAAATTTGATACATATTGCCAAATTGCTTTCTAAAAAGGCTTTACCGATTTGCTCTTAACCAGCAGTGTGTAAACATATCTTTCCCTATATCTTCACCAACCCCAATAATATTAATATTAATAGCAGATAAGCCGGACGCGGTGGCTCACGCCCGTAATCCCAGCACTTTGGGAGGCTGAGGTTGGGGGATCACCTGAGTTCAGGAGTTTGAGACCAGCCTGGACAACATGGTGAAACTCCATCTCTACAAAAATACAAAAATTAGCCGGGCATGATGATGGGTAACTGTAATCCCACCTACTCGGGAGGCTGAGGAGGGAGAATCATATGAACCCAGGAGGCGGAGGTTTCAGTGAGCCAAGATCATGCTGTTGCACTCCAGCCCGGGTGACTGAGCAAGACTCTGTCTACAAAAAAAAAAAAAAAGGCAGATAATTTTTTACTGAGCATTTATTATCTAAGGGACACTGTTTTGAGCAGTGGATGTATTATTTCATTGTCTCTTCTTAACAACTTTATGAGTTAGATATTATCCTCAATTACAGAAGAGAGGAACAGAAAGGTTAACTTGTCTGAGATTATCCAGCCAGGATGCATACACAGGCAGTCTGACTCCAGAGTCCCTGAGTCCCTGCTCTTAAATACCTCTCTATTTACAATTCCCCTTATTACTATGGAGGTTTAGCATCTTTTTATGTGATTTTTCTGTGATTTGAATGTTTGTGCTTCTGACCATTTTTCTATTGATATTTGGCTTTTTTCATTTTTATGTTCTGTATATATTCTGAGTATGTGGCAAGAATACTTTCTCCCAGCCTATTGTTTGCCTTTCAACTTTGCATCCCATATAAAAGTTTTATGTTTTTGTGTAGTCAAATTTGTTGTATTTTATCTTATGATTTCAAGATTTTGCGTCTTGCTTTTTAAAAACCTCTTACCTTTCATCCTCAGGATTATCAAAGTATTATTTTATATTTGTTCTAGCATGTTTACATTTTTAAATATTTAACTCTTTAAAACATCTGGAATTTATTTATTTATTTATTTATTTATTTATTTATTTTTGAGACGGAGTCTCGCTCTGTCGCCTGGGCTGGAGTGCAGTGGCCGGATCTCAGCTCACTGCAAGCTCCGCCTCCCAGGTTCACGCCATTCTCCTGCCTCAGCCTCCCGAGTAACTGGGACTACAGGCGCCCGCCACCTCGCCCGGCTAGTTTTTCGTATTTTTCAGTAGAGACGGGGTTTCACCGTGTTAGCCAGGATGGTCTCGATCTCCTGACCTCGAGATCCGCCCATCTCGGCCTCCCAAAGTGCTGGGATTACAGGCTTGAGCCACCGCGCCCGGCCTGGAATTTATTTTTATAGTGTGAGGGAAGAATCTAGCTTAACCGTTTTTTTTTCAATTGGATAGTTATTCTAATACCATTATTTAATACATTCTTACTTCACTAATTTGAAATGCTACATATATATTAAATTCTTACAGATGCTTGGAGTATACTTCTGTACTCTTAAGTTCTGTTCATGTTTTTCTGTTCATACACCAGTACTCATTTTACTTATTATAGATTTAGTGGACAAATGTATGCCAGTGCTTTACTTCCTTGTTAGGATTTTTCAGTGTCCTATTTTTGTTTATTTTATTTTCCAGATAAATCTTAGAATCAGCTTACCAATTTTCACTTTTAAAAATTGTACTAGGATTTTGTTTGAAATTTTTCTGAATTAATTTTGGAAAAAATTAACAGTTTTACAAAATGAGCCTACCCAGTGAAGAATGTGATGTGTGGGTCTATTATTCACTGTTTTTTAAATGTTCTTTATTTAAATTGTATAGTTTTCCTTATGATAATTACACATTTCTTATTAGATATATTCATGGGCATTTTATAAGGTTTTTGTTGCTCTTGTGAATGAGCTCCACTTTCCCATGACATTTTCTAATTAGTTACAGCAGGTGGGTCATAAAACTATCACTTTTGATATTTGCTTTTGTATCAGACCATCTTGCTAAAACTCTTACTTGGTTCTAATATCTAGTATATGTTTTTACTTGATTTTCTTGACTTTTCTTCATGGATGATTATATTATCTGTAAATGCGTTTTGTCTCTCTGAGTGCATTTATGCACCACATAACAACATTTTGGTCAATGACAGACCACATATACAGCAGTGGTCCCATAAGATTATAATGGAGATGAAAAATCACCTAGTGACTGTAGCTGTCATAATGTTATAGCATAATATATTACTCATGTGTTTGTGGTGATACTGGTGCAAACAAACCTACATTGTATAAAAATATAGCACATACAGTTGTGTACAGTACATAATACTTGATAATAAGCGACTATGTTGCTGGTTTATGTATTTACTGTATTGAACATTTTATCATTATTGTAGAGTGTACTCTTTTTTTTTTTTGGAGACAGAGTTTTGCTCTTGTTGCTCAGGCTGCATTGCAATGGCACAATCTCAGCTCACTGCAACCTCCATTTCCTGGGTTCAAGCGATTCTCTTGCCTCAGCCTCCCGAGTAACTGGAATTACAGGCATGCACCACCACGCCCGGCTACTTTTGTATTTTTAGTAGAGATGGGGTTTCACTACGTTGATCAGGCTGGTCTTGAACTCCTAACCTCAGGTGATCCACCCACCTCGGCCTCCCAAAGTGCTGGGACTACAGGCGTGAGCCACCGTGCCCAGCCTACACTGTACTCTCTTTCTACTTAGAAAAGAATAGTTAACTGAAAAGCTGCCTCAGGCAAGTCCTTCAGGAGGTATTCTAAAAGAAGGCATTGTTATCATATGCGTTGACAGCTCCATATATGTTATTGTCCTTGAAGACCTTCTAGTGTGGCAAGATATAGAGATGGAAAACAATGATCTTGGTAATCCTAACTCTTTAGGCCTAAGCTAGTGTGTGTGTTTGTGTCTTTAACAAAAAAGTTTCAAGAGTAAAAAAAAAAAAAATACTTTTTTTTGTTGTTGTTGTGTTTTTGGTAGATGGGGTTTCACCGTGTTGACCAGGATGGTCTCAATCTCTTGACCTCGTGATCTGCCCACCTCAGCCCCCCAAAGTGCTGGGATTACAGGCATGAGCCACCACGCCCGGCCAAAAAAATACATTTTAAAAATAGAAAAGCTTATGGAATAAGGATATAGCCATGTACAGTAGCTTGTGCCTATAATCCCAGCTACTCTGGAGGCTGAGGCAGGAGGATCACTTGAACCCAGGAGTTTGAGGCTGCAGTGAGCTATGATTGTGCCACTGAAGCCTGGGCAACAGAGGAGACCCTGTCTCTTATAAGAAGAAGGAGGAGGCGGATATAAAGAAAGAAAATATTTTTGTACATTTATACAATTTTTCTGTTGTTTTATTTTTATTTGTTTATTTTTTTTTTTCTTTGAGACAGAGTCTCACTCAGTTGCCCATGCTGGAGTGCAGTGGCATTATCTTGGCTCACTGCAACTTCTACCTCCTGCGTTCAAGTGATTCTCCTGCCTCAGCCTTCCAAGTAGCTGGGATTACAGGTGCGTGCCACCGCGCTGGGCTAATTTGTATGTATTTTAGTAGAGATGGGGTTTCACCATGTTGGCCAGGCTGGTCTCGAACTCCTGACCTCAACTGATCTGCCCGCCTCGACCTCCCAAAGTGCTAGGATTACAGGTATAAGCCACCACTCCCAGCTAATTTTTCTGTGTTTTGAGCTAAGTATTATTACAAAAGAGCCAAAAAGTTAAAATAATTAAAACATTTATAAAGTAAAAGAGTTACTGTAAGATAAAGTTAACTTATTATTGAAAAAAGAGAACGCTTGGCTGGGTGCAATGGCTCAACACCTGTAATCCCAGCACTTTGGGAGGCTGAGGTGAGCAGATTACTTGAGGTCAGGAGTTTGAGACTAGCCTGGTCAACGTGGTGAAACCTTGGCTCTACTAAAAATTCAAAAATCAATCGGGTATGGTGGTGGGCACCTGTAATCCCAGCTACTCAGGAGGCTGAGGCAGGAGAATCTCTAGAGCCCGGGAGGCAGAGGTTGCAGTGAGCCAAGATCACGCCACTGCACTCCAGCCTGGGCAACAGAGCAAGACTCCATCTCAAAAAACAAACAAGAAAAAATAAGTTTTTAAAATAAATTTAGTGTAGCCTAAGTGTTTATAAAGTCCACAGTAATTACAGTCGTGTCCTAGGTCTTCACATTCACTCACCACTCACTCACTGACACCCAGAGCAACTTCCAGTCCTGCAAGCTGCACTGATGGTAAGTGCCCCTTACAGGTGTACCATTTTTTATCTTTTGTACCACATTTTTACTGTTTACTGTGCCTTTTCTATGCGTAGATATGTTTAGAGATACAAATACTTAACATTATGTTACAGTTGCCTACAGTATTCAGTATAGTAACATGCTGTACAGGTTTGTCACCTATGTGGTTATCCCATATAGCCAAGGTATATAGTAGGCAGTACCATATAGGTTTGTGTAAGTGTACTCTATGATGTTCGCACAATGATAAACTTGCCTAGTGATGAATTTCTCAGAATATATTCCTGTCATTAAGTGACGCATGACTGTATTTATAACTCTCATTGCTTTGGCTAGGCCTTCTAATGTTAAATAGTGTGATACTAGTGGGCTTGTGTGAAAAGAAGGCTTCAGCTGAGGGCATTTCTTCCTGTTGCTAATTTGCAAAGATTTTTCAGTTAGGTATAGTTATTGAATTGTATTGACTGCTTTTTTATATCCATGGAATAATATTTTCCCCTTTACTGGTAATGCAATGACACATTGAATTATTGAAGTTGAATCATCCTTACATAACTAAACTAAACTACACCCTTTTTGCATTATTCATTTAACATATTGCTAGGCTTGGTTTACAAATGTTTAAGGTTTTTGCATTTAGGGATCTAAATATTTGTTGAATCTTTGATGCTGTCTTCGTCCAGCTTATGTCTGATTTACAGAATGATTTAGGTAATTTTTCATTTTTTTCTGTGCTCTGAAACAGCTCTGTAGTAGGATTATCTGTATTTTAAAGCTTGGAACCAAGAAGTTTTATTCCAAGTGTTTTTATTTTAGGAATTTTTTTTTACCATTCACATTTTTAAATTTCCATGTTCTCATTGAATAAATATAATTATCATCTGTGAGGCTCTTAAAATCTAGATCTTGTCTTCTACAGAAATGGACAAGCATAACTGAATAATTGATAATTGAGTAATTGAAACCAGGCATTCATTTGTGGTTTAAGGGCTTTTTTTCTCTTTTTCATGGATAAAGAGACTAATATTAATATTAATATTTAAGAGAGGTATGAGATGCCTCTTTGATTTTAAATTAATAATGACTTTTTATGGTTATTTTTGATCCTTAGAGAATATAGCCTTAAAATTGAATATTTTAAAGAAACTGATCAAATTGGTTTACATCTAGTGAATCTTCTGGGTGTTATGGCCTTCAAATGTGAAGGAACAGTTAATGATCCCCTGTCAAAGTATAAAGATGCATTTGTGTTTTTATTATTGTGGTAACTGTCTGTGGCTTTATCCACACTTGTGATTGTTTAAAATTAGTAGAGCAGTAATTAGCCTATAACTGAGGGGTATAAAAACAGAGTTCTCATCTTTGGCCTTCTTGGAATCATACTTAGCCAAGTTAACTGAAAAATAAATCTGCACAATGAAGATGAACAGGAATGATGAGGTAGTGATATGTCAAAAAGTCAAGATTTCTTTTTGATAAGTCTAGAATGGATTTCTTTTTTTCTAAATTACTACTATTTGCCTTTGTGCTCACCTGTATTTACTCCTGAAATTGGGAAATGTCTCTAGACTTAACACTGATAAACACTGCCCAAAGCCAAATAACTACAGATATTGTCAGTCTCTGTTTCCAAGACCTTTTGGGTCTGGGAGTAAGGGAGGCTCAGACTGCTGTATTTGCTCACATCTCTTCTTGGGTCCTTCCTGTAAATGTGAGTCCTATTAATCTACCATATGTTAAACTGCCTTGGGGCTAAAGAACAGTGATGTAGATGTTATCACACAATTTCTGAATCTTTCACATACCTTTTCAATTTCTAAAGTGAAAGAAAAAAATCAGTATTCTATTTTTAGTTAGGGTTAGAGTTAGCTTTGCATTGTTGAATGATACAGGATGACTGCTGTATAACCAACATAATTAAGTCTACCTTAAAGAAATATGCTAAGAACATCAAGACCTTTTTAGGTGTTCCTGTAATTTGGAAAGAATGTAGCCAATAATTTATAAATAGTTATTGTTGCACACCAAAGGGCAAATTTGGGCTCACCTTTTTTGCATGTTGTGTGAATTTAACAACTTGTGTTTTCTGCATTTATCTATTTTTAGAGGGGTATGACCCTTCTTTTAGTAATTCGAGGGATTTGGCTTAGTTACAGTTGGTAAAGCAACAAAATCCGGAGGTTTGAATCACTATAAATAAAGAGAAGCCTCAGTATTAGCCAATTATAAACTTTCTTAAAAAGTTGTAGCAGTTTAGGCTTCCAGGGTAGAAGAAGTAGAATTATTTGATTTTTTTTTTTTATAATAAACTAAACTATTTAAATTGTTGTATATGTTTGTTTGAGGATGGTATCTGCCTCATTTCAGGACATTTTGGATATCATGTGAGATAATTATTCACAAGAAAGAACAATAAAAATTCCAGTTATGGTTGTTACTTTTATCATCTGTACTTAATATTTATCCATCAAAATTTACATGGATATTTAATATCCTGAGCATTCTAATTGAGCATTCTAATTGTGGACTTTATATTGCTTGTCTTCTGTGGTGACTGTGTAAAAGTTTATGCTGCATATGGCTTTATCTGTTTGCAACTTAAGCAACACTTTAAGCATACTTCATCTCCCCAGCAAAAAGCTGGTCAGGTTTATGAGCTCAGCATCTTATCTGCATTTTTGTCTCTGCTGTTCTCTGAATTTTGTGTCATAAAAACCAGTTAGTCTCCATGAGGGCTAAATTGAATGAGAGTTTTTTTTCTCTGATTTTAAATAAATACCACTTACAACAGAGCTCTTGAGAGATGCCATTTCTTCCAGACTCTCCTCTGTCCCATGTCCCTTTAAGTTACTCTTTCTCTTAATGTTAATATGCACAGTTCTCATGAACATCAGACATTTTAATTTCCTATAATTGTATCATCTCTTTTTTTTTTTTTTTTTTTGAGACGGAGTCTCGCTCTGTCGCCCAGGCTAGAGTGCAGTGGTATAATCTCAGCTCACTGCAACCTCCACCTCCCAGGTTCAAAGGATTCTCCTGCCTCAGTCTCCCTAGTAACTGGGATTACAGGTGCCCACCACCACGCCCAGGTAATTTTTGTTTTTTTTCAGTAGAAATGGAGTTTTGCTATGTTGGTAAAGCTGGTATTGAACTCCTGACCTCAGGTGATACGCCTGCCTCAGCCTCCCAAAGTGCTAGGATTACAGGCATGAGCCACCGCACCTGGCCTCATCTCTATTTTTAGGGGGAGCTTTAGTTTGAGAAGGTAGGGTTTCTGTGGTGGGGTGTGAATTCTCAATGTAAATCTTTCTTCCTAAGAGCTGAGTGAAATAAATGGATTCAAACAAATAAAACTGAATCTCTTTGAAGTTCCTTTGACCAGACTTGATATCTGTCATTGTGTTAATCCTACCTCTGTGATGCCCTTCCCTCTTCAATAAAATCTCATCCTTAATTCTTAAAGTATCCTGTTCCTTAAACACTCTCTTTAAAAACTCTTAAAAGATTTCTTGGGTCACATATTCAGAATAACTACTTGCCATTTGTTATTGTACCTAATAGTAATAGTGCAGTGTTTGAAATGAAACAGACCTGAGTTCCAGAGTTCATCATTTATTATCTGTGTGACTTTGAACATATTTTATAACCACCCTAAATCTTAGTTTCCTCATCAGTAAAATGGAACTTATAATACCTGTGAGGATTAAATATGATATGTGTGAAGCAAATGGTAGCTTAAATTTTTGCTCATATTACCCTTTTGATCTGAACCAAATTATAGGAGAAATAGAGTGACACCCTAGCATAATGGTAAACATTGTGTCATTTCCATCATTATCCTAAACTGCATCTATTCTGTGTGAGAAGTAAGAGATAAAGAAATACAAGACATGGTTCCTGCAGTGAGTTTCCTCACAAACTCGGTTTGTTGAGGAAATAAGATGGCAATGAAAGGATAAATAAGAGCTCAATTTATTGCCTGCTAAGTGTCAGATGAACAGTACAATTTGTGCTTTAGAAATTCAGAGAACAGAAGGGTATCATTGTAGCTGGGTGCTGTGGCTCACGCCTATAATCCCAGCACTTTCAGAGGCTGAGGCAGGCAGATCACTTGAGGTCAGGAGTTCAAGACCAGCCTGGCCAACATGGTGAAACCCCGTCTCTACTAAAAATACAAAAATTAGCCGGGTGTGGTGACGGCACCTGTAATCCCAGCTACTCAGGAGGCTGAGGCATGAGAATCGCTTGAACCTGGGAGGCAGAGGTTGCAGTGAGCTGAGATGCTGCCACTGCACTCTAGCCTGGGTGACAGAAAAAGACTGTTTAAAAAAAAGAAAAAGAAAAGAAAATTACTTTGAGCATACTTTGGGTATATCATATGGGCAGAGCATCCAGAGTATCTACTAGGCACACGGCACAGTAACCAGTGTTTGCAGATTTTACATAGTTTATTTAGGAAGGTTGCCAGTTTTGTAAGGCCATTGTTATTGAATCAGTACCAGTGACTGTGAGCACAGTGTGAAATCCCCACAGGCACACAAAAACAGAAATCATTAAACTATCTGCTAGTGGCTTTATGGTTTGTTTATTTAATAAAAAAAAAAAAACACACACACATTTAAGTAATCCAAAGCAAAACTGCTTTCTCTTCTTCCTCCAGGTGCTTAGCTTTAGATATTATTATTACATCAGCATCACGTGGTAGGCAGGGTTATTCCCATGACACAGAGGGCTTATAATATTTACAATGGAGTGAGCTATAAGGGGAAGGGTGTGCTGATTGCTGTTTTTCCTTGTTATTATTGGCTTAGTTACTAGCTTAATGGCCTAGTTGCCAATTAATGGCTTAATGTATTTAGTGTTCTGTATAAGCAATGTACAACTCTTCAGTTTCTAAGTCAAATACACATGAAAATCACCCTAGTGGATACAAGAATCTTCCATACAAATAGTAAGCCTGTGATTATACATTAATCAGTAAAGATCAAAAACTATATAAATGCCGTGTTACACTAAGCCCAAATGGTAATTTAATGATATTGAGTCAAAAAAGAGATATTGCAGCTACTAAAAATTTAGAGATTATGCCCTAATAATGCCTATGCCAAGAAAAATGGCATATGGAAACTAGATAAATTGCATATTTCATAACATTTAGTGATTCTAACCAAATGAATTTAAACCCAGTATAATTTTTTTTCAAAATTAAAAACTGAATAATATAGTAGACTGGCTAGTTATCTCTAATGTAAAGATGAAAAACTGTTGGTTTAATCATACTTTTTTTATTGCTTCCCCCTGGAAGTGCTTGAGTATGTCTCTTAAGAACACGCATTAATCCTGGTTATTAGTGTGCCGGGGCTTATTCACCCCTGTGGCTCTGCCATAGTCAGTCCCGGTTATTGTAGTCTACTATGCCCAGGCTACTGGAAGTTTCTCTGCCTGTTTTGTTGCTACTTTAGATGCTTGGAGAAATTCTCAGTAAGGCCATATGCCCCGTTTGTCAGAAAATGATAGTATCATAATGAAAAAGTTTGTTATGCTTTAAAAAAAAGAAATCTAGTCTCTTCCTCAATTAGAATCAAAATCAACAAATAAATATTGAATGTCAATGCTCTTCTTTATGGCAATCTTATAAATAACTTTAGGATAAATTTCCAAATGGAGAATCCCCTAGGTGTTTTAAAAAAACTGTCTACCATTAAATACAGTAAAGCTGATAATGAACTCACCTTAAAAATGAACTTCTGTGCTGTGTGTGGTGACTCACGCCTATAATCCCAGTACTTTTGATTGCTTGAGGCGAGGAGTTCAAGCCCATCCTGGCCAACATAGTGAAATCTTGCCTCTACTAAAAATACAAAAATTAGTTCAGCGGGGTGGGACATGCCTGTAATCCCAGCTACTCTAGAGGCAGAGGCATGAGAATCCCTTGAACTGGGGAGGCAGAGGTTACAGTGAGCTGAGGTCTACCACTGAACTCCAGCCTGGGTGACAGAGTGAGACTCTGTCTCAAAAAATCAAAAGAAGGCCGGGCGCGGTGTCTCACACCTGTAATCTCAGCACTTTGGGAGGCTGAAGCGAGTGGATCACGAGGTCAGGAGATCGAGACCATCCTGGCTAACATGGTGAGACCCTGTCTCTACTAAAAAGACAAAAAAATTAGCCGGGCGTGGCGGCTGGCACCTGTGGTCCCGGCTACTTGGGAGGCTGAGGCAGGAGAATGGCGTGAACCCGGGAGGCGGAGCTTGCAGTGAGCCGAGATTGCGCCACTGCACTCCAGCCAGGGCAACAGAGCAAGACTCTGTCTCAAAAAAAAAAGTCAAAAGGCTAGGCACAGGAGCTCACGCCTGTAATACCAGAACTTTGGGAGGCTGAGGTAGGTGGATCACTTGAGGTCAGGAATTCAAGACCAGCCTGGCCAACGTGGTGAAACCCCGTCTCTACTAAAAAAAAAAAATACAAAAAGTAGCTGGGCATGGTGGGCAGGCCTGTAATCCTAGTTTCTTGGGAGGCTAAGGCAGGAGAATTGCTTGAACCCAGCAGGCGGAGGTTGCAGTGAGCTGAGATCCTGGCACTGCACTCCAGCCTGTGTGACAAAATGGGACTCCGTCTCAAAAAAAAATAAATAAATAAATAAATAAACTTCTAGCCAGGCGCAGTGGCTCATGCCTGTAATACCAGCACTTTGGGAGACTAAGGCCAGAGAACTGCTTGAACCCAAGAGTTCAAGACCAGTCTCAGCAACATAGTGAGACCTCACCTCCACAAAAAATTAAATTAAAAAAATATGTATAGCTGAATGTGGTGGCACATACATCTGGTCCTAGCTACCCAGGAGGCTGACCCAGGAGGACTGCTTGAGGCCCAGGAGGTCAAGGCTTCAGTAAGCTGTGCCACTGCAGTAAGTGATTGTGCCACTGCACTCCAGCCTGGGTGACAGAGCGAAAACCTGTCTCAAAAAAAAAAAAAAAAAACCACACACACGAAGAACTTGTCCTGGGTGAGTGATTTTTTTTAATTATTTTTTTAACTTAACTAGTCTTATCAGTGAAGCGGCCGGGCCTGGTGGCTCACACCTGTAATCCCAGCACTTTGGGAGGCTGAGGCGGGCGGATCACAAGGTCAGGAGATCGAGACCATCCTGTTTAACATGGTGAAACCCTGTCTCTACTAAAAATACAAAAAATTAGTCGGGCATGGTGGCACGTGCCTGTAATCACAGCTACTTGGAAGGCTGAGGCAGGAGAATCACTTGAACCCGGGAGGCAGAAGTTGCAGTGAGCCGGTATCGCACCACTGCACTCCAGCCTGGTCAACAGAGCAAGACTCCGTCTCAAAAAAAAAAAAAAAAAAGAAAAGTGGGATTGTTGGCCGGGTATGGTGGCTCACGCCTGTAATCCCAGCACTTTTGGAAGCTTAGACGGGCAGATCACGAGGTCAGGGATTCAAGACCAGCCTAGCCAACATGGTGAAACCCCGTCTGTACCAAAAATAAATACAAAAACTAGCTAGGCGTGGTATCGGGCGCCTGTAATCCCAGCTACTCAGGAGACTGAGGCAGGAGAATAGCTTGAAACTGGCAGGCGGAGGTTGCAGTGAGCTGAGATCGTGCCACTGCACTCCAGCCTGGGCAACAAGAACAAAACAATGTCTCAAAAAAAAAAAGGGATTGTTTCATGTCTACTGCTTTGTAGCCTCATTATTTTCATTTCAGCATATTGAGAACATCCTGCCATTGTCCCCCCAAATGCATTTCTTTCATATCCTTTTAACTGGTTGTTTTCCATAAAACTGATTCATATTCTGTCCAATTGTTGAACATTTCGATTATGTCCAGTTTTTTGCAGTTATAAACAAAACCTCAATGAATGAACATCCTTGTGCTTCAACCTTGCTTCTATCCTAAGGGTCAATTCGGGGATTGCTAGGACAAAAGACATACATATGTCTAGGGCTTTTGATACAGACTGCTGGTTTGCTCACCAGCTGGACCAGTCTACATTCCCATCAACAGTTGTAGTAATTCATATTTCTTTTTTTTCTTTTTTTTTTTTTTTGAGACGGAGTCTTGCTCTGTCGCCCAGGCTGGAGTGCAGTGGCATGATCTCAGCTCACTGCAAGCTCTGCCTCCCGGGTTCACGCCATTCTCCTGCCTCAGCCTCCCAAGTAGCTGGGACTACAAGCGTGTGCCACCATGCGCGGCTAACTTTTTTGTATTTTTAGTAGAGACAGGGTTTCACCATGTTAGCCAGGATGGTCTCGATCTACTGACCTTGTGATCCACCTGCCTTGGCCTCCCAAAGTGCTGGGATTACAGGCATGAGCCACCGCGCCCGGCAGTAATTCATATTTCTAATGCTCCTGAAATGATAAATAAAGTTTTTAAAAATACGATTCTATCTTTCAGTTCATCTGAGCTACTTGAAGACCCAGAAAAATTGATTCTCATTTGTCTTTGTTATCAAGATCCTCTTTCATACCTAAGTACTGGTGAAAAATGCTTTAGTTTGTGAGCTATTTGAGAACTAATGGAAAGATGAAATAATAGTACATCAGTAGTTACAATGAAGAACCTAATTATCCCAGGGAGTTTTTGAGCACATGGGTAGTGTTTGTGAATTTGGGTTTGCTCCCCACATTGTCAGTTTATTCTAAAATTATCACCATTTTAGAGTTAAAGAATTTTAAAGCCAAAAGATAAGCAAACAGACTTGCTTAGGTCCTGTAGCAAATTAATTCAGACCTTGAACAACATTTCATTGTTCTGTTTAGGAAATGTTAAGTGTATTGAGATTTCCCATAGTACTGTCTTACTATGATACTTAAATTTTAGAAGATGATCAAATAAATTATTTTAGTGACTAGGACTATGCTTATGAAGGTAGCATTTCCTGCCCTTATTTATAGAAAGCACTTGACATATTTCACAAAGGTGAGGAGGTTAACATTTTAGGGAACAAGTCGTTTAAATTCTTGAACCAGTTTCCATCTTTTAGGCTATATGAGTATTGAATATAGGAGAAAAGAGAAAAGTATGCATGTTTCTCAAAGGCTCTTTCTTTAAATGTCACCAGCAGATCTGAACAGTATCCATAGGAAACTATGACAAATTTACCAAAAATGGGGGGTAATAAAATAAAAAAGAATAGACAGGAAGGAGGTTTCTTGTCTGTTACTGCTGGCTTCAGTAGTGTTGGTTGTCTGCCTCTCTGAGACTACGATGCTTCCATATGGTGTGTGTTTAAATCACAGACAAGGAAAGTGCTTTTGGGTGAAGTTTCACTTTTTGTAGTGGCAGCAGTTCTGGACATGGTGCTAGAACAGAGGATGATTTCAGCATCTTCTCTTCAGATCAGATCTCTGCCCGCAGCTCATCTGTTTTACATAGCAAGCCTTTGTTCACTGGAGAGTGGACCTTTGTGGTTGGCCTGTCCACCTACTGTCAGAGATTAAAGGTGACTGATAAGAAGTTCAAAGTTCAAAATAGATAGTGTGAAGTCAGTCCAACTTTAAGGAGAAAGCAGTTGTTTTGACATGCAGGCATCAAAAACTGAATTGCAGCCTGAGAGATGTTCAGCTCATCAGCTTTGGCCTTTCAGCTCCAGTCAAAGAAAAATCACTAGCTGTTTCTGCAGTCAGCAGGAGCAGGAAAGAAAGAAAGCTTTTTTAAAGGATGCAATTTAATTAAATTGTGATGTATTAGAGATTTCTCTCCAGAAATGGTTTCTGTGTGTGTTGCTTTGCTTACTGTGAGAATGCAGGTATCAAATAAAAAAACCAAAGGTAAACCACAATCACTAGGGCCTTTTGTTGGGTTTTTTAATGGAAAGTCTATTAGATTAGGTTCAGGTATTTCATATACTAACATCACCTTTTGCCCTATTGGGATCTGATGGAGCATTAGGAAAGGCAAGTCTTACTTGCATTTATTATTAGGGCTAACACTTTCTAATTAAATTGGCTTTTACTAAGTATTTGGCTAACCTCAGAATTCAGATACTACAAATACCTAATCTTCAGCCTGATTCAAAGTTTACTTTTTAGGGAATATCCTTTAAGTTAGCAGGGGTCCCTACATATAGAATTATTGAAAGACTGTAAGCTAAGCTGTTGTCCTTGTCTTGTAGTCTAGTAAAAAGATTGTGAGCGGGACAGCCATATAATTTTCCGGGCCTGGTGCAAAGTGAAAAGGCAAGGGCTGTTGTTGTTCAGAAACAAGAATTTCAAGACAGCAGAGCATTAAACCAATTTTGGGACCCTTCTGGCACCAAACCCTGTACAGGTCACAGTCCATCCCTGACTGAGATGTGAAGTTAAATAAACAGTGGATTTGATTAGAACTCTGCTAGTTATTTATGTTGTTTCTGAATCCCTGTTTTCTCTCTTTTTTTATCTTCCTGTAAATTTTTTCTTGTTCTAGTCTATCCTCTTGCCAAAGTTGGAGAACCTGCACTAAGAGTTGAGAATATGTATACTTACTTTCTTTCCATGTGAGAACTTCTGCAATAGTATTTCCTTCTGTTTGGCTGGTGTAGCAATCAAGATTAGAGTTTTGTTTTTAGGAAACTGATTAATTTATTTAATTAAAAATATATACACCACATTATAGTTTTAAAAGCTTTTTCGTAATTCATATAACATCTGATTCAAACAGTTATGCTTTTGAGGCAGTTAGTATTTTTTCCTCTCATCTTATAGGTAAGAAAATTAAGCCTCAGAGGCCAGGCGCGGTGTCTTACGCCTGTAATCTCAGCACTTTGGGAGGCTGAGGCAGGCAGATCACGAGTTCAGGAGATCGAGACCATCCTGGCTAACACGGTGAAACCCCGTCTCTACTAAAAATACAAAAAAATTAGCCGGGCATGGTGGCAGGTGCCTGTAGTCCCAGCTACTCAGGAGGCTGAGGCAGGAGAATGGCGTGAACCTGGGAGGCAGAGCTTGCAGTGAGCCAAGATTGCATCACTGCGTTCCAGCCTGGGCAGCAGAGCGAGACTCTGTCTCAAGAAAAAAAAAAAGAAAAGAAAATTAAGCCTCAGAGAGTTTAAGAGACTTTCTCAAGGTCTCAAGGATCTAGAACTAGAAATACCATATGACCCAGCCATCCCATTACTGGGTATATACCCAAAGGATTATAAATCATGCTGCTATAAAGACACATGCACACGTATGTTTATTGTGGCACTATTCACAATAGCAAAGACTAGGAACCAACCCAAATGTCCATCAATGAAAGACTTGATTAAGAAAATGTGGCACGTATGGCCAGGCGCGGTGGCTCAAGCCTGTAATCCCAGCACTTTGGGAGGCCGAGGCAGGCGGATCATGAGGTTAGGAGATCGAGACCATCCTGGCTAACACAGTGAAACCCCGTCTCTACTAAAAATATAAGAAAATTAGCCGGGCTTTCAGCTACTCGGGAGGCTGAGGCAGGAGAATGGCGTGAACCTGGGGGGGCGGAGCTTGCAGTGAGCCTAGATCGCGCCACTGCACTCCAGCCTGGGGCACAGAGCAAGACTCCGTCTCAAAAAAAAAGAAAGAAAAAAAGAAAATGTGGCACGTATACACCATGGAATACTGTGCAGCCATAAAAAAAGGATGAGTTCAAGTCCTTTGTAGGGACATGGATGAAGCTGGAAACCATCATTCTGAGCAAACTCTCGCAAAGACAGAAAACCAAACACCACATGTTCTCCCTTATAAGTGCAAATTGAACAATGAGAACACTTGGACACGGTGGGGAACATCACACACCGGGGCCTGTCGTGGGGTGGGGGGAGAGGGGAGGGATAGCATTAGGAGATATACCTAATGTAAACGACGAGTTAATGGGTGCAGCACACCAACATGGCATATGTATACATATGTAACAAACCTGCATGTTGTGCACACGTACCCTAGAACTTAACATATAATAAAATTAAATAAATAAATAAATAAGAGACTTTCTCAAGGTCAACCAGCTGGTAAGTGAAGTTCAAGCCCGTGACTTTTCTCACTATTTCATTCTGCGTTTACTGTTCTGTAAGATCAAAGGTAAGGTGTCAGAGTATCTTGCTTTCTCAAAATCAGTCTACTTTATGGAATTTTTGGTAGTGTTCTGAGAATAACTGCTGGGTTATAGTAATACTACAAGTTTTCACTTCTATTATTTGCAGTAACCCTTGGAATAACCCTGTGTTGTAGTATTTCAGCATCGTTTTAAAGAAACAAGATTGAGGTTCAAAAAATTAAATGACTTGTTGAAAATGAAAAAAGGGAAGTGACTGAAATTCAGGTCTTCTAACTTTATATCCCAAGCTTTTGTACTGTGCCTTATTTGCCTGTAGTTAATTTTATATCCCTACTTAGTAAAATATTCTTTCATTTATTGGTCACCTACCATGTTCTAGGCACTAGGAATGCATCAGTGGACAAAAAAAGACCAAGTCACAGCTCTGAAACTTACATTCCAGACTGTAACTAAATTACTATAAATAAATAATTAGCTGATGATATAGCTCTAAAGAAAAAATAATGCAGGACAGAAAGAAAGCTGGTAGGGAGAGACTATTTTAGAGAAAATGGTCAGAAAACTGTTAAACTGTTACTTGAACCACAAACCAAAGTGTAGACATTTTATGTAAATGTGTAAGTTGATTTTTAGGTATATATAACAGATAATCTAAATAATATACGGCCACTGCATTAATAGACATAATGAAAATAGATTAGGATTGTTAACTGTTACAAAATTATTATTATTATTATCATCATCATCATTATTATTTTGAGACGGAGTGTCGCTCTGTTGCCCAGGCTGGAGTGCAGTGGCGCGATCTAGGCTCACTGCAAGCTCCGCCTCCCAGGTTCACACCATTCTCCTGCCTCAGCCTCCCGAGTACCTGGGACTATAGGCGCCTGCCCCCACACCCAGCTAATTTTTTGTGTTTTTAGTAGAGACACCGTGTTAGCCAGGATGGTCTCGATTTCCTGACCTTGTGATCTGTCTGCCTCAGCCTCCCAAAGTGCTGGGATTACAGGCGTGAGCCACCACCGTGCCTGGCCCTTTTTTTAATTATTATTTTATTTTATTTTCTTGAGACAGAGTCTTGTTCTGTCGCCCAGGCCTGGAGTACAGTGGCGCGATCTTGACTCACTACAACCTCCACCTCCCGGGTTAAAGCGATTCTCCTGCCTCAGCCTCCTGAGTAGCTGGGACTGCAGGCATGTGCCACCATGCCCAGCTAATTTTTCGTATTTTTAGTAGAGATGGGGTTTCACCGTGTTAGCCAGGATGGTCTTGATCTCCTGACCTCGTGATCCGCCCACTTCAGCCTCCTGAAGTGCTGGGATTACAGGCATGAGCCACCACGCCCGGCCAAAAAATTAGCCTTTATAGTAACTGTTATACCTTTTGTTTAATCTCTTTTCCCATGTAGCATGGATTATAAAATCAAGATCAGTAAAGCCCTAAATCTAGTCATTTCCTTTCATGCTGAATCACTTTCTGCATAAGATCTTAAATTTCTCATACTGTTGGAAAATAAGTGCTGTGATCAAATGGCATGCTCTGTGTAGCTGTTGACGTTTTTAGAGTATCCAACAAGTTCAGAGAAGTATAAAACCTCATTTGCTAGTCAGATTTAATTTTAATGAATTTCAAAACCTTATCCAAAATCCTTTATTATACTGAAATCCTGTTATGTCTAATACTGTAGGGCCTCAGAAGGTCAACTCTCACTTAATGCTTGGAAATCTTTGTAATATAGAATTTTTTCTTTCTTTCTTTCTGAGATAGTATCACTCTGTTGTCCAGGCTTTAGTGCAGTGGTGCAGTCTCAGCTCACTGCAACCTCCGCCTCATGGGTTCAAGTGATTCTCGTGCCTCAGCCTCCCAGGTAGCTAGGATTACAAGCACGCACCACTACACCCAGCTAATTTTTGTATTTTTGGTAGAAACGGGGTTTCTCCACATTGGCAAGCTATCCTTGAACTTCTGAGCTTAAGTGATCTGCCCCCCTCAGCCTCCCAAAGTGCTGGGATTACAAGCTAGAAATGTTTATTGTAGAGGGATTTTTCCAAAATGGGGAGTGAAGGAGACAGCGTGATGGGACAGGTAGAGTCTTGATAGGATTTGCCTGATGTGTGCTTTATTTACTTATTTATTTATCTATTTTTGGAGACTGAGTCTTGCTCTATCACCCAGGCTGGAGTGCATGACACAATCTCAATTCACCGCAACCTCCACCTCCCGGGTTCAAGTGATTCTACTGTCTCAAGCCTCCTGAGTAGCGGGATTACAGGCATGTGCCACCATGCCCAGCTAATTTTTGTATTTTTAGTAGAGACAGAGTTTCACCATGTTGGACAGGCTGGTCTCAAACTCCTGACCTCCGGTGATGCACCTGCCTCAGCCTCGCAAAGTTCTGGGATTGCAGGCATGAGCCACCACATCTGGCCCTATAGTATGCTCTAAAATGAGAGTCCACAGTATTAACAGAAGAACCTGTGAAACTCCCATTCATTGTGTTTCCTCTGGTTTCAAATTTAAAGCCAAGCAAAAATCATTCAGTGTTTGCCTCTTGTTAAGGGTGAGCTGTTATCTATTAAAAAGTGAGAGGTAGTAGTGGGGAGGCTATTAATTCTTACCTACCCATAATTTCTTTAGGGCGTTTATCAGGTTCCTTTAGTCCAGAGTTTTGGACCAGGAAATTCATGAATACACTGAAATAATATGCAAATGTGGACCTATACATGAGCAGAGCATTAGTTTCTTCTGGAGGAAAAGCCCATAGCTTTCATCTGATTCTCAAAGGAATCTAATGACGTTCCCCCAACATCCTCCCCACCCCCAATTACGAACCTTGAATGGACTGCTTTAGGTATTTGATTTAGAAACCCAAGTAAATTCTTTTTCAGCTTTTTGAACTTAACCACTGAGATTTATTTATCCATTTTTAAGCAATCACTCATGATTTCCCCAAGCTGAAAGAATGTGAGCTAATGTTTTCTCTCTATTGAGGATTATGCAGCCTTTTGAATACTCTCTCCCTCTTAATAATCTTAGAGTAGATATTCCAAGAATGGTATTTGTTTAAAGAAAACTTGGAATATTACAATAAAGCCTGAATATTTGTGTTTCTCAGCACAACCTATGTGGTAATAAAATGAAGCGACATTAGGGTAAAATATTGCTAGTGCTTGAACTATTCCAGGGAGGCAAAATTGATTTAAGGTTATTACTCTCAAGAAAAAGTTTGAGAGGCAATAGGAGAGTTTCTAATTGCTTTTACTATAGGTACCTATTGAATTAATTATAAAGAGATTGTTAGGAGGCTTAGGAATGAAGACCGCTGCCCTAGGCTTGGATATTTAGTGGAATGAATGTGTTGTTTAACTCTTTGTGCACTGACGGCCAATAATTCAACCCATTAAGCCATTCTTTGCTAGTATGGCTGATTTCTGCAGCCTACCATGCATAGTTATGAATTTTTGGAAGTGTGAGCAACCACATTGTATGTGCCATTTTTGCCTCATTGCCATTTGCTTATTTGTGCTGGCAAAAATTTCTGGGCTTTTTCAAGGCATAGAAAGCCTTGAGAAAACTCAGACCATTTTCTCTCTCTTAGAAATTAGGCCAGGTGCGGTGGCTTATGCCTGTCATCCCAGCACTTTGGGAGGCCGAGGTGAGAAAATCACAAGTTCAGGAGTTCAAGACCAGCCTGGCCAATATGGTGAAACCTCGTCTCTACTAAAAATACAAAAATTAGCCGAGTGTGGTGGCGGGTGCCTGTAGTCCCAGCTACTTGGGAGGCTGAGGCAGGAGAATCGCTTGAACCTGGGAGGTGGAGGTAGCAGTGAGGCAGACAGCCAAGATTGCACCACTGCACTCTAGCCTGGGCGACAGAGCAAGACTCCATCTCAAAAAAAAAAAAAAAGAAAGAAAGAAATTAAACACCCTATGAAGAAGAAACTTACGTATCTTACAATTTTTTCCTCCAAGGGGATTATTTCAGCTTTTTAGTGTTAAATGAGAATATTTAGATAGACATTTTTCATTAAATAGTGTTTTTAATACAGAAGAAACAATGAGATTTTTCAAAATTCACCCTTTTTAAAGTATTGAACTATTTATAAACAACTTTTGGTTTAGAAGTAAATATTGGAAAATGAATGCCTAAATGCATATAAACTGTATGTTAAGTTTCTGTTTGGTAACTATTGTTTAAATATGAAGAGGAAAGTAAAACATTCAAAATACTACCTTTATATCACTAACTGCTGATTTGGAAAAAAAAGTACAACAGATTTCATAATCCTCTTCAGTGACATTAGAAAACCTTTGGGGAAACAGCTAACATCTGTTTAACTTTCCTGCAGAAGAAATTTCATAATTGCAACTTGCAGTTTCTTTGAATGAAGATAAACATTTGTTTGTAATACTTATGTTTCAGAAGTATGTTTACTGCATTCTTTCAATTTATTTAATTTTTTTCCCCTGACAGTTGAGGAGGTTCCAAAAACATCTGGTTGTTAGTGGGGTTTTCTTATATTCCTCTTGAGGGCACCTGTCGTGCCTGACTCGCTTCAACACAGTCTTTATTAGAAAATCCATGTTCCACAAGATTTGCTTTTGTTTCATTTTTTATTTGTTTGCTTGTTTTTACTAAATCTATAAGTGAGCTCTGTCCCCATTTGGTTCTTTCTTTGCTGGATGCTGGATCCAGGAAGCTGTCAACTAAGAGACTGCTGGAAGACTTCCCAGTTAGACCCTGGTGTTATTGATACAATGGCGATTCCCAGGTTGAAAACCCGTTTTTTTTCCATTTCCCAGGAGACTAAACTGCTGAACATTTTACCCTGTTGACCTGGGTAGCTCTTGTCTCTGGCTAAGGCGTGGCAGGCGGTTCTGGAAAGTGAGTTACCTGAAAGATATTTGCTGCTTTACTTTAGGCATGACTGTACCAGTTATGTGTGGTAGAGATTGCTAGGTACATATTAGAGATTATACATTTATCTATTCAGGATGAAATAAAATTGATCATTGGTTCTTCTGTTGGTTTCCAAGGAACACATCAATACAGTTTTTCTGTTAGTGTCTTTTCCCCTCAGCTGAGGTAATGACCTCACTGCTATGCGCCTAAGCCTGAGTCCCCTTCTATCTTTAATGGGTGTGCATACCTTGCCTAAATATAGCGAGGTGTGAACTTGGCTGATATAGAGAGAGACAGTAAAATGACCTTAGCTGGTCTCCATTTCTACTGTTAGAATTATATTTAACGAAATAGGAACACTTTTTGTTATGCTTGTAGGCTGAAATGCTCTTTCCAGCTGCTCAATTTCCTTAGGTAAAGTTTTTTGCACTAGACCAAAAAATTGTTTTAAAAGCCGAAGCAAATTATTTTAGAAAGAAGCCAGAAGTTAATTCCACATGAAAACATGCCTGGAGGGTGGTTTCTGTTTCTATTTCGTTGTCCAGAATTTAACATTTATTCCGAATGTGAAAGGTAAAGCCTAAGCTTTTCATGTACCTTATGTTCTTTAGAATAATAATTTACATTTATATAATCCTGGTGCTTGCTACTTTTTAGAATGCTTCTGCAAACTTTTGACTACTAAGAAAGAAATATTTTATTCCCAAGTATGTGAGACAAGGTAGATATCATTAATTTAATTTCACTGATGAAGAAACTCAGATGCAGAGAGGTAAAATGACTTTTCTAGGGGACTAAGTGAATCAATAATATAACCAATGCAGGAGATACCACTTCACCACGCTTTAGCTCAGGCAGCTGTCTTTTACCCTCTTTTGTGAGCGTAAAATCACCCAAGCAGGCTCTCTGTTACAATAATTTTTGTGGAAGAAATTCTCCCTCCATCCCTTTCTTTTTTAATTGACCAACACTGGGGTTGTGCGGTGAGGGGGCTGGAGAGACAGGATTCAATTTGCAGAAAAATTTTCCAATGGAAGCAAGGATCCAATGAACGAACAAATTAATCATTTGATTACTAAATAGGGTTTAGTACCCTATAGGGTCTGAACAGTCACATTTGCAGAGAAGCCCAGACCATTGTGACATAACCTTTAGAGGCATTCTTTAAGAATTACTTCTGTAATCTCAGCACTTTGGGAGGCCCAGGTGGACAGATCACTTGAGGCCAGGAATACGAGACCAGCCTGGCCAACATGGTGAAACCATCTCTACTAAAAATACACAATTAGCCGGGTGTGGTGGCGCATGCCTGCAATCCCAGCTACTCAGGAGGCTGAGGCACGAGAATCGCTTGAACCCGGGAGGCAGAGGTTGCAGTGAGCCAAGATCGTGCCATTGTACTCTAGCCTGGACAACAGGGTGAGACTCCATCTCGAAATTAATTAATTTAATTTAATTAATAAAATAAATTACTTTTTCTGCTATGAAAAACCTAGTTGGCATTTTTGCTTATTTAATGCTATAGAAATATGGTGATCTCATCTTTAATAGAGTGCTTTTGAGGTCCCCAGTGATAATCTCCTAACATCATTAACTTTTTAGAATTTATAATGTTAATATGAGGAAATGAGATCTGGATTGTGTCACCACATGTTATATAATTCATTAGTGACAGAGCAAGAACTCCAGGTCACCTGTCAATTCCACGTTTTTCCTATCTGCCTTTAAATGTTGAGATACTACCTTTATCTCATGTAAATGGAGAAACTGACTAAAATGCTAAAACTGACTCAAAGGCCCCCAGCCATAAGTGAAGTATGATTAGAAAATCCTGGTCAGTTGAGTCTTAGCCAAGTGTGTACCTACTGTTATCTGCCTCTACCAAGTCAATGAAAACATGATCTGAGAACTGTAAGTCCATTTATGGAAAGGTTTGATTTAGAGATATTTTGAACTTCTAGTGATGAGCCCCTTCTCAAATAGCTATATTCTGAATGTAACAGTCACCTTATCATATTTTTCATCATATTTTATTTTCATATCTTTTTAAAATTTAAAAAAAACTTATGTGGGTACGTAGTAGGTATATATATTTATGGGGTACAAGAGATATTTTGATACAGGCATGCAATGTGTAATAATCACATTAGGCTGGGTGCAGCGACTCATGCCTGTAATCCCAGCACTTTGGAAGGCCGAGGCAGGCAGATTGCTTGAGCCCAGGAGTTCGAGACCAGCCTTGGCAACATGGTGAAATGCTGTCTCTACAAAAAATACCAAAAAAAATTAGCCGAGTGTAGTGGCACACATCTGTAGTCCCAATTATTTGGGAGGCTGAAGTGAGATGATTACCTGAGCCCTGGAGGTCAAGGCTACAGTGAGCGGTGATCATGCCACTCTGCTCCAGCCTGGGTGACAGAGTGTAAGACCTTGTCTCCAAAAAAAAAAATAGAAAAGTCAGATCACATCAGGGTAAATGGAATATCTGTCACCTCCAGCATTTTTCCTTCCTTTGTGTTACAAACAAATTATATATATATATTGTTTATTTATTTATTTATTTTTCTTTTTAGACAGGGTCTTGCTTTGTCACCCAGGCTGGAGTGAACCCAGCTCACTGCAGCTTCAACCTCCTGGGTTCAAGCAGTCCTCCCGCCTTAGCCTCCCAAGTAGCTGGGACCACAGGTGTGTGCAACCACACTAAACTAATTTTTTGTATTTTTAGTAGAGATGGGCTTTTACCATGTTACCCAGGTTGGTCTTGAACTTCTGAGCTCAAGCCATTTGCCCATCTCGGCCTCTCCCGAAGTGCTAGGATTACAGGTGTGAGCCATCATGCCTGGCCTCTTTTACTTATTTTAAATGTACAATAAATTATTGTTGACTTTAGTCACCCTGTTGTGCTATCAAATACTAGATCTTATTCTATCTAACTATATTTTTGTACCCATTAACCATCCCCACTTCCTCTCCACACCTACTACCCTTGCCAGTCTCTGGTAACCATCATTCTACTCCCTATCTCCGTAAGTTCAATTGTTTTAATTTTTAGCTCCCACAAATAAGTGAGAGTATGTGAAGTTTGTCTTTCTGTGCCTGGCTTATTTCACTTAACATAATGACCTCCAGACCATCCATGTTGTTGCAAAAGATGGTATCTTATTCTTTTTATAGCTTAGTAGTACCCCATTGTATAAGTGTACCACATTTTCTTTATCCATTCACTTGTTGATGGACACAATAAATGCTGGTGAGGATGTGGAGAAAAGGGAACCCTCATATGCTGTTGGTAGGTATGTAAATTAGTATAACCACTATGGAGAACAGTTACTTCCAAATCTTGGCCATTGTGAATAGAGCTGCAATGAACATGGAAGTACAAGTATCTCTTTATATACTGATTTCCTTTCTTTGGGTATATGCCCAGCTACGGGATTGCTGGATCGTAACTATTAGTTACGATTTAGTTTTCTGAGGAACTTCCAAACTGTTCTCTATAGTGGTTATACTAATTTACATACCTACCAACAGCATATGAGGGTTCCCTTTTCTCCACATCCTCCACTAGCATTTATTATTTCCTGTCTTCTGCATTAAAGCCGTTTTAACTGGGATAAGATGATATCTCATTGTAGTTTTGGTTTGCATTTCTCTGATGATCAGTGATGTTGAGCACCTTTTCATGTAACTGTTTGCCATTTCTATATCGTCTTTTGAGAAATGTCTATTCAGACCCTTTGCCCATTTTAAAATCAGATTATTAGATTTTTTCCCGTAGAGTTGTTTGAGCTTCTTATGTTATTCTGGTTATCAATCCCTTGTCAGATGGGTAGTTTATAGATATTTTTTCCCATTCTGTGGGTTGTCTCTTTGTTGTTTCCTTTGCTGTGCAGAGGCTTTTTAACTTGATGTGATCCTGTTTGTCCATTTTTGCTTAGGTTACCTGCGTTTGTGGGGTATTACTCAAGAAATCTTTGAGTTCAATGTCCTGGAGAGTTTCCCCAATGTTTTCTTGTAGTGATTTCATAGTTTGAGGTCTTAGATTTAAATATTTAATCCATTTTGATTTGACTTTGTATATGGCGAGAGATGGAGGCTAGTTTCACTCTTGTGCATATGAACATCAGTATTTCCGACATCATTTATTGAAGAGACTGTCCTTTCCCCAATGGATGTTCTTGACACTTCTGTCAAAAATGAGTTCACTGTAGATGTATGGATTTGTTTCTGGATTCTCTGTTATATCCCATTGATCTATGTGTCTCTTTTTATGGCATTACCATGCTCTTTTGGTTACTATAGCTCTGTAATATAATTTGAAGTCAGATAATGTGATTCCTCTGGTTTTATTCCTTTTGCTTAGGGTGATTTTGACTATTCTGGGTATGTTGTGGTTCCATGTAAATTTTAGGATTATTTTTTGTTTCTGTGAAGAATGTCATTGGTATTTTGATAGGGATTGCATTGAATCTGTAGATCGTTTTGGGTAGTATAGACATTTTCACAATGTTGATTCTTTCAATCCATGAACATGGAATATCTTTTCCTTTTTTGGTGTCCTCTTCAATTTCTTTCACCTGTGTGTTACAGTTTTTATTATAGAGATTGTTCACTTTGGTTAATTCTGAGGTATTTAATTTTATGTGTGACTACTGTAAATGGGATTACTTTTTAAATTTCTTTTTCAGATTGTTTGCTGTTGGCATATAGAAATGCTACTGATTTTTGTATGCTGATTATGTATCCCATAATTTTACTGAATTTGTTTATCAGTTCTAGTAGTTTTTTGGTGGAGTCTTTAGGTTTTTTCAAATGTAAGATCATATCATCTGCCGGGGAACAGTGGCTCATGCCTGTAATCCCAGCACTTTGGGAGGCTGGATCATATGAGGCTAGAAGTTCGAAAACACGCCTGGCTAATTTTTGTATTTTTAGTAGAGAAGGGGTTTCGCCATGTTGGCCAGGCTGGCCTTGAACTCCTGGCCTTTTGTGATCTGCCCACCTTGACCTCCCAAAGTGCTGGGATTACAGGTGTGAGCAATCGCGCCTGGCCTGCAAACAAGGATAATTTGACTTCTTCCTTTCCAGTTGAGATGCTCTTTGTTTCTTTTCTTGTCTGATTGCCCTGGCTAGGACTTCTAGCACTATTTTGAATAACAGTGGTAAAAGCAGGCATCCTTGTCATGTTCCAGATCTTAGAGGAAGGGTTTTCCGTTTTTCCCCTTTCAATGACATACTAGCTGTGGGTTCTAACATCTTTCTAAGTGTTACAATTGCATTTGTAGAAGAGAGGTAAGAAGCAAAGTTAGTCACCTATTAAAATATGACAACTTTTCTGTGGTTAAGATACAGATTGGATCAAATCTTATTCTCTGGACTCACTCCACCAGTTCTTTCCTAGGGGATAGCCTGTGGTTCATCTTTAATGTAAATTCTCTTCTCATTCTCCATCTGCCATGTTTTACACAACTACTGATTTTAGAACTGGGGAAATTCAAGTTCCTGAAAACTGCCTTCTCATAGATACTTTTTAATAATGGATTACTTAATTTAGCTGAGAGTCAAAGAAATTTAGCATTACCTGCTTGCCAGTTCTTCACTAACATCCTATTGTAATGTAATACAGATGAATTTGTAAAATTCACTTGTCTTCTTTTGATTGAAGCCGGCTTCAGATATCCGATTCATCTTTTCCTTGTTACTGTGTTCAGGAAACTGAACTTTCTTTGTCTATTATTGGTTTAAAATGGTAGTTTCAGAATTTATCTGCATTATTGTTCATTTGACTAGAGCCTGTCAGTATATTGCCATATCCGTTGAATGGGGGATAAGGACGGAGGGAAGTCCTTTGTGTAAAAGCATTCTCTTCAGCTGTTCCTCCCTAACGCTGTAAGTTTGGTGCCTAGCAGGAAATGATAGAGACGTGTGTGATAACAAAATGACATAAGGAAGAATTGCCTGTAAGTTTCCCTGGCTTGTCCAGGATGATTGGCTGGCAGCTGGTAGATAGGTTAAGGGAGATTTGATATCCAAATCTGAGGATTCACAAGTGTAACTTAAGACAAAATTGAAATGGTGGAAAAAACCTATTTTGAGAAAAGTTTGGGCAAAGGCAGATGGTATGACAGGCAATAGCCATGTAGATAGACTTCTTTTTTGACCCTGCTGGGTGACTCAAAGCCTTGCAATTTTTTAAAGACAAGGACCTGTCAGAAGAATCAAGAACTTCAAGGAAAAAACATTCTTTATGAATGCAAAGGATTTTCACATATCAAAACATTTATCTTGTTTTTCTTATAATTTGAATATCTTCATGGAGTAAATTTACCATAGTACTAAAAAATAAACTAGATAAATAGCCCCCATGGTGTCTATATTCTCTTTGTTCTCATTAGCTCAGATCAGACCACCCTTATTTCTTGCCTGGAATACCAAAGTAACATCTATCTCCCTTTTTCTAAGTTTTACCCCTCTTCCAATCCATTCTCTATATTGTAGTTGGAGGAATCTTTCTAGAAGTGCTAACTCTGGCTCTCTCTTAGCCTCAGAATAAAGTCTAGATCCCTTAGCAAGCCATAGAAAACCCTTCCAATTCTGTACCTCTCCCCATCTTTACTGAAGCCCTCTCTCCACTGTTTTGCCATACAATAGGATTGAGGTTGTTCTCTCTCCCTGACCAGGCCTTTGCACATGCTCCCGCTGCCTGGAATCTCCTTTCTTTTCCCTCCCAACCTCCTTTCACCTGACTTATGCCTACCCAGGCTCCAGAATGGATTGAATAGATGTACTTCCATGGAGGAAGAAGAGTTCTGCCTCCCCTCTCTTCTGGAGAGGGCAGTCAGTGTGTTTGTTTTATTGTTTATTTAAGTCTCTGCTCAAATATCATCTTGACCACCTTACCTAAAACAGCAGTGCACCTTGTCATTTTTTAGCCTCTTACCTGCTGCTTACTTCACAGCATTCATTATCACCTGAAATTTTACTTGTCTCTCTCTACCTCCACTGTCACAAATCTGTTGATTCCCTGGCTTTTTTTTTTCTTTTAATTTAAGTTCTGGGATACATGTGCAGAACGTGTATATATGTGCCATGGTGGTTTGCTGTACCTATCAACCCATCATCTAGGTTTTAAGCCCCACATGGATTAGGTCTTTGTCCTACTGCTCTCCCTCCTCTTGCCCCCAGCCCTCTGACAGGCCCCAGTATGTGATGTTCTCCTTCCTGTGTCCATGTGTTCTCATTGTTCAACTCCCACTTATGAGTGAGAACATGCAGTGTTTGGTTTTCTGTTCCTGTGTTAGTTTGCTGAGAATGATGGTTTCCAGCTTCATCCATGTCCCTGCAAAGGACATGAACTCATTCCTTTTTTTATGGATGCATAGTATTCCATGGTGTATATGTGCCACATTTTCTTTATCCAGTCTATCATTGATGGGCATTCAGGTTGGTTCCAGGTCTTTGCTATTGTAAATATAGCTGCAGTAAACATACATGTGCATGTGGCATGTGTCTTTATAGTAGAATGATTTAGAATCTTTTGGGTATATACCCAATAATGGGATTCCCTGGCTTTTTTTTTTTTTTTTCTTTCTTCCTTTTTTTTGGAGACTGATTCTCGCTCTGTCGCCCAGGCTGGAGTGCAGTGGTGCAATCTCGGCTCACTGCAACCTCCGCCTCTTGGGTTCAAGCAATTCTCCTGCCTCAGCCTCCTGAGTAGCTGGAATTACAGGCGCACACCACCATGCCTGGCTAATTTTTTGTATTTTTAGTAGAGACATGGTTTCACCGTGTTAGCCAGGACAGTCTCGATCTCCTGACCTCGTGATCCACCTGCCTGGCCCTCTGAAAGTGCTAGGATTACAGGCATGAGCCACTGCGCCCGGCCAATTCCCTGGCTTTTATAAAAGTGCATTGCTATATTCCAGGGCCTTGAATGGGACCTGCCACATAATAAGCTCTCAACAAATACCTGTTGAATGAAATCTATGATGTATTCTTGAAAAGTTTTCAAACCAAACTGAGTTTCAGAATCAACTAGAACATCTTCAAAAAATATTAACAGCTAGGCGTGGTGGCTCACGCCTGTAATCCTAGCACTTTGGGAGGCCAAGGTGGGTGGATTGCCTGAACTCAGGAGTTTGAGACCAGCCTGGGCAACACAGTGAAACCTTTTCTCTACTAAAATACCAAAAATTAGCCAGGCATGGTGGCGTGTGTGTGTAATCCCAGCTATGCGGGAGGCAGAGGCAGGAGAATTGCTAGAACCTGGGAGGTGAAAGTTGCAGTGAGCTGAGAATATGCCACTGCACTCCAGCCTGGGCAACAGAGCGAGACTCCGTCTCTTTCAAAAAAAAAAAAATTACCAAATTTGGGTCCTTAGAATAGGTTTTTTGGGTTGTTTTTTTTTTTTTTTTTTTTTTGAGACAGAGTTTCGCTCTTGTTGCCCAGGCTGGAGTGTAATGGCACGATTTTGGCTCTGTGCAACCTCTGCCTCCCGGGTTCAACTGATTCCCCTGCCTCAGCCTCCCAAGTAGCTGGGATTACAGGCATGTGCCACCACGCTTGGCTAATTTTGTATTTTTAGTAGAGATGGGGTTTCACCATGTTGGTCAGACTGGTCTTGAACTCCTGACCTCAGGCCAATCCACCCACCTCAGCCTCCCAAAGTGCTGGGTTACAGGCGTGAGCCACCCTGCCTGTCTAGAATAGGTTCTGACATCCACATTTCAAAACTCCAGTTAGATTATATGAGTACAGAAAGAACAGGTACCTTCCTCTGTTTTGCATGTATTACACCTTTGAGTTAAAATCTGTATCTAGTTGATTAAATTATAATCTGGTCTGTTGTAGCTTGTGCTGTCGCCAACAGGAAAATAAGGGTCCTGCGAACTATGTGGAATTGACTGGCTGATGAGAATTCAGGAAGAGGAGCGTATATAGGACCTGAGAGAGGCTACTGTGCCTGAACAAGAGATTTCCCATGTCTTTTGTAGTCAGCTTACCCAGAAGGTAGATGTGTGGGAGTATCCCATACAATACACCCAACTTCTCAGAAAAGGGAAGTTCAAGACAGAACACCAGATAGAACTTTGCAAGTAAATTGAAAGTTATTTTTCAAGTGGAAGAAGTTCCCCCTAGCATGAGGCCTGATTGAAGGCTGCAAACAAGAACAGATAAGGCCTTTCCTGTGGTTTTTATGACAAATGTGGGCTTTCTCACCTGCCAGAAGAGCTGCCCTACCCCCCACCCCAGAATCACTTTGGTCCTTTATAAAAATTAAAAACACAGAGTAATATCATTTAAGAAAATTTTCAAAAGGAGAAAAAATAACCCACAATGTTAAGTTCCTTTCCTGCCAAGCCACCTTCGCGTTCTTCACATGCACCAGAGAAGAGGTTTTGTAGTATCATCTATACTTTATTATCTTCCAGAGTGTGCTTGAGTCTTCAGCATCCCTATTACCATTTTCAGATCACATTCTTTAAGCACTGTGTATATAGCGTTACACGGGGCACTATGTAAAGCAGTGTGAATGGCAGTTTCCCTTCATTGCCTTACATGCAAGAGCAAACAATATAGGCCCAGAAGTATTCATTTAATTAAACAGAAATAAAGTTAAACATATATCAAAGCAAGGCAGTAGAACAGATGAATAACTGTATTATCTTTGCTTTTACATGAGTTTTCTGTGCATGATAAGCTTTTTTTTATTTGGACTTGGAAAATGAAGGGAGGATTGGGGCAATTTGCATCTCACCCAGATTTTTATACAGTATATTGTACCATATCTCATCTCCCACAGGGATGGGATATCTTGCATAGAGCTAAGTAGCGCTACTGACAGAGAACCTCAATCACTGAAGTGGAGACATATAGGCAGCTTAAGGTCTTCTTATTTGAGTAGTAGACATTGCCGATGGCAAAGCATTTTGGGAAGAGGGGTAGCTCATAAATGAGGAACTTAATCTAAGAAACTATTTGTTCTTCAGCCCTGTGGCTTCGGATTGTTGGTTTCTTCACAGTTCACTTTCTCTCAGGCTCCACCCCTCTCTCACTACAGAGAAGAACTTGTTGACAGCAGCTCTACTTTTTCCAGTCTTGCACAAAGGCAGATGTCTGAAAATTTAGCTTACGCAAAACATCTGTGTGCATGACTCTGTTCCCACGGTGCGTTTTCCTGTACTGCCCCTCCCCATTTTTTGGTCGTTTTTAAAAACTGAAAACACAGTATAATAACATAATTTAAGAAAATGTTCAAAAAGAAAAAAACACCCACAATATTACTATCCTTATTGATGCTGTTTTCATTCCTGCCGTGTTATCTTCCCATGCATAGCTTTTTGCCTAGTTATGTCCTTTGTCTTAAGCAGAAGTTCAGATACTTTGTCATTTAGCCACTTCCCTGTTTTTTTCCTGGCATTATCTTTTGGTTTTTGGTCTTGAGTTACTGAAAGGGCATTGCTGCTTATCAGTACTCTGTCGATGAGTCCTTATTTTTATTTTCCTTTCTGACTTTTGAAACCCAAGTACTCTAGTATTTAGAGTATGGCTGAGATCCAACTTTTTAAAAGTAAGACATATAATGCGTGTGAAAGATTTTTTAATATTTAGAAACTGCTGTTGTAAATTACACTGACTTTTTTTTTTTAACAGACATCCCATTCTGTCGCCCAGACTGGAGTGCGGTGGCGCACTCTTGGCTCACTACAACCTCCACCTCCCGGGTTCAAGCAGTTCTCTGCCTCAGCCTCCCAAGTAGCTGGGATTACGTGTGCCGGCCACCATGCCCAGCTAATTTTTGTATTTTTAGTAGAGATGGGGTTTCACCATCTTGGCCAGGCTGGTCTTGAACTCCTGACCTCGTGATCCACCTGCCTCAGCCTCCCAAAATGCAGGGATTACAGGCGTGAGCCACCATGCCCGGCCTTACGTTGACTTTCAAGAAACATTACCCTGCCCACCCAAGGACAGCCTCATTTAGGAAAAAAAAAAGCGTGTCTATACTTTTCTACCCTTTGTTGAGTTGCAAGCCTCATTTCTTCCAATACCTGACTAATCTTGTTAGTAACAGTGTTTCACTTGTAACTGGTTGTCTCCCTTTTCAGAGCTATTATGTCTTCTTAATGGTGAATAAGGACACATCCATGTCTCGTCATCATTTTCCTTTCTTGTTTGACAAAAAGAACAAAATGGACCATGTTTCCTTGTTTTGGTAGAAAGTTCACAATTGAATATCTTCAGCCACCTTCCTTTCAGAAACCGTAATCCCCGATAATTAGACATTTCAAGGGTTGGGCCTGTGGTGTCTAGGGTCCCCTGATGACTTAGGAAGTCTGCAGGACTTATATACAGCTTTGCTATCTGTCTTACAGTGTGAGAAAACAAAAGATCCTCAGAATTATAGCTTTCCTTCCAATCATTGCAGAGAAATTTTGCCTTTAGTAGTAAAACCAGTGGTTAAAAGTTTTTCCTTTTTCCCTGGTTTTCCTGGGTCCTGAGTTGCCATTGGGATAGGTTATAGGACCTAGCTCAACCAAGACCTGAAAGCAGTCGGGGAACAAGTGTGGGATTGTACTGCAATGTCCGTTCCTATGCTGCAGCAAATATATAATGAATCTTAACTTCTTTCCTCCAGTACATTTAAAACACATATGAAAGTTAAATTTACTCTTAGATCATTTTGATTAGGATATTTTCCTCTTTTTCTAAACCCTAACTAAAATGTTTGGAATTACCGTTATTTCACATTGCACTCTAGAGTACTGCAAAATACTACCATGTGATCTCTTTGTTCCCAGCTCCCCGAGGGCTGTGGATCATTGCATCTTCATAAATTTACTTTAAAATGTGCATTTAGTGAATTTGAACTGTTAAACACAGGATTGGACCATCAAGAAAGCTCAATAAATTAAATTTGCAAGAAACCAGTAGAGTGAATTTTCATCTGTAAGGTGGTACAATTCTGTAGTGATTCTGTAAGGGGAAAAAGACTAGGAAGCAGGGAACACTGAATGGGTGAAAAATTGTAAGGTAATTAAGGACAGTGACTTCTACTTGCTTTCTCTTTTCCCTTTTCTTTGACAGCTCCTTAAATTGTCATTTGGATTTTGCCGTTTACTTTTTTTTTCCTCTTCCTCCTCCTGTTCCTCCTCCTCCATCATCATTACCTTTTTTTTTTTTTTTTAAACAAAAGTTAACTGCTTTTGCAAGTGTCAGAACCTAAGCACTGGCAGCAGTGCCCCTCCTAGATTTTGTTTGTGCATTAGTGCATGGCCCAAGGGATCTGTAATATGCATTTAAACAGTTACGAAAAGAAGAATTTGTCCAGGGACTTTAAAAAGTCAGGCAGTCCAGCGATAGTAGAGAAAACCAGGCAGTAGATTTAAAAGAGAGTCAACATACTTTACCATGCCTTTCTCTGTTCCCCGTTGTTTGATATTTGGGAATTAGTAACTTTGAGGAACTTTTAAGGGGTCCTACTGGCAGAATAGTTTTTATGTTTAGCCTAATAAGGCAGAAAACAGCTATAGAAGAGGTGGTTTGGTAAGGAAAATTGAGAAACGTGTTTTGCAGATGGAGTTCAGTTTTTGTGACCAGTGAATTTTGAGAATTACTGGTAAGGTTGAAATAAAGTAGCACTGAACTGACTCAATTTTTTAAATAACAAAAAAACTCCTTGGTGTTCTAGTATTTGAGAATTCACTTTTAGAACCCTATTGGTGCATTGGTGGATATGCTAAAATGCGACTGTGGTGTCCTTGTTGTATAGAACAGGCAAAGAATTCAAAATGCTAGAGGGCCAGGGAGTGATGTTTTAAACAAAAACAACAAAACTTGAAAATAGGCCTATAGGCCAGGTGCAGTGGCTCATGCCTGTAATCCCAGCACTTTAGGAGGCCAAGGCAGGTGAATCACCTGAGGTCAGGAGTTCGAGACCACCCTGGCCAACATGGTGAAACCCCGTCTCTACTAAAAAGTTACAAAAATTAGGTGTGGTGACAGGTACCTGTAATCCCAGCTATTCAGGAGGCTGAGGCAGGAGAATCACTTGAACCCAGGAGGCAGAGGTTGCAGTGAGCAGAGGCTGTGCCATTGCACTCCAGCCTGGGCAACAAGGGCAAAACTCTGTCTCAAAAAAAAAAGAAAAGAAAAGAAGCCTACATTTTGACCCCTGCTCTGTAATTTACTAATTGTGTAATTGGTAAGTTTAAGCAAGTTACTCTCAAAACCTTTGTTTTCTCATCTGTGAAATGGGAAGAAGAACTTCTGTTCATCGAGTTGTTGTGAGATAGTGGCTGTAAAGTACTAGGCATCATGCCTAACACAAGTTGGGCACTCAATAAATGATAGTTACAAAGTCCTCTTTTTTTTTTTTTTTTTTTTTTTTTTTAAGAGACAGAGTCTTGCTCTGTCAGTTAGGCTGTTAGGCTGGAGTGGCATGATCATGGCTCACTGCAATCTCCACCTCTCGGGTTCAAGTTATTCTCCTGCCTCAGCCTCCTGAGTAGCTAGGATTACAAACGTGAGCCACCACACCGGGCCCAAACTCCTCTTTAACTTTATTTCACAGTGCTCAAAGCCAACACCTAACCATTACCATGACCATCACACAACTCCCAAAGAGAATATTTTGATGGACGTGCCATTGTAACAGATTCTGAGTTTTTACAAATGAATGTTTGTGAAATATTGGTAAAGTTCTTGCCATTATAAACAACAGCTATCCAGTAGGCAGCTGATTTTATAGGTCTGGGGCTCTGATGTTAGAGCTGATCTTTTAGAGAGCCAGTTAGAGAGTTGTGGCAACTAGCCTCCGGGGTGGTCCATAGTGGTTGTTGCCTCCCAGTATTGATATCCTTGTATAGTCCTCTCCTACACTAAATAGGGCTGACCTATATTACCAATAAGATGTTGCAGAAATTATGATGTGTGTTCTCCAAAATTAAGTCACAAAGCATTGTTCTGCTACCTTGTTCTCCCTGGGATCACTCATTCTGGGGAAAGTCAGCTGCCACATCATAAGGACACTCAGGCAGCCCAGAGGAGAAATTTACATGGCAAAGAACTGAGGTCTCCTATCAGCAGCCATGTAAATGAGCCATCTTGGAAACAGATCCTCCAGTCCCAGTCTAGGCTTCAGATGACTGCAGCCTCTTTTTTTTTTTTTTTTTTTTTTTGAGATGGAGTCTCACTCTCTCACCCAGGCTGGAGTGCAGTGGTGCGATCTCGACTTACTGCAAGCTCTGCCTCCCGGGTTCACACCATTCTCCTGCCTCAGCCTCCCGAGTAACTGGGACTACAGGTGCCTGCCACCACACCTAGCTAATGTTTTGTATTTTTAGTAGAGACGGGGTTTCACCCTGTTAGCCAGGACGGGACTGCGGCCTCTTAAGAGACCTTAAGCCAGAACCACCCAGCTAAGCTGTTCCTGAATTCCTGATTCTCAAAAACTGTGTGACATAATAAATGTTTTTTGTTGTTTTAGGCTTTTAAGTTTTAGGATAATTTGCTATGCATCAATAGATAACTAATCAGGAGGCATCAACATATAGGATGGTGATAGCCATAAGTTTGGCTAAAGACATTCAGAAGAGTGTATGTAGAAGAAGGAGAGGAGTGGTCTTCCACGAAATCATAGAAGACATCATATTTTAGAAGTTGGCAAAAGAATAGGAGCCCACAAATGAGAATGTGAAGGAATAGTCAGAAACATAGAAGGAATAATAAGAAAGTTTCAAGAAGATGGATGGTTGTTAACAATATCAAATGGTCAGACATTTGATAAGGACTGAGAAAATGTTCATTGGATTTTACAAGCAAAAGAAAATCCCAATTACAATGTATTGGAAAGTGAGTTACAAATGAGGAAGTAAAAACACTGAAACCCTACACCACTTGCCCTTCTCTACCTCTTTAGTATCATTTTTTACCACTCATTGTTGGCTCACTAGATTTCAGTGCCCCTGACCTCCTTGCTAATTCCCAAGCTAACCAGTCACTCTTCTGCCTCAGGGCCTTTACATCTGTTGCTCCCACTACCTTTTTTTAAGATAGCAAGCTATGTTGCCCAGGCTGGTTTTAAACTCGTGGCTCAAGTGATCTTCCACCTCATCCTCCAGAGTAGTTGGGATTACAGGTGCACGCCACCATGCCCAGCTCCCCCAACTGCCTTTAATGTTCTTTTTCCAAACAGCTACATGGCTCCCTCCCCTAGTTCCTACAGATCTCTGTTTAAATGTCAGCTTAGTGAAGAGATTTTCCCTCCCATATCTTATAACACAAGTAAGTATACACAGCAGCACTCCCTGTTACTCTTTCTCGCTTCATTTTTCTCCATAGCACTTACCAACATCTCATGTCTAAAATGGCAGCCACTGCTTATCTCTGGCCAGTTGTTGCTAGATGGACATGTGTGTTCAAATTTCATGATTGTTCAAAAGAAGCTGGATTTTTAAGTACAATTAATTGTCAGTGGGCTGAGCGCAGTGGCTCACACCTATAATCTCAGCACTTTGGGAGGCCAAGGCAGGAGGATTGCTTGAGTCCAGAAGTTCTACACCAGCTTGGGCAACATAGCGAGACCTCATCTCTACAAAATATTAAAAAATTAGCCAGGCGTGGTAGCACACACCTGGAATCCCAGCTACTCAGGATGCTAAAGTGGCAGGACTGCTTGAGCCTATGAAGTTGAGGCTGCAGTGAGCCATGAACACACCACTGCCCTCCAGCCTGGGTGAACAGAGTGAGACCCTGCTTCAAAAAAAAACTGTCAATAAATTTATGTTTCAAAGCACTTTGAAGGTCAAACAGACTCTCTGTTTTAAGGGCAGTGGATAGGGTAGGGTTACTGACAAAGGATATGGAACTGGAATGGTCAGAGAGATACCAGAGGGACTTAATGTCTTAGAAACTAAGGGGAACAGGGGCAGGGTAGTCAAAAAGGAGAAAGTGATTTGCCGGTACACATTAAGTATTAAATGAAGAGCAGAAATTGATGCTAAGCTAAAGACTGGGGGTCTTTGTCCTTAGGATCTATCACTGGGGAAATCATTGGCAAACTCAGAGTGGGGGAGGAGTTTCAGAGGAGTGGTGAGACAGAAGCAAGATGCCAGTAGGTAGAAAAATTAACTGGCAAGGGAAGAAAATGGGGACAGCAAGTATAGACTTCCTTCTTAATAAAAAGAACTTAGACTTTCAGCCGGAACTGCCATCTTCCAGTAATTCACCAAAATGACGAACACAAAGGGAAAGAGGAGTGGCACCCGATATATGTTCTCTAGGCCTTTTGGAAAACATGGAGTTGTTCCTTTGGCCATGTATATGCGAATCTATAAGAAAGGTGATAATGTAGACATCAAGGGAATGGGTGCTGTCCAAAAAGGAATGCCCCACAAGTGTTACCATGGCTAAACTGGAGAGTCTACAGTGTGACCTGGCATGCTGTTGGCATTGTTGTAAACAAACAAGTTAAGGGCAAGATTCTTGCCAAGAGAATTAATGTGTGTATTGAGCACATAAAGCACTCTAAGAGCCAAGATAGCTTCCTGAAACACGTGAAGGAAAATGATCAGAAAAAGAAAGAAGCCAAAGAGAAAGGTACCTTGGTTCAACTGAAGCCTGCTCCACCCAGGGAAGCACACTTTGTGAGAACCAGTGGGAAGGAGCCTGAGCTGCTGGAACCTATTCCCTGTGAATTCATGGCATAATAGGTGTTAACAAAATAAATAAATAAAAGACCTCTGGACTGTAATTAATAAATAAATAAATAAGAACTTAGAACACAGGATCAAGTTAAGGTTTGGGGGCATGGAGGTTGTTTTCTTTTAAGGGTATGAGAGACCAGACTTGAGCATGTTTCCAAGCTGAGGAGAAGTAGTCACTAGAGAGAGAAAACTAGGAGTTGAGGGAATGGGACCAAAGACATAGGTGACAGCTGAATGCATCATTCTCTCAGATTGAAGGAGATAAGTCTGCAGGTGAGAGAAAGTAATGGAGAGAAATCACACTAGCTAGCCTCCATTTTCTTGGTAGTGTAGGAAGGTCAAGTTAACTGTGGAAAGTTGAAGGAAATAGGAGTTGCAATGGGACTTTGGGAGAGTAGAGAGGGTTTGAAATAACAGTGGAAAAGAATAGGAGAGGGAGCTGTCCAGAGGTGTTCAGTGCCCCGCTGAGTCAAGTCAGTGTGGTTGCTGTCATCTCTGATATCCTTGCACTGAGACCGTGAATGTGCTGTGGCATCCAGAGGCATGGTTTCTTACCTCCTTAAGTGTTCAGCTGCTTTTCTTTCATTGATTCCAATGTAGAATTACTATAATTACTAAACATTTATTTAGTGTCAGGTAATGTGCTAAACAACAGAGAGTTACTGCTCAGACAGATAATAATAATAAATAACACATCAAATAGCCATATCATTTTAAGCTGTAGTATTATGAAGGGAAATCAGGAGCAAAGAGAATAGACTGTAGGGAAACCAGTTGAGAAATAGGACATGGAGGCCAGGCGTGATGGCTCACTCCTATAATCGCAGGACTTTGGGAGGCCGAGGTGGGCAGATCACGAGGTCAGGAGATTGAGACCATCCCGGCTAACACAGTGAAACCCCGTCTCTACTAAAAATACAAAAAATTATCCGGCCTGTAGTCCCAGCTACTTGGGAGGCTGAGGCAGGAGATGATGTGAACCTGGAAGGCGGAGGTTGCAGTGAGCTGACATCACGCCACTGCACTCCAGCCTGGGTGACAGCGAGACTCTGTCTCAAAAGAAAAAGAAAGAAAGAAAGAAATAGGACACGTGGACCAGGCGCGGTGGCTCATGCCTGTAATCCCAGCACTTTGGGAGGCCGAGGCAGGTGGATCACGAGGTCAGGAGATTGAGACCATCCTGGCCAACATGGTGAAACCCCGTCTCTGCTAAAAATATAAAAAATTAGCCGGGTGTGGTGGTGGGCGCCTGTAGTCCCAGCTGCTTGGGAGGCTGAGGCAGGAGAATGGCGTGAACCCAAGAGGTGGAGCTTGCAGTGAGCCGAGATCGCACCACTGCACTCCAGCCTGGGTGATAGAGCGAGACTCCGTCTCAAAAAAAAAAAAAAAAAGAAAGAAATAGGACATGGGACTAGGTTGGTTAGGGAAGAAAAAGCCAAAAGGAGGTTGATAGCCTAAAAAAAACTGAGGAATCACCGGGCGCGGTGGCTCACGTCTGTAATCCCAGCACTTTGGGAGGCCGAGGCTGGTTGATTACCTGAGGTCAGGAGTTCAAGACCAACCTGGGCAACATGGCGAAACTCCGTCTCTACTAAAAATACAAAAATTAGCTGGGTGCAGTGGCACGTTCCTGTAATCCCAGCTACTCTGGAGGCTGAGGTAGGGGAATTGCTTGAGCCCAGGAGGCAAAGGTTGCAGTGAGCCAAGATTGCACCGTTACTGGGCGACAGAGCAACACTCTGTCTCAAAAAAACAAAAAAAAAGGAAAAATTGAGGAATCAGGGGTCTAGGAGTCTCCCTCAGCTTGAAGAGGGAGTGAACACTTGGGAATTACAAGGAGAGGGAGTTGTAATCAGAAAGTGAGAGTTTAATTTCTGAAATTAAGTCCATCAAGAACTCGTGACTTCCAGAGGGACCCTGTGAATTAGAAGTCTAAAAGGAGTGAAGGTCTTTAAAGACCAAGAGGATGGAAAATTTTGAGACAAAGTTGTTGGATGTTCATCTGTATGAACACTGAAATATCTTAAGATTATAGTAGGAATTGGGGAAAGAAGATTGAACAAGATAAGGGGTAAAAAAAAAAAGAGTGACAAGGATATCAGAAGGTAACAGCAACAAAGAACAGAAGATGACCTTAGCCTCAAAGACACATTGCCAAGGGTGAAAGAGAATAGTCTGAAAACAGGGTTTCACACTTAGGCCAAATGCTTGAAAGCCTAATTTGCGTTTCTTCTGCAGGTGTGTTTTTAAATACCTGGGAAGGCATTTGTTGAATCATGCAAATGAAATTATTTTTCAAATGCTGAACAGTTTTTCTGAGTCAATCTCCTTTTATTTTGTTTATTTTGTTTGTAAACAAAACAAAACAAAAAGACATGTTGGTCATGTCTCTTAATAACCAAGACATCCAGCATTTTAAATACTGAGAAAGAACTTTTCAGGTCATTTACTTTTGGGTCCAGACAGCTTTTAAATTTTTCCGTTTTGAAATGGTATTTAGAGTTTAGGGCTGCAGGACCAAGAAGCTTTGTTGATTCAGTCTGTAAGGGAAATGGGTTCCTTTGAGCTGAGGCAGTTTCTCCTCTCTTTGGAGGAGGACCTTCTCAAAAACAAAACTCTCCACCGCTGTCAGTCACCAGGAGAACTAGGGTCGGTTGTGTGTTGGGAAGTTGCTTGAGACCAGTTCCTTTCCTGGGCACCTAGGTTTTTGTTTTCTGTTTTTGTTTGGGGGTGAGGGAGGTGGTGGTTATTTTTGGATGGCTACTGGAGGCAAGACTGAGGCCGAACCTTGCTAAGGTGGCCGCACAAAGAGGAAGACAAGAAGACAGCAGTGGTGTCATGATAAAGTCTGGTCTTTTGGGTCTTAGCTCAAACTCAGAAGTGTTTTGTAGCAAGGCTGCCTGGTGTAAATCCAAGAATGGTGGCTACCTGGAGGAATGGGATAGGGTGTGTTCTTTTCAAAGGTATTCAAAAGTCAAAATTATTTTAGATCTGTGCTTGGTCTCACAAGACATATGGTGAATTAGGCCCAACTACTTCCATTTAGAGCCCTGCCTTAGACTCCTAAAGGCCCTCGAGCTCTGATCTTCCATGATTTGGTAGTACTTTAAAACTCAAACCAAAAGCTAAAAGAAAAAAAAACAGAAAAGAAAGAGAAAGAAAAATAGAACAAGCATCCTACCAAGCTTTGCAGTGGAATCCTGCCTTTATTCTCTTCAGATGAACTGACCAGTGGTGGTGTTGTTTTTTGGTTGTTGTTTGTTTGTTTGTTTGTTTGAGATGGTGTCTCACTCTGTCACCCAGGCTGGAGTGCAATGGCGTGATCTCGGCTCACTGCAAACTCCGCCTCCCGGATTCAAGCGATTCTCCTGCCTCAGCCTCCCGAGTAGCTGGGATTACAGGCGCATGCCACCACGCCCGGCTATTTTTTGTATTTTTAGTAGAGACAGGGTTTCACCATGTTGGCCAGATGGGTCTCGAACTCCTGACCTCAAGTGATCCGCCCACCTCGGCCTCCCAAAGTACTGAGATTACAGGCGTGGGCCACCGCGCCCAGCCAGAAATGAATTTTAACTATCATAAGTAAAATATTTGTCAGAAAGATGTCAGGCATCCTAATGGAAGACTAGAGGACCAAACTTAGAGAACAGACGTATGAAAGGAAAATAAATCTCAGAATCATCACCAAATCATCACCCAAATCATCACCAAGCCAAAGGGAAAAGTCAAGCTGGGAAGTACTTAGGGCAAACCTGCCCCTCATTCTATTCCTAAAAAGATAGCTACTAAGATTTTTTAAAAGCTACATACCTCCCTCACTAGGAATTGTGGACAAAGGACAGACAGAACTCAAAGTCATCCCTCCTCTGCTCAGTGAGATAAATGCAAACCTGATTGCCTTCTTTGGAAAGGCTAATCAGAAACCCAAAAGAATGCAACCATTTGTCTTGTATCTTCCTATTACCTGGAAGTCCTCTCCCCACTTCAAATTATCTCGCCTTTCTTGACAGAACCAGTGTACATTTTACATATATCGATGGATGTCTCTTGACAGAACCAGTGTGCATTTTACATATATCGATGGATGTCTCATGTCTCCCTAAAATGTATAAAACCAAGCTGTGCCCCGACCACACTGGGCACATGTTGTCAGGACCTCCTGAGGCTGTGTCACGGGCATACATTCTTAACTTTGGCAAAATAAACTTCCTAAACTGACTGAGACCTGTCTCAGATATTTGGGGTTCAAAGGAAAGAGCTAGGGTCATTCAGGGAAGACCAGGGAGCAGGAGCAGACTGTCCCATACCTCGACACTCCCCATGTATCCAAAGCATTAGGAATAATGGGGTATGGTCCCAGGGGAAAGTTTCCAGGGGAGATTCAGATTCCAAGGGGAGAATTTCCAACTGGCCAGATGTAAGCCACATTCCAGCTTCCTACAAAACCCCTTGCAGTTCCAGAGTTGGAAGCCACCAAAACCACATTTGAATGGATTCCCCAAAAGGAGAGTAGGGTGATATTGAAAAAGATAAATCTATTGCTGAACAGCCAAAAACAACAAATGTCAAAGCAGATGTTCCCCATCTGTAAAAACTAGAAGGTTAATTGTATGACCAGTGGTAAAATTATTGATCCTAAATTATGTCTCTGTCAGACGTTTCTAAGATGCACATGGTTAAAGCAAAAATGGAATTAGAAGATCTTATCAGTAAGTGAACATTCAAAATGAGCAGAACAAGTAATTTTGTTTTTTTGTTTTGTTTTTGCCTTCGATTTATGATCTGTAGTGAAATGACCAGGGAGTTTTGTCCAGATTGGAATTTGTCTCTCAGTCTTAAACAAACAGATCCTTTTTCTCCCCTTCAAGTTTTAGGAAAGGGGAGAAACAGATAGCTGCATCCTAGTGTAGTTGTGCTGGGCATTGTGCAGCAGAGTTTAAGTGGAAGATTAGCTGGAACTAAGTTTGATGGTTATTGTTACTGAGTAAGAACCAGAGTCCTAAGCTCTTCTCTGCTTTGGCCAGTAATTGGTCTACTCACGTGGCCCAGTCTCTGCTTGTCTGGTGATAAGGATAGAAATAATCCTGACACTTGCATTCAGCGGCATGTGTTTGGGAAATCAATGCCCTCAGAGAGAGGATTCCAGGTATGGCTGGGCATTCTAATATTCAGTGTTTGGTCATGCTGCGGGGGTAGGGGAGGAATGTCTACTTACAGAGAACAGTACGATATTTGGGTTTGGATTTTCTCCTGTTGTATTCTGAATTCCTTTAGGATTACAGAATCACATTTTCTTCACTACCTAGAGGTGTCCTTTTGACTTCTGCAGCCAGGTTGCATACGTCAAGGAATAATTACTTTTTCCTTCCTGTTTTAGGAGTTTGGCCAGATTTTTTCATTAGGCATTAGTATTGATAGCTGTGTAGTTCCTTGAACTCTGGTCTGATATTTGAAACTTTTTATTATGAAATTCCCTGTCTGTGGTGTGGTCACACCAAGTGAGAACATGAATTCCTTTCCACCTAGTGGAGTTGACAGAAGCTGTCCTAGCACCTTAAATCTGAAAATTAACTAAGCAGAGAAAGCTTATCAGGAGGGGAAAAATATTGGGAGAGTGGAATGTATTTGAAAGTTTTTGCTAGATGAGTATTCTTCAAGACGAAAGTATGAGTTCAGATTATGTGTGGTACTTGAATTTAACGTAAATACCAACCACTCACCTTGTGCAATAATATTGCATGCAGCCAATATTACACAATAATTTGCCTGCTGATTTTGGCTTCAAGCAGAATTTTCAAACCAACTCCAGAGTTTGGCATTACAAACATTATAAACATGAAAATCTGTTTCCTTCATTTTAGTATAACATCTACTTTCTGCCACTTGATTTCTCATAGTAAATGAGCCATTTCTTCTTGTATGTGTGCAAGAAGATATGGATAGAACAGTGGAATTTCTATCCAACTGACGTTCAGCAATTAGGCCAGGTATGTTGTTGCTTTGTTTTGCTTCCTTGACCTTCCTGCTGGTCATGGATGATCACCCTGGCCACATTCCTCGAAGATTATTTCAACCTCAGAACAGTTAAGTATTTTCTTCCCTTAGTTGACCTTTTCCTCCACATTTTTTAAGAAGAAACTACCAGTTAACAAATGTTGTACTTTAGGAAGTGATTTTGATCAGAAGGGATTGTCACAGAGCACTTTCCCAAATATTTTTAAAGCCAAGTACTCTTTCCTCAATATTTTGAGACTGAGATGCCACCGTCATTCCCAGCAAATATTACAACTTGCTCTACTGTCTGGATTCATCTCTCACACATGTTCTTTATCCCCCTCAGTATGGTCTTTCTGTTTATGGCCTTGTTGGGAAAGTGCTGGGGAAAATGAGAAGAGTTGGAATCCAAATGGATTTCAGTAGTTTTCTCTCACTCCTGTACTCTACACCTTTTTTTTTTTTTTTTTTTTTTTTTGAAATGGAGTTTCACTCTGTTGCCCAGGCTGGAGTGCAGTAGCATGATCTCAGCTCACTGCAACCTCCACCTCCAGAAATCAAGCAATTCTCTTGCCGCAGCCTCCCAGGTAGCTGGGATTATAAGCGTGTGCCACCATACCTGGCTAATTTTTATATTTTTAGTAGAGACAGAGTTTCACCATGATGGCCAGGCCGGTCTCGAACTCCTGGCCTCAAATGATCCACCCTCCTTGGCCTCCCAAAGTGCTGGTATTACAGGTGTGAGCCAACACACCTGGCTAATTTTTGTATTTTTAGTAGAGATGGGGTTTCACCATGATGGCCAGGCCGGTCCTGAACTCCTGGCCTCAAGTGATCCACCCTCCTTGGCCTCCCAAAGTGCTGGGATTACAGGCATGAACCACCACACTCAGCCCCTGTACTCTACTTTTAAATTCCATTCTGTTGAAAAGGTGTATACGGAAGACATTGTATTTCGTCTACCATAAACTATATCATAAAGCGAAAACATGGTAGAGAATGATTCGGAACATAAGCTTTCAAGTCAAATCTTGGTTTGAATCCTTGCTCTGAGGCTTGCTAGGCTTACTAGCTGTATGATCTTAAGCAAGTAATTTATGATCTCTGAGCCCTCAGTCTCTTACTAGTACCTACTTCATAGAATTGTTAGGAAGGTTAAATAAAGTAGTGTAAAATGCACCCAGCATACAGTAGATATCTAGTTGAGTTAGCTATTATTAGCTCATTGTATATACATACACACACATATTTACATATATATACACACATATATATACATATATATATATATATATTTCTTAACCAGGGCTGACTTTCCCCTTGTTGAGCAAGCAGTCTATGGCAAAGAGAAGCATAGATGTTTTTAAGTTATAAAGACTCTGGAGGACTGTCACGAGTGCTCTATTAGAAAGGTGATCCTGTCATATTTGTATCAAGCAGCTAATTATTCTCTTTAGATCAAGAAAATAGTATTCTCTTTATCTCATTTATTCCTTACTGTAGGGGTTCTTAAGTCCTTTGGGGTTATATTTAACTTAGGCATCTGTAATCACATACAAATGACTTCATAGAGTTTACTGCAGTTCTGTTTCTGTGCTAGACTCTACAGAACTAGTCAATTCAGAAACATGAAAAAGTTTTCACCTGCCTTTTTAAAGAACAGATTTTTTTTTTTGAAACGGAGTTCCACTCCGTCGTCCAGACTGGAGTGCAGTGGCACAGTCTCAGCTCACTGCAACCTCCGCCTTCCAGGTACCAGCAATTCTCTTGCCTCAGCCTCCCTAGCAGCTGGGATTACAGGCGCCCTCCACCACGCCCGGCTAATTTTTTTGTATTTTTAGTAGAGACGGGATTTTGCTGTGTTGGCCAGGCTGGTCTCCAACTCCTGACCTCAGATGATCCACCCGCCTTGGCCTCCCAAAGTGTTGGGATTACAGGCGTGAGCCACTGCACCCAGCAAGAACAGACTTTTAATTAGACAACTGACAACTCCATGTCAATTGAATTTTTAAGCAACTATTTCAGAAATACATATTTACATAATAAATCTTTTATTATTCTGGCAAGATATACCAACCTTTTACCTTACACAAAAGTATATGCGATTAAATTTACGTATAATTTTCTTCATATGCAAATAAAGCATTTAATTTTCAAGTGGAATTTTATCTCCCTAAACTCTGGTGGTGGTGATAAATTTTGTTTTATCATTTCCATGCTATGAATTTTTTTCCTTTATGATAAGAGATTTTTGTAATCAGCCACACACTTATTTCTGGTCCCCTTGTGACCAACAGAATGTCACTTTTTTGATAACTGAGGGGTCATAACCTGGGGCCACAGAATAAAGAGGATTGATTATACCATCCAGATTGTCTGCCACAAGTCTCTGGGAGCCTATATCGCACCTATTATAATAGTATTAAATAGTAGTCCCGGGCCGGGCACTGTGGATCACACCTGTAATCCCAGCATTTTGGGAGGCCAATTTAAGGCCAATTTTGGGTGGATCATTTAAGGTCAGGAGTTCCAGACAAGCCTGGGCAACATGGTGAAACCCTGTCTCTACTAAAAATACAAAAATTAGCCAGGTATGGTGACGTATGCCCGTAGTCCCAGCTGCTTGAGAGGCTGAGGCATGATAATCGTTTGAGCCCGGGAGGCAGAGGTTGCAGTGAGCGAAGATCTCGCCATTGCACTCCTGCCTGGGCGACAGAGCAAGACTCCATCTAAAAAATAAAATAAAATAAAATAAAATAAATAAAATAAAATAAAATAAAAACAAATAGTAGTCTATTGGCCTACCTTGTGCATTTTGTTCCATCAGAAAAAATTATTGACATTTGTGTTTCAAATAGGAAAGCCTCTTATGTGTGAATTTGTGATATTTATACTATATGTGAGTTTGGTTCCTGACCTTTCTTTTATAATCAGGAGTTTTCAGAGTCCAGGTGGCTTTGAACTAACCAATGGCCTTTGTTTAGCTCCTTAACCCTTACTTTGAGAAAGCCCTACATACATTTTAAATAACACATTTAGATATGCTTTAAAGCAAGAATGTACTTAGATATGCTTTAAAGCATAAGCAACAAATATATCTATAAAAAAAAACAGTATTACTGAACTCCAGAAACCAGGAAGTTCCTAAAACAGTGTTTGTCAAAGAGAAACTACCTATCTTACAAAAGGAATGACTGAAGTATGTTCAGTTGTTTTAAACTGTTCAACAAATATGCACACTTCTTTTGTAGATGTAGCGAACTCCTTTGTTTACTGGAACCTACAGTGTCCAAAGCTGTTACTTTGCCTGGTGAATAGGTAGAATATTTAACCTTTATTTTTAAAATATTTTCATTTCGTAAAGCAGCAGTTGCTGTGTTGGCAAAAGTGTGAATTTCATTTCCTGTTTGTGGTGTAGCCCACTCATCCTGTCACTCAGACATTTTGTTTTAGGTTGTTCCCGTAATGTGAGTGGAACAGAGTGACCCACAGTAGGGTGGCATGTGAACATCACTGATGTAACAACAGACAAGGCTTGTGCAACAGACCACAAGAGAGCAATGCTTTATTTAAAGATGAAAACAAAACAAAATCAAGACACCCCCACACCCAGCCAGCATGCAAATTTTTAAAGTGACATTTGTTTATTCTTTTGTTATTAGAAGACATGTTTCAGTCTATTTGGCAGGTTACCTCAAAGGTTTTATTAGCTTCATGGACTTTATTAAAGGATAAAATTGAATCAATGTCTGATAACATTATAGAGGTGATTTAATTTCATTTGCTAATCCATCATCAAACATTTTAAAGTCCATTAATCTGCCACATATATTGAGTTCTATAATGATTATTTTTACATGTGAGACTTGTCCTAAATTACAGTTTCTGCTACAGTGACAGGACAGATATACAGTGTGGAAAAAACCTGGGATAAATTCATTCATCCATCACCTATTGTTCAAGCAGCTAATATGTGCCTTACACTGTTTCCAGTGCTGCAGCTACAGTGATGTGCAAAATTAAGTCCTTGCTCTCATGGAGCTTATATTCTACTATAGGAAGGTAACCACAAGTATGCACGTGAATAAATATAATTTTAGTTTATGATAAATATTCTGAAGGAAACAAAACAGAACAACAGGATAAAGTATGATTGGAATTGGGGGAAGGAGCAGTGATATTGGAGCTGAGACTTACATAGTAACAGGCCAGAAGAAAAGTATTCCAAGTAGAGAACAGAGAGCACAAAGGCCCTGAAACATCAAAGAAACAGAAAGAAGAATCACAGATCATGGTAAACAAAAGGGGAGATGATGTAAGATCAGAGGAGTAGTCCTGTAGTATGTTACAGGGCCTTGAAAACCAAGCTAAAGACTGGCTTTTTTATTTATAAGTACAAAAGGAAGCCTTTGGAGGGTTTTAAGCAGGGAAGTGACACTGTATGATCTATATGATTTTTAAGTCACTCTGGTTGCTGTTTGGTGAGTAGATGATGGAGGGCAGAAGTGGTTGCAGATAGACCTGTTAAGAAGTTTTTTTGTTTTTTGTTTTTTGTTTTTTGTTTCCATACAGTGCCTGGGGTTTGTTTCACTTCAGGGGCAAGGTAAATGGGTGAGGATGTAGAAGAAACAAAACTTGCTACAAATTAAAGCTTGAATGTGAGGGGAACACGGGGCCTTATTATAGTATTCCCTCTACTTTTGTGTATGTTTGACATTTTCTGTAGTAAAAGGCTTTTTTAAGAAAAACTTTTTAAATAGTGGTCCAAGTAAGGAATGATGGTGCCATGGACTAGTGTGATAGTGGTGATAGGAATAAGTGGGCAGGTTCAAGATATATTTGAAAGTAAAGCTGGCCGGGTGCGGTGGCTCACGCCTGTAATCCCAGCACTTTGAGAGGCCGAGACAGGTGGATCACGAGGTCAGGAGATTGAGACCATCCTGGCTAACATGGTGAAACCCCGTCTCTACTAAAAATACAAAAAAATTAGCCGGGTGTGGTGGCGGGCGCCTATAGTCCCAGATACTCGGGAGGCTGAGGCAGGAGAATGGCATGAACCCAGGAGGCGGTACTTGCAGTGAGCCAAGATCGCGCCACTGCACTCTAGCCTGGGTGACTGAGTGAGACTCTGTCTCAAAAAAAAAAAAAAAGTAAAGCTCACAGGACTTGCTAATGGATTAGATATATATTATAGGAAGGAAAGACACTAAGGATGACTATTAGGTGTTTTGCCTAAACAACTGGGAGAATGAAGCTGGAGAACGAGGCCAGAGATTGACTTGAGGGTAGGGGAACTCAAGAATTTAGTTTTGGCAACGTGAATTTAACATGCCAATTAAGATTTCCAAGTGGAAATATTGAGTAGACAATGTCATTTACAATCCGCTAGCTAACCTTCAATAGCAGTGCTATACTCAAAAGCAATTTAGAATCCTCTATTAAGTATTTCTAAACTTGGCCTTCGTGAGTTAAGTTCTATCCTTTCAGATTCTGTGAGAAACTTGATGGATAACTTGAAAGGCTTATTTAGTTTATTAATATGAAATAACTTAGGTTTATTTTCTGGTTATATATGGGTATTCACTAGTTTTTTTTTTTGCTTTTTTTTTTTTTTTTTTTTTAAGAGACAGAGTCTTGCTCTGTCACCCCAGCTGGAATACAATGGCGCCATCATAACTCACTATAATCTCGAACTCCTAGGCTCAAGCGATCCTCCCACCTCACCCTCCTGAATAGCTAGGACTACAGGCATGTGATACCACCCCCAGCTAATTTTTAAAATATTTTTTTGGAGATGGAGTCTCACTGTGTTGCCTAGTCTAGTCTCGAACTCCAAGCCTCAACCAGTCCTCTTGGCTTGGCCTCCCATAGCACTGGGATTACAGGCATGAACCACTGTGACTAGACCAGTAATTTTATTTTGAATAGCCGCTATCCTCAGCAGTAATTCTGCACCTTTATTATCATCTTGTGAATGACAAACTCCAGTGGGTTAAACACACTTCCTGCCCACTACTTCTTTTCACTGAGTATGGGGATGCAAGTTGGCAGTAGTAAAATTTTGAGGTAATACTTTACTGTGGTGTATATTTTAAACATAAATCTTTTTTGCAAACTTTGGACCTATTATTAGTAGCTAAATATTGTAACACACTTCACATCTGATTAGGACAGTATTGAAACATCATTACTGATAACCTTCTACTAATCTACTTATAACTAATATTTATTAAGGGCTTTTTACTGTATACTAGGCACCACTTTAAGACGCTGTGTTCTCATTGGCTCTTCACAACAACTTCATTTTATTATCCCTGTTTTACAGATAAGGAAATTTAGGCCTACTCTGGTAGGAAGAAGTAAAGCTAGGATTCAAACTCAGACTTCTGGTTTCAGAGCCTCCACTCTTAACTGCCGCCATGTAATGTATATAGAATATCGTAAGTTTTGGCTGGGTGCAGTGGCTCACACCTGTAGTCCTAGCACTTTGGGAGGCCAAGGTGGGTGGATCACATGAGGTCAGGAGTTCAAAACCAGCCTGACCAACATGGTAAAACCCCGTCTCTATTAAAAATACAAAAATTAGTTGGTCATGGTGGCTTACTCCTGTAATCCCAGCTACTCAGGAGGCTGAGGCAGGAGAATTACTGGAACCTAGGAGGTGGAGGTTGTTGCAGTGAGCCAAGATCGCACCACTGCACTCCAGCCTGGCAACAGAGTGAGACTCCCATCTCAAAAAGAAAAAAAAGAAGAATATTGTAAGTTTTGTTTCAGAAAACTTATCTAGAGGCCAGGCACGGTGGCTCACGCCTGTATTCCCAACACTTTGGAGGCCGAGGTGGGCGGATCATTTGAGGTCAGGAGTTTGAGACCAGCTTGACCTATGTAGTGAAACCCTGTCTACTAATATACAAAAATTAGCCAGGCATGGTGGCGGGCGCCGGTAATCCCAGCCTACTCAGGAGGCTGAGGCAGGAGAATCGCTTGAACCCAAGAGGCAGAGGTTGCAGTGAGCCAAGATTGCGCCACTGCACTCCAGCCTGGGCAACAGAGCAAGACTCCCTTTCACAAAAGAAAAAGAAAGAAAACTTGTCTAGAGTAGGCAGGAGTGTATGCGTGAGTAACCACAGCCTCTCTTGATTATGTTTTTACTTCGTTCCATGAAGTTGGAACTTTGGAATAGGGAAGAGAGAATCCTAAAGTGGTTATCCATCCTATCCTTTGATTTCCTTTCCTAAATAATTTATTTTCTTTTGACTTTTTCCTTGTAGCATCAGCGAGAGCTTTCTAACTGTCAAAGGTGCTGCCCTTTTTCTACCACGGGGAAATGGCTCATCCACACCAAGAATCAGCCACAGACGGAACAAACATGCAGGTAACGCTGGCATATATACTATTTCTTTCTTGGTAACTATATCTTGTGTTACATTCTAAAAGGCTGATTACCTCATCCCCATGTCTTCAGAAGTTCTTTAAATGGTGAAAGAAAGTGTTGTACTGTGCTGTAATCACTTTTCTTTTACCCTCAGACACCATTTTTTTAGCACTTAGCAAAGTCTTTTACACTTAGTAGATGTTCAATACATTTTTGTTAGAATAATTATAAGAAGATACCAAAATACTCTAATGAAGCTATATGAAACTTCTCAGTTAAGATTGAGATTTTTTTGTTTCGTTTTGTTTTTTTGAGATGGAGTCTTGCTTTGTCACCCAGGGTAGAGTGCCGTAGCATGATCCCAGATCACTGCAACCTCCACCTCCTGGGTTCAAGCGATTCTTCTCCCTCAGCCTCCTGAGCAGCTGGGACTACAAGCGCCCACCACCACACCCACCTCATTTTTGTATTTTTAGTAGAAACACGGTTTCACCGTGTTGGCCAGGCTGGCCTTGAACTCCTGACCTCAGGTGATCCGCCTGCCTCAGCCGCCCAAAGTGCTGGGATTACAGACTTGAGCCACCGTGCTCGGCCAAGGTTTTTTTTTTTTTTTTTTTTTTTTTTTTTTTTTTTTTTTCTTGAGACCCTCACTCTGTCGCCGAGGCTGGAGTGGAATGGCATAATCTCAGCTCACTGCAACCTCCGCCTCCCGGGTTCAAGCAATTCTCCTGCCTCAGCCTCCCAAGTAGCTGGAACTACAGGCATGCACCACCACACTCAGCTAATTTTTGCATTTTTAGTAGAGATGGGTTTTCACCATGTTGGCTAGGCTGGTGTCGAACTCCTGGCCTCAGGTGATCTGCCCGCCTCGGTTATCCAAAGTGCTGGGATTATAGGCGTGAGCCCTCGCGTCTGGCCCTCAGTTAAGGTTTTGAGTGTTCAGGTTAAAAATGTTCAGGTGGGCTAGGCACATTGGCTCACAGCTGTAATCCCAGCATTTTGGGAGGCTGAAGCAAGAGGATTGCCTGAGTCGAGGACTTTGAGACTGGCCTGGGCAAGATGGTGAAATCCCATCTCTACAAAAATTAAAATTAAAAAAAAATTAGCCAAGTGTGGCCAGGCACAGTGGCTCACACCTATAATCCCAGCATTTGGGCAGGCTGAGGCAGGTGGATCACCTGAGGTCAGAAGTTCGAGACCAGCCTGGCCAACATGGTGAGACCCTGTCTCTACTAAAATACAAAAATTAGCTTGGCCTGGTGGCACATTCCTGTAATCTCAGCTGTTCTGGAGGCTGAGGCAGAAGAATCACTTGAACCTCGGAAGCGAAGGTTACAGTGAGCCGAGATCATGGCAGCCTGGGCAACAGAGCAAGACTTGACTTCAAAAAAAGAAAATTAGTGAATTGTGGTGGTGTACACCTGTGGTCCCAGCTACCTGGGAGGCTGAGGTGGGAGGGTCACTTGAGCCTGGGAGGTTGAGACTGCAGTGAGCCATCTTTGCACCACTGCACTCCAGCCTTGGTGACAGAGTCGGACCCTGTCTCAAAAAAAAAGAGCCAGGCACGGCTCGTGCCTATGATCCCAGCACCTTGAGAGGCCAAGGCGGGTGGATCACCTGAGGTCAGGAGTTTGAAACCAGCCTGGCTAACATGACTAAACCCCCTCTCTACAAAAAATACAAAAATTAGGCCTGGCACAGTGGCTCACGCCTGTAATCCCAGCACTTTGGGAGGCCGAGACGGGCAGATCACAAGGAGATCAAGACCATCCTGGTGAAACCCTGTCTCTACTAAAAATACAAAAAAGATTAGCCGGGTGTGATGGTGGGTGTCTGTAGTCCCAGCTACTCAGGAGACTGAGGCAGAAGAATGGTGTGAACCCGGGAGGTGGAGCTTGCAGTGAGCCGAAATCGCACCACTGCACTCCAGCCTGGGTGACAGAGTAAGACTCCATCTCAAAAAAAAAAAAAAGGAAAAGAGAAATACAAAGATTAGCGGGCATGGTGGCACGCGCCTATAGTCCTAGCTACTCAGGAGGCTGAGGCAGGAGAATTGCTGGAACCTGGGAGACGGAGGTTGCAGTGAGCTGAGATCGTGCCACTGTCCTCCAGCCTGGGTGACAGAATGAGACCCCGTCTCAAAAAAAAAAAAAAAAAGTTTAGCTGTTCCCTTGAATCTTATTCAGAGTTACTTCAACTAATCAAAGATTCAATTTCTGATTTCTTTCTGCTCTCTAGTGATGGTATGAGGAGGAGAATGATACAGAATATACTAAGATAAACTTTTTGCTGTGATTATGAGTTATTACGTCACATATTAAAGTGCCAGTGTCTACTACTTGAATGTATACACTAAAAAGACTGGAAATTTAACCCAGAGGACTTCTATAAACAAAGAGTCATCAAATAAACAAAGAATGAGTATAAGCTCTGGTTTTTAAATATCAACTAACAGTAGTATATGCATTGTATTATTTTATATTGGCTTTCTCTAAAATCAGGAACACCTGTGGTGATGACGTTTAAAAAGAACCGTAGAAAATGTGTCCTAGGGAGAGAGATCTCCAGGTGTAGAATATCCACAGTTTAAGAAGATAACCTGATGCTTCTCTTCTACCGGCAGACCTTATTTATCATTTTGGGGAAAAAAAATAAAAGCTTGAGGACACTAATCCTGATCAATAGTATACAAAGAGGCAGATTGCTTGTTGTCATAAATGTGACACTTTGACTACTTGTGACCTCCAGGAGTGGAAAAAAAAAATTGTAATTACCAAGAAAGGAACAAAGACTACAATAACCTTAAGTGTTTAGGTCAGAGGTGAAAGCCAAAAATATTGGATCCCATTGAGCCAGTAATTGAGCATAGCTTTAGTGAGATAATCTCTGCTATTTTAGTGGCTGCCGTACTACTTGTCTGGGCCTTCACCTAGTTGCAATTGTGGCAGCTCAGAATTGTAATCCATTTTGTTTGGACAATATTTTCCTCCTACCAGAACTCTCCAGCCATGGAAAATTTTTTAGAGTAAGGGAGGAAATAACCTCTTTTGGAAATTAGCTTGGATTGCACTTTCTAAAACCTTCCTCCCCAGTGTCCAGTACTGGAGGTCGGGTAGCGGAGGACGCTTCCCCAAAACACTTGAATGTGCGGAAGAAGTATGCCCACTAAGCTTTTTATTTCTTTTTAGGGTGGATATTTATCCCTTACAGTAAAAAGAAGACAAATTATTGGTTTAAATCCAGTTTGACTAGGATGTTGGGCAAATTACTCTATGGCATGTAATAGTTAATGGGGTCAATGGCTTTTAAAGCTCCTGGCACTGGTTGGCATTTTTCTTTGGTCAAACTTCTACACTCAGCTGCCACCCAGGTTTCTACTTGATATCGTTCACTTAGCTTTCCTCATACTAAAAAGAAAAGCAGATTTAACACAAGCTGAATGGACTTGATTTGTGATCCAGACCGGAACAGATGAGGCAGTGCGAGTATAAACTTGGCTTACAAGAGCCAGGCTGTCACATAAAGTGAAGCTGTCTTGGCCAAGCCCACAGTAACTGCAAGTTGATGGCAGAATTGAGAGCAGGTCAAGGGCTTACCATGTCTAGTTGTATTTCCTTATGCATGTTTCTTGAACTAGTTAGAATTTTTTAACTGGCCTGCATTTGAAATATCCAGATAGTATTTTGCAAAGAAGGCTATTACAGGCGAATGTCTGCCATTATTTTAAATGGAAACAATGAAAAGTCTATAAAATCCAATAGAAATTTGAAATTTAGCTCCTAGCAGTGAAGTATATGGTGGGAAAATGTAGGGAAGGTTATCTTAATGCTATGTCAATATATTGCCTTATATTAGACTCTGTGAAGAACAGTTGCCCAGTAGGAAATGATATGCAGTTTGCTCAGAGCAGTACTTTTCGCAGCTAACAAACCTGAGCTTCCAACTCACGTAAGAAGGCTTACTTGAGTAGGCCTCCTGACTTTTTTTGTCTGAGCTTCAGAAAAGCCAGCTGAATCTTTGGGCCAGTAGTGTTCAGAGTGGGGACTTTGGGCTGCTATTTAGGGTTCTCCTCCAGAAGTTCTCCACCCTAAAAATCCTTTCCTCTGGTTATTTCTACTGGTAGGACAGAAGAAAACTTAGTTTTAAAGAAGCTCCAGCCTGGTGCAGTGGTCTGTGCCTGTAATCCCAGCACTTTGGGAGGCCCAGGTGGGCAGATTGCTTGAGCTTAGGAGTTCAGGACCAGCCTGGGCACCATGGTGAAACCTCATCTCTACAAAAAATACAAAAAATTAGCCAGGCATTGTGGTGCACACCTGTAGTCCTGGCTACCCTGGAGGCTGAGGTGGGAGGATTGCTTGAGCCCAGGAAGTCACAGCTGTAGGGAGCCGTGATGGTGTCACTGTACTCCATTCTGGGTGGCAGAGTAAGACCCTGTCTCAAGAAAAAATAAAATAAAAAGTATCCTCAGCTGCTTAATGCAGTTGCAACTTGTAACTCGGGTAGCTTTTCATTGTTTATACCTAACACTTTATCTCCTCATACTTGTCCTTTTATTTTTTGTTTAACAGCTTTATTGAGATATAATCCACATACCATGTAATTCACCCAGTTTACTCATTTAAAGTGTACATTCATTGGTTTTTAGAAGAGTCACAGAGTTGTGCAGCCATCACCACAATCTAATTTTAGAACGTTTTTATCGCCCTGAAAATAAACCCGATACCCATTAGCAGTCACTCCCTATTTCTCTCACCCTCTCTCCCAGCCCTAAGCAACCACGAATCTACTTTCTGTCTGTGTAGATTTGCCTATTCTGGGTGTTCTGTAAATGGATTCATATAAATGGATTTTTGAGACAGGCTCCTTTTACTTAGCGTGTTTTCAAAGGTCATCTATGGTATAGTATGTATCAGTACATCATTCCTTTTCATGACCAAATAATACTACATTTTGTGGATAATACCACATTTTATTTATCCATTCATCATTTGATAGACATTTGAGTTGTTTCCACTTTTTTGCTATTATGAATAATGCTGTATATACATGCGTGTACAACTTTTTGGGTGGACATATGTTTTCTTTTCTCTTGGGTTTATGCATATGAGACTTAAGATTGTGTCCCTAGCCTTGAAAGGTAGTAGAATGGATCTGGCCAAACATAATGACTCTCCATTTTAATTTTGAAAATTGAAAGATTCTGCAATATGGAATTAATTGGTCAGAAGCCAGCAGTGAAAACCATCCTTTTTGATTTGGGGTGGGGGGGTGGATGTTTGTTTTTTTGTTTATTTATTTATATTTAAATGTGAGGTCTTACTCTGTCACCCAGGCTGGAGTGCAGTGGCATAATCATAGCTCACTAGCCTCAAGCAGTCCCCGGCCTCAGCCTCCCAAAGTGGTGGGATTAAGGATACTATTCTATTTAAGAAGAAAGGAAAGAGTTTCAGACTTGCTGTCATTTGTATAAACGCACCAACCCATTTGCCAACCTACTTTTTTTCTTCCTGCCTCTATCCACTTCTTGTACATAACAGTATTTCATCTCATAATTAACAGCTATTAGTTAACTGAAGGAAAATTATGTATGTAGATTTCAAGACCAATGTGAGAACAAGTTATAGTGGCATTCATGGTTATGTGACCGTATCAGTCACCTTAGACTTTAATAAGGGCAATATCTGAGTGGGCAAGAGTGAGGTTTTTTTGTTCACAGATTTTCATAATTTATGATAGTACATTATTTATCTCCTGCTATCTAAAGCCTCGGATTTCCTAGGAATATGAGGAAATCTATAATAGTTAAAACAAAGAAATTTCAACTTAGTTTGACAAAATGTGTAAGAACAAGTGAGGATTCAAATAATGGTTGGCCATTTTAAAGAACCTAATAATATGTTCAGGAGAATGTATATCCCTTATGTGGCATACTTAATATATAATCTCATTGGCCGGGCACAGTGGCTCCCACCTGTAATCCCAGCACTTTGGGAGGCCAAGGCAGGCGGATCACGAGGTCAGGAGATCAAGACCATCCTGGCTAACATGGTGAAACCCCGTCTCTAAAATGCTAAAATACAAAAAATTAGCTGGGCATGGTGGCAGGCACCTGTAGTCCCAGCTACTTGGGAGGCTGAGGCAGGAGAATGGCGTGAACCCAGGAGGTGGAGCTTGCGGTGAGCCGAGATCGCACCACTGCACTCCAGCCTGGGCGACAGAGTGAGATTCCATCTCAAAAAAAACAAAAAATACATATGTACACACACACACATATATGTATATACATATATATACATATATACACATAAAAATATATATACACATATATGTGTGTGTGTGGGTATATACTCTCATTATAGTATCAGTCACTACACTCCAGCCTGGGTGACAGAGCGAGACTCTGTCTCAAAAAAAATTAAGATAAATAATAATTTCAGTCACTAATATGAAAGTCATTTTAAACTATTGACCTTATTCTAGGGAGAATCCAAAAGTCTTCTTAGGTCAAATGCAACCAAAGCATATGATTATATAAATAGGAATGACAAAATGGTTAGCTTTTTAAAAGTTATGGATAATTCCTCTAACACTACACTACTACACCCATTTTCAAAGTGCCCTCATTGCTACTTTCAGTGAGCCTGAAAATACAGCCAGTGAGTGCTGCCTCTGCCTAACAGATCTCAACAACAAGTCTCTCATCAACATCCATCATAATACAAAACTGAGACTGGTCTCAAGTGTACCTTTCATAGGACAGACCTAGGTTTTAATATAGTATAGACTAAAAGCAAATGTAGTAAGATGCAGTCTAGCAGTCTCTCTTTCCATTTTAAAAGAAGTCAATAATCATTTAATTTCTATGTCTAATCAGAGTCCTTTAATGAATCAGAACTTTCTTTTACAAAAGTCACTGAGGTAGAAGGAATCCTCTCTGTCAACGTTAGAATGGAGAATAATTATCCTTTGGTTTGTAAATTTCACCAGGCGATCTCCAACAGCATCTCCAAGCAATGTTCATATTACTCCGCCCAGAAGACAACATCAGGCTGGTAAGTTAGTGGTATCATCATAATTTTCTTCCTCAAAAGACTATCTAAGATAGCCAGCCAACATCGAACAGTCATTTTTACATCCCAACACAGTGCTGGGAACTATGTGAAGTAAGAGAGAAGATAATGTGGAATGTTGTGAAATAATTTGATGGTTTAAGACTGTTGATAAGCACCAGTCTGTAAGTTATTAACTATTATAACAATTGAAGTTCAGAAAATCGAGAAAAAACTTGGGAATTTGACCTAGATGAGGAAGGTTTATGTAGTCAGCGGAGCTTGAGGTGACTCTTGAAAGATGATGAGATTTGGATTGGTAGAAAGAAATTATTCTAGATAAGGACTTAACAAGCAAAAACACACATAGAGAAGGACAAGGAAGGAGTAAAATGGCCAAAGATTGATGCTGGCTTCAGACTCAGGAGACTTGAACTTAGGTGCTAAGTCATATGATACTGGACAAGTTACTTTACCCTGTCTATGCCCATTTCCTCATCTCCTGACTACCTCTTCTGTTGAGAGGGTCAACTGGACATGAAAACATACTGAATAGTGCAAAATGCTGTCTAAGTATGAGGATTATTATTGGGAAGATAGAGAACAAGGCAGGCAAATATGGATTTAGTGCTGTAAACTGGAGGTCTCAAACTGGCAGTATATAGGCCAGAGATATGTTTTGTTTGGATCACAGCGTTTTTTTAAAAAAATGTAAGCCAGAATTTTAAAGTTAGGTGAGGTCTAGCATGGGTTCTTAATTTACCATAATCCTCCTTTTGAGACAGAGTCTCGCTCTGTCGCCCAGGCTAGAGTGCCATGGCACAATCTCGGCTCACTGCAACCTCCACCTCCCAGGTGCAATCAATTCTCCTGCCTCAGCCTCCCAAGCAGCTGGGATTATAGGCATGCGCCACCACGCTCAGCTAATTTTTGTATTTTTAGTAGAGATGGGGTTTCACCTAATTGGGCAGGCTGGTCTCAAACTCCTGACCTTGTGATCCACCCGCCTCAGCCTCACAAAGTGCTGGGATTACAGGCATGAGCCACAGTGCCCAGCCCCTATTGTCTTCTTAAGTCAAGTGTCACCATTTGTCATCATTCCTGCACTGTTGTAGTAGTACCTCCAATAAAACTAGGAAAACAAAACCGAGATGAGCATATTTCTTTGTGGAAATTGGAAAGTATTTCTACCCATTCAATATTCACGTGGCTTACTTTCCTTATTTACGTTTCCCATCTGAGCCTCTTAGGAGTGTCCAATCATTTGACTTCCCTTGACCACATTGGAAAAAGAAGAACTGTCTTGGGCCACACATAAAATACACTAACACTAATGATAGCTGATGAACTTAAAAAAAAAATCAGGAATATCTCATAATGTTTTCAGAAAGTTTATGAATTTGTGCTGGGCCACATTCAAAGCCATCTTGGGCCACACGTGACCCATAGGCCATGGGTTGCACAAGCTTGCTGCTTGCTCTAGATTACTAACTAAAGGTAGTACCTCTCCCTTTTCAAAATAAGCAGTTGTGAAACGTCACAGGTTTTTCAGCCAAAGAATGCCATGGGACAGCTATAGTAGTTAGGGAAGATTCCTCAGAAGCTAATGCAGAATAGAGAGGAGGAAAAGATCATTTTAAATCAGGGAGGCCTGCTAAGGTAGTTATTGCAGTAATCTAGGCATGTGGTAATGAGTCCTTTGATTAGAATATATAAAAATTTAAAGGAATCCTTTCATAGTTGTTTTATATCTTATTTTTAATTTTTTAAATGTTTTATATCCTAACCAAAAGTAACATTTATACATTTATATAAATCTTGTCTGTATTTCTTGATATATTTCTTTCTTAAATAATTATTTAAGGCCGGGCGCAGGGGCTCACGCTTGTAGTCCCAACACTTTGGGAGACTGAGGTGGGCAGATCATTTGAGGTCAAGAGTTCGACACCAGCCTAGCCAACATGGTAAAACCCTGTCTCTACTAAAAATACAAAAATGAGCCAGGCGTGGTGGCACACACCTGTAGCTACCCAGGAGGCTGAGGCAGGAGAATCACTTGAACCCGGGAGGCGGTGGTTGCAGTGAGCCAAGATTGCGCCATTACACTCCAACCTGGATGACAGAATGAGATTCCGTCTCAAAAAATAATCATAATGTTATTATTGTTATTTAAAAGGGAACAAGGGGATGCAATTCTTACAGTATTAATAATCTGGAGTGACTGGGGTGTGGTGGCTCATGTCTGTAATCCCAGCACTTTGGGAGGCGAGGCAGGAGTTCAAGACCAGCCTAGGCAACATGGCAAAACCCTGTCTCTACAAAAAGTAAAAAATTAGCTGGGCATAGTGGCATGCCAGCTACTCGGGAGGCTGAGGTGGGAGTATTGCTTGAGCCTGGCAGGTCAAGGCTGCAGTGAGCCATGATCACGCCACTGCCCTCAACCCGGGCAACAGTGCAAGCCCGTGTCTCTAATAATAATCATCATCATCATCTGAAGCAATGATTCTCAAACTTTAAAATATATCAAAATCACCTGGAGAGGTTTGTTAAATCACTAATTACTGGACTGCACATGCAGAGTTTGATTAGTAAAGGGGAAGCAGAGATAATTTGTATTTTTAAGCCAGTTTTGAAATACTGCTGATGCTGCTGATCCAGGAGTCATGTTTGGAGTACACCTCTTTGAAAACCCATAACAACAATCATTTGCACATACGCACATACTGGATGCCCAATAAATATTTGCTGATAGCTTTCAAAATTTGTGTGTTTTGGTAAAGCTAAAGCTTTAAAGAGATGTAACATCACTTTATCATTTTCTCATTGATAACCTTCTGGAATTTGGTGTGAACCTCTAAATATTAAAATAATTTTAACTACATAGAGTCTTGGAAGAACATGAAGGAAGCAGTTATGAAGGCAGAGCTGGCAATTCTTTTCTTACTAAAATATGCATCTTCAGTTGCTTTACATTTATAAAATAAATTCAGAAAATGTAACTTACGCCTCTGAATTCAAAGTTCACATGACAAGTCATTTTACAGTTGTTTTGAATTGTTACAAACACATAGTCATTATGTTTCAGATTATTGAGTGAGTCATCTTCAAGAAAATGAGTCAATGCATTGTATGACTTTGGACAAATTAGCACTTCTCTAACTGAAAGGAGCATTTGTAGACTCAAACCAAAGGCTTTTGTTTTGAGTTAAATTTGGAATGCTGAAACTCTTAAGATTTGTGCAGAAGGTTAAAAGTTTGATAGTCAACTGAAAGTCTTGCCTTTTTTTTTTTTTTTGAGACGGAGTCTATCTCTGTCGCCCAGGCTGGAGTGCAGTGGCTCAATCGTGGCTCTTTGCAACCTCTGCCTCCTGGGTTCAAGTGATTCTCCTGTCTCAGCCCCCTGAGTAGCTGGGATTACAGACATGCGCCACCATACCCGGCTAATTTTTTGTATTTTTAGTAGAGACGGGTTTTCACCATGTTGGCCAGGCTGGTCTTAAACTCCTGACCTCAGGTGATCTCCCCATCTGGCCCAAAGTGCTGGGATTACAGGCATGAGCCACCGCGCTCACTAAAAGTCTTGCCTTTATTTTTTAAATAACCCAACCAAACCACACATTTTGCTTTAGCATTGAAAATAGGACAAAGCCAATCTTTTCCTCCAGGGAAGCTTTGTGTTCCAAATACAGGCATCAAGCATTAACTTTAGTACTTAGGAAAACTGTAGCTAGTAAAATAAAGGAAGTGGTTTTATAGTACTCTTGCACATTACCAAAGATCAACCATTTAATTAAAACAATAATCTGAGAAATTAAGAATTCTCAGGACATTTGAAGTAACTTCAACTGATGTTCTTAACTAAAGCTGAAGTGCTGATAAGGTACAAAGAGGTCTTTTTTGAGTACTTTGCAGGAGAATTTAAGAAAATGAGGAGTTTTATTATTTTGGTTTTCATCATATGTTGCTTCTAAAATGGAAATTGGTTTATTTTTTCTAGCTATAAATATATTATGTGGGGTTTCTTTATCCCAGTCAAACAATGCAAAAAGGTATAAATAAAGTAAAAATCACTCTGTATTCTACATTCTGAGAAAATCATTGTTAGCAATTTGGATAAGCATCCTTCCACTCTTTTTAAAAATATGTATATATGAGAGAGAGAGAGTGTAAAGAGTGAGAGGAAGAGCATTGTTTTGTTTCTACAAAAATGTGACAAAAATAGAAATACCTTTTTGTAACCTACTTTCTTCATAGTTTATCATGGATGTCTTTCCATGACAATAAATAAATTGTGGTTTTTAATGGCTACATGGAATACAATTCATATTTAAGAATTTCATAGAGACAGACTGATTTTAAAAAAATATTCAGAGACTTCCTCAAGTTCTAATCTTTTTCTTTTGAAGACAGTGTTCTTTAGTCTACTGGTGTCACAAGTGAAGCCTATTTTAATTTTGGCTATTGATTTTGCTTCATTCTTTTGACTAGCATTTAATATTTACATACTTTTGGAACCTTTCTCTCTGATGGATTGGATGAACTGTCTGTCTTAGATATTGGGTCTTTATAATGTAGTTTACTGGGGGTAATTAATTTCTTTTCACAAAGAGTCTTACATCATGCACGCAGGGGCATGCATGTAAGACTCTTGGTATAGAGAAATTCTTTTGTTTTTTTTGTTTGTTTGTTTATTTTTTTTGAGACAGAGTTTCGCTCTTTTGCCCAGGCTGGAGTGCAATGGTGCAATCTCGGCTTACCACAACCTCCGCCTCCCAGGTTCAAGTGATTCTCCTGCCTCAGCCTCCTGAGTAGCTGGGATTACAGGCATGCGCCACCACGCCCAGCTAATTTTTTGTATTTTTAGTAGGGATGGGGTTTCTCCATGTTGGTCAGGCTGGTCTCAAACTCCCAACCTCAGGTGATCTGCCTTCCTCGGCTTCCCAAAGTGCTGGGATTATAAGCATGAGCCCCTGTGCCCAGCGGTGAAAAGAAATTAAAGGCAAAGGTACAGTTTAAGCTTGAGGAGGAGTATTTCCTGATGTTAGATGATGCTGAAGAGAGAAGCTCTTTTTTTTTTCTTTTTTTTTTTTTTGAGATGGAGTCTCGCTTTGTCACCCAGGCTGGAGTGCAGTGGTGCGTTCTCGGCTCACTGCAGCCTCTGCCTCCCAGGTTCCACTGATTCTCGTGACTCAGCCTCCTGAGTACCTGGGATTACAGGCACATACCACAACGCCCCACTAATTTTTGTATTTTAGTAGAGACCGGGTTTCATCGTGATGGCCAGGCTAGTTTCGAACTCCTCACTTCAAGTGATCCACCCGCCTCAGCCTCCCAAAGTGCTGGGATTACAGGTGCGAGCCACCGCTCTAAGCCAAGAGAAGCTCTTTTATCAGGTGGTGTTTGTAAACTGCTTGTAATTAGGTTAAGGATTTAAATTAGATGCCGAGGGAATAGCATTATTCTTTGATAGATAAGCTTTGAAAACAGGTTGGGTTTTTCAGGAATAAAGCAGAGGCAGGGGATGACTTCTCAGACCTACTTCAGTCCTAAGACTGCTGGATTCAATTCACCTGAAACTTGTAATAGCATTCCAAATTTAGGCAGTAAATGTAGTTTCTTGGAAATATAAGCTCGGTTACTATTGCTGCCAAGTTTTAAAATCCAGGATATTGTTTTGTTCAGACAATTAAAATGTACTTCAGTAGTGTCCTTTTCAAGGAGAACTTTAGTTGATTAATGAAATGCATCTCAATTGTCTTATTCCAGTCATTGATTTCAATATAAGTTCTGGAGACTGAAGAAACATTGGAAATGCTGTCATTTTCAAAATTAGGGTATTATGAACAAAATTGCCATTTTAAATTTATTTGATTGTGTTAATAAATTAAATTATTACATTTTGCTTAATCTTATCTCCAATGGAGGAATATGAAATAAACCTCAAACCAGGATGGGCGTTAGACTTTTCCTTATGGCTGTGGCACATAGATTTTTAATTCATTAACCTATAATCTTGAAGCTTAAAAGGAACTTTTTTTTTTTTTTTTTTTTTTTTTGAGAGTCTCACTCACCCTGTTGCCTAGGCTGGAGTGGAGTGGCGTGATCTCAACCTACTGCAACCTCCTCCTCCCGGGATCCAGTGATTCTCCTGCCTCAGCCACCTGAGCAGCTGGGATTACAGACACACGCCACCACACCTAGCTAATTTTTTTTGTATTTTTAGTAGAGAGAGGATTTTGCCATGTTGGCCAGGCTGATCTCGAGCTCCTGACCTCAAGCGATCTGCCTGCCTCAGCCTCCCAAAGTTTTGAGATTACAGGCGTGAACCACTGCGCCCAGTCTAAAAGTAACTTTAAATAAAGTCTTGGGTTTATCCCCTCACGTTTCAGAATTTTTTCTTCAAAGATTTTTATCTCATCCTTCTAATTAGGAGATAGGTGTTGAATTAATACTGTAGGTACTATCTAGAGGCCTGTGATCAAATTCCAGGAACTCTTAAGTGCTATTCTTCCATTTAAGAAGCTTAAAATTGACCAGTCTGGACAACATGGTGAAACCTCATCTCTACCAAAGATACAAAAAATTAGCCAAGCATGGTGGCGGGCACTTGTGGTCCCAGTTCTTTGGGAGGCTGAGGTGGGAGGATTGCTTGACCCCGGGAGGCAGAGGTTGCAGAACACCCCATTGCATTCCAGCCTGGGTAACAGAGTGAAACACAAAAACAAAAAAGAAGCTGAAAATTGAATGGATCTGAAATATGCATGGTATTCAAGCCTAAGTCAGTATGAAATGGCTGGGGCCCTTCTCATTAGGTTTGGGAACTTCTGTTACAGTTTGAGTAAGCAAGGGCGAGCCAAACATTTGAAATGCTTTTGATATTATAAAATAAACTTTTTAAAAAGAGACAACTGGCCGGGCGAAGTGGCTTGCGCCTGTAATCCCAGCACTTTGGGAGGCCAAGGTGGGTGGATCACAAGGTCAAGAGATCAAGAGCATCCTGGCCAACATGGTGAAACCCCATGTCTACTAAAAATACAAAAAGTAGCCAGGCGCAGTGGCAGGCACCTGTAATCCCATTTACTCGGGAGGCTGAGGCAGGAGAATTGCTTGAACCCAGGGGGCAGAGGTTTCAGTGAGCTGAGATCACACCACTGTACTCCAGCCTGGGCAACAGAGTGAAACTCCATCTCAAAAAAAAAAAAAAAAAAAAAGACAACTAATGTTTGCAGTGAATATCACTTACAAAGAAACTCTTATAGCCTACTTCTAACTTGGCCTGGTAACTTGCATTATAGGTAATACTTATGAAAGTTATATTTTTCCTTTTATCAGCTTTGACTTAGCCAATCAGTTGCCACTGGTTGGTGTAGGAGTTGTAGATAAATTGTCAGAAACAAAGTTCAGTTGTTCCCAGGCCATTTGTATTTGAGACTTGCCAGAAATTCTTGGAGCCTTGACAGAGAATAAAAGAGCCTCTAACACATTCAGGAAGCTTGGGCCAAGGGAGGCCCAAATGTAAATATGTAATAATATACGAGATCTTGTTTATAAGAAATTCTAGTTTACCTGCACCAGGATTTCTGATGAATTAACATGTTGTAGAGTGTTTCTACAATCAGAGAAGGAGTCAGTACTGCCTACCAGTCAGCCACATGTACATTTACTATTGATTAATTGTTCTGTGTGTATAATGTCCCACTCTTGATCCCAGCCTTCTAGATCTTAGTCCATTTAAATGTTAGTTCCTCTTAGCTTCTCATAAGTGAATTTGGTTTAAAATGCTCAATTACTTCATGGAACATGAAGTCAGAAGTACAGTTCTCTATCTTATGCATTTGGCATCAGAATGGTAAGCATTACATTCTTGTTATATCCGTTCTTATTAGAAACAAGATTTAATGTAGCCACATCTGCCGTTTATGCTTCCCTAAATTTTCCTAGGAGTATCAGAATAGAGACAAAAAGATAGCCACGGGAGTCTCACCTCTGTCTTGCTAAATGGGTCATTTGAGCTGTGTAACTATGCCTCTTTTTCCCTTGGCCTGGCCATTTTGGAATAGTGACAGAGTTTAGAGGAGGGAGACTCTAAGAACAGCAGCACTGAAAAAAAAATTCCAAATAGAAATTTCTGACAAATATAATGAGCCAGTTGATGGATTAGAATTGTTTCTCTAAGGAAGAGGGGTTATTTTACACAGAAGAATTTGCCTCCAGAGCACATTTTTCTGGCTTCAAAGATCTGTCATTTTGCCAGGTGGGTGGTTCACGCCTGTAATCCCAGCACTTTGGGAGGCCGAAGTGGGTGGACCACCTGAGGCAGGAGTTCGAGACCAGCCTGGCCATCTGGCCAACATGATGAAACCCTGTCTCTATAAAAATACAAAAATTAGGCGCAGTGGCGTGCGCCTGTAATCCCAGTTACTCAGAAGGCTGAGGCAGGAGAATCACTTAAACCCAGGAAGCAGAGGTTGCAGTGAGCCGAGATCGCGCCATTGCACTCCAACCTGAGTGACAGAGGGAGACCCTGTCTCCAAAAAAAAAAAAAAAAACCAGGTGCAGTGGCTCGCGCCCGTAATCCTAGCACTTTGGGAGGCCGAGGCAGGCGAATTGCCTGAGCCTGGGCAACATGGTGAAACCTCATCTGTACTAAAATACCAAAAAAAAAAAAAAAAACAGGCATGGCAGCATGTGCCAGTAGTCCCAGCTACCCAGGAGGCTGAGGCAGGAGAATTGCTTGAACCTGGAAGGCGGAGATTGCAGTAAGCCGAGATCACACCACTGCACTCCAGCATGGGGGACAGAGCAAGACTCCATCTCTTGAAAAAAAAAGCTGTCTTTAAAATTATTAACAAATGAAAGAAGAGTAGCCTAGACTATACACTCAATGAGGGCATAGATCATGTCTCTCTCTTCCACCATTGAATCCTCAGCACTTGGCATTGTTATTGTATATGTATAATAAATATTTACATAAATATTGATAATATATACATAAATATATGTGTATTATTTGAATGTGTTGCCTGTAGTTGTTTTATTTTTAAGGCTTATAAGATACCTTTTGGCTTTGGGAGGCCAAGACGGGCAGACCACGAGGTCAGGAGATCAAGACCATCCTGGCTAACACAGTGAAATCCCATCTCTACTAAAAAAAAAATACAAAAAAAAAACTAGCCGGGCGAGGTGGCAGGTGCCTGTAGTCCTAGCTACTCGGGAGGCTGAGGCAGGAGAATGGCGTAAACCCGGGAGGCGGAGCTTGCAGTGAGCTGAGGTCCAGCCACTGCACTCCAGCCTGGTTGACAGAACAAGACTCTGTCTCAAAAAAAAAAAAAAAAGGATACCTTTTGGAACTTACTAAGAAAATTTCCAAACACATTAAAGTAGAAAGTACATCCTCAGCCAGGCGTGGTGACTCACACCTGTTAAAAAAACGAAAGAAAGAAAGAAAGAAAGTATATCCTCATAAACTCATTACTCAGCATTTTTTTTTTTTTTTTTTTTTGGACTAGAGTCTCACTCTGTCACCCAGGCTGGAGGGCAGTGGTGTGATCTCAGCTCACTGCAACCTCTGCCTCTTGGGTTCCAGCGATCCTCCTGCCTCAGCCTCCTGAGTAGCTGGGATTACAGGCATGCGCCACCACACCCAGCTAATTTTTTTTTTGTATTTTTAGGAGACAGGGTTTCACCATGTTGGCTAGGCTGGTCTTGAACTCCTGACCTCAGGTGATCTGCCTACTTGGCCTCCCAAAGTGCTGGGATTATAGGCGTAAGCCACCGCGCCTGGCCATTACTCAGCTTTAATAACCATCAACCTTTTGCCTGACTTCTTTCATCTATCCCCACTCCGTGTTAAATTTTTTTGTTGGAACATTTTAAAGTAAAACTCAGAAACCATGTCATTTCACTCCCAGTACTTAAGAAAAAGTCACAGTAACCACAATGGCATTACTACATTCACAGTAAATCCTTAATTTCATCTAAGACCCTGTCCGTATTCAAATTTTCTGAGCGTCTTTTTAAAATTTAATTAAGCAATAAATTAAAACTTTTGACAAAAAATGAGAAGTTTCTGAAAATGCAATCTCCTTTAATTATCATTAAAACTTAAGAAAATCTTATAGTGCATTAACATGCAGGAATTCAGTATAGCAAAGTCAATACTCGCCTTAGATGTTGCTAATAGTTTGCTCCATATTATAATTGTTTGTGGGAATTGCATCTCTGAGACCAATGCTCACATTCATATACCTCACATTTCCCTCTTCAATCTTTATTACACACTGTGGTAATTAGTATAAATTACGCTAATAACAAACATTGAGCATTTACTGTGTGCCAAGCACGGTGCTTTACATGTATTATTTTATAAGATTCTTAAAACAACCAGACGATAGGTATTATTATATCTCCCTCCAATTAATTTAGTAACTTACCAAAGGTTTTATAGCTAGTATACAAGCTGAGATTTTAATTTATGTCTCCTAACTACTGACTCTGCTGCCTGCCTGAGTATGCTAAAGATGCTGATGAAAAAGGGTTGAAATGATCTGAAATTAACATTCTAAATTTCATAATATCTCTGTTGTGTGCTAACTTCCAGGCTGTAAGACTGGAAAGTACTTACCAGAATCGAACACGCTATATGGTAGTGGTTTCAACTAATGGTAGACAAGACACTGAAGAAAGCATCGTCCTAGGAATGGATTTCTCCTCTAATGACAGGTATGGTGGTACCATTTCAAAATGTGAAAACTGTGTTTTAAGTAACCTGTTCCAGTTGTTTTTTTTTTGGTGGGGGGCAGGGGGACGGAATGTCATCACTCTGTTGCCCAGACTGGAATGCAGTGGCACAATCTTGGTTCACTGCAACCTCTGCCTCCTGGGTTCAAGCAATTCTCCTACCTCAGCCTCCCGAGTAGCTGGGATTACAGGTGTGCACCACTATGCCCGATTAATTTTTGTATTTTTAGTAGAGACAGAGTTTTGCCATGTTGGCCAGTTTCAAACTCCTGACTTCAAGTGCTCCACCCGCCTCAACCTCCCAAAGTGCTGAGATGACAGGTGTGAGCCACCGTGCCTGACCCCAGTTGCCTTTTATCACAAAAATATCTTGTGCAGTTCTGCTGTTAAAGTACAAGACATAAAACTAAAGAACATAAGTATCTCAGCCACAGTCTTGAGAAACAAGAATGTTTAGTGAATGTCTTTGGTCCTGAGTTTCTAATTTACCATTATTCCATACCTTCATCTCATCTTTAGATAGTCACAATATAAAGCAAGTGGTTTCAAAGTTACATTTAAAAAGCTGCCTTTTTATTTCTTTTTTTGAGACAATGTCTCGCTCTGTTGTCCAGGCTGAAGTGCCGTGATACAGTCACAGCTCACTACAGCCTCAAATTCCTCCACCTCAGCCTCCTAAGTAGCTGGAAGTACAGGCATGCACCACCATACCCAGCTATTTGGTCTTTTTTTTTTTTTCCTTATTTTTCTGGAGACGAGATTTCCTTATGTTGGCCAGGCTGGTCTTGATTTCCTGGGCTTAAGCGATCCTCCCACTTGGGCTTCCCAAAGTTCTGGAATTATAGGCATGAGCCTTGCACCTGGCCTACTCTATTGTAGTCAGTAATGATTCACTTTGGTGATTACAGGGCACCCAGCCTTTGTGGTAGTATACCAGTGGTCCCAGATCCAAAGAGATCCCACTTAAACTACCATCTGTTTTGTTTATCCATGTCCTTAAACCTTGCTTTTACCAAATGTTATGCCTCCTTTTTCCTTTTATTGAGTTAAAAAGGATGGTGGGGGGGCGGGCATGGGGCGGTACAGGATGGCTCCTTAAACTCAAAGCAGAACTTTTTATGTACCTTTGGCTTTAGCTGTACTTTATATTCTATGATGAAAGATAACACACAACACCTGTCCTTTTTGTGTGTCGTTAAGGTTTGTTGCTTTCCTTTTTTATTTTTCCCACTTTTTCTGGAGAAACCTTCGGAAGACTGTGGAATGTGGCTGCTAAGCAGATCTTTACACTCTGGATAATAAGCCTCAGGAAATCCTGCCAGATGTCTCAAAGCATTGACTTCCTGGTTCAGGACTAGAATGGAACTTTGGAGTAGCTAGGGGTGTGACCTAGGCCTAGGGAAATTTAGTCACAAAGAGAGGAGGAGCCTGGGAATGATTCTAATTGTCCTGATGTTGAGGGGAAAAAAATCACTTTATCACTAGAAAGTTTCCCAAACCAATGTTTACCTTATTCCTATATAGAAGTCAACCTGAAAATAACTTGGGAGTTCACAGGGATTCCCAAAGCCAAAGTTATTAGCTTATATACCACTTAACAGCATTTAATTGTAGGCTCTAAATTTACACGGGCTTGTAAACCACATTTAGGAAGCTTTCTCCTGCATGGTTTTAACTTCTGATTAAGCAACGGAGCTTTCAGTAAGCATTTTCCATAACAGCACCTACCTTGTTTACATTCATTAGGATTTTAGGACCTCTAATTTAGGTTTTTAATCTCTCAAAATCTGTATTGTCCAGTATAGTAGCCACTAACCATATGTGCCCCTTCCTTCCTTCTTGCCTGCCTGCCTGCCTTCCTGCCTGCCTGCCTGCCTGCCTGCCTGCCTTCTTTCATCTTCCTTCCTTTCTTTTTTCCTTTTTGTGGAGAACACGGTCTCTCTGTGTTGTCCAGGCTGGTCTCAACTCCTGAGCTCCTGCCTCTGCCTTCCTGAGTGCTGGGATTATAGGCATGAGCGACTGCATACGGCATGCATGTGTCTTTTTAAATATCTTAAAATTAAATGAAATTTCAGTTCCTCAGTTCCAACTAGTCACATTTCAAGTATTCAGTAACCGTATGTGCTAGTGGCTATCATATTAGTACATGTATAGAACATTTTCCATTCTTGCAGAAAGTTCAGTTGGACAGCACTGTTCTAGCTAGTATTTCCTTTGTTCAGTTCTCCCTGACCCCCTTCCTTGAAAACCCTATAAAACAGGAACAGGAACCTCACGAAGCTTCAATTGAATCTTCCCCTAGAGACAGAAGACAATAACCGCAGATTCTCCTGACCCAGAATATCAGCAAGCACATGTCTAATCTTAATCTCTTTCACTTTGTCCTAAACTTTACCAGAAAGAATGCATATTAATATAGGTACCCAGTAGTTTATACTCGGTGAATTACATCTATCTTTTGCCAGTGGCCCTGTCTGATTCATATTTGACCAGTGTCACTAGCCAAAGGAAATTTTAGTTTATAGAAGACAAAAGAAGACATGAAACACTAGAAACTAGTTTTCGTTCTGTTTGCTAAACTTACTATTATGAAATTCCCGTACATCCTCACTTTAATGAGTTCCTTGGACTGTAAGAAGTCTCAGGTGCTCAGGTAATCTAAAATCATTTCTGTCTCAGTTGTTGTTGAAGGAATTTGAATTTGTATCATTTCATATCTGAGAATGTAAAATGTTAATGCTTCAAAATAGTATTAAGCCTAAGTGGAACCCAGATAATGACAAGTACAAATAGTTCTTAATAATACGTCACAGCCAATTCATTTAGCCCATTTACAAGTTCTTTGAGTATTATATTTAAATAAATTTTTTAGTACGCAGCATAATCTTGATTTCTAAAATGTAACATATATTTCAAGTTATAAAATAATAGATCTTCGTGGTTTGTTGTGTTTTTTTTTTCCATTTCTTTTTGTACTCCTAACACCTTGAAATGTCTGGTACATAGTAGGCACTAAATAAATCGTTATTGAATGAGTTGAATATTTACTAAAGTAAGTAGTTATACTTTAATGGAGAAAAATCTTGAGAGACTGAGGTAACCTGGATAAAAATACCAAGTGTGCCTTATTCAGGCCTTTCCTTCCTGTTGTGTGAAAAAGCTACTTCTTTTTTTTTTTTTTTTTTTTTTTTTGAGACAGAGTCTCGCTCTGTGGCCAAGCTGGAGTGCAGTGGCGCAATTTCGGCTCACTGCAACCTCCGCCTCCCGGGTTCAAGCGATTCTCCTGCCTCAGCCTCCCGAGCAGCTGGGACTACAGGCACACACCACCATGCCCAGCTAATTTTTGTATTTTTAGTAGAGACGGGGTTTCACCATGTTGACCAGGATGGTCTCGATCTCTTGACCTTGTGATCCGCCCGCCTCTGCTTCCCAAAGTGCTGGGATTACAGACGTGAGCCACCACACCCAGGTAAAAAAGCTGCTGCTTAATGTAAAAAAGCATTCTGGCCTGAATACAAGCCAAAAATGTAATGTTGATTCCTGTCTATCAATGTCACTTGTCCAAAGGTTAACCAAAATCTGGTCACAAGCTTATAGATCACACCCTTTTGCAGCGTCTATATCTTTTTATATAGTTAATTTCTGGATTTGTCACTGGGCTACCAACCCATCATATTTATACTCCAAATTATACTTGTTGCTAAGAACCTGGCTAAGCACTCACTAAATACAAAGCAAAAAGCTACCATAAAACTATCCCGACTTCATCTTGTGAAGCCATTTTCAAAACAAATTTTTTGTGCGCTCATCTCATCTGCTCAACAAAACTTGTGGTAGAGCTGTCTTGCTCCTGGACTCTGGCATGGTAGCTGTGTTTCTGTTGTTGAGGTCCAGGTTGCAATGTGGATAAGCTCTTTCAGTCTTGATTTGAATCTCCTGAGCTCTGGAATCACTCTTTTTGAGACAGAGTCTTGCTCTGTCTCCAGAGCTGGAGTACAATGGTGCAGTCTCAGCTCACTGCAACTTCTGCCTCCCAGGTTCAAGTGATTCTCCTGCCTCAGCCTCCTGAGTAGCTGGGATAACAGGCGCTTGCCATTGCACCCAGCTAATTTTTGTATTTTTAGTGTAGAGACAGGGTTTCACCATGTTGGCCAGGCTGATCTTGAACTCCTGACCTCAGGTGATCCGCCCACCTCGGCCTCCCAAAGTGCTGGGATTACAGCCTGGCCAACATGGTGAAACCCCATCTCTACTAAAAGTACAAAAAATTAGCCGGGTGTGGTGGCGCTCACCTGTAATCCCAGCTACTGGGGAGGCTGAGGTAGGGGAATTGCTTGAACCCGGGAGTCAGAGGTTTCAGCGAGCCGAGACTGCGCTACTGCACTCCAGCCTGGGCAACAAAGTGAGACTGCATCTCAAAAAAAAAAAAAAAAAAAAAAAATCATTGGAGTTCAGTTGGGCACTGTACCTTGTGCTAAGACCTGCCAAATGCAAGTCAGCAGCAATCATCTGCATTTTTTAGATAGTGGTCATTTGCAAGATGACAATGTAGGAAGCTGAGTCAGCAAGTTTTCTTCATTAAATATTTAAGGAACTGACTCACTATCTCTTTAAAACAGCTCCTGAGGACATACATAAGATTAATAGTGATATGATAGAAATTTCTTCACTGTAACACGTATGCCAGAATTTAGAATTTAAGGGTTTATCGTTGGTGTTGAAAGAGTTAGTAAACAAAAGACTGCTTCCCAGAGTAACAGGGAGTAACTTGTGGACTATTTCTTGTCTTGCAGTAGCACTTGTACCATGGGCTTAGTTTTGCCTCTCTGGAGCGACACGCTAATTCATTTGGATGGTGATGGGTAAGAGATTTCCTTTTTTATTCTGTTACAGAAAGCCAAGGGGTGGGGCTCCATCTTACTGCACATTCATTCAGCTAAAAGGGAGGGCCAGTGTGCCAACCGAACTTTCATGTCAGCAGCTCAATGAGTCCTTTTAAACTCCTGTTTTGTAAAGTGGAGTAAAAATACAACTTGCCAGGGTCTCTCACTTCTGTTCTTCTAGGCCGACTGTGGTAGGAATCAAGACAAAGAAGAACTAGTTTGTTGGCTCTTTAATCTGAGCATGTGGGACTGTTGCAATGCTCTCCCAAAGGATGATATGTTCTGTTTCAAATAACCTCTTGCCGCCTCTGCCAGCTGTCAGCCTACAGTATAACCCCTTTGCTATGCCAGTTCCTTCCAGTGACCCCACCCCCACCCTACCTCCTAATGTTTTTAGAATGTGTCCCCAAGAGACCAAGATGTTTGCTCCAGTTTATAAAACCAGGGTCAGGTTTGCTAAGAACCCACAAGACCTCCAAATAGAAATATACAGAACATTTTGTCCATAGCTACAGCTGGGAAACTGTATTTAATTCCCTAACTCCAATATGGGAATCCTTTCATTTTGCTTGGTAGATGAAGTCAAGACAATTTGTCAAAGCTTTTCTGTCAAGTCTTATTCTCTAGTTAAAACTTCTACATGAAATGCCTGATGATTCCCTCTACGGAGCCAGTTGTGGTTAGCCTGGGATACATCCGTGAAAACTCACAACTGAAATAACCTACCCTAATTTGTGGATTTTTGTCTTGTTCTCATTTGTCCTTAGTGGGTTCAGTGTATCGACGGATAACAGAGTTCACATATTCAAACCTGTATCTGTGCAGGCAATGTGGTAAGATGACTTTTACTATCTCTACAAAAGTGTTTTAATGTTATTGGAGCAATATTTTGTAAGATGTCTGAAATGGTACAATTTGCTTTGAAAATGCTAAATGATCTTTTGTGTAACCATAGTAGTTAAAGATGGCCTAGAAATGCAATATTCAAATTTTTAACAACTGGAAGGCCTTGAGTATTGGTGAACAAGTGAAATTCAGAGGAATTCAGAGGTGGTATTCTTAGGCTCTGGCAGAGACTTAACGGTTTAGATAAGCCAGTTGATACTGAGCTTTATTAGGGACACATTGACTAAGTTAATTACTTAGTGGACTAAGAGCCAAATCTAGAACATACAGTGCTATGCATTAGCTATTTCTTTTTTTTTTTTTTTTTTTTTTTTTTTTTTGAGACGAAGCCTCACTCTGTTGCCCAGGCTGGAGCGCAATGGCGCAATCTCGGCTCACTGCCACCTCTGCCTCCCAGGTTCAGGTGATTCTCCTGCCTCAGCCTCCCGAGTAGCTAGGACTACAGGCACGTGCCACTACGCCTGGCTAATTTTTTTGTATTTTTTAGTAGAGACAGGGTTTCACCATATTGGCCAGGCTGGTCTCAAACTCCTGACCTCATGATCTGCCCACCTCGGCCCCCCAAAGTGCTGGAATTACAGGTGTGAACCACTGCGCCTGGCCTGCATTAGCTATTTCTTAAGGTAACCAAGGATAGCATTCACAGAGTTACTTTATGGATAGATAAATTTCCATGTAAACTGCTGGTGGCTATTTGCATAATGCAAATAAAGCCTAGAGAAAACATTATACTTGCTAATAACCATCAGCTGGCATATGGACATTTCAGGGCTATTTACTACATGCCAGATGTTTTACATGGATTTTATTTAATCATCATACCAAGCCCCCAAAATAATATTATTAGCCCCTTACTATGGGTGAGAAAACATGCTTTGGAGGGGTTACATAACTGCCCTGAGAGTATTTCTTACATTTAGACAGGATAGGTATTTCTCTGTCTGTCTCTCTGTCTCTCTTTTAAAGAGACAAGGTCTCCCTCTGTTGCCCAGGCTGGAGTGCAGTGGTGCAATCATAGCTTATGGCAGCCTCCAACTCCTGGGCTCGAGTGTTCTTCCTACCTCAGCCTCCTAAGCAGCTATGACTACATGCATGTGCCACAACACCTGGCTAATTTTTTAAATTTTTTTGTGGAGACGGGGGTCTCTCTGTGTTGCCCAGGCTGGTCTTGAACTCCTGGCCTCAAGCAGTCCTCCTGCCTTGGCCTCCCAAAGTGCTGGGATTGCAGGTGTGAGCCACTGCACCTCGCCTCTTATTCTCTTATTTTAGATTATCTAGAAAATTATCTAATAGCTGGGCGCGGTGGTTCAAGCCTGTAATCCCAGCACTTTGGGAGGCCGAGACAGGTGGATCACGGTCAGGAGATCGAGACCATCCTGGCTAGCACAGTGAAACCCCGTCTCTACTAAAAAATAAAAAAACTAGCCAGGCGAGGTGGCGGGCGCCTGTAGTCCCAGCTACTCGGGAGGCTGAGGCAGGAGGATGGCGTAAACCCAGGAGGTGGAGCTTGCAGTGAGCTGAGATTGGGCCACTGCACTCCAGCCTGGGTGACAGAGCAAGACTCCGTCTCAAAAAAAAAAAAAAAAGAAAAAAGAAAAAAGAACATTATCTAATATAGCCAGAGAATGATGTGACTAAGATTCAGAATTCATTCCCCAGTCAGGGATTTGAATTTCAGTTTCTTATTCAGCTGCCTGTTAGGTAGTAGAAGTCCCCATGAGGAGTGGAATGGACAGAATGCAAGCAAAACAAGAAATAAAAGAGCCTGAAAAAGACCCCGGGGAGATAATCTACCCCTGAAAACAGAATTGATAGGATGGAAGTGGGTGGAGTCCAAAGCGGCACTGAACAATTAAGTCTTATCATTACCTGCAGTGATTGAGATAGGACAGAGTTTCAGGTCATGTGTTTAGACCAGATTTTTAGAGTTAGGACATATTTTGCAGGTAAGTTTCTCATGGAAAACTTAGGAAATTTATGACCTCCTTTGACTAAGGTTCAGTTAAAGACAATTGACTTATCTGTTCTTAAGTAACAAGTAAATCCAAACAGCAGTAACAACCATAAATGACAGCATTTTCAGGTATATTTTGGGGAAGAGTACAGAGCAGTCTTAATTCAAGTAATAACCTTAAATCAAGCTTTGATGTTCTAAAGCAAGCTTGTCCAACCTATGGCCCATAGGCCACATGCATCCCAGAACGGCTTTGCATGCAGCCCAACACAAATTCATAAAACTTTCCTAAAATTCTAATCCAAATTCATAAAACTTTCCTAAAATATGAGATTTTTTTTTGCAATTTTTTTTTTTTTTTTAGCTCATCAGCTATCATTAGTGTATTCTGTGTGTGGCCCAAGACAGTTCTTCCAATGTGGCCCAGGGAAGCCAAAAAATTGGACATCCCTATAAAAGTAAACTGATCCTAGCTCTTATTGCAGAATAAACTTTTCTTGATGTACCTTATGGGGAGTAGTGAGTTGAAGTCACAGGAGAAAAAAAATAGATGATGTGTGGATCAAAGCAACGTTTAGACCAGGTGTTTCCTTCACAGGAAGATAGTTACTGCAGCCTCCCACTCCGATGCAGCTGGAGTATCTGAGGTGCCTAGGCCTTGAGTATATTTTAGGACAGTTGCACCAGACTCTGTGGCATATGCTTTTGGAGCATGTGTTTCCTAGATGAAGAAACACGCATTAGGCATTCTGTAAGTTACACTAAGCTGGCTCTTACCTTTGAATCTGTGTAATGAAACTGAAATTCTCAGATTATTCTCTTGAGACTTTGGCTTACTTTGAATAATAGAAAGCATTTTTAAAAGACTTTGCAACTTTTTTTTAAGGAAAACATTTGTGTTTTCCTAATAAAAATGAACCAACACATTTCCCCTTATTAAATTGGTTTAAATTTGTTTTCTTAATTTACATTGTATAGGGTGGACAGGGATTCAAGGAACAAACACTGTGATGTACTATTGGTGGGAGAATGAACTGGAGCAGCCTTTCTGGAGAGTGATTTGCCAATATGCCTTATCATGTTGCATGATCTTTGTCCTAGTTACTCTACTTCTATGAGTTTACTCCATGTTTGTAAACATGGATGTGTGCAAAGATTTTAGCTATAAGAATGTTTGTCAGTGTTCTAATAATAGCAAAAAATGAAAAACAATTTAAATGATTGAAAAATAGGAATTAGTAAATTATGGTACATCTATATCATTAAATATTATGCAACCATTAAAAATGATCCAGTTGAAAAATATTTGACATGGAAAGACGTTGATGATAGGCTGTAAAAGAAAAGAGCAAGTTATAGATGGTATGGAGAATATGGTCATATCTTTGTTTATTATACATCTATGCATAGCCAAAAAGACTGGGAAAATCTACACTAAAACCTTAACAGCGGTTATTTCAGGGTGGTAGGATTACAGGATATTTCTGCCTTTTCTCTGAGGTCCCTAATTTTCTAAAGTAGACATGCATCATTTTTGTTACGAGGGAAACAAAAATATATATATATTTTTTTGAGACAGAGTCTCACTCTGTCATCCAGGCTGGAGTGCAGTGGCACCATCTCAGCTCACTGCAGCCTCCGTCTCCCAGGTTCAAGCGATTCTCCCACCTCAGCCTCCCGAGTACCTGGGACTACAGGCATGTGCCACTGCTCATTGGCTAATTCTTGTATTTTTAGTAGAGACGGGGTTTCACCATGTTGGTTAGGCTGATCTTGATCTCCTGACCTCAAGTGATCCACCCACCTTGGCCTCCCAAAGTGCTAGGATTACAGACATGAGCCACCATGCCTGGCCATAATGTCTTTTTTCTTAGAGAGACATTAGTTTATAGCTAATGACATTTCACTCAACAAATACTAATTGAGCTCCACCTATGAACTAGGTATTCTTTTACTCACTTGGGTAAACAAAGTGTAGAAAGGTTCTTGCTCTTATATAACTTACTTCGTAGTATTTCTAGCTTAAGCTTTTCCCACATATATAATGAAAAATGTACTTTTCAATTTGTTTACTCTTCTTGGGTTCCTGAGTTCAGACAGAGCCAGAAGGTTTAATTAGTCTCAGAATTACCAGAGTTAGGCCAGGCATGGTGGCTCACACCTGTAATCCCGGCATTTTTGGAGGCCAAGACGGACGGATGTCTTGAGTCCAGGAGTTCCAGACCTGCCTGACCAACATAGCAAAAACCTGTTCAACTAAAAATACAAAAATTAACCTGGTGTAGTGGCATGCACCTGTAATCCCAGCTACTACTCGGGAGGCTGAGGCATGAGAATCACTTGAACCCAGGAGGTAGAGATTGCAGTAAGCAGAGATCACACCACTGCACTCCAGCCTCGGCGACAGAGTGAGTCACTGTCTCAACAAAAAAGAATAACCAGATCTGTTCTTAGAAAGTAGCTCATGGATTTAAAGAGACTAGGAGACTAAGGCAGCAGGAATAATAAATATCATTAGATCAGTACTTCCTGAACATTAAAGGACATGTCCTCAAGGCTTAGGGACATCCATTTATGTGATCTTTGTGAAGCCTCTTAAGAATTACAGAAAATGTATGCTGTAACATCCTGTGCTGAGGGAAACAAATCCATATATGGCAAATTAGTCAGATCTTTAGTTTTCTAATGATACAGCAGTCACTGCATGGATCATGTGCTCCGTAGGTACCTGGACCTATTTTTCACTGGTGAGTTGTCAGCTCTCCTTCCCCATCTTCTCCCTACCTTAATGATGCATCATATCTTTCAGCAAATGTCTTGTCCCTTGCTGTGGATAGATAATATGGTATAATCAGAGGAGTAGATTCTCCAGAGGACAAATTCTGTAGAATTTAAAAATTAGAAGAGTTTGAGGTACACAGGTTATTAGCCTTTGGCACCCCACAGTTCTATGGTGCTCATTTCCCAGCATATCTTTCAGGTCTGCACTACAGAGCTTACACAAGGCTTGTGAAGTCGCCAGAGCGCATAACTACTACCCAGGCAGCCTATTTCTCACCTGGGTGAGTTATTATGAGAGCCATATCAACTCAGATCAATCCTCAGTCAATGAATGGAATGCTATGCAAGATGTCCAGTCCCACCGGCCCGACTCTCCAGCTCTCTTCACCGACATGTAAGTCAGTTTGCTAAGGATTATGGAAGTTCTCTCCATTATATCCTGAGGAGTCATAAGAAGCATGTTCCTCCCTAATCTTTTCTCTTGGGGAATTAATCTTACCTAGGAATATTAGTCACTGTCAGTACCACATATCTGCCACATATGAAGAATCCTATTCTTGCTGTTGCCTGCAAAAGCCTGAGAAGCTTCACCCCAAGGCACAGTGGAGTCTCCATAGTCAAAAACTGCAATACCATAAAATTTCATTATTCAGATTCCACTAATTTGAAAATTGAGTTTAAAGGAGTTGGGCTGAAGTTTGAGTTTGCATTATCTGAAAGAATCAGTTTAGTAAGCATTACTGGTGATATAAAGAAGCTTTCAAAGTCATGTTTGTAATACTTAAGAAAACAAGATGTTTCCAGTCAACTTAATGCCTAACTTGTTAAGCTAATTTTTTTTTTAAAAGACAGGATCTCACTCTGTCACCCAGGCTGGAGTACAGTGGCACAATCATAGCTCGCTGCAGCCTCAAACTTCTGGGCTTAAGTGATCCTCTCACTTCAGCCTGCAAAGTACCTAGGACTACAGGCATGTGCCACCACGCCTGGCTAATTTTTAAATTTTTGTTTTTTTAGAGATGGGGTCTCACTATGTTGCTCAGGCTGGTCTTAAACTCCTGGCCTCAGTCCTCCTGCCTCAGCCTACCAAAATGCTGGGATTACAGGTGTGAGCCACTACACCCAGCCTGTTAATTTTTAACTTAAAAAAAATTTTTTAATATTTTATCATTCAAATGTCTTATTCTGCTCTACCTTTCCGTTGATAAGTCCTTGTCAGTACAATTTAATTAAATCTCCCTAGTGTACTGTGAGTTAGATAACAGCCTAAGGTAAAGCTGATGTTTATTTCCTTTTTAGGTCTATGTGTTGAAACTTCTGTGGCTATTTTGGAAATTTTTTTACACTTAGTGCCTGCTTTGTAAATTCGTCATGATGTTTCTTTTGCTCTAAATTGATCTTTCTGCACTTCCAAGGTATTCTACAGCAGGGAAAGAAGAGTAGCTAGTTACTGTCTGACCTTACAAACAGGATTCTCCTTTAGACTCCTAAAGTCATGCCAAAACAGTTCCTGGGTTTTTTTTTTGGGGGGAGAGGAGGGGTTTTTTTTTTTTCTTTTTTTAAGACAGAGTCTTGCTCCATCGCCAGGCTGGAGTGCAGTGGCATGATCTCTGCTCACAGCAACCTCTGCCTCCTGGGTTCAAGCAATTCTCCTGCCTTAGCCTCCTGAGTAGCTGGGATTACAGGTGCCCACTACCACACCCAGCTAATTTTTTGTCTTTTTAGTAGAGACAAGGTTTTGCTATGTTGCCCAGGCTGGTTTCAAACTCCCAAGCTCAGGCAATCCACCTGCCTCGGCCTCCCAAAGTGGCGGGATTACAGGCTGAGCCACCGTGCGCCTGGCTGGGTTTTTTTTTTTTTAACAGAATAATTTACTTTATTCTATTTTTTGAAACCAAGTCTCACTCTGTCGCCCAGGCTGGAATGCAGTGGCATGATCTTGGCTTACTATAATCTCTGCCTCCCGGGTTCAAGCAATTCTCCTGCCTCAGCCTACCGAGTAGCTGGGATTACAGGCGTGTGCCACCACGGTCTAATTTATGTATTTTTTATGTATTTTTAGTAGTGACGGGGTTTCTCCATGTTGGCCAGGCTGGTCTCCACCTGCCTCAGCCTCCCAAAGTGCTGGGATTACAGGCGTGGCCACTGCACCTGGCCTAAAAAATGTTCTTTACTAGAAAAGGTGAACTTTCCAAAAATTGTATGAAGGGAACAGTCAAAAAAGCAGTGGAATCTTTTTTTGCACAGGGTGTTATTGCTACTAGGACCTTCTTTTCAGTAGCCTTGGTCTTTTCAGAATCTCACAGTAATTGATAAAGATTTATGGGAAATGTTACTGGTGATTTCATGCTTTACAGCTAGGTGATGAGTTTCAGAGAAATGGATGTCTCATCTAGCTCAAAAATGCACATTCTAAACCAGACTTACATGAGAGAGAGATAACTTTTCTTCCCATTTTTTCCAGATTTTATTAGAGACAAGTTGGGCACAGTGGCTCACACCTGTAATCTCAGCACTTTGGGAGGCCAATGCAGGTGGATCACCTGAGGTCAGGAGTTCGAGACCATCCTGGCCAACATGATGAAACCCCCGTCTCTACTGAAAATACAAAAATTAGCCGGGCATGGTGGCAGGCGCCTATAATCCCAGCTACTTAGGAGGCTGAGGCAGGAGAATCACTTGAATCTGAGAGGCGGAGGTTGCACTGACCCGAGAAGATCGCACAGATCGCACCACTGCACTCCAGCCTGGGCGACAGAGCGAGACTCTGTCTCAAAAAAAAAAAAAAAAAAAAAAAGATTTTATTAGAGAAGATTTTAACACTAAACAAAAAACAAGAAGAAGGAAATTACTCTTACTCTCTTTACATCCCTAAGCAAAAAACATAAAGGCAGTCCCTGGCAAATGATAAAGGCTTATTAACTGTTAGTTCTTAGTATGTACAATAAGAACCCTAATTTTAAGATATATTTTAAGAATTTCTGTCTGTTTACAGAAAAAGAATACACGAAAGCTGTAGGCCAGAGTGGTGTTAATAATTATCTCTAGGTAGAGGGATTTTCAGTGGTTTTTATTTACTTTATATTTTTACATATTTTCCAAATTTTTCTCCAATGAAATTGAGGAGGAAAAAGCAGATTTGTGTGTTATAATGCTTTTTCCATTCCTCCTCCTCCCTAAGTTGACTAGAAAAGCCTATAAAACGATGCTGAGAATACAGGGAGAATGTGTGCCAAAATGGACTTAAATACTCTACTGTGAATAATTTATATTTTGAAATCCAAGGAAAGGAGGAAGAAGGGAATATACATATATGGGATATACATCTGGTGTTATGCCAGCATTTCATACATGTTCTCATAAGACTATCATGAGACAGGTATTATTGCTCTACTCTTTTTTTTTTTTTTTTTTTAAGACGGAGTCTCACTGTTTTCAGCCTGGGCTGGAGTGCAATGGCACTATCTCAGCTCACTGCAACCTCCGCCTCCAGGGTTCCAGCAATTCTCCTGGCTTAGCCTCCCAAGTAGCTAAGATTACAGGTGCCCACCACCATGCCCGGCCAATTTTTGTATTTTTAGTAGAGACAGGGTTTCACCGTGCTGGCTAGGCTGGTCTCGAACTCCTGACCTCAGGTGATCCACCTGCCTCAGCCTCCCAAAGTGCTGGGATTACAGGTGTGAGCCACCACACCCAGCCTGCTCTACTCATTTTATAGAAAAGGAAACACAGGTGCAGGGAAGAGAAGGAACTTGTTAGAAGTCACACCACCAATAGCAGTGCTGGGATTAAAACCTAGGTCTTTCTACTCCCCAACCACTCTGCCTCAAACACATGTGAAGGATTAAAGGAAAAATTGCTTAGGAACTAGGGAATCTGACCCATGAACACAGGTACTAAAATTTGCTTTTACCTTTTTGTTTTTCCTTGAGACAGAGTCTTGCTCTCTTACCCAGGCTGGAGTGCAGTGGTGCAATCAGAGCTCACTGCAGCTTCCACCTCTGGGGCTCAAGCAGTCCTCCCACCTCAGCCTCCCAAGTAGGTGTGGAACTACAGCTGTGTGTCACTATGCCTGGCTAATTTTTTATTTTTATTTTTTGTAGATATAGGGTTTCGCCAATTGCCTGGGCTAGTCTCGAACTCTTAAGCTCAAGCAATTCACCCACCTCGGCCTCCCAAACTGCTGGGATTACATGCATTAACCACTGCACCTGGCCCAATATTTATTTTTAATGGGAGACTGAAATTATACATTTATTTTCTACCATTAGCTATGTCTAGGATAAATAAAGCATGGATAAGAATTTTAATCCTAGTTAAGACAGGAATACCTTGGCTGATTGAAGAGAAACACCTCAGGTATTAGCTGTATTCTGTAGGGTTCGTGAGAAATTAAGAGCCCAAGTGGTGGGAAGCCCCAAGGTTGTGGGGTTAGAGCATCCATCTCTGGAGATTACCAAAGCTATTTTTGCAACCAGCGATAAGGCTGTAGGCAGCAAGGGCAGGCAGGATGCCTGAAGGCTTAGTCCATTTTCATCTCCAAATAAGGAGGTACAGAGCCAGATACCTTTCTTGAGTAGGTGGTGGGAGTTGGGGAGGAGATGAAACAAAGTACTCCCTGTCAACCTCATTCAAATTCTGCATAATCTGAAATAATGCTTTAGAGGAGAAGTATCTAGTTACATTGAACCACTACTTTTCTAATAATTGGAGAGGCAGCTACCTAGTTTGATTTCATATTAAAGTTCTAAGGGTGATTTTATTTTTAAGAGAGTCAGAAGACTCAAGGAAGTGACAATCCTTCAGGTAGAGCATTAGGCTAGGCTGAGCGTTCTAATTGTCCTGCGCCAGCGTGGTTATCAGCATGTCATTTAACTTTTCAGTTGTTTGTTTCCTCTACCTGTAAAACAAGGTTAACTGTTTTCACAGAGATATTGTGAGAACTGTCATTAAAAGGAAAGCATTCTGGATGGAAGGGCTCTTAAGTCAGCAGTCCCCAGCCTTTTTGGCACCAGGGACCGGTTTCCTACAGACAGGGAGCAGTGGGGCCGGGATGGTTTCATGATGAAACTGTTTCACCTCAGATCATTAGGCATTAGTTAGCTTCTCATAAGGAGCATGCAACTTGATCCCTCACATGTGCAGTTCACAATAGGGTTTGCGCTCCTATGAGAATCTAACGCCGCTGATCTGACAGGAGGTGGAGTTCAGGCAGTAATGCTTGCCCGCCGCTCACCTCCTGCTCTGCTGCCCGCTTCTAACAGGCCACTGACCAGTACCCGTTGGGTACCCCTGCTCCAAGTAGTTGATCTCTACAACCGATTTTGGGAGAGGATTTGCCTTATTGAAGAAGGCAGGATCATTCTTCTTTCTTTCTTTCTTTTTTTTTTTTTTTTGAGACGGAGTCTCGCTCTGTTGCCCAGGCTGGGGTGCAGTGGCCGGATCTCAGCTCACTGCAAGCTCCGCCTCCCGGGTTTACGCCATTCTCCTGCCTCAGCCTCCCGAGTAGCTGGGACTACAGGCGCCCGCCACCTCACCCGGCTAGTTTTTTGTATTTTTTAGTAGAGATGGGGTTTCACTGTGTTAGCCAGGATGGTCTCGATCTCCTGACCTCGTGATCCGCCTGCCTCGGCCTCCCAAAGTGCTGGGATTACAGGCTTGAGCCACCGTGCCCGGCCTGATCATTCTTCTTTCTTTCCCATTTTCTAGAACCACAACATTGACTTATCAGCATAAGGTGGCATTTTAAACCACAGGAGACTTAGTTCCATGGTAGGTCATAGTACTGGTCTACTGAGCTGGGTATTCTAGCTCAGTAAGTAATACCCAGAATACAGAAACAAGTATGGGTCTCGTCCTCCATTAAAGTATTACAATCTACCAGGCACGGTGGTTCACGCCTGTAATCCTAGCACTTCGGGAGGCCAAGACGGGCAGATCATGAGGTCAGGAGATCGAGACCATCCTGGCTAACACGGTGAAACCCTGTCTCTACTAAAAATACAAAAAATTAGCCGGGCGTGGTGGCAGGTGCCTGTAGTCAAGCAACTCAGGAGGCTGAGGCAGAATGGCATGAACCCAGGAAGCGGAGCTTGCAGTGAACCAAGATTGCGCCACTGCACTCCAGCCTGGGCAACAGAGCGAGACTCCATCTCAAAAAAAAAAATATTACAATCAGTACACCCAAATTATCTTTGCTCCCTCATGATCTAAATACATGAATGTATTTAAGCGCTTTAGACACATATAACCTCTTCAAAGTAATAATTTCTAACATGTTTAAATTCTGTACATTCTGAAAATAAGCTTTTTAAAATATGATTTTATTTTGCCATGCTTCCACAATATGAATTTGAGGGTAACAAAGGCAAGGTTTGCTAAATTGGAAGCCTAATCAAATGGTACATTCATTAACTTAGTCAAATTCCTGCTTAAGAATAATCGTTATTTCTCTCTTTTCAGACCTACTGAACGTGAACGAACAGAAAGGCTAATTAAAACCAAATTAAGGGAGATCATGATGCAGAAGGATTTGGAGAATATTACATCCAAAGAGGTAAGAGACCTTGAGTCCTTGTTTGTTCCAATGCTAGCAGTTGTATAACAGTAGGTGTGGGGCTGGAAATAGTGCATGGTTGAAAGTATAGAGGGACTTTAAGAGATGGGTACAATATGTCATCTTTGTTTCAGATAAGAACAGAGTTGGAAATGCAAATGGTGTGCAACTTGCGGGAATTCAAGGAATTTATAGACAATGAAATGATAGTGATTCTTGGTCAAATGGATAGCCCTACACAAATATTTGAGCATGTGTTCTTGGTAAGTTTTAAGGCCACTTTAAGTGGTGTGCTAAAGCTAACCCATATGGACTCATGGGCGGGGGTAATTGTTAAATTTTATTATACATCAATAAAATGTAACTTACATTAAAGACAAAAGTGATAAGTACTCAAACCTCATCACTTCCTAATTATTTTATTACTTGTGTGTGTGTGTGTGTGTGTGTGTGTGTGACGGAGTCTCGCTCTGTTGCCCAGGCTGGAGTGCGGTGGCACGATCTCATCTCACTGCAACCTCTGCCTCCCGGGTTCAAGCAATTCTCCTGCCTTAGCCTCCCGAGTAGCTGGGACTACAGGTGCATACCACCACACCCAGCTAATTTTTGTATTTTTAGTAGAGACGGTGTTTTGCCATCTTGGCCACATTGGTCTTGAACTCCTGACCTCAGGTGATCTGCCCGTCTTGGCCTCCCAAAGTGCTGGGATTACAGACATGAGCCACTGTGCCTGGCCCTCATTTTTAATTTTTATTTTTGAAACAGGGTCTTGCTCTATTGCCCAGGCTGGAGTGTAGTGGCACAGTCTCGGCTCAGTGCAGCCTAAACCTCACAGGCTCAAGTGATTCTCGCTTCTCAGCCTCTTGAGTAGCTGGGACCACAAGCATGTGCTACCACCCCCGTCTAATTTTTGTATTTTCTGTGGGTATGGGGTTTTACTATGTTTCCCAGGCTGGTCTCGAACTCCTGAGCTCAAGTGATCCGCCTACCTCATCCTTCCCAAAGTGCTGGGGTTACAGGCATGAGCCGTCACACCTGACACGAAATAGGATGATCCTTTAAGGTCACTCTCAAATCTGCCAAATGTGTCTAAGGTCTGATATGTCTGAGCAGAGCTGGTGGGAGCTACTATATAACTGAGAGATGAGACTACTGGACTTTCAAACATATGAAACCTTGTAGCTACACTTTGAGTCCCTACTTTTACGGTTACCAAAAAATTGGTGACTAAAAATTGTTCTTCATGGTTCCTGAACATTTAGTGACCTTGTAACTAGCCCAAGAAGACCTCTCTGACAGGTAGATTATGAAAGCTTCTAAAATCCTAAAACCTATTTCTCTCTCAAATGTTAGAGTTTTAGTTCTTATCTGTACATGTAGTGGGAACAAAGTTAACAAGAATAATTAAAATCAATGGAGAATGCCAAAACCTCATTTTGTGTCCACTTCCCACACTTTCACCAAAAATGCTTACAAGGAAGTCAATCAGTTGGTTTGAATTTTACTTCCTTTCTCTTCTTGAGAACCTTTATAAACTGTGAAATGATTAGAAGCTGGGAAACACAAGAGAAGGGGAATAAATGCTCAGGAACTGACTAAACTGGATCCACCTCACTCTGAATATTCAAGTGTTTATTTCATGAGACACTCAGACTATGCCTTTGAAGACTTGTGCCCTGAAATAACTTGTTGACACTCTAGGATATATGTGTCTAGAGTGATTCATAGTGGTGTATTAGCTATGAAATTACTCATGAAAAGCTGTGAGCTGGGAGGGGGACTTACTTTCCATTACTTTAACTGACCAATATGTGTTGGCATTTCTGGTTGTAGATCATACTGCAAAACTGGCATTGGCTTTTCCATTTGCAAGGCACCTGGCTTTGTTGTCTCTTATGTATACTTCCACAAGGATTCAGATACATCCTGCTCTTGTATTGTTGGAAAGAAACTTTGTGTTATCTATAGAAAACTTGTGAATCACTCATGCTGTGGGGCCCTCCCAACTGTTTTTTGTTTTTTTTTTTTTTTTTTTTTTTTTTTGAAGACTAATTTTTATGAAGGGCAAATACCTGTAGTCAAAAGGAGCTCATGTGACTGAAGCTGCAAACTTGGGAGTCAAGTTTCCCATTGAGCTTGGCTTTTAACACTTAAAAGAATATAAACATGATGAAGATCAAATACAGTCAGTTTCTGACTGATCAACCTGTTTTATTTCATGCGTGCTTCCCTGTGTTCTTGACCCACTCAAGAACTACTCCTCAAATGGTATATTTTAGGCCATGCAAGCAAATTTTAATAGTATTGTAAGCAGAAAAAACAATCCAATTTCCCCAAAATTACATTTCCCTAATCAACTACAAATGCATTTGAGCATTTGTGCCAGTAGATTAATACCATGATTTCATTATTGTCAGGTGTAATCTTCTGTCTTGAGTTTTTTTCTTATTAAAAAAAATAATTCTGGGCCGGGCGCGGTGGCTCACACCTGTAATCCCAGCACTTTGGGAGGCCGAGGCAGGTGGATCACGAGGTCAGGAGATCGAGACCATCCTGGCTAACATGGTGAAACCCTGTCTCTACTAAAAATACAAAAAAATTAGCTGAGCATGGTGGCAGGCGCCTGTAGTCCCAGCTACTTGGGAGGCTGAGGCAGGAGAATGGCATGAACCCAGGAGGCGGAGCTTGTAGTGAGCCAAGATCGCGCCACTGTACTCCAAACTGGGCGACAGAGCTAGACTCTGTCTCAAAAAAATAAATAAATAAAATAATTCTGGCCAGGTGTGGTGGCTCACACCTGTAATCCCAGCACTTGAGGTGGCCAAAGCAGGAGAATCCCCTGAGCCTGGGAGTTGGAGGCTACAGTGAGCCATGATCATGCCACTGCACTCCACCCTGAGCAACAAAGTGAGACCCTGTCTAAAAATAATGATAATCCATGTTCATTTTTAAAACTTTTAGAAGACAATAGATTATTATATTTATTTAATCATCAAGACTGATAATCACCATCATCTTTTGTTATATAATATTGCCTTCCAATCTTTTTTTTTTTTTTTTCTTTGAGGCAGAGTCTCGCTCTGTCACCCATGCTGGAATGCAGTGGCATGATCTCAGCTCACTGCAACCTCCACCTCCCAGGTTCACATGATTCTCCTGCCTCAGCCTCTCGAGTAGCTGGGATTACAGGCACACACTACCACACCCGGCTATTTTTTTGTATTTTTAGTAGAGATGGGATTTCACTATGTTAACCAGACTGACCTCGAACTCCTGATCCACCCACCTCAGCCTCCCAAAGTGCCAGGATTACAGGCATGAGCCACTGCCCCCAGCTCCAATCTTTTTTACTTTTATTTATAGATGTACATATATATTTTTGTGTATACACACACAGATATAATACATTGACTTTGTTTTTTAATTTTTTTATTTTTATTTATTTATTTTTTTTTTTTTTTGAGATGGAGTCTTGCTCTGTCACCCAGGCTGGAGTGCAGTGGCACGATCTCCAGTCACTGCAAGCTCTGCCTCCCAGGTTCATGCCATTCTCCTGCCTCAGCCTCCCAAGTAGCTGGGACTACAGGCGCCCACCACCACACCCAGCTAATTTTTATATTTTTAGTAGAGATGGGGTTTGACCGTGTTAGCCAGGATGGTCTTGATCTCTTGACGTCGTGATCCGCCCATCTTGGCCTCCTAAAGTGCTGGGATTACAGGCGTGAGCCACTGCGCCCAGCCAACTTTTATTTTTTTAAAGAACAGTGTTAGGTTCACAGCAAAATTGAGCAAAAGGTATAGAGATTTCCCATCTACAACTTATCCCATCACATGCATAGTCTGTGCCATTGTCAACTCCTCCACCGGAGTGGTACATTTGTTACAGCTCATTAGTCTACATTGGCACATCATTATAAACTAAAGCCCATAGTTTACAGTAGAGTTCACTCTTGGTGTTGTACGTTGTATGGATTTGGACAAATTTATTACATGTATTCACTATTAGAGTATCACATAGAGTGTTTTTTTAAATACACATCTGTGTACTTTTTTTGCACATCAGCATTGTGTATATATGTACATATTTTTGAACAAGTGAAAATGTCTTCAGCTTCAGGTATAATTCTGTATTCTAGAAAATGGACATTTTCTTTCCATTGTGAATATTTATTTGGGGGGAAAAAAAAGCTTCAAAATTGAGGAACCCTGTAATTTAACTCCTACCTAACAAAGTAAATGCATGAACAAGTTGTCTAAACATCTTATTATACTTGTTCCTTGGTGGCTTCCTCCCTTTGTTAACACTGCCATATCCTATGTCCAAATCCCTATCTCTTCTCCATTGAGTCTTTGCCCTGCTGGGTTTCCCAGCAGTTGACATGGAAAAAGAGGCATTCTAGCTGCAAGTGGTGTTGATTTTCTGCAAAGTCATCTCATCTTGTGCATAGCTGCCATGCCTGGAGCTCAACCAGATTGAGTAAAGAGAGGCAACAGGATTTCTCCCTCCCTTTGGAAGAATGCTCAGCTCTGCAGTGTACTGCACAGAGATCTGTGTATTAAGGAAAGTATCCAGCTGGTATGGAGTGGGAAAGTGTAGATTATAGCTTAAATAAAAGCTGCATTGAGAAGAGAGAATTGATTGGTGGGAAGCCAGGTTGTTTCTAGAAAAAGAGATTCTACACCCTTACAAGCATATCACTTCTCTGAGCTGGAAGCCTTTGCCCAACTAAGTTTCAGTATCAACAGCTCTCCTGGAGGCTGTACGATTTGGCTGAGAAAAAGCTAGATGTTGACAGAGACCCTTTGCAGAAAAGCAGGCAAACAAGTATATTGGACACATAACCAGTAATTTTGCTCGTGAATTTAAAAAATAGTCAGAACTTTTACTGCTGATTATCTTTTCCAAGATTTGACATTACAGTATTTGACATCTTTTTAGAAAGTGTTTCCTTTTCAGAGAAAAATTCAGCCTAGGGAGAGGATCAGGAAAAAAATAACTAGTGGGTACTAGGCTTAATACCTGTGTGATGAAGTAATCTGTACAACAAACCCCCATGACACAAGTTTACCTATGTAACAAACCTGCATATATACCCCTGAACTTAAAAGTTAAAAAAATAAGGCCGGGCACGGTGGCTCATGCCTGTAATCCCAGCACTTTGGGAGGCCGAGACAGGCAGATCACGAGGTCAGGAGATCAAGACCATCCTGGCTAACATGATGAAACCCCGTCTGTACTAAAAATACATTTAAAAAAATGAGCCGGGCACGGTGGCAGGCGCCTGTAGTCCCAGCTACACGGGAGGCTGAGGCAGGAGAATGGTGTGAACCCGGGAAGCGGAGCTTGCAGTGAGTGGAGATCGCGCCACTGCACTCCAGCCTGGGCGACAGAGCAAGACTCCATCTCAAAAAAGATAATAAAATAAAATAAATTAAAAAATAAGTCATCCTCACCGGGCGTGGTGGCTCACGCCTGTAATCCCAGCACTTTGGGAGGCCAAGGCATGCAGATCATGAGGTCAGGAGATCGAGACCATCCTGGTGAACATGGTGAAACCCTGTCTCTACTAAAAATACAAAAAAATTAGCCAGGTGTGGTGGCGGGCACCTGTAGTCCCAGCTTCTCGGGAGGCTGAGGCAGGAGAATGGCGTGAACCCGGGAGGCGACGGAGCTTGCAGTGAGTGGAGATCACGCCACTGCACTCCAGCCTGGGACACAGAGCGAGACTCTGTCTCAAAAAAAAAAAAAAAAAGTCATCAAATTGGTTACTTTTACTGTAGATGCAGAGAAACAGAGGGTGTGTAAATAGATGAGACAGTAATCAAAAGGATTATTTTATCATATTCATGATTTTTGTGCCTGAATGGAGGTGTGGCATAAACTTCTCTTAGAAGGAAAAGTTAATAAAGAGCTTATGCCTGGTTGCCACAGTAATGTGACTTACAGTATTGAGGCTTATAGAAATGATATGATAAAATATGGACAGAGATACCAGTCCTTGGATATTATGTCAAGTTGTATTTATCTTAGCAGAACTCCCACAGTACAGTCCTTATTTGCTATAAATGTGCTGTCCTCTTCTATTTTCCTTGGACAGTTGGACTCCAGCAAGGCTATTTCCTGAGGATAACATGAAAAGAAATCAGTTACTTGGGTCTTTGGGCCAGCGTACAGTGCAAGGGAACCGAAGTAAAAGATGGAAATGAACTTACTTTAAAATGTATTATAGTCCAAATGTTTCATTTTGTACTTCAGTAAAATTAGAAAATGCTTTACATAATTACATAGAACATAATGGAAACCCCGGGAGAATTGTCACCGTAAGCCTATGAAGCATGGGGGGAAAAATTGGGTCTGCAAAGGGCCCCAGAAGTCTAATATACATAGCATTTGTATTGAGGACAGAAATGTAATTATACCAAGTGGTCTCCAGGTCTTTCAGATTGAACCTGAAGCAGCACTAACTGTAGCCCAAGTCACTTTATATGGGCTTCAGTGAGTCAGTAACCAGTGCCTTTAATTCATTTGCCAATGGATAGGTATCACTTCACATTGTCAGGTTGAACTTTCTCTGGACAGGTAGATGAAAACCAGGGACTTTATCCATCACGTCAGTGTTATTGTCATCTAACTGGACAGAGTTCCATGAAGAATTTAGATTTCTAAATTAAGAAGTGAGGTGGTCACATTTCGCTGGCTCCAGTTTAACCTCTCAGCCCCTATTGTTTGGCATCTGTCTCCTTGAAGTCCTTTGTAGTTCTTACCTATTTCTTTGGTGCGGGAGCTTGTTTTCTAAGATTGAGCAGAGCCTTCAGAGCCTCCCATCTTTTTTTAAAACAAGCCAGCAGGGCCCTTGCTTGTACATCACTTACTGACCTTTTCCTAAATGGAACTTGAGCACAGTGTCCTTGAGCTCTCCCAGTTCAATGGCCAGATTACAGATCACCTGTAATATGATAGTACTTACACAACACTTGAGAATTTTCATAGTGCTTCGTTTCCTGGTCACATTTGATCTTCCAATTAATAAACATTTGTCGATCCTCTTTATTGTGTGAGGCATGAGACTAGGTATTTGTACAGTCTGATCTTTTTCTAGAAGGAGAGCATGATGAGCCATATCAGATAGATACTTAGAGAAGGCCAATGGAATAAGGATACAGTGGTGATAAGACAATTAGGAGAGGTCATTAGTAACATCAGCAAGAGTGATGAGAGTGGAGGCCCAAGTGCTATGGATGAGACATGTGAGAAACCAGGAAATAGAAAAAGTGAGTATTTGCTTTTTTTTTTTTTTTTTTTTTTTTTTTTTTTTTTTTTTTGAGACAGAGTTTTACTCTTTTTGCCCACGCTGGAGTACAATAGTGCTATCTTGGCTCACTGCAACCTCCACCTCCCGGGTTCAAGTGATTCTCATACCTCAGCCTCCCAAGTAGCTGGGATTACAGGCACACACCACCACACCAGGCTAATTTTTGTATTTTTAGTAAAGACAGGGTTTCACCATGTTGGCCAGGCTGGTCTCAAACTCCAGACCTCAGGTGATCCACCCACCTCAGTCTCCCAAAGTGCTGGGACTACAGGTGTGAGCCACTGCGCCCATCCAGAAAGTGAGTATTTGACTTTATTTCTATGAAGCCATGAAGGAAAGAGAGAAAGGACAGAGTCTGCAGGAGGATTTATGACAGAGAGAGGGAATATGGGAAAAAATTTGCATGTATAATGTGAGGGAAAGGTACCCATTAAATATATAGGACTGGGGTGAGGAGGGTGTTTTCATTTTACAAATAAAGACAGAGAGGGTGGCCAGGCACAGTGGCTCATGTCTGTAATCCCAACACTTTGGGAGGCTGAGGCGGGCAGATCACAAGGTCAAGAGATGGAGACCATCCTAACCAACATGGTGAAACTCCGTCTCTACTAAAAATACAAAAATTAACTGGGAGTGGTGGCACGCACCTGTAGTCCCAGCTACTTGGGAGGCCGAGGCAGGAGAATCTCTTGAACCCAGGAGGCAGAGGTTGCAGTGAACCAAGATCGCACCACTGCACTCCAGCCTGGGTGACAGAGCGAGACTCCGTCTCAAAACAAATAAATAAATAAATAAATAATAAAATGTCTGTCTTTTCAGAAGATATGAACAGATAGCTCAAAGATAGAAAATAGACCTTAAACAATGAAAAGTTGCTCACTCTTACTTCTAAGAGAAATGCAAATTGAACCTACACTGAGACACCTATCATATTGGCAAAAATTCTTAACCACACAGTTTATTGGAAAGGCTGTGGGGAAAGTGGTGCTCTCATGCATTGCTGGTGGGACCACAGAATTGTTTCAGCCTCTGTGGAGGGAAATTTAGCAGTGTTTAACAAAACTGTATTCTGCCTTCGACCCAGCAAACCTGCTTCCACAAATAAGAAACATCACTCATAGGAGACTAGTTAAATAAACTATTATGTCACTACTCGTGAAGTACTATGCAGATATAGGAAAGAATAAAATCTCTATGAACTGTTACATTTAGTGGTTTTGAGGATATATAAAATGAAATATATGTAAAATGAAAGCAATGAATAAAAAATTATATGTAGCATGTTACTTTCGTGTAAGAATTGGTAATATGAGTAAGAAATAGCAATAAGTATATGTTTGCTTGTATTTTTTCAAAATAGAATAAATCAGAAACTAATGAAAATGTCACCGTTAGGAATTAAAGAGGATTGAGAGTGAGACTTCTAAGTTTACTTTTTTTTTTTTTTTCCGAGACAGAGTTTCACTCTTGTTGCTCAGGCTGGAGGGCAATGGCGCAATCTCGGCTCACCACAACCTCCGCCTCCTGGTTTTAAGCGATTCTCCTGCCTCAGCCTCCTGAGTAGCTAGGATTACAGGCATGCACCATCACACCCAGAGAGACAGGGTTTCTCCATGTTGGTCAGGCTGCTCTCGAACTCCCAACCGCAGGTGATCCGCCCGCCTCGGCCTCCCAGAGTGTTGGGATTACAGACGTGAGCAACTGCGCCCGAGCTCTAAGTTTACTTTTTAATAAGATTTTGACTTTTTTTTTGTATGCCCAAAATATTAAATGGAAAATAATAGAAAAGTCACTCTAAAATTGAATACAAACCAGGTATGGTGGCATGCACTTGCAGTCTCAGGTACTCAGGGGGCTGAGGCAGGAAGATCACTTGAGGCAGAAGTTCAAGGCTATAGCACACAATGATGGTACCTGTGAATAGCCACTGAGCTCCAACCTGGGCATCATAACGAGACCCACCTCTTAAAAAAAAAAAAAAATACAGGCCGGGCGCGGTGGCTTACGCCTGTAATCCCAGCGCTTTGGGAGGCCGAGGCGGGCAAATCACAAGGTCAGGAGATCGAGACCATCCTGGCTAACATGGTGAAACCCCGTCTCTACTAAAAATGCAAAAAATTAGCCAGGCGTGGCAGCGGGCGCCTGTAGTCCCAGCTACTTGGGAGGCTGAGGCAGGAGAATGGCGTGAACCCGGGAGGCAGAGCTTACAGTGAGCCGAGATCGCGCCACTGCAGTCCAGCCTGGGCGACTGAACGAGACTCCGTCTCAAAAAAAAAAAAAAAAAGTCTTTTTGCCGGGCACGGTGGCTCACACCTGTAATCCCAGCACTTTGGGAGGCCGAGGTGGGCGGATCACAAAGTCATAAGTTCAAGACCAGCCTGACCAACATGGAGAAACCCCATCTCTACTAAAAATACAAAAACTAGCTGGGCATGGTGGCATGCATCTGTAATCCCAGCTACTCAGGAGGCTGAGGAAGGAGAATCCCTTGAACCCAGGAGGCAGAGGTTGAGGTGAGCCAAGATTGTGCCGTTGCACTCCAGCCTGGGCAACAGAGTAAGACTCCGTCTCAAAAATAAATAAATAAATAAAATACAGATCGTGGGGAATTCTCCAAGATAACAGATGTGGAGTCTACAAAAATGTCAATATGTCAATATTATGAAAGATCCCCTCCCACACTCCCAAAGAAAGCAGAAGATGGACTGTTGTAGATTAAAGCTAGGCTGGGTGTGGTGGTTCACTCCTGCAATCCCAACATTTTGGGAGGCCAAGGTGGGGAGGATCACTTGAAGCCAAGAATTTGAGACCAGCCTGGGCAACATAGTGAGACCTCATCTCTCTCAAACAAAAGTAAAAAAATTAGCAAGGCATGGTGCTGCCCACCTGTAGTCTCAGCTACTCAGGAGGCTGAGACAGGAGGATAGTTTGAGCCCAGGAGTTCAAGGCTGTAGTGTGCCACTGCACTCCAGCCTAAACAACAGAGCAAGACTTTGTCTCAAAAAAAAAAGTAGCGCGCAGTGACTCACACCTGTAATCCCAGCACTTTGGGAGGCCGAGGCAGGCAGATCACCTGAGGTCAGGAGTTTGAGACCAGCCTGACCAACATGGTGAAATCCCGTCTCTACTAAATACAAAAAATTAGCTGGGCATGGTGGCAGGCACCTGTAATCCCAGCTATTCGGGAGACTGAGGCAGGAGAATCACTCGAACCCAGGAGGAGGAGGTTGCAGTGAGCAGAGATTGTGCCATTGCACTCCAGCCTGGGCAACAAGAGCGAAACTCCTGTCTCAAAAAGAAAAAAAGAAAGTAGGCTGGGTGCAGTGCCTCACGCCTGTAATCCCCACGCTTTGGGAGGCCAAAGCAGGCGGATCACTTGAGATCAGGAGTGCAAGACCAGCCTGGGCAACCTGGTGAAACCCCATCTCTACTAAAAATACAAAAATCAGCTGGGCATGGTGATGCTTGCCTGTAATCTCAGCTACTCAGGAGGCTGAGGCAGGAGAATCGCTTGAACCCCGGAGGTGGAGGTTGCAGTGAGTCAAGATCACACCACTGCCCTCTAGCCTGGGCGACAGAGCGAGACTCCATCTCAAAAAAAAAAAAATGTAGCTAGAGGATAGAGACATGACAACTAAATGTGAAGAATTATCTTTGAGTAAATATAAAGGACATTTTGGGGACATTTGTAGAAATTCAAATATGTATAGTATATTAGGTTATTGTATTAATGTTACATGTCTTTGGTATGATCATGATATTATGTAAGAAAATGTTCTTAGATGATACATGCTCAAGTATTGAAATTAAGTATCATGGTGCACAAATTGCTCTCAGATGGTTCGGGGGGAAAAAAGTATGATATGTACTGAAAGAAAGCAAATGTGGCAAAATATTAATCATTGTGTCCTCCAGGTCATCGACAGAAACTCCTCCCCCAAAGTTTGCCATTTATCCCTATCTTAAAATTTTACATGTAATGCTTCCCTCATTTGACAGAATCTGCTATTTCACTGTTTTCTCCTGCCACACACAAGTTCTGTCCTTTAACTCCTTAGATGCAACTTTAACTCCTTAGATGCACTAAAAAGAGTGTGAGCGGCCCTGTGCAGTGGCTCACATCTGTAATCCCAGCACTTTGGGAGGCTTAGGCAAGCGGATCACAAGGTCAGGAGTTTGAGACCAGCATGACCAACATGGTGAAACCCCGCCTCTACTAAAAAATGCAAAAATTCACTGCGCATGGTGGCACACACCTGTAATCCCAGCTACTCAGGAGGCTGAAGCAGAAGAACCGCTTGAACCTGGGAGGCAGAGGTTGCAGTGAGCCGAGATTGCGCCATTGCATTCCAGTCTGGGCAACAGAGCGAGACGCTGTCTCAGAAAAAAAGGAGTGTGAGCTTTGGAATAAGTTGTAGTTCAATGCATAATAATGCTGCTTTTATATCTATTAAAAATTCAGCAAATGTTTATTGAGCACTTACCAGGTGCCAGGCACTGTGCAAGGTGCGTGGGTTTCCATCGGGAAGAAAAGAGCTAGTTCCTGACCTCTAGGAGCTTATGTTAAAGGTAGTTAGAAAGTAAGCACGTAAATAAATATATAGGTGCAAATTGTGATACATGCTGTTGAGGAAAGTATCAGATTACTATAAGCAAGAATAACAGAAGATACCTAATTTAAATTGGATGATAGTTAAAGACACTTCTGCTGCTCTATGATCATGGGCAAAAATTATTTGAATACTATGAGTTGGTTTTTGTATCTGTAAAAATGAAGATGAAAATAACATTCTTACTCTATCATTTGTGGAAACTAAATGTGATAACATATGAAGTGCCTGGCAACTTAAAGGGTACTGGGTGGATGATATTAGTCTTCTTTTTGAAAGTTCTCCTTCCCTCGCTCCTTTTCAAGTATTGTTATTTGGTTAGTTTGCTAATACTCCTTAATCTTGTCTTTTTGGCTCCATAGGGCTCAGAATGGAATGCCTCCAACTTAGAGGACTTACAGAACCGAGGGTAAGCACACAAAGCAGTAGCTGGCACTCCTGTGTGACAGAAGTCCCTGTTTTATCTTTTCCTTTTCCCATCAAAGAGGTATCAGTGGATAACTTTAATCTTAAGAGTTGCATCCGACTGATTCTAATCAGATGTAATCTAAGAAAAATAAAAACAGCTGGGCCAGGTGCGGTGGGTCACGCCTGTAATCCCAACACTTTGGGAGGCTGAGGCAGGCTGATCACGAGGTCAGGTGATCGAGACTATCCTGGCTAACATGGTGAAACCCCGTGTCTACTAAAAATACAAAAAACTAGTCGGGCGCGGTGGTGGACGCCTGTGGTCCCAGCTACTCAGGAGACTGAGACAGGTGAATAGCAGGAACCTGGGAGGCAGAGCTTGCAGTGAGCCGAGATCGCGCCGCTGCACTCCAACCTGGGTGACAGAGCGAGACTCCATCTCAAAAACAAAAGAAAAGGAAAAGAAAAACAGCTGTTCTCCCTCTGTTTCGTCCTGCCACCTCCCAAGAAATATCAGCTGCTTTAATTGAAGGGCTTTGAAAAACAAATGTGCAAACCATTGGTGATATTTAAAATCAAATTTTCATTTTTATGCAAGAATACATAGAATTGCATATGTTGGGTTCACAGAGCCGTTCATTCAACATTCATTGAACATCTTCTGTGGGACAAAGTGCTAGGTGCTGGGGATCCACAGATAAAGTAAGACTCAGTCCCTATCCTGTGTAGTAAGCTGCTTAAAGACTGTAGGTTATGGATGTGAACTGGACAAGCTTCTGAAATTGAAGAGGACCTACCTTGTGTTTAAAAAATTGTCCCTAAGCAGCATGGTTATTAAGTTTGATTGTAACAATGGAGACTACAGTGAACATTCAGCAAGTAAAAAGCTGCCATTCTTCCCTTAGCTGATGCCTACTAAGTTTCTTATTGAAGTTCATTCACTTTAGGTCAGATCATCCCAATAAGAAAAGAGAAAATCAGGTCTGAATTTTTTTTTTTTTTCTTTTGAGACGGAGTCTCGTTCTGTTGCCCAGGCTGGAGTGCAGTGTTGCCCAAGCTGGAGTGCAGTGGCATGATCTCAGCTCTCTGCAAACTCCGCCTCCCAGGTTCACACCATTCTCCTGCCTCAGCCTCCCAAGCAGCTGGGACTACAGGCGCCTGCCACCATGCCCGGCTAATTTTTTTTTTTTTTTTTTGTATTTTTAGTAGAGACGGGGGTTTCACCGTGTTAGCCAGGTGGTCTCGATCTCCTGAATCAGGTCTGAAATTTGCCATGCTAACTCCTCATGGAAAGAGACAAGACCAGCTGAGACTCAGAGGTAGTGATGGTTGCTGGCTGCCTGTTTTCTCAGCCATAAGCCTCCTGGTTATCTTCACCATTAGTGGATAAATACTCCCTACTTTTTCCCCGCATGAAAGGTATTTCATAATTGGCAAAAGGAACTTGGAACAGGACTTAAGCCAAATGATTATACAGAGAATTCCACGGCGGGGAGTGGGGGGTGGATCTGGTTGCTTAATTTAAGATTTGAAGTTAAATAAAACTTGGAAAACTTAATAAGAATTGAGTCTGGAGTTCTTCAAGGCAGAGACTGTATCTTAGTCTTGTTTATAGCTTATTATCTACCGAGCTCAGAGCTGTATAATAAGAGAGTGCTCAGTAAATGTGAATGAATGATAGGTATATTCACACATATTTGAGAACTGTGACTTGGCTGATGGCAGATAAGGAGAGAAAATCAATTAGCAAACTGTGTTGGGAACTCAGAGACCTCACTTCTAATCCTGTGTCTGCCATTTGCCTTATTTGGAAATGCCCCTGAAGCATAAGGACCCCGTAATTCAACAAGATTAATAACATTGCATCTGCTTTATATACAGGAGTCTCCTTAAGATTTCTTTAGGAGTGGGACAATGTTTTTTACAAACTTCTCAAATCGTCAAGCTTTAAAAATTCTGTAATTCTGGCCAGGTGTAGTGGCTCACACCCGTAATCCCAGCACTTTAGGAGGCTGAGGCAGGTGGATCGCTTGAGATCAGGAGTTCGAGACCAGCCTGGCCAACATGGTGAAACCCTGTCTCTACTAAAAATACAAAAAATTAGCCGGGTGTGGTGGCAGGTGCTTGTAATCCCAGCTACTCGGGAGGCTGAGGCAGGAGAATTGCTTGAACCCGGGAGTTGGCAGCTGCAGTGAGCCTCGATCATGCCACTGCACTCCAGCCTGGGCAACAGAGTGAGACTCTGTCAGAAAAAAAATAAATAAATAAAACTGTATTTCTGGGAAACTTAGATATAGTGTTAAAATTAAGTCTGAGATGTGGTATAGCAGTGTTGGCCAAAAGCATTGGAATCATGTCATATATACATATGAATTTAGAATATAACCCCAGCTGGAGATGAGACCTATCATCTCATTTGTTTCTTAGAAGACTAAATTATAAAATGCAACTAACTATATCTGGTTGTCTTTAAAAACACTGTGGTCAAATTCACCGATAGCTACTTAGATCTTGTTTCTTAAATTCAGTGATTGTTAAATTTTAGTATGTGAAGAATTACAGTTCAGGGATCTGTACACAAAACCATGTATACTGCCACCTATAGATGACTTATGGGATTTTCAAGGGTAATTTTGACATTAAGGCCATTTCCATCCAATCTACTGACTTCAGAATCTAACCCAAAGTAAAATGTTACTCTATCTAGAGTCATTTGGTGCTGAGATGGGAAAAAAGTTTCAAGGAGTTTCAGTTCCAGTTGGCAGTGACTGCCTATAGCTTTGTAATGAAAAGGATTGGGAAGCTGTGTCCTGCCTCTAGAAAGATAGTGCCATAATTCATTATGAGGTATGGGATTAGAGGTGGGAGATTGTTCGTTTTTATTTTAAATAAAAGGAGGCCAGGCAAGGTGGCTCATGCCTGTAATCCCAGCACTTTGGGAGGCCGAGGCAGGCAGACCACAAGGTCAGGAGTTTGAGACCAGCCTGGCCAACACAGTGAAATGCCATCTCTACTAAAACTACAAAAATTAGCTGGGAGTGGTGGCACACACCTGTAATCCCAGCTACTCAGGAGGCTGAGGCAAGAGAATTGCTTGAACCAGGGAGACGGAGGTTGCAGAGAGCTGAGATCATGCCATTGCACTCCAGGTCTGGGCGACGGAGCAAGACTCCATCTTGGGGAAAATAAATAATAAAATAAAATAAGGAAAGTGTGTTGCCTGCCTTTTTTTCTTTTTCCTTTTTTGCTGTCACCCAGGCTGGAGTGTTGCCTTTTTTTCTAACAGTTTTATTGAAATATAATTTACATACCATATGATTCACCCATTTTAAATGTATAATTTGTTGGTTTTTAGTATATTCACAGAGCTGTGCAACCATCACCACAATCCATTTAGAACATTTTTCCAACTCAGAAAGTCTGTACCCTTCAAGAGTCACCTCCATTTTTCTTCTTACCGCTGCCCCAGCAATCCCTAGAAATCACTAATGTTCATCAACTAACTAAGAGCCACTCTTCGGCTGTTTTGAATAATGCTGCTGTGACCATTTGTGTACAAGTTTTCGGGTAGACTTATTTCTCTTGGATTTATTCTTTGGAAAGGAATTGCTGAGTCCTGTGGTAATTTTGTGTTTACCCTTGGGGAAACTGCTGTACTGTTTTCCATAGCAATTGCACCTTTTTTTGTTTTTGTTTTTGAGACTGAGTTTCATTGCCCAGACTGGAGTGCAATGGTGCAATCTTGGCTCACTGCAACCTCTGCCTGCTGGGTTCAAGCAATTCTTCTGCCTCAGCCTCCCAAGTAGCTGGAATTACAGACATGTGCCACCATGCCCAGCTAATTTTGTAGTTTTAGTAGAGACGGGGTTTCACCATCTTGACCAGGCTGGTCTCAAACTCCTGACCTCTGGTGATCCACCCACCTTGGCCTCCCAAAGTACTGGTTACAGGCGTGAGCCACTGCGCCTGGCCAAGCTCGCTTTTTAAATTAAAATTTTTTTTTTTAATTTTGTAGTAATGGGCTTTGATGCCAAGTTAAAACAGATTCAATTCGTGTCTGAGAAAATTTTTGGCCACTTGACCTAAACCACAGATTTGGTTAGCTATGGCTGCTTTCTTTTTCTGTATTCATTTTATTGATTTCAGAGTTTGGGTTTATAGAACTTCATATTTGTGCTGAGAAGGAAGCAATATCTCAGAGGGAAATGAGTGAGTCCATGTTGTATTGTTGGAGTAAACTTAGACATCCAGCTATGTCTAAACAGAGAGCATTAAGAAAAGATAACATTTGGTAAATGAAACTCAAGCATTTATTGAGATTGTACAGTGAGAAAGATAATAGAAGACTGTTTTGATAGAGAAATTCTCTTCTGCAAGCATCTTAGTGTGGAAGAATCTTCAGATACATCAATGCCATAGCAGCCAGTAATGCAGTCAGATGAGTTTAAGGGAGTTTTAAGTCCAGCTTTTCTCCTTCCAGTTCTCTCCACATTTGCCTTTCATGTAATTGCACAAAGAGATAATAATTGCACAAAGCCTAGCAATCTGGCGTTTAGAAAAATAGGAAGAAGTCGTTATTCATTCTCTGTTTTTTTCCTTGGAGTACATGTCAGTAGTCTGATTTTATACAGATGACTTTCAGTGAATAAATTGTATTGCTGATAATTTTAGTAACAAAGTGTCTGATTATGGCCTCAAGTTGATTCTTTGGAGTAAAATATGAGGCATATTTTCAGAATACTATCAAAGATGAGATTGTGCAACTACATAAACTGAAAATGGAATTTAGATGTTGAACATGGTGGATAACCTTTTGCTTAATAATTCCCTGGTGCCCAGGTATGCCCAGGAACCCTGTTGTATAATTTCTGTAATATATAAATATAACCTCTTAGTTCTTTAGCTGTCTTCATTATTTTTGTATTTAATTTCAGCCTATGGAATAAACAAGTTTTAAGTAAGAGAAAACATTGCTGGGAATTGAATTTAGCCTGAGCAGTAGAGCACATATTCTCCCTTGGTTTCCTTGCAGGGTACGGTATATCTTGAATGTCACTCGAGAGATAGATAACTTCTTCCCAGGAGTCTTTGAGTATCATAACATTCGGGTATATGATGAAGAGGCAACGGATCTCCTGGCTTACTGGAATGACACTTACAAATTCATCTCTAAAGCAAAGTGAGTAGTAGTCCTGCACAATGTTGTGGCCTCTGTTCCTCTTGCCCCATGCATGGCTGGGTTGTGAGAGCTACAGACAACTTACTGATGGTACTCAGGAAAAAGGAACTACAGAAAGGAGGAGACTGAAATCTTTTTAATCCTAGGCAAAAGACTAGTGACTTACGTTAAATAAACCCCTAGGAGAAGGTAACCTCATGTTTGCTATTTCCATTGAGCACAGAATTAAAGAAAATAGACTTAGACTGCAGCAAAAGATACAGAAATGAGAGAAGGAAGAAATTCTGAATGAAACCCTTAAGTTGCCAGTGGGGAGATTTAAAAGTTATATCGTAGAAATTATTCCAGGTAGATAGAATACTGGTCCTCCCCACTGAAGACAAGGAGACAAACTTTGGAAATCTTTTCCTACTCTCTTACTCTATTTTTGTGATACTTGAAATGATGAAATTTTCCATGGCCCTTCTGTTGATGTCTTCCTTAAATTAATTGGCTCTTTTAGTGAAAGTATTTTGTATTAACTTAGTGTTTGGTATTAATGTCAACACTGCTTTTTTTTTTTTTTTTTAAGTCCTTGGGGATTTCCTTGCCAATCCTGTTTATTCCTTTGCTAGAGAGAACCATAAACGAGCTTATTTGCCACATCTCCCTTCAGGTAGGACTATGTTCAAACCATCCCTGGCAGATGAGAAGTGCTTTTGTATTTAAACTCCTTCAAAAATAATTTCACACTTCTCTTAAGTACCTTCATGGTCAGGAAGTTCTTCCTCTTAGTTTCCCTAAATCCTCATACTCTAGTTTTGAGCCTATTCCTTTAGTCTCTAGCAAGTACCTAAAAGAGTACTTTGTATTTTTGCATTCTATTAATAAATTATTCCCAGTAATAATACCATTCATGGTATGCTTACTGTTCTTTCATGTAGTATTTTCTAAGATTCAGAGGGGTAGCTCTTGTCGACATTCAGAGAGGTCAAATAAGTGGTGAAGATAGGACTTGAACAAAGATCTTGCTGAGGCAGGAGGATCACTCGAGCCCAGGAGTTCAAGACCAACCTGAGCAAGACTCCTATCTCTATAAAAAAAAATTTTTTTTTAATTAGCCGGGCACAGTGGTGCATGTCTGTGATCCCACCTTCTTGGAAGGCTCAGGGAGGAGGGAGGATCACTTGAGCCCATGAGGTTGAGGTTGCAGTGAGCTGTGGTCGCACCATGGCACTTGAGCCTGCGTTTAGGGGGAAAAAAATACTGTCTCTTTTCAGAATCCAAGGGTACTGGAATAGTCTAGTTCTATAAGGAAAAGGTACAAGAAGGCTAGGCCCCAGTCCCAATGAAAAGCAAGGCTAATTTTACTTAGGATTAGGGAGAGCTGTATGGGGCACCCAGGGCACAACTGAGGGCACTCACACTCAGGCTTTTGCAGGCCTAAATCAGCACCTAAGAGTATCTCTTTAAATGCTCCTATGTCTCATCCTAATCAGGACGCTGATTTTTTTTTCTTTTTTTTTTTCCTTTTTTTTTTGAGCCAGTGTCTTGCTCTGTCGCCCAGGCTAGAGTACAGTTGTGCGATCTTGGCTTACTGCAGCCTCCACCTCCCAGGTTCAAGCAATTCTCCTGCCTCAGCCTCCTGAGTAGCTGGGGATTATAGGCACCTGCTACCATGCCCAGCTGATTTTATGGGTTTCGCCATGTTGGTCAGGCTGGTCTCAAACTGCTGAGCTCAGGTGATCTGCCTGCTTCAGCCTCCCAAACTGCTGAGATTACAGGTGTGAGCCACTGCACCCAGCCCAGGATCCTGATTCTTAATATGATACCAGCGTTAATCTGGACAGTCCAGCATGGGTAGGGGCACTGAAAGGTGGAATTGGGTTAGGGGATAACTGACTTCAGATCCTTCATTACAAGAGTTAGAAGCCAAACACCAAAAAAGCCCAGTTGAAAATATGTCAAAGAGATGTCTTCATGGAAGTGAATTTCATAATTGAATTTTACTTACGGTTGTCCAAGTTTGAGCACCTTTCATGCCTACAGGCATAGACCTGAAACTTGATACATTAAAGTTATCAGAGATTGATGGGAAAATATAGAGCACATGTCTAAACTTCCTTCTAACACACCACCTTGGCTTCCTAACTGTAGTCTAAATGAAAACCCTAGGGTGCCATAAGTAAAACAGATAATTACTATTCATTTGGGCTAAACTACACACAGAGACACACACCCCAACTAATGTTAGAACACCCAAATTTTGTACCTAATTCACCAGTGGGAGGTTAATCTTACCTTCCCTTTGAGACTTTCAATTATTATAGCCCATTCTCTGCATTCCTGTAGCTTATCCGGCTCACTTATTTTGGCACTCAACCTCATACCTCCTTGCATTTATACTGAAGTATTTCATATGTCTCTTTCTCCAGAAGCAGAAGCAGGATTATAAACTTCTGAAAGCAAGCCTTTACTTTTTTTTTTTTTTTTTTTGGGACGCAGTCTCGCTCTGTCGCCCAGGCTGGAGTGCAGTGACCAGATTTCAGCTCACTGCAAGCTCCGCCTCCCAGGTTCACGCCATTCTCCTGCCTCAGCCTCCCGAGTAGCTGGGACTACAGGCGCCTGCCACCTCGCCCGGCTAGTTTTTTGTATTTTTTTAGTAGAGACGAGGTTTCACTGTGTTAGCCAGGATGGTCTCGATCTCCTGACCTCGTGATCTGCCTGTCTTGGCCTCCCAAAGTGCTGGGATTACAGGCTTGAGCCACCGTGCCCGGCCGAAAGGAAGCTTTTCTACCATCATAATAGTGAGTGAACGGATGAATAGATTTCCCTTGTTATGCTGACATGTACATTTTTAGTTTATTAGAATAGCCACTGGGGAAAGAATCCAGAGCCCATGTATACTAGGGATAAGAATAACAGTTCTTATTTCCAGATTTTTTAATGTTGTTCCTACTTTAAGCACCTAGAAGATCTAATCTGCAGATTCACAGGTTTTTTTATATGTATAGCAAATATTTAGTATTTGAAAGTATGTGCCAGACACTGTGTTATTAGCATAATTAGCATACTGAATCATGTTCATATTCCATTATAAGCTCCAGTATGTTGACATAGGGGTTTTGTTTGTTAGTATAGCTTTAGGTAACTTTGTTTTATCTTTCTTCCACCTAATATAAAAGAGAAAAAAAACCCACGGTTTTCCTTCATTTCCCCTCATCACTGAGAAAGCCATGTGGCACACCATATGCCCCCATCCAACTCCTCGGTGGTAGAGCCACCTAGACAGGACCCGGGTTGCAGGGTTGTGAAAAGTAATATTTAGGGCTACATCTGAGTAGAGAGGAGGATTAGTTTCGTCTGCTTTCTACTTCTAAGGACAGAACCCTTACTAGAACTTAAACTGGAAACAATTCATAACATTTGAATAAATTAGTTCAGTCACTGTCACACCTGTAATTCGGGAGAGTGTCAGCCATGAAACATGCCCCTGGGGCTATGAGGGAACTGGCCTCCACCACACACAAAATGGGCTCCAGTCTAAATTTTAAATGCTCCCTCTACACCCTGTGACCAATTGTCATTGCACTTACCGTATTGAATTTTTTCTTTTTTTCCAAGATGGAGTCTTGCTCTGTTGCCCAAGCTAGAGTGCAGTGGTGCCATCTCAGCTCACTGCAACCTCCGCCTCCCGGGTTTAAGCAATTCTCCTGCCTTGGCCTCCCGAGTAGCTGGGATTACAGGCACAGGCCACCATGCCTGGCTAATTTGTGTTTTTAGTAGAGACAGGGTTTCACCATCTTGGTCAGGTTGGTCTTGAACTACTGACCTCGTGATCCACTGGCCTCAGCCTCCCAAAGTGCTGGGATTGCAGGCCTGAGCCGCCATGCCCAGCCTGTGCAGCTAAGTTTTGTATTTTTAATAGAGATGGGGTTTTACCATGTTGGCCAGGCTGGTCTCGAACCCCCAACCTCAAGTGATCCACCTGCCTCAGCCTCCCAAAGTGCTGGGATTACAGGTATGAACCACCAGACCCAGCCCCATATTGCATTTTAATTGTATGTTTCTCCCACTGAATCCTACCCTTTAGGATAAAAGCTATGTTACTTACCTTTGCATCCCAGCACTTTGCACATTGCCTTACACATATTGTAAATGCCTGGTAAATGTTTGCTGAATGGATTTAAAAAGCATAATACTAACATTGAATATTGTTTAAGAATACATTAGAGCTGCCTACCCTACCCTACCTACACATTTGATTATAAATGTATACGAGTGCACCAAAGTAGAGAGATTGCATAGCAAGAAAATGGAAGGGCAAGAAAAGGATACTTGGAAAAATGTAGAACCCAACTTTTAAAATATCCCCACTACTGTGTTTTCCTCTATTCTTTACCTTAATCCCCCAAACAAGGAAACATGGATCTAAATGCCTTGTGCACTGCAAAATGGGGGTTAGTCGCTCAGCCTCCACCGTGATTGCCTATGCAATGAAAGAATATGGCTGGAATCTGGACCGAGCCTATGACTACGTGAAAGAAAGACGAACAGTGACCAAGCCCAACCCCAGCTTCATGAGACAACTGGAAGAGTATCAGGGGATCTTGCTGGCAAGGTGAGTCCTTAAGTGACTTTCTCTGATTCTCCCTCCTTTTAAGTTCCCTAAAGCAAGATGAAGTGTCCTTCTCGGTAGCTGCTTCTCAAGCTGATTTGGATGTGATATTTTTTCAAAAAAGACTTATTTCTCTATCAATCCAGTTTTCTTTTCTTTTTTTTTTCTTTTTTTTTCTTTTTTTGAGGCAGAGTCTGGCTCTGTTGCCCAGGCTGGAGTGCAGTGGCCAGATCTCAGCTCACTGCAAGCTCCGCCTCCCGGGTTTACACCATTCTCCTACCTCCCGAGTAGCTGGGACTACAGGCGCCCGCCACCTCACCCAGCTAGTTTTTTGTATTTTTTTTAGTAGAGACGGGGTTTCACTGTGTTAGCCAGGATGGTCTTGATCTCCTGACCTCGTGATCCGCCCGTCTCAGCCTCCCAAAGTCCTGGGATTACAGGCTTGAGCCACCGCGCCCGGCCTCAATCCAGTTTTCAAAAAATAAGTGTAAGCATTTAAGATTTGCATGGGCTGGCCGGGCACGGTGGCTCATGCCTGTAATCCTAGCACTTTGGGAGGCCAAGGCAAGCAGATCATTTGAGGTCAGGAGTTCGAGACCAATCTGGCCAACATGATGAAACCCCATCTCTACTTAAAATACAAAAATTAGCCGGGCATGATGGTGGCGCCTGTAATCCCAGCTACTTGGGAGGCTGAGGCAGAAGAATCGCTTGAACCCGTGGGCGGAGGTTGCAGTGAGCTGAGATCGTACCACTGCACTCCAGCCTGGGTAACAGAGCGAAACAACATCTCAAAAAAAAAAAAAAGAAAAAGAAAGATTTCCCTGGACACACTGCCAGTGGGATAGCCCTGCCCCATAAGGAGCAGTACCAAAAAATTTTTTTAAAGAAAACAAATAGACTAGTATGGAAGATTAAGCATTTAATCTTTCAGGTTGATATAATTAAACTAAAGGATGGAAATACTAAATATTAATACCACTTTTCAACATCTTATAAGACTAAATTCAGCTGCCTTGTTAAAAAAAAAAAAAAAAAAAAAAGGATACCAATGACTCCCAAGGTAATGCAAGGCTTAGCTGAAATTCTTGGAAATTTTTTTGGCCCATTCATTCATATTTTGTTTGTATTTTTTATGTTTTTTGAGACAGGGTCTCACTCTGTCACCTGGGCTGGAGTGCAGTGGCATAGTCTCAGCTCACTGCAACCTTTGGCCCACTCTTTAAAAAGAAATAAGTACCATCTGCTAATTTGGGTATTTTGTTTACCTCAGTGCTTGGTTTCACTGAGCCTTCTCTAGTAATTTTGATCTTGTGACAAATCAGCAGAATAGGGATGTATATGACCCCGTTGGGTATAAAAGCACTTCCTAGACACAATTCTTTCTTATTTAAAAAGTCTTGGCCAGGCGCAATGGCTCATCCCAGCACTTTGGGAGTCCGAGATGGGCGGATCATGAGGTCAGGAGATCGAGACCATCCTGGCTAACACGGTGAAACCCCATCTCTACTAAAAAATACAAAAAAAAACTAGCTGGGCGAGGTGGCGGGTGCCTGTAGTCCCAGCTACTCGGGAGGCTGAGGCAGAAGAATGGCTTAAACCTGGGAGGCGGAGCTTGCAATGAGCCGAGATTCAGCCACTGCACTCCAGCCTGGGTGACAGAGCGAGACTCCGTCTCACAAAAAAAAAAAAAAAAAAAAATCTTTTTCCAGGCACGGTGGCTCAAACCTGTAATCCCAGCACTTTGGGAGGCTGAGGCGGGCAGATCACAAGGTCAGGAGTTCAAGACCAGCCTGGCCAATATGGTGAAACCCCATCTCTATTAAAACTACAAAAATTAGCCAAGTATGGTGGTGGGCACCTGTAGTCCCAGCTACTCAGGAGGCTAAGGCAGGAGAATCGCTTAAACCCGGGAGATGGAGGTTGCAGTGAGCTGAGATCATGCCACCACACTCCAGCCTAGGCAACAAAGTGAGAATCTGTCTCAAATAATAATAATAATAAATAAATAAATAAATCCAATTGTATATATGCTTTTCAAAAATGCAGAAAATTGCAAAAGGAAAAAATAGTTTATGAGCTCAATACACATAGACAGCAGTTGACATTACCTGTTTCTCAAGGTTTTACTCTGTCACATATTTTGGTGGCTATTTTCTCCACAAAAACTGTTCCGTAGTCTACCTCTCCACTCAGTACTAGGTCTTGAATGTCTTCCTGTATTGGTAAGAACCAGCCATTTTCAATAATAATTTGGTAATTGGTTATAAAATGAGTAATTAATTGTACTACATTATTATCCTTTTGGTGGTTAAAGCCACCTTCAGCAGCTCTTGGGAACAAGCATCAGATATTAAATGATTTAAGGATCAGCTTCCTGAGATGCTACATGCTGAAATTCTGTGGATTTCTAGATTCTGCTTTGTTTTTTCCATGTAGGTATGTTCTAGGTGGTTTTGTTAGGGTGAAGGCACAGCTGTCGAGAAGCAGTTGGGGCTGGTGCCAGTGTTTGACTCCAGTAAGTCTTATGATTTGGTCTTGACTCTTGAATCTGGACTGTGTTTCCCCTGAACAAAATGTTACATAGCCTTCCAGCCTATTCAGGCGGAGGGATCACCCTCCCACCCCCGAAGTATTGTGAAAATGTGGCCACAGCATAGCATTATGGTTTCCACTAAAAAACCCCTCCCATTTACTCAACATTTGGCATGATTTTATCTGAACCATTCTCTTAGGAGGCTGGGAGGATACTGAAGCATCCTGTGTTTAAAAGAATTTGTAGGTCTTTGGGGCCAGATTTTGATGGCATTTTTAGATTAGATCAGAAGGTAGGATGTAGCAGTTCTTTTTGGCACAAGAAAGAGGCATCTGAGCATTTAGCAAGAAATAAATATATATTCCCAGACGCACATGACAGATGTTGGACAGTGTCCTCACGTGACCCACTGAGAGGAAGGATACTATGTGTCCTGCCAATTTTGGTATTTATTCTGGAATCCCAGGCTACTGCAAGCTGTTGGGTTGGGTTTTTTTAGTGTGTGTGGTTTTCCTTAGTTGTTGAAGGAATTTCAGAAAAATCTTAGATGAGGATAAGAAGGGCAGTATAAACCCAAAATCACCTTTTTTTTCCCTTTCTCTTCCTTTTTTTGCTCCATCTCAGCTTCCTAGGCTTGATTCATGGAGCGGGAGGGACAAGCCCTGGGGAGAGAAAAGCACAGAATTTGAGTCAGTAGATCTGGTTTCCATTCCTGGTTCACCCTCTTACTGCAACCCTGAGAAGTTACTTTACATTTTTCATCCTTACCTGACCCCATCTATAAAATGAAAATCAAGAGATCCATCTCACAGGGTTACTGTGAATAAAAATGTGTATGAATGTTTATTGTGTATTGTTGAGAGTTATTCAGATATGATTCTCATATTCCTCCAAGGCTACCCAGAAGACACATGTATGTGCCATTTATTCCCACTTCCATGACATTTCTCACTGCATCCTGCCACCCCCAGACATATTCCATTCAAAACGGGAATGGAAAATGTTCCTAGAACTTCCTATATTGTGGTGGTTTCTGGATTTTAAGTACTATCTGGTGGTAGGGATGTGACTTAGGCTGCTTTTGGCTGCAGGTAATCAAATACCTCAATCAGGATTTCAGCAAGAAACAGCAGACTCAGATTAGGATTATTTGAGGAGGGTTTTTTATCTATCTATCTATCTATCTATCTGTCTATCAATCTGTCTGTCTGTCAAGGCAAAGTCTCACTCTGTCACCAGGCTGGAGTACAGTGGCATGATCTCATCTCACTGCAACCTCCGCCTTCCAGATTCAAGGGATTCTCCTGCCTCAGCCTCCCAAGTAGCTGGGACTACAGGCATGTGCCACCACTCCCAGCTAATTTTTGTATTTTTAGTACAGACGGGGTTTCACCATGTTGGCCAGAATGGTCTCGATCTCTTGACCTTGTGATCTGCCTGCCTCGGCCTCCCCACGTGCTGGGATTACAGGCGTGAGCCATCGCGCCCGGCTGTTGAGGAGGGTTTTATAAAGGGACTATTTACAAGCATGGCATTGTAGTGGAATCAAGGGTCTTGTATCAGCAGGGCTGTTTGGAAGCAGCTCCTAGACCCAAAAAGAGAGGAAGCAGTTCCTAGAACCTGGAAAGAGACTCTTGTTAGAGAAAGGCACTTTCAGAGGCAAGCAATAACTTTCTGTCAGAGGGACACAGCTAGCCCGAGGCAGCCCCGTGCTGAGGGAGCTAGAGGAGTAAATACCTTGCCCTCACTCTCTTTCCTCCAGTCTCCTTCCAGAACTCCCCATTAGCCAAACCCTCTGGAAGTCAGAAAACTAGGGGACCTGTTGTTGTGGTCTGTAGATCAGTCTCCGCAGCAGCAAACAGGGTGGAAAAGCTGAAGAATGGACCCTGCAGGGGCAAATAAAAGATATCTAGCCCAACACCTAGCTACAGGTAGTTTATACCAGGTAGTTGTAGCATTTATCTCCTTTAAAAAACACAGAAGTACTGTCTGTAATGGCTCAGTGGTAATGTAATCATGGACTCTGGTGTTCTACAGCTTTCGGTTCCACCTTCCTTTGTTAACAGCTTGGTCCTTGAGGTTATCTGATGATTGCCAGATGTCTGCCACATCTCTAGGCATCTGTAAATTGTACAGCATCTGGCTGAAGAAAAGGGGCATTTAAACTGGATAGGAAGACCTTCCCCAAAAGCTCCCCACCCATTGGCCAGGACTGGGTCATATGGCCAAGAAAACAGAATTTCCAGGACTGGATAAAACATATTCACAGCTGGGCACAGTGACTCACGCCTATAATCCTAGCACTTTGGGAGACCGAGGCGAGTGGATCACTTGAGGTCCGGAGTTCGAGACCAGTCTGGCCAACATGGCTAAACTCCATCTCTACTAAAACTACAAAAATTAACCAGGTGTGGTGGTGGGCACCTACAAATCCCAGCTTCTCAGAAGGCTGAGGCAGGGGAATCATTGAACCCAAGGTGCAAAGGTTGCAGTGAGCCAAGATCATGCCACTTCACTCCAGCCTGGGCAAAAGAGCAAAACTCTGTCTTTAAAAAAAAAAAAAAAAAAAAAAAAGGGCCAGGCTCATGCCTGTAATCTTAACACTTTGGGAGGCCAAGGCGGACAGATCACGAGGTCAGGAGATCAAGACCATCCTGGCCAACATGGGGAAACCCCGTCTCTACTAAAAATACAAAAATTAGCTTGGCATGGTGGGGGCCTCCTGTAGTCCCAGCCAATAGGGAGGCTGAAGCAGGAAAATGGCATGAAGCCAGAAGACAGAGTTTACAGTGAGCCAAGATCACGCCACTGCATTCCAGCCTGGGCGACAAAGTGAGACTCCATCTCAAAACAAAAACAAAAACAAAAACAAACAGCATATTCATATTTATCCTCTGGATCTAGGGAAGTGCCACATTTCCTGAACCCATGGGATAGTGAACACCCAAATCAAATCGATTGGCTCTGACAGTAAGAAAAATGGCTGTTGGATATATAGCTGTTAGGGTCTGCAATCTATGATGTGTTATTAGGAAACCATGGTACTTGTAGGCTAACTGGCAAGTGAATAGGCCCAGCAGACTTGCCCAGCACTAAAGTGCCACTCCAGATCTGCCTGCTTAGAAGAGCAAAGAAAAAAATCCCCAGACTCCTGTGACTGTATGAAGCTCTATCAAGCCTTGCCATTTAGGTAAGCAGGAGAGGAAAATCTGTAGAAAAATCTCACTCATTGTTTGTAGAAAAAGTCCATTTCCTGTCCAAGTGTTTAGATCTTGCATATTATATTTTATCCCAAGAGGCCTGTGGTGGTTTTCTCGAAGAGGCAGAGCCCTGATCCTAGCATTCTCTAGCTCCATGGTTAGCCAGGGTGGCCCTGGGTGTTTAATTTGAGGTGGCAGCTCTCTGTTTGAGGGCATTCACTTAGTGCTTTGACCTTAGTAGAAGAGAAGTGTTCAAAGTGACACCAGGCCCCTGTACTGATTTATGAATTTGTAACAGTCTTAATCAGAGTATGAGGGTATGGGCCAAGCCCCTCTGAAATACAAGGGACTTTTTGTACCTCCAGTATATCATTAAGAGCCTGGAGAAGGCTAATGTTTAATATTTCCCTTTAGATCTAAAAAGAAGGGTATCATAAACCTTATAGTATTCATATCTGATTTTATTTTTTCTGTTTTTATAGATGGGGGTTGGGAGCAAAACAAGAGGAGGGAGGTGGGGTGTGTCTGTGTTTTGAAACTCCATTAAACTGCTAGCAGCCCTGTTTGTTATTCTGCACTCTGATCCTGCAGGTATCTGGCAGATTTATGTTCCATTAGACAGGTTTAGATTTCAAGCAGACCATTTGCAAGCTGGACCGTGTGTCTGTGGTATTAGGTTTCAGTGTATAGGGGGCAAGGAAGAAAAACTGGGTGGTGACCAGGGAGAGTCTGTGCCACGTTTCCTCAGAAATGTCAGTTTTGATTCTTTTGAGTGCCCCGTCACAAGGGCCAGAGGAGGCAGGGTTGTCTTTTACCCTGACTTTGCTGGTGGAGACATTGAGGTCTAGTTAGCTGGTACACATTGGTCAGCTGGCAGCAGGCAGCCTGAGAAGGAAAGATGTGGACTCCTGGTCAGCCAACAGCAATTGAGATTTAAAAGGATTTTCTTACTAGCTTTCCAGTTAAATAATCTTAAAGCATCTTGGGTGATGCACATCACACACAAAAAAATATTCAGATAATGCTTTTTCTCTTCCTTTATACAGGCTGCCTAACACCCTAAAAAGTAACTATAGACAGACAGCCTGATTTTACTATAACTCCTGGCCCTCTTTTTTTTTTTTTTTTTTTTTTTTTTTAAAGAGACAATGTCTATATTGCCCGGGCTAGTCTCACTCAACTCCTAGGCTCAAGTGATCAAAGTGATCATCATGCTTTAGCCTCCTGAATAGCCACATTACAGGCGCAAGTACTCCATTTTTAGCAGCCTTTTCCTTTATATAACTTTCTCAGAGTTGATGTTTCACAAAACATGTAACAATATGAAAGTGGAAGCAAGATGATGGGACACCTTATGCATCTGTCATTTAAATTTCCTTCTTCTTGTGCTCACTTGGGCAGCACAAATACTAAAATTGGAACTATACAGAGAAGATTGGCATGGCCCCTACATAAGGCTGACAACTTAAAAATATGTAAAAATAAAGATAAAATTTCCTCTTGTACATTAACCTAGGTAAAAGGCCAATTCTTTCCCAGAATGACCTAATCACCTTATGTATGTCTCTGTCTTTATATGAATCCAAATTCAGGTCACAGGCCACTCAAGGGGGAAAAGGATCTGAGACTTGGTTATATCATCCAGGATATAGACCAACTCTGAAGTTCCTTTTTGGCAAGCTGTTTATTTGCTGCCTGCCTGGAAGGGGGTGGGAGGTGGGGAGTCGACTGAGTTTAAAATTTAACAGTTTAAAATAATAGATATGATCTTAATATATTACATCTATTCCTACCAGTGATGAAATGTTAGAATAAACTGTCTCAGGACAAAGCTTCATTGGAAAACAGTTTAGTGTAACCAACTAAAACATGATGAGTCCAGGCGTGGTGGCTCATGCCTGTAATGCCAACACTTTGGGAGGCCGAGGTAGGCAGATACTTGAGGTCAGGAGTTTGAGACCAGCCTGGTCCAAGATGGTGATACCCCGTGTCTACTAAAAATACAAAAATTAGCCAGGCATGGTGGCGCATGCCTATAATTCCAACTACTCTGGAGGCTGAGGCAGGATAATTGCTTGAACCAACAGAAGGGAAATAAGTTGTGGCATACTCATTACACTCTGTGGATTACCTTTATACACAGTGATGAATCTTTAAAAAAAAATCCATTGAGGAAGAATACATACAGTGGGATACCGTTTAAATAAAGTTCAAGACATGCAAAACAAAGCAGTATTAAGAACAAACCATGTAGACACTATAAAGAAAAAAAAGGGAATGATAAGCACAAAATTCAGAATGGAGGTTACGCCTGAGTGGGGAGGAGTGAGGAGGGGACCCCGAGTGAGAAGCTACACGTGGAGTAGCAGCGTTTCACAGGCAACGGAGATGAATCAGCTGCTTGCCATTCTCCCTCCAGGTCCTGTTACAAAAATGAAAACAAGGCAGCAGCATCAGACCTATCTTTAGATTGGCTTTTTTTTCACTCTCTCTTTTACAAGTGTCAGTTTAATTCCAGAGCCCCAACCCAGTATTTTCTAATGATTATCTCCCAAAGGAAGAGAAGGAAATCCATGCTGGTTACACAGCTGCAATGTCAGACTTCCTCTGAAACATGCACTGTTGCTTCCTATTAGCATAATCAGTCTCTCATTCTCTCCTGACTGATTAGTAATCTGCAGGCAATTTTAAAAACATGCTTTGGAGGGGCCAGGCGCGGTGGCTCACGCCTGTAATCCCAGCACTTTGGGAGGCCGAGGCGGGCAGATCACGAGGTAAGGAGATGGAAACCATCCTGGCTAACACAGTGAAACCCCATCTCTACTAAAAATACAAAAAATTAGCTGGGCGTGATGGTGGGCGCCTGTAGTCCCAGCTACTTGGGAGGCTGAGGCAGGAGAATGACATGAACCCGGGAGGCGGAGCTTGCAGTGAGCCAAGATCACGGCACTGCACTCCAGCCTGGGTGACAGAGCGAGACTCCATCTCAAAAAAACAAAAACAACACACACACACACACAAAAACATACTTTGGAGGGTTCTTGGGATCATGAAACTTCTCATTTGCCTGTTCTATTATTAGAAGAGTGAGAACAGCCACCCCTTGAGAGGTCTCCCCAGGCATTTGCATCCCAGGCATTGTCCTACCGTGGTGGGTGAGAGAAGCTGGTGCAGGTTTGAACATCCTCATGATAGGTGAGGGATAGAAATTGGAGAATAGAGTCATATTTATTTCACGAAACAAGGATGCCGCATATAGGAGAAGAAACTGAAGAAACCACTGGCCTCAGTTGGTCATAATGTACAACTTAGGCCCCACCTATCCAAACAGCTTTCCCCTCCCTCCCCATAGCCACTCACTTGTTTGAGATACGTGTTATGTTGTCTCCTCCTAGGGGTGGCTGGAGCTCATGCAGCTTGGGAAGGGTGAAAACCCCATCTTATACCCAGCTGATTGATTACAGCTTGTCTTCATAAAAAGATTGACCTACTCCTTCCCAGGAAAGCACCCCTCTGCTGTGCAGGCATGAGTCAGAGAGAGCCCCACCCAAGCAGCAGACAGGGAGGGGGAGCTGTGAGCAGGTGCAGAGTTGAGAACAAACAGGGGGTCACATTAGTGCAGGCGCCTGAGCATGACTCGGCAGAGCCCAGGCATGGCCCAGAGCCCAGGGCAAGTTGTTTTGGGCTGAGTTTCCCATTCCACCCTGCGGTTTGGTAACTCCTCATCAGCTTGTAAGTCATGGAGACCACACCCCCAAGGACCACACTTAGTGACCTGTTTCCTGGGCAGATGAACCTGACCATCCACAGGGCCACCTTTCTCTTTTTGGCTGGGGTTTTGGGAACTGTTTAAGAGTGTATATTATTTAAGAGTGTATATTATTTAAGAGTATATTATTCTAATATAGACACTAATTTCAAATGTGTTTGAGGTTCTTTTTTACTTAATAGTATACCTTGTATATCACTCCACTAAAATACCTGACAGGTTTTTTTTCCCTTTTAATTTTTTTTTTTTTTTCTTATCACAGAAGACTTCTGTAGACCTGACAGTTTTTAACAGCTTCACAGCATATAGTTGTATGGATTATAATGTAAATCCTTTGTTGTTGTTGTTGTTTGGTGTCTCATCTTTTAGTATCACAAATAGTGTCATAGTAAATATCTTTTTTTGTTTGTTTGTTTATTTGAGATGGAGTTTCGCTCTGGCACCCAGGCTAGAGTGCATTGGTGCAATCTCGGCCCACTGCAACCTCTGCCTCCCAGGTTCAAGGAATTCTCCTGTCTCAGCCTCCCGAGTAGCTGGGATTACAGGTACCCGCTACTACGCCCAGCTAATCTTTGTATTTTTAGTAGCGACGGGGTTTCACCATGTTGGCCAGGCTGGTCTCAAACTCCTGACCTCAAGTGATCCGCCCGCCTCAGCCTACCAAAGTGCTGGGATTGCAGGCATGAGCCACGGCAGCCAGCCAGTAAATATCTTTCTTTATCTTTCTTTCTTTCTTTATTTTTTTTTGAGACAAGGTCTTGCTCAGTCACCCAGGCTGGGTGCAGTGGCGCAATCTCACTGCAGCCTCACCCTCCTGGGCTCAAGCAATCCTCCCGCCTCAGCCCCCTGAGTAGCTAAGACTACAGTCATATGCCACCACACCTGGATAGTTTTTTATATTTTTGTAGAGATGGAGTTTTACCATGTTTCCCAGGCTGGTCTCGAACTCCTGGGCTCAAGCAATCCACCCGCCTCGGCCTCCTAAAAAGTGCTGGGATTACTGGTGTGAGCCACCTCACCTGGCCATATGGATATCTATATGCACTTGTAATAGCATTCCTCCAAGAAAAATTTATTAAGGAAGAAATGTTGGTGAAAATGTTAAATTTGGAGAGCTATTGCCAGATTTCAGTCTTTAAAATCTACAGTTCAGCTGGGTGTGGTGGGGGGCCAATGTGGGCAGATCACTTGAGGTCAGAAGTTCAAGACCAGCCTGGTCAACATGGCGAAACCCCGTCTCTACTAAAGATACAAAAATTAGCCAGGCGTGGTGGCATGTTCTTGTAATCCCAGCTACTCGGGAGGCTGAGGTGGGAGAATTGCTTGAACCTGGGAGGCAGAGGTTGCAGTTAGCTGAGATTATGCCACTGCACTGCAGCATAGGCAACAAAGCGAGACTCCGTCTGAAAAAAAAAACAAAAAACAAAAATTCTGAATTCACACTCCTACCAGTGTATGAGAGGGCTTGTTTAGCCATACCATCATCAACACTGGCTATTACCGACCATTTTAATTCCTGTCAGACTGATAGGTAAAAAAAAATCTCACACTCATTTGTTGTTGTTTTGCTTTGTTTTTTGCTATTAAATTGAGTGTCTTTTCAAACGTTAATTGCCTAGTCCACTGAGCAATAACAAAGCATTTTTACAAGTTAAGATTTATCTGGGAGTGTTTTCCTGGGAGGGTGTTGATTATCTTTACAAACCAGATTAAGATATTTCCTGTGTATGTCCTCCACAGCAAACAGCGGCATAATAAACTATGGAGATCTCATTCAGATAGTGACCTCTCAGACCACCACGAACCCATCTGCAAACCTGGGCTAGAACTCAACAAGAAGGAGATCACCACCTCAGCAGACCAGATTGCTGAGGTGAAGACCATGGAGAGTCACCCACCCATACCTCCTGTCTTTGTGGAACATGTGGTCCCACAAGATGCAAATCAGAAAGGCCTGTGTACCAAAGAAAGAATGATCTGCTTGGAGTTTACTTCTACGGAATTTCATGCTGGACAGATTGAGGATGAATTAAACTTAAATGACATCAATGGATGCTCATCAGGGTGTTGTCTGAATGAATCAAAATTTCCTCTTGACAACTGCCATGCATCCAAAGCCTTAATTCAGCCTGGACATGTCCCAGAAATGGCCAACAAGTTTCCAGACTTAACAGTGGAAGATTTGGAGACAGACGCACTGAAAGCAGACATGAACGTCCACCTACTGCCTATGGAAGAATTGACATCTCGACTGAAAGACCTCCCCATGTCCCCTGATCCTGAGTCACCAAGCCCCCAACCCAGTTGCCAGACTGAAATCTCAGATTTCAGTACAGATCGCATTGACTTTTTTAGTGCCCTAGAGAAGTTTGTGGAGCTCTCCCAAGAAACCCGGTCACGATCTTTTTCCCATTCAAGGATGGAGGAACTGGGTGGAGGAAGGAGTGAGAGCTGTCGACTGTCAGTGGTAGAAGTAGCCCCTTCCAAAGTGACAACTGATGACCAGAGAAGCAGCTCTTTGAGTAATACTCCCCATGCATCAGAAGAATCTTCAATGGATGAGGAACAGTCAAAGGTAAAAATTGTCTTTGTAGTTTTCCACCTAATGAAGTTCTCTTCAAAGGTAAAGTATTTGGGATTCTGTTATGTTTATTTTTGATGGAGAATCTGCCTGAGATTTTCCTTGAAAACTTAGGGTTTGGCCGGGCGCGGTGGCTCCAGCCTGTAATCCCAGCACTTTGGGAGGCCGAGATGGGCGGATCACAAGGTCAGCAGATCGAGACCATCCTGGTTCACCCGGTGAAACCCCGTCTCTACTAAAAAATACAAAAAACTAGCTGGGCAAGGTGGCGGGCGCCTGTAGTCCCAGCTACTCGGGAGGCTGAGGCACTCGGGAGGCTGAGGCAGGAGAATGGCGTGAACCCGGGAGGCGGAGCTTGCAGTGAGCTGAGATCCAGCCACTGCACTCCAGCCTGGGCGACAGAGCGAGACTCCCTCTCAAAAAAAAAAAAAAAAGAAAAAAAAAAAAGAAAACTTAGGGTTTAAATATTTTTTAAAGAATTTGCCTTTTAGGAATTTACCTTTCTGGTGTCATTGGAAGCACTTCTAAGAGGGGATGACAGAGGAAGGAGTGAGCCAAAAACAAGTGTCCTGGCTGAACAATGAGAAGCCCAAAGATGGCCGGGCACGGTGGCTCACACCTGTAATCCCAGCACTTTGGGAGGCCGAGGCAGGCGGATCACGAGGTCAGGAGATTGAGACCATCCTGACTAACATGGTGAAACCCCATCTCTGCTAAAAATACAAAAATTAGCTGCATGTGGTGGTGTGTGCCTGTAGTCCCAGCTACTTGGGAGGCTGAGGCAGGAGATTCGCTTGAACCCGGGAGGCGGAGGTTGCAGTAAGCTGAGATCACGCCACTGCACTCCAGCCTGGCAACAGAGTGAGACTTCATCTCAAAAAAAAAAAAAAAAAAAAGAGAGAGAATCAAAAGGAAATGAATTTGCCAGCAGACAGAATCCTAAAATTCTTTGTGGCATAGGAACTCTTACAAGCCATCTCAAACCAGGGAAAGAATCATTATATCACATCAATTCTAAGACTCACACTTATTCTAAGACTCACAAGTTATTCATATTTTGATACTTCTGACATCTTAAATACTTAATACAATATAGTAGTTGGGGAATAAACTGTGACAGATTTACTCTAACATACCAAACTTCACTTAATGATTTTAGTGGAGCTCGTCATAGATTCTTTGCATCTCCTGATGTCTGTCTGCTTATATTTACCACTTTGTCCATTAACGATTTGTTCTCTCTCCTTAACTACCCCACTGTGATTCTTGCCTCTGTGTCTGTCTTTTTACCACCCCCAAAGCTGTGCCTCTGTTTCCTTTCTACTGAGAAGGCAGACTGCTTGTGCTCTCCTTTGGACCAGTGACTATAGCAGCACTGACAGAAATAGCCTTCTTCACAGTCCCTGGTCATATGAGCACTCCTTCCACGGCCCATGCACACACAGGGCCCACTGTGGCTTCTCTCCCAGTCTTGGCAAGTTTGCCTCTGCCTGATGTCATGGCACATTTCCCCCAAAGGCATTACTGACCCTGTTAGATTACACTAACTCTGACTCTCTTTTGAAGGAGAAAGACCAGAACAGTTCCAAGGAAATATACTTTGAAGGCTTATAAAAATGTTAACTAGATTGATACTCATAATGATACTACTTTAAGAGGTATCCAAGGGCTATTCCCAGATTTTGAGATTCTTCTGTTTTTTGTTTTGTTTTGTTTTTTTACAGTAGGACTTGATTTTGCATTGGTCAGTATTCTTTGGCCTTGTTCTAAATCCATCTAGGAATTTATAGCTGGTAAAATAGTAAAATACTAGAGAGTTATGGTTTCTAAGTTTGCTAAGGCATGTGACTGTTTAAGCCAAGTAAACCTTTCCCAGAAGGAACCATGTGAAACTTAGAGATTGGGTAGTCAGACAGTGCATTCTCCCTGCTTGTAGGTACTAGGATGCTGCTGCTAGCGGAAGCAGTGAGAGGATGTGAGTGAAAGCTAGCAAGACAGAGGAGTGAAGAGAGCAGTGAGTCTCCAAATCAGAAATCAAATGATAGCCTCGTCCATCTAGCTCTATCACCGGGACATATCTAAGGACGTATCTTAGGCCTTGAATGGAACTCTTTCCCTCAGATAGGTTAGGATCAAACTGAAAGTTGATAGGCCATGGGGGAAAGGTTTCATTTACTACAGTGTGGCCTGAATCCTGGAGGCTCATAGTCTTAGGAAAATAAAGATTATAGGAGACTCCAAAAATATTTGCTGTTCATTTGGGAGCAAAGTTTTGGATTGGAATTCTGCTTGAGTAAACAGAACAGAAAGTTTAGTAGAGAATAACACAACCTATCACAAATTTTATGTCTAGCCTTGATGAATCCAGTTTTTTCTTGTAGTGTGACAGAACAGATGGGCAGAGTACGGTCCCAGGCACTCCATGATTGGTATTCTCATAGTCAGATAGGTTGTCCTGGATCAGAGGATTAATAAGCAGAAAATCAAGCATTTTCAGTTAGACTACAATTTGCCATAATCTTCTCACTACTTTCTCTTCTTAGGCAATTTCAGAACTGGTCAGCCCAGACATCTTCATGCAGTCTCACTTGGAAAATGCAATTTCAGTCAAAGAAATTGTCACTGAAATTGAGTCCATCAGTCAAGGAGCTGGACAGATTCAACTGAAAGGAGACATCTTATCCAACCCGTGCCATACACCAAAGAAGAACAGCATCCATGAGCTGCTCTTTGAGAGGGCCCAGACCCCAGAGAACAAACCTGGACATCTGGAGCAAGACGAGGGCTCCTGCACAGCCCAGCCTGAACTAGCCAAAGACTCAGGGATGTGCACCCCAGAAGGCTGCCTAACCACACACTCATCTACAGCAGACTTGGAAGAAGGGGAACCAGCTGAGGGGGAACAAGAGCTCCAGGGCTCAGGGATGCACCCAGGTGCCAAGTGGTACCCTGGGTCTGTGAGGCGAGCCACCTTGGAGTTTGAAGAGCGCTTACGGCAGGAGCAAGAGCATCATGGTGCTGCCTCAACATGTACCTCATTGTCCACTCGTAAGAATTCAAAGAATGATTCTTCTGTGGCAGACCTGGCACCAAAAGGGAAGAGTGATGAAGCCACCCCAGAACATTCATTTGTCCCCAAGGAACCAGAGATGAGCAAAGGCAAAGGGAAATACAGTGGGCCTGAGGCTGGCTCACTGTCCCATTCTGAGCAGAATGCCACTGTTCCAGCTCCCAAGGTGCTGGAGTTTGACCACTTGCCAGCTCCTCAGGAGGGCCCAGGGTCAGATACTGGAACACAGCAGGAAGGAGTCCTGAAGGATCTGAGGACTGTGATACCACACCAGGAGTCTGAGACACAGGCAGTCCCTCTTCCCCTTCCCAAGAGGGTAGAAATCATTGAGTATACCCACACAGTTACATCACCCAATCACACTGGGCCAGGGAGTGAAATAGCCACCAGCGAGAAGAGCGGAGAGCAAGGACTAAGGAAAGTGAACGTGGAAAAATCTGTCACTGTGCTCTGCACACTGGATGAAAATCTAAACAGGACTCTGGACCCCAACCAGGTTTCTCTGCACCCCCAAGTGCTACCTCCGCCTCATTCTTCCTCTCCTGAGCACAACAGGCCCACTGAGCACCCGACCTCCACGCTGAGTAGCCCTGAAGACAGAGGCAGCAGCCTGTCAACAGCCCTGGAGACAGCGGCACCTTTTGTCAGTCATGCAACCCACTTACTGTCTGCCAGTTTGGATTACCTGCATCCCCAGACTACGGTTCACCTGGAGGGCTTCACAGAGCAGAGCAGCACCACAGATGAGCCCTCTGCAGAACAGGTTAGCTGGGAAGAAAGTCAGGACAGCCCTCTCTCCAGTGGCAGTGAGGTGCCATATAAGGACTCCCAGCTAAGTAGCGCAGACCTAAGTTTAATTAGCAAACTTGGTGACAACACTGGGGAGTTACAGGAGAAAGTGGACCCATTGCCTGTAGCCTGCCGACTCCCACATAGCTCTAGTAGTGAAAACATAAAGGGTCTCAGCCACAGCCCTGGTGTGGTGAAGGAGCGTGCTAAAGAAATCGAGTCTCGAGTGGTTTTCCAGGCAGGGCTCACCAAACCATCCCAAATGAGGCGCTCAGCTTCCCTCGCCAAATTAGGTTACTTGGACCTCTGTAAAGACTGCTTACCAGAGAGGGAGCCTGCCTCCTGTGAATCCCCTCATCTCAAACTGCTTCAGCCTTTCCTCAGAACAGATTCAGGCATGCATGCCATGGAGGACCAAGAGTCCCTAGAAAACCCAGGTGCCCCCCACAACCCAGAGCCCACCAAGTATTTTGTAGAACAGCTCACAACAACAGAGTGTATTGTGCAGAGCAAGCCAGTGGAGAGGCCCCTTGTGCAGTATGCCAAAGAATTTGGTTCCAGTCAGCAGTGTTTGCTTCCCAGGGCAGGACCTGAATTGACTAGTTCTGAAGGAGGCCTTCCCATGCTACAGACCCAGGGACTGCAGTGTGCATGCCCAGCTCCAGGGCTGGCCGTGGCACCCCGTCAGCAGCACGGCAGAACTCACCCCCTCAGGAGACTGAAAAAGGCAAATGACAAAAAACGGACAACCAACCCCTTCTATAATACCATGTGATTCTGAGCCTACACATGTGACTTTCTAGAAGAAATGTTTGTAAAAGGGGCAGGTGTAATATGTAAGGAACATGCACTTTATTGGTTAATTTTATAATATTTTGGTCATTTTACTGTTTCTGGCGCATGCAGGGTTTGGGTTTTCAGTGTGTATGTGTGTGTATATGTAAGGGGAAAGAGAGCTTGATCTGGATGGCAAGACCGTTTATCATTTTTTATTTTAAAAAAATCAAACCTCAAAAAAGTCATTTTCAGAGAACACCTTTATCAAAGGCAAATTGCTGTTTTTCAGTCAGCTGCCACCTGCCTCTCATTTTGCCCTCTGAGAAAAGGCATGGTTCCTTGATTGAGGGAAGGAAACAGATTCGGAGGAAATTATTTGGAGATAAAGCTGGGAATTGGAAATGTTCCCCTGCCTTTGTGATGATGGTTTGGTTTCCAGACCTGAGGCATCGAATGGGCTAAAGGGCAGCCAGAAGTCAGAGGGCTCTCAGCCTTTGTCCAGCCGCAGCCCTTTAGAGTTCCTGAAGGAGGCAGGTTCCACTTTGCTTTAAAAGAGGATCTTCCGGTATTCCAGAGTGTATCATTACAGTAAGGCATGATAATGGCCAGCTCTGCAAATTTATCATATAGTTTCTTCCCCAAGAAAATTATTTTTGAAATTAAAACAGGACCCCAAATCCAAGTGGTCTTCTGTAGAGGAAAGCATGATAAGAGGAGGAAAACATAAAGTTGGGGGTGGAGAGGCTGCTGCCCAGAAACTGCTAGGTTGGTGGATCCACACAGATGGGCATTTTGGCTCTCCCTACCAGAAAAATGTGCCTGCAGTGTCCTCCCAACTGAAAACAACAGTGACATGTTTGAAAAGCAGCAATCGAAAGTCAGTGTGTTCTTGTAAAATGAATACGTATGTAGGGTTTTAACCCTTCCATTACTTGAATAATTCTTTGGGCCTTCTGAGTTTAATGGCCATATTTTCTTCCAGTTTATTTTCCTTCCCCATGCTGTTGTCCCCATGCTGCCTATTTTTTTAAATTTCATAGATTATATTTGAATTGTTAACATTACATATGTTTAACATCCATTGAATGCAATATTTTATTTTCGGTATTATCACTGTTAACACTTTTTTTTCCTTTTCCTGGAAGGTTTGTCATTTCTCTAAGGTTTGTACACAGTATTTATGTACATAATATTGTCACTGTCTTACAGTGTCTTGTTGTTCATTATGTAGGGTATTTTTGATTTATTCTTTTCAAGAAGGAGTAGAGTTGCAACTGGAAAACACACAGACACCAGAAATAAAACTGTTGGGTGTTGATAGGAATCTGTACAGTATGTTGATGGTGGTTGTAGTTGTTTAAATGGAGACTTCTAATCACCAGCTCCTGCCAAATTATGCATTAGTAACTTCTTCCTCAGAGACACCCCTAACGGCTCCCATTAGGTTACAGCGTGACTGAAAGCTGATTTCTTTCTGAGACTGAAATCCCAGAACATTGTTTGCCAGTATCTCAACCACAACCAGGAAGTATATGTGAGTTGCTCAGGGTGGAAGCTTCTAGTGGAGGCTGAAGGCCACAGGGGAGGCCTCAGCCAGGGGCAAGTGCCCACAGTGACTCCATTTAGGATGCTGTCGCTTTGCTACTGTTGTGGAGATCCTTAACGCAGCAGCACCTGCCATAAACAAGCCTCTTGTAGCTTCTTACAGAAGACAGATTTAGTCTAGCATGAAACACCTCTGCAGCTCATTAAAACTGAAGAGGCTTGCAGATTTGCTTTCTGTTAGCTTTCGTTGATGTCCACATTACTGAGGATTGACTGAGTACAGACTGGAGACAGGTTTTTGGCTCGTCACAACACTGAAGAGGAAAATACAAATGCACAGACTGTCAGCGTGATGTCAGAGGCCAGAGTTTGGTGGGGGCAGATGGCAGGGTAACCCAAAAAATGCAGAAAAGGTAGATGGGGCCACTGGGGCTTCAGAGGAGCTGTGAAGTTGTGTGGAAGCCGAGGTTGGGTCTGACATCACTGTCAGGAGGCGGGTTGGACAGAAACCACTTGCTAAAAGCATCTTTATGGTGTAGTGATTATGTGTACCCTGTGCTGTTGCTCAGTAGTTTCCTTGAATGTTCAAGTATATCATCCACACAGTTTTGTGATTCCTGGATATTTGTGTGTTGTAAAGTGTTTTGTTAGGTGGTATGAACTAATGTGAAGAGGCTTGAGACAGGGTTATGGATTTCCAGGGCTCTTCCATCTAGAATGCCCTGCCTTCTTGAAGCAGTTCCACCACCAATATGATGGGGAAGGGCAGGAAATTGTGGCAGGGTGGGAAGAGGATTTGCCTGGAAGTTAAGAGAGTGGCATCCACTCATGGTAACCCCTTACCATGATGACATCCCACACACTAAGAGGTACAAGCAGGACCAGAGTTTTGGACTTTTCCCTCTTCTCCCCTCCACTGTGTTTAATGTTCACTCATTGCATTAAATAACAACAAAGATGGGACAAAACCCACTAATGCTGTGGGGAAAAAATTTTTTTAAGAGCAAAGGAAAGTCTTTCTGCCTTTTTATAATTAGCATTTTTTTATCGTTTAATAAACATCTTCTACAGAGTGTCTGTAATTCAGCCATGCCAAGGAGTGTTTGCCAGCCTTTTCAGACTCCCAGAATTGGGTGTTCCTGGGTTATTTACACAGCTGAGCAGTGTCCAGGGGAGGTGCGTAATGAACTGTCAAGGACTTTGCAGACTGTCTTCTCTTCAGACTCTTTTATAATCTCCAGTGGCCTCTTTCCCTTTTCTTCTGTGCATGTAAAGCCCAGACCTGAAAGAGCAGATAGACTGGCAAAGATGAATAGAAAACACTTTGACTCTTGCCCAGTGTCTACCTCTCTCTCTCTCTCTCTCTCTCTCTCTCTCTCTCTCTCTCTCTCTCAACCACCAATAGACTCTCACTTATTTTGGAGGAGTGTGTGTGCATGTGTACACATATGTACATATGTAAAAAGAGTTGATGTTTTGATGCATGGGGTAAAACCTCCAGAAACATGTAGAACTTGAGCTGAACCTGGTCAGTAGAAAGGGAAACCCCAACCTTTCTTGATTTTTGGAAACACCCAGGAGTAATGGATACTCTAGTAGACATGTGGTACTATAGTACTGTAATACTCATCTCTCCTAATTTTAGTTGCCTTTCAGATTCTAAATGTTTGGGATCATTCCTATCATCTCAGTCTCTTCAGGATCTTTAGTATTTTTCTGGTTCTGAGGAGGCTTGAGACAGGGTTATGGATTTCTTGATTCTGTCTTTATACCTACTGATAGTTCCTCTTTCTAATTTTCTAACTACCCAGAGCTCCAAGGACAGCCTGAAGATCTCAGTGCCCCAGGCTTTGAGCCCCCTGCTCACAGGCCCCAGACAGATGCTGTTGGGTAAACCCAAAGCTTCCTATGAGAAGCTTCTGAGATGTAGCAGGTCACAGAAGTGTTCACCTGTTTCATCTGAGGATTTCAGTTCTGAAGTGATCTAGGCATGTTTGGTAAAAATGTTTTTGTGAGAGTTCTTTTTTTAAGAACGCATTATGCAAAAAGTCACTTTTAAGGGCATTTAAAAATTTTTAAATAAAGCCATTCTTTGGCTTTTTTGGACTATTTGTGGATACTTTGTTTACATTTTGAATATTAAAATGTGCATCATCTTGTCGGCCACACAGTCCTGCAGGCATCAGTGCCCTAGCTGTCCTGTGAGTCCTCATGCAGAGCAGTGCCATCATGGTCAGCCCTTGTGAATAAGTGGGTATACCCTGAAGCTGACTTCCATCTGTGTCCTGCCCTCCCATCCAGCACTCTCTATGGAAATAGTTGTCATTTCCTCAGTGGTAGTGTGTCTTATAGTGATGGTTGTAATGGTGAATGGCTAGTGTCATTTTGTTTAATTTTGTTTTGCTTTTGATGGTGGATAAGATGAAATTTTAGCTGTTTCAGCATCAATCCAACTTAAAAGCATCTTGGACTTTGTTTTCCCTTCCTAACTAAAAGATCAAGGCATGTATTAGACACAAGCATATTTGCTGTCTCAACTCCTCTGACACCCATATTAGGAAAAGGCCTGCCACCAAAGCAGGAAGCTGCACACTCCTAACCCTTCTCCCAGGGTGTGGGGTCCCTTGACGCCATGAAGAGCTATTGCAAGGTGCTTCTGTACTTTTCCAGCCTGGAAATGGAGGGTGACTAGCCCTGGTTCCTGCTATGAGAAGATAACCAGCCTCATTTTCTCAGTGCCCCAGAGATCTAGGATAGGATTTCTAAACTGGAATCATCCTTAATCAGCTTGAAGATCCCCTAAGAGGCATTTGACTGGTGCTGCCATCTGTGTCCTCAAAGCAATGCTGGTGGCAGCGTCCTGTGTACACATGCAGAGCTAATACCCAAACTAAAAACTGGGTAACTGGCCCTGAAGTGCTTGTAAGCCCACAGGGAAATGTTTGAATTTTACGTTTTGTTGGGTTTTGGTTTGCTTGGCATATCTAAAGGTGCCTTTTCTTTTCTTTTCTTTTCTTTTCTTTTCTTTTGTTTCTGCTTTGTTTTGCAGGACTTGTTCTAACATGGAAAACAAGTCCGGCCGGGCGCGGTGGCTCAAGCCTGTAATCCCAGCATTTTGGGAGGCCGAGACGGGCGGATCACGAGGTCAGGAGATCGAGACCATCCTGGCTAACCCGGTGAAACCCCGTCTCTACTAAAAAAATACAAAAAACTAGCCGGGCGAGGTGGCGGGCGCCTGTAGTCCCAGCTACTCGGGAGGCTGAGGCAGGAGAATGGCATGAACCCGGGAGGCGGAGCTTGCAGTGAGCAGAGATCCGGCCACTGCACTCCAGCCTGGGCGACAGAGCGAGACTCCGTCTCAAAAAAAAAAAAAAAAAAAAAAAAAAAACAAGTCCAGAAGACTCTCCTTCTGACTGTTAACTTTGCCCCAAGCCACCCCAAACTTTTATGCTCACATTTTATTAAAGCAGGTGCTCCCTGGAATCTCTGGGACCTTTTTGAGGCATTTGAAGCAGAATATAGAGTGGTCTCATCTCCTTCCTTAATCTTCCTGGTGGTTGGGATGTTCCACTTGTATCATAGATTTTTTTATTACTGATGTGCTCCGCTGTTTTTAAATGTGAACTTGTGCGCAAATGTGCAGATTCAATGTTCTTGTTACAGATTGAATAAATTTTTATTTTGAAGATGAAACGTGTACTTCATCAGATGCAATAAAGGAGGGAGGTGCTGGAGAAGGAGGGAGGGTCAGAAGAAGAAACACAGTGAACAGCAGTAGTTTTCAATGATTGATCCCAATCATGTCACCTTGAAGAGAGAGTTGAACCCCCAAAAATAAATGAAACACCTCAGCCCACTGAAAAATTTCTGGAAATGGAATATGAACATCTTGAGATATTTAGTGGTGCCATTCATCACATACAAGGCAGGGCTATCATCTAGGAAGAGCTTAGTTTCCAGTTCCCAATTGCTAACAAAATTTGCTGAAGTTCCCCCCGCTCCCCTGCCAAAAGAGAAAAAACTGCTTTGAACTAAAGTCAGCCTGCTTCATTCTGAATCATCCATATCAAGTGGGAGGGGCACAGTGCTGGTCTTTAGCTGGAGTGCATGATGGTGAAGGTAAGGTCTTTCACAAAATATTCTAAGGATCCCTGGGATCCCTGACCAGTCTAGATAAGCTCAGTCTTGGTTTTCTAGCCAAAGCAGATTGACCAAATCATGGCTAAGTTGCCAGCTACCTCATCCAGAAAATGGCTTCCTAAAAGATGAAATCCGTGACTGTCTTCTATGGATTGCCGTTCAGAGCTAACAGTTCAAAAGGGAGGCAGGAAGCCCAAGTAGCTCCTTTCCTTGATTGGTTCTTCTTGCCTTAACTCTGCCCACTCACAGCTCTGCCAGGCCTTGGCAGCCAGAAGAAGGCTAGAGGGCAGGGCTGAGCTACGCCAGGCCCAAGCAAATATCTGAATCCCTGTACTCGGAAAGCACCGCCCTTCCTAGATGATGGAACTGAAGGGAGCATGCATTGAAGGATTCCTGCTTCCTAGTCCCAAGCCCTTCCCTCTAGAAGGGAGTCTCCTGTTCTCTTTAAAGAGAAGGAAGGTGGGGTAGGGGAAATGCCATTTCACAGGAGGCAGCACATAAAATCCCTACTCTGCTAAGGAGTGGCGCAGAGTTGGAAAGAATCTGACCCAGTCCTGTTCAGAGAGCTGTAAAAATATGGCGATTGAGCCAGGACTGGAACCAGTTTTTTAATTCATTCCAGGCATCCTTCCCTCTGTGCCACACAGTATAAACTCTGTTATGCTTTAGCTCAGCACTTGTGAGATAAAGTGGCACTGTCCTTCAGGGAGAGATAGAAATGCATGCTGCTGAAAGGCATGGACCAGATGCCAGACCACGTGGGTAAGAATCACAGCTACATCAACTACCTCTTGAGGTTGTGATGGGTAAGTCACCTAACCTCTTTGTGGCTCAGTTTCCTCAACTGTTAAATAGGGATAATAACAGTATCCACCTTAGAGGATTGTTTTTTGTTTGTGTGTGTGTGTGTTTTGAGACAGAGTCTCACTCTGTCACCCAGGCTGGAGTGCAGTGGCACGATCTCAGCTCACTGCAACCTCCGCCTCTCAAGTTCAAGCAATTCTTGTGTCTCAGCCTCCTGAGTAGCTGGGATTACGGGCGCCCACCACCACACCTGACTAATTTTTGTATTTTTAGTAGAGATGGGGTTTTGCCATGTTGGCCAGGCTGGTCTCAAACTCCTGACCTCAGGTAATCCACCTGCCTCAGCCTCCCAAAGTGCTGGGAGTACAGGCATTAGCCACCTGCGACCAGCCTAGAGGATTGTTAAGAGTATGAAATTAATACATATAAAGCCCTTACAACAGTGCCAGTGCCTAGCACATAAGCATGGGTTATTGTTGTAAAGGAGCAACTGAGTCACTCAGGTATTTTCCTCCTAATCATGTGCCTGGAATCTTTAGGTAAAAGAGAGATGACTCATGTACCCTCATACCCTGCCCCTGCACCCCTATGCCAGGAGTTATTTCTGGAGCACTCGTAACAGTTTTTTATTCTGTTCCCCTACAAGCCACTGGCTCTTGATTTAAGTCTGTCCCTACAAGCCACCTGGACTCTTCCTGAGAAACAAAGGAGCCTTGTGGGGCCCTTCATGGTTTCTACCACCTTCCCTCCCCTTTCTCCCCAGTGCTGGTATCTGCCCTCCGGAAGGCTGTGTTCCATTCACTCGCTCCCAGGTGTGCCCTGGAGAGTTGGAAGGAATAACCGGTCCCAGATGCCCCTATGATCTAAGGGAAGAAATCCAGAGAATGTGAAGACACTGGGTAGACTGGAGCTACGGGACTGGTTGGTCTTCACTGGCTGTATTTTGATTAGTTTATCTTTAATCTCCTTGACCTCGGTCAGCATTCAGTTCTGTGGATATTGGGGCATATGGGGGAAGCTAACCTGGAACACAGTCGGGCACCAATTCAAACAAGGCCCAGAAAACATTAGGGGTCTGGCCTCTGAGCTGGCTTCTCTGACCCCTAAAATGTGACTAGAGATCTGTGCCAGCCTCTTCCCCCGGCATCTGGAGGGGAGGGAGTGTCAAGGTGGGTTCACTTTACACTAGGTCCTCTCCTTGGTCTTTCAGCTGCTTCCTGCCCTGGTCCATGGAATCCCCTCTAATGGGGTGAAATGCCTAGCACACAGCCAGCATTTTAGGTTTCTCAAATGATCGCTATTGCCATTCATAACAATAACATTTCAGCCCGATGTCGGGTGCCCTAGCACTTGCCCTAGATCAGGATCAGCCTGGGACCTCATCCTCTAGGGCCTCTTTCCCCCAGGGAGGCCTGGACGTGCAGTCCCGCAGTCCCGGCCGGTCGGGACAGCTAAATTGGGAGCGCGATTGCGGCTGGAATGCGGGCGGAGGCACCTGATCTCGCACGGCTGCCGGCTCTAGGGCAGCACGCCCCCTCGCCGGTTCCCTCTTCAAGCGTCCTGCTCTGGGTCTGCCTCCCCAGCTTACCCGGGAGTCTCGGAAGGAGGGAAGGAGCGTGCGTACCCAGCACACAGCGGCACACTTACTTTTGATGCTTTTCCGAGGCCAGAGGAAGCTCGGAGCGCGGTCGGGGGCGCTCGACTTTCCCGCCGCTAGAGGGGGCGGGGCAACTTTGGTCCTGGCCCCGCCCCTAAGCTAGTCCCCACCCCCTCAGGTTGATGGCAGCAGCAGCTGGGGCTGCAGCGGCGCCTGGCCCTGGAGAGCCGCAGGCAGCGGCCTGAGTGTGGAACCGGACACCCGGGTCCCAGATACTACGGACACCCGGAGAGCCGGCTCCTTCGCTCTGACGACTTCTTCGGCCCCCTACGCACTCGGGCCCCCTCCGCAGAGGATTCGCAGCGTGAGCGCCCCGCAGCCCGCTCAGGACCAGGTACCCAGCCCCCAACACGCGGCAGCCACCGCAGCCGGCGGAGCGGGCGGGGTCCCTGAGGGGCAGAGGTCTGCGCCCCCTCCCCCCGCGCCGCCAAATTCGGTTTCGGGCGGGGAGGACGTGGTGTCTATATTTGGCCAGCGCTCCCGGAGGGCGCAGACACCTCGTCTCGCAAGAACGCAGTGCTGGGGCAGGAGGCTGGAGAAGGGTGCGGGGAGGCCGGGCCTCAGGCTCGGGGCCGCAGACGTGCCTTGAAGGGCACGCGGATGCTGGGGCTGGGGTGGGGCAGGAGCTACTGGCTGGAGCTTTGGGAGTACTCAGTGTGTCATCTAGAGAGGCCCTAGCTGGAGAAAAGGCACCACACCCTCCCCATCCCTGCAAATCTGGCCTGGCTGCGGAGGGGGTAGGGGTGGAGGATGGGGTTGAGGATCCCCCCCCAGAAGAATTCACTAGGAAGAAGGCCCAACCAGGGCAGGGGACCCAGAGGAGAAACCGGACAAGCGTATGGTAGGCAAAAGCCGGAAGACCATGATCAGGGCTCCCTGGAGAAGCCAGTGCAGAGAGGAGTGGGAGAAGAGGGACCCACCTCACTCTGTGCTGCCACCCGTCCACCCACAAGGCATGGGATGAAAACAGTAGCAGAAAGGACTCAGGTTGGCTGACAGGAGGAACTTCCCCCTTGGCAAATTTTTAGAAAAAGACAAAACTCCATCTGCCTGAACTATTCCAGAGATGCAAGTTCGGGATCCTGTGGTGGTGGTGGTGCAGTCCTGGCCCCATACCTGGCTTTAAGCCAAGATCCAATGGTCAAGGCCTCTGCTTCTGGACAGGGTGCCTCTGGGAGCTACAATCACTTCCGTGAAGAGATGCTCATCAAGACTGTCGGAGCAGGGGGTGGGGGGTGGGGGATGGGGGGCGGGCAATGTGGCATTGAGGCTCCTCCTAAAAACATTCCAACGTCCAGAAAGCTTTCAGTCCGTTAGGCTCCACAATCCCCTCAGCCTGGGTCTCTATGGAGAAGTCAGGCCCCAAATCCTAGCCCCTTACAGTAAACAGCATTTTACACAGCAAAATAACTTTCCTATACTCTGACCACCTTGAAGAAAGCTCCCTGCTTCTAGGACTAGACACTATATGGACTTATACCGGACTCCTGACCACATAACCCTTCTCATCAGCCACCCCTCCACTCCTCCTCCCTCCCACAGCTCACAGGACTAAGGACCAAAGGCATTTCTGGGCACTGAGATCCTACCTCTCTGCCCGCAGCTATGAGCAGACGTGTGGTTCGGCAAAGCAAGTTCCGCCATGTGTTTGGGCAGGCAGCAAAGGCCGACCAGGCCTATGAGGACATCCGTGTGTCCAAGGTCACATGGGACAGCTCCTTCTGTGCCGTCAACCCCAAATTCCTGGCCATTATTGTGGAGGCTGGAGGCGGCGGTGCCTTCATCGTCCTGCCTCTGGCCAAGGTGAGAGACCAGGGAAAGGAAGCAAGTGGGAAGACACTGGCTGGGGCCCCTGGGAACTCCCGAAGCAGCCTGTGTTCTCACCTAGTTGCATTCCACAGTCAGGAGAAGTGTCTGTGTGGATTGTCTCCTCCCTATTCCCCAAGCCCTCAAGGACCAGAGGGGAGGCCACCCCACCCCACCCTAACATCAGGGTGGCCTACTCCCTCTCCCGAGCCCTCCCACCTCTCCACGCACCACCCCATTCCCAGCAGGGACCAGGAGGGGAGCTGGGTGATGGAGATGGTTGGGACACAGCACAGCCGAGCCTGGCCAGATTCCATCACTGCCTCTCCTAATGCCGCATCCCCTCATGTTTTGGGTGTGGAAACCTCCTCCCTAGCCCAAGATGACCATTTGATTAAGTCACATCTCAGAGCAGCAAACTGAGGACAGGGTCAGGCTCTATCCAAAGAGTCCCTGGCTACCTCCAAGGACTCTTGCAGTGAAGTAGAAAGAAAGGGAAGGGAAAGGAAGGGGAACATGATACATGAGGCCAGAGCCCTCCTTACCCTTAGGATGAGGACCAGGCAATGACTGCCATGTTAACTTCATAACCTTAAGCCCCTTGGCCATCCACATCCCAAGGATGACTCCCCCCCACCCCCAAGGTATGACCCTGACCTGGATTCTGGCCCCTACACCTTGTTAGGGGAGGCTCCACAGGGGGCAGGGTCAGGAAGAGGCCTGACAAAGCCAGTGACTCACCCTAGACAATGCAGACACCATCCTGGGACACAGGCCCCAGGGCTCAAATTTCAGCTGGAGCTGCCTCCTCCCCCAATATGTCTGCTCTTTCAGTACCACATAGCCACCCTCTCCCCCGCTGCCTGGTCTGGACTAGTGCCTGTCCTTGCAGAAGTCTCAGAACCCCCACAAGCAGCCTGTGAAGACCAAAAAATAGGTAGGCCCCCAGCTCCCATTTGGGATAGTAGGCACCAGGAATGCTTGCTGCTTCTGGTTCCAAGGTGAAAGTGGTTCACAAGGAAGAGATCTGCCAAGGGAGGCCAGGAAAGGGCTATCCAGCACTACACTATTACCTCACCTTGACCTCTTCCACCAGGAGAATCCCACAGACATTTCAATAGGAGAACGGGCTGAAGAACAGCCTCCTCCAAGTAGGTGTCTTTGGAAGCGCACTGGACTGGAAAGTTCAAATCTCAGCTCTATGAGTATCTTGTTGTGTGTCCTTGGTGAGGCCATGTTACCTCTCTGTGTCAGAGTCCCTAATATTAAACTATTTCAACTCTGCCTTCAGTAAAGTGCAGCAAGTGGACTGGATGGTGTTAGAAGTGTGGAGAGGGATCTGCAAAAAGAAAATAGATCATAGGGAATTGAGGTGTAAGCAGATCTGCTACCCACCCCCTAAAAAACACATAGGAGAGTAGCCCCACATCTTCCTCTCCAACCCCTCAGACAGGGCGAGTGGATAAGAACTACCCACTGGTCACTGGGCACACTGCCCCTGTGTTGGATATTGACTGGTGTCCACACAATGACAATGTCATCGCCAGTGCCTCCGACGACACCACCATCATGGTAGGAGCCAGGGGGCTACTGCTGGGCAATTGAGCAGGGGAGCAGGGAAGGCTGCCTCACCTGTGCTGGGGAAGGTGCTAAGGGTGGTAATAAGGGAGGTGCTGGGTCCCAGAGCCCTGCCCTGCCCAGCTCCCAGACTATTTTTAGCTACATGCCTACCCCTTCCCAGGATGCACTGCTTAGGACTAATTATAGCCATGGCCAACGTGGTGCCTGCAGAGCAGCAGGGCAGTGCTCTGAAGTCTCCCTGCTGGAGTGAATGGGAGGTCTCTGGAGAGCTGGCAGTGCCCCCTCCTGGCTCTCAGCATGCGCCACCACATCTTGCCCTGCATTTCACCCTTACCACTCAAGAGAGCCGGTAGTGAAGCACAGGGTGGCTCCTCATTCCACCTACCATATGCCTTTTCTTCCTACCCAGGTGTGGCAGATTCCAGACTATACCCCCATGCGCAACATTACGGAACCTATCATCACACTTGAGGGCCACTCCAAGCGCGTGGGCATCCTCTCCTGGCACCCTACTGCCAGGAATGTCCTGCTCAGTGCAGGTCTGGGGGCAAGGGAGGGGTCCCCCATAGATGGGTGGGTGGTGGCAAAGGCGGGACCCAGGTGACCATGCCTGGCCACTCTGGGCAGGTGGTGACAATATGATCATCATCTGGAATGTGGGCACCGGGGAGGTGCTGCTGAGCCTAGATGATATGCACCCAGACGTCATCCACAGTGTGTGCTGGAACAGCAACGGTAGCCTGCTAGCCACCACCTGCAAGGACAAGACCTTGCGCATCATTGACCCCAGAAAAGGCCAAGTGGTGGCGGTGAGTGCCTGGCCTAGCCACTCCCCAGCATCCCCTGACCAGTGGCCAGCTGTCAGCACCTTGTACCCACCATTATCAGAGCCCCTGGTCCTGGCTTTCACCTGTCGCATCCCTGCTCCAGAGACTAGCCCTCTTCCCCCGTCTCTGCAACCACAGGTCTCTGCCCTAAGTAAGCCCCCAGCCTGCAATTCTCTGCCCGGCTCCTGTTCCCTCCCCTCCCTTGCATCTCAGAAGCTCAGAGAAGGGCTCCTCGCTTTGGGATTGAGGAGGGGAGAAGCTGGAAACTCCACCCTCCCACCAGAACCTGCATGAAACCTGAGCTCCCGGACCCCTCTCCTCTCAGCCGGCACCCAGACGCATCTTCCAGGGTCTGGGGCCTGACACTGGCTCGAGGGCTGGCCCTTTCTCCTTGTGGACCCGCTGGGCGGGGGATGGGGGGCAACCCTCGCATGTTGCTTATCCCAGCCGGGTGCCCTGGGTGGGCGGAGGCCCTGGCCTCGCCGGCCTCAGTCTAACCTGGGGTGCGGGTGCGTGGGCCGCTTGCATGTCTGCGTGGAGCACAAGCGCCGAGCGCGGTCGGGCGGGCGCGCGGGCGCTCTAACCCACTAACCCCGCGAGCAGGAGAGAGCCCGGCCTCACGAGGGCGCCCGCCCGCTGCGGGCTGTCTTCACCGCAGACGGGAAGCTGCTCAGCACCGGCTTCAGCAGGATGAGTGAGCGGCAGCTCGCGCTCTGGGACCCGGTAGGCCAGGCCGCGCCGGGCGCGCTAGGTCGCTCCTTCGCTGGGTCCGCCGGGAGCGCCTTCCCTGGCTGTGGCTGGCGCCCAAGAGGCCCGAGCTGAGCGGGGAGCTCCCCGTTCAGGAAAAGCCTCGCTGCGACTCCGGGGAGCCAGCAGACACCCCTGCTCTAGGGATCGGCCTTTGAGCGCGCTTAAGGGTTCGGGATCGGCTGAGAGCCGCGTGCCTCCTGCTCTCTCCAGGCGCGGATGCTCTCCAGGTCAGGGGCCAGCCATGGCCCCGCAGGAAGCTGAGTGCTTAGGCCCCTTTTGTCTCTTCCCCGCCTCCGCTCCTCCACCCCGGACACCCAAGTCAGCAAGCTGGTTGCTCGTCCTTCCATGCTGCTCAGAGCAGGCGGCTGGGTGATGTCCCTCCCTGTCTCCCCCTCCCCCCAGGAGAGGTTTGCGGCCCACGAGGGGATGAGGCCCATGCGGGCCGTCTTCACGCGACAGGGCCATATCTTCACCACCGGCTTCACCCGCATGAGCCAGCGAGAGCTGGGCCTGTGGGACCCGGTAACGCAGCTGGAGGCTTGGGGTGTGTGCCCCGGGGACTGGCATCACGGGAGAGTGGCCAGGCGCCCCCCACCCGCAGGGCATGCCCACCTGGACAGGACTGAAGGCTGCTGCCACCTCTGCAGCGCCTGCCATTCTCACACCCACCCCTCTGCCCAGTTTTGCTGCGTCGCGTGAAGGATCCTGCGCTGGCGCCCCCACCTGGTGATGCCGAGTCCCTGGGGGTGGTTTGCTGTGACTGCATGCGGCGCGCAGCGGGTATATGTGCCCGGGAGGAGGAGCGATGTGCGCAGGGGAGGAGGAGAGACGTGCCCAGGGGAGGGGCCTGCAACTCTGGTCACTAGAGGTTTGGGGCATACGGTCTGGGAAGGCCAGGAAGCGTAAAGGGGCTTCTGGGGGTCCCGAAGTAGCACGGGAGGGTGGGGCAGGGCTGGTCACGCCTCCTGTACTCGGGCAGAACAACTTCGAGGAGCCAGTGGCGCTGCAGGAGATGGACACAAGCAACGGGGTCCTATTGCCCTTTTACGATCCCGACTCCAGCATCGTCTACCTTTGTGGCAAGGTGCTCACGGCCGGGCAGGGAGAACACAGGGCTGGATGGAGATATGGAGGGCCTTGTCTGGGCGCGCCCCTGAACTGACTGGTTTTGCAGGGCGACAGCAGCATTCGGTACTTTGAGATTACCGACGAGCCGCCTTTCGTGCACTACCTGAACACGTTCAGCAGCAAAGAGCCGCAGCGGGGCATGGGTTTCATGCCCAAAAGGGGACTGGATGTCAGCAAGTGTGAGATCGCCCGGTCAGCGGCCTTGGCCCCTCCCGAACACCTGCCCGCCTCTGTCCCCTACTCATGTCGGGTCCTAGCCACGGGGCTTCCCCAGTAATGCAGTGCTTTGGAAAAGGGGGACAGGGGGATAAGACAGTTCTGTTTCAGTGCCAGACCCACTGCTCACTAGCCTTACATTCTCAACTTCAGTCTTTTACTATAGAACCAATAATGTGTGTAATGTGCAATATGCATGGTAGGCGCTCAGCAAGTGTTGGCCTCCAACCCCCTTGGTCTTAGACAGGAGAAGTTAAGGACGTGGAAGTCTGCGGGGGTGCTGAACCCTGCTCCCTTATAGGTTCTACAAGCTACACGAAAGAAAGTGTGAACCTATCATCATGACTGTGCCCCGCAAGGTGAGGGGCCGGGAGAAGGGTTGGGCAGGGCTACTAGGCGGAACGGAGCGGAGCAGGCCCCGCACCCCTCTCACGCGGGTCCCCCTGTCCCACCCACCCCCGCAGTCAGACCTGTTCCAGGACGATCTGTACCCGGATACGCCGGGCCCGGAGCCGGCCCTAGAAGCGGACGAATGGCTATCCGGTCAGGACGCCGATCCTGTGCTCATTTCGCTGAGGGACGGCTACGTGCCTCCGAAGCACCGCGAGCTCCGGGTCACGAAGCGCAACATCCTGGACGTGCGCCCGCCCTCCGTCCCCCGCCGCAGCCAGTCGTCCAGCGACGCCCCCTTGTCGGTAAGATCGACCCTGCTGCACCCTGGCCCAATCTACATCTCCCCCTACCGCCCCTATACGACACGGCCTCTCCGTCCTCCGCCCCAGCAGCAGCACACCCTGGAGACGCTGCTGGAGGAGATCAAGGCCCTCCGCGAGCGGGTGCAGGCCCAGGAGCAGCGCATCACGGCTCTGGAGAACATGCTGTGCGAGCTGGTGGACGGCACGGACTAGCCCGGCGCGCCAGGCAGGCGGAGCGGGGCGGGGCGCACAAGCTCGGCCCCGCCCCAGCTATTGGTCCCGGACCCTGCCCTCTTGGGCTGGGGCCGGGGGCGGGACCGGGAGGGGAACTCCGCCCCTCGCGGGAGACCGTAACTCTTGGAGCACAGGGGAGACCCACGTCGGCCCGGCGGAGGCTGGACGGCGCGCCTCGTCTGAGACTCGGCTGGAGCTGGCCTAGGGAGGTCTGCGGGGGGAGCCAGCAATGGTGCTGCACGGCGAGGTGGTGTCCCCCTTTGTCCTCTGCCCAGGGCAGGGAAAGTGTTTAGTATTTACGCGATGCTTGGGGACATTGGAGCCTTAGTTTGACCTCAGATGGGTGGCGATTTGATGGGTCCCCCCAGGCTGGGGAAAATGACAGCGCTTCTCCTAATCAGCTCACTGGTTTCCATCACCCTGAGTGGTAAACCAGATGGGCGTCACCCCAGTTCTGCAGACACATACACATCCCGTTTGCTGCAGAGCCGGACCCAGTGGTTACACCCACAGAGGTCTGTGGTAGAGAGCTCTCTTCCTTCTTTCCAGCGACAGGGGCGAGGGCGGCTTCCTTGCGGCAGCCCCCGCGGAGAAATCTTGAGAGAAGTGGCATGAGAAATAAGGTTCATCACAAATACACACACACTGCCCCCAACCCTCTGCTGTTGCCTCTCTCAGAAAAACAAGACGTACTGAATGAAACATTTTACTAAGCGTTCAGTCTGTGCCTCCTGCATGGGTGGGAGTGAGGGGAACAAGACCCCCAGCCTCTGCAAATGCTACCCCTATGCTCCTGGGAGACCTGGCGATGCACTCCGGGGCGCAGGGCCCACCAGGCAGCCTCTTACCCTAGAGCTCTCCCCACTCTGAGGTTCAGAAGGACCCCAACCCACACCGTAGGCGTTCCCCCCAGTAAAGTCAGGTAGCAAAAGCCTCCGGTTTGAAGCCTCTTTTATTTGTGCCTCAGAATCAGTCTGGTGCCCCTGGCATCAGGGAAGGGGGTGGGAGGAACAGTTTCTCTTTGTTCTTTTCTTCCATCCCTTTTTGTGTCCCCTCTGAGCCTCAGGGGCTGAGCCAGGAAGGCCAGTCCCAGACAGGCCCGGAACAAGGGTGTGCGGTGGGCCCCTGCCCCTAGCGGGGTCTGTGCTTCTCTGGGTGGGTGAGGTGGGGCAGGGGAGAGCCGGGGGTTAGCACCATTGGATGAAGGGTTTTAGAGTCAGTCTCCGTGTGGGGGCAAGTGGGATGTACAACCACAGAGGCTAGCAGCAGCTGGTGGGAAGGGGTGGGGTGGTGCCAGGGCCCTGGGCGAGCCCTTTGTGTCCAGTCTACTCGGGTCTAGTGCTTACCCAGCCCAATATGCTCCCCACTCTGAGGCACCATGAGGGAGTCAGGGCTTGCCCAGGCCAGGGGGCTACCTTGGACACACTCCCTGATCACCAAAAAAAAAAAAAAAAAAAAAAAAAAATGTGCCTTGGGGGATGGGACTCCAACTTCTGGCTGCCCAAGGAGAAGCTGGAACCACCCTGAGACCCAGGACGGGTGTGGGGGCTGGGGCAGCCGGGTACCCCGGTAAGTGCACTTGACGCTGAAATGCCGGGGTTGGGGGAGGGGCTGGGCCCTAGACGTGCTGGTTTGTGTCTGGGACAAAGCAGCGACACAGCACGCGAGGAGCCTCAGCTGCCCCCCAGGAGTGAAGAGCAGAGATGCAAAGGCTTCAGGGGCAGTGTCCTGGAGTGGGATTAGTGAACAGAAATGCGGACCGGCCACAAGGAGCAAGGGATGGGGACAGCGCTCCTCTAAGGATTCATCTTGCCCTCAGGACCGCCTGGCTCCGCCCCAGGACAGATCTGAGCCCAGGGGAGCGGGTTGGGGAATCAGCATACAGCAAAGCAGGGGAACCAGGCCATGCCAGCTGCCTCCAGGGCCCTGGCCTGGGAAGGTACCCCGCGGCCATGCCGAATCCCTCCCCAAATCGTGCCTGCTGCGCTGCTGCACCGGCGAGGCAGTGGCTCCAGTCTCCAGCCGCCGCTCTGCAGGCGCGCAGGCCTAGGCTTGTCTGGCTCCTGGCCCTGGGCGTGGCGCGCATGGCGCAGGCGAGGGTCCCGGCAAGGGGCGCTACTGCTCGGTCAGTGAGAGCCTAAGGATGCGCTCCAGCTCCTCCTCCTCCTGGCGCGCGCGCCGCCGCCGCTCCTCCTGCTCCTGCGCCGACAGCTCCATCGCCAGCCGCAGCTGCTCGTCGTAGCTCCGGAACACGTGGCCGCTGGAACCTGGCCCTGAGCTGGGCCGAGGGCTGGGCACTGACGCCGGGGGCGCAGGCTGGCGCTGCGGCGTGGGCGGGGCGCTCCTGGGGGTGGGGAAGGAATGTCGCGGGCTCCCGGGCGCACCCACCCACCGGCCCGGGCCAGGACACGGCGTGGAGGCTCCAGGGCGGCCCAGGGCCACCACCCTCTAGTGGAGGCCGTCAGTCCCGCGGCGTCCTGGCCCCCACCTGGTCGTGGGGGAGCCCAGCCCCTACCAAGTTCTCCCCGTCAATGCCTGGGGAGAGTCTGAACGCCGCGGTGAGGCCTCGATCCCTGCCCCCTGACTGCCGCCTTGGAGCCAGGAAAGAGTGGTGGCAGAAGCCATCCCGATACCAGAAGGGTCCCTGCCGAGGGCCCCGCGGGTTCTCCGGGCTGTGTCCTGGCTTAGGGGAGACAGGATCCTCTCCGGAGGATTCTCTCCGGCCCAGCGGGCACTGACCTGTCCTGTCGGCGACCCTCGTAGGACATGGGGTGGGTGCCAGGCTTGCTGTTGGTTAGCGCCTCCCAGATGGTGACCTGCGGGAAGGCATGGGCGTTAGCCGTGGCGGCGCCGCAGTCCCGTGGACCCGCGCTCCTGCGGAGACGCACCTGGTCATACTCACTGCCCGCCTCAAGCAGGCTCTGCTGGATGGCGAATTGCAGCAGGTCGTCATCGTCGTCCCGGGTCGCCGCCTCCCGCTGGCCGCCCATCACGCTGTAGCCGCGCGGGGCCTCGAACAACGCAGGGGAGATCTCGCAGCCGCGGCAGGAGTCTGGGGGCGCGGGGGCTGGGTCAGGCACGGCCGGGCGCGCCCCTCCCACCCACCCCGGGGAGAGCCGAGGGGCAGGCGTTCTCGCAGGGAGGGGGCCTCACTCGTGGAGCTGGAGCTGCTGACGCTGGAGGAGTCGCTGCCTGGGGAAGGCGTCTCGCTGCTGGGGCTGCCTCGCACCGATGGCACCGGCTCGTCACAGCCGTTGAGGTTCCCGAAGGTGATGCGTGCGTTGAGGATGTGGAAGATCGGGATTTCTGAGGATGAGGAAACCATCAGGCACCACCACCCAACCCCTCACACCTCAGCCTCAGCCCCGCCCCGCCCCAACCTCATCTAAACCCTGGCCCGCCCGCCACGGGCTCAGGAGAAATGGCGGTGCAGTCTTACCAATCTTGACCGGGAAGCCAGGAGGCAGGCGCAGGGTGATGAAGTCCCGGAGCTTGGCAAAAAGCGCATTGCTGACGGCCATGAGGTCAATGATGGGGGCCACCTGCTCACACAGGGACAGGGGATGCTCCTCACACAGCCACAGCTTGGCCTTGAACCTGCCCCCACCAGATCCCAAGGGGTGAGGGACACTGCAGGAAGCCATGGCCTCCCAGCATCTCCTGGAGCCCCAGCCCCCACCCTCCCAGCACCGGCAGGGGCCTCACTTCTGTGTCTTGGTGGTCAGTTCCATGGGGCGGCCCATATCACGGTTGCCCAGCTCAAAGTTGGGGTTGAAGTATTCTTCTGCAGTGATGGCAGTGGGGTTGGCTTGGCTCAGAGTCTGAGTAATCAGGGTCTGTACCACATGGGGAGGGGCCCAGGAGCTCCCCTCAGTTCCTGATGCCAGGCCAGCTCATTTGCCATCACAGGGCCCCCGAGCTGTCCCCTCTGCCAGTGTGGCACGGACATGGCCTTGGGCATTGTGGAAAGGCGGTCCACATGGGCCATGCTAAGCCTCCCAAGCCTCCTCCTGAGCCACATCCACACCCCTCCACTTATGGGTACCCCGACACACACTCACCCCATTTTGGGGGCCCCCGTGCTGCTCAGCGATTCCCAGGAAGGACTGCAAAGGCGTCTTACAGCCTACAAGAAATGTGGCATCTCAGAGGACACTGTAGCTCCACACACACCTGGGCACCTCATCAGAGGTGACAGCACCCAAGACCTAGGAAAGAGGCTGCTTCCTGGGGTGGGGCCTGCTCACCCAACCACATACTCAGGCACCTTCACCTGAAGAGGACTGAGGGCTCCAAGGGCCAGGGGCCAGGGCCTCTGTGAGCACAGCTTAAAACAGTAAAAAGTAGGCCCAGGGCTCAGAAGCAACTCCCAAAAGTGCTCCTCTCCAGCTCGGTGACCCTGGACAGTAAAACGCCTTCCCCGGTAGGCATTGTGGGGTGTGCGTGTGCGTGTGTGTGCTCTGCTTCAGGCACTTTCATAGGTATGACTTCATGTTGTTCCTCTGTGAGGTAGAAATTATGCTTTTTCACTTCGGACACAGTATCTGGTACCCAGAGAATCAGGTGTGGCATCAGTGGGCATACAGAATCTATGGCAAGGTCCCCTGACTTTCTAACTAGGATATGTCCCACTGGACTAGAATGGCCAATAAATGGCATACATGGCATTTCTCTCCCCTCCCAAATTCAACACCGACATTAGTAATCACTTGCAGCATGCCTCTCCACTGAACCCAGATGAGTCCTTAGAATCTTCTTAGTACTCTAGGAAGCCACTATCCATCATTAGGGCTTGGCACCTGAATTAAAATCTATTGGCCTGAATAAAGCCTCCAGGCTCTTGCTAGGATGCCTGTGGGAATACTGATGGAAGCATTTAATGTGGGAGCTGGTTCCCGCAATCCTGCAACACCTCTCCCCATCCACCTCTGCCTCATTACCTTTGACCTTGCCCTTGTGCTGTTCTGAAAGATGCTCTGTCCGTGTCCGGGTGATGAGCTCCACGTTGGATGCTCCATACACCTGGGGACAGATAAAGAAAGGGCTCATAGGCAGTTCTAGTCTTACCCTGTGTCTTACCCCCAAGGGCATTGGGATCACTCCCTGTAGCAAAGGGTCCTGGAGAGACTCTGCTCCAGGCTTTTGGATAAGTAAATATATGAGGTCATTTTTTCATTCATTCATTCATTCATTCACTCACTTATTCATTCAACAAACATTTTTTGAGGAGCCTTTCTGTGCCAGGCATTGAGGTAGGCATCAGGGATACAGTAAACAAGCCAGACATGATCCCTGCCCTCCTGAGACTTACAATCTCTATAAGGAGACAATAAAATGGAGTTACAACAGCATGGTCCATGCACTGGTGGGGGTAGCACAGAGGCCTTCCCAGCCTACAGAAGCAGGGGAGGCTTTCAGAGGAGATACCACACACAAAACCCAGGGCATTTGTTAGGTCCTGCTTTCATGTCATGGGCAACATAGGGGTCCCAGAGTAACAGGCAGAGCCTTTTGGGGTTTTTTTTTTTTTTTTTTTTTTTTTTTAGATGGAGTCTCTCTCTGTTGCCCAGGCTGGAGTGCTGTGGTGCGATCTCTGCTCACTGCAACCTCCGCCTCCCAGGTTCAAGTGATTCTCCTGCCTCAGCCTCCCGTGTAGCTGGGACTACAGGCACATGCCACCACACCCAGCTAATTTTTGTATTTTTAGTAGACACGGGGTTTCACCATGTTAGCCAGGCTGGTCTCAAACTCCTGACCTCAGGTGATCCACTCACCTTGACCTCCCAAAGCACTGGGATTACAGGCGTGAGCCACCACGCCTGGCCAGGAAGATTTTTAGGGATAAAGGCCTGACTCTAGGATCAGGCCAGCCAGGATCTGAACCCCAGTTCTGCCACTTAATAGCTGTGTGACCTTGTACAGGTCACAGAACCACTCTAAGCCTGTATTTCCTCATCATAAAATGGACCAATCATCCCTATTTCTTGGGATTGTTGTGAAGACTAAATGGGATGCCAAGGAAAGGACTCAATAAACATGCATAAAATGGGAATACTAATAGAACAGCACCTACCAGAATGGGTTGTGAGGATTAAGTGTGTGTGTGCATGTGCACATGCCCTGTGTATACATCCACACATCCATATAAAATACCAGAGCAGTGCCTTGAACCCAAATATAAGTGCTTGACCACGCTGCATTGCTTCTGCACCTCCAGGGCTGGGGAAGGGAGGCCAGAATCCCCTGCACAGCTTGCTGCAGAAAAGAGTGCAGCTGGGCTGGCAGCTGGGAGCTGCAGCCTCACCTTAGCTTCATACCCGTTCACCATCTCCGTCTTTTCACTGCGCCAGCCCAGAATGCCAGTCTTGTTCCTGGGGAAGCAGAGTGGTCCAGCTGAGGCAGGCACCCCACCGGACTGGCTCAAGGTTGACCAAGGCCATGCCCACCCACCTCTCAAAGGAGATATTCTTGGTGTCAAGCTGCGTGGTGACGACAGGCGCGGTGAGCCGGCTCAGCACCTGTTCCTCAGTGGGCTGAGCAGCAGCCAGTAGCAGCTCCCGGTCCTGCCCAGCCAATGCCAGAGTCTCTGTGTACACCACCCGGCGGTCGTGGTCAATCTCCATGACCACAGCGCTTGTGTCTGCCAGCCACGGAACAGCACAGGGGGTTCAGGGGTGGCCTGGGGCTGCTTCCCATTGTCCCCACCCCGCCCCACCTCCTGCCTGCCTGACCTTGGCCCCTGAAGACAAAGCTGCGGTTCCCTCGCTGCCAGGTCATGTGGTCAAAGCCCAGGAGCGTGGTGTCTACCCTCAGGTTCTGGCCGCTCTTCCACACTTTGTAGGTGTCACTAGGGCAGATCTTGGACACCAGGGGCACTGGTGGAAGCGGAGGTTGGAGGTGGCTTTGACTAGTCTGGCCTACCCAGCCTGGGCCAGCTCAGGGCATGGGGTTTGGGATCCGTGTGGCCAGGAATGGGGGAGGGGACTGATGAGAGAGCAGCCTCTCCTCCGAAACCCCCTCCCTGGCCAGTGTTGACCATACTCACTCAGAAGAGCAACCTGAGGTCGGGACGGGCGTGTTTCTGTCACCACTAAGTCCCTAGTGTCCACCATTTATTAATTCATTCACTCACTCTTTCATCCATTCTTTCAACAAATATTTATGAAACACCTACTGAGTGTTCCAGCCACTGGGAATACAACGGTGAAAAAGACAGGACTCCTGCCCTCTCAGAGCTTACCTTCTTGCAAGGAACGGCAGGTCATGAATACCGTAAGCAAATCATGACACAGTGAAGGGAATAATAATGGAATCAAGACAGTATCTGGGGCAATCTGGAAACGCCTAGCTGAGGCGGTGGCCCTGAGCTGAGCTAAGGGATGGAGGGAGCCACTGGAAGAGCTATGAGAACACATTCCAGGCAAGGGAGCAAGTGCAGGACCTAAAGTGCGAGAGAGCCCAGAAGCGACCTGCTGCAGCCCGCTTACCCCAGCTAGTGAACTCCCATTTCATCTCCACGTAGAAGTCCTGGGCCTGGAGGACGAAGGGGAGAGAGGCTAAGTCTGCACTGGAGAAGGGCTCAAGGGCTCCCATGGAGGCTGGGAGGCTGGGCCTCACCTTGCGCAGCTTCTCCAGGAGCACGGGGATGCCCGCCAGCCGCTTCACCACCCGCTGGTAGTCCCGGTACCGCAGCACCAGCTGCACCAGCTCCAGATCCCGCGTACTCACAGCCTCCTGGAGCACTGGGGGAGGGGGAGGCAAGGTCACAGGGCAGGATCCTTCAGCCAACCATAGGTCTATGATGCTGGGGAGGCCCCGGCTGTGGGGCTGGGGTGAGCAGGGCTGCACACCTGTCCAGCCGCTGCGATTCTCCCTGCCCACGTCTGCGCCGTGCGCCAGGAGCACACGGGCACACTCAAGGTGCCCCAGCGTGGTGGCCAGGTGCAGGGGAGTCCGGCCGCGGGGATCCAGCTGCTCGATGTCCACCTGGAGGAGGAGGGAGTGGAAGATATAGCCCCAGTCACTTCAGAGACATCCCTCAGGAGCCCGACAGCCCTGGAACAGACAGCAACCCCCACCCCCTGCTGGGGCTGCTCTGCCTCGCCAACCTCACAAGGCAACGGAAAGACAGACACTATGAGCTGGGGTCAGGTGGATGCAAACAGGCTTAGACGACAGGACAGAAAGTAACTCTGGAAGGGGGAGGGCCTTCCCTCCCTTCCTGTCCACCAAGGGCCCCTGGTTGGGTCCTCTCCTGCAAGGCCCAGTGGCCTGCCTGCCAAGAATAAGCCTGGGACTGAAGTGGGGTGGCAAAGAGGCTGTTGGCCAAGGAGCTCACCTGGGACCAGACCTACCCTAGGGGTCCCAAACCACCTTCAGGAAGGGCTACCAATTTAGATCACTGACATTATCATTGAGTGAGGTTTAACAAACAGTTATAGTAATAGACAGGAATGAAACAACAAGTCCACGGTATTCATACAATTTCACAACCAGGTCATGTGCATGTGGGACACTATGCATTAAAATTTGTGCAAATCCTATAGTTTTGTGAATAACATGATTACATCGCATGAGATTTTTGTTGTGTGATAAAAGTGATAAAAGCTTTGTTTTGGGTGTGTGTGTGTGTGTGTGTGTGTGTGTTTTGAGATGGAGTCTCACTGTTGGCTAGGCTGGAGTAAATGGCACGATCTCCACTCACTGCAACCTCTGTCTCCTGGGTTCAAGCGATTCTCCTGCTTCAACCTTCCGAGTAGCTGGGATTACAGACATTCGCCACCACGTCTGGCTAATATTTTGTATTTTTAGTAGAGATGGGTTTTCACCATGTTGGCCAGGCTAGTCTTGAACTCCTGACCTCAGGTGATCCACCTGGCTCGGGCTCCCAAAGTGCTGGGATTACAGGTGTGAGCCACAGCGCCCAGACAAAATCTTCTTCTTTTTTTTTTTTTTTAAATTGAGACAGGGTCTCACTATGTCGCCCAGGCCGGTCTCAAACTCTTAGGCTTGAGCAATCCTCGTGTTTCAGCCTCCCAAGCAGCTGGGATTACAGGCTTCTGCACCTGGCTTAGAAGGCATGTTTGTTAAACATAAGTTTTGTTTGTTTGTTTGTTTGTTTGTTTGTTTTTTGAGACAGTGTCTCACTGTGTCACCCAGGCTAGAGTACAGTGGTGCGATCTTGGCACACTGCAACTTCCACCTCCCAGGTTCAAGCGATTCTCATGCCTCAGCCTTCCTAGTAGCTGGGATTACAGGCGGGCGCCACTATACCAGGTTAATTTTTGTATTTTTAGTAGAGACGGGGTTTTGATATGTTGCCAAGGCTGGTCTCCAACTCCTAACCTCAAATGATTCGCCTGCCTTGGCCTCCCAAAGTGTTGAGATTACAGGCGTGAGCCACCGCGCCCGGCCTTAAACGTAAGTATTTAAGTATATTTCAAGAGTCTAGGACTTCTACTTAAGAACAGTGAACTGACAGGCGACGCGGTGGCTCACGTCTATAATCCCAGCACTTTGGGAGGCTGAGGCGGGTGGATCACCTGAGGTCGGGAGTTCGAGACCAGCCTGACCAACATGGAGATATCCCATCTCTACTAAAAATACAAAATTAGCCAGACATGGTGCCTGTAATCCCAACTAATCAGGAGGCTGAGGCAGGCAGGAGAATCGCTTGAACCCGGGAGGCGGAGGTTGCAGTGAGCCGAGATCATGCCATTGCACTCCAGCCTGGGCGACAAGAGCATAATTCCATCTCCAAAAAAAAGAACAGTGTACTGACCACATGCATGTAACTCCCTCCTCTCTTCCTCAAAACTTGATTAAAATGCTAATAAAAAGGCTTCGACTTCTATCATAATAAATGAAATTACTCTCCCACCATAAACAATGAGAAAATTATTGCTGCAAAATATATGAAGGCCGGACACAGTGGCTCACCCCTGTAATCCCAGCACTTTGGGAGGCAAAGGTTGGAGGATTGCTTGAGCACAGGAGTTAGAGATCAGCCTGGGCAACATGGCAAAACCCCATCTCTACAAAAAATACAAAACAATTAGCCGGGTATGATGGCCTGTGCCTGTAGTTTCAGCTACTCAGAGCTACTCGGTGGGAGGATCGCTTAAGCTTGGGAGGTTGAGGCTGCAGTGAGGTATCATCACACCTCTGCACTCCAGGCTGGGTAACAGAGTGAGACCCTGTCTCAAATACACACACACACACACACACACACACACACACACACTTTCTATATAGAAAATATATGTAAAGAGAAATAACTGTTTTTAGAAGTCCAGAACTGTGATCCTTGAAATAAGGAAAATGAAAAAGCTGAGCTCTGTAACATCCCTGGATTTCTGCCTCGAGGAACATTCCAGATTGTAATTCAAGGAGGGGAAGCCGGAGCAGAGCATGGTGCTCTTCCTGGGTTAAGAAGATGGAGACAGGAGTTCAGGGAAGCCAAAGTACTAAAAGTTGCAGCAGAGCACAGTTCTGGAAAGGAGTAAACTACTCAAAAAATTCCAGAAATCCACACAGGGGTCTCTTCGAGTTTTGCTGGATACTAAACTACACATATGTATAGTGAAACTCAGTAATACCATGCAAAAAGGAGCAATAAAATGGTAAATTCTCAGAGCTCACCAATGGCAGGGAGATAATCAAGCTCCAGCCTCCTAGAATGCAGAAGTATATTTAATCAGACCCCGGAAGGGTTATGCCTTAGTAGTAGAGCTAAACTATCCCTAGAGAAAAGGCTCACCTAGACCCACCCTAACAAGTTAAAAATTAGCCTCAGGCTGGGTGCAGTGGCTCATGCCTGTAATCCCAGCACTTTGGGAGGCGGAGGCGGGCAGCTCACCTGGGGTCAGGAGTTCAAGACCAGCCTGGCCCAAATGGCGAAACCCCATCTCTACTAAAAATACAAAAAATTAGCCAGGTGTGGTGATGGATGCCTGTAATCCCAGCTACTCAGGAGGCAAAGGCATGAGAATCACTTGAACCCAGGAGGTGAAGGTTGCGGTGAGCCGAGATTGCACCACTGTACTCTGGCCTTGGTGACAGAGCAAGATTTCATCTCAAAAAAAAAAGAAAAAGAAAAAGAAAAGAAAAATTAGCATCGAAGGCCAGGCATGGTGGCTCATGCCTCTAATCCCAGCACTTTGGGAGGCTGAGGCAGGCAGATCACTTGAGCCTAGGAGTTCAAGACCAACCTGGGCAACACAGCAAAACCCCGTGTCTACAAAAAATACAAAAAATTAGCCAGGTATAGTAGCATGTGCCTGTAGCCTCAGCTACTCAGTGACTGAGGCAGGAGGATCCCTTAAGCCCAGGAGGTTGAGGCTGCAATGAGCTGAGATTGGGCCACTGCACTCACGCCTGGGTGACAGAGGAAGACTCTGTCTCAAAAAAAAAAAAAAAAAAAAGCCTCAAAAAGGTCAAGCTGATTTGCAAGTAATTTACCTAGTCTGCCTGAACAAAGCCCAACACTCTTTAAAGGACAATAACAAATCCAGATGCTTAACATCATATTTACAATGTCCAACATTCAGTTAAAAATTACTAGATACAGCCAGGCACAGTGGCTCATGCCTGTAATCCCAGCACTTCAGGAGGCCAAGGCAGGCGGATCATGAGGTCAGGAGATCGAGACCATCCTGGCTAACACGGTAAAACACCGTCTCTACTAAAAATACAAAAAATTAGCTGGGTGTGGTGGCGGGCACCTGTAGTCCCAGCTACTCGGGAAGCTGAGGTAGGAGAATGGCGTGAACCCGGGAGGTGGAGCTTGCAGTGAGCCAAGATGGCGCCACTGCTCTCCAGCCTGGGCGACGGAGCGAGACTCCATCTCCAAAAAAAAAAAAAAAAAAAAAAGAAGAAGAAAATATAATCTATAATCAGGAGAAAAATAATTTCACAGAAACAAGACCCAGAAGTGATAAAGATGATAGACGGCTCAATATACTCAAGAGTTTAAAGAAAAACATGAAAAAGATGTTCATGAGGAGAGGAATGAGATATAAAAAAGAAGCCAGTGGACCATCTAAAGATGACAAGTACATTAACCGAAATGAAAATTTCACTGAATGAAAATAACAGCAGATTAGATACTGCACAACTTTAAAAATCAGTGAATTTGAAGACAGCAATAGAACTTTCCAAACTGAAGCACAGAGGAGAAAAATAGTACTGAAAAATAAAGTTGCCTGGGCTTCTATAGTCCCAGCACTTTTGAAGGCCAAGGCGGGAGGTTGGTTTGAGTTCAGGAGTTTAAGACCAGCCTGGGCAATATAGCGAGACCCTGTCTCTACAGAAAAAAAAAACCACTTTTAAATTAGCTGAGCATGGTGGCAAGCAGCTGTAGTCCCAGCTCCTCTGGGGCTGCGGCAGGAGGATCCCTTGAGACCAGGAGTTTGAGGCTGCAGTGAGCTATGATCACACCACTGCACTCCAGCCTGGGCAACAGAGCAAGACCCTGTCTCTATGGAGCCTCATAATCTGTAAGACATTATCAAGCACTCTAACATATATGTATTGGAATCCCAAAGGAAGGAATAAAGAAGTAGGACAAATAAGACAAATTTAGAGAAACAGACCTGGTATGGTGGCTCATGCCTGTAATCCCAGCACTTTGGGAGGCCAAGGTGGATGGATCACAAGGTCACTTCAACACCAGCCTGGCCAATATGGTGAAACCCCGTTTCTACTGAAAATATAAAAATTAGCCAGGCGTAATGGTAGGCACCTGTAGTCCCAGCTACTTGGAGGCCGAGGCAGGAGAATCGCTTGAACCTGGGAAGGGGAGATTGCAATGAGCCGAGATCGTGCCACTGCACTCCAGCTTGGGTGACAGAGGAAGGCTCCATCTCAAAATAAATAAATTAATTAATTAATTAATTAATTAATTAATTAAATAAAACAAAAAAGAAAGAAAGAATGTCCAAAATTTTTCTAAATGTGATAAAAACTACTATGGTGGGTTGAAGAATGGTGCCCCTCCTAAGACATGTCCACATCACATTCTGACCCTCAGAGCCTATGAATGGGACCTTATATGAAAAAAGGGTCTTTGCAGACATAATTGAGGATCTCAAGACGAGATAATCCTGGATCACCCAGGGGGCCCTAAATCCAATGACAAGTGTCTTTCTAAAACACTCAGAGAGGTGAGAAGGCCATGTGAAGACGGAGGCAGAGACTAGAGTTCTGCAACCACAAGCCAAGAGGGTTGTGGCCTAGTCACCAGAATCTGAAAGAGACAAGGCAGGACTCTTCCCTAGAGCCTTTGGAGGGACTGCCACCCTGCCAACATCTCAAATTTGTACTTACGTCTCCCGAACTGTGAGAGAATTTTTTTTTTTTTTTTAGATGGAGTCTCACTCTGTCACCCAGGCTGGAGTGCAGTGGCGTGATCTCGGCTCACTGCAAGCTCCGCCTCCTGGGTTCACACCATTCTCCTGCCTCAGCCTCCCCAGTAGCTGGGACTACAGGCACCTGCCACCACACCTGGCTAATTTTTTGTATTTTTAGTAGAGACGGGGTTTCACCATGTTAGCCAGGATGGTCTCAATCTCCTGACCTCATGATCCGCCCGCCTCGGCCTCCCAAAGTGCTGGGATTACAGATGTGAGCCACTTCACCTGGCCAAATATTTGTTGTTTTAACCCACCTAGTTTGTAGTAATTTGTTGTGGAAACTAATACCAAGATAAAGCCACAGAACCAAGAAACTCAATGAACCCCAAGTAAGACAAACACGAAGTAAACTACACCAAGGTCCATCATAATCAAATGCTGAAAACTAGTGGTAAAAAGAAAATCCTAAAAGCATTCAAAGAAATGAGGTCTATTATGTATGGAAGAACAAATACAGGAAATATTACATTCTTCATATCAGAAACTATGCAAGCCAAGAAACAATATAATGAAATCTTTAAAGTGCTGGGGGAAATAACAAAAACAAAAACTTTCAACCTAGAATTTTTTTTTCCCTCTAATCCAGTATGACTGGTATTGACCTAGAATTCTATACCCAGTGAAAATATTCTTCAAAACTGAAGAAGAAATAAATATGTTGGCAGACAAACAAATACTAAAAGAATTTATACCAGATGTGCAGGAAATGTTAAAGGGAGTTCTTCAGGTGGAAAGAAAATGATCCCAGATGGAAACCTGAATCTGTACAAAGGATTGAAGAGTGCCAAAAAATGTTAAATGTATAAGAATGTCAGGAGACAGGCACAGTGGCTCACGCCTGTAATCCCAGCACTTTGGGAGGCCGAGGCGATCAGGTCAGCAGAGGTCAGGAGTTTGAGACCAGCCTGGCCAACAGGGTGAAACCCCATCTCTACTAAAAATGCAAAAATTAGCTGGGTGTGGTGGGGGATTCCTGTAATCCCAGCTACTAGGGATACTGAGGCACATGGATTGCTTGAACCTGGGAGGTGGAGGTTGCAGTGAGCAGAGATCGCACCACTGCACTCCAGCTGGGGCGAGAGAGACTGTGTCTCAAAAAAAAAAAAAAAGAATGTCAGGCTGGGCACAGTGGCTCATGCCTGTAATCTTTGGGAGGCCGAAGTGGGCAGATCACTTGAGCCCAGGAGTTTGAAACCAGCGTGGGCAATGTGGTGAAACTCCGTTCTACAAAAAAATACTAAAATTAGCCAGGCGTGGTGGTGCATGCCTATAGTCCCAGCTACTGGGAGGCTGAGGTGGGAGGATCCTTTGAGCCAGGGAGCCGAAGGTTGCAGTGAGCAGAGATCATGCCACTGCACTCCAGCCTAGGCAACAAAGCCAGACCCTGTCTCAAAAAAAAAAAAAAGTCAATAAAATATTTAAAACCCACAAGAATAAAGAGATGTCAGCAGATGGGAAACTTCAACACACTTAAGAACATGGAAAGTGGCTAGGGCCTCACCAACTGACTTAGGGGAGCAGAGGAAGCCGAAACTAAAGCAGCCACAGAGGGAAACGTCCGTGTAAAGAGCAAGCCAGATGACCCCCCAGGCCCCCCTGAAAAGTGTAGGTAGGACCCGCAGGCAGTGGGGAAGGCAGAGGTGGAGGTGAGGCTAGAGCTGAGTGCAGGGAGGCTGGTTACAATTCAGAGCCCCCTGGTTCTCTTCCCAGCCTCATTAACCCCTTCCTCACCACAGGACACCAGGGGTTTATTCTCTGCAGAAATTGGGCATGAGATGCTCTGGACTCAGGGGCACTGGTCACAGCAGAGGCTGAGGTATGGCGCTGAAAGCCAGTGACCCGTGAAACCGCAGCCCCTTCCCTGCCTGGGTCCTGAACGACTGGCAGCCAGGTCACACCACCACCACCCTATCCACCCAAGCAAGTTGTCCCAAAGACCTCAGAATACAGACATCTGGTGACCCTACAATGAACAGGCCAGCCTGCCACCTGATCACCTTACAGTAGCACCCACACATCCCTGAACTCCACAGCCCCATTCTTAAATATGATCCAACGGCCAGGAGAAACTGGACACTTGATGAGAGCTTCCCATGTGAAACAAACCAAAACATACAAATTAGATGCTAAGAACCCAGAGGAAATTCTCTCGATGCAGGGAATAAAAGAAAACTCTTTGGGGGAAAACAGTAATTTACATCCTCAGGAAAATATAAAAAGATCATTGAATCCATGAAACAAAATGGGACAGCCTGGCTTTCCATGATGTCTCCAGCCCTTTCTCTTGCCTTCATTCTGGAAGCGACTTTCTTACCTTTTCCTTGTTTTCTGCATTCCTGGACAGCTGCACCTACCCCGTAAACAGTAAACATCACCTGAATTTACTTCATTTTCAGGTGGAAAAAAAAAAAAAAAAAAAAAAAACTTTGAAACTGTCTTTATCTCCTCTTTTTCCCGCACCCTCCACATCTAACCCATCAGGAAAACTTGTAGGCTCTGCCTTCTAAACAGACCTAGAAGCCTCCCAGTTTCCACCACCTTGCAGCTGTAGCCACCCCATCTCTCACTGGCAGCCCCTCACTGTCTTTTTGCTGCTCCCCTTGTTCCCAAGCTCTATTGTCCACCTCACCTATGGCAGCTAAAGTCATCCTGTGAAGTGTTACTCAGGTCCTGACACTCTTTAGTTCAAAATCTTCCAGTGGCTTCCCATCGTAGTTAGCAGGGAATCCAATGGCCTCAGACTTCTCTTTGAACTCATTTGCTCCACCCTTCGCCAACGACCTTCCCTGGAACATTCTCCAGGGTCCTCCAGAAAGCCCCAAGGCTTTCTCTGTCCCTTCACTCAGGCTGCTGCTCAAATGTCACCTCCTTAGAAAAGCCCACCCTGATAGCCCATCTGAGGTAACAGCTGCTATGGCTCTAGCCACTGCCCAACCAAGTGTGCCTGTTTAGCACCTCCTGCACCTCGAACAAAGCCCCATCAGCCAGGTCCCTGTCTGCTTTGTTCACTGCTGGTTCCCCACTCCCCAGGCAGCACTTGGCACATAAATATTTGCTAGACAAATGCATAGAGTACTAGGCTGAGGGGGCACGAGGAGGGGAAGGTCATTAACCAAGAAATCATTGCAGAAGTATATTGTTTATGCACGGGGGGCTCAGGTCTGTAATCCCAGCACTTTGGAAGGCCAAGGTAGGTGGATCACTTGAGCTCAGGAGTTCGAGACCAGCCTGAGCAACAGGGCAAGACCCCATCTCTACAAAAAAATACAAAAATTAGCCGGGCATGGTGGCACCTGTAGTCCTAGCTCCTTGGGAGGCTGAGATGGGAGGATCACCTGAGCCTGGGAGGCAGCAGCTGCACTGAGCCATGATCACACTACTGCACTCCAGCCTGGGTGACAGAGTGAGAACCTGTCTTATTAAAAAAGAAAAAAGAAGAAGAAAGAAAGAGAGAGAAAGAGAGAGAGAAGGGAGGGAGGAAGGGAGGGGAGGGGAGGGGGAAGGAGGGGAGGGGAGGGAACTATATTGTTTATAATTAGGGAGGTAAATGACAGGAGTGTTTGAAGTGGTCACCTCTGGGGAGGTGGGAGAGGCGAAGCAAGGAGCACCGTTTTTCATTACGCATATTCTATCAACAGTTAAATACTTTAAAGCATGACCATGAACTCCTTTGTCAAAAATGAAATATTTTAAATAATTTAAGATTATTTATATAATTTTTATAGCCTTGTTCTGACATTTCTTCATTTTTCAATATACTGGGAGCCTCAAAGAAACCAGTGGGCCTGGCCCCTGTTGGCCTCTGAGCTGTGGCCCCCCCACAGAGAAGGGGAGCACTGTTTACTCTTGTCCTGTCTTGGTTGGGCTAGACCCCCGGGGCTTGCAACCTGGGTGGGGTCTTGAGCCCTGCAGGGGGAGTGGGAGAGGGCCACAGGACCCGAGCTGACTGGGGAAGTCCTGAGCCAGCCAGGCCTCCCAGCCCTGCCCCGCACGCCGCAGCCACTGCAGCTAATAAGGCCCTAGGGAGCTGGCAGGGCCCCTGCCTTGCCTCAGGGCTCCAGATGCTGCCTCCCTCCCACTCAGGTGCCTCAGCTCCAGGCCCCAGAGACAGGATGGCACTCCCTTGCAGGCATGGTGCCCCTCCCCAGCCCCACACCTCAGGAGTGCTCCCCAGCGTGCCTCCCCAGGGAGGCCTGGATGGCTCAGCACCCCATACCTCCCATGCAGAACCCCAGGCACTCCGCCAAGCCCCAGAGCAGCTCTCCCCACAAGCCCAGAGTGCCACCTGCAGTGCAAGTGGCACCTTGCCCTGGACCCAGGTAGAAGAATTCATTAATCTCCTCAGCAGAGGCCTCCAGCTTCTCCTCTGCAGAGGCCTCTAGCTATTTAATTGCTGGAATGAAAAGGTTTCCCATGAAACCCAACACTCAGCCCTCCCCACCAAGAGAATGGAGATTCCTTATCCCAGCAGGCCTCAGCTGGTGTCAACACCCGGGGTCTTTGGAGTTTCATAGCTGGGGCTCCCTGAGCAGAAAGCCTCCCTGCCTCCACTCAGGCACACGTACCACACGCTGGTACACACAGGTACCGTACAAATACACACCCATTCGCTCATAGGTACTCACGTGTGCCCTTAAGTGTACAAGCACACGCGTGCCCAGCTGCCTTTTGGCCCTGCAGGAGTCCACTCCTGTGTAACGAGTGTGTGCGCTGCCAGCATATTTGCACAGCAACACCCCTCACACCCACGTGCACTAGCAGGGTACTTTCCAAACTCCTTTAGCATGAGCAGAATCCTTTGGTTAAGGGAAGTATGAAAAGCATACACCTAATGTATGGACTAAACATGGTGCTTGCAACGAAGGTGAGGGACGCAGAGCCTGTGCTCAAGGCCATGCCTGCTTAGCCCCTTCCCCAGCCCACCGGGAGGAAAGCAGGAGTCTGGTGTGGTCGTCGCTTGACCTCTCTTGCCCAATGTGGGGGGCGGGGCAGGTCTGCCTGAGCTCACTCAAGGGGAGGGAGGCAGGATGTGTCCTCAAGCTGCGTAGGAGGCCATGGGCTGTGGGCGCTGCACCCTGGACTTCTCCCTTCATGTCGCCCCTCCCATCCTGCCTGTGCAGCCCCTACCCCTCATCCCAGAACACACTGATTTTTGGTTTCTGGGGTTTGCGGCTCCCTCTCCTGAGCTTCCTAGCTTACCAACTGTGGTGATGCTCCATATCCAGGACTGCCCACTGTAGGCAAAGGGAGGGGTCTGAGGTGCTCCCCGCACATCCCGGGCCCCACAACCCATCTCCCCTGCCTCTAGGTCAGAAGAGTGAACAGGGAAAGCAGGAAGCAAGCCCATGGTGGAGAACGCCCCAGGGAGAAGGAAAATGTTTCTCTGGGACCACAGTCTGCCCACTTCAGGGTTCTGGTTGCCAGGGGCAGAATCCTGCTCCCCAAGCCCAGCCTACACATGTCCCTCCCACGGGAGCTGCACAGGCTAACCCTTCCCCCTGCTCCCACCCCAGGGACTCCAGATCTCGTGACTCCAGAACCAGGGCCATGCCCAGCTGGCCATGCCAGGCAAGGGGGAACTGGCACATCCCCTGGCCTACAACCCTGTCCCCCTTGACCTGGCAGGGAACATGCATGGCGGCAAGCAGGGCACCGCGCCGGCATCACAGCACTGCTGGGTGCCCCTTCCCTTCACCAGGCACCTCCTATCTGCCTACCACTCCCTGCTTCCAGCCTCCAGCAGAACAATTAGGCCTGAGTAAAGCCCATTAACCTCCTCTGAAGGTGGCCATGCTGACCCCCTCCTCAGCCAGCTGCACTGCCAAGCCTGCCCACAGAGGGCCTCTGCGGGGCTTTCTTGAAGTGAAGAAGAGGCAGGTATGCCAAGCGAAGACCAGGGAATCTCAGCTCCTGAGTGCTTGAGGAAAGCCGAGCTGTTTCCATGGCGGCTGGTACCAGGGGGACTAGAGGCCAGGGACCCCTGGCTGGGATGCCAGGGTTCCACAGTGCTTTTATCATGATGTTAGGTGGCTGTCCCCAGGTCCCCCTGCAGAAAACAGAGCCTGGTGCCCTGGGGAGTAGGCAGCGTACATCTGGATACAAGCCTCACTCTGGGCCAGTCCTCGAAGGGGGAGACAACCAGGGAACTCTCCCACCCACACGGAGTGGCATTCCCCTTTTTGGCACGCCCAAGGGAAGGAGAGGACTGGCCTGGCTCCTCTGTGGTTGAACAAGGGTTAACCTCCACCAGTGCCCTATATTCCCCCTGGCCTGCATCCAGGGCAGGCAGTGTCCATTTCAAGGAGACATTAACTCACTGGGGCAGGGGTAGGGGTGAACCTGGGACCTTGTTTCTGAGGCAGCCAGAGGGGTGGGAGAGAGAAACACATGAGCAGCCCCCAACACCTCTACCTGCAGCGGCTCCAGTGCCCCTCACCCCAGCAAGATGGCCACCCACTTCAGGACTATCAGCAGAGAGGCCTGCTGGAGAAGTCTTTTCTCCCAGGGCACTCTGCCTCTCTCCAGTCTCTGCAGTAAAAGGACCACCCACCCGCAGGCAAGGGAGTGGGACTGAGGCATTCTGGAGATTCAGCATTTTGCCTAGTGATCCTTGGACCCCTGGGAAGTTCTTCCCACATGAGGCTTGTCTTCTTTTGCTTTCAGAAAAGGAAAGCAGAAAAGAGCCAGCAGAGGGTGGCTGGCCTTGTCTTAGCACTCTGCACATCACCTTGGCATTCCCTGTTCATACTTGCTTCACCAGAACAGAGACTCCTTGAGGGCAGGGGCTGGTGCCCTGTTTGTTCATCTGTTTCCCCGGGGCACTGTAACCCACTCTCTTTAACAGGCCTCTCGTGGCTGCAGAGCACTGCCTTTATGATAAATAAACAGAGACAGAGTCTGAGGAGTTCAGTCCAAGGAGAAACTTGGAGAGTGCTGGCGTAAGCACAGGTAACAGGAAGTGGTCACCCAGACCCGCCCAGAGGCTTGCAGGCACAGGTCACTTGGATATTTACAGGGACTGCCATGCAGAGCTGGATGCCGTACAGGCCTCGGAGCTGGTTCAGCGTGGGACTTCAGAGACACATCCTGATCCCCAGCCTGCTCAGTCTGATGACCTGCCCTCCACCTCCATGCTTCCCTTGGCGATTGCACAGCTCCTCAGACTGAACTTCTCCTGACTCAAGAAGTGGCCCTCAGAAGGTAAATTCCCACAGCGGGCAACTGCGCTAACCACCCCCAGCCCATGGTACCAGGGTCTCAGACCCAGACTGAAACTGGGGTTCTCAACCTGCAGCAACCCTTGGGGCCTGGGCCCAGCTCTGGCTTCTGCTGCCCACCCTGGAGTGGGGGTCATCTCTGCCATGAGTGCCTACCTGTGGCCTGGGTGCCAAGGGCAGAAGTGGCAATCTGTGACCTGTGCCTGCCTTTGTCCTGAAGCATGGCCAGAGGACATCCCCCTTTCCCGTGTTCTTGGAGACCACTGCCCAGCCCAAAGCTGGTGACCCACGTGGTCTTACTGACCAGCAGAAACCAGGGAGCCCACCTCGTGTGCAGAACCTCAAGTCCTTCCAGCAGCCAGGGCCCCCCAGCTTCCTCTGTGCCTAGAAGCCAGGCCCCAGCACCAGAGGGCAGGAGAGCGCTTTTCAGCACCTGGACAAGGCCCTTGGGGCCTCCCAAGAGGGTCTTTCTCCACTCCCCGTTCCTGAGCTGGGGCTGGGGTCTGAGGGATCCAAGGATCTGCTCAGTTTGAGAGCTAAAAGAGAAAGCGCTCACCGTTGGGGAGAGGGCGCTGGGTGGGGCTGGGATGCCTGGGAGTGTGACACAGCCTCTTCCCCATCCTTGACCTATGGCCCCCTCCCCACGCAAGCCTTTCCCACCTCCGCACCCTTATTCGGGAGGTGTCGCTGCTCCACTGGCTGGGGCGGACTCTCCCACCACATGGAACACCGACCCAGCCCGCAGCCCCTCCCTGCAGCCCTCACTGCCCCGGCGGAGGAGGGGCACCGTGGCCCCTACCCCCATCCAGGAGGGTTGGAAACACATGTGGTCCCGCCCGTCCCGGCCAGAGGGGAGTGGGCAGGGCCCGCTCCCATCACCCTTTCCCGGTCAACAAGCACAAAAGCCGCGGCCGCAAACAAAGACGCGCCGCAAACTCGCCGGGGAGGCGGGACAGCCCGCGCCGCACCCCCTCCCCTGGCCGGACGGGCGTGCCTGGCCGTGGGGTCCCCGCGGCGCCCCGACGGCGCTCCTACCTGGCCGGCGCGGACCTCCTTCTCCAGCTCGCGGTGGCGGTTGTACCACACGAGGTAGTGCAACGGGTATTTGCCCTCGGGCCCCTTCCTGGCGGAGGCGTTGGCGGGGATCATCGCCCGCTCCTCATGCCGGGGCCGCGGCGCCCGGCCGGGGAGGAGGGACGGCGCCGGAGCCGGGGCCCGGGGCCGCGGGGCGGGGGGCCGGCGCTGCTTGCTCGCGGGGCTGCGGCTCGGGCATGTGCGAGCGGCGGCGGGCGGGGGCGGCGCGCCCGGCGCGGTGCGGGCGGCGCGGGCGACGGGCGTCCTCGCGAGGCGGCGGCGGCGGCGGGTGGCGCGGAGAGGCCCCCACCCGCCCTGGGAGGGAGCGGGCACTCGGCAGCGCGGCGCGGACTCGCGCTCGCCTCCCACACCCCCGCACACAAAGACGCGGCTCGACGGAGGGAGCAGGCGCCCGCAGCGGGCGCGGGGGCGCACGGGGCGCGGGCCCCGGGGACGCCGCCGCAGGGACGCGCGCCCGCAGCCCCCTGCTCCCGGCAGCTGCATAGCCCGGCCCTCAGCCCGAGCGGCCGGCGAGGGATGCGGGGATGATGGGGAGAGAGGAAGGGGACCGGGCGCCCCGGGTAGAGCTTGTCAGCTCAGCCCCGCGGCATCATGGGGCTTGTAGTTCGCCTCGTGAAACTGGGGCTGGCAGGTGGCCGGAGAGGGTCCGCACTGTCCCCGGATCCCGTGGGAGAATGGGCGGGGAGTCAGGCCTGGCCCAGACGCGGGCAGGGCCCTGACGCCAGGTGGGCTGGGGTGCACCTGCCCCGCTGGCATTTTGCCTTTTGCTGGGGAAGGAGGGGCACGGGCCTAGTTCGAGCGTTTGGGAGACGGTGGAGGTGTAATCTTCAGAATTGAGCTTGGGTCCCAGGGGCCTTGAAGAAGAATCCGGATTCCCAGAAGACAGTGACTGATGGGGGGAAACTCCTGAGAAAGATGTGGGGCATCAGTACCAGGGGTCATTGGCGCAGCCAGAGGTCTGGCCCCTGGAACATTTCTGAGGAGTCTTCCCTGCCCTGTTAGAAAATTAAACTCCATCTTCCCACACGTCATTGGAAACAGAATGTCCAGTAAGGCGGGAAAGACGGTCCTTCCCCCCAGACACACTGTCCCCAGCAAGAACCAGAGTGAAATTGGACAGAGAAAGCAGCAGGTGGCAGCTTCGCTCCTCCACCCAGCTGGTCCCTCAGGAAGGGAAGTGACTGATTCCAGAGACTGTCTTCTTCCTGAATGACCCCAGGGCGAAGAGGTACTTCCAGAAAGGTCCCTGCAGAGGGTGTGGTAAAAGTTGAATTGGCCTCTCGGCGCCAATTGCAAGGCCTGGAAGGACCAAGAGGCTTGGACCAGTCCCTGGAGGGAGGGGACTGTGATGTCAGAGAGACCAGAGTTCGAATACCTCCAACTGCCTGACCTTAAAAGAGCAAACTGCTTAATTTTTCCGACTTTCTCGGTCCACTCCCCTTCAAAATGAGACTCTAGATACTACCTCCTGGGTTGAGCTAAGGATAATGACTGCCCTGGAAACAGCGCCTCCCTCCCCCAACCAGGCGGGCCGAGACAGGTGGCGGCACCAGGCACGGTGCCTTCTTGAGCCCACCTCAAAACAAGGCAGGAATAAGGGATTCCACACCGGCCCTACTTAAAACAACAATCCAAGAAGTATTTGTGTGGGAGGTGCCAGCAAAAGCTTGCAAACTCTCTCAGGTTTCTTTGTGTGGTCTTCTCTCCTTCCTCCTCCACACCCTGCGGTGCCAGGCCCCGGCGGGAAGAGATGAGGGAGGAGCGGGCTGCCTCGCCCGTTTCTCCCGCCTGGGAGGAGCCAGCTGGCTTCTCTGGCGGCCCGGGACCGCTGCCCGCCTGCACCACCAGGGGTCAGCAGAGTGTCGTGGCTGCAACTGGTGCAGGGGAGGGGGGCTGTCGCGGGGGAGGGGCATCTAGGAGTGGCCGGGAGCATGCCAGTGCGTTTCCTTATTAAATTGTCTTTCGAACCTTGTATGTGATTCCACTGTAGCAGTCCTGCTTCCTGGGGTGGTGACATCTCCACGGGTGAATCCAGAAACCCTTTTATCTCCAGTCCCAGGCCCAGAAGTTTGGCTGTGACGGGGCTGGGGGAAACAAAGTTTGGACGGTGTGTCTGCGCCGGGGCCACTCCCAGGTAGCCTCCGAGCCAACCAGGAGATGGGGAGTGGGGCTGCGGGGGGTTGGTAAGCAGAGTGAGTCATCCTTCTTCCCCAGCAAAGCCCAGGAGTCCGAGGACAGGGGGAGTTGTGGGGAGGTGTCGATTGTGGGGAGCTGTCCCCTGGGCGGCCGGGTTCTTTTTTTGCCAGGCGGCGGTAGACACTGAACCCAGGTCGCTTGCGCTTCGCCTGCGCGCTCAGCTGCCACGTGCTCGAGACGCGCCCACACAGCGGAGAAACAAAGACAGCCAAGCGGCAGGGCTGCCAACAGCCTCCTCGACATTTAATAAATGAAATTCCATGGCTGGGGGTCCACCGGGGGTGAACGGGAGGCCACCGCTCGTGGACTGAGCGCCCGGCACCGGCTGCCTGGCCACTCCTTCCGTCTCACTCCCCCCGCCCCTTACCCCGTTCCCACTGGGGCCACCAAAGCCCATGGATTCTTTGGTTAGAGAGCAGCTCGGGGCGTCAGGTAGTACTCCTCCCTACATAGCAGCTAGGTATCGTTGCTTGCAAAAGCCCCACCAGCTGAGCGGCTGGCTGTCTGGGGAGGGGAGGCCTGCAAGATTTTTTTAAGGTGCAATTATAAATAAAGCCCATGGATCGCGATTTCAAACAAACTTGTCGATCCGGGCCGCAGCAAAAGGCGATGGAGGCAGCTTTGCATGTATTTCGGGTGGTGTGACTCATGAGAATTACTTGTCTCCCCTAGGGAAGGAGCCTGCCCACCCACAAGTCACTGCCGCTCTGGCACCGCTGGGATAAATCGACCAACTTGAGCACCCCTGCCAAAGGACTGCCCCCATCTGTTACCGAGCAGGAGTCTCTGACTTCGATAACCCCTCCTCAATAGTCACCACTGACCTGGCCCCCAGGTCTGACCCTGGGGACCTCTGCCCTCTCCCCACAAGCAGAGTGCCCGGGCCTTTTGCTGCTGCAGGGATTGGGGGTTGGGTGCACGCGCGGCACACGTGTATGGGGGAGCATGCTCAGTGCGGGGGCTGTGCTCATGTGAGGCCTCCAACTAGGCTCCCTGCCCCCCAGCCCACCCACGTCCCTCACCTGCCTTGCCTTTGCCTGCCTCTTCGTGTGAAGTCCAGGAAGAAAGGCTGTCACCTGAAACGGCCCCTCTGTGTTATATGCACCCTTTCTGGACGCACACACCTCTGGTGGCCCAGAAACACCGTGTGTATAAGACGGATGACAAGTGGATTTGAGTGCACACAGGCACAGTGGTCACTCCTTGGGAGGTCTTTAAAAACCGCCCAGATTCCTCTCTGGATGGAAGCATGCATGGAAAGAGAGATATATTTTTAGTCCAGAGGCAGGGGAATACACTGCCTGACCTTTCTAGCACCTGGGCGTCCATATTGTTGGCAATGAGCGTATTCAGCAAGAGTGTGACACACACACACACACACACCTGGACACACAGATGTGGACACCTACAGGACCGGGACGCACACCTCACCCCAACCAGAGATAAAAGGGTACCCCAAGGCACAGCCCCTTTGACCTGGAGCGGGACTTGGGCCTCCAAGTCCTTCCTGCCTAATCCCCGCCCTCGCCGTCCCTGGGCCCAGCGTCCCCCGGGCCACCCCACGCGGAAAGTGAAGGGGAGGGGGCTGTGAGGGTGACTCACATTGCCTCCGGGCCAGGCGAGCGCCGCAGCGGAGGCCAGGACCGCAGGCCCCGCTGCCCGCCGGGGCCGGGCATTAGCCGCGGCCCCTTTAAGCGCCCCCGCCCCCTCCCGCCCGCGCCCGGGCTTCCTTTCTCCAGGGGGCGCGGCCGGGAGCGCGCGGCGGGGCGGGGGTGCGGCCCCTCCCCTGGTGGGCAGGGCCTGCGCCGCTTCCTGCAGGAGCGGCCCGGAGCCGCGCAGGGGGCGGAGAGAGGAGTCGCGAGCGGCGGCGGGGCGGCGCGGGGCGGTGCGGGGCGGAGGGCGCCCGAGGGCGAGCGGGCAGGCGGGCACGGCGGGTTCCGGGCCAGCCCCGGGGCGGACGGTTGGCCGGGCGCGCGGAGCCTCGCCGGGGCCTCGCCGGAGCCGGGCCGGGCAGCAGGGGCCGCCGCCGCCGCCCGGGCCCGCCGCCCGCGCCCCCCACGCTGGCCCAGAGGGCTTCGGCCGCGTCGCCGCTGAGGATGTCCCGAAAGGGGCCGCGAACGGAGGTGTGTGCGGACTGCAGCGCCCCGGGTAAGCGCGGCGGGGCCGGGGGCGGGACCGCACAGCCAGGCCGCCGCCGGGCGGGCGCCGGGGCCTGGCGAGAGCGCCGTGCGGGGCCGGAGGGCTGGGCTGGGCTGGGCTGGGCGGAGCGGGGGGCTGCGGCCTCCAGGCTCGGCCCCCGCCCGGGCCACTGCGGAGCCGCGTCCTTGGCGGGAGGGCTGTCCTGGGGGGCTCATGCTCCCTGGAGGCCGTGGACGAGCGAGGAAGGACGTTCCCGGCGCCGCCTCCCGCCCCTCGGTCTGAGGGAGGCGGGCAGCTGGCTGCCCCTCCACCTCCATCTCTATCCGACGGAAGCGCCAGCCTGGGGTGGCAGGAGGGCAGTGGCGGAGGCCGGCAGGGCTTGGGAGGTGGGGGCGAGTGTGGTTTTGTGTCATCTCAGTGCCACCCCCGCGTCTTGCACCTGCTGCTCGCGTGGTCGGCACGCCTGCCGGGGTGGTGGAGGGCAAGGAGCAGAGGGCCGGGCAGATGCGCCAGAGGGGCCTGGATACCGTCTCCTCAGGAGCAGATGAGCGGTGGCTACTCTCAGGACTCCCTGCCGCGGGTTCCTAAGGCTAGCGCTTTTTTGCGGGGCCTGGCGTTCAGGGCCAGTTCAGACCCGGGTGTCTTATCGGGAGGCATCCCCAGGCCTGCTGGTGGTGACTGGGAACAGCTCGGCTGGACCCTGCTGTTCCTATTCACCGGTAAGGGCCGCTTGGGAAAGTGAGCTTGGCATCAAGCTATCCTGGGCCCCGGCCCCTCCCTGTCCCCTAGCCCAGTCTGGCGAGAAATGGGTGGGAGGCAGTGCCTAGATTCCCCGCATCCTGGTGGCTTCCTGGCCTGCCTCCTGGCTGTATTTACATGGTGGTTCCCTTCTTTTTCCTAACAGAGTCAGGACTGGGCTGGAGTGAAACCCCCCAGGCCTGCTGAGGAAGTCAGGGGTGATGATCCAAGAGTCTGCTCCCTTCTGATGGGGGAGGACAGCCAGTGACTGGGCTCTGCAGCTGGCCTGGGAAGGAAGCTCTAGCCCCCATCCATTCTTTCTTTAGAAAAGGAGCTATCTCCCTAGTAGGCCCCTGGGCAGGCTTCGGAGGTCTGTGAACTCTAGCGGGGCTGTGGGCATTATTAAGAGTGAGAGTATGGGGTGCTGGTTTGTGGGTCCATAACTTTCAGCCACCCCTTGAGCAAGCCCAGGACCCCACAGGTTGAGCCTCACAGATGCTCTGGTGGTTCTGGGGGTGGTGCCAAACTAGACTGTTTGGGAACTGTGACCCAGCAGGGCTTGGGCACAAGATACTCTCCTCCTTGGGGCTTTTGGTTTAGAGGGCCCTGGGGTTGAGGGTCCATACCCCTAAGAAACTATGACTCCCTTCCCCCAGCTGCAGGCAGGTCTGGGGATGGCAGGGCTGAGGGCACACCTTGCCTTATAAATGTCTGCCCACTGTTCCGCACCTCCATGGGGTGAGCATGGCATGCATGTGGAGGAGAGGCTTAGCAGGCACCCTGTTGGGGAAGCCTGGGGCATAGTGTTGCCTTTGTTCCCAGGTTACTCTGTAACCCCAAAAAGACTTTCCTCACTGTGGGGGCCTCAGTTTCCTCAATTAGGAGGCAAAGAAGTTGGAGTAGAAATGGTTTCTGGGGGGGGCTGTGATCTGATTCTGGGGTGGAGGGGTGATGGGCAGCACCAGCAAGGCAGCAAGGCAGTTGTCCTTTCTCTGTTGCATTGAATGTCATCCAAAGCCTCTGGATGCCCAGTGGGCTCAGGGAGGAATGGTGGGCATCAGATGTGTTGGATTGCCCAGCTCCTACTCCCAGGTCCTCATCCGTCAGAGGAATTTGTGCCCCAGATGACTCTCTTCCCCTGATACACAATAGAGGTCAGGAAGGTGGTGAGAAGGTGAGGATGGTGGGGTGGGGAGGATATGGACAGTCTTACACATCAGCCCCCCTAGCACTCAGCGAAGTGTCCAGCACATGGCAGGCACTCCCTGAGTGTCTGGCTTCTTGTCAGGACCCTGGCTGGCTGCTTGGGACTATCCCACACCTGGACCCTAGGATGCTGGCCCTGGCATGCAGCGGCGTGTTTGGTCTGGGTCCTGTGGCATCTCAGGCAGAGAGGCATGAGGGTGCCCAGCAGTCTGGAGTCCAGATCCAGTGCCAGCCCCGTGGTGTATCGCTCCACCCCAGGGTCACAGCCTTCTTTTATTGTGATAGGAGCCCTGCAGTCCCAGCCGCAGGAGTGGGGCCAGGGACTTTTTGTGTTTGGTTAATTTGGGGAGTCATGGAGGTCAGAGGTGAGATGCAGCCTGCCCCCAGAGAGCCCCATCCTCCCTCTGCTCCCGGGCCTGGGCACACGGGACAAGTGCGAGTGTGTTGATAGGCAACTGGACATGGCGTGGCTGCTCTGGCAGCTTGTGCCATCTCGTCAGGCACCATGTGCATTCCTGCCTGCCTGGTGAGTCCAAGAGAGGAAGGGGGCAGGGAGCCCTGGAGAATGCGCATTTTCCCCTTTCCTTTGCCTTGGCCCACCTTGCCACATGGTCTCAGTCAAGCGCTTCTCCTCACCCCATGAGTTTCTATCTCAGCCTTTTCCACTTTGGCAGCCCTGGGGGTGAGAGTGAAGGCCTCAAGATGCCTGTCCTATAGACATCTCTGGTGAGCAAGGCTGGGGACATGTTACAGGACAAGCTGCAGGCTGATTTGTCTCTTCATAGTGTAGATTGCAGAGTGGTACAAATGTTGGGCTCCTCTTCCTGCCTTATTGAGGTAGAACTTGTATGTGTCTGTGCCCGCACCTGAGTGTTCACACTGATGGGCTTTTACATGTGTGTATACCTGTGTAGCTACTACTCCGATCATGTTATAGAATAGGGGTATCCAATCTTTTTGCTTCCCTGGGCCACACTGGAAGAAGAATTTTCTTGGGCCACACCTAAAATACGCTAACACTAATGATACCTGATGAGCTAAAACAAGCAAAAAATAAAAATAAAATAAAATTGCACAAAAGTCTCATAATGTTTTGAGAAAGTTTATGAATTTGTGTTGGGTCACATTCAAAGCTGCCGTGGGCCGCATATGGCCTGCAGGTTGGATAAGCTTGTTATAGAACATTTCCATCACCTTAGGGAGCTTCCAAGTGCCCCCTCTCAGTCTGTGCACCCAGAGGTAACCACCATTCTGACTCTACCCCAAGGACTACTCTTGCTTGCCGTCATGATGTGGGCTTTTCCCTTAGTCTAGTGGGGATCTGCCCCTTAGCTCAGGGGCGGGAGGCCTGAAGCTGCCCTGTATGTGCAAACCTACTGGCCGTGGAGGCCACTGATGGCTTCAGGTGGTGGCAGGAATTCACCATAGTAGAGGCCTCCCTGGGGTTGGCACTGGTTAATGTGATCCCAGGATCACGCCTGCTACCTCGCCAGACATACAGACCCATACCCTGCTAGTGAAGCCAGAAGCCCAGGGGGAGGGCTGACAAGTTCCCTTATAGTTCCTGTCCTTTCCGTCCCAGGTTTGGTCCAAGGAGCCTCTTGAGGCAAGGATCCCTTCACCTTAAACTACAATCTGGGTAGACCCAAGGGCACTTGCACAGAGGGAGGAGAGAGAATGGTTAGGGTGGGCATCGCATCTGTGTCATCCAGAAATGAGATGACACCAGTGTCAGCTGCCCAGACCAGGACAGTGTCCTTTGCCTACCATTCCTCTCAGGTCACCTGGAGGAGAGGCAGAACCCCTCCCCCAGGCTGGGGGAAAGTGCGAGGCAAACCCTTGGACCACATTCCTGCACCCTGGTCTTGGTTGCTGCCATATTCAGGGTCACTCACCACATCTGGTCTGCCCATGGCTTGGGGCTCTGGAGCGCCTGGCTGTGGATATCTAGTCAACCTTCCCCACCTGGCTTCTCCGGTAGGACCGTAGACCTCGGGTCAGTCCATTTATGATCCTGCCCTGGGCGGCTCCCCACTTACAGGAAACCCCACCAAGAGGAATTTGGGCTGCATCATTTCCGGCTTCCTGCCTGGGCTGCCAGAGGTGACTGGCTGGCTGGCAGCCCCCTGACCCAGTGGTGTTTGGAGTGGGGAGAGGGAGCTCTCCACGCCTGGGGTGCCTCACTATTTGGGTAAAGCCAGCACAGAAGTGCATGCTAGGACTCCCCCTCTTGGCGAAGAAGGCTGATCCCTTCCTCCTGAGCCCTGGAATCAGCCCCCTAGGAAGGTGTTGGCAGTCACCTTGGGCATCCCTCTGTTGCCCTGATTGGGAGGGGTTCCCTTAAAAAGCCTAAACCCAAAGACAGACCTCTCTCCTTTACTTCCTGTTTCCATGCCTCAGCGGGGGCCACTTGCTGTGGGCAGAGCCTAGGCTGGACCCCTGACTCAGAGTCTCCTCAATTTTCCTGGGAACTTTGGTGGAAGTCCTCAGAGGGGAAGGGCCTGAGAATTGCCTTCTAGTTGGGGGAGATTCTTATCCCCCTAAGGCTGTCCCTCCCCTGGTGGGGGCATTTCTGAACACCCTGAGCGCTACAGGGCAAGGCAGAGAGCCAGTCCCCCACCCCCACCCCAGGACAGGGTTTCCTGAGACAGGGCGGGGGCCGCTGGGCAGAGCAAAGTGTCCTGGGAGAGAGGCGCCCTGCCCCCACTCTCAGGCGGCACACAATGCCTGCTTTCTCCCCCGTGACCTTTCCGCAGCCTGAGTCGTATGCAGCTGTCTCCTCCCCATCTCCCAAGGGGCCTAGGATGGGTGGCATCTCCTCCGCCCGTGAGAAGGACCCCGAAATTTCCACCCAGTCTTGGCCCCACTTCTTCTTTCCAAAGTTCACTTTTCCCTAAAGAGTGGAGAGCAGGCTATAGAGGCAGAGGGATAGCAGCAAGTATAGACATGGCATGGTCTCAGGCATCAAAGTGCCACATCCTGTCAATTCTACTCATTAGCCTTGTGACCTTGAACAAGCCCTTTAACCTCTCCGAGCCACTGTTTCTTCATCGCAGAGGTAGCATGTCCTACCTTGCCTGACAGTTGCAAGCAGCATCATACATAATGTACCCAGCTGGTACCCAGTGGGTGCCCAGTCAAGCCCAGCTCCTTTGCTCTGTCCATCTTCCTTAAGAGGGCTCCAGCTCACACCCTCAGTGATGGTGGCAGGAGGCTCCAGCATGAAAGGACCTCACCTGCTGGCAGGAGGCCAGAGGCAGGACCCGTGGATGGGTGTGATCTGTCAGGCATGTTTCAACAGCATCTGGCACGCAGCAGCATCTGGGTTGCATCCCCTTGGGGATCCCTGCCTCCCTTCGGGATGGGCTAGGGCAGACGCCTTGTTTCCTGGGAAAAGGCTGAGAGACTGGCAGCAGTGGCTGCGGGGCAGGAACCTGTGCTTGCTGAATGGACTCTGGGGACTGCATGTCCCAGAGGGGTAAGGATGTAGGAAATGGCATGGCTCTGTCAGCCCTCAGCTGTGAGCTCTTGTGGAGATCCCTCACTGGTAACCTGACTGTAGTGATGGTCCCAGCTCCTAGGCTGTTGGGGACTGAGTGAGTGAATGTGTGGAGAGTACTAGGCTTGGCACGGGCCAGAGCGGTCAGTGCTCAGAAGGTCTGGCCTATCATCCGGCTCTGGCTGACCCTTGCCCTCACTCTGGCAGATCCTGGCTGGGCATCCATCAGCAGGGGTGTGCTGGTGTGCGACGAGTGCTGCAGCGTGCACCGGAGCCTGGGACGCCACATCTCCATTGTCAAGCACCTTCGCCACAGCGCCTGGCCTCCCACGCTGCTGCAGGTACAGGGCTCGGTCAGGTGGTTCTTCCTTCCCCACAGGCAGAGCGTGCTGAACATGAGGGCATTTACCCCTCACCCACACACACCCCCGTCTGGAATCTGCAGCTTCCAAGGGGCAGCTGGGGCAGAGCCTAATCCTGACCCTTTCCTCCCGTCTACTCACTTCATGCAGAAGAGTAGCTCACACCCCCACTCTGCCGCTTATCAACGTGGTCATGTAGCATTGAGCAAGTCGCTTCACCTCTCTGAGCCTTGGCACACTCACCATGCGACCTGAAGTGCTACATGGGATCTGTGTCTTTGGGCAGCTGGACTAGATGGAGGTGTGGTGGTGTGGGCACACCGTAGGCCCCCTTGGTACTGTTTCCAGCTACGCCAGCCACAGCAGGCGCTCAGGAGGTGTTTCCCCCAGTGCCCAGCACGCAATGGGCACTCTCTCATTTGGCATCTCTTCCCCGCAGATGGTGCACACGCTTGCCAGCAACGGGGCCAACTCCATCTGGGAGCACTCCCTGCTGGACCCCGCACAAGTGCAGAGCGGCCGGCGTAAAGCCAACCCCCAAGACAAAGTCCAGTGAGTGGGGCTGGAGGGGTGGTGGGCAGAGACTGCACAGTCTGGGACAGGGCCCTGGGAGGTGGCAAAGTGACCACCCTCTCCCAGCATGCCCCCCATTCCTCCTGTGTGCCCCATGCAGCCCCATCAAGTCAGAGTTCATCAGGGCCAAGTACCAGATGCTGGCGTTTGTGCACAAGCTTCCCTGCCGGGACGATGATGGGGTCACCGCCAAAGACCTCAGCAAGGTTTGAGGGGCCCTACAACAGATGGGTGGCCCCCTCTTCTTCCCACCCTTGACTCTCTGAAGGCCTCTCCTTTGTCCCCACTGAGGCCTGGGCCCCAAAGGCCGCAAGGTCAGGTGGTAACAGTAGGCAGGATGGAAAGAGCAGATTGCTAGGTCAAGCCATGTGCGGCTGAGGCTCCTCAGCAACCAAGTGGACACAGAAGGCTAGAAGCCCACAACTGCCACTCAGAAGCTGGGAAAACCTGGGGGTAGTTGCTTAGCCTCTCACAGCCTCCGTTTCATCATCTGTAAAATGGGAAAGAAATAACAGCATCTACTTCATGAACATTATCTTAAGCAGGGCACACAGCACACGTGGTAGATGGTGACTGACAGCAGCTTTTATTGATTGGCATTAACCCCTAGTGGGGAGCCTCTGTCCTTCTCACATAGCCTGGTTTGGGCAGGCCTCCTTGGAGCTGCTAGGCGTCCCAGGGGCAGCCAGGGTGCAGCTTGCGGGTGGAGAGGTGCGCCTCACGCAATGTGTATTCATTGCACGCTCTGCTCCTCGTAGCAACTGCACTCAAGCGTGCGGACAGGCAACCTGGAGACATGTCTGCGCCTGCTATCCCTGGGTGCCCAGGCCAACTTCTTCCACCCAGAGAAGGGCACAACACCTCTGCACGTGGCTGCCAAGGCAGGGCAGATACTGCAGGCCGAGCTGCTTGTAGTGTATGGGGCTGACCCTGGCTCCCCTGATGTTAATGGCCGCACACCCATTGACTATGCCAGGTGAGGGTCAGCTGAAGGGTGCAGCGTGGGTGGGTGGGGGTGTGGGTGAGGGCTGCTGCTGCAGGGCTGAGCCATACCCCCTCCCCACAGGCAGGCGGGGCACCATGAGCTGGCGGAAAGGCTGGTTGAGTGCCAATATGAGCTCACTGACCGGCTGGCCTTCTACCTCTGTGGACGCAAGCCGGGTGAGCAGAGCTTGGAGCGGGCCTCGCTGGGCTGGGCAGGTGGGACCTGGACACACCCAGCAGCAGGTGCCATGGTGACAGAGCGACTGGGGAGCAATGTTGCTAGGCAACTGGCTCCTGTGAAATTGCTGCAGGCTCTGGGCCACAGCGTCGTTGGGGCTAGGGAGTGGGGGTGGGTATCCTGCATCCTCCCGTGAGCTCCCAGCACTCTTGGGGGTGGCCTGCCCTCCCGCCTTTCCCCTGACACTTCTGGGTGCCAGCCCTGCTCATAGCAGTGAGGTGGGCTTCCAGCTGCTGATGCCACCCAGCTCTAGTGAGTGACTTGGCATTTTTATTTTTGTTCAGATCACAAGAATGGGCATTACATCATCCCACAGATGGCTGACAGGTGAGTGCCCACCTGATGCCCCTTTCCAGAGGCTGTTGGATGCCATGTGGGCAGCTGACCCCCAGAGCTCCCAGCCCAGGCTTCAGGGGCCTAGGACCCTGCTCCCCACCCCCCAGAGACTAGAGGCACAGCTTATCCTCAGTCCCTAATGCTGGGCCCCAGGGCAGGTAAAAAAATGTTAGCTCCGTATGTGGCCAGCATAGCCTGAGCCCTGTGACTGTCAAGTACATGGAGGGCTTGGGTGTAAGAAGCTACCTGTGGGCCGGGCGCGGTGGCTCACGCCTGTAATCCCAGCACTTTGGGAGGCCGAGGCGGGCGGATCACCTGAGGTCGGGAGTTCTAGACCAACCTGGCCAACATGGAGAAACCCTGTCTCTACTAAAAACATAAAATTAGCCAGGTGTGGTGGCGCATGCCTGTAATCCCAGCTACTCGGGAGGCTGAGGCAAGAGAATCACTCGAACCCAGGAGGCGGAGGTTGCAGTGAGCTGAGATCACGCCATTGCACTCCAGCCTGGGCAACAAGAGCAAAACTCCATCTCAAAAAAAAAAAAAGCTACCTTCGGCTGGGAGGGTGGGCCACTGGGTTCTGTCTCAGTGGCACTGACCCCACTGTCTTTAGAGAAGCCTCTGCTCCTCACTGAAAAGATGTGTGGGCTTCAGGGATGTGACTAACTTTGAGACTGCACGCTAGGCCTCGAGCATGCTCAGAAATTAGGCAGGTGCCCTGAGGCTGGTTGAATGAGGTGTTTCTGCCTCCGTCTGAGAGGCCCCAAGTGCCCAGGCAGTGTGGGACACCCCCTGCCACTCACCCAGCACATAAGATGGATGCTAGTGCCACCTGGTGGCCACCTCTGATGGCCACGTCCTCATGCCAGGCTGTGCCTTCTGGCCTGGATCTGGAGAGAGGAGGTGCTCTCCTCCCCAAGGGCCTGTGTGGGCAGATGGACATAGCCAAGCCTGGGCAACTCAGATCCTAAACCCAGACCTCCTGGAGACCCCAAGGCTCCTACTTCAGTGGTCTGATTCTACCTGGGCTGTGAGTGTGTGTGTGCGTGTTTACATGCATGTGTGTGTATGGTAAATATACCCACATGTGGGCTCCATTCAACAGCACATTAACTGAGCACCTTCCCGGAGCCAGCTACTGCTCTTGGCACTGGGAGCACAGAGGCACCTGAGACACAATCCCTACCCTTGAGGAGCTCACAGTCTAGCTGGGGAGGCAGCCTAGGCAGGTGATTCTAGTCCCCTTGGGGGAGCGCAGCAAGAGAGGCAGAGGCATGGAAGGTAGAAATGCTGAATGGGAATGGAGGCAGCCCCTGGGGCTGGAGCACAGCATGGGAGGCAGGGAACCCTATGAGCAAGACTGGAATAGAGACAAGCAGGAGAATGAGCAGCCCCGAGAGCATCAGCAGGAGCAGTGACCATCCCAAGAGCAGAGAGTTCCAGGCATAGAAGTGTGAAGTCAGTTCTGCTGCTTACTAGCTGTGTGACTTGCAGGCTGCTTGACCTCTCTGAGCCTTGGTTACCTCTCCTGGAAATGGAGATGACAGTATCTGTTTTTCAGGGAGGAGAGGATTAGATAATGTATGCAAAATGTTTAGCTTTTGTTTTTTTTTAAGAGTTGGGGTCTTGCTCTGTTGCCCAGGTTGGAGTGCAGTGGCTCGATCATAGCTTACTGCAGCCTTTAACGATCCTCCTACCATAGCCTCTTGAGTAGATGGGACTACAGGCACATGCCACTATGCTTAGCTAATTTTTAAATTGCTTTTGTATCTGTGTTGCCCAGGCTGGTCTCCACCTCCTGGCCTCAAGTGAACTTCCCAGGTTGGCCTCCCAAAGGGCTAGGATTACAGGTGTGAGCCACTGCATCCGGCCCTAGGGTATTCTGATGAAGTATGGTTGGAGTGTGCCATATGCACCTGTTATTACTGCAGTGCTTTAAGGCAAGGGATAGTGCAGCCAGGTGTGTCCAGAAAATCACCCTGGCTGCTGGGTAGCACAGGATTGTAGGGACAAGACTAGGAGGAGGGAGATTAAGAAACTGTTGCAAAGCCCAGGCAGCAAGTGATTGAGGAACATGGGGAGCTTCACTAGGACTGGAGGGTGAAGGAGACTTCAGGTGACTGCCAGGTGGCTGACACTGGTGCTGGATGAACAGGTCACTGAGAGGAAGAGCAAGCCAGAGGAGGAGGGGTGGGGGACACGGTGAGACGAGTTGAGCTTTGTCCCTTCTGGGCCGGGTGTGCATGGAGATGGGTCTGGGCCTGACGTGTCCTGCTCCTGGGTAACTGCTGCCTCTGTCCTGTTCTTCCCTCTGCTGCCTTTCTCTGGACTTAGATCTCGGCAAAAGTGCATGTCTCAGAGGTATATGGTGCCTGCCAGGGCAGCAGGCCTGAAGGTGGGGTAGGGTGGGGAGGCATTTGGTGTGCAGCATCTGGGGTGCCATCTCCCTGGGATCCCTGCATGTTGGGGAGGTTGCTGGCATGGGCCTGGCCACCTCTCAGGTCTCTCCTCTCCTCCCAATTCTTGTCTCCCTCCGCCCTCAGCCTGGACCTATCCGAATTGGCCAAAGCTGCTAAGAAGAAGCTGCAGGCAGTAAGTCTGCTCCAACAGTGCCCTGACACTTGGAGCTGGCCCCTCTCTGGTTCCCCACCCTCTGCCCTTGCTTCCCCTGCCTCTGACTCAGTGAACTTTTCCAAGTCTTTGACCTGTCCCCTCACTCGCCTCAGCAGTCTGATCTCCCCACAAGGGGACGGACTGGTCCCTTCTCTCCCACCTTGGAGTTTGGAACATGATCCCTTCCCACTTTCCCGTTCTGAGACTGTAGGGGCTGGGCAGCACGAGGAAGGCCACCGGTTCCCCAAGGCTCACAACATGCTGTGGAGCTGGCCTTGGCACTGGGAGCCAATGCATCTGACAAAATCTGGGCCCCTCTTTTCCTCCAGCTCAGCAATCGGCTTTTTGAGGAACTCGCCATGGACGTGTATGATGAGGTGGATCGAAGAGAAAATGATGCAGGTGAGTCGGGGAGCGGGAGTGTCTGGCATGGAGGACCCGAGCGGCCCAGGCATGGGTCTCTGGTCCTTTACTGGGCTAAGAAGGGGTGCCTGGGGTTGGGGCTGCTCAGAGGCCTGCAGATGAGCCCCTGCTGGCTGTGAACCTGGCTGGGCAGCATCCCAGGCTGGGTAGAGTGCTGAGGGGGAGGTGGCTAGCCTGCTTCTCCCCCAGCTTCAGACTGGGGCTCCTCTCACTCTGGCAGCGGCCCACTTTGGCTGTCTCCCTGGTACTGCTCCGCCCCCCTGCATCACTCCTTCCTGGCCACAGCCGGATTCCAGCCCAAACTCTGGGTCTGGATGGGTGGGACCCGCCTTGTTCCATTTGTCTATCCCCAGCCGGCCATGCCCCGCCTTGCCCTGACCCAGCCTAGCTCTGCGTGCCTGAAGAGCACCCCTGTTCTGAACACCAGTGCTCAATGGGTGTGGGGGCAGCTAGGAAGGCTGGGCTCAGTGCTTCCCCACCCCCACCGTGGGGGCCTGGCCACCATGGCTGATCTGCTCCTGTCCCTCCCCTCCAGTGTGGCTGGCTACCCAAAACCACAGCACTCTGGTGACAGAGCGCAGTGCCGTGCCCTTCCTGCCTGTTAACCCGGAATACTCAGCCACGAGGAATCAGGTAAGGGGGCTGGGTTGGGGGCCTGGGGTGGTCTCCTTCATCCCTGCGGTCCCTCCTCATCCGGCAGTGGGCTGGGGCCTGAGCCAGCTCTCCAGCATTTGCCAGAGCCTCCCTCGGGGCCCAGCTGGCACTGGGATTTGGGAAGAGGCAGGAGGCCGTTCTTTTGAGCACTTGGTGAGCAGCTCCGGCAGGTGTTCCGGCCTCTGCTCAGGCACCCTACTGTATTATACCCTGCCCCGCGTGGCCTCAGCTGCTGACTGGCCAGGTGAAGCAAGGCTGGGATGCTTTAGCTGGGGTTAAATTAGATGGCAGGGCCATGCCCTGCTGCTTGGTCCCCACCCCTCTGCGTCAGTTATAAGGGGTCCCCTGAAGCCAGCCTGGCCCTTTCTGCCTTGCAGGGGCGACAAAAGCTGGCCCGTTTTAATGCCCGAGAGTTTGCCACCTTGATCATCGACATTCTCAGTGAGGCCAAGCGGAGACAGCAGGGCAAGAGCCTGAGCAGCCCCACAGGTGGGAGGGTTGTGGGGGGTGGTGCAGGCAGCGGGCGGGGCTCCAGGGGTCTTTCCTACATGGCTCTCTCTGCCAGTGGTGGCCTGAGAGACGGGTTGTGTGGTGGAGTGAGGCCTGAGTGACGCCCCTGTGTCCTCAGACAACCTTGAGCTGTCTCTGCGGAGCCAGAGTGACCTCGACGACCAGCACGACTATGACAGCGTGGCCTCTGACGAGGACACAGACCAGGAACCCTTGCGTAGCACCGGCGCCACTCGGAGCAACCGCGCCCGGGTCCGAGTCCCACCCTCCCTCCCACTCCCGTGTGCCCTGACCCAGGCCTTCACCGAGACCCAGCTCTTTCCTCTTGTAGCCCAGGGGCCTGAGGGACAGGCGGGCTGCTCCTAGCCTCAATAACTGCCCCCTGCGGGTGTTGGCCTCCCTGCCCCCGGGTGCTGACTGGCTTAGGTCTCTTTCTGCAGAGCATGGACTCCTCGGACTTGTCTGATGGGGCTGTGACACTGCAGGAGTACCTGGAGCTGAAGAAGGCCCTGGCTACATCGGAGGCAAAGGTGCAGCAGCTCATGAAGGTCAACAGTAGCCTGAGCGACGAGCTCCGGAGGCTGCAGCGAGAGGTGAGGGTGCAGCCTCTGTGGGAGGGGGAGCCCCAGGACTCCATGGGGGTTGACAGCACTTTGCACTCACAGATCCACAAGCTGCAGGCGGAGAACCTGCAGCTCCGGCAGCCTCCAGGGCCAGTGCCTACACCTCCACTCCCCAGTGAACGGGCAGAACACACACCCATGGCACCAGGCGGGAGCACACACCGCAGGGACCGCCAGGCCTTCTCCATGTATGAACCCGGCTCCGCCCTGAAACCCTTCGGGGGCCCCCCTGGGGACGAGCTTACTACACGGCTGCAGCCTTTCCACAGCACTGTGAGTCACCTGTGGGTCTCAAGGTGTGGGGAGATGGTTGGGGCTGCTGCAGGGTCCACCATGATGCTCACTGTGCTAACATCCCCAGGAGCTAGAGGACGACGCCATCTATTCAGTGCACGTCCCTGCTGGCCTTTACCGGGTAAGCCTGGGGAAGGCGTGTCCATCTTAGCCAGTAGGTTCTGAGCCCCAGGGGGTTCTGGGCTCTGTGCTGAATGCAGGGCCTAAGATGATTAGGCTGACCCGGTCCCTGCCACACTGCTGGTGAGCAGGGGGCAGTGGGGCACACTGACTCCATCCAGCACTGCCCTGGGTTTCAGATCCGGAAGGGGGTGTCTGCCTCAGCTGTGCCCTTCACTCCCTCCTCCCCGCTGCTGTCCTGCTCCCAGGAAGGAAGCCGCCACACGGTAATGTTTCCATACCCAGTGCCCACAGGCTGGCTGGGGGCCATGTGGGCTGGGGGTTGTGTGGGTCCAGGAGCACAGTGCTCACAGCCCCTTCCCTCCGCCCTCCAGAGCAAGCTTTCCCGCCACGGCAGCGGAGCCGACAGTGACTATGAGAACACACAAAGTGGGGACCCACTGCTGGGGTGAGGCTCCCTGGGTCTTCAGCCCAGCCTACTCATGTACCGAGGCGGGGAGGTTGAGAGGGTCCCCAGTGTGTCTGTGAGGACCGAGGCAGGCGGTTCCGAGGTTGGAACGTGTCTTTCTCTATATATATCTTTGTCTCTCTTTTCCGGACCTGGGCCTCAGGCTGGAAGGGAAGAGGTTTCTAGAGCTGGGCAAAGAGGAAGACTTCCACCCAGAGTTGGAAAGCCTGGATGGAGACCTAGATCCTGGGCTTCCCAGCACAGAGGATGTCATCTTGAAGACAGAGCAGGTCACCAAGAACATTCAGGAACTGTTGCGGGCAGCCCAGGAGTTCAAGCATGACAGGTACTGAGTGGAGGGGCGGGGGGGATGCCGTTCCTGTTGGTTTCTAGGGTGTTGCAGAGGGCATGAGGGGCCCTAGGTTCTGCTGTCCCTGGGAACCTCCCTTGAGAGCCCCCTGATTTATACCCTCCCTTCTCCCTGCAGCTTCGTGCCCTGCTCAGAGAAGATCCATTTGGCTGTGACCGAGATGGCCTCCCTCTTCCCAAAGGTACAGGGGCCAAAGAGAGGACCAGGAGTGGGAGGGCCTCGGGCTGGGGCAGGCGTGGAGAATCCCATCTGATTGCTACCCGGGTGGAGACACAGAGAAACTGGGCCCTGGTGGCAGCTGGCGGCTTAAAGTCCAAGGTCCAGCCTCACTTCTGCCCCCTCCAGAGGCCAGCCCTGGAGCCAGTGCGGAGCTCACTGCGGCTGCTGAACGCCAGCGCCTACCGGCTGCAGAGTGAGTGCCGGAAGACAGTGCCGCCAGAGCCTGGCGCCCCAGTGGACTTCCAGCTGCTGACTCAGCAGGTGATCCAGTGCGCCTACGACATCGCCAAGGCTGCCAAGCAGCTGGTCACCATCACCACCCGAGAGAAGAAGCAGTGACCTCTCTCCCCACACCCTCACCTGCACCCTAGGACCTCACTGGCCACAGGACCTGGGCCACTCCAGACATTAATCCCCACCCCAACAGAGCCACTGGCACAAGTGCCCTTAGTGCTGCCACTGTCCCTGGTAGCCAGGCGCCCTGGTGCCCACCCGTCAAGCCCCTAAGGATGGGGAGGTGGGGTGGCAGGAGCTTCTGTCCCCCACATTCCATGCACCTCCCCTCTGTATATAGCATCTCCCCACTCCTAGTGAGCAGGGGCCTGCAAGGCATCACTCCCAGCCCCTCGCCTTCGAGGGTACCCTCAGCAAAGGGGCGGGTGGGGACACTCCATGTGGGGCAGCTCTCCGTACATGCGCCCCACCCCCATGAGCCAGTTCAGCCCTATTGGGGGCTGAGCAGGGGCATCCCCTCCTTTGTACATAGTCTCCGTGGATGTCCCTGCCCTGTAGCTACCAGCCCCTTGCTGCTCTCCCTTTAATGCCAAACGGCCCCTGCCTAGGGCACAGGCCCCAACCTGTGTGCTGGGGGTCCCCAGCAGCAAACACTGGAAAGTCTTGTTTTTTCTTTTTCCCTTTCTTCTTCCCCACCCCTTAATTTTAACTTCGTGGTAACTGAGTGTCCCTGCGTGCCTGCGTGTTGAGTGTGCGGGCGGCAGTGCCGTTCCGGAGGCCTGGTCCATCTGGAGTTTTGAGGGGTGAGGGGACCAGAGCAGTGGGACCAGAGTGGGGTTCAGCTTCCCTTCCCCACCTGGAGCCAGGGACTGCCCGTGTAACCAGTTTTGGTCCTGCCCGCTGCCTCCCTGATCCCTCCCCACTCTCACCCCTTCTCTATGAACTTAAATCAAAAACCACTTCCCTCCATCTCCTCCCGCTCCTGTGTGGAGGGGGAATGTGTGCTGGCTAGGGTGGAGGACTGAGCACCTGAGCCTGGGGCTGGCTCCCCGGGGTGTCCGATTCAGCTGGTGGCTGTGGAGCTGAGTCCCCTCCCTGTAACCTCTACAAGGCCAGCACCCACCATCACTACCTGCACCTGCTGTGGTCCCACCCTCTGGAGGTCTGGGAACCTGGCTGGCAGCCTGGGAAGGCTGGAGAGGCAGACGGTGGGACCCACCAGCTCTCTCCCCATCCCGCTTCTTCCCTGGGGGGCCAGGCCCTACCTGTGTGGTGGTGGGTGGGCTGACTGTCAAGACGTGTCATGTACATTTGTATCAAAAATAAAGAAGTGACCATGAGCTGTTTCTTATGCTGAGAATGGAGGCTGGAGGGAGGTGGCAGATGTGAAAGGAAGGGTGATTCCAAGTGCCCCAGGACCCCCACCCTAGGGAAGCCCCTGTGCTGGGAACGTCTGTCTAGTGGAAGAGTTACTTAGGGAATATATAACTATTGTAACATGTATGACGATAATGTCACCCTCCCACGAGGATACTCCTAAAGCTCCATGTCCAGGGACAGGTTGGCCAGCGGGGGCGGGCTGGTGGCCAATCTGATTGGTAAACGCCTGCCTCAAAAAATATCACCTTCATGGCCTAGGACTAGGGTCCGGGTGGGAGTGTCTCTGTGCGGCAGATGCACAAGCTCAACTCCAGAGTCTACTAAAAATAATTTAATTAGAAACGGAGTTTTGGCAAGGGAGGCAGAAGCGGCTCCTTTTCTCCCCTTGGCCGCCCACTCAGCAATCAACAAAGAGGAAAACCCCCGCGGTGCTCCGTCAGGGCCGTGCCGCCGCCACCAGGGGGCGCCCCGCGTGCGGTCCACGTGGCAGAGGTCCACGTGGCAGAGGTGCGGGGAAGAGCCCCATGCCACAGTGGCAGGTCCTAGGCCATCACTCCGAGCTCTCGCCTTCCGGGCCGCTGTCCGGCGTGGGTGGAAGGAGGGGTCTCCGGCGGGAGCGCTTGACCCGGCGCGAGGGCTGCAGCAGCCTCCGCTTCAGCACAGCTGTGGGCCAGGCGCCGAGCAGTCAAGGGCGGGAGGGCAGGGAAGCCATGGGGGGCGGCAGGCCGGGGCCACGCAAGGTGGGGTGGGGGCCACGGGTGGGAACTCCTCACCAGCCACTGTGTCCTGGCTGTCCGCTGTGGGCCCCCAGTAGATGCTCTCCCCGCGTCGGAAGTTTCTGTGCAGCCGTGTGCAGAGCGTGGCCAGGGTGAGCAGCACCAGCAGGAAGGTTAGGGCCATGGCAGCCCAGGCGGCCTCTTCAGTGCGTGGGGTGGGGCCGCGGGCTGCCCGTGGAGGCGCTGCTGCGCGAGGGGCCGGGGAAGCCTGACTTGAACAGACACAGTCCCCAGGGCTGCCTTGCCCGTTGAGCACCTGAGCCTCTGTCCTGGAGCTGGCATTGCCTCCAGGCGCCCCGGGCAGGAAGGAGACAGTGGGCACAGATGGGGCATTACTCTCCCTACCAGGGATTCCCACCATGGGCCGCCTGGCCTTCAAGCTCCCTGAGGAAGCAGAGGGAAACCTCAGGGCTGAGCGAGTGGGCTGGGGACCAAGGGCAGCCCGCAGCCTCCGCCTTTTGACACCATTGGGAGAGGGCTGCCTGGGCCCTTGAGATGTCACTTCTGTGCCAGGGGGCCGCCAGCTCCGCAGAGCGAAGGCCAGAGCCAGGGCCTAAGGAGAGGGGAGACAGCAATCACCCTGCTGCCCCTCTCAGAGAACCCAAGGACCAACAAGCCTGGGCCCAGCGCCTCTCACCTGCACACACCCTCTCCGGCACAGCCTCCCTCTACCTGGGGTTGGCTCGGTGGGCGCCGGCCCTGAAAGGCTTTCACAGTAGATCCATGCCTTCTTCTTCCTCTCCTTCCTCCTCCGCCTCCTCATCAGCCAGTGGGCGGCCCAGGTTGGCTCTACCCAGGCCATCTCCAGCGCCAGCTCCCATGCAGTCAGCACCAGGGGCTATGACAGGAGGTAACTGTTAGAGCTACGAGGAAGGTGGGGACAAGCAAGAGGAAACCCTTGAATTTTTCTTTCCCTGCACACAGGGCCTTTTGCCATCATCAGCTACATACCCGATCCTGCGTGAGGCTGGAGTCAGGGGCGAGGGAGGGGTTAGCCATACAAGCATAGGCCAAGAGGGCAAGCTGGAACTTCAGCCAGGGGTGGGCACAGGGGTGGTAGAGGAAAGTGACATCCTCAGCCTGGAGGAAAGGCACACAGACATCAAAGCAGGCCCAGAGCCCTCCCAGAGAATCTCAAGTTCTCCCATCCAGGGGGCCAGTTTAAAGGTACTCCCAGGATAGCTGGATGGCTCTTCTACCTTCAGGGTCCAGGAAAGGACAAAGGGCCCTGGGTATTGGCAGGTACCCGCTCTTGCCTCTGAGTGTTCCTTTCACCCTTCCTTTCCATCAAGTGCCACCCTTCAAAGCTCACAGCATGCCTGGATAATCCTGCCAGACTCAGACCACACTCTAGCTGTATTTCCCTGCTGGTGTAACAATGGCTCTACAGGTTCACAATCCAAGCCATAAGCATCCCCCAAATGAAGACCATCAATCCGATCTATACAATCTCCCAAGAGCATCCAGATACAGAGCAGGCAGGCAGCAGGTGCACAATCTCCGGATGGAAATACTCCATCAATCATTCATTACTCTTTGATTGAGTTGACTTGGTGCTCAGTGCTGTGCTAGATGCTGTAGGAGATGCCAAAGAACTCCTGGACTCTGCTTGCAAGGAATGTATAAGAAACTCAGGGAGGCCGGGCGCGGTGGCTCAAGCCTGTAATCCCAGCACTTTGGGAGGCCGAGATGGGCGGATGACGAGGTCAGGAGATCGAGACCATCCTGGCTAACACGGTGAAACCCCATCTCTACTAAAAATACAAAAAACTAGCCAGACGCGGTGGCGGACGCCTGTAGTCCCAGCTACTCAGGAGGCTGAGGCGGGAGAATGGCGTGAACCTGGGAGGCGGAGCTTGCAGTGAGCCGAGATTGCGCCACTGCACTCCAGCCTGGGCGACAGAGCGAGATACTGTCTCAAAAAAAAAAAAAAAACGAAACTCAGAGAAACAACTAATGCAAATAAAAGAGCAAACTAATAAAACTTAGTGATTAGTTGCTAAATTATCAGAGATCGATTCAGAGAAGGAGGGGAGGAATAAAGGCTGATGCCATCAGGCAGCGTCTCAGGGGGAGCTGACTCCTGCTGGGGCTGGGAAGAGGGATGGGAGAGTATGACAGGAGGGAAGGGAGCTGCACTCTCTGATTCAGGATAGGCCAGATGTGGAGGAGAATAAACAGGAGCAAAGGGGCTGTGCTGGGGGCGAGGCTGGAACTCATTTCTGTGGCAAACAGCCTGACACAACTGGAGAGGAACCAAGGATGTGGAGAGGTCAGACGAAGCTTACTTAAGTAAGGCCTGAAAAGCCAGGCCAGAGAGTACGGCCACGATAAGGTGGGAAATAAGGAGCCATTGAGAGTTTGTGAACAGAGGAATGACTTCATGAAAGGGTGTTTGAGGAAAGGAATCTGGTAGGTGGCAAAGTGAGGCAATGACTCTTAGTCTGGAGCTATTACAGAAAATTTTTTTTTTTTTTTTTTTTTTTTGAGACAGTCTCGCTCTGTCGGCCAGGCTGGAGTACAGTGGCACGGTCTCAGCTCACTGCAACCTCTGCCTCCCTGGCTCAAGCAATTCTCCTGCCTCAGCCTCCCGAGTAGCTGGGATTACAGGGGTGCGCCACCACGCCTGGGTAATTTTTGTATTTTTAGCAGAGATGGGGTTTCACCATGTTGGCCAAGCTGGTCTTGAACTCCTGACCTCAGGTAATCCACCTGCCTCAGGCTCCCAAAGTGCTGGGATTACAGGCATGAGCCACTGTGCCCGGCCAATTTAATTTAGGTATTTCAGTCCAGGCATGGTGCCTCACACCTGTAATCCCAGCACTTTGGGAGGCTGAGACAGGCAGATCACTTGAGGGCAGGAGCTCAAGACCAGCCTGGACAACATGGTGAAACTTCGTCCCTACTAAAAATACAAAATTAGCTGAGGTAGGTGTCACACACCTGTAATCCCAGCTGCTCGGGAGGCTGTGGCATGAGAATTGCTTGAACCTGGAGGCAGAGGTTGCAGTAAGTGCCACTGCACTCCAGCCTGGGCGACAGAGTGAGACTCCATTTCAAATAATAATAATAAACAATAATAATAAGTATTTCAAAGGAAAAATCAGAGGAGCTGGCAATGAAGATGGAGAGGCTGCCACGGAAGCTGAGCCTGCAGTGTGGAGCCTGGGAACCAGAGGCACACTCCTTCCACTTTGCAGCTCTGTACTGTCCCCGGTGCTGGCACACACCCTCCCTCACTGCTCACAGGTAGAGACAAAATTCATACCCTCTCCTACAGAAAACTAGGGCCCACAAAGTCAGGAGACTTCCCGCTGTCCCCTCAGGGAGCTGGCGCCTGGGCTTTTTCCAGCTACTCCCAGAGACAGTTCCACTCACAGCCACTTGTCCACAGAGCCAGCTACCCAACAGCATCCTGACACGGTATTGCAGATGACAGGCCTATGGCTCACTGTCTTTGAGCCATCTGTCCTGGGGCTGATCTGTCCTGGGCTTGGAGGTGGGGTGGAGAACTAGAGCCCTGCCTCTGCCTGAGGGAAGTGGTAAGGAATGGGGCCCATCAGCAGAAAAGGTGGGGAAGCCTGCTAGGAGCTCCTGTCTCCAGGCGTGGACACCAAGGGTGGGCCCCTGCTTGTACTCACCCGTCCTGGGCTCACTCGTGTGTAGGTCACTCTTGGTGACACCTATACATGGGGAAAGAACAGAGCTGAGGGCAGCTGGGGGACTCCGTGTGTGTGTGTGGTGGGGAGGGGACGGCAGGCCCCAAGCGCCAGGCTGGGATGGAGAATTGGCTACTGAGGACGGAGGAACAGGCAGAGGTCCCCAGATGGTGACTGTGGAGGGTGCGGAGAGAACTGAGCGGGACTGGGCTAGCCTTTCACACCCCTCTCTCCCTGGGCCCTCCAGGGCTCCTACCTGCGGAGGCAGAGGCCACAGGCCCTCGGGACAATGGGCTCCCGCCTCCTCCGCCGGCCCAGCCATCACCTGTGAGTCCAAAGCGCAGAGCTGGGGCGCTGGACACGACGAGGCCCTGCCCTCTCCCTCCCCAGGCCCAGACCGCCAGCGGAAGAACTCCGCGTCCCCCTCGGCACGCCACTCCTTCCAGGACGAACTTTTGGCAAAGCGCTTTGAGCTCCCGGGCCGAGGCCTTCCCAGGAGCGGGTCACCTTACCTCGCTGGGACCCAGGAGCCTCGCAAGGGCTGCCAAGAGAAGCAGCTGGGGCGAAGGCGGAGAAGGCGCCATCCCAGGAGGCCCCAGGCCCGGCCCGCCGCCCTGCCTGTGAGAGAGCGCGCGCGGCCCGCCCCTCCAGCCCCAGCGCCGCCCGCGCCGCCCGCGCGTCCGTAGGCCCTGGGCTCGCGCGCGCCCCTCCCCTGACAGTGGGCCCCCGGTCTCGCCCCGCCCCAATGCCCGCCCACAGCAGCGGAGCGTGCGTGCACGCGTCCTAAACCTGAAGCCGGAAAAGTTAAGTGTATGAGCCGGGTCAGCGCTTAAGTCTCAGCAGGGCAGGCGGGGACCCCTTGCCTCGTCCGGGGATTCGTCTCAGCGCGTCCCTGCAGCCTGCAGAACACAGCTGCAGCGCCTGTATGGGATCGTGGAGCGGGGTGTAGGGCCGGAAATGGGATCCCTGTGGACCCGGTGGCCCAGGCCAGGGAGACGGGTACACTCCTCTGGCAAACCAGCTTCAGATTTGTCGGTGTGACCTGCAACGAGAAGAGGGGCAGAATCATTAAAGCAGGAGGAACTGCTGAAGGGAGAGGGTCCCACCTCTGGAGCTTCGCCGCCGGCCCACCCCACTCCCGCCCTCGCAAATAGGGTCCGAACCCGGAGGAACCTCTGGGGTGTCTCCGCTCCCCAAACTCTCCAGACCCAGAAGCTCCGGGAGGCCGGAGCTGGCCGAGAGGCTGCTGTGTTCCCCACTTCCGCCGTCGCCCAGCAGTGGCGGGCGCGCGTCCAGAAAGAGATTGGTCGCCGCGGGATGGGGAAGCTACAGGTCTCACCCCCAGGAGGTGCGCTGGCCGGCCCGCCCCGCAGCGGGGCGCTGGTTCTGGTTCCCTCTTCAGGATTTGGGGGGAAAACGTGGGTAGAGAGCGAGGGGTCGAGATGCCCATCCCAAAGCTTGGAAACAGCGAGAACGTGTTATTTCCTTGGTCTCCCATGCACCCCGGTTTACGAGGCGTTCCTTGTAGGTCGGACGGGCATCCCTGTCGCAGGGCGCCTGAGTGTGTCCTTTTCTCCGACTGACTCTCGGAGGCGTGGGGCTGCTCCTTCTGGGAAAGCCCCTCCCGGGCTGAAGATTTCCTTTACGTGGAGCCCCGAGCTCGCCGGGACGGGGGCCAGGAGTCCGCGGGGTCCGCACTGCTGCAGGCAGGGAAGCAATAGCCTCCCGCCAGCGGCTTGGACGCCGCGCCCGCCCTCGCTGGCCCGGTGCGGGACCCCGCCCAGCCAAGTTATTGCGGGGCAGCGTGGCTGGGCTGGGGAGAGCGGGGCCGGTTGAGGGCAGAGCGCGCAGCCGCCGCCCCACGGGGGCCCGGGAGCCGGCGCCCGGAGCTGCGACTTACTCACCTCTCCCTTCTGCTTCTCTTCATCGGCCTCTGAGGGCGCAGCGCACAGGGTCTGGCAGAAGACCCTGATGACAGTCGGGTCCCCAGGCCTCGGCCTCCAGTCTCCCCACGTTTCTATGGCCAACACAGCTCTCCCCGGCTCGTGCCCTCCCCACTCCCTTCCGGCTGCCGGCGCGCCCTCCCTCCCTGGTGGCAGCGGCTCCTCTCACCCTCTGCTCCCACTTGTTGCAATTGCTGTACAAAGGGCCGGGGCAGAGGTGGGGGCCGGGCGAGGGCAGCCGGGCCCGAACTGGCTGCCTCTGCCGGGCCACGGCCAATCCAGAGCGCGCCCGCGCGGGAGGGCCCTGGGCAGCCGCCGCCGGCGGGTGGAGCCGCGGGCAAAGCGCGGAGCTCGTGGAGTAGACAGCCCTGCCGCCCGCCGCCCGCCGCCTGCCGCCCGCCGGGGCTCTCTGGCTTCGCCATGCCGCCGTGGGGCGCCGCCCTCGCGCTCATCTTGGCCGTGCTCGCCCTGCTCCGCCTGCTCATCCCGCGGCTCCGGGGACCCTGGGGGCGCGCCGTCGGAGAGAGGACCCTGCCGGGGGCCCAAGACCGAGACGACGACGAGGCGGACGGCGGAGGCCCCGCGGACCAGTTCAGCGACAGGAGCGAGCCACTGCCGGGCGGGTGCAGCCTTGTCTGCAAGCCGTCGGCCCTGGCCCAGTGCCTGCTGCGCGCGCTGCGGCGCTCGGCGGCGCTGGAGCCTGGCCAGCGCTCCTGGCTCTCCGGGCCCCACCTGCAGACCCTCTGCCACTTCGTCCTGCCCGTGGCGCCTGGGCCTGAGCTGGCCCGGGAGTACCTGCAGTTGGCGGACGATGGGCTAGTGGCCCTGGACTGGGTGGTGGGACCTTGTGTTAGGGGCCGCCGGATCACCAGCGCCGGGGGCCTTCCTGCGGTGCTTCTGGTGATCCCCAATGCGTGGGGTCGCCTCACCCGCAATGTGCTCGGCCTCTGCTTGCTTGCCCTGGAGCGCGGCTACTACCCGGTCATCTTCCATCGTCGCGGCCACCACGGCTGCCCACTGGTCAGCCCCCGGCTGCAGCCTTTCGGGGACCCGTCCGACCTCAAGGAGGCAGTCACATACATCCGCTTCCGACACCCGGCGGCGCCGCTGTTCGCGGTGAGTGAAGGCTCGGGCTCGGCGCTGCTACTGTCCTACCTGGGCGAGTGCGGCTCCTCCAGCTACGTGACAGGCTCTGCCTGCATCTCGCCCGTGCTGCGCTGCCGCGAGTGGTTCGAGACCGGCCTACCCTGGCCCTACGAGCAGGGCTTTCTGCTCCACCAGAAGATCGCCCTCAGCAGGTGGGTAACGGAGGCCGCAAACCAGCATGGAAGGAATAGAGGGCCTGAGCTGGCTAAGAAACAGAAACAGCTATGCATAGCATTGGAACAAACAGGCGTGGGCTAGTTTGGGCAAAGTTCTCTGAACGCATCTTCCAAAGCCTTCCAAATCCTGTAATCTAGACAGAACCGGGGAAGCGGGTTTAAAGGTCATCGGTATTACTGTGCTAGAGCAGGGACTCCTGCCCCGGCCCCTTGCCTCATCTCAGCACCCCGGGTTGTATCCTAGCAATTTGAGCACCTGGCCCACGACAGCAGAGATACCTGACATTTACCACTTAGCCTGCAGCTTGACAACTCAGCAAAGAGCACTCCGGAAGCCACTGCAAACGATTATCTGCCCAGAATGTTTACTCACAGTCTCTAAGCCTGGAGGTGACAAGAATCAGAAATATGGTAGCATTTGAGGCCAGGTGCAGTGGCTCCCGCCTGTAATCCCAGCACTTTGAGAGGCCAAGGCAGGAGGATCACTTGAGCCCAAGAGTTTGAGACTAACTTGGGCAACATAGGGAAACCAGTCTCTACAAAAATTTCTTTTTGTAATTAGCCAGGTGTGGTGGCATGTATCTGTGGTCCCAGCTACTCAGGAGGTGGAGACGGGAGGATCCCCCAAGCCCAGAAATTCGAGGCTGCAGAGAGCCTTGGTCAGGCCACTACACTCCAGCCTGGGTGACAGAGCTACACCCTGTCTCAAAAAAATATATATATGTATACACACACACACACACACACACACATATAGGCATTTATTAAAATTATTTATTTTATTTATTTATTTTTTTTGAGACAGAGTCTCACTCTGTCACCCAGGCTGAAGTGTAGTGACATGATCTAGGCTCACTGTAACCTCCGCCTTCTGGGTGCAAGCTATTCTCCTGCCTTAGCCTCCCAAGTACCTGGGGACTACAGGCGTGCACCACCAAGCCCAGCTAATTTTTAATATATTTTTTGGTAGAGGTGGGGTTTCTCCACGTTGGCCAGGCTGGTCTGGAACCCCTAACCTCAAGTGATCCGCCTGCCCCAGCTTTCAAAGTGCCAGGATTATAGGTGTGAGCCACCGTGCCCAGCTGTTTGTTTGTTTGTTTTTTGAGGCAAGATCTTACTCTGTCACCCAGGCTGGAGTGCAGTGGCGGGATCACCACTCATTGCAGCCTTGAGTTCCTGGACTCAGGTGACATTCCCAGCCTGCACTCTGGCTTTCTTAGGAGAGGGCAGAATGAGGTCGAAGTCATTATGGCAACAGTGTGGTGTAGCAGAAAGACTTGGGATGTGGGGGTCAGACCCCCACCTCAGCTTCCGGAGTAGCTAAGACTACAGGCACATGCCACCATGCCCGGTTAATTTTTGTATTTTTTGTAAAGATGGGATTGTGCCATGTTGTCCAGGTTGGTTTTGAATGTCTAGGCTCAGGGAATCCACCTGCCTTGGCCTCCCAAAGTGCTGGGATTACAGGTGTGAGCCACTGTACCTGGTCAGAGATGAACATCTAATTTCAACTGAGGCTGGATTGAGCTACTCAAAAGACGGAGCTGCCCATCCTGGCCTCCTTGTCAGAATGCCAAACCCTCTCCAGGGGACTAGAAACAGCATAGATGTTCTCCGTTACCCAAAGCAGTTGCTCTGAAGCCCCCATTTAGGAATCCACCCAGTAAATTACAGACTCAATTGCTTCCTCTGCCAGGCAGCACACTCTGTAGGAATATCTACCCCAGTTACACCTAATCAACATCACACTCATGTGACATTACCAGGACAGGATGTTAGTTTAAAAAAACAAAAATAAAAACAATGAATGCAACCTAAAGTCAAATATGAATGATATTAGCAGATGTGTCCCCTGCTGGTTTGGATACTCTGAGCCAACAAGTTCTTCTAGGAGCAGTTCAGGAGGTTACAGTTCATAGCAAGTTCTCTACAGAGGGCCAGAATTTGAGGTTAGGAGGAGAACTGTCAGCAGCTGTGAAGTCAAATGCTGCCCCTAGGGCACATAGGCAGGTGCAGTGATGCTGTGAATGACAGGCCTAGTGGGCACCGTCTTCACATAAGAAGGAGGGAGGAGGAACCCATTGTTGTGCTGAGAAATACCCACCCATGTAGCTGGATCTTCCCACTTCCCTAGAGAAGCCAGACACCTGCATTTTATGTGAAATCTTCTCATTTTATTATTTTATTTATTTATTTATTTATTTATTTATTGAGACAGAGTCTCACTGTCACCAGGCTGGAATGCAGTGGCATGATCTTGGCCCACTGCAACCTCCGCCTCCCGGGTTCAAGCGATTCTCCTGCCTCAGCCACCCAAGTACCTGGGACTACAGGTGTGCACCACCACACCCAGCTAATTTTTGTATTTTTAGTAGAGCTGGGGTTTCACCATGTTGGCCAGGATGGTCTTGATCTCTTGACCTCGTGATCCACCCACCTCAGCCTCCCAAAGTGCTGGAATTGCAGGCGTGAGCCACCGTGCCTGGCTGATTTTATTATTTTATTTTATTTTATTTTGTTTTGTTTATTTTTTTAAACAGGGTCTGCGTCACCCAGGCTGGAATGCAATGGTACAGTCATAGCTCACTGCAGCCTTGACCTCCCAGGCTCAAGCAGTCCTCCCACCTCAGCCTCCTGAGTAGCTGGGACCATAGGCTTGAGCCACCATAACAGGCTAATATTTTTTTCTTTTTTTTTTTTTAGAGATGGGTTTTCGCCATGTTGCCCAGGCTGTTCTCAAACTCCTGGACTCAAGCGATCCACCCACCTCGGCCTCCCAAAGTGCTTGGATTACAGGTGTGAGCCACTGCAACCAGCCTCATCTGGTTTTAAATGATGGCCATGAAATGAAATTTTGTCAAAGCCCTAAATGGCCAAAGAAAGCTTCTGTGGCCAGATCTGGCCTGCAGGCTGTCTCTCTGTCTCATCTGCTGTCACCTGATGTTCTCATTCTTCCCTCTCTTTCCCACCTTCCCCACCCAACAACTCGCTGCCAGGTATGCCACAGCCCTGGAGGACACTGTGGACACCAGCAGACTGTTCAGGAGCCGTTCCCTTCGAGAGTTTGAGGAGGCTCTCTTCTGCCACACCAAAAGCTTCCCCATCAGCTGGGATACCTACTGGGACCGCAACGACCCCCTCCGGGATGTGGACGAGGCGGCCGTGCCTGTGCTATGTATCTGCAGTGCTGACGACCCCGTGTGTGGACCCCCAGACCACACTCTGACCACTGAACTCTTCCACAGCAACCCCTACTTCTTCCTCCTGCTCAGTCGCCACGGAGGCCACTGTGGCTTCCTGCGCCAGGAGCCCTTGCCAGCCTGGAGCCACGAGGTCATCCTGGAGTCCTTCCGGGCCTTGACTGAGTTCTTCCGAATGGAGGAGAGGATGAAAGGGCTGAGCAGGCACAGAGCTTCTTTCCTTGGGGGCCGTCGTCGTGGGGGAGCCTTGCAGAGGCGAGAGGTCTCTTCCTCTTCCAACCTGGAGGAGATCTTTAGCTGGAAGCGATCATACACAAGATGAGAGACCTGGCCCAAGAACCCCCAAGTCCTGCAAAGAAAAACAGAGCTGGGCAAGGGAGAGTCCTGGAAAGATGGGGTGGACTGAACGGAGGGAGCTCCGGCTCTGTGCTCCTCATTCAGTCCCTCTCTCTTAAACTGGTGCCTTGAAGGAGATGGAATGCCCTGCGAGCCTGCGCTCACTTCATCCTCAGCAGAGCTCCTGCCTGGCCTCTGCTCAGCATATCCCTACTCATCCGGTCAGCAGCGGAGTGTTCCAGTCACTGTCTCCTATCACTGACATCACAAGCCAAAGGATGGCACTTTTTCAACCCATGGACACAGGAGAAAACGCCCTCTTACTGGCAGTGACTAGAGGGATGAGACGTTTGTGTATGTCATAGGGCAGTGACCCCGATTCTCAAGCTGGAGCCACTTGATGTCATTAGGACAGGATGTTTGTGTCTCGGCCCCACTTCCCTCATTTGCTCTGTGGTTGTGACGCCCTGCTTTGACCGAATGCTCTGGCACCTGCGGCAGCAGGCTTGTGTGTGTGAGAAGGGCGGCAGAGGCAGTGGGGCTGGCTCGGTGAGGGCCCAGCAGGTAGAGAATGTGAACGTCCATCTCAAGGAATGTGAAGGTCCAATCTCTCCAAGGAGCTCTGCAAGTCCCAGCTGGGAATGGGGCTGACCTGGCCCCCAAGCCTCACTGAAGAGATCCCAAGGGTATTTTACAAATAGGAAGCGCTCTCATGCAGGTCTGAGGGCTTTGCTACACCATGGTTCAAGGAGTCAGAATCTTGGCTACCCTACATGCTCCCTCTGGCACCATTTCAGGGGATTACTCCAGAGAGCTGCAGTCAGAGCTGTTTATCTCCTGAGATGTGGACTTTCTCTAAATCAGGAAAAGTACAAACCTCATAACTTAGGTGTTTTCTAGTTCGTTGCTCCCTTTTCTGATGCTACTACTGGCCTCTCCCTTTCCAGAGCCAGGAGACACATCTGGGACCAGAGGAAACAAAAGCACCAAGAGGTTGACTAGAGCTGACCAGTGATTTACAAATATTTCACATTTACAATGTTTTGTCTGCTCAATTATTCAAAAGGCCATCCCTTTAAAGGCAGAAAGCTTCCTCTTAGATCTGGCCACTCAGCAACTAAGTGGGTATTTGGTTTTATGAAGAATAATGCTGAGGACTAGAGATAGTACATCAGAGATAAGATACAGTATACAAGTTGATCTAAATATTCTGGTTTGGATTAGGCAATTAAAATTTTTTTGGCAACAGGACACATGTTTCCATGTGTTGCTAAGATTCAAAAACTTTACCCTGAAGTTTTATTTTAATCGTCATTGAGGAAGAGGGCTCCTGTTCTGACCTCACAAACAGCAAAGCAGTTGTAAAGAAGAGAGCTGCTTATACCAAAACGCACATCCCAAGACTTGGCATAAAGGTATTCCTGAGGCCATGATTTCAGGTTTGGATAATCTTGCCCCAGCCTTGTTCTTCTAGATCAAATCAGAAGAAACTTTGAAATAATTCCAAGAATCTGCACTGAAATGTAGACAACACTCGATTGTCTAAGGCACATTATCCTGTTGTGAAAAATTATCTCCCTCCTGGCAGGGAGCTGTGGTGCACACCTGTAATCCCAGCACTTTGGGAGGCCGAGGTGGGTGGATCACAAGGTCAGGAGATCGAGACCATCCTGGCTAACACGGTGAAACCCCATCTCTACTAAAAATACAAAAAATTAGCTGGGCGTGGTGGTGGGCACCTGTAATCCTAGCTACTCAGGAGGCTGAGGCAGGAGAATGGTGTGAACCTGGGAGGCAGAGCTTGCAGTGAGCCGAGATCGCACCACTGCACTCCAGCCTGGGTGACAGAGTGAGACTCCATCTCAAAAAAAAGAAAAAAAGGGCCAGGCACGGTGGCTCATGCCTGTAATCCCAGCACTTTGGGAGGCCGAGGCGGGTGGATCACGAGGTCAGGAGATCGATACCATCCTGGCTAACACGGTGAAACCCTGTCTCGACTAAAAATGCAAAAAATTAGCCAGGCGTGGCGGCAGGCGCCTGTAGTCCCAGCTACTCAGGAGGCTGAGGCAGGAGAATGGCGTAAACCTGGGAGGCGGAGCTTGCAGTGAACCGAGATCACGCCACTGCACTCCAGCCTGGGCAACTGAGTGAGACTCTGTCTCAAAAAAAAAAAAAAAAAGTATCTCCCTCCTCCCCACTTCTTGTTTCTCCTCCACATTCCTCATCTGACTTTCTTTTGCCATTTCTAAGCAGGATAAATAAAAAGGAACTGAAATTACAGAAGCTGTTCTGCTGGTGAACAACAGCCTTGGTGTAAGGCTTGGTGAGGGATATTTACTGCCATCTGGCCATCCCCTACCACCAGCTGCCCTCCACATCTGGAACAGTAGGGATTTCAGTTAATTAGGGTCTTGCAGTCCCAGTTGCCCTGCAAGATGGGAAGCAGCCTAGTGGTTTTTAAACCCTAAAGCTTAAAGAGTCCGTAAGGGTGAAAATCAGCATCGTTTCTCTAGAAACTATCCAGATATCGCAGGACTCTGGTTCTTCAGGAGAATAGCTTTTGGATAAATAGGGTTGGTTTTCCTTTCCCTTTTGATAGGAAAAAAGTTTTCCAGGGAGAGAAATGTATAAACTTTGTAGTTACAGTGTGAAGAATGGCAGAATCAGCCCCAGTTGAGGTTCCATTAATTCCTTTGAACCCTGAACTCCAGTGACCTGGAACCTAAAGTATTCCTCTTCCATGGCTTTTGTGCTAGATGCACCCACTGCATATCCCAAGAACATTCTCTCATTTTCCCATTACTACTTGAAGACTAGGGCTGAAATGCCTGTTTTTGTTTTTGTTTTTGTTTTTTTTTGCTGAGAAAGTGTAGTTTCTGTTCAAGCAGGAAAGTTTGGATAACCCTGTCCTTTAGCCTAATGATTCAAGAATCACACAGGTGAATTCTGCTTTGGTAAATAGCTAATTGTGTGAAGCCAGCTGGAGGAGCCCCAGGCACACTGTTCTACAAATGGGTGGCCCTTGAACAAAATGGCAAGTTATGAGTTTGAGGAAGCAAGAAACAAACAACAAAACCAACCAATAGGCGGGGCACAGTGACTCACACCTGCAGTACCAGCACTTTGAGAGACTGAGGTGGGACGATCACTTGAGGCCAAGAGATTGAGTCCAGTCTAGCCAACATAGCAAGACCCCATCTCTACAAAAAATTCAATTAGCTAGGCATGGTGGTGCACCCTGTAGTCCCAGCCACTTGGGAGACTGAGGTGGTAGCACTGCTTTGGCCCTGGAGGTTGAGACTTCAGTGAGCCCCTCCCAAACATCTAAGAAGTACTACTGAGTTGGACTTTGCAGGTGGTGGGTCTTCAGTGATCTTCAGGCCTCATTATTTGCTTGCCTCCTTTTTGGTGTCCGTTATTTACCAACATCTTCAAATGGTAAGGTTAAAAAAATACAAATAAGGAAACGAGCCAGGTGCAGTGGCTCACTGCAAAGTGCAGTAATCCCAGCACTGTGGGAGGCCGAGGCATGCAGATCATTTGAGTCCAGGAGTTCAGGACCAGCCTAGCCAACATGGTGAAACCCCATCTTTACAAAAAATACAAGATTAGCTGGGTGTGGTGGCACATGACTGTAGTCCCAGCTACTTGGGACATTGAGGTGAGAGAATCGCATGAGCCTGAGAAGCAGAGGCTGCAGTGAACCAAGGCTGCGCCACTGCACTCCATCTTGGGCAACAAAGCCCTGTCTCAAAATAATAATGAAAATAATAAAACAAAAAGCCAATGACTAAAGGGAGGCATTAATTCAGAAGTGGCAATTGAGTCCTCTGTCTCTAGCCATGGATCAGAATGCGGAAAGCAGACAACTGCTTCTGAAAGTTTCTGTGAGTTCTAAGTTCTCATCTCTGATATCAAGATTGTGCTAAGCTATAACTTAATTCTCATAATTTAGTATTTTATGTATTTATATATAGATTTCCAGGGTGGCTTGGCTGGAGACGACAGTTGGAAAACACAGCACTAAATTCTCTGAGAAGCCATCATCTCTGTTTTGAGTGACAATATCCTAAGACTTGGATACTGATAGAAAAGAGGCCTTGGCTGGGTGCGGTGGCTCACACCTCTAATCTCAGCACTTTGGGAGGCCGAGGCAGGCAGATCACCTGAGGTCGGGAGTTCGAGACCAGCCTGAGCAACATAGAGAAAACCCCGTCTGTACTAAAAATACAAAATTAGCCATGCATGGTGGTGCATGCCTGTAAACCCAGCTACTTGGGAGGCTGAGGCAGGAGAATTGCTTGAACCTGGGAGGTGGAGGTTTCAGTGAGCTGAGATTGCACCATTGCACTCCAGCCTGGGCAAGAAGAGCAAAACTCCATCTCAAAAAAAAAAAAAAAAAAAAAAAAAAGAAGAAGAAGAAAAGAAAAAGAAAAAAGAAAGAAGGGAAGGGGAGGGGAGGGGAGGGGGCCTTGGCCAGGTATGGTGGCTCACACCTGTAATCCTAGCACTTTGGGAGACTGAGGCGGATGGATCACTTGAGTCCAGGAGTTTGAGACCAGCCTGCCTGGGCAACATGGTGAAAACCTGTCTCTACAAAAAATACAAAAATTAGCCGTGTATGGTGGCACATGCCTGTATGCCCAGCTACTAGAGAGGCTGAGGTGGGAGAATCACTTGAGCCTAGGAAGTTAAGGCTGCAGTGAGCTGTAAACATGCCACTGCACTCCAGCCTGGGCAACAGAGCAAGACCCTGTCTCAAAAAAAGAAAAGAGAAAAGGTCTCAAAACAAGGAAGTGTCACCTTGACTTTATACATAACCTCAGAACCACCTAGAGTCAGAAACTCTTCTGTATTCATCTTCCATCCCAAACCACAAGATCCTTTCTCAATCCGTCACCGTTAGTAATGAATGCCGAGGTATCTTCCTTTAGAGATGAACTTTAGCATGAATTCCTCTTCCTGCTTAAACAAGCCGATACACTTGGCCACTCTGGTAGAGCTTGGTAACAATGCCAATAAAAGGAGTATTTGTGATTTTTCAGTCAAGCCACAAAGGATGACACCAGAAATTGCTTTGACTCATTATCACAATTTGCAGATATAAGATTGCATTCAGGAAGGCTTGAGAAGTTGTATATAGGGAGTGTCCAAGTACTCAGAGATGAAATGAATGCCCCAGGAAATAGTAAGTTTCCTTCATCGTCAGTGGGATATTCCCACTGATAATCCCATGATTATTATCCCATGATTCCCATGATAATTCCATCATCAGTGGGATATTCAAGCTAGACTGCCCCTTGGCACATATCATGGAGAGAACGTGTGGCAAGAAATGAGGATGAACTAGATCAGCTATCCAGTTTCTTCTCATCTAAGGTCTGTGAATTAAAATAAATAATGCTAATGATCTTAGTGTGTGTAACAACTTAAGGTGGGTTTCTGGACTCAAGGATCAGAAAACCACAGACCTGACCAGGATCCTGGGAGTTGAGAGATAACATAAATTTTAATACCCTGCTATAGTGACCAGAGTGAGTGTGTGTGTCTGTGGCTTTTGTTTGCTTGTTTAAGGTCTTGCTCTGTCACCTTGGCTAGAGTGCAGTGGTGCAATCTTGGCTCACTGCATCCTCAACCTCCTGAGCTCAAGTGATCCTCCCACCTCAGCCTCATAAAGTGATGGTACTACAGGCATAAGCCACCATTCCTGCCAGAGTGTTTTATTTTGTTTAGAGAAAGGGTCTTGCTCTGTCACCCAGGCTGGAGTGCCCAGGGGTGTGATCATGGTTTACTGCAGCCTCGACCTCCCGAGCTCAGGTGATCCTCCTACCTCAGACTCCTAAGTAGCTGGGACTACAGGCACACACCACCATGCCTGGCTAATTTTTGTATTTTTTGTATAAATAGGGTTTGTTACTATGTTACTCAGGCTGGTCTTCAACTGAACTCCTAGGTTCAAGGGATCTGCTCACCTCGGCCTCCCAAAAACTTGAGATTATAGGCGTGAGCTACTACACTTGGCCTCAGAATATATTTTTAAGATATACAATGATTATGCTCTAGTCACAATTGCGCAGAGGAGCTAAAGTTTTGAAGGTAAAGTGATACTTCATTGAAACAATAAGATACTCATGCATCAAAAGTCAGTCTCTAGTCCCTGTAGTCTTTCCTTGTAATAATGCAATAGCTTGCCTTAGTATTTAGTATGATTGAACAAAAAATTTCTCTCCAACTTCTTTGTCTCTGAATAGTAAATCAGTCTCCCTGTAACACTGGAATGTTACTATTTTTTAAGTCTCCAGAAACAAATATGTGCTGTTTATCTTCTGAAGTCCTCTGTGTACTAAGCCATGCTTGCCTGCTGTGGCATTTAGCAGAGCCTCATTGCACATTCTCTATCCACTGGTTGTTGCCTCACTTTTGTAGATCTAGCCTCGTGTGGCCTAACACTAACCAGTAGCATCTCTGTTTAATCAATAACCAGGCCTCCTGTTCTGGGCTAATAATTTCCCAGCAGGCGTACAATTCCCTGATAATTGATGGTACCTACAACAAATGCATTATTCAGTGGACAAATGGTGTTTGTGTGTTGATAGGATACTGAAGTAATAGTTTGGAGATGTGGGTTCCAGCTTCTACTTCATCGATGACTTAAGTGACCCTGAGAAAGTTATTTTATGAGTTGTTCCATATGAAAAGACTGGGAATGTGTATAGGCCTTAATTTATAAGGTCTGTTAGGATATAATGAGATAGTTAATAGCATACGGATCCCATTCTCCAAGACTCTATTTAATTCCTCAGCCAGAGCTCAAAGACCTCCATGATGAAGTGGCATCTGCTTTCAAATCACAATCTTTATTCTCTGATCAACATCTTATAAGGCTAAGAAGTTCCAGATGTTAATTGCACTGCAAAGTTGGGAAGGGCCTGGAAGAGCAGTACCTTTGAGCCTCATAGGTTGGGTTTGGGTTGCCCAGTTGAGGGCAAACTCTCCCCATCCCCACCCCCATATATGTACACACGCACTGCACTGATACCATGTCACAGCTCATCTGTTTCAAATCAATTTTGGTCAAAAGCCGTCTGCATTTCTATTTCCTATAGATGAAAGTCAGAGAGGATGTGACTTTTAAGATCTCACAGTTAGTGATGGGGCTAAGACCAGACCCAAATTAGTGCTCTTTATGCCATATGTTATTTGCCTTTTCCTAATCACTAAGATGGTACTCAACAATGTTCATTTTGAACTCCAAAACGTAAAGGATTTTAACAAAAGAGTGGGGGTTTCAGGGAATCTCTCTTCAGAGCTGCTGGGGTGCACAACTGCATGAGGGGAGCCATGCACATTTATCTATAAATGGCACTCTTTAAAGTTCACTGCACAGCCTGCACAGAGCTAACACCCTCAGCAGCCTGTCTCTCCCTGTATCCGTTAAGAACAAGTATCTGAAAATAGGGTGGCAAAAGGTAAAGTCATTAATTGCCCAGGATACATACAGGAAGACCCTGATTCTGCAGCTGACATCACGTGATGTAGGTGATGGCATAAGGGCTGTGAAGCTAGCTGACCATCATGATTAATTTTTTTTGTTTGTTTTTTTGAGACAGAGTCTTACTTTGTTGCCCAGGCTGGAGTGCAGTGGCGTGATCTCAGCTCACTGCAACCTCCACCTCCTGGGTTCAAGCAACTCTCCTGCCTCAGCCTCCCGAGTAGCTGGGACTACAGGCACACGCCACCACACCCAGCTAATTTGTGTATTTTTGTAGAGATAGGGTTTCTCCATGTTGGCCAGGCTGGTCTCAGACTCCTGACCACAAGTGATCCACCCACCTTGGCCTCCCAAAGTGCTAGGATTATAGGCATAAGGCACTGTGCCCGGCCTCCCATGACTAATTTTATGTTCAAATTTCTTTTACAATCAGGTAGATTTTAAATTCTTTTTTTTTTTGAGATGGAGTCTTGCTCTGTCGCCCGGGCTGGAGTGCAGTGGCCGGATCTCAGCTCACTGCAACCTCCGCCTCCCGGGTTCACATCATTCTCCTGCCTCAGCCTCCTGAGTAGCTGGGACTACAGGCGCCCGCCACCATGCCCGGCTAGTTTTTTGCATTTTTTTAGTAGAGACGGGGTTTCACCGTGTTAGCCAGGATGGTCTCGATCTCCTGACCTCGTGATCTGCCCGTCTTGGCCTCCTAAAGTGCTGGGATTACAGGCGTGAGCCACCACGCCCGGCCAGAATCTTTTTTTAGAGACGGAATCTCCTTATGTTGCCCAGGCTGGACCCCAAACTCCTGGGCTCAAGCAATCATCCCACCTCATCCCATCCTACTCCTGAGTAGGGGGGAACTATAGGTGTGAACCTCTATGCCGTAGAAATCTTGTGTTTTAATCCCATTGAGTTACTCCAAATTCAGGTGGGTATATTGAAAATACTGGAGATGAGGTCTGGGGTCTAATCCTGGCTCTGCAAGGCAAAGTCTAGCTCTGACACCCAGGCTGGAATGTAGTGGTATGATCATGGCTTACTGCAGCCTCAACCTTCCAGGCTCAAGCGATCCTCCCACCTCAGCCTCCCAAGTAGCTGGGACTACAGACATGTGTCACCATGCTTAGCTAATATTTTTATTATTTTTTTTTGTAGAGATAGGGTCTCACTATGTTGCCCAGGCTGTTCTCAAACTCCTGGTCTCAAGCAATCCTTCCACCTCAGCCTCTCAAAGTGGTATGACTGCAGGCATGAGCCACTGCATCTGGCTGCCACACAGCTGTTTGAGGCAAGCAAATTAGACACTATATAAATGTTAATCTCAAAATAGTTTAATATCGACATCCTAGGAGTTAAAAAACTGCCACTTTAAGTCTTCTTTTCAATATGGTAGGTACCTAAATTATACTTTAAAAAATGGTACTTAAAACTGTTTTCTTGGTTGGGTGTGGTGGCTCACGCCTGTAATCCCAGCACTTTGGGAGGCCGAGGCAGGTGGATCCTCTGAGGTCAGGAGTTCAAGACCAGCATGGCCAAGATGGAGAAACCCCATCTCTACTAAAAATACAAAAATTAGCTGGGCGAGGTGGCACACACCTGTAATCCCAGCTACTTCAGAGGCTGAGAGCCACAAGAATCACTTGAACCTGGGAGGCACAGGTTGTTGTGAGCCAAGATCACACCACTGCACTCCAGCCTGGGTAACAGAGACAGGCTGCTTCAAAAACAAAAAACAAACAAAAAACCCAAAAGCTATTTTCTTTTTTTTTTTTTTTTTGAGATGGAATCTCGGTCTGTCACCCAGGTCAGAGTGCAGTGGCCTGATCTTGGCTCACTGCAACCTTCGCCTCCCAGGTTCAAGTAATTCTCCTGCCTATGCCTCCTGAGTAGCTGGGATTACAGGCACCCACCGCCTGGCTAATTTTTGTATTTTTATTATTTATTTATTTAATTTTATTTTGAGATGTAGTCTCGCTCTGTTGCCCAGACTGGAGTGCAGTGGCACAATCTCAGCTCACTGCAAGCTCCGCCTCCCAGGTTCACGCCATTCTCCTGCTTCAGCCTCCCAAGTACCTTGGACTACAGGTGCCCGCCACCATGCCCGGCTAACTTTTTGTATTTTTAGTAGAGATGGGGTTTCACCGTGTATTTTTAGTAGAGATGGGGTTTCACCACGTTGGTCAGGCTAGTCTCAAACTCCTGACCTCAGATGATCTGCCTGCCTCAGCCTCCCAAAGTGCTGGGATTACAGGTTGAGCCATCACGCTTGGCCATATTTTCTTTTTAAATTAAAAAATATAAATCCCAGCCCCTAAGCATTTCCCCCTCTGAATTAGTCTTCTGACAAAAAAAAGTTACAGGGTTTTAAATAGGACTTGATTTGATGGTTTACTGCCCCCATACAGGGCTAAAATGTGATTTTTCAAATCTAGGGAGATAAGCCCAGATAAGACTACCTTTTGAGGCCTAGACCCAAGGGAACTGCTTACATTTATGGCTCCATGTATCGGAGTTGTAGTTATGCAGACCACAAGGTACAAATAAAACTTAAGAACTTGGATCAAGCAGTCAGAATTTCAACTAGAATAATCTCACACCCAGAACACAATAGGCCACTTCGCTCTGGGCAGACAGAAGGCAAGCCAATTAGACTAGAGGGTTTGTCTTTTTTTTTTTTTTTTTTTTTGACGGAGTCTCGCTCTGTTACCCAGGCTGAAGTACAGTGGCACGATCTCAGCTCACTGCAACCTCCACCTCCCGGGTTCAAGCGATTCTCCTGCCTCAGCTTCCCAAGTAGCTGGGATTACAGGCGCTCGCCACCACACCCAGCTAATTTTTCCATTTTTACTAGAGACAGGGTTTCACCATGTTGGCCAGGCTGGTCTCGAACTCCTGACCTCAGGTGATCCACTGACCTCAGCCTCCCAAAGTGCTGGGATTACAGACGCGAGCCATCACACCCAGACGAGGGTTTATATCTTTATCAGATGGTACACTCTTACCATCTGAGTGGTAATCCCATTTTTGTAACCCCAACATTCAGCACACTGCCTAAGGTTCAGTAATTATCCAACAGTCACTCAACAGAAAGAGTTTATCTTCATGGGAATAAAATTGCTTTAAAAAACTGGACAGACACTGTGTACTAAAATTACTTTATTACAGTTGATTTTTTTAAACATTTCCTTTGCTATGATACAAAGGATACTTACAAACAAAATATTACATATGACCTTGTTTTCGCTCTTATGTTCTGACAACTTGGTAACAGCTTTAAATGCACGATCTATACAATTAATACAGGTTATATATGAACTATAAGGTATGCTGAACCAGAAGAATACTGACAATATACTGTACAATAAGCCTTACCAGTTAGTGCTGTGGACCATTTATACCAAAAGGAAAATGCACATCTGTACAGTCACCTTTACCAGCTGGTGCTGACAGAAAGGGAGAGGCTTCTTCCCCAATGCAACCCTTGATAAGCCTCCACTGTGAGCGTCTGTTTGGTCCAAAAATCGAGAGGACAGTGTGTATTTAAAATTAGTTATTGGTAAAGTGGTAGAACATCACACTTTGAACACGATACTCTCTCAAAAAAATATCAGTCCCAGTTTTAAAAGACCACAAGTTCTTTGTCCACTATGAAAACCCTACAGGCTCAAGGGGTTTGGGAGATGAGAAGATGAAGGCTGCCAAAAAAGGAGGCAAGAAACCAAGCCAAAATCTAGGTCTTGCAAAATCATCATTTTTCCCTTCACCAAAGGGAACTAGAAATGTACAAATTCATTGATGAACCTCAATGATAGCATATCAGTTAGCTGATAACCCTCATTTTATCTGGACCCCTGACTTGTGGGAATAACTGAAATACATTGTGGATAACAGATACCACTTTTAGAAAAGAACCTCTTGCTTAGTTAACATATTCCCTTTAGCCACCAGAGCTGGTCCTGGGCTATTACAGGTGTGCATTCATCTCTCAATGGTCTACTCAGAAATGATAAGGTTACAGCTTTTTTTCTTTTCTTTTTTTTTTTTTTTTTTTTAAATAAAAAAGCAATTGACTGAAGCATTTTCTTTTTTTAGGTAAATAGCAAAAATAAAAATAAAAACCAACCCTGGCATTTGCACAAATAATGCAAATGGAGTGATATGGCCTTTAAGGAAGGGGTTAGTAGAAAGGAAGACGGAAGTGAAGAAAATCCAGAGAAAATGATGTACTAATTTTTTTCTTTTAAAAAATTTCTACATGTGCAAAAAAAAATCATGCTGTTTGAGGAAAACAAAGGGAAATGAGTACATAAAACTAAAAACATAAATACGTTTGGGTGACTGGTAAAAGTAGAAACCAACCTGGGTTACAAAAAGGATTATACATTCAAGATGCTCTTAAACCCAGTGGGATAACTTATGTTAAAACTGTGTTAATAGTTACGTTAAAAATCTCAAGTTTGTTTTTAAATCTTCACAATACAAGCAAAGCTGTTTTAAAATATACACTATACATATTTCTCATAGTCTCTTCAACCTCATTAATGCGCATTAGGCTTTTTCATATACTAAAACAAGGGGGTTCTGAAAGCTAATTTGCTCATAGTAACCCATCCATTATTTAAATGGTTGTCTTAAGTTTTAAGTGGGCTAAAAAACTTTAGCAGACTTACATAAATAGGATTTAGCAACACAAGTGTTAATTTAAAAAACTCTAAAGCATTTACAAATTATCAGATTGGAACAGTCTGGGGAAGTTATGTGCAGTATACTTTAAATGTTATTTACATCCAACCATTGCTTTTGTAAAAATTTCCTTAAAAAAAAAAAAAAAATTTGAGAATTAACCTGTTCTAGCAGAGAAGGATCAAAAAAGGAAAGGTAAAATGGGAACAAAATTATCTTCTAATAGAAACCCCACACACACATCCTTCTCTTTTCTTGGATTTTACTCAATGAAACCACCTGCAACTCCTAATAGGCTCATAGGTGTCAAGGTGTGATAAAATACCTTTGCAGATAAATTACTGGCCTTAAGAGGACTTTTTGTTTGTTTGTTTGAAATGTTTTCCCACCTTGTGTCTCCGGCTTGGATTATTCTTGGACGCATGTAATTAATTGGAGGGGCACTCCTAAGTAGGCACAATTCCCATTTAATGTGGAATAAAAGGCATAAAATGCTGTTACGAAGAAGGGTGGTGGTTTCTTTGATATTGTGAAATGCAAAGAAGGACAGCAGCACATTTGGAATGGGAACCAAAAGAGAGCTGTCTGGCAATACACCAGGACAGCCAACATCTTGATAAGTTATATATACATTTGTCTATGACAAAGGAAAAAGGGTTGGAAGGGTTCCAATAGCCTCTGGGTTTTTGGATACGTGCCAAACGGTCACATAGACCACCCAGAATCAGCAAATGTTGGGCAGTTACCTCCTTTAAAGTCACATAATTCACTCCATGACCATGTGCAATTTATGGTAACTATGTTCATGCCCAGGCAATGTATTTGGGGCTCAGAAAAAGCAAAATGTGCCACTGAGAGAATCCTGTTCCCTATATAATTGGTCTTCATGCTTTCAAGTGGCCCTAATATACCTTGGATACTAAGCCAAGCCATGCAAAAGCAAAGAGCACACACTTTTCATTAACACTGGTATCTCATTTCTAAACCACTGACCTCAGAGTTGCCATAGAAACATATTAACACGAGTACTGAAAGCATACAACTGAGAGTTCATGGATTTCTAAGAAATGCATTTCCCTCGTCTATGTTCATCAGCCTTTAATACTTTGGCTACAAGGCATATCAGAGAAAGGGAGGTTAAATTGGGTAATGACAAAAGAACATACGTAATGTTCCAGAAATGGGATCAATGTGCCAGCAATAAGCATAGTTCATTTCATTTGAAAATTCAGTTAAAGAGCCCAATAAACAGTTCCAAACCATTTTATCACCTGCATAATTTACATAAACATTAAAACACTTGCACTTTATAGACAAAACACACTTTTGTAAACATGGCCACTGGGGGAGAGAGGCTCCCTACCTCATTCATGATTGAGGACATGTGATCATTTATATTAAATAAAGTTATTTCACTGCAAAAGATCTCAAACCTGACCAATGATTAAGCTTTATTTCCCCCTGTTTAACAACATTTAAGTATTAATTCTAAAAATGTCACCTAGGATGGTTTCAGGGTTAGATGCTAGGACCACAACTGGTAATGACAGCAACTTCTCTCTAGCTGGCACAGACCTATAAACTTTAGTACAAAAACAAAAAAATACAGAAACTAGGTCAATTTGTTAGCTACATATTTACAGATAATTACATGATTTTTCACTCACAAGTGCTAAATACTTTGAGTGAAACAAAACTGTGCAGGTTGAATTACCCGTACTTTGGGGGGAATTCTGGGCATCAAGATACCCTTTTTCATTCATTCAAAAGTCTCATCTTCTCTCCACTTTTTCATGACAAACTACCTATAGATGTTCAGATTAGTATATCCAGTGGGCATCCTGGTGTTTCAGTGAGGATTAACCTTTTTCTCTACTTAAAGAATTCCTTGTATATTTAAAAACAAAACAATACAATACAATCACACAGACATATATACAAAAAAAAAAAAAAAAAAAAAAAAACCTCTGAAACTTCAAAAAGTTTAGATTGCTGGGAAACAGTTAACAGTGACGGTGACATAGTAAATGGCTCCCCAGTTTTAATTCTCTGCCTTTATTTTCTTTAAAGGATATCTATCTTTGGGTGGGTAGGAAGTGCAAGTTTAAGAAACCCACAACAGGCAGATAAGGTGCATGCTAATTTATATATTTCTTATGATCTAAAGACTACCATTAAGCCAGATGGAGTCTCTTCCCTTGTATGAGTGAAATTTTGGAAATCTGAATACAAACAAGGAGGAAAACATTAGTCAACATGACTTTAAAGGAACTACCAGAATTCAGCAGAAAATATAAAAGTACAATAAAGGAAGAGTTCTCAGCTTCACTTTCTTTTTCTAGACAGTGTTTAATAAAACTTACTTCTTTACAAATTAATAGTCATTTCCAATGCAGACCTATTGTAGTGATTTCATAAAAGTGCAGACAACATAACCAGACACAGCAAAACAGACTTCAATCAGTAGTCCTTGCATATAAGAGGCAAGTCTGCTAAGTGTACAGCCAACTCTTCATCCTTGAAGGAATCTGAGGATGGGAAATTTCCAGTTCTTAAAAACTAAGAGTGAGTGAGTCTCTTTTAAAAGGCAATGCTACAACCTGGTTGTGGGCACTATCATGTTAGATGGGGGAAAACAAAATAGAGAATTTGTTTTTCTTCAATAATGGTCTGCATTTTGGTAAACAGGTCAAAGATGACAGCCCAAGTTTTGACACTGCTCTTGGAGCATCTATCTAAGACAAGAGAATATCTTCTTCCATCATTATAGGAGATTCACACTTATATACCTTAAACATATTATTTTTTGACTTGAATACACAAGACACTTCACATTGTGAGCATAGGACAAAATGCAGGACCATTTAAACCTCCAAGGAAAAAGTTAATGTGTTGGAACAAATCTCTACTTGAATAGTAGTGGCTCGGAAGTGGTGGAAGGTGCACAAAGAACTTACTATTAGAGCAAGCAAGAAGAGGCAGGTAAAGGGAGAAAGCCCCTCACCCAATACCAAATCCTTCTCTCCCAGTGGCCATTTCCTGTTGATGTTACAGTTTAGGAGAATCTTAGATGTTTTAGCAGTAATTCCTTTCTTGGCTGTTTTGATCCTCAGCAAAGTATATAATTATTAGTATTAATGGAGTAAAAAAAGTAAGAGGATCAATGGTATCACTACTAAGAAATACATACAGAAAGCACATAAAGACTGTGTGATGTATTGGTTTTTTTTTTTTAATCATCTTTGCAGAGGAATCACCACCCGTGTTCTTACTTTCCATGGTTCATCTCTCTCTGCATTACTTATCTTTTATTGCATCACAACACAAACTTACAGAAACACTAACCGGCTCCTTCCCCAGCACCATTTTACTGCATTGCAACTTATGATTCCAAATTTTATTTAACGTCCTCTCCATTCACACAAATGCCAAGAGGGGATTAAAAAGGAAAAGACTGTATCTAATGACGACCTTCTCATAAATATCAACGCAGAGTACTCATTCTTAAGAAACACATGCATTCTTGCCTTAACTGAGGACTGAAATAACAAAACCAAACAAAAATAACAGAACTTTAAGTGCCCTGATGGAAATGTACAGTATGAGTTACATCCATCCATCTATCTATACACACACTTATATGTATATACAATATATACATACAAATGATAATAGCTATGCCAAAAATGTGCATATTTAACACAGTTTTAAAAAGCCAGTAGATCATGGTATAATACAATTTATTTCCACTAGTGAATGGCACAAATGGAGAAATGCAAAGGAGGTGTTTCAAGTACAATGAAGTCATTTTTCACAGGTGAAAATAAATAGTATTATTCCAGTGTCCAACACAATATATTCTATAAAAGTTTAAAATGCCAGACATTTAGTATTTACAGAAATAGAAAGTCACTAAAGTCTGCTTTATGGTCTGAAAAAGACACTCATAGAGTTTTCAATTTTTGAAAAGGGGGTGAGAAAAAAATTGGTGGAGGTGGGAGGGAGTGTCCAGGATAGTTTCTTTAGTGTACTGAATGTTTGCCTGATGTCTAGGCAACCAAATATCATAATGACTATGCTAAAATGTTCCATTTACCAACAAATCCTTGACCTAGAGTACTAAGCATATTACACCAGTGTGTGTGGCTTCAAATGTAAGACTCTTTATCTGTAGGTATTGAAATGGCAAATAAGAATTGCAGCTCTGAAAATATAATATAAACACATTTTTCAGATAACATTATACAAACAAAAATACTTTTGGATACTAGAATTTGGGGTTTGAGCTGACTTCAATAAGGGGAGGAAAAAAGATGTGCAAAGGGAAGGGAGCTCAGTTTGGAATAATATATTTCAAAGTATGTGGCTTTGCATTTTTAAAATGCTAACCAAAAAAAATGGGAGATAGAGTGACACCAAGGAACTTTTTACAGCCAGCCTCTGGATACCAGATATAGCATTTACAACTTCTTGATATGCTACACAAATTTTCCACACTTTTAATTTTCTAAAAGACATATATAGTGAGTGAACACCAACACTGGGAAGGAGGTAGTGTTAATTTGATCAAATATTGATATTTGCCCACTGATTCCCCAGAAAGTGCTTGCTCTTTCCCTAGGATATCTCAAAACCTTTCCAATTTTTCTGCTACAAGCTTTACTCTGTGATGGTTCCTACCATGTATGAGATTCCTCAGAAGCTAGATCTCACAAACATATACAAACCAATTAATTTGAATCATTTTTGTAAACTATATATATACTTTAAAATTAACTTAATGGTAAAATCCAGGCAGAGTCATGATCTACATGTAAAACAGGTGGCCAAATAATTACATTAGATAAAAAACCCTACTGGAGATCTGAATGGACTCAGTAACTCAATTTGACTTAAATTTAAGTCCACAACTGGACTTTAAAATGTACCACCAGTAGTATTTTGGGTTTGAAAGAGTTTTGTATGCAAAACTAATCTGCTTCCCTATTCCACCCATCCAGTAGTACAGAGCAGCCAGATCTATGAATAATTTTTAAGGGTATCAAATTATATTTTTGATATTTTATTAAATTCTAAAGCTCTCTCTTATCGTTTTACACCAAATACGTAGATTTCTCAATTTGTTGGAAACACTATAATACCTGAATGCAAAAAAGATACTGAGACGACCGAAAGCCCCTTTCACTGATATTTTAAGTACATGTCATATTTACCTAAAAACTGGTGACCTGGAGCATGGCCGAAAGGACAACACTTAAGAGTGCTTCTTGAAACACTGCCTAAAATTTTGTGTGAACTCTATGGTGATCTTGGTTTTAAAAACATTTACATTAAAACATTAATTTCCTTCCAGTTTCCTGAATCTCAGAAACTCCTACAGGTGAGGATTCATGGCAACTCGACTGACATACCTGGGGAAGATTTAAAATTTGGTTGAGAAAACCAGGATTTCAACAGTGATAGATTGATTACTATTTGGTCATTAGTTTGGTCTAGGCAAAGAGTGCCACTGAGAGGGACTTAAGAGATTTCTACCTTGGAGCCCCCTGACTATAGGAGAAGCAGGATCCAGAGTTAGCAGCAAGGATTCTTCAAGACAACTTGGAAGGGAGCAGGACAGTAACTTGTAAGAAACTCTGATTTGTCACTGAAAAGGATATTTTTCTTCAAGTCATACTCACAGCTTCCTACCCACCTCCAACTCAATTTCTATACAAAAAATGGAAAACCATGAAAACAACTGACTTTTTAGCATTGGGTTCATCCTTCATTGTACAACAAAACAAAACAGAACAAAACAAAACAAAACAAAACATGTGCCCCCTGAAAAAGAGTTAGCTTTCGTCAAGAGATTCCCTGACCACTATAACTTACTTTTACTTTTTTTTCTTAATTGGCCAAACTTCCTAGTTCCTTTTCAGTAGTACTTTAGCACTGAGGCTTGAGACTTGTGGAAGTGGTGTTTCCTATTGTGTGATGTTAACTTGATGCCAAATGGCCACTAAGTCTCAACGAACTAGAAGTTTGTGAAGTACTGCAGCAATGAAAACAGCAATTAAAAATAGAGGACCTGCACATGCAGCAAAATCTACAGTGGTGATGAGGATTAGTCAGCAGCTGGTAAAGTCATTGGCTCAGTGACTCCTGGTTCACTGTGGCAACTAAACATTTAAATAATTGGCTATTCTACTTGTAAACAGAAAATCACATAAGCCAAAAGGAGATAATAATTATGTCTATGTAGTGTGATGAGAATTTCAATAGATGGCAATTTGCAAATATGGCATCATTCAAATACCTCTGGCATTTGATTTGTATTGGCTATATGTCTTTCTTTTTGTACAAACAAAATAAAAGTACTGTTTGGGGTCTTGGGCGTTATAGAGCTTAGCTAGGATGAGATATCACAGTATAAGCAACAAAACATCAGGACATGTAAGCTTCACCTCACTCTGCTGCGGGACATACCCACCATATGAACTTTCTGGGCCCCTCTCACCCTTCTGGTCTTCCCCATTGAAGGCTCACAGGTTTGTTAATGCAATCCCCACACAACTTGTGATCTCCTTAAGTACCCCCATCTTATCATAATACAAAGAAGGCACAACTGAATGGACAAAAATCACTCACAAGCCTATGAAGCATTCAGGAAAAAAAAAAACTAGGTTGTTTTCTACTCTCCGAAAAAGTCAATGCAGTCCTTTAGTGTTCATGGATTTCTACACTTGATCTTAGCCAAAAGGCCGAGAAGCAATGTGTTCATGGATTTCTGCTTCCTTTTTTTAGTCCAAATGAGGCTGAGAAGTCAGATCAATTTAATAACAAATAAATACATTGGTGAGGGGATGCAGGTGTGTACCAGTAATAACTTATTTCAACATATGCTGCCTGCTGTGAGTGGCTCATAAGAATTTGGGATATGGGATAAAAAGGCTTTATATCTTTTCAGAAACTTCTTACGATACAGACACCCAAAAGTGATAACTGAAGCCACTTTGCTGTGTTTTATTTTTGCCGTGTTCAGAAAAATCCCCTATCTAGCCAATTATTTCCACCACATGCATAATATATGTGTATATATGTGTATATATATACACACACATACACATTTATTTTTAATATCAACTCCACTTTTCAAAATTTCCCCAAAAGTTAAAAACACAAACAAACCCGGCAGCCAAGTACTATGACATCCCAATTAGTAAACACAAAACAGAACGCTTTACAAAAATGAATAAAATATACCATATGCACTCAGCTTCCACACTGTAGTACCCAAGTGAGGAGGCTGCTGTGACGATGTCTGTAGGCAGTTTCTTTTGGCAGACAGCTCCAGCGGAATTGCCACTCTCAATTATTAAGTTATGTATAAGACATGTGTGACCCATTGGATATTTGTGAAGTGACACTCGTGCTTCTGCTCATGCCCTGCTCCGTCCGTCCCCCAGAAGCTGTCCGCCTCAGAGCCTGGGGGCTATTGCGGACTCCCATACTGCTACCTCGAGGTACCCCTTGCATTGGCCCTGAGGGGTGACCCCATGGCTGGGGTCCACCTTGCATTGGATGGCCCCAAGCTTGTGGTGGGCCACCCATGGGATGACCCCAGTGAGGTCCAGGACCCCCAGTAGGGTTGTGTGACCAACCAGAAGCTCCTGGGTAGCTGTGGCTGAATGCCTCAGGGGAGAGATTAGAAAGGACCATATTACTAAAACCTAATCTCATGCTTTCAGAGTCAAAAGCTTCAATTTCTCTGGCTTGACGTTCCAACAGGCTTCGTATTCGTTCTGTGCGCTCATTCTGCAAAGCCAACATCTCTTCTTCAATCTGTTGGAGATTGGACGAAGGAAGAAAAATGAAAGCCAATTTATTTTTTTTAAGTCTATAAATAAAGGAAGCAATAATCATTCAGTTTTGAAGTGGCTATTCTATGGATGTACATTTGTCCATGAGTTTCAAATTTTATTTAAATTTTTCCCTTTATTAAAAAAATTTTAAAGTTTTTATATATTCAGGGGGTACAACTGCAGATTTTTTTACATGCATGTATTGCATAGTGGTGAAGTCTGGGCTTTTAGTGCACCCATAACTTGAATAGGGAACACTATACCCAACAGGTAATTTTTCATCCCTCGCTCATCTCCCACCCTCCCACCTTCTGTAGTCTCTAGTGTCTATTATTTGACGCTATGGATATACATTTAAAAATCAAGGCCGGGCGCGGTGGCTCACGCTGGTAATCCCAGCACTTTGGGAGGCTGATGCAGGCGGATCCTGAGGTCAGGAGACAGAGATCATTCTGGCTAACATGGTGAAACCCCATGTCTACTAAAAATACAAAAAATTAGCCAGGCATGGTGGTGGCAGGCCCCTGTAGTCCCAGCTACTCGGGAGGCTGAGGCAGGAGAATGGTGTGAACCTGGGAGGTGGACGTTGCAGTGAGCCGAGATCACGCCACTGCACTCCAGCCTTGGCGACAGAGTAAGACTCCATCTCACAAAAAAATAAAAAACAAAAAATAAATAAAAATAAAAAGAGATGTCCCTTAGGAATCAGGGAATCAGTATAATTTATATTTTTTAAATGTGTAAAATCAAGTTTTGGTTTTTTTTTCCAAGACGGAGTCTTGCTCTGTTGCCCAGGCTGGAGTGGAATGTCACTGTCTCAGCTCACTGCAACCTCTGCATCCTGGGTTCAAGCGATTCTCTAGCCTCAGCCTCCCGAGTAGCTGGGATTACAGGCATGCACCACCACATCCAGCTAATTTTTGTATTTTTAGTAGAGACGGGGTTTCACCATGTTGGCAAGGCTCATCTTGAACTGCTGACCTCAGATGATCCTCCCACTTCAGCCTCCCAAAGTGCTGGGATTGGGGATTTGCGATAATAGGGGAAATTTAGACAGGTTTTTAAAAATTATTATGAATTCTGTTAGATATCACAGTGGAATTATGATTCCGTTAAAGTCAAAAGTCCTATCTGGGTCAGGTGTGGTGGATCACGCCTGTAATCTCAGCACTTTGGGAGGCTGAGGCGGGTAGATCACTTGAGGTCAGAAGTTAGAGACCAGCCTGGCCAACATGGTGGAACCCCATCTCTACTAAAACTATAAAAATTAGCTGGGCGTGGTGGCACACGTCTGTAATCCCTGCTACTTGGGAGGCTGAGGCAGAAGTATCACTTGAACCTGGTAGGCAGAGGTTGCAGTGAGCAGAGATCACACCACTGCACTCCAGCCTGGGCAACACAGTAAGACTCCATCTCAAAACAAACAAACAAACAAACAAACTGAATAAAAATTTTTTCATGGGAAGCAAATACAAATAAAAAACTGCAATAGAATGGGTTAAGGTATTTGTAAGGATACTACAGAAATAAAAAAATGTATCGAGGCCGGGCACGGTGGCTCATGTCTGTAATCTCAACATTTTGGGAGGCCGAGGCAGGTGGATCACTTCAGGTCAGGAGGTGAGACCAGCCTGGCCAAGATGGCGAAACCTCGTCTCTACTAAAAATACACAAATTGGCCAGGTGCGGTGGTTCATGCCTGTAATCCAAGCACTTTGGGAGGCTGGGGTGGCCAGATCACTTGAGGTTGGGAGTTCGAGACCGGCCTGACCAACATGGAGAAACCCCATCTCTAGTAAAAATACACGATTAGATGGGCATGGTGGCACATGTGTGTAATCCCAGCTACTCGGGAGGCTGAAGCAGAATTGCTTGAACCTGGGAGGCGGAGGTTGCGGTGAGCCGAGATAGCGTCATTGCATTCAAGAGTGGGCAACAAGAGTGAAACTCCGTGTCAAGAAACAAAACAAAACCCAAAAACAAAAACCAAAATTAGCTGAGAGTGGTGACAGGTGCCTGTAATCCCATCTACTCAGGAGGCTGAGGCAGGATAATCACTTGAAACTGGGAGGCGAAGGTTGCAGTGAGCCAAGATTGGGCTACTGCACTCCAGCCTGGGGAACAGAGTGAGACTTAGTCTCAAAAAAAAAAAAAAAAAAAAAAAAAAGTATCGAACTTTTTTTTGCTCTATAGGGGAGGAAAAGTGGAGCAGATGAGTCTCAAAGAAGATGGTACAGACATACAGACATTTGGTATCTTTCCCTGAGAAGAATGATCCATGTTTAAGTCCTCCTTCAACCTTCATATAAAATGCCTCTCTAATGCCTTTTTAATAACATGTTTTAGAATAACAATTTTCAAACTCTTCTTACTCCAGTCTATCCTGGCCTGTTTGTAATTTCTCGCAAACATTTCTTATTTTATCATTTCTCCACGCCTTTACACATTCCTTGTGTTCCTGCTTAACCTATTCTTCCTTCAGAAAGCACTCTTTATTCCATCTCCCTGAGATTTCTTTGCCCCACTTTCCCTCCCCTATAGAGTAAATCACTCCTATACTTTTGTATTTATGCTGTACCTTATGAAATGTTATTATATCTTGCCACATTCTACTGCAATTTTTGCTTTTTTTTGAGACAGGGTCTTGCTCTGTCAGCCCGGCTGGAGTGCAGTGGCGCGATCTTGGCTCGCTGCAACCTCCACCTCCCAGGCTCAGGCAATCCTCTCACCTTACCCTCCTGAGTAACTGGGTATTTCTACTAAAAATACAAAAATTGGCTGGGCGTGGTGGCTCACACCTGTAATCCCAGCACTTTGGGAGGCTGAGGTGGGCAGATCACCTGAGGTCGGGAGTTCGAGACCAGCCTGACCAACATGGAGAAACCCCATCTCTAGTAAAAATACACGATTAGACGGGCGTGGTGGCGCATGCCTGTAATCCCAGCTACTCGGGAGGCTGAAGCAGGAGAATCGCTTGAACCCGGGAGCCGGAGGTTGCAGTGAGCTAAGATAATGCCATTGCACTCCAGTCTGGGCAACAAGAGTGAAACTCTGTCTCAAAAAAACAAAAAACAAAACAAAACAAAACAAAAAAAAACAGGCATGCACCACCACCCCCGGCTAATTTTCTGTATTTTTGGTAGAGAAGTTTCACCATGTTGCCCAGGCTGCTCTCAAACCCCTGATGTCAAGTGATCCGGCCTCTTCTGCAATTTTTTATTTGTTTCCTACGCAAAAATATGTTTGTTTGTTGTTTTTTGAGACAGGGTCTGGTCTGTCGCCCAGGCTGGAGTGCAGTGGTGCAATCTTGGCTCACTGCAACCTCTACCTCAAAGGTTCAAGCAATCCTCCACACCCCAGCCTCCAAAGGAGCTGACAGGTGCACACCACTACACCCAACTAATTTTTGTATTTTTTTTTTTCTGTAGAGGTGGGGTTTCGCCATGTTGCCAAGGCTGGTCTTAAACTCCTGAGCACCAAGTGATCCGCCCCCCTTGGCCTTCCAAAGTGCTAGGATTACAGCATAAGCCACTGCACCTACCCCCAAATTTTAATTCTTACTTAAAAACATTACTAACCATGATGTTAATACTAAGAGAAATCTTGAGAGAAAAGTAAATGAGATGATAAAACAAAGTCATTTATACTCTGGAAATACTACTACTTTTCATATCTATATATTTCACATATAATTTAACATTTATAGTTGTGTTATCTAAAAATTTAATGTAAATGAAGGATGACAAATATTGAAACAAGACTTCATGTACATGTGAGGCTCATTTTGTTTGTGTCTCAACCTAAATGAACAATTTTTGGTTCACTTGGAGACTTACAACAATCTTCAAACAGAATGATTTTTCACCTAGAATCAACTAACATTCACTCCAGTTCCATTTCTATTTATTTTCAGATATCTCCTCATCTGTATGTACAACTGGCAAGCATAAAGTGCACAAATTACAGCTTCTAGGATTTTACAAAGTTTTTGTAGAGAGGGTACAGGGTCTTAGTGATTGCTAATTGACCCCAGCCTGCCTTGTAGTCACATACTTCGCTTGAAAGGTAAAATATTAGCCATAAAAACCAAGTAACATCTTGAAGCACTATAGATGTACCATCCTTTGTTCTTTTACTCTTTTAAATACTAATTGTATGCATTTTTCCATTATGAAATGAATAAAACCATATTTAAAAAAGAAACAGAAAAAAAATCAACCTATCACATTAACATAGCCACTACTAACATTACTTCAAGTAGGATTTGTCTTTTAAAATTTTGTTAAACACATCACAAACATTTTTCCTTATTAGTACTGTTTATGCAGACATCATTTAAATGGCTGAGTAAGATTTTATTGTTGGCTTGGCCATATTTACTTTTTTTTTTTCAGACGGAGTCTTGCTCTGTTGCCAGGCTGGAGTGCAGTGGTGTGATCTCAGCTTACTGAAACCTCTGCCTCCCAGGTTCAAGCGATTCCCCTGCCTCAGCCTCCTGAGTAGCTGGGATTATAGGCACACACCACCATGACCAGGTAATTTTTGTATTTTTAGTAGAGATGGGGTTTCACCATTTTGGCCAGGCTGGTCTTGAACTTCTGATCTTGTGATCCACCTGCCTCAGCCTCCCAAAGTGCAGGGATTACAGGCATGAGCCACCGCGCCCAGCCATATCTCTATTTTAAATAGGTTGTTTTAAACTATTATAAAGTTGTTATAATTAACACTTATGCAGTGTTTTTTCTGTAATTTGGATTTCTTTTCCTCGAAGCTTTTTTTTTTTTTTTTTTTTTTGAGGTGGAGTTTCGCTCTGTCGCCCAGGCTGGAGTGCAGTGGCCGGATCTCAGCTCACTGCAAGCTCCGCCTCCCGGGTTCACGCCATTCTCCTGCCTCAGCCTCCCGAGTAGCTGGGACTACAGGCGCCCGCCACCTCGCCCGGCTAGATTTTTGTATTTTTTAGTAGAGACGGGGTTTCACCGGGTTAGCCAGGATGGTCTTGATCTCCTGACCTCGTGATCCGCCCGTCTCGGCCTCCCAAAGTGCTGGGATTACAGGCTTGAGCCACCGCGCCCGGCCTTCCTCAAAGTTTTAAACACTTAACATTTACAAGGCTAAATGTACAACTCCAGGCCAGGCGCAGTGGCTCAGGCCTGCAATCCTAGCACTTTGGGAGGCCGAGGTGGGCAGATTGCTTGAGCCTAGGAGTTCGAGACCAGCCTGAGCAACATGGAGAAACCCCATTTCTACCCTTGCCTCCTCCAAAAAAAAAAAAAAAAAATCAGTGGTCATGGTGGTGCATGCCTGTAGTTGTGAGGCTGAGGTGGGAGGACTGCTTGAGCATGGGAAACAGAGAATGCAGTGAGCTGAGATTGTACCACTGGACTCCAGCCTGGGCAATAGAGTGAGACTGCTGAAACAAACAAACAAAAAAACCAAATAAGTATACATACACGCAACTCCAAATTGCTTTCCAAGATGTATTAGCACTGTATAAAAGTGTTACTGTACCTTCACCAATGAGTCAATGAGTACTGATTTTATGCCTGCATTGTAATGGCTTTGTATTAACATGCAGTTTTTGGTTAGGATATTAAATAAGACTAAGATGCTAATTAATGCTGTTTAACTCTTAACCACCAGGTGGAGCTAAAATTACAATCACACTTTAATAGTGCCGATATTTCTCTTGTAACACCATTCTTGAAATACCATAGGGAGTTTTTCATTTAGTGATAATACTGAAGCCTAAAAGAAAACTTTAAATTTTAAATATAAAAGTTTGAATGAGACCACCGGGCGCTGTGGCTCACGCCTGTAATCCTAGCACTTTGGGAGGTCGAGACAGGTGGGTCACGAGGTCAGGGAATCGAAACCATCCTGACTAACACGGTGAAAACCCGTCTCTACTGAAAATACAAAAAAAGCAGCTGGGTGTGGTGGCGGGCGCCTGTAGTCCCAGGTACTCGGGAGGCTGAGGCAGGAGAATGGCGTAAACCCGGGAGGCGGAGCTTGCAGTGAGCGGAGATCCGGCTACTGCACTCAAGCCTGGTTGGAGCTTGCAGTGAGCGGAGATCATGCCAATGCACGCCAGTCTGGGTGACAGAACGAGACTCCGTCTCAAAAAAAAAAAAAAAAAAAAAATTTTGGAATGAGACAGATTTAGGAAATTTGCACATGGAACAAACGATATTTTTCAAAATTTATGTTTCTATCTTTCTCATCTAATTTTTATTTATTTTTTTTGAGACAGAGTCTCACTCTGTCGCCCAGGCTGGAGTGCAGTGGTGCTATCTCGGCTCACTACAAGCTCCGCCTCCCCGGTTCACGCCATTCTCCTGCCTCAGCCTCCCGAGCAGCTGGGACTTACAGGTGCCCGCCACTACGCCTGGCTAATTTTTTTTGTATTTTTAGTAGACACAGGGTTTCACCATGTTAGCCAGGATGGTTTTGATCTCCTGACCTCGTGATCTGCCCGCCTTGGCCTCTCAAAGTGCTGGGATTACAGGCGTGAGCCACTGTGCCTGGCCTCTCATCTTATTTTTTGAGACGGAGTCTAGCTCTGTCACCCAGGCTGGAGTGCAGTGGCGTCATCTTGGCTCACTGCAACCTCTGCCTCCCAGATTCAAGGGATTCTCCTGCCTCAGCCTCTGGAGTAGCTGGGATTACAGGCGCCTGACACCACACCCGGTTAATTTTTGTATTTTCAGTAGAGATAGTGTTTCATTATGTTGGCCAGGCTGGTCTTGAACTCCTGACCACAGGCGATCTGCCCCCCTCGGCCTCCCAAAGTGCTGGGATTACAGGCATGAGCCACTGTGCCTGGCCTTAGCTTTCTCATCTTGAGTAAGAAATAAAATTGAGTTAATATTTAGATGCAAATACCTCTCAAGCCAGTAATAAAGACAGCTCTGCTAGAGAAATAGTAATATCTTATATCTTATTGAGGTGATATTTTTAAGATTTTTTTTTTTTTTTTTTTTTTTTTTTTGAGACAGGGTATCGCTTTGTAACCCAGGCTGGAGTGCAGTGGCATGATCTCAGCTCACTGCAGCCTCTAACTCCCGGACTCAAGCGATCCTCTCACCTAAATCTCCCTAGTAGCTGGGACTATAGGAGTGTGCCACCACACTTGGCCAATTTTTGTATTTTTTGTAGAGGCAGGGTTTTGCCATATTGCCCAGGCTGGTCTTGAATTCCTGAGCTCAAGCGATCTGCTTGCCTCCGCCTCCCAAGTGCTGGGATTATAGGCATGAGCCACAACACCTGGTTTAAAATATATTTTTTACTTTAATAAGGCATTCTATTTTTAGCACAAGAACTATAGGAAATAGAGGAAAAATCTACAGGCCTATGGTCCAGAAACAATGACAACTTTAGGAAGATCATTAGGTAAGTATTAAATGCAATGACCAACGGACCTAAGACTACATCAGTTGTTGGGAATTTAAGACTCAAGAGTTCTGGAATGTATCTCTGAATCCTGGATACAATTGATAATCGACCACTGTTTTATTTATTCATTTATTTTGAGACAGGATCTTGCCCTGTTGCCCAGGCTAGAGTGCAGTGGTGCAGCCATAGCTTACTGCAGCCTCAACCTTTTAGGCTCAATCCATCTTCCCGCCTCAACCTCCCAAGTAGCTGGGACCACAGGAGCGAGCCACCACACTCAGCTACTTTTTAAAAATTTTTGTAGAGATAGGGTCTCCCTGTGTTGCCCAGGCTGGTCTCGAACTCCTAGGCTCAGACCATCTTCCCGCCTTGGCTTCCAAAGTGCTGGGAGGCCTAAGCCCAGCCTAACCTCCACTTCTTGCAACAAATGCCTTTCTTCTCTTTACCTTTCAAAACCTTTTGTCCATCACCCTTTTCCCTAATACACACACACATACCTTAGTATCCCAAAGGATGGAAATTTGGGGATTCTAGTTCTATTTTCTAATATATCTGACAAGAATAATTCAGAAAAAGTAAAGATGTGCATCTAGAAACAACATTTTTTCAGCCTGACTTTTCACCTGTGTGGAACTGATTTTACCTTCTATCCCTCAGTAATCCTCTACCAATCTGTATAGCTCCAGGCCAAGGATATATGAGTAAAGTATATATTCCTGATCCTTTGTCCCTGGCTCTCTCAGGCAATTAATGCAGCTCTCTTTCTTCACTATTTAAGTCTTTCTCCAACCTCCTTAGGTAGAGCAAGCTAGGAACACAGAAGTGAGGAACATGGATTCATAGCTGCTACTCTCAAATTCAACTGACTGTCTTTACACACCCATATCTTTTCTCTAGTAATTACTACTTAATTATATTCCCTTGATTTCTGGAGCTCATTAATGATAAGGTTCATCAGTGAATCAGTAATTTTAAAGAAAAAACTGCTGCCATAACCAGAATTCAGGAAATGTGGTTTTGTGAAAGAAATCTAATGTGACCCCTGCCAACATGAAAATATATTTACAAAACGCTTTTGACAAAAGCTAATTTGAAAACAATGATTTTCCCTTCTATTACTTATACCTTTTGTTCTAAGAGTGCCCTCCGGAGGGAGACCCTCTGTTCAAGCTCCCGAAGCTCTCGATCATGTTGTGCCTCAGCTTGCATCTTGATTTTGCTCTGATATGCATTCAGCAGCTCCAGTTCCTGCTGCAGCTGCATCTTCAAAACCTGGCATTCTGCTTCCTGTGCTTCATCCAAACGCAGCTGAGAGAGAGAGGAAAAAAAAAAAACGAAACAGATATATCCTACTGTTAGCTATCAATGCATGACCTATGGATTCTGTCTTTTATCTTGGAGTAAACATCTCTGAAAAAGAAAGGCAGAATAACTAACAATAGTATTATGAAGATAAAGCTATCATAAGCTATTTGGAGGATGCCTGAATAACCACATTTTTCTTAAGAAAAACCTAGAATCTCTTTAGATCTCTGAATCTCTTCCTCTGTAGTGGAAATAACTATAGAACAAAGACCAGCAAACCATAGTCTACAAGCAAAGTATGGGAAGGTGCCTGTTTTTTGTCTTTTACAGCCCATGAGTTAAGAATGATGTTTCATTTTGAAAGGGTTACATCTTAAGCGGTCATGTAAGTACCCACATAATAGCCTTAGTTTTGCCTCCTGTCTAAAAAGTCTTTTTTTTTTTTTTTTTTTTTTTTGAGACGGAGTCTCGCTGTATCGCCCAGGCTGGAGTGCAGTGGCCGGATCTCAGCTCACTGCAAGCTCCGCCTCCCGGGTTTTTACGCCATTCTCCTGCCTCAGCCTCCCGAGTAGCTGGGACTACAGGTACCCGCCACCTCGCCCGGCTAGTTTTTTGTATTTTTTAGTAGAGACGGGGTTTCACCGTGTTAGCTCTGGCCACCCCCCCGCCTTTTTTTGTTTTTTGTTTTTTAGACAGAGTCTCATTTAATTGCCCAGTCTGGAGTGCAACGGCGCAATCTTGGCTCACTGCAACCTCTGCCCCCCCGGGTTCAGGTGATTCTCCCGCCTCAGCCTCCTGAGTCGCTGGGATTATGGGCGCCCACCACCGCGCCTGGCTAATTTTTGTATTTTTAGTAGAGACGGGGTTTCACCATGTTGGGCAGGCTGCTCTCCAATTCTTGACCTCAGGTGATTCATCCGCCTAGGCCTCCTGAAGTGCTGGGATTACAGGCGTGAACCGCTGTGCCCAGCCTTATCTGGCCCTTTAAAAAAAAGTTTACAAAGCTCTTATATGGAAAATATTTTGCGCCTATAATCCCAGCTACTCGGGAGGCCAAGGAAGGAGAATCGCTTGAACCCGGGAGGCAGAGGTTGCAGTGAGCTGAGATCGCATCACTGCAATCCAGCCTGGGCAACAGGGTGAAATTCCATCTCAAAAAAAAAAAAAAAAAAAAAAAAAAAAAAAAAAAAAAAAAATTTGTATTTGTACTCAAACACAACCATTTTTATTCCCATTATAATAATACCTTTTGCTCACTGCTTCCCAAAGCTGCTATGCCAATCTCAATAAGGTGTTGGGATCTGTGCTGGCAGGGAGCCTATTTAGAACCTCATGTCTAAATGTATCAATGAAAATTGATGCATCATGACATACCTCATGCATCATGACATTTTCAAGCAATGTTGAGAATAGGAAGAAAATGAACCATCACCACATTTCCCAAGCTGCAGGAGAGCTATCATTTTCAACTAGTACTTTCATTGCTGTGATTTCATTCAAGTAGTGGAAGAAAAGGGGCACTAAATTTGTTTTGCCCAAAAAAAGCAAACTCACGGCTTGTGTGGAGAGCATTTCGTTAATGCTGTGATCATATTGCTCAGCCAAGATAGCTAATTTCCGGGTCTGTTCCTCCTTCAGCCGTTTCAGAACAGCTTTGTGCTCACTCTTTGGTGTAGTCTCCAGCAGGTGATTTCTTAATGCTTTGTATTGTCTGGTTTGAATTTTGCAGGTATCCTGAAACTGCTTTTTTATTTGGAGTTCTTTAGACTGGGGGGAAAAAAAAAAAGATTTATGTAAGTTGTAACACAAGGTATTTGGTATATGGTATGCTTACATACATGAAAATAAAGACTATTAGGAAAAAATGAGAGGAAAACCAAACAGGTCAGATCATAAAGTTGCAGATACTTTTTGCACTTGGCTATTTGGCCAAACCGCTGACTGAAATTTATGCAGTTTTACGACAAAAAACTTCATTTAAAACATTAGGGCATAAAGAACACCATTTATGATAGGACTTGTAACAGTATCTGTTGTTTCACTAATAAAGTTAGTGACCTGAGTAGATACTAAAATTAGCTTTGATTATTATGCATATTCATGACAGAAAATTACATTTTTTCTTTTTTTTTTTGAGATGGAGCCTCACTCTGTCACCCAGGCAGGAATGCGGTGGTACAATCACAGCTCACTGTAGCCTCAACCTGCTATGCTCAAGCAATCCTTCCACCTCAGCCTCCTGAGTAGCCGGGACCACAGGTGTGTGCCACACCCACGTTCGGCTTTTTTTTTTGAGTCTTGCTCTGTCGCCCAGGCTGGAGTCCAATGGCGCAATCTTGGCTCACTGCAACCACTGCCTCCTGAGTTCAAGCGATTCTTCTGTCTCAGCCTCCCGAGTAGCTGGGATCACAGGCATGTGCCGCCACGCCCAGCTAATTTTTGTATTTTTAGTAGAGACAGGGTTTCACCATGTTGGCCTGGCTGGTCTCGAACTCTTGACTTCAAGTGATCTGCCTGCCTTGGCTTCCTAAATGCTGGAATTACAGGCGTGAACCACCACACTTGGCCAATTTTTGTATTTTTTGTAGAGACAGGGTTTCACCATGTTGCCTAGGCTGGTCTCAAATTCCTGGGCTCAAGCAATCCACCTGCCTTGGCCTCCTAAAGTGCTGGGATTACTGGCATGAGCCACCATACCCAGCTCCTGGCTAATTTTTTTTTTTTGGTAGGAATGAAGTTTCCCTACGTTGCACAGGCTGGTTCCAAACTCCTGGCCTCAAGCGATCTTCCCACCTCAGCCTCTAAAAGTACAGTAATTATAGGCATGAGCCACTGTGCGTGGCTTAGAAAATTAAATTTTTTCTTATGAATTAAGCATAATACAATTATGGTGGCTCACACCTGTAATCCCAATACTTTTGGAAGGCCAAGGCAGGATTGTTTATAGGCCAGGAGTTTCAGACTAGCCTGAGCAACACAGTGAGACCCCATTTCTACAAAGCAATATTAAAAATTAGCCAGGCATGGTGATGCGCACCTGTAGTCCTAGCTACTAGGGAGGCTGAGGCAGAAGTATCACTTGAGCCCAGGAATTCAAGGCTGCAGTGAACTATGACTGCATCATTGGACTCTAGGCTGAACAAGAGTGAGACACTGGTTTCTTAAAAAAAAAAAAAAGAAAGAAAAAAAAGATATAAAAGCACTTTATTGGTGAGACAATATCTTATCAGATCTAGAGACAGAAAATAAAGCACATTTATTCTGTTTGTTTTAAAAACACTTTGCTGCAATTTCTTTTTGTTCTTTTCTGTTCTTTTTTTTTTTTTAGACGGAGTCTCATTCTGTTGCTCAGGCTGTAGTGCAGTGGTGCGATCTCAGCTCACTGCAGACTCCATTTCCTGAGTTCATTCGATTTTCCTGCCTCAGCCTCCCGAGCAGCGGGCATTACAGGCTTGTGCCACCACGCCCAGCCAATTTTTGTATTTTTAGTAGAGACCAGGTTTCACTATGTCAGCCAGGCTTGTCTTGAACTCCTGACCTCAGGCAATCCACCCAACTTGGCCTCCCAAAGTGCTGGGATTACAGGCATGAGCCACTGTGCCTTGCCCCCAATTTCTTTTAATGACACTCTCAACTTCAACTATACAGTTTATGTACCAAATGTGAGGCTAACTTGGAAATCTCTATTCGGAATTATTAATACTGTTATTACAATGGTCTTTTCCTTAAGATAATAAACTAGGTAGAGATATACTTAGCAATGGTTTACTCTTTAACACAAGCAAAAACTTAAACGTCAGTCAACTAATCTTGGCCAGGCGTGGTGGCTCACGCTTGTAACCTCAGCACTTTGGGAGGCTGAGGTGGCCAGATCATTTGAGGTCAGGAGTTTGAGACCAGCCTGGCCAACATGGTGAAACCCTGTCTCTACTAAAAATACAAAAATTAGTTCGGCGTGGTGGCACATGCCTGTAATCCCAACTATTCAAGAGGCTGAGGTATGAGAATTGCTTGAACCCGGGAGGTGGAGGCTACAGAGAGCTAAGATTGCACCACTGCACTCCAGCCTGGGCAACAGAGAGAGACTCTGTTTCAAACACATACACAAAAAAAACCATAACAAAACTAATCTTTCAAAGGTTAAACAAAACTCACGTGCTAACGGAGGAGACAACCCTCTTCTTGGGGTAACAGACATGAACTACAGTATATAAACATTTCTAAGATGAAAATATTTAAGTTTAGAGACAGAAGATCTTTGGCTTTAGTGTTTGGTTAATCAGCAGGTTGGGTATTCTACGAACTCAGGTTTTAAAAAGTTTTAGTAAGATGAGATCTGTTTCTGCAAAGTGTACCAGTTGATCCTACAAGTGACAACACATTGATTTACTGCACTGAGGCAGAACCTATAGTTGAAATTGTTTTTTTACCTTAATATAAATACCGCCAGGTATTGATTGGCTGATTCATCATGCAACAAATGGATATGTGACCAAATTTACACACTTATCTAAGAAGTACTCCCCTCAATACTACAACATTAAATATACCTTTCTGTATTTTTCACCATCTGAGGCACTAGATCCTAGTAATATGTCTTTATTTTGTGAGGGGTCAAGAAATGTCTAGCTAGTAAGAGAAACTCTTAGTTTAGCTAAGAGTTTTAGTAGAGACACTTAGTAGCACTGCTTTTATTTATTTATTTATTTATTTATTTATTTTTTGAGACGGAGTCTTGCTCTGTAGCCCGGGCTGGAGCGCAGTGGCCGGATCTCAGCTCACTGCAAGCTCCGCCTCCCGGGTTGACGCCATTCTCCTGCCTCAGCCTCCCGAGTAGCTGGGACTACAGGCGCCCGCCACCTCGCCCGGCTAGTTTTTTGTATTTTTAGTAGAGACGGGGTTTCACCGTGTTAGCCAGGATGGTCTCGATCTCCTGACCTCGTGATCCGCCCGTCTCGGCCTCCCAAAGTGCTGGGATTACAGGCTTGAGCCACCGCGCCCGGCTGCTTTTATTTTTGAGACAGAGTCTCAACTCTGTCCTCCAGGGTCTGGAGTACAGTGGCACAATCATGGCTCACTGCATCCCTGACCTCCCAGGTTCAAGCAATCCTCCTACCTCAGCTTCCCAAGTAGCTGGGATTACAGGTGTGAGCCATCACCATGTTTGGCTTTTTAATCTTTTTTTCTTTTCTTTTTTTGAGACAGGGTCTCACTCACTCTGTCGTCCAGGTTGGAGTGCAGTGACATGATCATGGCTCACCATAGCCTCAGCCTCCTGGGGTTCAAGTGATCCTCTTGCCTCTCAGCCTTCTGAGTAGCTGGGACCACCACAGGCATGTCATCATGCTCAGTCTCTTTTTTTTTTTTTCCTGACACAGAGTCTTGCTCTGTCACCAGGATGGAGTGCAGTGGCATGACCTCAGCTCACTGCAACCTCTGACTACCTGGTTCAAGTGATTTTCCTGCCTCAGCCTCCTGCGTAGCTGGGACTACAGGTGTACACCACCACGCCCAGCTAAATTTTTTATTTTTAGTAGAGATGGGGTTTTGCCCCGTTAGCCAGATGGTCTTGATCTCCTGACCTCGTGATCTGCCCGCCTCAGCCTCCCAAAGTGCTGGGATTACAGGCATGAGCCACTGTGCCTGGCTTTATTTTTAGAGATGAGATCTCCCTATGCTCCCCCAGGCTGGTAATTTTTTCTAGAGACAGGGTCTCAGTATGTTGCTCAGGCTGAGTGGCACCATTTTAAAATATCATTCTTAGGCCGGATATCATTCTTAGGCCGGGTGTGGTGGATCATGCCTGTAATCCCAAGAGTCTGGGAGGCTGAGGCGGGTGGATCACTTGAGGTCAGGCATTCAAGACCAGTCTGGTCAACATGGCGAAATCCCTTCTCTACTAAATATACAAAAATCAGCCGGGTGTGGTGGGGCATGCCTGTAATCACAGCTACTCGGGAGGCTGAGGCAGGAGAATCACTTGAAGTTGGCAGGCAGAGGTTGCAGTGAGCCAAGACTGCGCCACTGCCCTCCAGCCTGGGTGACAGAGTGAAAACAAACAAAAACAACCATTCATGGTTAACGAAGTTATTCCAAGTGCTTCTAGACAGAAATGGAACAATGAAATTTAGATAGTATCTTCTGCCTCAGTAAAATAGCATCCATTCTTTTAAAAGGTTTTATTTTTATTTATTTATTTATTTGTTGAGATGGAGTTTTGCCCTTGTTGCCCAGGCTGGAGTGCAATGGCGGAATCTCGGCTCACCATAACCTCCACCATCCTCCGCCTTCCAGGTTCAAGCGATTCTCCTGCCTCAGCCTCCCGAGTAGCTGGGACAGCAAGCATGTGCCACCACGCCTGGCTACTTTTGTATTTTTAGTAGAGATGGGGTTTTTCCATGTTGGTCAGACTGGTCTCAAACTCCCGACCTCAGCCTCCCAAAGTACTGGGATTACAGGTATGAGTCACCGCACCTGGACATTATTTTTATTTTTTGAGATGGAGTCTCGCTCTGTCACCAGGCTAGAGTGCAGTGGCACGATCTTGGCTCACTGACCCTCCACCTACCAGGTTCAAGCGAATCTCCTGCCTCAACCTCTCAAGTAGCTGGGACTACAGGCACGCGCCACCGTGCCGGGCTAATTTTTGTATTTTTAGTACAGACGAGGTTTCACCATGTTGGCCAGGATGGTCTGTTGACCTGGTGATCCCCTGCCTCAGCCTTCCAAAGTGCTGGGATTACAGGTGTGAGTGACTGCGCCTAGCCAAAACTTTTTATTTTTAAAGCACTGTGCTGGGCTGGGTGTGGTAATCCTAGCAGTTTGGAAAGCTGAGGCGGGTGGATCACCTGAGGTCAGAAGTTTGAGACCAGCAGGGCCAACGTGGTGAAACCCATCTCTACTAAAAACACGAGGGCATGGTGGCAGGCGCCTGTAATCCCAGCTACTTGGGAGGCTGAAGCATGAGAATCACTTCATCCTGGGAGGTGGAGGTTGCAGTGAGCCAAGATCACGCCACTACACTCCAGCCTAGGCGACAAGAGTGAAACTCCATCTCAAAAAACCCAAAAAAACAAAAACAAAAAAACATTGTGCCAGGAATACTGTAATCATTCCACATCCCTGCCTAATGAGAAAAAATAACTCCTTGAAAAATTTTTCTTTAACAAGAGTAAAATTAATGCTTATACTAAGAATAAACTATATCCCTCAATGTGTGACTCAAATGAACGCGAGATGAATGCAAGTTTCAGTTATTTCTACTCATTTAGTGCTGACAAAGCATCATCTGGATGAAAGCTGAAGAAACAGCAGAGTAGGCAGCAGATTTTCACCCGACCCTTTCCACAGAAAACAGCACCCCACCCCGACAGATCCTAATCAACATAAATAAAATGTTCCAACTGCAATCTCCTCTCCTCCATCAAACACAGTTGATGCTATATTCTAAATTCTGACTCCACTACTTAAGGAGAAAACTGGAAAAGGCAACGATTACTTAAGTAAATAGAAATGTGATGATTTGGGGTTAAAATGCTCCAGTTGACTAAGTAAATATATGCACATAAACATGAGGAAAAGGGTGATTTTTCTTCCCTAACAGGAAACCTTGAGCTCACTTGTAATCAGAAAGGCATTTTATTTAAAGTCTGACTATGATTAATGAAGCTTTATTTTCTCCTCACTTTTAATATACTACCTGAGAGAATCAGATTACTGTTTATAAGCTTTAAAACGGAAAAGTTCTAATGACAGGAAATAGAAAGAAATGGTTAAATGTCAAACAACTATCCATTACCCAAGCCCCAGGGAAATGCAGTCAGTCATATCAGATTTACAGTACGACTTTCAGTTTGGTTTATTCCTCGGTGCTGTTGGCTTTAAAATCACAATTGACTTTGCTGACATGTTAGTTTAAAAATCTTTTCATGGGAGATTGTCTTTCTGTAGCTAAATGATTATGTATCTCCTTACTGCAAAAACAAAATAAATCTAAAATATCATTACAATTCCAGTTTTTTAAGCATTAACTAAGGAAGGTTATGTTAGTAGTCAACATAACCACTCTGTAAATAAAACTTACCTATTTTGAAGACATAGCAAGGTGAAATTTTACTCACATTCACATGAAAACAATAAAGCATCTTAACATCGTTTCTATATTTTGTTCAGGACAGCTTGTTTGAATGGAGTTGGGTGGGCATTGGGAATACCATTGAGTGTGTTGTAGTTTCTAGATTTTCACACAGACTACCTCTGTGAATGAATTTCACTGTACTCCAGCACAGTTACTCAGAGTAAAACCAAGAACCATTTTATAGTTTAAATATCAAATAGCTTATAAAAATGGCTGGGCAGGAGAACAGGGGAAGCTTTAAATAGGAAATACTGTGGAAACTGGACCTTACTGAATATAAACAAGTTTAAAATGTACAGATATGTACAGGGCAACTAAGGTGCTTATCATCGATGACAGACTATATAGTGGGTGGTTTTGTATATTAAGATTCACATGGGCCGGCCGTGGTGGCTCACGCCTGTAATCCCAGCACTTTGGGAGGCTGAGGCAGGCGGATCACGAGGTCAGGAGATTGAGACCATCCTGGCTAACATGGTGAAACCCCGTCTCTACTAAAAATACAAAAAATTAGCTGGGCATGGTGGCGGGTGCCTGCAGTCCCAGCTACACGGAGGCTAAGGCAGGACAAAGCAGTGAACCCGGGAGGCGGAGCTTGTAGTGAGCCGAGATCGCCCCACTGCACTCCAGCCTGGGTGACAGAGTAAGACTCTGTCTCAAAAACAAACAAAAATTTCAGAATTGGTAACTGTAGTTGACTTTGACTGAGAGAGATGGATCAGGTGGCTGGAGCAACAAGCATAAAGAAGAAAACTTTTTTCTTGTTATTATTTTTCTAACTAGTGGCTATGCAGCTTAAAACTTTTTATTTTATAATGCACTTTCATGTTTCTAAATTTTGTACAAGTCATATTTACAGCAAATTATGGTTCTAAAATTTTACTTGGAACAACAGAGATAAGCCAAATGGTTAGCTTGTTGACACGCAGGATATAATATTGACCTTGGACATTTGGGTAAATTTTTCTGAGACAGGGTCTTGCTCTGTCACCCAGGGTGGAGTGCTGTGGTGTGTTCTCGGCTCATTGCAACCTCTGCCTCCTGGGTTCAAGGGATTCTCCTGCCTCAGCCCCCTAAGTAGCTGGGACTATAGGCATGTGCCACCATACCCAACTAATTTTTGTATTTTTAGTAGAGACAGGGTTTCGCCATGTTGTCCAGGCTGTTCTTGAACTCCTGACCTCAGGTGATCCACCTGCCTTAGCCTCCTGAATTGTTGGGATTACAGGCGTGAGCCACTGTGCTCTGCCCTTGGGTAAGTTTAAAACAAGAATCTTGATTCTTATCTACTGGCACTTCCCATGGTTAAAAGTTTTGGCCACTTTTTTGTACTTTGATGAGAAATACATAAGCAAAAGACTGTAGCAACAGGCATTCAACATTAAAATCAACCAAAAATGCTAAAAATGAAAAGAAGCTTAGTCAATTTCTTTATGACTAGACATTCGTCTTAAGACTTTTCCTGCTTATATGGATACCTTTTCATTCTCTTCCCTGTTGTCAAAAAGCTTAGGCTAACCATACCTTCAAACTCTTAGGCTGTTGTCGAACTTCCATGACATGCTTTCGTCTTAGTTCTCGTTCTCTTCGCTTATTATATTCCAGCTGGTTAGTGAGCTCAGTTTGATGCTGCAATCTGATCAACTCACAGCGCATCTTCTGAATTGTGTTGAGGTGGCGGAACTCCAGTTCTTGCATGGATTCATGCTGCCGGAGTAGCATGGCATGTTCTAAGTCCTTCTGCGTCTGTCTTTTGTTTAACTCCTAATCCATAACACAAAAGACAAAGGTATAATTTACTGCTGTATAATGCCAGAAAAAAATCCTACAAAACAGAATAACCAGTAAACAGATGTAATTAACCCTGTTATTCAATTATAATTGCATAGTAAATATTAGGGTTGTGACTTTTACCTCTTTAAATGGGCAATTAGTAGCACAAATTTCCTTATCATATTCATTTACTATTTATTCATACTATTTTATTGCCATTAGCTTAAGACATTATTACATCTATATCAAGAGGTTTAACATTTTTCTTTTGTTTACTTCCTAATTTTATATTTGAATTGGGCTCCTAAGTTATCCTTTCAGTTTCTTCAGAGTATTCTATTCAATTATTTTACATGCAGTCTACTCTGGTGAGTGTGGTGATTAAGAACATGGACACAGCCGGGCGTAGTGGCTCACGCCTGTAATCCCAGCACTTTCGGAGGCTGTGGCAGGTGGATCACAAGGTCAGGAGATTGACATCATTCTGGCTAACACGGTGAAAACTGTCTCTACTAAAAATACAAAAAATTAGCCAGGCATGGTGGCAGACACCTGTAGTCCCAGCTACTTGGGAGGCTGAGGCAGAAGAATGGTGTGAACCCGGGAGGCGGAGCTTGCAGTGAGCCGAGATCGCGCCACTGCACTCCAGCCTGGACGACAGAGCAAGACTCTGTCTCAATTAAAAAAAAAAAAAAAAAAAAAAAAATTAACCGGGCATGGTGGTGCATGTCTGTAGTCCCAGGTACCTGGGAGTCTGAGGCAGGAGAATGGCTTGAATCCAGGAGGCAAAGGTTGCAGTGAGCCGAGATCATGCCACTGCACTCCAGCCTGGGCGACGGAGTCTCGGGGAAAAAAAAACATTGTAGAGACAGGGTCTTGCTATGTTGTCCAGGGTAGTCTCAAACTCCTGGTCTCAAGTGATCCTCCCACCTCAGCCTCCCAAAGTGTTGGAATTATAGGTGTGAGCCACTGCACCCAGCCAGTACATAGAAATTTTTAAAGTTTCATTGTAACCTAGTGCTTTGTGATGCCATAATTCTTTCAATCATTCCTCTGTGTTTGGACATTTAAGCTGCTTCTATGTTTCACTGTTTTGTTTTGTTTTGTTTTTAAATCAGAGTCTCACTCTGTCGCCCAGGCTGGAGTGCAGTGGTGCGATTTCAGCTCACTGCAACCTCTGCCTCCCAGGTTCAAGCAATTCTCGTGCCTCAGCCTCCTGAGTAGCTGGGATTACAGGCGTGCACCACCACACCCAGCTCATTTTAAAAATATTTTTAGTAGAGACAGTTTTACCACGTTGACCAGGTTGTCCTTGAACTCTTGACCTCAAGTATTATAGGTGAGAGCCACTGCTCCAGCCCGTTTCACTTTTATAAACAAAGTTTCAATAAGTATCTATGTATACTGTATCATAGAACCATGTTGTTATTTCTGTAGGACAGAGTTCTAGAAGTGGATTTGATGAATAAATGCTACGTGCATATTATATTTTAAAAGCTACTGTTAAATCATGCTCCAAAGGGGCAATATCAATTTATAGTCTTACTAATAGTGTCTGTTAACACACGCCATTACTAGGATTGAATGTATCAATCTTTTACATTTTTCTTACATAATGGATGCAACTGTTTTAATTTGAATTTATTAGTAAACTCCCACAATTATGCTATATTACAAGCATGAAATATATTATTTCAACCCACTCTCAGAAATTTATCTATACTCACAGGTATCTTAATAATGAAAATAATTCTTTTCTTTTTTTGAGATGGAGACTTGCTCTGTGGCCCAGACTGGAGTATAGCAGCACGATCTCAGCTCACTGCAACCTCCACCTCCCAGGTTCAATTGATTCTCATGCCTCAGCCTCCCAAGTAGCTGGGATTACAGGTGTCCGCCACCACGTCCGGCTCATTTTTTTGTATCTCTACTAAAAGTAGAGATGGGGTTTCACTATGTTGGCCATGCTGGTCTCAAACTCCTGACCTCAAGTGATTCACCTGCCTCGGCCTCCCAAAGTGCTAGGATCACAGCCATGAGCCACCACACCCAGCCAAGAATAATTGTTTTCATTGGCAGAAGAGTTTCTACAACATTTACCCAATTAATAATCACATGATGATAAAAATGTATTTAAGGGCAACACACACTTCATGGAACCCATTTCAGGTCAGAGGCAAAAACTGCCCAATGAATTTCCTCATATGTAAAACTCAAGGCTGACCATGGTGGCTCATGCCTGTAATCCCAGCATTTTGGGAGGCCGAGGCAGGCGGATCACTTGAGGTTGGGAATTGGAGACCAGCCAGGCCAACACGGCAAAACCCCGTTTCTACTAAAAATAAAAAAATCAACCGGGTGTGGTGATGCATGCCTGTAGTCCCAGCTACTTGGGAGGCTGAGGCAGGAGAATTGCTTGAACCTGGGAGGCAGAGGTTGCAGTGAGCCGAGATCGCCACTGCACTCCAGCTTGGGCGAAAGAGCGAGACTCTGTTTCAAAATAAATAAATAAATAAATAAAATAAAAATAAAAAATAAAAATCAACATTTTTCATTTGTGGATTGGTTAAGATTTATTGAATGCCTACTATGAATAAGAAACTGGAGATTAAAAAAACTGCATCAATTCTGTGATTTCATACAACTTCCATTGTAGTGAGGGAGTCAGGAACAACCTCCCTACCCTGCAGAAACACATGGTTTTGTGAACATACACATATTCACGTGAAAAAGAAAAGTGCAAAGAAGAACATATGTATTTAGTTAGTTGTCTGTCTGTTTGAGACAGGGTCTTGCTCTGTAGCTCAGGCTGGAGTGCAGTGGCATGATCATGGCTCACTGCAGCCTCAACCCCCTGGGCTCAGGAATATTCATGCCTCAGCCAGGTAGCTGGGACTACAGGTGCACACCACATCCAGCTAATTTTTTTTAATAAACATATTTTTTGTAGAGACAGGGATTTGTCAGGTTGCCCTGTCTGGTCTCAAACTCCTAGAACCAAGTGATCTGCCAGCCTTGGCCTCCCAAAGTGTTGGGATTACAGTTACCATACCTGGCTGCAAAGAATAATATTTAAATAAAGCAGAAGAATGTGGTGGTTAAGTCCAGGCATGGTAGCTCATGCTTGTAATCCTAGCACTTTGGGAGGCTGAGACAGGCAGATTGCATGAGGCCAGGAGTTTGAGAACAGCCTGGCCAACATGGCGAAAGTCCATCTTTACTAAAAATACAAAACTTAGTTGGGTTTGGTGGTGTACACCTGTAATCCTAGCTACCCTGGGAGGCTGAGGCACGAAAATCGCTCGCACCCAGGAGGTGAAGATTGCACTGAGCCAAGATGGCGCCACTGCACTCCATACTTGGCGACATGGAGAGACTCTTTCTTGGGGGAAAAAAAAAATTGGTGGTTAAGAGATTTTAAGGAAATGACATCTGAGTAAAGATATACAGGGAGCAAACACTCCATGTGAATATCTGAGGAAGAATGATTCAGACAGAGGCAAGTAAAAGTGCAAAGTCCCTGAGACTAGAATGGAATTGGAGTATTTTCAGGAAAGATGCTTTTGATAAAGGATTTAAAATTTCTCATCACTCAAACTTACCTCCCTGACAAGGTCCTGCTCTAAGTTATGACGACCAAGTAACATTCTTCTCTTGAAGCGACGGCATTCCAGCTCTAGGTATTGTCTTTGACGTCGAAGAAGGTTAGCTTCTTCTTCTGCTTGGAAATGCTGTATATTCTCCTTCTGCTTTGAAAGCCACTCCTGTTTTTCTTTTTTGGGGGTACTCTGGTTTTCATTTAGCTCCTGGCAACATAAAAAACAACTCAGGTAAAAATACATAAAAACAGGGCCAGGCACAGTGGCTCATGCCTGTAATCCCAGATCTCTGGGAGGCCAAGGTGGGCGGATCACCTGAGGTCAGGAGTCCGAGACCAGCCTGGCCAACATGGTGAAACTGTCTCTACTAAAATACAAAATTAGGCTGGGCGTGGTGGCTCACGCCTGTAATCCCAGCACTTTGAGATGCCTAGGCAGGCGGATCACGAGATCAGGAGATCGAGACCATCCTAGCTAACATGGTGAAATCCCATCTCTACTAAAAATACAAAAAATTAGCCAGGCGTGATGGCAGGCGCCTGTAGTCCCAGCTACTCGGGAGGCCGAGACAGGAGAATGGCATGAACCTGGGAGGAGGAGCTTGCCTGACCAACATGGAGAAACCCTGCCTCTACCAAAAATACAAAATTAGCCAGGCATGGTGGCACATGCCTGTAATGCCAGCTACTCAGGAGGGTGAGGCAGAGAATCACTCGAGCCCAGGAGGTGGAGGTTGCAGTGAGCTGAGATAGCGCCACTGCACTCCAGCCTGGGCAAAAAGAGCGAAACCCAGTCTCAAAAAAAAAAAAAACTTAGCCAGGCATGGTGGCAGATGCCTGCAGTCTCAGCTACTTGGGAGGCTGAGGCAGGAGAGTCGCCTGAACCCAGAAAGCAGAGGTTGCAGTGAGCCGAGATTGCGCCACTGTACTCCAGCCCGGGTGACAGAGTGAAACCCCGTCTCAAAAAAACAAAACCACCACCATAACAAAAACCCCATTAAAATTACCTAAATGAATGTTATCATTTTGCATCAGTAAATTTTAAATAAAAGTTATTGGCTGGGTGCGGTGGCTCACGCCTGTAATCCCAGCACTTTAGGAGGCTAAGGTGGGCAGATCACCTGAGGCCAGGAGTTCAAGACCAGCCTAACCAACATGGAGAAACCCCATCTCTACTAAAAATACAAAATTAGCCAGGCATGGTGATGCAGGCTTGCAATCCCAGCTACTCGGGAAGCTGAGCGGGAAAATCACTTGAACCCAGGAGGCAGAGGTTGCAGTGCAGTGAGCCGAGATCACGCCATTGCACTACAGCCTGGGCAACAAGAGCAAAACTCCGTCTCAATAAATAAATAAATAAACAAACAAACAAATAAATAAAAGTTCTTAAGTGTGTTTCTTCTCTAATACTCAGGCAGGGCAATG